>NC_030679.2:70926773-73326773 GCF_000004195.4 Xenopus tropicalis | reverse complement strand
TTTGTAACACAACTCAGTATTTGGATTCATTACAAGATGAAAAGAAAAGTCACACAATAAGGATTTAGCCAAAGTCTAGCCCCAAGCTCAAGGTGTCAGAGCAGGACTTTAGTTTTTTATGGAGCAGCCAGAGAGGACTCTGATTGGTTGGCTTATATGTATGTTTAATAGTGACCAGGCAGAGACTAGAGCAAGCAGGCAGTTGAAAGAAGAATATTGTCGATCCCTAAGCTCAGGTCACTGACATCAGCCAAGAGCAGACTGGCATATGCAGTAGTTGGGCAAGGCAAAAGATGGAGAGCTACTGTGGGCACCTTCAGAGGCATGGGTCCTTATTTCTATAGAGCTTTGCTGACTTTGGGCTGGTGCAAGGGCTCAAAACACATAGCTAAACGGTTCTAGCTATATTCTTTTTTAAGGCTTTAGGGTACCTTTAATACATTCTGGGGAAAGGTGAGAAAAGGTGGCCATACACATAACAATTTACCAATTGTCGCACAAAAGATTGTTCCCACCCTCCACTGACGTTCAGGGCTAAATCATCAGATATGGAGGAAGAAACAATAGAAATTCTACCTCCACCTGGCGATTCAGCCCTGAATGTAGATTTTGCTCAGGTGCCTTCAATGGCGCCCGATCAAAATCTTTTAACCTGGCGGATTGACGAGCCTTTTGCGATATTGGACACCTCTTCGAGCAGCCATACATGCTACGATATTATCGGTGTGTGTATGGCCGGCTTAAGGGGGGGCCATTTAATAACATGTCAGAGAAGTCTAGGTAGGATTCAATGAGGGCATTGATAAGTGTTTTAGAGGAAGGAATGGCTGTTTGTGAGGTCAACCAGTCAAGCAAGTGTGTAATTAATTTATGTCAAACATATTAATTTGGGGGTGCCACATTGATACAATTGCGTTAGTTGGTTTCATAAAATATTATTACAATTACATGCATAGCATTCATGAAGCATAGCAATTACACCCAGCAGTTCCTTAACAACATGTGTCTTTTACAGGTTTCTTCTGATGTTTCATACAGTTGCTTGAAAAAAGGGCTTCAGTTTTTAACATAAAATAATAAATATGCACCAATGTACCTTTAATACTACCTGTGTCCCTTTTCCAACCACACATTTTTTTGGGCTTGTGCTTAAAACTTTTGCTTTTAGATTTAAGAGGCAGATTTATTACAAATCCTAGGTCAAACACGGATGAATTTGTGCAAGAGTCTTAGAATGCAGTGATTTTTAATTTTGTTCCAGGGCTCTGCCCAATCATGATTAACCGATTCATGATTTTTCATACATATGTGTCAAAAAAAATTGACAGGAAAAGTTCCGGTTCAAATATTTTTCAAAGCATATAGTCATTTTTTAAGAGGCATTATAGAATATTTTTCATTCTACCTTTTTATACTCAAAGAATTCTTGCTTTCTGCACAGGAATTCTAAGTAGACTTATCTAAATCACCTGGCTGGGTAGATAAGAAATGGTAAAGGGATACTATAATCATATACTTTTGTTTGTTTTCTTATCTCCTCCACCTTTTTGTGTCAAAAATCGTTAGGCTGCCGGTTTGTAATATACGATAACAAAGAGAATTCAGAAGATTTTTAATTGAATGCATTCATTCCTTTACAGAGGTTACTATTGCCATTGTCTAGTTTTTGGCATTATTGACAAAACCAGCTGATTTGACTAATATTAAAACAAGAGGTCAGAAAAGCAGCTGCAAAGTTTGTTTCTCTTTTTAAAACAATTGTAAATAAGGAAATACATCCCTGCGGGGGAAAAAAGAGTTTAAGGGAAATTTATTTTTCATCTTTTCACACAATTTTAACTTACTTTTTACTTTACTTTTGTGGAACATGCAGTATGTTGAATCTCTGGCCCTTTTTCGTCCTGTACCTGATACACTAAATGGACTATTTATAACTGTGTATAAGGTTTGTGCCTAAAAAATGGTGTAAAATAAATGTTGTATGTAACACCTTTATTAAGATCATAATTTTACACTTGGTTATGCAAACACAAAGATTAAATATGTGTTATTTTACCCTGTGTACTGTGTTATTACTGTGGCAGTGTTTTTTCTATTTTGGCACTGTTCTCTTACATAGCTTTATTTTTACGCCCCTAAAGAAACTATAATTGTATTGAATTTTCCTTTTGAAACATACACATAAATTGTACAGTATTCATAGTATACACAGCTAACAGTACAAATGCATAACTCAGATCATATGCAACCAGATCTGCCTGCAATATGCATCTGCATTAATTGCTAATTAGCAATGGATTAAAAGGAGTCATTGACATCTAGTTTTAGGGCGAAGACACATGGAGCTACTAGTAGCAGCTACTTGTCATGGCTACTAAATCAGACAATGCTGATCATTTACTGTTAATTGTCTCTATGTGTGTTTTAGCAGATGAAATTCTTAGTATTGTCTATGGCAGGGTATTTTCTGATGTTTAGTAGCCGTGACAAGTAGCTGCTACTAAGTATCTCTGTGTGTCTTAACCCTTAAGGGCTCTGGCACACGGGGAGATTAGTCGCCCGCGACAAATCTCCCTGTTCGCGGGCGACTAATCTCCCCGAGTTGCCATCACCTGCCATCCCACCGGCGAAAGTGTAAGTCGCCGGTGGGATGGCACATGCGGCGGCACTTACCGGCGACTTACATTTTTGCCGGTGGGATGGCAGGGGAAGGCAACTCAGGGAGATTAGTCACCCACGAACAGGGAGTTTTGTCGCGGGCGACTAATCTCCCCATGTGCCAGAGCCCTAAGGCACTTACACACAGGCGTTTTTTATATGTACATAATAGTATTAGTAAGATTAGTGATAACACTGGTAATTTCACTGTGATAAGCACAGGTCAACCAACAGAGAGAAGTGGAAGAAAAAAAATAGAGCAAAGAGCGTTGCTATCATGGGAATAGGGGTGAACAAAGCACAATCAATATTCATTTTATTGGGATAGCAATATTTAGATTCTGCAGATGATATTATTGACTAATGTCTACATATGACAACCTTTGTTATGAAGTTGTATATAAGCTAGCACCCCAGTGCACTATGTGATCACAAACAGTAATCAGAGTTTGAGTAACATATTAAAGGACTCCATTTTCCACAATGCTTTGAACATTTCTCTTATTTGTCTTTTTCATAGCTCTCCTGATCATTTTTAGTAAATTAATTTATAAATATATTAATTGTATTTTTACATATATTTAAATATTCTTCTGTCCAAATCTTCATAGTAACCCTTCTGTACAGCTTTAGCTTTGTGCAATCCTTCTTCTTTATGTGCATGAAAGTGTTTTAAAAGCAGGAAACATTATCTCTCAGAGAATAAAGTGGGGCACTTTACGGTTTATTTACTCAATGAACTCTATGTAGTAGTACATTTCCATCTGCCTCATTTCCCAGTACACTGATTTGTTGTAATACCCTTTTAGCTCATCTCTCCCCATTGTTTCTGGCATTCCACACAAACGCTAAGATTTTGTTATCTACTCTAGTTCTGCAGGACTTAAAACTGTTTTCCATTATATCTATTTTTAGGGTTTTTTTATGTGCTACAGTTTTCTATACTTGCTTATTAAGTTGGATTACATTTTTCTAGGAATTCTATTCCGAACATAATAGAGCTATATCTGATTTAATGTCTCCTCCCTCCCTCAAAACATTTTTTTGGTCAATTTTTTTTCAGAGAAGTTGTATAACCTCAATTAGGGTTGCCATCTTTTTTTTGTTTGTAATACTGGCCTTGGGGTTGGGTGCTGGCCATGATGTCATTTGAGGGTGGGCCTATGATGTAAGGGGCAGGTAAATGAGTGGGCTGGGACCTTGGAAATGGGCAGGGGAAAGGGTGGGGTTATAGGTGGGTGCAGAGGTGGGCCTGTAACATTAAAGGCAAGTACATTGACAATAAATTTGTAATACTGGTGCCAGCCCTAGCTGGTAATTTGCTGGCTAGGCTGGTTAAGTACCAGCCTGGTGGCAACTCTATCTATAGTGGTTACCAAGTAAATCATTCATTCTCTGTGAGCATGTATAGCCCCCTCTTCCCCAAAAGAGTTTTGAGCATCTTGAGTCTAAGTCCTGATGCTGCTTCTGTAAAATGCAGGGGGTCATTTATAAAGTTCTTGCATATCTTTTTCACATATGGTTGTTTTGCGCATGTTTTCCCCTAAACAGTTAAATTTTGTGTTGCTGTGCAATCTTTAATTTTTTGTGAATAGATGTGAAATGTGCATTTTGTAAAAGAATTTGCAAATAGCTCACAAATTAGATTGAGATTTGTGTGGGGGCATGCACAATTCGCATTTTGCAAACTCTGTTTAGGAAATATTTTTTATGCCACCAAAGTTGTGGCATAATTCAGAAGCACGTGTGCGCCTAAATATTCACAATTTGTGATTTTTCCATATTTAAAAAACTCTTAGGCTGATGTCACACATGGCATAGGGCTGATTTTTTTCGGCAAAATTCAGCCCTACACCTGCTACTTGTGCCTGCACCCGAATGAATGGAATACGCTCGGGTGCAGGCACATGTAGCCGATATACGCATGAAAACGCAAGACTTTGGGGCACATTTACTAAGACACGAATTCGAATCCGAATTGGAAAAATCCGATTGGAAAACGAACATTTTGCGACTTTTTCGTATTTTTTTCGATTTTTTCGGCGCCTTTACGACTTTTTCGGAAATTGTCGCGACTTTTTCGTTACCAATACGATTTGCGCGAAAAAACGCGAGTTTTTCGTAGCCATTACGATGCGCTCGTATCTTGTCGCGACTTTTTCATATTCATATTTCCGTTTGCCGAAAAAATCAGCCCTACGCCACGTGTGGCATCAGCCTTAAGGACAATCGCACTGCAAATAAAAATTTCCAATTATGTTTGCCCATTAAATGCGTCAATCTTGTCCAGCTTTAAAAATATAAACACGGCAGGGCAAATATGTTCACTGTGCAATTAATTTTGTGCTGTGCAAACTTTTATAAATGAGCGCCAGTGTCTATATCTTGTGTCATTGTGAGAAAATAATTCTTTTTTTTTAATTATGCATTATATAAAGCATCTGAGTTGGCTGTGAGAGTGCAATTTTGAGTGACGAGGCCAAGCAAATAAAATTGGGTCAAATGTGCCACCAAAGCAAAGCCAGGAAAGTGGCAGATGAAATTAAAGACAATTTACTTAGTACTTTTCAGTTTATTTAGTATATATTTGCAGAATAGTAATTAGTTTTACAACTTTCATAGATAGAACATTTCATTTTATAATCCTTTAAATAAATGCAAACAAATCTATTTTGTATGATTATTACTTTACTGTAAGGTTATTTATTTGTGATATTGCATGCAAGGAACCTGCGAGACCCTTTAATCTCCCTAACTGTGGGAACCATTTCCATGTTATATATTCAAACTGATCAAAATACAAACAACCACCTCAGGATTCCTTTTCTGCTTCACTTGAACAATGCAGCTTCTTCATAATAAGAAGAAGAGCAAATTCATTATTGTAATAAATTATTTTGCCATAACATGTAACCTTTTCAGTAAAAGCCAAACAAGGGAAATGTCACAGAGCATGTGGTTTTCTGAAGAGAGGCAAGAGTATTTACTACAGCTTCGGGAAGCAGAATCACCTGTCATCAGAGCTTTGTTATCTAATTTACCCTGTTTGATATTATTGACTGTTCTCTTTACCAATCCTTTTAAGAGATTTAACACATTCAGTGTTGTATGCCTTCAAAGGCTCATTTCCTGCACTGCTGAGAGTGTGTCATCTTCACGGCATGCTACTACAAGTGTTAATCTTAGTATAGATTTTTTTGCGGGTACTGAAGATTTTACTTAGCACAATTCAATTTATTTATTAGCTCTAGGATATGCACTCTTGCCACTGATGTGAAAAGAAACCAAGTTTTGTTAAGTGGTTTTAGCTAATTTCTCATTTAACCCTTTCCATGAAAGTAGTTGCTTTTTGGATTTACCCCACATGTTGCAATGTAAACAATGAACATATAAGAGAGTGGGCTGTCTGCTTGGAAAAGTAGAATTAATGGTGCCAGAGCTACAGTATGTTCTTTTATGCAGGTGTCATAAATTCTCTGTTGCTTGGCACCAAAGTGTGAATATCTGCTCTTGATATGCATCTTTTTGCCACTATATAAGTATTACCTTAAGTTAGCAGTAGGCAGTATTTATATAAATATGTGAGGATGATTCAGTTTCCGTTTATATCCTAAATTCTGAGAGTGAGACTTTTCAATATTTTTAAAGGTACATAAATGTACTTACAAGCCTGAGAATGGAACTTTTGCTAATTGTTATTTAATGGTTTTTTTTTTCATTCTTTCAGTTGGTACCTCTTGTTTCTGAAATGCCTAGCAGCCTTCTCTACCCTGAATGAGTGTGATAGAAAGAGTTCAATTCACAAACTGGCCAGCATGGGTCAATAGGCTATCGACTTGGTTAAGAGTCTGTGACCAATGTGAATGCAGTTTGACAACATTCATAAAGGTGGTAGTGCCCATATTTGCTAATAACAACATGCAGCAGATCCAATGCACCTATCCAGCCTGCTCTGAAGAATAATGCATAACTGCACATATTGGCACAAGGGATCCCTGGAATAACTGCCAGCTTGGATATGAAAGAAGTTCCAGGGTTTCCCAAGTGGGTTGCATCAATAGGCACTTCTGACTTGCTACAAGCAAACTGGAAACCAACGCAGATACTAACTAATTTGTATTCATATTGATGCATCTCTCACAGGTTTTGATGGTGACAACTTAGCTGGTGACTGTATTTATGCTGGAAGCATGAGAACCTTGCAGAGTATAAAAAAATGGTGATTTTCAAAAATTGCACTTTGTGCCACTACTTAAGTAAGGCTTCACATGTTGCATAATTCATTTTAAATGCAAAATCTATTTAAATGAAGTAAAGGGGGTTTGGTGTATTTTCACCTTGGAGTATCAACTTTGCACAGATGCATGCAAATTCACATGTTTTTGCCAGGTTCACCGGTGTGAAACTGACTATACCCCAATTTAACAAGCACAGCACTATGAATGCTTGCCTAAAGTAATTTTCCATATTTATAAATCTACAGAAAGCCCTTTTACATCTTGTCTATACACCTAAGTCATATCCTCCATGCTCATATCCCACATATCCTACAGCTGTATGGAGAATATATGCTGTTAAATTTAAATAGAATATTTAATCCAGCAAAATTTCACCAAGTTGCATTTGCTATGGCATAAGTATGATTTTAAAGGATCAGTATCACCAAAAAATACAAGTGTATAAAAGTAATTACAATATAATGTACTGTTGCCCTGCACTGGTACAACTGGTGTGTTTGCTACAGATTTACTACTATAGTTTATATAAATAAGCTGCTATGTAGCCATGGAGGCAGCCATTCAAGCTGGAATAAATGAGAAAAGTCACAGGTTACATAGCGGATAACAGATGAAACCCCATCATATTCTACAGAGTTTATCTGGTATCTGCTATGTAAACTGTACCTTTTCTCCTTTTTGCAGCTTGAATGACTGCCCCCATGGCTACACAGCAGCTTATTTATATAAACTATAGTAGTCTTTCTGTAGCAAACACACCAGTTGTACCAGTGCAGGACAACAGTACATTATATTTTAATTACTTTAAAACGCTTTCATTTTTTTTTATGTCACTGTTCTTTTAAGGGGCTGATTTTTCCACATTAAATGAGAAGTTTTCCCATAGTTGTTGTAGAAAAATGTATGCAATTTTGATGGAGAGTTTGTAGACCCATTGAAAAGGATAAATAGAATGCAAAATGGCTGCATTTGAATTTGTATGGTTTATTTCAAGGTTTCAAGGTTTTAAATTTGAGTTATTTGATTAATAAGCACACACGTTTAAGAGTTTATTTGAATAAGAAAAGTGAAAAATTAAATTTAAATTTGAAAAAAATTTTGGGGGCACATAGAAAAAAAGTATGAGCAATAAGTAAAATATAGCTTAGGGGCTGATTTAGCCGATTTACTGTGATTTGATTCTTTTTAAATTCTGCACTAAAACTAACCAATATGAATAAAAGTTTCCAAAACTCGATGTTTGATATTTATTAAGTACAAAAAAACATGAAAAACTAGCATCTAAAAGTTTGTTCAGGTAGAAGTCAATGGGAGATATGCTAGGAAACAGCAATATTTTTTTAGATCGAGTAGAATGCAAATTCTCTGCGTTAGAATTCATTTTCCCATTTTTACTCATTTCATTTTATTGTATTCAAGTTTTTAAATAAATAAGCTGACATTTGAGGTTTAATTTTATTAAAAAAAAAACAATCTAACATTCACAAATTTTGATAAATATGCCTTTCTGACAAAACACCAATAAAAGTCTATAAAAGTATTGCCACAGACAATGGCCAAGCGTGTCTCATAGTCTTTTTTTAGACATTATTTTGCCAGGACAAAATGCAAGCATTAAACAGCTTGACATCAACATTTACATCACCCAAGGAGTTAAATGGTCTACTTGGTTTAGAAATTACTCTTATCTAATGAGTCAGAAACCTTTGAATAAATAAACAATTCTTTTATCTCTATTCCCAATGTCTATTCCGCATACAGTAAAATACTGAAATTGCATTGTCTGTTCTGTACCAAATCAGATAGGTGATTGCAATGTAGGCAATGTAATTGAATTTCTTCAGACATGTGTGTATTCAAGCAAAGAAAGTTTAAGCCACTTGCCATCCACAGCCAACTGACTATGGTAAGTAGACAAAGTACTATTTCTCTTTATTATGTATTCTTTAGGATCTTGGATGTAAATCCCACAAGCAGAGGAAAAATCTCCTGTGCAATTTATCACGTCTCATCAGGAACAACTGTGCAAATGTACACAAAAAAACTCACTTTTACTCCATGCCATGTCCTTATATTAATACATAGTTAATAGCAGAAAATGTCCTCATTCATATTTCCTTTTATTTCTATTATGGTTAGCTACTGAGGAATTTTACAGTAGATGTGCAATCTTAGTCTAGAAAAAGAATCAATTCAGCCCTGTTTATAGATACAGTATGCTTATGGTATTAAGGCTGCAGCATTTATATAAAGTGGATTCAGGGTTCCATTTTTGTGCTGTGCCTACACCCAGCTCACTTAATGAATCACACCTTCATGTCATTGCTGGTGCTGCAAGTATTGCAGTGCTGGAATTGATGCAATTTGCACCCATATTGACACCAGCATAATAAAACTTGCTTAATTTACAAATGGAGATGAATTTGCGGCCACGTTGGTAAACTGTGTGCAGTTTGTCGTCCATGCCATGGAAAAATAATTAAGTGGTGATTTGCATCCATTTTTGTACTTTGCACATTACACTTCCAAACTAATAATTGCCATTTACCACTGCAATTTCTGTCAGCAAAGTGCAATTTCCAGCACAATTGCCATGTTTTTTCTCACAATGGGGGCCATTTATAAACACTGCAAATTTGCCCCTGGTCAGTAACGTTTGACAACCAATCTAGATTATTGGTTTTAGTGTTTAACCTGCAGCTGGCTAGAAAAATCTAACCAATGTAACCACTGATTGGTTGCTATGGATCACTGCCCAGAGGCAAATTTGCCCCATATTTATAAATAAGCCCTGTGTGTTTTTCCCTAGAATTCCAGCTTCAGTGGAGTCGCAAGGGCAGCAGTGTACTTGGGGCAATTATGCAATTGCATCAAATTCCATCTGAAAATGAATACAGGTATAGGACCCATTATCCAGAATGCTCAGGACCAAGGGTATTCCGGATAAGGGGCCTTTCCGTAATTTGGATCTCAACACCTTAAGTCTACTAAAAAATCAATAAAACATTAATTAAACCCAATAGGATTGTTTTGCATCCAATAAGGATTATTTTTATCTTAGTTGGGATCAATTCCAAGGTACCGTTTTATTTCTACATAGAAAAAGGAAATCAGTTTTACAATTCTGAATTATTTGATTATAATGGAGTCTATGGGAGACGGGCTTTCCGTAATTCGGAGCTTTCTGGATAATGGGTTTCTGGATAAGGGGTCCGATACCTGTACAACTGTATTCATTTAATTGCAAAACAAATGCAATTGCTTGGAAATTCTTCTGGTGTCCTTTCCAGTGTTCGGCATATGGGTGATATCTACTCCTGCTTCTTTTGATGCTGGGCATGAAGGGAACCTTGGAGCAGGATTTGGAATGGAAGGCAAGAAAAACAGAGCAGCACAGCGTGCAACTATACGCAGGTGCAACAAGCAACTCACTGGGGGGAGCAATGATTTAGCAAATTTAGGTTATTTGCACATTTCTGAAAGCTCCGTTACATTCACAAGCACAATGAGTAAAGTGCAATTTTGAGTCAACTGATGTTTTTTTCCCACAATGCATGTTTTTTCCCCAGAATTCCTGTGTCATTGTGGATGTAAACAGATGATTCTCATGATGTCATTGCGCTACCACATTTGCATCCAGTTTGCCAAAGTAGATGTAAGGGCGAAGACACACAGAGCTATTTAGTAGCAGCTACTAAAGGCCAGAAAATACCCTGCCATAGACAATACTGAGAATATTCAGCATTCAGCATTATCTATTTATGTAGCTGTGACAAGTAGCTGCTACTAGTAGCTCTGTGTGTCTTGATCCTAACTGTGCTTCTGATTCATCGCCAATTGGGCATAGTTGTGCTATATATTTTCAAAGTCTTTCTGACATTACTTCCTAAATTCGGCACGTGAGTGTTTTGTGCACCCTATTCTTTCAGGTCATGTCCTGTACCTATTTACACAGGGCGCAAAGGGAACTATGGAGCTACCACCTGGTCTGGCGGTAAGCTCCAGGATTTCCTTGAGTCATTAGGCAATGCAGCGCCTGAAGGCAGGACTGACTGAGCAGCGCTGAGAGCAACTGTACAGAAATGTGAAGAGTGAATTTTTTACCTTTTAATGAAAATCAATTTACATGCAACTCACTGCGGGAGAAAATGTAAGTTGCCCAATGCACTTGTGGATGTAAATGAGCCCTCTAATATGAGCTTTTTAAGACTGTAGGTTAGGGAACCTCTGTCTGGTATTTATTTCTGGAGTGACTTAAAACCGAATCTGCTCATTAGCCTATTCATGACAATATAACTGCAAAACAATGGCTGCAGTCCTTTTGTGAATAAAACAATACATTCTGGCTGGCTTATTATTGTCATGCAGAAGATTGCCAGTAGAAAATCACAAACCTATTGTAATTAGTTCATACATTGTAAAAACAGAAAACATAATAATCATATAATGTATTTATTTTCCTAAAAATTTACCTAACGTTGTTTAAGTCCAGCTTCATATTATGTAGTACATTTTGTTTTGGAAACGAACAATATTGACTGTTCAACACAATTAGGAACATTTTGCTCAGTCGATCCCACTCTTGTGTAATTTATACAATAAAATCCTTAAATGCCCAAGTGACTAAATAAAAAAAACAAGGCACATAAAATCAGGAAAACCTTAGGAAATTTGTTAACTTGCTAATGTTATTTGTTAAGTAATGTAACCCTTTCTTGGCACATTCACTTAATATTGGGCTGTATAGATGTGTGTTCTCAGTGAAATATTGATACTAGGAACTGGGAAACAGCGCAGTGCCTCCACCTAGTGGACACTGAGGAACACACCTCAAGGGGATTTCCACTAGGAAATAATCACACACGGGTTGCAGCAATATCAAACTTTATATAACTTTTGAAATAGAAATGTAGAACAGCTTTAGGGATGACAATCCTGTCCTGAGGAACTTCTGTAGGCTATCCACTGCTGGCACAGTCTCTGTAATTTGCCCAGCTCCACTTGGATCTGGATAGCCCCAACCCTTAAATCAGTTCAGTCCCTTCCCCAAGAGCTCTCAAGTCCCTCCAGGTAGCGCTACCTGCCCCAGAGTACCTTCCCTGTTGAAAAGGGTGGCTGCTCCCATGTAGCAGGCAAACGGGCAATACACACTCAGAGTTCCATAGAGGACTTTATACTTCCTGGCAGCCCAGCAGATTTTAATTTTTTAAAATCTGAACACACCACACTTCGTACTGGCTGCTCACTCTGGATCTCTCTATCTGCACTGGCAAACAACAGCAGGGGCTCCCTTTATAAACTGCTGGGCCTGTCCCTAGATTTCTGGCTCCAAACCTTAGGCACACCTCTCCCAGACGTGCACTGGGGCATCCAGCCAATCGGATCCCTCCCCAGGCTGAAGCTAGGCTGGATGAGGTCACAGACTGAGAAACGGGACAGAGATCTCTGATCCCCTACAGTAATTTAGTTTTTTACAGCATAAACCGGAACAGAGGGATGTCCTTTTACACAGGAATATATGGATATTTAATGAACAGCGCACTTACAGGGCACCTTTCATTGACCTACTGTAGTGTGCAGTGTGATCATTCTGATCATGGTTCGTAACTTACGTTATCCCCACTGCTAATGGTTAGGACAGAGACATGGTGTAGAAAGTATGTATAACATCTTACATTTACTCAGTGTAAGGAAATTAAAGAACTTAAATGAGGAAAATGCTATCTCACTATAAAAAAAAGCAACATTACATATAAAAAAGAGTATTGGAACAACAGTTAAGTCATTGAACTGTGACTCAGGGAAATATGGGTTTGAATCCTATTGTATCTCCTTGTCAACTGACTGAATAATATCACTGCGCCTTAATCACTAAGGGGCAGATTTACTAAAACTTTTTTTAAAAATTTGAATAAACTCATTTCCATGAATGTCTGACATTTACTAAAAAGTCTTAACTGAAAAAGTACATGCAGCAAAAAGTCACATAAAAGTCGCAGAATTGTGACTTTTTCAAATTGTCACACCAATTTGAACTGTTGAACAAAAAACAGCATAACAAATCCAAAAACATCTAAAATTTCAAAGCAAAGAAGAATCCTCTGCGATTTTTAGCTCAATTCAAAATAATAAAAAAAAAAAATCCTGCCGTTAGTAAATGCCCATCTTAATGTAGTTTATAAGAGATATAGGTAGGGTTTTTATGAAGTGTGTCTGAAGTATGTGTGATCCTGCATAAAATGCATTGCACTAGTTACGAGGTGTTGTGTGGTTTAATTCACACTTTCTAGTTGGAGCTGTTATTCTAGCTGTAGTGTAACTGACTGAAGAGTAATAAAACTGTAATCCAGAACAAAATTTATGGGAAAGCCTTAAGCTATATATTAAGCAATATAGTGCTAGAGTGTCTGTTTTACCCCAGCTGAATTACTGAAGTGATCACTAGAATAAGCAATTGATTCGTCACAGTCATTGTAATATGGAAAAAATGCACAAATAGTCATGAATGTGTATCAAACAAACAGCATTTGT
This sequence comes from Xenopus tropicalis, assembly GCF_000004195.4. Lineage (NCBI taxonomy): Eukaryota > Metazoa > Chordata > Amphibia > Anura > Pipidae > Xenopus > Xenopus tropicalis. The sequence continues at coordinate 73,313,346 of NC_030679.2, read as the reverse complement.
TGGGGTTACAAAAAAAATCTTCCTTAGCAGGTTAAACAATAAAAAAAAACACAGAGAGTAAAGACATGCATTATATCTTACATAAAGGTATTACTCTGATAAAATATTGTTTTCAGTTGATTTAATTTGCTCAATTTAAGTGGTTTAAGGACAGGGCTTGCATTTACTTTCCAAATGTTTATTCCTAATACTGTTATCATGTTTGTACTTTAGTGTAATTTTGTACTGTTAAATTAAATATGTTACAGGGGCGATTCACTAAGGTACAAATCCGAATCACGAAATCCGATCATTTCTGATGATTGCAAATAGCACGAAAATTATTTTTGTTTGAATACGAAAATTTTGTACTAACGATCCGAAAATTCTGAAATTTTCATATTGAAACGATCGTTTACGGTCGGCGATCTGATACTCCCGAAATTTTCGTATGTGAACGATCGTAGACAGTGGGAAAACCTTTCTGACTTCAAAAATAGTAAATGAGTAAATGTTGATAGAATGGGCTTCTTAATGTAAGTGTTATTGGAAGCTTTATTTATTTATAAACAGATATCAATAAAAACCTGGTCCCAGACAATTGTACTAACTTCTCCTAGCATACTGTAGTCTAAATTGATATTTTAGTTATGTACTGGATGTCATTGTAAGTATGCTTTTTCTTTGTATAATAATAAAATGCCATGAAGGATATTGGTTCTTTTGATCAATTCAATCTTATTAGTACTATTATATAGGACAATATAGGACAATATTGGAGGTTTAGATATTCTTGTCTATAAATCATCTATCATTACCAGTTGGACTCTAAGACAAATATTGCTACATCTGTATATTATATTATGTTCATATACTATGGGGCACATTCATTAAAATACAAATCCGAATCACAAAATCTGATAATTTCTGATGATTGCAAAAGTCACAAATTCTGGTCGTTTGAATACAAAGATTTTGTACTTACGATCCCAAATTTTCGTATTGAAACGATTGTTTGCAAATGGCGATCAGATAGTCACAACATTTTTGTATCCTAACGAGCGTAAACGGCGGGAAAACCTTTCTCACTTTGATCCTTCTGTGCATGATTTTGGAAGCCTACCATAGGACTCAATGGCACTCTGCAGCTCCAACCTGGCCCAAGGAAAGTCCCGATAATGGAACCTGAATGCATCCAAAACTTTCGTACTTGTCGCAACAAATACAATTGTGCACAAATTGTCGCAAAGTAAGAAAAAGTCACTCAAATTAATGAAAATATCGCAGAAAACATGCAAAAGTTGTAAACTATTCGGACCTGTCGTACTTTAATGAATGTGCCCCTTTCTTAAATAACCTAGCTTTCTGAGGAAAAAAACACCTAAAGTAGAACAAGATTTGTCCTTTTTTTAGTACTTGCATTTTTTTTCTTGAACTTGAATTTTGATAATTTAACCTTTTTATTGAAGCAATATATATACCCAATAGCATTGCCACCAGTATGGATTAATGCAACTTAGTTGGGATCAAGTACAAACTACTGTTTTATTATTACAGAGAGATTATTAAAAACCTGAATAAAAATTTTAATTATGGGTTTATGGCTGAATGACTTAAATAGCACAATCAACTGTGTCAGCCTAGCATGAGCAGAAGTGGGGTGGGAATCTAGAATTCGGGGGGGAATCAAGCATTAATCATGCTTTTGACAGCTGGATCTGATGCAAACTCAAGAGTTAATCCCTCTGCGTACATTCAGCTCATAGCTACTATTGATTACTAACTTTTCTCATTTTTTCTTTTTAAAAATTTGAATAAGTTTATTTCCACAAATGTCTGACATTTACTAAAAAGTCTAAAGTGAAAAAGTCTGTGCAGGAAAAAGTTGCAGAAAAGTCACAAAACTGCAACTTTTTCTAAAGTTTGAAGCAAAGAAGGATTCTCCAGGGAAGGGACATCTGCCATTGACGTCTACATGATTCTACCAACATTTAACTGGAGAATTGTTGGATTCCACAAATGTCTGACATTTACTAAAAAGTCTGAAGTGAAAAAGTCTGTGTAGGAAAAAGTTGCAGAAAAGTCACAAAACTGCAACTTTTTCTAAAGTTTGAAGCAAAGAAGGATTCGCCAGGGAAGGGACATCTGCCATTGACGTCTACATGATTCCGACAACGTTTAACTGCAGAATTGTTGGATTCAGATTTTTAGCCGATTCGTCGCACAATAAATTTAAAAAAAATTGCACCTTTTTTGGGGAAAAAAATCCTGCTTCTGCTTCTCGGCTAAGAGGGCCATTTACTGATGGTTTTTGTTTTTCCCATTCCACATTCTTGGAAATTAGTTTATTTAAATTTTTAAAAAGGAAAAAATGAAACAAGTTAGAGTTTTAGTAAATCTGCCCCACAGTTCTTTATGCACAAGATTCTTAAACTCTGTGCATTCTACTTTTCAATCAGCTACACTATAGCAAGAAATATAATCAGAAAAATTTACATCAGTGCAGCAGGCTTGTCTTTTAGGAAAACTTCTTTCTTCTTTTTGCAAATTTATCATTTTTGTGGAAAATATTGCATTACTGAACAGTACAATTAATCCTTTATTGATTTTCATTTACTGCTTATAAATAGGCCAGATTGGACATTGTGAAACCCAGTAGTGTTGTTTTTTCTTTGTTATTGCTAGTCCTTACGTCTTACTTGCCACAATGTGGATTGAAGTAGCATCCACTTGTTGCACAGAATTTCTGTTTTTCACATTTAAGAAATTTTGTCCATGATGAAATGTTATCAAGATTAACCTATTTGAGAATTGTAATAAATATGGAAAGTTTTATTGTTGGAAAAGTTGTATTCACTAACCTTCAAATGTTAATTAACATGCCCCTAAATCTGGTGTTAAATTAGGTGTTAAAAGAACAGAAGTGTGTGATAAAAAACAAGGCTGTATGGAAGAGTTGAAAGCAACAGGTTGTTGTTTACTGAACACCACTATTTCTACAATTGAACAAGCATACACCTTAACCTATTATTTCTTATATGGTTTCCTGTACAAACCATGCATTTATTTCATAAAATTAAAAAAGTTAACCCAAAAACCTGATTACACCATGCAATGCTACACCATGTTAAGCAGAAGCGTAGCTTTTCTTTTGAACTTTATGCTTATATAATTATTTACATTATCATGATCATTTTGCCTTAATTTTATATTCATATACAGTCATACAATGTTTTTATCAGAATGAAATAGAATATAGTCAGAATGCTTAGTCTATTTAGGATCTTGATGTAGTCAAAAAACATATAAGAGAGTAAAATAAAATGATCTAGGATATAAAACTAACAATAGTTTTGTAGACATACAAACACGAGTGCTTTTGAATTAGCCATTGATTAGAAATACTAATAGATAAGAACTCACTTCTGACATTTATGTGGAAGATGAATTCTTTTCTATTAGCAAGCCCAATCAATTGCTAATTCAAGTGATGACTACACTAATTCCGATTGGGCGAAAAGACAGTCTATTTCTGTACAGCTCAAGGCTTAGCCATAAATAGTTTCTGGTCTACAGTTTTATTACTGTGCAATCAGTTACACCATGGCAAGAATAACTATTCCAATCCAAATTCATGAACCAAAACACAACGTGGTCTATTTTATTGTGTTTGGTAAGCCCCTTCTAAATAAAGTTCCCAGAGAATAGAAGAGGACCTTTTGCTTTTCTTAGCCTTCTACCATTTCAGTTGTCAGAGTTCAAATATGCATTTTCTAGGAAGTGATTTCTGATATGTTGATATAATACTGGTTAATATATTTTAAAATAGATTGAATATTTGTGTTTACAAGGCAACATTGTAAGGACTTGTTATTGTTACTCTTATCTGTAGATCTGGGGTTTCCTAATATTTAAGGTTCCCCCTTAATTTTTAATTTTCCAGGTTTAAAATTGGTCTGACATTCGATGAGAAGATCAAAATATTATCAGCATGAACCATAATCATTTGGTCAAGTGTCAAACCAAAAAATACATGCTTTTGTTGGCCAATATGTATCCTCATCACAAAGAGGCATATTCCAAGGTATTAATTTAAAAAAATGAATGAAGTCTTCCTGGTCTGAGTGGAATCACATTAGCCAGATTTCCACTAACATATAACTTTTATTTCATTTGCCCCAATAAGACTTTTAAATAAGCGCAATACTATTGTTCTTGTACTTTGTACAAATAGTTCTAGACATCTGAATGAAAAATAATGTAACACAAAATGATATCTAGAAAATAATTTGTGCTTTTTAGAAATTGGGAAACACAGAAAGCAAAAAGCCAATTTATTTCTTTAAATCCTAAATACCTGTAGATTTTCAAATGCACATTTATATTATGAGTTTGCTGCATGTTTGTTCTTACACAGTGGGGTTGAGTCAAATAAATATAGTTTTTTACTTAAATTTACTGTGGATATTGTACAATGGTGGCTGCTTATATTGATATCAATAATTATTCTTAGAATGGGCAATCTATATAAGATAAAACTGAAGGCATTTTATGCTCTTGGTTTTTTTGCTTTTTCTCAATTAGATAGCTCTTCAGATGAATTTAAATATTTTTACTGTAAGTCAAATAGAAGCCCAAAGAAAATAAATTCAAATTAAATGCCCATAGGTACTAAAAGGCACAAAGCTTGCATATGTCAGTAATCTATAGCAACAAACAGGTGACCAAAAAATACTACTTGCTGATTGGTTGCTATAGGTGACTAAAGCTTTATTATTTGTTTTACAGTGTGCCTACCTACCTAACCCCACATTTCTTTATAAATAACCAGTGAATAACTATGCTGCTACATGACCAACTTATGGTGAAATCTGGGAAGAAATATCTTAATAAAACAAGAGCCTACAAAGTGGTGTTTAGAGATTATTTTGCATAGATTTGATCTCAGCTAATGATACTCTAGGTTATACAAATATACTATAACGCAATATGCTATATACTAAAAAGAGGAAAAAATCTTTGCTGAAATTTCCCTTTATGTATATAGGGTTTTTATGGATACAACAACACAATTAATATGCAAACTTCAGTAACAGTGCATACTTCTTTTCTGTTATATGCAGCAAAGTAAATTAAATATTACAAGTGAAGTAGGACATATCAGAAGAAGGTAACAAAATTAACATGTTCATAGCCACAGAGGGAGAATTTAGTTAAGTAACATATTGACATATTAGACAATGTATACAGTAAGCGTAACTTACTGATGCCACCCAACGTAAACCATTACACTAATTATTTACAGTACTTCGATTTTGTTTCAGGATGCAGTGATTGCTTTAACTGAACCAAATTGATTATTTTCTTCTGGTTTCTCAAACTGTAGTACAATTCAACTCATTTAGACATAATGGAGTTTATGTAGCCACGTTGCTTTCAGCCAAGTAACTTATATCAAGTATTTGCTCAAGGTCAATTGAAAACTATTAGGGTTATTTATCAACGTTCTTGGGGGGGGCTAAAAAACATGAATTTGAATAATGATTTAAAAAAGCATATTTCAATATTTATTAAGCAAATTTTAAAAAGTGAAAAACGATAATGCACAACTTGGCATGGGAGCATGTGTGGCAATTTTCTTGAATGATTTGCTATTTATTTATAACATTTTTAAATCACTAAACGTATAATTACTATACTTAGTTTCAGGGTCGGACTGGGCCCCGGCGGCCCAGACCTGATCTCTATTACTGCTCCCCTGGCTGCTGGTGTCCTCCCCTGAAATGTTTTACTTGCGCGTTCAGGGAAGGATGTCGGGCATTAGCGGGGCCCCTGTGGGGGACACAGTCGGCGGGGGCACCTTGCAGGGTGCCCGGTGGGCCCTGCACCTCCCACTCCGACCCTGCTTAGTTTGGATATTTAAACTGGAAATAAACTTACCTTAGCAATTTAAAAATACACAACAGGTACAAGCTCATTCACAAGGATTGCCTTATAAATAGCCTCATAGGAATTTCATGACTAAACAGGGAACAGTAATTAATGTCTTGTAGCACAGTGTCACAAAGGAAAGATATATATCTCTCAAAATGCTCCACAAGACCCAGCAAATAAGAAGAATAAGGAAGGCTGTAGGCAGCTGCTGGGATTGATGAGTCTAGATCCTAGAACACTATTGGTTACAGGATGAAGCAGATAAGTTATGTGTATGTGCTTTTTTGTCCACTCTCTAATATTCTGTCTAGTTTATATAATATTTTTACTACCAAACCACAGTTCTGAAGAGAATATTTGACTCATTCCATTATGACAAATCTGAGTAAAATACACCCTTGGGGCAGATTTATCAAAATGTGAGTTTAGAGCTTAATAAATAAAATCTCTCCCACATTCCATTGATTGTTATGGGATTTTTTGAAGTGTCCACCAGAAAACCTGGCCGTCAATGAGTGGGATGCAAGTGGGGCTTAGCCCCTGCATATTTAATCAAAGTGTAGCAGCACTGTGTATTTGTAACAAAGTGTATTTGTCAAATGGTGAGCTCTAACTTCAATACACTTCAAAAAATCCCATAGCAATCAATGGAATGTGGCTATTCAGCTTTAAACTCACTTTTTGACCAAGGGGAGATTAGTCATCCATGGTTAATCCCAGCTACCACAGGCAACTAATCTCACTGAAATGCCTTTTCACCAGCAATAAAGTGAATCACTGGTGGAAACGGATTCACATCACTTTATTGTCGGTGAAAAGCCATTTCAGTGAGATAAATCACCTACAGTAGCCTAGATTAACTGCAGCGGCTAATCTCCCTGTGGGACATCCCCCTAAAGCATACCATATATACTCGAGTATAAGCCGATCCGAAAAGCCGAGGTACCTAATTTTACCTAATAAAACTGGAAAAACGTATTGACTCGAGTATAAGCCTAGGGTGGGAAGTGCAGCCGCTATTGTTAAGTTGGCAGTAACAACTCACAGAACTTGATATACTTACTAATTTCCCTTCTGAGAATGCAAAAAAAAATATACATAGCAAAACAAATTGGAAGTCTGAGACCCCATGACAATCAGTTCCCAGCAGCCAGTTCTGAAAATTACTGTTCTGGCTAGTGACCAAAGAGAAAAATGCATTCAAGCACCAAACAGAATAAACACGCTCTGACACACAGACACTCACCAGCAGGACAACCACACACAAACCACATCCTCATTTGGCGCACCCCCTACCTGCACTCCCTACAAGCATATCCGTCGGGCGAGCATAAACGAAGGTCGCGCTGCGCCCCCCCGTGCGGTCCCACACCGTGTAATAAGGGTATGGTGCAACCACTCAAGTCTGTGGCTCATTACAAAGGCCATTATCACAAACTTTTAGGGTCCTTCAACTGAATTTGCTGTGGATACCTGGAACTTCTGATTAGGCTGCGCTTTGTCACTGTAGACATCCAAAGTTGCTTTTAAAGAAAATATCAACCACTGCAACATCTGTCTTGTTGCATCTAAACCTACAATTCTGCATCCCATGTTCATTTGTATAAAACAATCACAAGGATTACATTCCTATTCCTAAAAACAAACAAATCTAATTACTGTATATACCCCCTATCTGCACTCCCTACCAGCACATCCGTTGGGCAAGCATGAACATAGGTCGCGCTGCCGAACAGTAGCACATCCCTCAAGTGAGTATGGACACAGGTCACGCTGCATACCAGCAGCACATCTGTCGAGTGAGCATGGACACAGGTCGCGCAGGCTACCAGCAGCACATCCGATCGGGTGAGCTTGGACACAGGTCGCGCTGCTGACTAGCAGTACATCCGTGGGGCGCTCACGGGGGGGGGGGGGCTTGCGATCAGCACGCCGTTCGTTCATGCTCGCCCGACGGATTTGCAGGTAGGATAAGTAATCCAGCTTGCCTCGAGTATAAGCCGAGGATTCCTTTTTTAGCACATTTTGAGTGCTGGAAAACTCGGCTTATACTCGAGTATATACGGTAACTTTCTTAAAAGACAATTTGTACAAAGAGTTGTTTGAACAAAAACAATTGCAGCATGATCCCTGGAGACACAATTCCCAAGAAATGCTGCCATGCTGGGAGGTACCAACCTATGAAAAATATGGCCAGAGTTAAATAGTTGGAACCACCATGTGGAGGCAGAATTACTAAAATTCAAATTTGTCTAATTTTTTTAAAATTTGATTAAATCATTTCCACAAATGTCTAACATATATCGAAAAGTCTGAACAGGGACATCTGATATTGACGTCTACATGATCTCAACAAGTTTTAGATGGTGTATTTTCAGATTCAGAACTGTTGCAGTTTTGTCACATAGCAAATCTTGGGAAAAAAAATCTTCTAAAAAGAAACTTTTAGCACAAAAAATCCAAATCTGAAAAGTTAAAAAAAAAATAAAAATCTGACTGTTAGTAAATGGCCTCCACAGTGCTTACCACAACATGGCTTTCCAATTTTTATGATCATAATGTTAAATCTAAAAACCCCTGTTTTTAAAAATGCATGCACTATAACAGATACTTATAATGTATATTTGTAGCTAATTTGGCCAAGTCAGTTGCGTTTCCATTATAATTGTATATTTTATTTAGCCTTGGAGTGCTTCTACAACCCTCCCTTTGTATAGATGCCACTTGTTATGCTTTATGTACTCCTTACTTTCTCTTTCCCTTTTCCCTTTCCTCTCTTCTTTTCTCCCAGCAGCAGAAAATAAGGACTTCAGACAAATAACTGCAGCTTAAGCTGTAGCTTGTGCTTCCAATGTGGCTTTGATTTGTCTGTCTCTTTGCCCTACCCAGCAATTAATTTGCTTTTATATGATCCCCTTTGTTGGATTTACTGCATTGTTAAATTTAAACCAGAACAAAGAAAAAACACTTTGAGCAATGAAAGTGAAATGTATAAAATACAGCATGGACACCCTCTTTCTATTATCATCCATTTGCCATTCTATATATTCTGAAATGGAAGTGAGGAGAGGAGCTACCTTACCAAAATGGTTATAGGGATAAGGTGAAACACAAGGACAAAGTGATGATAGCAGCGAGGCACAGAGGACATAATTAGAAGGCTTAGTCTAATTTCAGAGTACTCATTTAGAATAAAGCTGTGAAAGAGATTAGTAATATATGAAAATAGGCTCTTATAATAAGACTTTTACAGCAGGATTACAGTAGTCCATATATTTTAACTCTATAAATAAGTAGATATACTAATGGAAAGGAAGAAATGTAGTTATAAGATGGTTGATTATTTTAAGCCAGCAAAATATATTCATAGTTAACAGAGATGTCTGAAGAATACTGTTGCTACTGTTATGGCAGGGCTTGTAAATTTTTAGTATATTAAATTCAGGAATTTACTTCGACAAAGACCAGTGAGACCTTTAAAATTCTACATTTCATTAATTGCCTCACAAAGCATGTAATATATTAATTTCAGTGCCCTTGCAGCATTTAGTACTTGCGATGAATGCAGTCATAGGAAAAATAAATATAGACTTCAAATCACTTTCTTCCTGTGTGCATTTTTAAAGTAAAATGTAAAAACCTACAGAAGGGCTCAATTGTATAGGTCACGAAACATGAATGTGGAGGTGAATTAAGACTGGAAAATAGATGAAATCAATACACTGTATTTACAGTATATTCTGTCCAAATACTTTTTACAGGTCACTAGCAATAGTTTGCATTCTTTTACACTGTCCTTAAAACATATGTTAAAGAGAATATATAGTATGTTATGTCTTTTTTATGTCTAGTATATTGAAATCTGTTTTACTTTAGAATTTAGAAGAAAGTGATTTTATCTTTGGTATATTATATGATGTGGGGAGTGTAATAGAAGACTTTTGACAAATCTGCTCCTAAAAGTTTGCCCTGGTATAGTAAACCCTAGCAACCAATGATATTTTTGCTTTTAAACAAGTGAGCAGTAAACACTGCCTGTTAATTGGCTGCTATAGGTGTCTAGACATGTAACAAAGTTTTGTGCCTTTTATTGCATAACCCCCAAAGAATTATAAGGTATAGAAAATAATTTGTCGATTTCTTTGTATTCCTTTTAAATAAAATGTATGTTTATTGCACTTGACCTATTAATGGTAAATCTTTGGAAGAGTAGCTAGTGTTGGTTAGAAGACTAGCCATCTATTCACATCCAGGCTAAAAATTGAGAAAGACTTACACACAAGCATAATTACTAGTCTATACTACCCTTAACAATGCTAATGTCATTAATAATTCTGTTGGCCAAAGCAATCATTCCTTTGAGTGATGTTTTTAGATAAATTCCAAATGGTAGTTTTTGCTGTCCATGCAGTAATTGCTCATGTGAGCTTCCTGTTGAGTATGGCCAGCAATAAGGTTTCATCAGAATGCGTTAATCAGCATGATATCACAGTTTTAGCCCTAAAGTGACAAACTTTTTATCAATTATATATATTTTTTTTATACAAACGGTTATAGTATGTGAGTGGATAAATATCTGAACTATATGTCTTGACAGGATCTCCAGCTAGGAAAACCATTGTGGCTGCTAAAAGTGGCAGAACTCGTAATTTCAAAATACATCAGTATTTCTATGTTGACAGTTTATCTAGCTGACAGGCACAGAAACTGGAACTATTAAAGAAGAAGTTCACTTTTAAATATACTTATATATAAATATACCATATGCTATATATGATGGGCCTTTGCTAAGCAGTGTTTTACTTTCTCTTGAATTTACTTCCTATGCTTTTCATATTAATCACCATCCTAATGTGCCTGTATCTGGCCTGCAGCTGCAAATGTTATTTGGTATTTGGGGTCACTGAACAAAAACAGATCTACCGTGAAGTTTCGATATGATTTTTATTCTTATTTTTATTGTTTTACATTTCTGTTCTGTTCAGACTCTCTATTAATCATTTTCTATCTATTCTGATTTCCAAACTGCTGTTTGGTTGCTAGGGAATTGAATAATTCCAAGCCTGCATAACCTAGCTGCACAACAAAAATGAAAATCATTCAAAACCACAAAATATGAAGACCTTTTGTCTTTGCACTGTCTGTCATAATAAAAGTTCATTTTAAAGTAAGCAACCCCTTTAACAAAAGAATATATTTTACTTTGAAAAAACATTTGTTAAAAACATAGCTTTGGTTTCTTCTGAATCTTCAACGTATTGGTAGTTTATGAGCATGGGTCATGAATAAATGTTTTGTCACTTCTGTAAAATTATGTAAATATCGTACTGTCAATAACAATTATATAATACAATGGGTACTATAAATATTAAGCCTTTCGCCTTGTATATGCACATTGTACTGTACAACACAGTCCAAAAGCACTTAAAATCTGACCCAAACAACCATGTAGCTTCTCATTTTTGAATTTGTCTGTTGCTTTATGATTCAAATAGATCATAAGCCAGGAACGTTTTATTTAGCTTGTGCAGGATAAATAGTAAAGAAAAGGTGCTGTAATCAGTGCCTCCATCACTAACTTGTAGAATGGGGCCACAATTAAAAAAAAACACCATGGAACATATGGACACACCCATGATCCATCAAAACACCACCAATCCCCACCATCTACATGAACCGCAAATCACAACTTTGTATTTCTTAGGGCCTTTTTGTCAATGGGGACCCTGACTGGAGTACCCCTATATGGCGGCCCTGTATGGCGGTGTAATAGTAAGTTTGTACTTGTAATGGCAAGTGAAATGAGTCATAGGCTACAGAACTGGGGTGGTACTGGCTTTAATGCATAATGCACTTTGGATGTAGATATGCTGATTCTGAAAATTTTATTTGACAACACAAAAGTATTCAAGCATGAAAAATACAGTATATCAGTTTTAAAGAAGGCAAATCTAAGAGCAGTAATGGATACTAAAGAGCCTTCAAAATACCAGGCAACAGCAAGGTATTGATTATCAGACAGAAAGCAATTATATACTGTATATACTCGAGTATAAGCCGAGTTTTTCAGCACTCAAAATGTGCTGAAAAAGTTACCCTCGGCTTATACTCGAGATATATACTCTGATTCCCACTCCTGCTGCTGCCCCCGCCAACCCCGGACCCCTCAGGTACCTGTGGCTGTGTGCTCTTCTAGGCACCGCTCCTTCCTGATTCTTTGCTCTGCCCCTGGCGTAATGTCACACGCTCCCTGCACCCGCACCATATAGAGGTTTTATGTCTTGGGTTTTCAATGTGGAGTACTTCTGTCACAGGGGAGCTGCACCTGCACCATATAGAGGTTTTATGTCTTGGGTTTTCTATGTGGAGTACTTCTGTCACAGGGGAGCTGCACCTGCACCATATAGAGGTTTTATGTCTTGGGTTTTCTATGTGGAGTACTTCTGTCACAGGGGAGCTAGCCACCTGTAAGTTCTTGGTTTTGATTTCTTTAAGTATGTTGCTCTAATTTTGTGGAAAGTGAACCACTGGGAGACTGGGATATCATAGGATTGTTAAAGAGTAGCAAATTATGGGTTAATGCTACTTAACCCATACACTGGGTGATCTGGTGATCTGGTCACTACAGATTATCTCATGGGGCAGACTTTAGTGATTTCTGCTGTGTTTCTTCAGTAAGATTGATAGATCCTAATTTTATTGGTATTTATTTTGATTATTGAAACTTAGCAGTAGCGGCTGCATTTCCCACCCTAGGCTTATACTCGAGTCAATAAGTTTTTCCAGTTTTCTTAGGTAAAATTAGGTACCTCGGCTTATATTCGGATCGGCTTATACTTGAGTATATACGGTATATATATATATAAAATCTAATTTCCTATACATGTACACAATGCTAAAGATCAGTGCCATATAAGTTTTTGTACACATAACGCATCATTCTTTACCAGGATTCCATCATAGTTGTGACCAGCACAATATCTGCACAATGTAGCATGTGCAAAAAAGTGCACCATTTAAAAAAAAAAATGTTCAGAAGTCAGTGACTTGTAGTGTGCAGCATCAATAACCTTGTCTGTGTGTGGCTCATCTGACAAGAATGGGAGAGTCATTCCTTGCTCACTACACCCTAAACCAGGGGTGGGCAAAGTTTTTGGCTCGGGGGCCACATTGACTCACAGGCGGGCCAGGCCGGGCCAACATCCTCCCACCAGCTCCCCCCCCCCCCCCCAGCATCCTCCATCTCCCCGACCTGCGGCTCCCTCCATCGTTCGGCTGCGTCTGTTTCCCGGCTCCCCGCTGCATCCTTTTTTATGGTTGCGCCCCCTGCGTATACAGCACGCACGAAGCGCAACCAATCAGGGCCCAGAAATTATTTAAAGGGACCCAGAGTCGGCGGGCCGGATTAAAAAGGCCTACGGGCCGGATGTGGCCCGCGGGCCGTAGTTTGCCCACCCCTGCCCTAAACATTATCCTGCAATTGTCATATCAGAACAAGGCATAAATATAGAGGGTGCATACAAATTCAAGCTCTTTTTGCAAATGGAAAGGGAATAATTCTGTACCAATTTTTGTACCTAGTGGTGCGCCCTGTAATTGTAAATAAAAATGATTAAGGTTAGTCTGAGAAGCAATAAGTAAATTACTGCAAAACACTGCAGGCTATCTGTGGGAGAATAGCAAATTGTGAAATATAACTTTGGGTAATATAATAAATGGCATAACATTTGCCCATTACCTAGTGTAACCTAGAGCAACCAATCAGATGGTTCAAACAACTAAGCAGTAAATGCTATCTGCTGATTGGTTACAATTGGTCTCATAGCCAGTAACAAAGATTGCACCTTTTCATACATTATACATTAAGAGAAGTATTAATTGCCTAGAACAAAAAGGCAGAATCCATTATTGACAGTGGCAACACACTATTAAAAACAGCTGAATGTTGCCTTGTATAAGCTCCCTTTGCACATTAGAACATGATGGATTCTTGTAAGGGCTGCTTATGATGTGGAAATGTAGTCAATATCTCCTTACCCTGGCTGCAGGGAAGCCTTCTTAAGACCTTAGTTTAGAGATGAGTTTGCATGCTTTCACTTGTCATTTATGCTTAGCCCTTGATGATCAGACATGTACAGCATCTTTTCTCATGGGAGTTCTGGTTTGTAACCAATCTAAGTTGCATCAACAACTAAATTTCCAAGAAATGTGTTAGTTCCTTATGTCATTCTGTTTTTATTGAATGATACATATACTCTTGGTTGCTTTACTGTAGAAATGAAACAGCATAAGAGTTCAGGAATATATTATGGATACCTTAGGTACAAAATTATAGTCAGAAGATTCCCCAAAAATTCATGTTTTTCAGAGATCAAATATTTTCACACTCATGACCAGTGTAAAAATGTTTTTTAGAAAAAAAAATTGTCCTGTTTACTAAAGCATATTTTAAATTTACTGCTGGTTTTCTCACAAGGTCGTAAATGATACAAACTATAACAAAATTCAGGCAAAAGCATTTAAAAAGCATGATACATTTTCACATGGAATAATTTGTACTGTGGTGAGAAATAATTTTTCAGGCATTTCCACTTGCAAAAAAGTGCTACTAATCAACATGTCTTCCTCTATTAAACGGATGCAATTATATATATAATTAGACAAGACCTACAATACCTAATGCCAATAATCAACATCCATCTATTATAGAAAAGTAATCTAGCACATAAAGTAATTGATTTTAAAGCAATACCTTGGTAGAGCAAATAGATAAGAGATCTTAACTGACGAAGATGGGCAGTAGTCAGGATATTTTCATGATGGTGTCTATTGAATTGCACCAACAGTTATACAACACCTCTTAAATGGACTAAAATGGAGAGAAAAGGGACGTCAGTCAAATTATATATATATACAGTGTATATATATATATATATATATATATATATATATATATATATATATATATATATATATATATAAAGAAAAAAAGGAGCACTCCCTACAATTTTATGTAAATGAAGAACAGAGTGCCGCACACACAGGGACTTAAAGAACAAAAAAATCTTTATTAATCCAATGTTTCGAACACTAAATGTGTTCTTCTTCAGGGACAAAACCCTAAACAGTGTTTATTTCACACTGCAGAAATAGTTCTGCAGGCTTTACATGTTAATGCTGAGCATTTGGGCAGTCAGTTTGAAGCTCTTCATACTTAGGATCAGCCTATTCACATACTGCTGTGAACGCTTGTTTAGAAGTAAATAGGGCTCTAAGCTAATTGATGTTCTCAAATGAATCTGTAGCAGGTGCAGTCTGTTAATCAAAGACCAGAATAAACCAAAATGCTGACCCACCCATCTTGTCCTGAATTTCCACCCCAGAGACCCATACAAAGTGAAAGTAAGATGTAATTATTTTCACAAAACATTAGGGATGTCCTTTTGTTTACCTGTCATGAAAGTAATCCTGAAAAAAACATTGCTGACATTTGAATGTCATCCATTACACTACCTTATAGCAAATAAACTAATGTGTGTATTTTATTGGATTTTCCATATACTTTAAATTGCAACATTTACTTTACTATCCCAGAAACAATGACACCCTATACAGTAACATACTGGAAGTGGCAAACATAAATATGCAGGCAATATTTATATGAACATAAAGCTTTCATCAACCAAGTTTGAAATCTGTATAAAACAAAAGAGAATCAGTCTAAGGACTTGTGTATGCGAGTGTCTAAGGAAGAGAGTTCAAGGAGGTGAAAGTGAGAGGTAATCTTTTGGTAAGTATGGGAGTATGAACATGTGTTTGTGAATGCTCTAATACTTCAACAGTAAAAAAAAAAAAACCTGGAAACCTAGAAAAGTAAACCTGATAGTAAACAAATTATAGAAAGATTGTTCTTGTTCAACATGAGTTAAATAAAAAGGCCTTGTGCTAAACATACAGTTTTGGCAAAACATTAGGCAAAAAGTATGTGTTTTGTTGTTTCTTGAGCTTACCTGGGCAAACAGGAAAAATAAAGCTTGGTCATTGCAATTATTTGGTCATTGCAACGTAGATAATGTTATTAATAGTCCAGTGCAAGTCTTATTTATTGAAATTCATATTAAACAAGTGGAGCACATGAGCTTGAATAGTCACTACCCTATTGTTTGAAGAGTTGATATAGTTGCATCTTATCTGCTGAAAGGTGCTTTATGATTCAGTATTCACCCCATCACTACCACTGCCAAAGAGAAAAATTATACAGAAAGCAAGAAAGAAAAGTATATGCTGTATTACACTGCACCATCCAGACCCCATCAAGTACTATTCATTCACTCCAAGTTCAGTATCCCTTAATGCTTATATATTTGAAACAATTTATTCTGCTTGCATTAGAAAATCAGAAGCATTTTCATGTTTTACTCTTTCAGGGTGAGCTAGCACAAAACAGCAAATAGCTTTTTGGCCTCTCGCTGAGAAAACTCGACTTCAATGCATTTTAATACATACTGTGCTCCTGTAAGTTGCCACAAAATGTGTAGTAGTTTAAAAATAAAGGAAACAAAACAATACATATACACAGAGTATATATATAAATATATATATATATATATATATATATATATATATATATATATATATATATATATATAAATATAAATAAAGATGGGATCAGAACCAAAATGTCCAGCTTATTATATAAAACAAAACTTTGGCCACACTTTATCTTGAACTAAAATACAGAATATATCCCTCTGTAAGACAAGTCCCCTGCTGGGATTCATGACTGTAAGACATAAATACAACTCCAAATGTTCACTGTACCTTTGCTGAATGCAAAGATTACTTTTTTAGGGCCCTTTTCTGGCAACCAGCAGCAATCCATACTGCTGGTTCCTTTCCACACTGCTCTTTTCTCTTCCTGGGCTCCCAGTGTATTATCATGCTGTGTGCTAATTATCCCCCAGGTGAGAACATCCATAGGAATTAACCATCTCAGGACTACAGTGTCAGTATGTATCAGTATGTATAAAACATTCCAAATTCTTTTTTATTGTGTTTGTCAAGCAAAATAAACTTTACTTACTACTATATAAGTAATATAAATCTTGTTTCTTTCAGTTTTGAAATAACCACACAGGTACCATTCTGTGGACACTGTTATGAAGGCAAGCTTTGTGTCACCCCCATATCTTGTTTATGTGCCAGAATGAGGGATCTGATGCACAAGCCCATGCACAGAATACACAATTACATTCACCTAAAGGTTTATTAGGAACACCATACTTATACCCTTCTCTGACCTCTAGCATCAACAAGGCATTTTTGCCCACAGGACTACCGCATACTGGATGTTTTTCCCTTTTCTCACCATTCTTTGTAAACCCTAGAAATGGTTGTGCATGAAAATCGCAGTAACTGAGCAGATTGTGAAATACTCAGACCGGCCCATCTGGCACCAACAACCATGCCACGCTTAAATTGCTTAAATCACCTTTCTTTCCCATTCTGACATTCAGTTTGGAGTTCAGGAGATTGTCTTGACCAGGACCACACCCCTAAATGCATTGAAGCAACTGCCATGTGATTGGTTGATTAGATAATTGCATTAATGAGAAATTGAACAGGTGTTCCTAATAAACCTTTAGGTGAGTGTAGATGGTGAGGAGGCAGGGGGAATGTGAGTTCTGAATGGAAAGTGAAAGTAATTGTGTGGAACTGAGGCAG
Source organism: Xenopus tropicalis (assembly GCF_000004195.4). Classification (NCBI taxonomy): domain Eukaryota; kingdom Metazoa; phylum Chordata; class Amphibia; order Anura; family Pipidae; genus Xenopus; species Xenopus tropicalis. The sequence continues at coordinate 73,295,709 of NC_030679.2, read as the reverse complement.
AATGGGAGCTGGTCTGTTTGGAGCATGATGAGGTAGAGCCTTGAGCATGATGAGGTAGAGCCTTGGTGCACCCAAAAAATGTAAGTTTAAGATTGGCATCTATGTTACATGTATGTAATTTCATAGTTGCTCAAACATATTTATAATGACTAAAGATTTGTAGTACATCTACTAAATTAAACCTGTTTCAAATTGTAAAAGTAAAAATTAAATGTAAAAGTAAATACAAAGATAACACTTTGCAAGATAGCCCTTTAACACTAGAAGAATAATAAAAATGTAATTTTTAGACATGATAAAAAATAATAATATACAGAAACTAAATAAAATTCGGAGATTATAGCTAATAGCTGCTATATTGCTTAAATATCTGCTATTTTTCTGCTCTGTCCATTCATGGTTTGCCAAAGCGACTTTATTTATCATTGTGAAGATCAATTGCATTGACATTTCATTGTAAGTTGTAAATTCTACATGTTGTTCTACATCGAGCGGTTTACAGAAGATGCTGCAAAAACAAAAATGTCTAAATGAGTCACAACATTTGAACTTATAATTATATGTTTCATTATCTTTCAAAGGATTAATTTACTGAACTGGTGCTCACCTAGCACCCGCACATGAGAGCTCACAATCGCAATGTGCAGTGCAAAGTACAAATATGGACACTACAAAGCTTACACCTATATACTCTGCTTTGAGCATAAAGTATCACACCTTAATGCCCTTTTTGGATGGATCTGACGCAGTTCACACTCACACAGAAGCAATAAAAACATGGTGCTCTGGCAAATTGCTGGAAACTTATGCCAGAATTATAGGAAATACTGCTGAATTGTAGCTAAAATGTGCACAATTTTGACAAATCAAAACTGAATAGTAATCCATATTACTTTTCTTAAAATATTGCGATGCAATTAGGTCACCAGAGAGCAGTTTTCCAGCCTATCTTGCTTACATACACCCTGTCATTCTATACATTTTATATCTGCACACGTGCCAACATAATAACAGGATGCCTTTGAAAAATAATGTTGATACTTTTTTCAAATTAACAATAGTTTATCATTTATGTTTTTTTTTCACCTTCAGATTATCTTTAGTATTTGACCTATAATAAAGACCTATATAAATTATGTGTGCATATAAAGAGAAAGAAAAACAACAAATATTAATGCTGTTCAATTTGCCTCAGATACAGGATAGACGTACATTTGTGTTTTCAGTTAAAATAATATTTCTATAGTTCTTTGAGTCTAGAATAATCAAAGCATATTCTTCCATTTGAACAATAATGTAGAATTTTTGAAACAAATCTGATACAGGTTCAAAAGATTTTTTTGTGATTCAGTTTTTTGGGGATCTCTGAGACCCAGGACAGAACAAATTGTTTCAGAATTCCACATGTACTTGGTTTGCTCACTTCCAGCTGATATCTCTGATACCATTTATTTAATATACTAGCCTATTAGTGTATGTTAACAAACATTTGTTGGTTATGTGTGGTAGTAGGGGCAGTGTGTAGTGAATTCAATACATTCTACAGTTGCATTGCTTAACTGCTGCCTTACTTACAAGAAAGGAAAGCCCTGGAGCTATAAGCGCAGGGGCTGCATGACAAGGGATCCAAAAGACCGGCAGCCAGATTACCCTGGTTTAGTTTAAAAATTGGCAGAATCAGGTGCAACCGTGATTATCTGAGAAGGAAAGAGTTAAGGCAGTAGTAAGCCAGGCTGGGGAGGCAGAGAGGGGGGGGATGTGATGTCAGGAAAAGAAGCACTCACTTACCTTATCTTCTAAGCAGGTATAAATGTCCCACCCACCCTCTCCCTTTTCTTGCATATTTCGCAAAAATGTTTTCTTTTGTATGTTCTCACATTATCTATTGATAAACGAATGTGGATGTTTTCCTGAATGCATTGTTATATTGTGGTTTCTGTATCTTCCGTATAACTGTAAGAGGAAGCATTGTATTAAAGGAGAAGGAAAGGCTAATAAAGAGTTAATCTCAAGCTGCAGGCATACCTTCAGTTGTCTCAATAGTGCCCTTAAGTCTCCCCATATTTTACCTGTTCAGAAGATCTGAAGCCAAACAGGAAGAAAAAACACTGAGCTGTGTAAAGAAGACTCCAAGAATGCATCACTCCTGCACAGACACTACGACCAGCTAACGAGTAAGCGCATGCGCACTGAACATACCGTGTTAGCACTCTTTCCATATAACAAGCAGGAGCGGCTCGGGCAGAGTAGGTCGTGCTCACGTCATGTGGGGAGGGAAAAGGTTCGCGCATGCGTGTTTCCTTACGCAGCGCCATGTTGGATATCCAACATGGCGGCCGCAATAGAAGAAATACAGCGATTAAGAAAATCAAGAAGTGCAGGCAATATACTGGCTTTCCAGGTAAAAAAAGGTAGCGTTCAGCTACAGAGACATGAGGCCTTTCCAGTTATGGGGTCGCTTTATTTCTGATCACCATGGGGGTCAGGAAGGAATTTTTTCTTGAGGCATAATTGGCACTGGCTTCAGGTTGAGTTTTTTGCCTTCCTCTGGATCAAAACAGTGGATATATGATAATGTGCTTTAAGTTTTATTTGTCACAGCAGTGGTAGGACCTTGCCAGATAAAGTAAGAAAAGTTTAGAAGAGGAAGAAAGGAGGTTCTCTCCAGTGACTGTACGGTGGATTGATATATATAGCTGCTACTACTGCTTGTGCTAGGTGACAGCCTGCTTGAATTTCCTACCATGGAGACTGCAGATTTAGAACCGGCAGCAGGGCTCCTGAACTTCTCTCATGGTGGGAGATGCAGCTCCTGCTGGTAGCATAGTTTGGGGCCATCCTCTCTGTAGGTAGAGGCAGTCTAATACTCAGTGGCGGATATAATAACATAGCGCTGATCTCAAATGGCAACTATGGAAGTATAATTCAAGTCTTCAGTGAGGAACAGCAGAGCATAGTAGCAATCTTTTATGGAATTTTGGCTTTAGAATATTGCCTTTGGTTAGGCTGGCAAGGTCCTTTTTATTTAATAAAATGTGAATTAATGCTGTGGCCATTTTATCCCTTCTCTGTCTCTTGGTGTTTATATGTGGTTCAGTAAAGTTCAGTGGGTTGGCTCAAGACAAAGGGTCAATTGAGGAGTCCTCTTGTCATGCATTTGAAAAAGGTGAGAGGGCAATGATACACTTCAGAGATCTCTTTTTCTTTTAGAGCACCCCCTTGCTCTAAATATACCTTCTATGCACATGCCCATCAGACACACCAGACATCAAAATGTCACAACAGACATGCAAAATATCACTTTGGCAAGTCATGGAAGTAATATCAAACACATCTCAACACCTACAAGGTGTTTAAATAAAACAGCAGACTCTATAGATATGTAATGGGTAGCAAAAAAAAGCTAAAAGCAAATATAATGAGAGCATACAAATAACCATTACACAATATCAGTAAGGAAACTGAGGTCACATCAAGCTTTAGGCTGGTGCCACACGAGGCAGATTCTCGGGCCACGGATAACCACAGTCTTAGAATCAGTCTCTTCACTAGTATCAGTCTTTTCCCGTGCCTGCACATTTAGCCATTGCATCAGGCTGGGTGCCGACACACAGAGCGGCCCCACCCACATTGTGCAAGCATGCATTCAAGAGCCAAAATCCACTTCATATGCCAGCACCCGAGCTGAATGAAGCAATGGCTCTAGGTGCATGCACAGGAAAAGGCTAATGCCAGTGTAGGGACTGATTCTCAACCTGCATTTATCCGCGGGCCGAGAACTGGCCCCATGTGGAATTGGCCTTACACACGCCACAACTCATTTATACATGGCAAGCATTCATTTGTTCTCCAAAAGAAATTCAAGGGGAATTTATGCACTGTCAATTTATGTACTATCAGAAGTTGTACAATGTTTCTTTAATTCAAATAACTAGGCCTATATACATAGTTTTAAACTTATTAACTCAAATGGTTTACCTTTAAGGAAACCTATTAACTTAATTTAAATGATTAGCTTTTAGGAGATTCTTGAATTCTTTCAAGATTTACAGAATCAAACAGGTTTAACCTCAATATGCATGGTATACAGCTTGTCAAGCATCAATATAATTGATAATTGGACTTTAGCTGGGGGATATAACCCAACCTTTATGCATCCATATAATCCTTGCTAAATGTACATGGATATTGAACTGATTATGGTATCTAGTCAGGTTGTGAGTTAAATCATGATAAGCCTGAGGCCCTCTCAATAATTAAATTAAAACCCCTTAATATTAATTCTACCCTGTAAGCATGTGGGTTCTACAACAGACATATTCTTCAATTTTAAGTCATTTTATTAAAACAAAGGGCTGCCCATCTACAATAGGTGAATAGAATGGATTGATCACCTGTTCCTTCCAAAACATTCAAGCCACCAGGACCCAACAGCACAATTGTCTAAACAAAGAAAACAAACTCTTCTTATCATTAGGGATGTAGCGAACCTCAAAAAAAAAGTTCGCGAACTTCCGCCGAAAATTGCGAATATTCGCGAACTTTGCGAACCCCATAGACTTCAATAGGAAGGCGAACTTTAAAAAATAGAAAAGCCATTTCTGCCCAGAAAACTGATTTTAAAGTTGTTTAAAGGGTGCCACGACCTGGACAGTGGCATGCAGGAGGGGGATCAAGGGCAAAAACCTCTGAAAAATTGACACACACGCCGTTTTTCGAAATGATCGGTAATTTTGCGACTTTTTCGTATTTTCCGGCGCTTTCGTAAAGTTATCGTAAGTTTTGCGACTTTTTCGGAGCTTTCGTACCGTTATCGTAAGTTTTGCGACTTTTTCGGAGCTTTCATAACGTTATCGTAAGTTTTGCGACTTTTTCGGATCATTCGTACTGTTATCGTAAGTTTTGCGACTTTTTCGGAGCTTTCGTAACGTTATCGTAAGTTTTGCGACTTTTTCGGATCATTCGTACCGTTATCGTAAGTTTTGCGACTTTTTCGGAGCTTTCGTAACGTTATCGTAAGTTTTGTGACTTTTTCGGATCATTCGTACCGTTATCGTAAGTTTTGCGACTTTTTCGGAGCATTCGTACCGTTATCGTAAGTTTTGCGATTTTTTCGTAACGTTATCGTAAGTTTTGCGATTTTTTCGGAGCATTCGTACCGTTATCGTAAGTTTTGCGATTTTTTCGGTGCCGGCGAACCCAACTTGCGAACATCACGAAAAGTTCGCGAATTTGCGGACTTGCGAACACCCGATGTTCGCGCGAATTAGTTCGCCGGCGAACAGTTCGCTACATCTCTACTTATCATTGCCTTCCCTGGAAACATGTTTTCCCACCCCACAGAAGGAATGATATTCCAATAGGCTATCTTGTCTAGCTGCACTTTATGCAATGATATTTAACCTCTGCTATTTGTACTATTAGGAAAGGAACTGGTGGGAGCTACAACATGGAGTTGGCCACTGCTCCTGTATAAACTATAGCAAAAAGGGAAAGTTGTGCTCACCACTAAATGTTAAACCATGTTGTAGCTCCCACCCTTACCAGCTACAGTCAGGTGATCCCAGTGGAGCCAATAAAATGGCAACCATTGGGGGTTTTAACCTTGAAAGCAAGCTTGTTGTAGGTAAAACTCAGTCCCTTTGTTAAATGTATATTGAAGCAGTAGAATTCTTAATGAATCAGATAAAAGTGAGTGTAGGACTGGCTAGACCGGGGATGACTGTGGCATAGTTGGCCACCTTGAACTATATTGCAATATATGGACAAACAGTTCCTGTTTTGCTTAAAAGGGCGGGCATTTCTTAGTAGCTTAATGCACAGGATGTCACAATGTTCTATATATATTGATAATGGGTGAGTGCAGAGGAACTCTTGTTGCTGTCTATATGAATTTTGTGGTCACAACCTCATTGGTTTTTGCTATAGTTTATACAGGAGCAGTTGCCAGCTTCAAGTTGTAGCTTCCATATTTCCCAACTACAGTTGGCAACAGTGGGCAACCAACTGGGGGTTTTAACCTTGAAAGCAAGCAAGTTGCAGGTTAAGCTCAGTCCCTTTGTTAAATGTACATTGAAGCAGTAGAATTATTAATGAATCAGATAAAAGTGAGCGTAGGACTGGCCAGACCGGGGATGACTTTGATGTAGTTGGCAAGCTTAAAGTATATTGCAATACATGGACAAACGATCCCTGTTTTGTTTAAAGGGGAGGGCATTTTTGGTAGCTTAATGCACAGAATGTCTTAATGCCCTTTATATATTATATATATATATAATGGTTGAAAATTTAGTGGTGAGCACAACTTACACTATTTTGCTATGAAAAATATGAGCAATTAAATAAATTTCCAACAATGTGATCTATATCTGTTTGATACCCTACCTCTGCATATCACCAGCTGAACTAACTGACCTGCTATCCTGTTTTTTAAATATTCAGTATTTAAATATGTCAACAGTATAATTTTAAAAGGTTTTGTCTTAATAAATATGTAACTCTTGCCTATTGGATATTTATGGGGTAATTTTATAAAAAGTCCTATGTTTGCTCAAATCTATGAATCAATAGCACCCAATCATGTTGGTTTTCAAACAGTAAGGGCCAGATTGATCAAAATGTGAGTTTAGAGCTTAATACTTAGGGGCAGATTTACTAACCCACGAATTCGAATCCCGAATGGGAAAAATTTGGATTGGAAACAAAAATTTCTGAAGATCGCATATATCCCGAAAATGCTTATGAAAAAATCGTATTAGTCATGATAATATTGTATTGGCGATCCGAAAGTCACAAAATTTTCGTACCGAACCATTGTAAACAGCAGCAGAGCCTTTCCGAAAGAATTGCATGGGCGCTCGAAAAAGTCGGCGAGAATACGCTCGGATACTAGACAAGAAGAAAATACCATTTATTACAGTACCTCCTTATTCTCTATGAGGCATACCCCACAAATTCTATCACTACACTGTTAAATTGCTCTTAAATCCTCATCCAAACACTTTCCATGGAAGCTTGTCTGCTAAAGGAACTGACAATTCAATCTGCTCATTAAACTGAACAGCACATAGACAAGTATACATAATACATTTTTACAAAACATAGGAATTAATATCTTATCTTTCCAAGTATAAGTGAAATGGCACAAGCCTTATCTACAACATGGAAGTGTGGAGAGAGGAAGATATCTCTTAACATTAAATGGAAACATTCTTTTATTGAATCGTCTGGGGATTTAACTAAAGTAATTTCATTGTAGCCAGGTATAAATGGGAAAGAAATGAAACAGTTAGGGAATATCTGTCATGTTTACTTATATTTTTAATAAAATGCATGATAAAGGGCATTTTTATATCAAGTTCAGATACTGCTGTATAGCCATTATTATATGGTGTACAGTACATTCAAGTGGTTGTTGCTACAGGGTAAAATAAACACTTCTTATATACAATGCATTGTAACCATTACATGTTAGAATGAAATTGCAGTTCCCACTACAAAGCTTCTGTACAAAAAGAAATACTATAAATGCAGAAAAAAAAGTTAAAAGTATATTCTGTTAGTTTGGTGAAGTAAGGATTGTTGGTTCATTTCCCGAGTTCATTGGTTATAAACGAAAGCCTGAGGCATTGTGAAGTGCTCAGCTGCTGCAGAATCCTCACAAGCTGTCTATTCCCAATGCATATAAATACTGTCAGAGTAACTCTGATGATGATCTAATATTCTGATGTCAGATTGATTGGGATAGAAATGTCAGCCTACCTGCCACAACAGGGAAACAGCAGTATTTCAACAACTTGGTCAGGAAAGAGATAATTACTACTTCAAAGAGTAGCAGTAGTGAGAAGAATGTACGCTTTTTTCTTCTTCTTCTTCTTTGTCTACATCAAAATAAATGTCAAGAAACTCCCAATGATTTTTTTATAGGTTCCATATGGTATTTCATCTGATGTAATTCAACTAATTACAAAATAAATCGCTATAGTGATAGTGATACTATTTTACGTATACAGGTATCGGACCCCTTATCCGGAAACCCATTATCCAGAAAGCTCCGAATTACGGAAAGCCTGTCTCCCATAGACTCCATTATAATCAAATAATTAGGATTTTTAAAATTGATTTCCTTTTTCTCTGTTATTATAAAACTGTACCTTGTATTTGATCCCAACTAAGAAATAATTAATCCTTATTGGATGCAAAACAATCCTATTGGATTTAATTAATGTTTTATTCATTTTTTAGTAGACTTGGGGGCTGATTTACTTACCCACGAACGGGTCGAATGGAGTCCGATTGCGTTTTTTTCGTAATGATCGATACTTTGCGATTTTTTCGTATGTTTTGCGATTTTTTCGGATTCTTAACGAATTTTTCGTTACCAATACGATTTTTGCGTAAAAACGCGAGTTTTCCTATCCATTACGAAAGTTGCGTTAAAAGTTGCGCATTTTGCGTAGCGTTAAAACTTACGCGAAAAGTTGCGCATTTTTCGTAGCGTAAAACTTAACGCTACGAAAAATGCGCAACTTTTCGCGTAAGTTTTAACGCTACGCAAAATGCGCAACTTTTAACGCAACTTTCGTAATGGATACGAAAAACTCGCGTTTTTACGCAAAAATCGTATTGGTAACGAAAAATTCGTACAGAATCCGAAAAAATCGCAAAACATACGAAAAAGTCGCAAAATGTTCGTTTTCAAGTCGGAACTTTTCCAATTCGGGTCGGATTCGTGGGTTAGTAAATCAGCCCCTTAAGGTATGAAGATCCAAATTACGGAAAGACCCCTTATCCGGAATACCCTTGGTCCCGAGCATTCTGGATAACGGGTCCTATACCTGTACAACTATTTTTACTTATGCAATTAATGTTATTGTTTATTAGAGTAAACAGTAGCTCTGAAATGATAAATTCAAATTGTTATGTTGTTTAAAACGTCTTGTTATGTTGTTTCTAAAGCCTTACATTCATGTCTCCTAGTTTGAACAGTACATATTTGTTTTGTATGTACAATATAGAAGCCTTCCAGAGTAAGAGATTTTCCTCCCCCTCTAGTGGCTTATAATGTATTAATCAGCCACTGATGGATAAGGAATGCAGAGGGTTTTGGGTCTTCAGGAAAGAAGACTTAAGATGTCATGAAAAGTGAAAGGGCATTGATCCTTCAATACACAGGCACGTTGCAAATGCAAATATATAAAGCTGCTGTATCACCTCAACATAACAGGCAAACAATTCCTTGTGGTGTCTGCACTGGAAGGATTATCTCAAAATTTGAAGGGGGTGTTGTAAGTAGAATACAACAGTAAAACCAGATTACTAGGGCTTCTTGCCAGTATTACGTGCCAAAAATGACATAAATCCAAAAAAGTTCAATTCTAATCTAATCTTTAATCTCTTCTTAAGTGTCTATATTGCTTTGCCATAACTTGAAACCAAGAGCTCCCTAGTTAAAATCCTACATTATCGCATCATAATCCCCTTACACAGACATTACAATGCAGTTTTGATATATTAAAGATCCTTGTGCCAAAGGATGATTTTAAGATTTATCTTGTGTATCAGCATTGACTAGAAACTCATACATCAATATGACTTTTTAGTAAATACACGTTGGCATATTTTTAATTTCATTACACAAGAAATGGCCGGATGTATATAACTGGAAGTTGTCCAAAACAGATTTCGTAATGGTAGAGGAAACAGGGATAAATGCCTACAGACATGATAATACAAATTATCTTACATTTTTATTGATTTATAAGATATAATCTTTCTTTAATATATGGTCCATATATTTTTAAAAATTTGTAGTTTACTTTCATTTGGTTCAATACAGATATGTAAAACTCTCATGTACTGTGAGATGGAAAGTCCACCCTTTAAAGAGTTTGGATAGAAGTTGCTTCCATCTTTTTTTATTGTTTTTTTTTTTTATTGGAAAATATTTAAAAAATATTTATATATATATAAAAATAATGTAAAAATCCTAACTAAAATAATTATAAGCAAATACATCTGTGATTATTAGTACTCCATTAATGGAGAGATGGGGCTACCCAATAAGGTAGCATCTATTTGGAGACAAAAGTGTTGAAACTAGAAAACTAGTGTGATTTTGTGAAAAAAAAAAAAATTCAATAGCTTCCAATTTTGAGGAAAAACATGTATACAATTAAGAAATATGAAGTCACTAAATACCATTCAGATGTCCATAAGGGAAACTATCCCAAAAGAAGTAAAAAATGACCTGCACAAAAACTAGGAAAAAAAATGATTATTTTTTTTTTAAAAAAGAAATACACATATTTTAATGCATGTAACATTCAATGCTATGTGAAGACTTAGATGCATCTGTAAGGTATTTAATTGGAATCTTGGAATGTCTGCCAATTTAATTATGATTTTAAAATTTAAAAATGGACTATTTCTAAATTGTTTGGGGATTTGTTAGATGTATGCAATATCCGTTTTTGGAACAGCAAGCTTTTCATTCAACAGTGCTGTTTTATAGGAGTAAAGCTATATAATCATAATTGAATTGTAGAGTCTTGCACACTTTTTTTTTTTTATCAGATTTATAGCAAAGCAGGAATTGAATGAGGATAACTTTTTTATACTGGAACTAAGGGGGGCATTTACTAACGTTTGTATTTTTCCACTGTATTTTTTTTGCTCTGAAACTCGCATTTTTCTTGGAAAAAAGTGTGATTTTTTTCACCACTTGTTATGCATCAAAATTGCAACAAATCTGTAAGTAACAATCGACACCCCCAATAAGCCAAGTGTCAATAGTAGAAGACAATGGCAGGTGTGCTTTTTACAACTTAAAGATCTTTCTTTGCTTCTTGGTTTTAGAGGTTTTCAGGGGGTTTTATGCTTTAATTTGTTCAACATGAAAAATTCACGGTCTGTTTTTTCCCATGTTTTTTTTATTTCTTGCTTTTTTTAAAAAAAGGCTGTTTTAAAAAATCGACTGGCATTCTTGGTTTACAAAATAGTTTTTGTGGTTTCAAAAACCTTTAAAACCACAAAAATGTGAATGCTGATAAATGGGCCTCAAAGGATTGGTGTACTGCAAGCCCATATTAAAATACCAAGTTCACTAATACCAAATAACAAGTTCCCAATAACACTAACTGATCATAGTTTCAGTTTTACCCTCACAACCACCCCCTGTAATAAGATCACTTTTTTAAGCAGAGATAATGAGCTTTGTATAAACAAATCCCTCCTTTCTCCAGCTGCAGCCTGTGTATCAGGTTTACAGATAACTAGGAGTCCATTATACTATGAGTTAAACTGGGGTCATTTTAATAATTCTCCACCTCCCACAATTGGTCTAAACAACCAGGATTCTTCAAATGAAACTTCTTTTAGTTTTACTATTTACTGAAAATTCACGTTGAACAAGTGGGTTATACTTCTTCTTCATGTTGTCTCTTTATGAAACAGCATCTAATTCACGCACCACTTGAGTATTATGGTTTAGTTTTAATATGCCTTATTTTAAAAAGTAACTTTACAGAAAAATTACACAATAAATACATTTATCTACTGTTCTTTGCATTGTTAGTTACTAATCAGTTCAAGGTATTTAAGGACTTCTTGACTTATTAGTATTAACAATAGAGGATCTCTCTGATTTGGTGTTTTCAGTCCACTGAACAAATTAAGACATTGAGAAATGTTCTTTCCATCAGCCACATTACCAATTAATGGCTTGGCAGGTCACTGTCACTCAGCTTGTCGTCCAAATCCCACACTGAGGATCATCAATCAGTATGATCCTATTCTTGTATGACATATATAATGATTAAAAATCCAAGTGAGTTACATTTCCAAGAAAATAAGTACAACTACAAAATGAGAAAATGTTGCAACTGTGTTCTAAGTACTTTAAAATGATTGGATCTATACATTACTTGCATTTAAGATTTAGATTTATTCAGTTATTTTAATAATGAAATGCAATTTTCTGTTCTTAAAAATGTTATGTTTCTCTTTCAAAATAATGCCTTAGCTATAATATAAATGAGATTTATGTGTAGTGTGAGCATGATAACTTGTAATTTCAATTGTAATGTAGTATCTAAGTGCAAAACAATTTCTCGAGTAGGATTTCAATGCCTATCTTATAAAAGTACTTTATCCCCTTTAGCAAATGATCTTATTCTTAAAACCTAAGAACCTAATGTCTGTGCACTAGTGAAGTGAACTTTTTACCCTTAAAGTTCATTGTTGCAAATGCAGTTACTTATTTGGAATCACTCAATGCAACAGCTGTTTATGTTCAAGAAGGTGTAGTTGATATATAATTATTTTTAAAGAAAAAAAGGATAACCTTGATATCTCCATAACATATAGGCCTATAAAATTACTTGCCAGTAAATTAATCTAATATTCTATTTTCACTAGATATTGCCCAAACCAGACTTCTGTAGATTTATCAAATCAACAATTAAACTAACAAGTGGGCTATATTACCATTAATACTTAATTTATTTAATCTGCTACAGTTGAGTACAGGAAGCCAACCTCTAAAACAGCCACATAGTGGTTTTTGTAGCCACAAAAAACTAATTTTCACTCAAACCATGAATGCAAAACAAAAAAAAATCACAAAAACCTCCAAAACCATGAATTAAATAAAGATTGTTAACATTTTCCTAGGACAGCTTCCATTGACCTCTACAGTGTTTTAGATGGCAAAGTATTGTATTTGATTTTTTTAAAAATAGTTTTTTTCAAGTAATTAAATACATGATTTTTAGTGGTAAAAAGGAGGATTTGTGAAAATGAACAAAATACCAATGTTAGTAAATCTGGCCTGTAGTGTGGGAAGTGCAAGTGCAACTAGTATGAAATTCCAATTCATTTCTGATGTGTAATACAATTAATAAATTCATAAATTTTAATAAGAATATACCAAGTCGACTAAATACCTCTGATTTCTAAAATGGCAAGACCTTTAGCAATAGCCTAAATTGTATTTTGTTTATTGAAATAACTTGTTGCCTATAGTACACAGATTGTGAAAAGGAAAATTAGATAGATTAGTGGAGATATCCCCAAGAAACAGCTATGTCAAATTGGATGTCTAACCCCTGGGGATAACACTTAGATGGAGAAAGCTGGAAACCAAAGGCTGTGGTCTCAACATTTACCTTCCCTATGACTTTAATTAGGAGAACTAAATAACCACATAAAACCACAAACCTTAGGTAGCATGAAAATAGAAACAAAATTATTAATTATAAAAACTGGTGAGTACATTTTCTAGTGAGAGCCTACAATACACCAAGAATGATATCTCAGTGTTATACATATACATCATAATAAAAAGTTCTTAAAAAAAAATAATCAACAATTGATTAATAATCAATCTCTTTTATTTTTTAGACTGCCATCTTGAGTTAGCAGTTTCTTGGGGGATTTCTCCACTAATCTAGCTAATTTCCCTTTTCACAATCTATTTACTATAAGCCACAAGTTATGTCAATAAACTTAATACAGTTATTACTGAAGCACTCGCCACTTTACAACAATTTGAGGTATCTGGTCGACTTAGTATAGTAGTCAATTTCTTTTTTAATCTATTTTTATTCAAACTTATGAATTCACTAATTCACAACATAAATTGATTGGGATGTTTTTTTTATTAATAGTTTGGACTTGGCTTTCCACACTGGTGGTTTTTTGAGAGGTTAGCTTCCTGCAATTAATTAATGGCAATATAGTGCACTCATCACTTTAATTGTCGATATACCTGTAGTAAATCTGTAGGAGTCTGGTTTAAGAAAACTCTAGTAGAAAATAGAAAATTATATTAATTTACTTGCATGTTAATTTGATAGGGTTAAAGGAGAACTAAAGAAGTGGGGTAGAAATGTTGTACTCTATGTTTTGGGCTTTTGTACAGTCCAAGATAACCTAGGCTCGTTAGCAGTAAAGATCTGTGCCTCTAAAGATGCCCCAGTAGCTCCCCATCTTTTCTGCTGATTCACTGCACATGTATCTGTGCTGCTCTCAGTTACTGAGTTTAGAGACTCACGCACAATATACTGTATATACAGAATATACATTTCAGAATATAAAGCTGTTTAGTAAATAATTCAGATTTTTGTATTATCAGAATGTAATAATCAGCCCTGTAGCATTAGTTTTTATAACAGACAAACCTCATTTTCTGCTTCCTGAATTGTGATGGCCTCTAAGCTTATCTTCCCAGCAGCTGCCCAGAGCTTACTGAGCATGTGAGTGTCACTGACCCTTTTAACAAAATCCAAGATGGGGAACTCCGGTGACAAATGTGAAGGCCTACATCCTTACTAAATTGATCGATTGTGAAATATTCATGGCAGGGAAATCATCCCAACTGTGTACTGAACTCTTAAGCATAGCCTTATTTTTACTGAATAACATTTAATAACTATACCCCTGTTTGTATTACACCTTTTTAAGCACTGCATCCATTGATGGTGCTATATAAATGCATACATACATACATACATACATACTGCTATAGAAATGGTCAGCTTTTATGCTGATGCAGTAGGTTCAATATATAAAATAAAGTGTTTAAGAACTAGATCCTACAAATGAATAAGGATACATATAATAGTTTCAGCATTGACGTTCAAGCCTAACCCTTGAAGAAGTTACGTTCTGTGGATAAAAGTACTGAAGTACCACAGACCATAGATTCTACATTCTGCTGCACCTCTGGTTCTGGCTCATACCCCAGCCCCCAGGCAACAGCAGGCATGTGCAAAATATGTGCTTGCTTTTGCCTGCACTTTCTGGACCCCCCAGCATAACCACTCACCAGATCAAGATAGAAGAACGCCTCCTCTGGTTCCTGGTTCCTCCTCCTTTGGATTTCCAGCCTGCTTGTCCCCAGGTTAGTGTTACATACACACAAAAACACACGCTTATTACACTAATATACACTTACACACACATACATTTTGTGTGTTGAAACATTCACAGCACTTACACATACTTGCACATGCACACAATTTGTCAAGTGTACACACACATATACAATTTTGTGGCTGTTTTGTTTTTTTTTTTGCATCATGATTTTTTTGCATAAAAAAATCCTATGATCAGCTTTCTTATTTGCCACTTTTACCACACATAAATCAGGTGGTATATTTTTGGCAGTATGAATATATGCCATGAAAATATGTATGCACTCACTTCCGTTTGGGGTCTCTAAATACCAGATACTTTGGTAATTCTATGCACAATGGACTTTGAACTGTTCAGTAGACCATTGGCTTTTATATTTAGGGTAACATCCAAATATAACTTCAAAAAAAGCCTCAGTTGCGCTTAAAGAGTAGCATGCATCAAAAAAGTTATGCAGTAGACTCATTTTGTGAATTTTTTGCCATTTCACAAATTTTTCAGTAGTGCAATAGCACAGATTTCCAACATTTGGGTATCCCTCAAGAAAAAAATCATGCTGTGCCACTAACAGCCAGGCACATCAAAGTCCCTGCTGTGAGGCTGTTGGAAGCAACATCAAAAACAAAACTAAAGAACTATGGTGCTTGTGAGCAAATGTATGATGTGGAGATTGGCAATGGACACTGCAGAGAAATGTACTGTCTACTTGTTAGTTAAGATTCTCATTCATCCAGTCATGGTATATCTGTAGTAAAAAGTCAAATTAACTGGACCTGCTGTGTTTTTCTTGAAGACGTTTCGCCAGTCATCCAACTGGCCTTATCAATTCAGAATGACTTGTACAAAGATCTTCATAGAATAACTACCCTAGAATGTTGCTCCAATCAGCATAATCTGCCAACATAGGATCAGGGATCTCATAAAGGTGAGATGTTGATTGTATTAGCATGATTGGAGCTTTGAGGTGTTATTGTCAGAAACTGTGGGGAATCGAACTCTGGACTTTGTGCTAAACTGCAATTGCACCTACTTATTGAGCCACAGGAGGCTCTTTGAGCTACATGGGGTCAGTTGCCCTGATGTGCATTCAGCATCTGTGCCTGTTTCCCTTCAGTCTCCACCCATCTTGTTAATCCCATGTGTTGCTGGTTTAGTAATTATTAGTAATTTATTTAAATAATTATTTAGTAATTTATACTCCTGCTTCTGGCAACTCCCGATGCTCTATCGTCGTTGCTGCTAAGCCTGATCTTGCCACATCCTGATTCTGACATCCGTGATTCCTGACTCCTGATTCCTGCGGCCCCTGCCTGATTCCTGTGTTCCATTTTCCTGTTCCCCCTGGTACCCTGTCTTTTGTGGATCTCCCTGGTTTGACCTTTGGCCTGTTTACTTGACCTTGTGGCCTGCTGCCTGCCACTGACCTCAGCCT
The DNA here is from genome assembly GCF_000004195.4 of Xenopus tropicalis. Taxonomy (NCBI): domain Eukaryota; kingdom Metazoa; phylum Chordata; class Amphibia; order Anura; family Pipidae; genus Xenopus; species Xenopus tropicalis. The sequence goes on along the minus strand of NC_030679.2, from coordinate 73,279,361 downwards.
GCTTTTTGGACCTTGCCAGTATTCTGCCAGCCCTGACCTATTTGCCTGTAGCCGGACTTATCTTGCCTCTTCACAGGCCTGTATATTACCTCTTATTTTTGTTCTGTTTTGTTCTGTTTGATTTCCATTAAATATCTTGCTTCACCTCACTTGGCCTTGCTAACTATTCAGCCCTTAATGGGAGTTCAGGGGGTTACTCTGCACATAGGCTCCTACCTGCTGGTCCTTTACCAGAGGCCAGTCCTGACAGTTATTAAACCTTCCAGGAAGAGGTGCCAAAACAGCATTGTAAGTGGCAGACAATAGATGTCACACCCCACCCCCACCTCTATTCAAACTTGGGTTTCACATATATGGCCTATTTATTTTAAACCAGTCGCTCTCCCTGTCTAGAATCTGGACTTGGCTTCAAATGTGTGTCCTTTTTCCTTTAGATGTAGGTACATGGCTGAGTCCTGACCAGAGGAGCTGGCTCTTCTGTGCTTTCTATACGCTGGTGTAACTGTTGTTTGGTTTCTCCCACATATAAGTCAGAGCACTCCTCACTGCACTGCATACACAGTGTTACTCTTCTTATGCTTTGGCATTGGGTCTTTTGAGTAAACCAGTTGCTGCCTCACTGTTTCGCTGGGTTAAAATACACACACAAGAGGTACAGACTTTCACTGAGCACACCAACACAGTGGACCACAACATCAAGTTTAAATGGTAAGATGTGCAAGATAACACACCGGCTTTTCACTGCAAGAGACTCATCCAAATTATTTCTAAAAATGACACAAGTCTTGTTATTGTGGATGGCATACCACAATGACGGACATGCACTGAACAGAATTGACAATACGACCTGGTGAAAAGTGACATACTGTGACATGAATTCTTTCCTTAATTATCTGCAGAAAAAGTCTAGTGCATTTTTTTTATTAATTGTGGGATATTGTTTATTTGAAATGTGTTTTTTGTTTATATCAACTGATAAACTTTTAAAAATAAAACCATGAATTATATTTGTATTTTAGACAGTGGTACAGTTAATATAAATGAGAATAAATAAATACTTAAGTGTTAGGGGTTTCCATACACAGATGGAATGTAGTGCCTGTTGCAAAGAGAAAATTACAGACGATTCTACCTTTTTTCCTCTTAAATACTTAATAGTAATCTCATATTTTTCAGCTTCTCTTTGTCCTTTTACATATGTAATAATGTATGTTCAATACCACAGTTATTTGCAGCAGGAACTATCAAAGAATGATTACAATATTTTAATTCTCTTTGGGCCCATTTGCTGAAAAAAACATAATAGGAATGACACATCTATTGTGGTTAAATGCGTGTCTTCACACTTATGTATAAAAATGTGTGAAACTTAATGCAAGCTTAGTGAAATAGAAGCCCTGCTTGAAAACATTTGTTGTTCCAGTCTACAGCAGGGGAGAAAGTGTGGGTTTTAAAAATGGGACACAAATTAGCCTTGTAATTGTGTACTGAGTTCACCTAGTAGATCCAATTCCTATTTTTTTTTAAAGATTCTGATACTTAAGTTTAAAGATTCTCAATACTGTAATTTTAATGTTGTATGCAAGATTTTAAAGGCCAATAAACAGCCATGGTCATTTGCTAATAAGCCACAAAGCAAAACCAATAGGAGCATACTTATTTCTCATGGTATACAGAATTTCTACATTTATTTTTGCTACAGCAAGACAGCTTTGAACATGAATACCTAGACCGCTAAGAATCGTACAGGCCTAACATTGATGTGTATGCTGCTACCAAGTCTTTGTACTGGAAGGCAGTCTATGGGAAAAGCTGAATCAAGCACCTGTATAGGTTTGTTTAAGCACAGACAATTTACAAATAGAGGCACAGTTTTGCTGCTGTTGTGCATTTTCTGATTGCTCCAGGGAATATGGGAAGTGCAAGAACACAATGGCTAAGTGCACAATTCAAATGCAAAGCTAATTAGCTCAGAGAAAAAATGACTGTAGTCACTTTATATATGAGACCCTAATACATTTATCATATGTTGTGTTTAAAAATATTTGTTACATTTTTTTCTGACAACAACTTTTCAATTTTATATTAACCTGTATATTAACAAAAAAAAGCCTATATTTCATGAAAGATTTAAATATTCTAAATAAAGGTTTATCACCACACTTCCAGAAAAAAAGAGGAATAACGTGACAAATACTTTTCAATACTTCAAAATTAAGATACAGTGGCTTGCAAAAGTATTCGGCCCCCTTGAACTTTTCCACATTTTGTCACATTACAGCCACAAACATGAATCAATTTTATTGGAATTCCATGTGAAAGACCAAGGACAAGGAGAGCGCTGATCAGAAATGCAGCCAAGAGGCCCATGGTGACTCTGGACGAGCTGCAGAGATCTACAGCTCAGGTGGGGGAATCTGTCCATAGGACAACTATTAGTCGTGCACTGTACAAAGTTGGCCTTTATGGAAGAGTGGCAAGAAGAAAGCCATTGTTAACAGAAAACCATAAGAAGTCCCGTTTGCAGTTTGCCGCAAGCCATGTGGGGGACACAGTAAACATGTGGAAGAAGGTGCACTGGTCCGATGAGACCAAAATGGAACTTTTTGGCCAAAATGCAAAACGCTATGTGTGGCGGAAAACTAACACTGCACATCACTCTGAACACACCATCCCCACTGTCAAATATGGTGGTGGCAGCATCATGCTCTGGGGGGGGCTTCTCTTCAGCAGGGACAGGGAAGCTGGTCAGAGTTGATGGAAAGATGGATGGAGCCAAATACAGGGCAATCTTGGAAGAAAACCTCTTGGAGTCTGCAAAAGACTTGAGACTGGGGCGGAGGTTCACCTTCCAGCAGGACAATGACCCTAAACATAAAGCCAGGGCAACAATGGAATGGTTTAAAACAAAACATATCCATGTGTTAGAATGGCCCAGTCAAAGTCCAGATCTAAATCCAATCGAGAATCTGTGGCAAGATCTGAAAACTGCTGTTCACAAACGCTGTCTATCTTATCTGACTGAGCTGGAGCTGTTTTGCAAAGAAGAATGGGCAAGGATTTCAGTCTCTAGATGTGCAAAGCTGGTAGAGACATACCCTAAAAGACTGGCAGCTGTAATTGCAGCAAAAGGTGGTTCTACAAAGTATTGACTCAGGGCTGAATAATTACGCACACCCCACTTTGCAGTTATTTATTTGTAAAAAATGTTTGGAATCATGTATGATTTTTGTTCCACTTCTCACATGTACACCACTTTGTATTGGTCTTTCATGTGGAATTCCAATAAAATTGATTCATGTTTGTGGCTGTAATGTGACAAAATGTGGAAAAGTTCAAGGGGGGCGAATACTTTTGCAAGCCACTGTAAATTAAGTCTCCAATCCATTAAAAATGTGCCTTATATTCCAGAGGATATGAAAAAGAAAGTAACTTTTTTCTTTTTTAATGAGCTGGTCTTAATTAAACGTATCTTTTCATGAGGATCTTAAGGAAATAAAACAGCTTTATTGACCACAATAATTGAAAGGCATGCTACTGTTGCAAATTGTTATTAGCTACCAAAGTATAGTGATATTAGATGTTGCACATTCTCATTATTTGTCAGAAAGAGCATCGATTACAGCTAACTAGACATGTGTGACCTGTACCTATAATTGGGTTGATTTGCACATCACAAGATATTCTTAGGAACACTTTGTTTTACTGGAATCCATGGTACAATTTAACACAATGGAATCCCCTAAAGATCAGTCTAATTCTGAATGTGTAGATTAATGAGCCTGCATTTTACATTGGTCTACATCCTGTATGCATTTCACTTTATAGAAAATGTTTAAAAATACTCTTGTATTTTCTGTACCAGACAAAGTAGAAATACCATTTCCATTGACCAAAAAACCACAAGGAATATTTTTATTACTGGTGGCATTTTTTTCTCCAGCAGGCTCAGGGTATTATTTCACAACTGAATGTTTTTGGGGTTTTTTTTGTTTTTTTATGTATAAAGATCTATTCTTATGTACATGTTTATAGATACACTAAAATTTTATTTTAAAGAGTCAAAATATTTAGCCTCCTAGCTTCACAGTGGTTGCATGCCTAGCTTTACTCACATTGCTACATAATCATGTACATTATTCTTCCTATACAAAGTAAATTAAAAATGAAACAGGTCTCCCCCTAATAGCTCTTAGAAGGCCCATTTATAAACATCCTCATCTTAGTTGTTTTAGAGGTATTTAAAACCACAAATAAACATATTTTCTTTAAAACAATAAATGCCAAGTGATTCGTTTAAACAAATGAAAAAAAAAATGCAGAAAAAAAACTTTGTGAATGTGAATTTTTCATTAACACAAATTAAAGAACAAAAAAACCCTGAAAACCTCTAAAACACGAAGCAAAGAAAGACTACATGACTATGACAGATTTAAATGGGGTATTTTTACTTTTGGATTTGTTGCGGTTTTGATGCATAATAAATGGCAAAAAAAATACAAATTGTGATAAAACAATCACTGATAGCAGATATTTATAGGTAAGAAGATTAATACTTTATTTCTTAAATGAGAGGGTTGTTCAAATGGAACATGTGCAGGGAAAAGGAAGGGGGTTAGGTTGAAGCCATGTAGCTTTATCTAAAAGTCTCAAATTTGGTACGAGGAGAAAAACTCAGTTCAGATGGGTCTCTTGTTAAATTGTTAACATGCTTACTAACTGCAATAAAACATTCTGACACATTACCCTTGTGCTACACCTTGTAAATCTACTGCAGATTTGAGGGTACTTTCAAAATTCAAACCCCCATATGTAATAAAAGGCACTAAGTTTGCCAAGAAGCAGTAACTCATAGCAACCAAAAAGATATTTGCTTTTAAACAGGTGACAAATAAATGCTTCCTGCTGACTGGTTGCTATGGGTTACTGCTCCTGGGCAAACTTAGTGTCTTCTATTACATAACCCCTTAGTAACTTTCTCAAGTTGCTGTTATGAAAGTTATAACAAGTAAGTGCTATTGCACATAGCTCTTCTTAACTTTTATTAATATTATGAAGTCATAAGAAAAATAACGAAGTAGGGATAGGCTGGTCCATCACATCTTGATGTTAAAAATGACTTTTGGCTGACCATTGGGTTTGTCTTGATGTATGCATAAATTATCCACTTCCAGTTTTGTAACTGCCTAGTGTTGTTCTACAATAATGACAGCACAGTTTAAAATAAAATTCATATTAATTACTTTATTAACTCAATGTTATCTCTTGGCTATACTGCATACTTACAACTCTTTGAAATGCTGAAAAAATTAATATATTTATAGTTATATAGATATATATAACTTCTGTGTTACATTAACAGAAATAGAGATTTAAACTTTAATTGTGCCAAACATCGCACACAGTGCAGCATGATGCCTTTTTTCCATTGTGGTAAATGGTTTCTGATGATACCTACTGCACTGTGTAGGATGTTGGGGCCGATTCACTAAAGGTCGATAACACTTACCGCATGCTTTTTTGTGTTAAAAAGTATGCGATAAATATCATCAACGTTACTTCGCATGGGCTGAATGTGCTTTTAACGAAGCACATGTCAGAGCACGGTCTGTGATCGAGAGATATTTTGAGGTTCTTAAAAGCCGCTTCCGCTGCCTGGACAAGTCGGGAGTCAGCCTCATGTACAGCCCCACTAAAGTTGCCCAGATAGTTGTAGCCTGTGCTGTCCTGCACAATGTAGTTAACCGGCATGGCTTACCTGGTTTTGTGGCTGAGGACCTGGATGACCCAATTAATCCCATCCATCCTGTCAAAAGTGCAGATGACAGAGGCAATCAAGTCTGGGCAGAAATCGTTGACAATTACTTTTCCTGTAAGTTCCTACAATCTTTAATACCATAAAAAAGAAACACAAAACAACTTATCCAACAAAACTGTTTTTATTCACAATGAAAATAGTTGCACGCTTACAAAAGAAATGCTCCTTTCTTTTATTTCTCTCAGCAGTAGTGAGTGGCAACTAAGGCTCATGTCGCTTTGAGCAGGTGATTCCCCACCCCACAGCAAATCAAGAAAACGTGCCCATTTATTTATTTTTTTTCTAGTTGGAGCTGCAGAAGTGCTTGCTGAACTATCAGCACTATCTTTAGTAGTACAGCATGTTGGCATAACTCGACTTGTTTGGAGAACAGTTATTAAGTTTTTGTTCATTTTCTATTGTGCATGAGTCATGTTCTCTAAAAGGGAATTTTGTTTTTCCAACAACCCAATTTTTTGTTGCTGGACCTTCAAGTGTTCCTCATGCAGGTTTAACATAGCTGCCTCGTATGAGGCTTGTCGTGCCTGACTTTTATTGTAAGCTGTTGTGGCAACACACAAGTCTAAGGGCAGATTTATCAAGATGTGAGTTCAGAGGTTAATACATAAAAACTCACCCACGTTCTATTCATTCCTATGGGATTTTTAGGAGCAAATTTATCAAATGGTGAACTCTAACTTTCACCCATTGATAAATACACTTCTTAAAATCCCATTGGAATGAATAGAACGTGGGTGAGTTTTTATGTACTAAGCTCTGAACTCACATCTTGATAAATCTGCCCCTAGGTGTACAATGTGCATTTTTTTCATCAGAGACTTGTGATACTGTATCAGTGACTTGTGGAATCGATCTTTTTCACCTTTCATTATTTGGGTGGGAAGCTGAGATATTGGGCTTTTTGACTTATGGGTAAGCAGTGGCTGTTGTGGAGTTTCTGAGGGCTTATCATCCAACATCAAGTGCAACATCACTGAAACATTCCCCAGGCTGTCTTGCACTATCATCACCACTAAACATTGTTTGTTCTATTTCAGGATCCTGTCAGTGTGGCGAGTGGAGCTGACTTGAGGAGTGTCCAGCAGAGGATTATCTGCCTTTGCTTTTGTCAGGTGGTGGTAAGGATGAATCTGTCTTATAAAACATTGTATTGCATTAATATTAAGCTTCTCGGTCATAACACCTACCTTTGCCAACATTCCTGTCCGAATCATAGATCCCGGTGACACCAGTGACGCTGTCTCCGTGGATAAATGGCAGAAGCTGCTCCTCATAGGTGGTATAGTACACCTTTTTTGAAGGACCTCCTCCAGTTCCAGACCTAAATAAAATATATAAAAGCTTTTATTGTGTTGCCTACAATAAGCAAGCCCATAACAACACAGTCACTTTTTGTTACTCATAGTTGCCCCAATCAATCCCCTTTCTTTCAAGTGTAACAATACTAAGGCATGCTCTGACACAAACCCTACTAATGCTGCAAGTTGCTACTAAGTGGCCTCGCTAACTCCCACGGCTCTCCCTTATATTCTGTATTGAACAATGCTTCCAAAATAATCCTCTTTCATAAAGGAGAGTACAGGGCATTAACTATTTTGGGAAATATTATTTTAATGACCCCCCTATTTACTATCTTAATTTGTTGTTGTACTCCACAGCTTTTGGTACATAAGTAGCGCACATAATGATAGGTGTGCGTATGTATGTAAATACATACATACATACACAACATACAAGTAAAGATAGGCGGAAAGAAGCCAAAAAAGGAAGGAAAGACAGTAAGCCAAAAGGAAAAGCAAATTGAGGAGAAAAGCAGATTTACCTATATCTTGAGTCTAACCCAAGTTTTTACTTCTGGACCCTTTTGATGTCCTGATATAATTTTTTTACAGTGTTGCACACTCCTGAGACAGACCCCAACACTGTTCACATGGTCAGCTATGTCATTCCATGCTCTTTTTTTAAAATCTGTAGCTGTTTTTGCTGCATATTTGCCAATTATTCGGTCGTACACAGGGACTAGCTTCTCAATTAGAGCCTCATTCTCAAATTCAGAAAATGTAAGATTTCTGAGTCTGCTCTCCTGCTTTTTTTTCTTACTTGGTTTGGGTGAGGAGGGGGGGAAGTTTCTCACTTTCCCTTTCACTTGCTGATAATTTTTATCTGTGCCCTCAATATCAGACAAATCTGGGCTGATAATGTAGCCAGAGCTTCCTCACTGTCACTGCTGGAGAAATTTGCCGGGACAGAAGTAGGATTACTTGCAGGTGTTGGTTTTGTAGGTGCAGATTTGGTGGTGTGGGATAAATCTCTCATGTAGAACCTGCTTGGTTCATGTAGGCTTTCAATTTTCCTTTTTGGCCTCTGTTGGTGTTTTTCAGTGTGCTTGTGTCTCTTTTCAGCTTGCTCATGCCCCAGCCTACCTTGGTGTTCCTTCAGTTTTGCCACCTTTTTCAGACTGCCACGGCTTCCCTCCTCTCCATCGCTTGCCTTGCCAATTGCGCACCTGCACCTTCCGCTCTCTCCATCTCCACACTCACAGCAGAACTGCTCAAAATGGCGTTAGTCATGTGGTACACTATGCGTTATGCTTGCGTGCAGAATATTGCGCATTAATATCACATGCGTAATATACACTGGGGAAAAATCGCCAGATAAATAACTTAAGAACATCACTTCTTAATTATGGCAAGTGTCCTTTTAGTGAATTGAGTGTTAAGTCGCAAAAAATTAGAAGTGATAACATTTTTAACACATGCTATAAAATGCACTCGTTTTAATAAATCAGCCCCGTAGTGTCTTGCACCATTAAAAATGGATTCATCTTTATAAGTATGCAAACAAATGAGGCTTGCTCTAATGTATAAACTGTCATTCAGTATTCTTTACTGAGCCATAACAGGACAACAAAGCAAAAGTTTATTTAAATAGTGTATATGTTCCTTTTTTTAACATACTGTAATCTATTTACGCTCTCTTAGAACTTCAGAGAAATCTTTCAGCTCGCACACCAAATTGAATATTGCTATATTTCGAAGAATTGTTTTGTTGGTTGTTTTTTTGAAATTACAAGTATTTACAGGCAAAGACACCTGTTAAAAATACATAAAGCATTTAACACAAAAGGAGAGATTTACAGGATAACAGACAGTCATCAAAGCTATCGTTGGAAACCAATTAGCAATTAAACTCTGAACATTGATTGTTGGTCTGGACAAAAAATTAAGTGTGATATATTCAATCTAGGATGTGAAGCATTGCTTAACATACCAAGACTGACAAGCAAAAAACCAAGTAAAGGGTAATATTTGTGATCTAAAAAACACTTTTGATTCTAATTGGGCTTGTCATTGTACTCCAAATGATGCCTTTGTAGGGGAGAATCCCAATGAATGACATGATATACCCAATAATTATTTTCTGTTTCGCAAGCACTAACATCTTTCCAAGTATTCTAAAATGCAAGTAAAAATAGCATGAACTCTGAAATGCAGCTGCTCACAAATAGAGAAAAATTATCAAATTATTTTTTTTTCAAACTAGAGGAAGAAGGAAATAAGCATGTGTTGCATTAAGGGGGGAAGCAACAGAGAATGTGGAGAATAAACATGATATGCCATAATATGGTATAATATGGTAATAATAAATTATTTTTCTTCCGACCTGCTAAACTAATTTATTATTATTGTTATTATTATTATTATTATTATTATTATTATTATTATTATTATTACTCAAAATGTACACCTTTTATTGACATAAATAGCTAATTTGAGTATTTTGTCTATTTAAAACACTACTAACTTCATTCATTGGTATTACAGAAGCAACTTTACTTTGCAAATTCTTGTTTTGATGATCTGAAGGAGGAAGCCTTTTCTTAAGGTGGTGCAGCATGCTGTGCTGCTGCCTGGGAACACCAACTTAAACATTTGTTCATGACAGTGAACTCTGTAACTACCATGGGCGGAGGATGACTTTTATGGGCTAAATACAGGCCATAAATAGACTGACCTAAAGCTAATGTGAGACTTAGTGGATTTGCTGCTAGTGTAAAAAATTAACCTCCCAACTACCTCTTGTGGTTCCCACTGACTTACAAGGATTCTGTGCAAAAGTGTTGGTGGGAGTGCATTTTTTTACCCTAAAATGCTTAGGATGTAAAAGTATTCATACGTGCACTTCTGTGAGGGGATCTGCAAACATATGTGTTTATGATCAGTTAGCTTAAAGGGGTAGTTCACCTTTAAATTCACTTTTAATATAATGTAAACGGATATTCTGAGACAATATGCAATTGGCCATCTTTTATTGTTAATGGTTTTTCAGTTATTTAGCTTTTTGTTCAGCAGCTCTCAATTTGGTATTTCAGCAGCTATCTGGTTGTTAGGGTCTTATTTACCCTAGCAACCAGGTAGTGGTTTAAACAAGAGATGGGAATATGAATAGTTAAGGGGCCTGCATGAAAAAACAAGTGATAAAAATGACAATAATAATAAAATTGTAGCCTGGCAGAGCAATATTTTTTGGCCCCCATTTGAAAGCTGGAAAGAGGCAGAAGAGAAAGGCAAATTATTCAAGAACTATAAAAAAAAAAAATTAGGAAGACCAATTGCAAAGTTGCTAGAAATAGGCCATTTTATAACATACTAAAAGTTAACTTAAAAGTGTACCACCCCTTTATATGTACGTTAGTTTTATAGCAAGAAAGGCAGTGGGTACTGACACCCCAGGCACATTATATATAGTGAGACGCAGTCTGTATTTACAAAACCAGCACATTATATGCAGTGAGAAGCAGTGGGTACCAGCACCCCAGGCACATTATATGCAGTGAGATACAGTAGGTACTAGCATCCCAGGCACATTATATACAGTGAGAAGCAGTTGGTACAGATGGCAGATATTCAGGCCCTGGCACTATAACACTGGCACTGATTCACAACATTGGCCCCACTGTAACTAACTAGAAATGAACAAAACAGTGACAAAAGTAAATAATGAAAAAAAATAGTAAGTAACTTACCATCCATCTGTTAGGGTAGGTGATAGGGATATTATAGATGTCAGGTCAGGCACAAAACAATTTAATTTCAGCTAGTGATTCAGCCTTTAGAACTGTATAGTACCTGTGTATAGTACCTGTGGGAGTGGGATGAAATCTGCAGCAAAAGTTGAGAGTTGGTTCTTAGGTAAGGTTTACAGTCTGCAGATTCTACTTTTCAGTCTTCATTTCTGCAATGCCTTCAGTTTGTAATATCTTCCAAGCCCTGTCTGCTGTCCAAAGTGATTACCCCTGGCCCATGGACCTTGCAATACCTAGATACTTGGATTTTTTTCTTCATGACTTATATAGTTAGTGATAATTGTAGCTTTGACTTGATGTTGAACTACAACACCTTATTTTTGCAGAGCAAAATGTTAATAGGCCACAGTTTGGCTTCCAATGCCAGTTAGCAAAGATATAGATAATTTATAAGGACAGGTGATAAAGTGCAAAACTACAGCTGTAACCAATTAGCAAGTTTTGAAGAGTCTACTACAAGCTGGAAAATAAAAGCAAAATGTAAAAACCTTAAGACTCCTTTTATAAAAACACAATGCCTTGTGAAAACTACAATTTGTCATGTTATTTCCCAAACTTTTGTGTTTTTCTCAGAATTCCAGCATTCTTACAAGCTGGGTACAAGTGGAGAATGTGCTGTATAAACAGTATTATCATGTGATTCTTTAGGTGCAAGTCTGTTGTGGAGCGTCAATAGGGGCACTTGCTGACAATTCATCAGAGCAGACTCAGTGGGTACAAGTAGGTTAACTATATAGAAGTGAAAGTAGAGTGTGTGGCTCCAAGTACAGTACATATGAGGGCAGATTTATCAAAATGTGAGCTTAGAGCTTAATACATAAAAACTCACTCATGTTCTATTAATTTCTTTGGAATTTTTAAATGTGTATTTATCAATGGGTGAAAGTTCACCCATTGATAAAAATGCTTCTGAAAATTTCATAGGAATGAATAGAACATAGGTGAGTTTTTATGTATTACGCTCTAAGCTCACATTTTAAAAAATCTGCTCCTTAATGAAGGGCATCAATACGGGTAACATTTGTGTACATTTTAGCACACCAAACTTGTGGCTGCATTCATAAATCAGTCTTGTGTATATTCCAACTTGCTCTTTGTTGATTATTTAGGCATACATTGCAAACACAAGCATGTAAACGAAATTTGTGATGTGAAATTTTTTTCAACAGAATTTTAAAATGACACCTGGACAACAAGAGGAGGTGTAATGTCCGAAAATCCAGGACTTCTAATTACAAGGTATGCTGAACAGAAAATTGTAGCTCATAATGCAATTCATTATTTCTGATTTTTCTGTATTAGGTTAAAATTTATCATGACCTTTCTATTCTTCGTCCAAATAAAAGCAATATATCAGACATAGTTAATCTAAATGGCTTAATTACATGTGCAATACACAAAGAACTATAAGGCAATGCACTCTATATCATTTATGTACTTTATATTTAGCATGTCAGTGTCTTTACCTAAAAATAGCATTTATATATATTATTGATATGTAAACAAAATGTCTTTTAGCATCTCCCCTCTTGAGTTTACATTATTCATACATTTTAAGATGCAATACTCTTTTCAAGATCTCATACATATATTAATGAAGTTGGCATTAGTAGAAAGAACATAAAACATAGTGTGCCATAACCTATAAAGATAAGGTTTCTATTCTATAATATGTAGCTAAGCACAGAAAAGGAAAGAGTATAGTGCTACCTTCTACAAACACACAGGGGAACATTCATGAAAATGCGAGTTCGAATCCCAAATGGGACAAATTCGGTTTGGGTACGAAAATTTCTGAAGATCGCAAATATCACGAAAATGCTTACGAAAAAATCGTATTAGTCACGATAATATCGTACTGGCGATCCGAAAGTCACAAAATTTTCGTACCGAATGATTGCAAACAGCGGCAAAACCGACCCGATTTTTTCACGCAATCGTACGAATAAGTCACGCAAGCGTCAAAAAAGTTGTGCAAGGCACAAAAAATTCTGCAAAAATACGTTTGTAGCGCTTGAACGAACGCTCCGAGCTTAATAAATCTGCCCCACAGTGTCTAACTGTTTTAACAATTTGGTTATTTGATGCTTAGTTATATCTAGTGCATTACAATAGCGAGGTAACTCTATTATTTGCTAAATTTATTTTATCAGGTTAAAGAATAAAGTAAAGTTTAACAAAAAGGTAGGTTACAAATATTAACATATTATATTTTGGACTATTACTAGCCCAAACTGACAACTATTTAGCAAGTGCCTCAAAAGATACCTCCAGAATCTGTTTTTCACAGTACATGCTGAAGGCATGAAAAAAATGAGGAAATACCATAGTGTCAGACCACAGTAGTTACAAGAACAATTACAGAGAAACACGTATTGCAAGAACTGGGACTAGGAACTAGAAGTAATGCGACTATGCATTAAACTCAGGGCAGAATAACTTACATGGTAGAACATACTGGTGAAGTGTATGGTTTCCATAATGACACTTCTAATCGTCAAACCCTAGGCACACCTAGAGGGTGACCTGTTGTTATAGTGATGCAATTACGTATCAAAGTGCAAGCACAGCAATAATGGGTAAGCAGGGCACATAATTCTCAAAGATGTCAGTAAGAGCTTATTATTGTGGACCATAGCTTTAGAATCTTATCCCCATAGAGAACCATTAGCACAGGCAAGTCATATGATTTGCAGCACACCAGCAGAAGTCGCGTGAATACACAGGGGGCAACCTACTAGTAAAACAGACTGAAACACCATCTTCCATGCTAACATCTGTCATCTTTGTGGTACAAAAAATGTGCTATTCTACTCCCTGCCTTTGAGGGTCATTCATAATAACCCTTATTCCCAAAATAAATAAATAATTAATAGTTTTCAGGGGACCAAAAACATTTTTGGTCCAAGAAAATTGGGGACCAGGAAAATTTTAGGGAAATGCATTATGCATTATATATTGGTGGGACCATAAAAACTGTGTAAAATGCAGGAAAACCAGTGGATGTAAAACTGAGGTATCACTGTGTTACACAGCAGCTAAATTACCTCTTGATTAGAGATGTAGCGAACCTCACAAAAAAAGTTTGCGAACCCGTTCGCGAACTTCCGCCAAAAAGTGCGAACTTTGCGAACCCCATAGACTTCAATGAGAAGGCGAACTTTAAAACCTAGAAAAGCCATTTCTGGCCAGAAAACTGATTTTAAAGTTTTTTAAAGGGCAAAAATTTCTCTGAAAAATACGTTGTTGACACAGCATTGCGTTTTGTGCTGTAAAGGGCAGAAATCACACTACATTTCTAAACTTGTGTAATAAACTGCTTTAAAACGTCCGGCATCTACATGCCAATCAAGTCGTGTAAAGGTTACTAGCCGGTTCACACGCAAAGACAAAACGCCGCAGTAGTGGATACGGAATATATTATTGCTGGTGGAAAAACATCGCTCAGGTGATTTTATTGCAATGCAATGTCACTACTATGTGTAACGTGTTTGGTGCACTACTATGAATAACAGCAAACAGCACTGGACACAATAAAGAACAGTAAGTTAAATAAAAAAAAAAGTGATCTCTGGTTGGTGCACTACTAGGAGCAGCACACCAGTCCCCAACACAGCTAGACTAATAGCACTGGGCTCTATAAATTACAGTAGCAAAGTAAAAAAACACAAATAAAAAAAATTATGTGTTAAACGGTGGTTAGTGCTTAGTGCACTACTCGGAGCAGCACACCTGTCTCCAACACACACAGACGGAGCTGCAGTACACAATGAAAAGAAGAGTAACAGTAATCAGAAAATAAAAGCAGTCCTTACAAGGACTACTGGGTTACAGCAGATGAGATCAGCAGGACAGCTGTCCCCAGCAGCTACATACAGAGCAGTAGAAAGTAGATTACTAGTCAAAAAATTTGGCTCCAGCTAAGGCAAACCCAAAATTGCGAACATCGCTAAAAGTTCGCGAACTTGCGAACACCCAATTTTCGTGTGAATTAGTTCGCCGGCGAACAGTTCGCTACATCTCTACTCTTGATAAAGGTCTTTCCACAAAGTGAAATGGCAATATAGCAATATATTGTCCACTTATGTTGAAACATGTGGTCCTTAATTCTCTTTGTTGTGCAGAAGCTCACAAGAGCACCAGGGAACATAATAATAACATAAAAATCAGTAGGGCTTATAATGGTCGCGTATTTCAACATTCCTACTCATCTTAGAAAAGCAGAATAGTGCTGGTCTACCCAGCAAAGTACACGGTGTGGACCTTCTCTTTTTATAGCCCTGACTATTCTATATCTACAAATAAAATAAATATAGTTTGCTACTTGAATGGACCCTTCCATTCCTTTATTTCTGATTGATTCTGTATAACTCTATGATCACATATATGACTACTGTATTTATTGTAAACGCCCTGAACACTGTCTGTGCTTATACATATGCTTATATATACAAAAATAAGTTAAAAAAATAAAATTAATATTAGAGTCACATCTAATGTTCTCATGAGCTCCATCTTGCCCTTCCACAGAACAAACACATGATAGAATTAACACTACCAAGAAAAACAATGATTGGTCAATGCAACATCAGAATAGATATGCCTATCCTTGAAAAGACATAATGAGGTGACACTGGATAGGGCAATTGGAGCCAATGGCCATCCCTTTAAGTTGAATCCAAGACTGTCTATTGAATCTAAAATATTTGGCACAGAGATTTAACCATAAAAGTCCTACAGATATAAATCTATTACTCTATATATTACCTAGATTTTACAAGTAACACTTTAGTTGTTTCCAGACCCTCAATTTGAATGATCAAAGTGCACATTAACAACACATGTCCTTATGTAACAACACATGTTGTATGATTAACAAATGTTAGCACACAAAATCATTTTAGTAACATTCAAAGCCCTTTATTCCTCTGCTTCTAACTACATTTCTTCACTGGACTCCCTGCACGGTCATCATCTCCGCGCCTCTCAGAGTCCCTGTCTTTTTACACTATCCACACTCACTGCTCTTTCTCGCCTCTGCTCCTTACCTCTGGAACTCTATCCCTGAATTCCTTAGTAGGGAACACTTGCTCACTCTCTTTAAGAAAAAGCTCAGATTCTACCTGAATGTTTTGTTCAATCATGCCCAAAGCAAAGCCCATACCTTGTGCACACTTGTCTTCTAATTTGTCTCATACCACATGGCACTTAATATCTTTGTATTTATACTTATTTATTGAATTTATTATGACACTTGTCCTCTTTGTGTGTAATTGTGCATACTATAAAATTGTACAGCACTGCGTATCCTTGTAGTACTTTATAAATAAAGTTGTACATACAGTATATACAAGCATCCATCACAACTCTGGAACCCCCTTGTCAGTTAGGTTAATAGTAACACTCACCTGGCATGAACATATCTAATGCTCTTTTTGCTCCTCATCAGATGGATTATATTTGCAGGTTTATTACTAGCAGCGAGTGTATTAATCAATAAAACCTTATTGTTTTGATCCCTAGTAACAGAAGTCTCTACAGCCAAATACATTGTGGGAGAACAGTAATTACTTTTACAACGCAGGGAGAAGTCAGTTATTGTCATTTAGTAATGTTGCACAGTGCTAAATAATTTGCACAGAAAATAAATTAGCCCTGTGCTTGTTTATATTAAAAACCTGGGCAACATGGTGTATTGAATGCGTAAACCTAACTGTGAATTTTTATTAGCATTGGAATTGTCCTTAAAAGCTTTTTATATATAGCATTATCACAGATTATAAATACAGTATTTAGGCACACACAGGCATTTCTCTGTATTCAAGTTATGCCAAAACTTGGTGGTTAAAAGTATATGCCAAACAGTTTTTGCAAGCTCACACAAACATCTCATTTGCAAATCATTTGTGCATCTTATTCACAAAAGAAATGGATAAATGGAAGACAGGGACAGCAACGCATCATTTAAGCATTAAGGGGGGATATGAGCAAAATAATATGTGAATAAAATATGTGCTGCATTCATAAATTACCCCACTAAGGTGTCATACACCTTACAGAAATAGAAAGTGGTAGGAAATAAGTTCTGCATAAGCTGTCATGCTGTACTTCATACACATTAGAATTATATAATTGCAGTTCTAGCAAGCAAGAGTAAGTAATACTTTACTGCTGAGCTGCAAGTTGGAGTGATATCTCCCCATCCCAGCAGCCGATCAGCAGAACAATGGGAAGGTAGCAAGATAGCAGCTCCCAGAAGATATGAGAATAGCACTCAATAGTAAGAAATCCAAGTATGACTTGAGACTCCTGCAGTTACATGGGAGTAAGAGAAACAATAGGTTATCTGAAAGCAGTCCTAATGTGTAGCACTGGCTCTTTCTGAAAGCTCAGACTCAGGCACAATGCACTGAAATTGCTGCCTACACACCAATATTACAACTAAAAAATACATTTGTTGGTTCAAGAATAACATTTTAAATGGCAGAGTTAATTATTTGCTATGTAAGCAGTGTAATTTAGAAATTTAGAAAGTACACCATAAAAAATATGACAGTATCCCTTTAACGCCTTTCTTGTATGGAATTCCATAAAGTGCCTGCTCTTACAATAAAGGGGTTGGCTGATCCTGAAACCCCTGTTTCTCCAATCTCAGTGGATACTCTCCTATTACCTGCAACTTCTATGAAAGACAAATTTTGTCACTACGCTTGTATATCTCTGTACATGTTGAATATGTAGAAGCACAGTATTAATAGCCACACCACAGGAATGTCTCTTAATTTTGGAATTAGAGGTAGTCCGGAATTAGAGGTAGGTAAAAGAAGAGGTACCTGCCTGATGACCCCCCACCATTTCGTCCTAGGCAGGTGCCTCTTCTGCATACCACTAGTTCTGGCCCTGTCCTTTATCAGACAAGGGGTAAGCAAAAAACTCACCCACTTTCCACATAATGCAAACATCTACCACTCCGATGGCTGTACACTGTCCAATGTACACTGTAATTCCACCTGGTACCGAAACACTATCTGATAATTGTCAAGTTGATTTAGTTGTGAGGTGTTTTATATATAAAATATCATCTATCCTAAAGCTATCTATTGTATATGAGATGTCAATCGTACCTTTAACTGTTTTCCTATGCCACCTTCTAATTAACTGTGATTTCTTTGGGATAACTGTTCTTTCGATTTTCATAAGGCACATATTTTCTTTTTTCTGACTTCTGTCTACATTGTATA
Source organism: Xenopus tropicalis (assembly GCF_000004195.4). Lineage (NCBI taxonomy): Eukaryota > Metazoa > Chordata > Amphibia > Anura > Pipidae > Xenopus > Xenopus tropicalis. The sequence goes on along the minus strand of NC_030679.2, from coordinate 73,261,216 downwards.
TGTTCCAAAATATTACATTATAGTAATTTAGTATTGATATTAATATCAATTGATATATATAATAGGTAACATCAGGATGAACGTCACTGAACAATTTTTATTCTGATGCGTATATATTCGCATATTTTTTCACAATTGAGTCAATGCATATGGCTCACAGGTCTTTCCTGCCACTAGGGGCCTTACTGTGGGCCACAATCTTAGTCGCTCACACTAATGCACATTTGTCAATTCCTTCCTTTGGAACTCACGTTTAAGGAAAATTCAGTGGGCTTGGGTGCAGTCCACTAAGCATGAACATGTAGAAGGTAGCTACTACCTTCTCTATATATGTATATTTATAGCTCACGAAAGCCATAGATATCCTCTAAAATATAGCCTTATAATGTGATGTCATCAGTTATAATTATTTCTTAATGATGCAATTTGTGTCACATGACTCACCGAAACTTGTGTATTATAAAACATAATTTGTAAAATATGACAATACTAAATGTAAAATTTGACAATACTAGATTCCATCCTACCCTGTGGCCTCATGCCTTTATATTCTTATATTTCACAACAGGGTACATTATTCAATATACACATGTCATTTAGTTAAAATATTTTTCCATAATCTAGTGTACTGCAGACTGCTCTGTTGGTTAGGGGTCAAATAAATGAACTTTAATGTGAAAAACTGTGAAGGATAAGATTTGCAGAGATATTCATTGCTAGAACTGTCAACATCAAATGATGGGTTTCTATGTGCAGCTGAGATCTGAGGCATAAATGGATAATTGTGATTAACATGAATACATGCCCGAAATAAATTTATTGGAAATATGAAAAGTTTCATTATACACTATCATAAGAATATAATTTTTTACAATTTGCTTGTTTAAAAAAAAAATATATATATTGATGTACTAACTACTGAATGTTTAAATCACCAGGGCCCTTACAGGAGCAGTACTGCTGTCCGTTGCTTCGTGGTAGAAAAAAAAAACTAGGGCAAATTTGTATTTTAGATACTTTGGTGCCAAAGATAGGAATGCTGTGCATTAGGTATATTTTGTCTTGATAAGCAATTAAATAAAGACATTTTTAATTAAAACGACAACTTCAAAGGGACTGAAGAAAATTTGACTTCCTTTTCTAAAATGTTAACATTTTTACTGTAATGAATTTCATCTGTGCACTGCCATATTATACATTCTGTTTAATATCTAAGGAATATGGTTATCCTTATAATTGGAATAAATGACAAGTCATTGAAACAAATTACAAATGTACTGTATGTCTGTTATATTCATTGTGCAGCTTCCTCTTTTGCTTTAGAGCTGAGTTTGTTTTTCTTTTACACAACATGCAGGCTTACTGAAGAGCAAACAGATTTTTTGTATTTTGATTTGGGCTAGGGAAGCACATCCTATGTGGAAATCAAGAACCAAGATAAAGATCTTATTGAGAAAGGAGAAGATTATCAATAAGAGTCTTTGTTTCTCATGGCATCTCTTCAGGATTAATGCCAGCCTTACATGCTTAGATCAGCAGAACAGGTTGTCCCTGACTAATTTCATTGCTAACCTTAAATGTCAGGCAATATATGTAATAGCTAATTAATCATGACGTGCCAATGTTAGATTATTCCTAATATGCCAGTGAATTCAAAACTACTTGTTTTAGATGTGTTAATATCAAAGCCCTAACAAATGTTAACCTTATTAAATAAGGTGTTGCATTGTGTTAATGTGGGTCATCTGACAATAGAATGGACATCAAACTATTAATGTTAATAAGCTACCACACATATGTATTCATTTGTGATATTCACTTTTGTGATCATGCTTGTACAAATGAAGACTTGTATGAAATCTAGTTAGTAGCAATAATAATAAAAGAATTCCATGTGAACATTTCCTTACCCCCCACCCCCCTTTTTTTAAATAAAAGGCCTCTATTCATTTCCTCTTCCCAAATCATATTAGTCAGTTGTTCACAGATTCAGCCATCAGTGGCACTAGAGATTTAGATTTAGAAGAAAAAGTTGTGGTTACAATAGCACATTTTATGACTTGATATCATAACAGATGATTTGCAGTATTGTTAGTTGAAATACTAGTTAATGAACAAAGAAGTCAAAACAATATTTCCTATGAATAATATTGTGATTTCCTATGAATAATTTGCTATATTATGTGCAACAGGCATATTTATTGGTAGAATTGCTATATTTTACATCTAAGTATATACTCAGATCTTAGTTTATGAAAACTGTATTTAATTTTAATTATTAAAGAAATAAAAATAAAGAAATAATCAAGAGATTTTAAATAAAAGTCCCTTAAGAACCGTGCAGAATTGCAGCATTGTGTGCATTGGAAAGGCTCACCAGGGCATAGAAGTAAGTGATATGCTTCTGTATACCTGTTGTAAAGACATGTTAAGCAACACTGCTCAAGAGAACTCTGCAGCTCTTGCTACTCCCCTGCCTCCAGTAATTCCCAGTCCTTTTAAAGTGCTGCATTAAAGAATAACATGCACTGTGTTGCATTACTTCTACTCTGATGGAAGAATATATTCCAACACATTTCTATATGTGTTGTGTATTCTCTTGCTGTCTGATCCTTCTACATTTTTAAACTAGTGTTGAATTATAAACTATGGCTGAGTGACAGAAAAGACGTAACAGGTGTTTCTCCTTACACTAAACATGGCATGTGTTGCCCTGTGGGACTTTTATGAAAGCAGCCCTTGCCATCATTTTGCCAAGCCTAGATACAAAATTTCTAAAGAGCAAAACAGTTTGTACTCTGAAAAAAAAAACTTACATTATAAAAAAGATCACCACTGCGTTTACAAAATATTGTTATATTGTTAAATATGGTTTCTAATAAAATATATATATATATATATACAATATATATATATATATATATATATATATACTGCAGAAAAGATACTCCGCACTCACAGGACTTATGAAAAATAAAGAAATAATTTATTGGTCAAACAACTAACGTTTCGGCTGGCGCAGCAGCCTTTCTCAAAGTGACTCAGTGTCAAACAAATCCCCTAATTAAACCCAAAAAATGGCGCCAAAAAACCAGTATGACATCATCAAGTGGGAGTGTACAAAATTACTGTGTAAGGTAAATGAGAGAGCAAGAAAGAAAATACTAAAAAAGCAAGAAAAGAATATATATAACTAATGTGAATGGGTTGTTGAGGTGGAACCAGTGTACAGCACCCATGTTAGAAAAGAAATGTTTAGAAAATAAAGAACAAAGAGCTGATCCCTAATGGTACTGAACTATAACTCACACGCGCCAACCGTCTAGGGTTAAAGCTAAATGTACTGATAAAGGTAGTAGCGCTCACCAGACGGCCAAGTTTAAGCCAAAGGGAGAGGTGATTATGTACAGGACAAAATAATCTGTCCCAATCGCTGTTGTCATGTGTGCCCAGGCTTGCGAGTAGTATTAGCGCTTGATAATTGCGTTGTACATAAAAAATGCCGAAGCGGCATGCATAGAGCATCAATAACATAGTGTGCGCGGCATATAGCGCCAAGCAAAAAACGTCACCTGGGAGGAAAAACTAACCACCAAGTATTATATTGCCGTAGTGACAGCTAGTGTCGCGTATGAGCACGGAATCTACCCCACCAGGGGGGACCCGGAAAATCAATACGGTCCACACGAATGTACTGTTCACGTAGTAGGCAAGGCTGTCAGAGGCGAAGCTCGGGGGGCACACAGAGCGAAGGGAGGCAGGCGGCAAGGCCGATCGGGTGGTGGTGTCCGGACCCAGCAAAGGGGGGGACCGCCAGCCACTAGATACAGAACCCTAAATGGGCAAGCGGGGGGGCTAGGTAGAGGCTGCCGTGTGGTTGGTACCAGGGATAGCTAGAAGTAAGTGCAAGATGATTAGTAAAAATAAAAGATAAAACCAGAACAGAGGACTGCAGAATAAGAACAGGTAAACTGAATTGTACTCATACAAAGGTAAGAGTGTGAAGGAAACAGATAAAGGAGACAGAGTAACCCCACAGTAACCAGAAAGGAATTGCAACAATTTCATATGTAGCATATTAAACAACCAGCTTGGTCAGCAACAATATAGCAAACTATAAGGAATAGGGTATTTAAACTATGCGGAACATAATATAGTCAAGGAAGTAGTCCAGAGTCACTTTAAGTAAAATGGGGAGTATGAAACCATTTCATTAAGGCCATTTGGACAGATCGTGTTCAGTCTGTGCATCCATTTCAGCTCGATTTGCAAAAGTAGTTTATCCCGGTTTCCACCTCTTGTTGGCGGGGGAACAAAGTCTATCAGCATGCTGCGTAGGCTGGACAGCGAATGTTTCTTCAGTAGAAAATGTGCAGCAACAGGTGTACTCGCTTCTCCTGTGGTGAGGGCAGAGCGTATAGCGGACCTGTGGTTTGCCATACGGTCCCTGAAGGAGGTGATGGTTTTGCCAATGTACATAAGGCCACAGGGACATTTGATAAAATAGATGACATATTTAGAGGTGCAAGTGAGTCTGTGTCTGATTGGTATTATACTGCCAGTGTGTGGGTGATTGAACACGGGGCCAGTTATTAGTGAACTACATGTGGTACAGTTAGGACACTTGTAACAACCAGGGCGGGCAGAGGGCAACCAAGTGGCCAGGGTCTCGGAACTGTAGCTATGCATAGGGTCTGTTTTGACTAGTAGGTCACGCAAGCTCCTACCCCTTTTGTAAGCTATGCGAGGGGGAGTCCTGAAGATAGGGGGAAGGGAGCGTTCATTTTCAACCACTGACCAGTGGTATAAAATGGAATCAGTTAGGTATTTCTTGTCCGGAGTGAATGTTGTCACAAAGGTAAGCCTGTCACTTTGGTTTTCACGTGGGGAAGCCGAGTTGGTCTCCAATGTACACGAGCGTGGCAAACTTAGAGCTCTTTCCTTGCTTTGAAGTAAATCATGTAGACTGTAACCCCTCTGTAAAAACCGTTGGACCAGATCATCCAGTTGTAGATGTAAGAGATGTCGATCAGAGTTATTGCGTACCATCCTGACCATTTGGGAATAGGGAATACTCCTCAGTAAATGGGGCGGATGGCAGGAGGAATGGTGTAGTAAGGTGTTACGGTCTGTAGGTTTCCTATACGTCGTGGTAGTAAAAGTGGAGCCAGCGAGGGTAATGGTCAAATCCAAAAAAGCGACCGATACTGGATCTATATGGGCGGTAAACTTGATAGTAGTAGGTAGGTCATTTAATTCCTGGACCATTGTTGCAAATTGGTCTTTAGTCCCTGACCAAAGAATCAGCAGATCGTCAATATAGCGAAATAGCCTATAAATATGTGTTCTATATTTTGGAAAGATGTAAAGATTCTCAAAGTGGGACATAAACTTTGAGAATCTTTACATCTTTCCAAAATATAGAACACATATTTATAGGCTATTTCGCTATATTGACGATCTGCTGATAGGAAACCTACAGACCGTAACACCTTACTACACCATTCCTCCTGCCATCCGCCCCATTTACTGAGGAGTATTCCCTATTCCCAAATGGTCAGGATGGTACGCAATAACTCTGATCGACATCTCTTACATCTACAACTGGATGATCTGGTCCAACGGTTTTTACAGAGGGGTTACAGTCTACATGATTTACTTCAAAGCAAGGAAAGAGCTCTAAGTTTGCCACGCTCGTGTACATTGGAGACCAACTCGGCTTCCCCACGTGAAAACCAAAGTGACAGGCTTACCTTTGTAACAACATTCACTCCGGAGAAGAAATACCTAACTGATTCCATTTTATACCACTGGTCAGTGGTTGAAAATGAACGCTCCCTTCCCCCTATCTTCAGGACTCCCCCTCGCATAGCTTACAAAAGGGGTAGGAGCTTGCGTGACCTACTAGTCAAAACAGACCCTATGCATAGCTACAGTTCCGAGACCCTGGCCACTTGGTTGCCCTCTGCCCGCCCTGGTTGTTACAAGTGTCCTAACTGTACCACATGTAGTTCACTAATAACTGGCCCCGTGTTCAATCACCCACACACTGGCAGTATAATACCAATCAGACACAGACTCACTTGCACCTCTAAATATGTCATCTATTTTATCAAATGTCCCTGTGGCCTTATGTACATTGGCAAAACCATCACCTCCTTCAGGGACCGTATGGCAAACCACAGGTCCGCTATACGCTCTGCCCTCACCACAGGAGAAGCGAGTACACCTGTTGCTGCACATTTTCTACTGAAGAAACATTCGCTGTCCAGCCTACGCAGCATGCTGATAGACTTTGTTCCCCCGCCAACAAGAGGTGGAAACCGGGATAAACTACTTTTGCAAATCGAGCTGAAATGGATGCACAGACTGAACACGATCTGTCCAAATGGCCTTAATGAAATGGTTTCATACTCCCCATTTTACTTAAAGTGACTCTGGACTACTTCCTTGACTATATTATGTTCCGCATAGTTTAAATACCCTATTCCTTATAGTTTGCTATATTGTTGCTGACCAAGCTGGTTGTTTAATATGCTACATATGAAATTGTTGCAATTCCTTTCTGGTTACTGTGGGGTTACTCTGTCTCCTTTATCTGTTTCCTTCACACTCTTACCTTTGTATGAGTACAATTCAGTTTACCTGTTCTTATTCTGCAGTCCTCTGTTCTGGTTTTATCTTTTATTTTTACTATTCATCTTGCACTTACTTCTAGCTATCCCTGGTACCAACCACACGGCAGCCTCTACCTAGCCCCCCCGCTTGCCCATTTAGGGTTCTGTATCTAGTGGCTGGCGGTCCCCCCCTTTGCTGGGTCCGGACACCACCACCCGATCGGCCTTGCCGCCTGCCTCCCTTCGCTCTGTGTGCCCCCCGAGCTTCGCCTCTGACAGCCTTGCCTACTACGTGAACAGTACATTCGTGTGGACCGTATTGATTTTCCGGGTCCCCCCTGGTGGGGTAGATTCCGTGCTCATACGCGACACTAGCTGTCACTACGGCAATATAATACTTGGTGGTTAGTTTTTCCTCCCAGGTGACGTTTTTTGCTTGGCGCTATATGCCGCGCACACTATGTTATTGATGCTCTATGCATGCCGCTTCGGCATTTTTTATGTACAACGCAATTATCAAGCGCTAATACTACTCGCAAGCCTGGGCACACATGACAACAGCGATTGGGACAGATTATTTTGTCCTGTACATAATCACCTCTCCCTTTGGCTTAAACTTGGCCGTCTGGTGAGCGCTACTACCTTTATCAGTACATTTAGCTTTAACCCTAGACGGTTGGCGCGTGTGAGTTATAGTTCAGTACCATTAGGGATCAGCTCTTTGTTCTTTATTTTCTAAACATTTCTTTTCTAACACGGGTGCTGTACACTGGTTCCACCTCAACAACCCATTCACATTAGTTATATATATTCTTTTCTTGCTTTTTTAGTATTTTCTTTCTTGCTCTCTCATTTACCTTACACAGTAATTTTGTACACTCCCACTTGATGATGTCATACTGGTTTTTTGGCGCCATTTTTTGGGTTTAATTAGGGGATTTGTTTGACACTGAGTCACTTTGAGAAAGGCTGCTGCGCCAGCCGAAACGTTAGTTGTTTGACCAATAAATTATTTCTTTATTTTTCATAAGTCCTGTGAGTGCGGAGTATCTTTTCTGCACTATCTTTACCTTTAATTCTGCACCCAGGCACCCTAAATCCTGCTGATACGTGAGTGCCTGATCCATTTGGACAGGGGCAGAAAGGCTATTTGCATTAGCATAGAAGGGTATGTTATTGCATCTCTGCCTTAGATGTTTAATGGCTTTTATTTACACTATATGGCCAAAAGTATGTGGACACTGCTTCTAATTTTCTATTTACGCAGTTTAATTAACCGATGCCCATCACTGATGACACAGATGCCACTACATCATACAATTAAATATTTCACAACTCTGTGCTTCCTAATTTGTAGCAACACTGAGAAGGCTTTTACTGTTTTAGTGGTATAATAAGCCCACCAAGTAATGTCGATTATAAAATGTATTTGCACAGATGGGAGTGGAAGAAATTTACCGGCCTGCATCTCAACCCAAATGAACACTTGCAGGCTTACTGCCAATGTGAACCAGGTCCAATTTCTCAATATTAGTGCCCAACTTCTTATATATTTATGTAGGTGACTGAAGTTTTAGTTACCCTTTAATGAAGAAGTTCCCTAAGGTTTCACACAGCTAGGTGTGGACCTAATTTATAGATGGGTGGGGAAGTTGTTTCCTTTTCCAGTGTTAAAGTATTTTATTTATTTATTTATTTATTTTTGGGCGGGGGGGGGGGGGGGGGGGGCTTTCAATAACTGGCCAGGAGGTTTTCATTTTCTATTCTATAAAAGGGGAAGCCAACGTTTTCTCAGCCTCTTTCCTTAGATTCCACCTTTCCGAAAGGTGCACGCAGGTTAGGGCCTGGGCAGAAGTATTTTATATATTTCCTTATATAAATAGTTACATTTGTATAAGAACCAGTGGCACCCAGTTGATTTAATGAAACTGAGGGTTTTGATTTAGCAACACCCTTCCTCCACTTAACCTGTGAGGGCTGATTCCCAGAGAACAAGAGTCACATGATTTGTATGGTGAGCAGAGAGTTTTCTAAAGCACACAGCTACTCACAATTAACTATAACCTTACACTCATATTAACAAATCCTACCAACAATGTTCGGATAACTAGTGCAAAGCCTTCCCTGAAGAGTAAACAGTAAACACTGTAAACAACAACAATTTAATATTAGTAATTTTGGTTTTGGAATAAGATGGTGGACATGCAGGTGTCCACATACATTTGGTCATATAGTGTAGATATGAGTGCCGAAACATTACAACAGAAGCAGTAGCTAACAATGTTTCACTAGCTTTAATAAAATATTAGTACCTATAATAAGTAGTTTATAAATTGGGGTTTTTTGTACATGTAGAACAATGTAACCAATGAGCTATTTTAGTGATACAGTGGCAGTAGCATAAACTGACATTGGGGAGGAATGATGTTTAAAAAGCAGCATGCTTACACACAGATAATGTATCAATCCTAAAATTTACAAAGATATTAGAAGTCACCTTGGTGTTCCAAGCTCTGTATAAAAGAGATCAGTCTGCAGTCTTGTGTCTTTTTATGGTCACAAAACTACTTGGCAACTTCTTAAAATCTTATAAATATCAACAGGGTTTGCAATATTCACTACATAAGGCAAAACATGAGTGGTATAAATGCTACAACAATAAAATAAATATATTCATATCACTGACACATTAGATCTTATTACACATAAAATATAAGGAGAATAATAAAACCTGCAATCAAATATAATGGTTTTACAACTCCCAGCAGAGTTTAAATTATCATGCAAAGTCACATTGGTTCCCTTGTATTTCTATGGCCCAGAGTTTGGGGGTCTTTTTTGACCTAGAAGGCAGGGTACAAAGTGCAATAATGGGCACTATTCCCCATGCATTTTGTGGAGACAGACACAGGCTACACTCGACCCCTGCTCTTGTGCACTTTAGTACTCTTACACTTCTGTCAAGGGTCTTTATGAATGACTCCTATTGCACCATATGTACCAGTGCACACAATCAGGGCAAGCTGAACAGATGCATTGGTTCCTGACACAGGATGCAATATCCTTGGTAATAGCATTTAAAGATGTGCATTTTTTAATTAATTTTGGCTATCTAGTTGCATTGTTCAATAAGCCTTAACCTGCAATATATTTTTTGTTTCAAAGCAGGGGAAATATTAGGGTCTAACAGAACACTGAGGGGTATATTTATCATGCTGTGTAAAAAATGGAGTGAAGTATTACTGGTTATGTTGCCCAGGGCAACCAATCAGCAATTAGATTTCAACAGTAAGGGGCCCATTCATCAATGTACAAATCTGAATCACTAAATACGATAATTTCTGATGATTGAAAATGTCACAAAAAGAATTTTCGTTGACGTTCGAAAATTTTGTACTTACGATCCGAAAGTTCTGAAATTTTTGTATCGAAACGGCGCAAAACCCTTTCTGACTTTAAAACTTCAATGCATGGTTTAGGAAGCTTCCCATAGGACTCAATGGAAGCTCCAACCTGGCCAAAAGAAAGTCACGAAACAGAAGCTTGAATGAATTCTGAAACTTTCGTACGTCGCGATAAATATTATTTTGACGCACAAATTGTCACACAGCACGAAAAAGTTGCGGAAATTAATGAAAAAATCCCATAAAAATGCACAGTTACTGGCACTTTAGACGTAAGAGGCTTTATGTTTTCTCTCTTGAGACCTACCACATAATTTGCCTCTTTGTGGAAGACTGTTAGCCCTTTAATAAGTAAACAGATTTAAATTTCTCTCTTGCTTAATGTAGTTCCTAGGGATTTGGCTTAGGAGACAGGTATTTGCTGCTTAAAAATACCAGTAATATGTCTGTATACCCCACCCTTTTTTGAAGAAAGCATTTCATTGAAGTGAATACATAGAAACAGGTCATAAGTAATGGGGAAATACTTGGCACCACTGTCTCTGCTAATAATGAAAAAGATATCCTCAGCAACTCATCCATTCCAGGAAACCTTCATTGAATACTATTATCTGTGTTGGTGACTAAGCGGTCAAGGCATTGCAGACACAAGAAGGCAAGAAAAGCCGCTACAGAGTCTAAAATACAGATAAGATATATATATATATACATGATATAATATTTGTAGTACAAATGATATCGTACATCTGTACTATATATATATATATATATATATATATACATTATATAATATTTGTAGTACAAATGATATAATACATCTGTGATAGTAGTAAATACAATTTTCTCACAGTCTCTCTCAGTTCTTGGAAGTTCAGGGCATCAACCAGTGTACAAATTGATGACCTAAACCTTCCTAGGACTGACAGTTTAGAGCACGAACCAGTGTATAGTTTATACAATAGTGCAGCCTGACACATATGTCCTTACTTTTCTAGCAGAGCAAGAAAAAACTACCCAAGAACATAGAGATTGTGCACAATATGCACAGTGGGTGTCTAATTTGGGATCAAACCCAGGCCTCTATTAGTTAAAGGCATCAATACTAATCACTATGCCACTGTGCATCATGGGGCATATTTATCAAACAGTAAAAACAGATGTCAAAACAGTTCAGCAGTTCACTAATCATGGGTAAAAACTGAGTTCTCTCTATGTTCACCCGTTGATGAATATGCCCCTAAAATGTTATAAAAGTGAATTGAGAGCTGTGAAATTTCCCTCTGGAAAACAGTGATAAGCTCAAATGTTGCTCTGTGATAAATATGGTCATGGCAATAATAATCATATAATCAACATTATGTTTCAACACAGCCTACAGTAATGTTATATGTGATCCATTATTTGGAAACCAGTTATGCAGAAAGCTCTGAATTAGGGCAAGTCTATCTCCCGTAGGCCAAATAATTCACATTTTTTAAATGATTTCTTTTTTCTCTGTAATAATAAGACAGTACCTTGTACTTAATCCCAGCTAAGATTAAATTAATCCATATTGAAGGCAAAACAATCCTATAGGGTTTCAATGTTTAAGTAATGTTTAATAGACTTAAAGCACGGTAATCAAAATTACCCAGAAACCCCTTATCAAGAAAACTCTTGGTCCCTAGCAATTGGAATAAAAAGTCCCATACCTGTACTTTTGTGGTAAATACTTTGGCAAAGATGTTTGGTAGTATAATAGGTTTTCACCAGTTCAAAAGAAAAAAATGCTTATTTTCTGAGATGTTGGTATTTAACATCTAAATGTGCTGATGTGTAAGACAAAGAGAATGTGATGAACAGAAAGCAATTCCTTGTTGAATATACCCACAGCGGGGCATTTCACAGCTACAGTACACTCTATTTAAATTGTTCTTCTGCCTGCTGTTTAATTTAAACCTCCAGTTCTCCTGATGCAATGTGTTTGTTTCTGCTATTAGTGTAGCTTTTAACATTTTCACAGCTATTGTAGTTACAAGTGTAAATGATTCCAAACAAATCTCACTCACTGGTTCTCTGTTGTACCTGTAAGGGCAAAGTGGCAGCTGTAGAGGTGAGACGTTTCCTTCTGCACTGTGTGATCAGAGTTGTATAAAGTGCTGTTGTTTTTTTTTTTTTTTCTTGAATTAATGGTGCCTTATTTTGCATTTAGCTTCCCATTCTTTCAGCTTTCCCTGTTGCTAGAGCATAGTGGGTTTTGTTGCATAAAGAAACATTACTGTTAACTGAAGTAATGTATTTAATATAAAATGAAAGGGCTCTGTTTACTAAAACATTTGCAGAACTGCACCAGTTAAGATGCTATAAATAAATATGCCTGTACCAAATTGCCTCAGCTATACTTGCACCATATGCCAGTTCACCAGTTGCACCTACTTTGTTACAGCACACAGTGCAGTGGAGGCCCTCAGCTCTCTGTTTGATGCCTGCCTTAATAATACCTTTACACTTATACTGTCAGTGTTTCATTTTGTTACAAATAGTGCACAATTGAAAAAGGGAGTAAAAGTGCACCTCCATGAATTAACCACCTCCAATGTGGCAGGAGCAAATTGTCCTCCTTTGTCCTAAGTTGTTGCCTCTACTTTATGTGGGGTGTAACAATTTGTTCTGCTTTGCACTGTCTGCAGTTATTTTAACATTTTAGGAAGAGTGTTACAATGTGAGCAAAAGCATGGCAAATTGTGGAATTAATTTGCCCTTTGCAGTTTTTGATAAACGAGTCCTTAAACCCCTTAGCTGCACAGTAATTGCTCTTTTACTGCTAGGGCAGAGGGCTAATCATTAATTCAGCTCCATCACATGAAGCCCCCCTGTACAATACGCCTCATAAATAAACGCCTAGTCCAATTCCAGATTCATTTGACATATGCGCAGGCGCGGTAGGTGCGAGTCTCCCTGAGCCGCACAGAGCATCTTGGAAACATTTTCTATTTCCACAAACAAAGCAAGTGACTTCGCGTTCCCATACAGTATAATTACAAAATGCATCCATTGTGTCCCTGGAGGCTCCATGAAATTGGAAGTATTTAAGACTTTTATTTAAAATGTTTTATTGTTCTGGCAGCTCCACTCGTAGCGCTGATTGCAATGAGCTCGCTGGTGCGTGGGATGCAAATTGCGACAGCAAAGTCTCAGAGAGACGAATCGCGTTACAACGGATGGGAATTGATCGCCATCCTCTGAAAAAAATGAAAGCTGAAAGTGATTATCCGTATTGAGGGTGCATAAAATGCTATAAGGAAAATACTGTGGAATCATAGTGTCACTGGCCTTATTTCGTGTATGCATTCCTGTAGTACTGATGCCAGGTGTGAAGCTATACCGTCCTGAATGGCACCACTGTATAGGCATTCTATAAACAGGGTGTAAAAATGTGCAAAATGACTGTTTTTGTACCTGTATAAACGAACAAGTACCTTGCACTGAGGGACGTGTCTATCCAATGAAATATCACCCATTGCAGTACAACGTTGCGCATTTGTATCTCTCCCTAAAGACAAACTGTTGCACATATGCTGGGTGACACTGGCCCCAGACTGAAAGCTTCACAACACAACATGCAAACACTGCACTGCTCGCCAAGTGTGAGCTAATAACGAGTAGTGGCGCGCAGTAGCGGCTGGGAGCGACTTATCAGCGCCTTACAGCGATCTACAGCATTGCCGGCTGATGGCTTGGCACCACGTGTCCCCAATAATAAAAGAATAGGAGAATACATAACTGGCCAGGCATTGCCAGCCTGCTGACAGGATATTACACTAAAGTGCCTGCTATCAATTGTTACAAGGAGTGCCAGCAACTTGCCTGGGAAGCTACGTGCGACAGGTTTCTCAAGCAGGGACTACTACTGGGCACTAGGGCAGCGATGCTTGTACTTCTCTGACGAACTTAGAGATCAGCGTTTGCTAAAGAAAGACTGCAGAAGGCTAAGGCTTCCATTCTTCCAGCCCGTGTCCAAGCAACCAGAGAATGTGTGTTAGTAAGAGCTGCTGCTGGCACTGAGCGGCAATGTACAGACTGGGTGCCAATGCCAAGTAGTCATGCAGCGGCAGTCGCAGACACTCAGCACACGGACACACTCCCTCTTTATTAGTATTATCGTGTGCATTACATTTTAATGTGTTTCACGTTTCTTTATTATCCAGGATTGCATTATTCATTATCAATATCCCCATATCCTTTGTTCATAACGGATTCTCCTTCAGTGCAATATGCCAGACTGTAGTTATAGCCCCGCTATGACCCCTTCCTAGAGTGTTTATTCGTCTCTGCATCCGCCGCCCCCTCTAGTGTAGTGCAAATAATCTGTCACAAAATCATTTCCCAGTAGCTCTGGCCCCTCTGCTGGTGAATGTGGATATGAGTGGGAGCCTGCTGTAGCCCTGGGCACTGGGTATCCTCCAGCTGTTCTTGCCATGCCTGATTCCTTGTCCTAGAAAGTGACCAACAGTCCGGGCTCTGTCGGTGAGGGTCCGGGGAGCGAAGGCCGGGGAGGAAAGGGTGGCGGGTGACGTCAGGATGCTCAGCCGAAGGAAAGTTGCGCCGAGCTCTGGCACTGTTTAAATAAGAAAGGAACGGGCAGTGGCACCGAGCCTCGGGGCTGGCACCCACTCCTACTGCCAACCACCTTGGAGAGCGCGTTTCCATGTGAGGGAGCTCGTTGGTTAGGAAAAGACATCTCCTAAGAGGTGGGAAGGAGAGGAGAGAGAGCTTCTACCTCCGCAATCAGCAGCAGCAGCAACAGACAGGGATCCTGCAGTAGCAGCCGACAGCCGACCTGTCTGCGCCCCAAGCTCCCCTTTCTTTCTTGCAATCGGATCATTGTATCGGAATGAATGCGTGGGGCCACTTATCACCGAGCCTGCCTAGTGGCATGTCCCTGGGCTGAGCCAATCAATCCAGGGCACAGACTAAACAAGGCTCAGGAGCCAGACGTTCAGCTGCTGGGAGTACAGAGGGAAGAGCGCTACATTTGCACAGTGGAAGAGGAGCTACTTTGAGTAGGATTTGGTGTTGCAGCAGATGCCGAGCAACACGTAAGGAAGCCCCCCCTGACCGCGCAGAGGCACATCCCAGCCTGCTGCTGCTGCTGCATGAGAGGGGGTCTCACTGGCAGCCTGTGGGAAGTTGCAGCAAAGAGGGGGGTGGATCAGAACAAGCCCAAGCCTTCGAGTGGAAGTAGGAGACACAAGCACCTCGGTCTCTATCCCTTGCAGCCTGGGGGCGGAATGGACCTGCTAAGCCCGAGGAATTGATGGCCGCGATCTATTGCGCAACCGTGCCTAGTACCCCGGCCAACTCGGAGGAACAGAAAGCTGATTCATGGATGTGCCCAGCGCCCGAGCAGAGGATGCAGCCTGAGACTTACTGGTGTTAGCGTGCAGCAGCGAGCTATTTGGGGGCTCCCGGGGAGCCTTCATGCATCACAGTGGTGGGAATTCATTGTGTTACTTTGTGGGGATTTGCTGAGTTGGAAAAACGACATGCAGCTCTTGAAAGCTTTATGGGCATTAGCGGGAGCGGCTATCTGCTGTTTTCTTCTATTTCTTATCCACTCCCAGTTCCTTAAAGAAGGTAAATATGGTTCCGTGTTTTTCTCTCATCTCCTGCATTGTGTTGTGTGCCAATGAACTCGGGCTAGGTAGGCACTGCCTATGGTGTGGATGCGCCAGGATAAAAGGGAAAGCTAATGCGCTGCTTTCTGCATTTAGTACCAATTAGCAGATGAACACTATGTACAGAGAGACGCTCTTGTGCAGGTGGAAAGCCTCTCAGCCGGGCTTGGGAGGGAAAATCTCCTTGAGTAATTGGCTTGTTTGGAATCCAGATCAATAGGTGCCCTGATCCCCTTTTATTCAGCAAGTTTTCAATAGATGGCACTAAAGTTCTATACAAAGGGCAGGGAGTGCAAATAGGACCTAGCAAATTCCGAGTTCTCAGCTCTGCAGCTCAGCTTCAGGCCCAAGACCATACAGCAGCACAAGCTTCCCTTCCCTGCTACAAAACAAAGTCATTCCACTGAAATTAGGGAGCTGGTTCAACCCTAGAAATGTACTGTGGTATATGTTAATGCATGCCCATAGTATTTACTTTAAAGAGAAGGGCCACATCAAAGCAGCATACAGAAATGTCTTGCAAATATTCTACTCAAATAGGCAATTTTAAAATATTACTATTTTCTGTATTGCTTTACTAACCCTTGTGGATAGAATTTTAGTGGTGCTTCATTCAGCCACCTCTTGTAGTTGTCAAGTAGAGTTGGAGTCAAGTTTTAATAATATGGCCGTAGGCACACTCTCCCATTAGTTAAGGTATAAATATATATTTCCACTCAGTTACATTTTGCATTTTACTGTGTGTTTGAGTATTTATAAAATGTTTATTTTTCTGCCTGGCATGGCAGAAAAAATTATTTGCCAGTCAGTGCATCTGTTGCAGTGCTGTTTGATAATTGTGTTTTCCTCTAAAGCCTGTTGGTACTGAAAATTTCAAATACCATATATATATATTTTTTTTTTTAAAGCAAAATGTTATGTCTTGTTCTTCCTAGACCTTGAAAGAACTTTTT
The DNA here is from genome assembly GCF_000004195.4 of Xenopus tropicalis. Taxonomy (NCBI): domain Eukaryota; kingdom Metazoa; phylum Chordata; class Amphibia; order Anura; family Pipidae; genus Xenopus; species Xenopus tropicalis. Next base: position 73,244,585 of record NC_030679.2, on the reverse strand, counting down.
GCCACATGATTAATGGCAGAATCTGTTTGTTATCCTATCTTGCAAAATTGCTACATTTCACAACTGAATCTGTGCAGTAATATGTCCTGTACAGGTCTATTATCCGTGACAACATTGACATGACAGGGAAATGGAAAGTAAATGTTGCGCACCCACCTTTTCTATTATTTAAGGAAGATGAAGTCTTTCATCAATAAGTGTCAGTTAATGTGCGTCTGGTTAGTTAACTGGCTCAGAACAGAAGGCATTTGCATGAAAACATAAGATGCATTCCAACTGACCTAATTCATCTGTTTGCTTGTAATAGTTCATTAATTTTGGAAGCGTATCATACAAGTGATTACCATTTGAGTATTCATATTTTTATACCGTATATCTATCAGTCTCTCTGTTTCTATTATGTCTATCTGCTATGCACATGGACCAGGCAATGTATTGACAGATATCACACCTTCATGAATATTACATGACTTTAGCAAAATATTTATGCATATATATTGATTAAACACTTTTTATCTTAGCCTGACCAAATGGAACAAGCTAACATTTGTTTCCTTTACATGTGTGCCTTGGAATTTAGTTTTTTCAAGGAAGCACCAATGTTTAAATGTCAAGATGAACGTACAAGGATGATGTTTCCTGTGGTGAAAAAAAATTGATCTTTGAAAACAAGCCTTTGAAAAGTTCACAAGTATTATTTTCTAAGTTTATGTTCGTTCATTAATACAAACCAGTTTTTTTTTTTTAACTCCAAAGTAAAATTTTCAGAGCAGCTTAGAGGGCTCTTAATTACACATGGTTATACAAGGAGTGACCATGACACAGCATCATAAGTTACCTAGCCCACTTTCTTCTACAAAGATGCATAACAATTCTTTTAGCCATCAACCCATACTAATCAAACACGTTATACGTAGCTCAATTTAATGGTTTTGTGTGCATGTGTTCCTGCATCCTATGTGCTTTCCCTTATTCATAATTTATATGCTGATTGAGTAAATACTTGTTTTTAATTGGACTTAAATGAAGTGCTTTACTGGACATTTACTTGAGATCACAAAACTCTTTAGTCATATTTGTGGTAGTTGACTTTAGTCATATGGGCTAAATAATCAGTACTTTATATATTGAGAATATGTCCTTTAAAATAGTATCAGTATTTCTGAAAAGAAGATTGCGACAAAAGGTTTCCTACTATATCTGGAAATGCCTTATTTCAAATCTACACAGTGCTAATGAATTCTGTCTTTGATACTAAATTCCTCATCATTTCTTAAGAATGATTTCTTAAAGAGACTATTTTATTTCCTCTTATCTGTATCCTTTATCAGAATGTTATTGATTCATCCTCTCAAAGCAGCTATTTAGGTTTCTAAAATGCCCTGTGGATGCAAAGGTGATGGGTGATCCCAAGGATGGTATCTCAACTGAGTTATAAACCACTTAAGAAGCATTTGCTTCTAAATTGCTGGTTTTTCCAAGATTGTTTCCTTATACTTGTCCTCATTTGCAGCTTTGTCCAGAGTTGAGCCAAAGTGAAGATTCTGGTTATCTCCATCCCAGATAATTACTGTATAATAACAGCCATTTATATGCTGCATCACATGGTGTAATTAGAGTGAGATGGCTCATTTATGCACATTCAGAGTAATATTGTTAATATGTTTAGTCTAACACAATGTAAAAATAACAATACCCTACTCATGTTTGTAAAAAATAAATAATGGTGACAGTGAATGAAAATAGGGATGCAAATGCATATAGCTATATATAGCCTCAGAATGACCATTATCAGTTTGCCAGATAATGTTTAGTAGTCTATACCATAGCTACTGTATGAATGTGCTGTGCAACTTTTCTCTTAAAATCAAGGCTGTTGGCCATTAGTTTGCCATCTACAATACCTTACCACACAGCATTGCCATATATGCCCTTGTAATAATATATATCTGCTATCCAAACTGTTGACTTTTAACATTTGGCTTAAGACTTCCATGCTCTTTATGGTGTGTCACCTTGATCCCGTTTAGCATAGAAAGTCTTCAACTTACAATATTACCAAATATTTTATTTGCAGAACTTTGCAATTAAATTAAATAAAAAAGCTGACTGAAATCTTGGTTCCACTCACAAAAGGTTAAAAAAATGTTAGAATACTCAAAGACCAGAAGAAAGAATACTGAACTCCAACAAATGAAACCAAAGAGAGAGGTTCCTGGTAAAAGAAATCTATAGGAAAAGAGATACAAGCACAATCCAAAAAAATATTTGTTTGTGTGACCACATGCATTGTGCTGTACTGCCAGGAGCAAGTCAACCCAGGCAGAAAACATGGTAATGCATGTAGCTTTATACAACATAATGTATATATCTTTCATTTTTAAGTCAACTGTATAGCTTTTATAATCCATGTACTATTATAAAGAATGTAGGAGAACCAGCCTTTTACTTTTTGTAATGAGATTAGATAAAGGGGATAATGTAACCTTTGTTTAATGGTGATTTTAAATAAGCCACTGACCATGGCCTGGGAACTGAGACCTCTTTTAAATTTGTCTAGGTAGTGGGCAACACTTCCACAGTCCATATCTTTAAATATACTGCATATATATATATATATACCTACATTCTGTTTATCCTATAAAGGGTTAATAGAGGCTGTTTTCCATCGATCAAAAAGTTTGCACCATAAAGCCCAGTGTACTGTACATTTAATGGTTAGTATAGTGCTGTTTTCCTAATTAAGTTGACTTGATAGTAAGCAGTAAGAACAATCAGTACTTGTTCTAAGATGAGTGGGAAAGAGCTGTTTAAATGCCTATTTTCCTGAATGTGTTTTTTTCAGAAAATAAAGAATGGGTGACACGGGGTGCCATTTTCCTCTTTTAGGCTTTTGTGCAGAAATACAGGTCGTCCTGTGGCTAATTCGTTCCCTGATGCCCAATCTGTCTTTAAATGTTTCAAAAAGATGAATAGAACTGTGAACTAAGGAAAGGGCATTGTAATTTATAATTGCAATCCCATGCCTGTCTAATCTTTGTTCAAAGCGCTATAACATATTTTAGTCTTTCCCAGTCACTTCAAGGAAACTAAATAAATGTCTAAAATGGAACTTAAATGTTATATTTATGCCCTAGCTTGTGATTCAGTGGAAAAGTTAAGACTAAATTAATTATTTGTTACTATATTACACTATTCTGACAACAATAGTAAAAGTAGTAATATGTTTATTGTTAAAATGTATACTGCAGTTTAATTCTAATTTGATACATGTATAGTGTAGGTTCCTCGTATGTGTTTTCCTCATAATATCTCCTTAATTCCTCAAATGATTAAACTCTGGTATGTTAAAGTATTGAAATGTGTGTCCCCATGTGTAATAAATGGTGCAAAGTGTGGTCAGCTGCAGCACCCAACAAGATCTTGCTTTTAAACAGGCAACCAGTAAATGCTAACTGTTGATTGGTTGGTATAGGCAACGCAATGCTTTAGTGTACTTTGCATCATCTATTGCCAAACCACCATATCTAATGTGTGAAACTATTCTGATATATTATTTTTGCATCCTTTGAAGTTATAGGATTCACTTTTTTATTTGATATATATGTGATCCAGTTGAAGGTGCCTGAAACAGAGATCTATACCAATCAAGTTTAAAACTTTGGGTGTTCCTAATTTCAGTCTATGGAACTGCATTGGTGGAATACAATACTGGGGCATTGCACCAATGCAGTTACCTATAGCAATCAATCTGATATTTTTTCTTTTTTCTGAAGATAGTTACGATGGTTAAGTAGTTTGAACAGTTTTGAATATGCCACCGCTGTATAGCAGGTTCATCTACCCATTTGTCTATATCTTAGTGGGTACATGGGTCATCAGTAAATAAGGAAGTGAGAGGATCTATACCTCCCTCTCAGTTTTTACATTTTAACATCTGAGTGGATGTCCATATCATGCCATATCTGCCTGTTTTTACAGCTGGTTGGGTAAATAACAAATCAGCCTATGTGCAGACACCTTCATAAGTTGGATTGAAGATATTGGTACAAATTTTGTGAGCTGTTGATTATAAAGTATTTTAGATGTCAAGTCAGAATTCTATGACTCATAGAACTTTACATTTTTATTTATAGTTGTGTTGTGCAGAAGAGATTCTATAATATTAGGAAAAGGAATCAAATGAAAATAAATCATCCCTGCCTTAGGGCATAGGCACACAAAGCAGATTGAGTGCTTTCCTTTGCAGGTGTTTTCTTATATGCACACCTCCATAGCTAATTTGCCAGGCCCAGCAGCGGCCTGTGTGGAGCTATACAGAGCCGATATCAGAGCTTAAATGCAAACATATCTGTTCTTGTGCCAATATGCCTTCCGTGTAGTTCCACACAGGCCAACGACGGGCCTTTCAATAGAGCTACAGGGGTGTGTGCCTAAGAGCAAATCAACTTTCCTCCAAGTTGATCTAAGCTTTCTCCAAGGAAAGCTTAGTGTACCCTTGCCCTTACTTTTGTCCTGTTGGATGGCGGAGGAGGAATTAAGAGTCTGGCAAATCAGATGTAAGAGCAGTACTAGTGTATTAAATGAGTATCTGGGTGAAAAACTGGAGAGAAGATATTATGACCCCTATTTATAAAAATATTAAAGCTGGAAAACTGGTTAATAAGGATTTGTCTGATTTTTTTATGGTACCTATATGTCAATTTTAACTTAGTGGGAAACTTCCATTCTGGCATGATTTCCAATACAAAACTACTTTGACAATTTGACCTCATTTTACCCTACTTATAAATAACATCAATATCATATTTTTTAAAAAAATATCTGTAAAGTTTTTTCACCATCAGAAAAAGTAATCAATATTTTTCTATTCATCTATAATTCTGACGGTCATTGAAATAATGTTTTTTTTAGAAAACAGTGGCATTTTATTTGGTACTTCACTTTTATCTTAAAATTTTTGAACTATTTTAATTAGGCAACTCCAGTAACAACATTGATAAGCTAAGCAGGCTGGCACAAATTCAGACCATTAGTAGTTAAAACCAGGAGCTTTGTATTGTAGTTTAAAAAACTGTATTTATTTTACATTATTAATATAAAAGAAACCAAGTTTACATTTAATATAATTATATATATATATATATATATATATATATAGTCTGGGGCATGTGCACCCAGGCCCACCGTCCTCCACGGTAAACTACCTCCACTGATCTGATTGCTTTGGTTTTCGAATTGGACAGTAGATGATCCAGTGTCAGGTGAATCTGTAGAAGTGCATGTAAAAACATTTTTTTTTTAGTCATGCTTGGGTTTTTAATTTGTTCTGTAAAGCAAGCTGTTTAACAGGGGCCTTAAGCTATAACTGTCATAAAATTAATGTAAGCTTTGCATTACAAAAGCTTGTTCCTTCTTGTCTCATGTATAACTCACATCTGCTACAGCTAAGTGTAATCCATAAAATGATTTGGGCAGTATGACTATGGAAGGTAGACTTCACCTTCTTCTTATTATGCAAAAGATTCAGTGTTCTCACATCATGTCTTCCTAGCAGTATCCTGCTTCTATCCAACATTTTCACAGCAAGAAATCATAATCAAACTTCATTCCAGCATTCTCACAGTAAGGAATTCAGTTTTTCCACACCATGCCCTTTCCACAGAAGCGTATTTATGTTTGGCATGTTTACAGCAAGGAATTCATCTTGTTTCCACTATGCCAACTCAGGGTAGTGCAGATGACAGATGAAATTCTGGGTATCCCAGATGATTTCTCAGGATATTCTAGATAGTTACTGCTAGAAACATTTTCACAGTTGTATTATTTTAATTAAGATGACTCAAGATAAACTAAGCATTTCCTAATATTTCATATTTATTATTTCCACAGAAAACCATCAAAGATAACTTGAGAAAGCATTTGCAAAGTCTAGTACCCCATATACATCTCACTCACTATGCAACTAGCTTCCTCCCAGTCTGCTTCAGCCAAACAATATACAACCCTTAATTCTTCACTGTCAGGAAGCTATTACTGGCTATTTACATGCAACAACCTGAATGGATACCAACCTACATAATAGACATATTAGTATCCATTTTAAACTGCTATGGGCTTTTTAAGTAAAAGGTGCAAAGTTTGCTACAGGTCTAATCCCCTAAAGCAGTGCTGTCCAACTGGCGGCCCGCAGCCCCCCCTCTGTGTGGCCCCCCACCTGTCTGGCTGCTTTGACTGCTTACCTTTGTGTAAGATTTAAATGGTACCGTACTGAGATTAACTGGTCCCCTGCATTGTTCGCACCTCCGGATTTAGTCTGTAAACCCCTCTGTTGTTTAAACATTTAATCCCCTGTACTGTTCACACCCTTTAATCCCTAAATTGTTCACCCCCTGCATTATTCACTCCTCAGGCTCAGATTGTTAGCTCCCACACTGTTCACCTGTTCACACCTCAGGAGCAGTGCCAGCATTGTGCCACTGTATGTACTGCCTGCCCTATGCTCCCTGTGTGTATGGCACACACAGGCAGCATAGGGCAAGCATAGTATGGCACACAGGCAACATAGGGCAGGCAGGGTATGGCACACACAGGCAGTATAGGCTAGGCAGAGTGTGACACACACAGGCAGGGTAGGGCAGGCAGAGTATGACATACACAGGCAGGGTAGGGCAGGCAGAGTATGGCTCACACAGACAAGGCAGGACATGCAGAGTATGGCACACACAGGCAGGGTAGAGCAGGCAGAGTATGGCTTACACAGGCAGTACTCTGCCTGCCCTATGCTGCCTGTGTGTGCCATACTCTGCCTGCCCTACCCTGTGTGTGCCATACTCTACCTGCCCTATGCTGCCTGTGTGTGCCATACTCTGCCCTATGCTGCCTTTGTGTCATTCTCTGCCTGCCCTATGCTGTCTGTGGGAGGTAAACCTGGCAGGAGTTTGTCCTGGAAGTTTGTGCGTATTTAGAAATAGTCCCTAAGTTGTGTAATTATATGCTGGGGTTGCTGTTCTATCCACAGGGGAGGAGTAGGCATATGGATTTAAGTCTTATTGTGACATAATATAAATATGAATAAAGGGTGATATCCCTACAGTAAGCACCAACCATTTGGGTTTTTTCTTCCCTACTACCATGAATGTGGGTATGGTCATAAAAGCTCTTGTGATAATATGGTTGTGGTTTGAAGTGGGTCAATTAGCAGGTGGTATTTATTGGTAAATGTATTGGGTAAGGGGTTACATGTAAATTGAAAACACTTTTTTAATAGCTGTTATACTGATTCTTTTTTTGGGGGGGATTCACTGAAAATAAATTATTCCTGGTAATACTTATTTAACTTACCAGCTCTCCTCTGTTAAAATATAAACACATAAATGAACACTAATGGGCTTATTTATCAATTTAGGAGTTTGTGAATTCAAGTTTGTTTTTCTAAATCAAACTTGCATATCGAATGCTCACTTGAATCGTGAAAAAAATGAAAGATTATGTGATTGTAATTGACATTATAGTATATACTAATTACAACATTTTCAGTGGTTTTAAATACATTTTGCAAATTCAGTTAAAAGCAATATTTGGCTATCCCTTTTTTTTATTTGGTCCTGACTCAATAGAGCTGAAGTGCCTTATCCTCCACCCTTGCTAATTAGCTGGTTTCTGCTACATTGTTTAAAGGGTCAGAACCTGAAATGAATATAATTATCCAGGTGGATACTGCTTTTACAGAATATAGAAATTTACAATATAAAAGAATTTTTGAATAGAGAGCCTCTTTAAGGCTAGTGCCACACTGGGCTGTTTTCAGCCAGCATGGGCTGAGGCACAGCCCCTCCGCTCACATCATTGCTCTCCTGTGTCTGCGCCCAAAGTCACTATATTGGCCCAACTGCAGACACACATAACAAATTTTGGCTCTGTGTTTCTGCACCCAGGCTGGCACAGTGCCTCTGGGAGGAGGCACAGGAGAGCAATGATGTGAGTGGAGAGGCCATTTCTTAGTCTGCGCAGAAATGATCATCTCAACCTTTGATAAATTGGTCCTATAATACAGACATTTTATTATATTTCTGAATTTATTTCTAGAGGTTTAATATAAGTTCTGTATTTTTAGTGCTTTTTTTAACATGCAGAAGCTTTAATTATATAAAGCCATTAAATATAGTACAAACTATAAACTGGGACCTTGTCACTTGGCTGGGCATCTGTTTATTAAGCATCCTAATCACTACCACTGGGTACTAGTCACTGATTGATTACTGTCAGTGGGAAGCCATCCATACCAGTGGAAAATACTAAAGTAGTGATTGCTGTCCTGTGGCTGGGATTGTCTTTACAGTTACTAGTGTACATCAGTTAAGAAATTAAATTTAAAAAATAAAATAAAAAAATGGGACAAGCTATAGATAGCCAGTTCTCTCCTGTACTATAAAAAGTACCATTTACAGCATGCAGAAATCAGAATGAGTAAACACCGCAAAATGCAATTCTCCTATGTTAATTGAAGCTGTAATTTTTAAGCTAAATTTAGCCTTAGATATTTTTCATATTAAGGTACTAAAGGGGTATTGTAATAAAAATTAAGTTTGCCCTAGTTGGTCAAGTGTTTAAAACCATACATTACCCCAGAAATACACTTATAGTGGCCCATTTATGATTGTTCAAGCTTTCATGCTCAGGCAATCATAAACAAAACCCTGCATGAGTTTACTAATCATGCAGGGTTTTGTGCTGAAAAAATATTGTCAATCTTCAAAAGTTTGCCAAATGGGTTTTGTAACGCAGAACAACTTGGGTCCATATCTGATGTAACTAGCCCTGTTATGAAACTTGCAGAGCTAGGGCAGTGACTGGTGGACTGAAAGGCTTGCTGGCATTTGAGCTCTTATTGTCTGTACTACCATCATCATATGTAGGTGGCACTTTAGGGCGTTCTGTGAAAGGCATTGACAGAATTGTAATATAACCTATCAGTAATCAGTCTGAGGTGCTGAGAAATGCAAATGAAAATCAACACATTAGCAGGGCATGAATAGTCACATGTCACATCAAATAAATGGGCATTATTTATATGTACATATTATTTGTGCCTATAATTATATATATAATGTTTTAGTAAATATATATTACAGTATAATCTTGTTATTCTGTTTAAACAACATGTTGTGTTTTATGGCATTCTAGCTATATTAACACAAATTTTTGTTCAATGAGTATGTTTCTTAAATTTAAATTTAAATTGAAAATTGACTGTGAAAATACACCAGGCAAACAGCCACACTATTATAAATATGCATCATTTGTAAGAAAGGGTGAGAAACAGCATTAGCGTTATAGTGACATCATGTCAGGTTTTCACAGGAACATGTCAGTATTGCTTTAAAAAGCTTCCTGCCACCATCATCATGCTTCCCCCACCTCACTGATTGCTTACCTGTGTAAACGAGCAACAGCAACAGTAAACAATCAATAAGATCTGGAAGGCTTGTGGACTCATATACTCATTTATACAAGGCCCTACCCTATGGGGCTGATTTACTAATCCACGAATCCGAATCCCGAATGGGAGAAACATCGGATTGGAAACATTTTACGACTTTTTCGTATTTTTTGCGATTTTTCGTCGCCGTCGTGACTTTTTTGTGAATTGTCGCAACTTTTTCGTAGCCATTACGACTTGCGCGAATTGTCGCGACTTTTTCGTAGCCATTACGACTTGCACAAATTGTCGCAACTTTTTCATATTGAGCGCTAGTAAACGGCGGGCAAACCTTTCCAATTTTTTCGCGACGGCTACGAAAAAGTTGCGACAATTTGCGCAAGTCGTAACGGCTACGAAAAAAATCGCAAAATACCGATCATTATGAAAAAAACGCATTCGGGCGCTTTCGATCCGTTCGTGGATTAGTAAATCGGCCCCTATAAGTTTTGTCATTTACCCTAGAAAACAGGGTGACCGGGAGGAGGCAAGGTGTGGAGTTTAACACATTATATGAGTGCCAGTGAGGCTTTTAGAGTGATACTTGTTGCTAAAACTCTTAGAGCATGCATATGTTAATAATAAAAGTATATTGCATCGTTGAGAAATAAGAACGGTATACTTGCATCATCATAGTTTGTGATCTTAGGAGAATGATATGATGCTATCATTTTTCATTATATCAGAAATTTGGATTCTGTATAATGCTTGGTGATTTATTTTGAAATTTGATTCATATTTACCTTTAAATCACAAGTCTGGGATGCCTGATACAGGCAGTTCTTTAATGATGAAGGACATACATCAAAAAGTCATCTTGTCCTTCCTGATTTTGTGAGGCTAATTTAGGTTAGCTATGATAACCTGAAGATCTGGGTATCATTTGTGTAGAGAAAGAAAATTGTAAATGCATACAGCTATTTAAGATTGAGGAGCTGACTTTCATTTCATTGTTCAGTGGAGCTGATCCAAATTTTTCTCGATTGAAGGCTGCCATTTACTACTGCCACTGAAGTCTGTGTGCAATAGGTTTCTCTCAGTGGTAGGATTTACAAAAGAAAATTTATATTGCAATTAGAGTAACTGCAATATTTATGGTGTATGCTTTGAAAGGCTTGTCAAGATTATTAAAAACAATTTAATAGAAAGATAAACTCGAAATAATTAAAAACTAAGCATTTAAAAGTACTGGAGAGGAAAATATATTCCCACTAGTTTTATTGTTAGCCCACATTGTTACATTTTCAGCTCAATGAATTGGAATTTAAACAAGTTTATTTGATTCTACTGGTGTTAAGATGTACATGAGCTATGCCTGCCATTTCATGCAGTATTGCTTCTGCGGGTTTTCTTTTGCTGCTAGATTCTAGGACAAAGCCTAGTTTTCGGTACAATCACAAATGCAGGGTTTACAAGCACCCATACAGTGTTTTTTTGTTTATGTGCATCACCTAAGTTTATTATCTTGAAGCATTTATCTGTGAAATAAAAGGTTCTGTTTAAAGAAAATGTTCTTTGAGACGATGAACTCTGAAAGAAAAACAGAAACATGGCCATTTTCAGTTGCTGCTAAATAGTAACATTGAGCAAACTTCTTGCCAACTAGGTCAGCCAAATGTCGGATTCTTCTGACAGAAATGATTGTTCAGTTCTAATTCGTGACATAAAAGAAGACTAATGCATATTTCCTTTGAAAATCAATTTTTTATTCACAATATTATATTTATTTAAAACAGTGAATATTATTTTTCTATGGTTCATGCTTATAATTAATCTCCTCACAAAAAAACAAAGCAAAAATGTTACATAGCAAAACACAATAAAATAAATACACAAACCATGTACAGGCCAGTACTTGTACAGACCATGTACAAATACCAGGTATGTCAGTTGAAATAAACTAATTTTAGTTTCACTTCTAATTTTCCTTTAATCAACATACAAACTACTCAAGTTATTGCTTTAAATTTGAATCACTTTTTTTAATTTCCCCACTGAAACTAGCATACCAGAGCCCTCTATATGGCCACCATATTGGCAGCAACTGATTTTGTTGGGTTTGATGTCATTCAAATGTACAACATCAAAATAGCCCAGACATGAACTATACATACGCACTGGCAAGTTAGCACTTTGAGGCAGATTTATTAACTATTGACAGTGCATCTTTTGCAATTCAAGAAAAAACGTGGATGCAAATATACTTGAGAATATTTTTTGAAAACTTGAATAGTCATGATTGATTAAAAAACTAAATTTTGCATGGAAAAAGACAAAAACAGGCAAATTTCAATGAGAATAGGCTCTGATTTTCAGCAACTTTATTTTTTCCGGATTCTTAAAACACTGAAGAATTTCAGTCCTTCAAGCAACAATAACAAAGTACAACTACAACTGTTATGTCTGAATTTGTTTGCGTACTATTTACTTCTACCACAAAAATAATGGCAAGAATGTACAAAATGTTTTATCAGTTCTCACTGCATATGACTGTAAATTGTGAGGGGAAAATAACTACAGGGAGTTCCTTAATTTACTACATGCTTCAGCAGCCATTATTAAACAGACCCCAGAACAATACTAATCCTATATTAAGTTGTTGCACTGCTCAGCTCAGAGTAATACAGCATAATCACTATACATTAGCTTGCAATAGAAATATTTCTGTGTACGCAGTCACAAAGAGGTTAAAAAACATTTAATAATGGAAAATACAGCAAAGGATCATTAACGAGCATTGATCGTGCCCATAAATGTAATCGTGTTTTTTTTTTTTACAGAAGCAGATTTAACAGCCAAGATGAGCTGATCAGCAATATTTTTTATATTGAAACCATAAAATCAATCTGCAAATAATGCAGATCACTTCAGTAAAAGATTATTTTAATGATAAATCTTTTTGAATATTGGAAGCCTTATTGATTTGTACCTTAGTTTATTTTTACCGAAGCTATTCAGTAATGTCTGAATTCAAAGTTTTTTTTTAGGGCTTATTGCTTTCTCACTGCCACCCAAAAGTACTTAGTGCACAGTTTAATTTATGTGGTTGATATATAGCAGCACATGGAGGGTTGTCAAGAACTTTGTAGAGCTAAAAGCTCAAACCTTTTAACTTTAATATTAAGAAAAAAATATTTAATAATGAAAAGATAGTACAAATATAGAAATCACTTCATAGCACCAAAGTTACTTACCTTGTTAAAACTTGAATGTTCTTTTGTATGCAGATCTTGAAGAATATACCTAAACGATTGAATGTATAACTGGAAATGTGCCAAATGTCTATTAAGAAAATAATCTGTAAAGGATGACTTATTTTTGTCACTCAATAAAGATTTGAATACAAAAAAAGAAAAAAATATTTTAAAATTATGTCATGTGATATGAGTTTGGAGAATGTTTTTATATTATTTAGAAAGCATGTAGCCCTTTTTAGTATTACTGGCCCTTTAATATGGGCAATGGCATATTATATGAAATCCTCCTGGATTTTGCAGATGTGTTACTTCACATACACATTTTAAATATATGCTCCTTAGCATTCCCTTGGGTCAAAGTCTATTTGTTTAAGGTTCAATGTTATTTAAAATATAACCAAAGAAAATTATAATGTGGGTCTGATCTATTTATAAGTCTTCCTTAGTAGCAGCCATCTCATATTTACCTGCTAACACCTGATAATTATACATACCATGCTGCAAGCCACACAATTAATCACATTCTGCAGAGCATAGGACCGTTAATCATCCAGCAGATTAAGTCAGTCAACACTATTGAGATCATTGACTCTTGGTACAAAAAAATGCATGTTCTCTCTCTAGGTAAGGAATAAATAATATGTCCTTCAGTATTGTAAGTTTTTCTGTAAAGGAAAAACTGTGACTTTGAAACTATTTCAATATAAACTTGCCTAATTAGATACACAACATACTATATATATATATACAACTAAAAGATTAATGTTTAAAATTACATAGCCCTTTGTTGAACTAGTGTTTATAATATTTTCAGAAAATCTACATTTCAAATACATTTCTCCCATTTAATTTAAAAGTGCTTCCAGCTACAGTAAAATACATTTTGTACAAATGAAAATGTATGGTATATTATATCTATATTAAAACATAGTTATATGTCAAGATTATGCAGGTGATGGTTATTTTAATATATCTTGTATTATTGTTATAGGGCATCAGCAACCTACTAATTTTTACACTATCAACCATTATTTAAGAAAAGCATTTCAACTTTTGTACATTTTAAATAAGGTGCTTGTTGCTTAACCTTTAAATCTTATTTGCAGATAAAATTTTTAATGGTAGAAAAATCGTTCACTGGATACATTCAGCTACCCATTCACATATATGACAGTTTTATAACCAGAAGTTGTTACAACCTCCTGCTCTTAATTTATTTTTGTTGTTAAATAAACATGGATCACATGTACTGTAATCTTCATTTATTATTGATTTGTTTCAGTATCTGAGTTTTCTCCCATACAATATTGATTTTTACTGCCTATTCCCACTCAGTAAAAGTCTCAAGAGTGCAACTAAAGGCCTCTTGAATCAACAATTTCACGTGGTCCAAAGTAAATGTGTGTAGTGTTTGTTGGAAGAACTGTCCTAAGTGCTTTAATGGAGCAGGTTACATTTTCAGTGTCAGCGATCTCTGTCAAAACTACTTTGTAGATAAGGACTCTTGTAAAAGAAAACAAAGTGGCAATGATGTCTATTAAGAAAACTCAGAAGTTATTTATATACAGGAAGGTTTTATGAGAATTGCTCCCCAGATATGTTCCATAATATCAAGCACACCATTTCTTTGCCTGCACATCATTTATACTTAACAATTATTGAGATTCCATCTCAACAAACCTTAAATATTTGATAAACAAGAAATTGAATGTTATATAGGGGATCATTAAAAAAAGAGATTAGAGTCCACAGAAATGCAGTATTATTACAATTTGTGAATTGTTGCAACATTTCAAACCTGGTTCATGGCTAGTTATAAATCACTTCTAAAGATTCTTTGAGGAGAATATTTTCTTTTTTAGGAAGCAGAACATTAAACAAAATATATGTATTTTAGTCACCATAAGTTTTAGTTTCAATAACAGACAGTATGCAACTGTTGCAAACATCTGTCTATGATGTTTAAGTACAGGTATGAAATCTGCTACCTGCAGGTACCTAAACATTAAAAAAAATGGCACCAGCATGGATTTAAGGTACAGGTATAGGACCCATTATCCAGAATGCTCGGGACCAAGGGTATTCCGAATAAGGGGTCTTTCTGTAATTTGGATCTCCATACCTTAAGTCTACTAAAAAATCAATAAAATATTAATTAAACCCAATACGATTGTTCTGCCCCCAAAAAGGATTATTTATATCTTAGTTGGGATCAATTACAAGGTTCTGTTTTATTTCTACAGAGAAAAAGGAAATCAGTTTTAAAATTCTGAATTATTTGATTAAAATGGAGTCTATGGGAGACAGGCTTTCCGTAATTCGGAGCTTTCTGGATAACGGGTTTCCGGATAAGGGATCCTATACCTGTATCTTGATTTTTATAAAGATAAAAAAATAGTATTTGGGGTTTTATTATTAAAACTTAAGGAATTTGTTAAAAACTTACATAGATTTTATACAGATATGAGTTTGTAACTATATTTATGCAAAAATGGGTTGGGAGAGATATTAATATGGATTTGTTAACATTTGTATTTTTTCTGTGATTTTGCATTAAAAACAACAAATTTAAAAATGTTAAAATTCGAGGTTTTTCACAATAGAGAAAAATACAAAAATTACACAACATATGAATTTTGATAAATAAGTGTTAGAAAACAAGAAAGTGTGCCTGTCAAAGGGATAGACAGTTTATTGAACATATTTGTCCATTAAAAAATATTGGATTTGTGATAATATGGATCATAATAAATTCTTAGTTCTAAATAAATACATTAATGAAAATTGGATGCTTAGGGCCCTAGAAAAGAACAGTTGTAGGTAGGGTGGGGTGATAGCATGGAGAGTGTTGTAGGTTGCTGCTGCAATTTTTTTTTTTTAGAATTTTGACATTTGGATGATGAAGTCTAACTCCTAACAACCTTCCATATCAGAAAGCTATTTGGGAAATATAAATATACATTATTTTTGCTGAACCACAATTACCATGATTATATAATTATAAATAATTATATAAATAATAACACCCTGAAGTCACTTCTGTCCCATATCCTGCTGCTACTAAAGATAGCCATGGTCATAACCTTGAGGAATTCCCAAAACACAGGTCTAGATCAAATCAAAAGAACATCATGGAAGCTTAAGGGTGACATAATGCAAATTGTAGTTTAGGGAAATTAAATTTCTTAAATATAAATGTTTCTATGATAAAGGAATCTGAACTGTACTTGCCCTATTTGCTTATCTTTCTACTAGTCCTGGAAATGATAAACACATTTACATTTTGAATTTTAGAGACAATATTCCGACAGTTTGAGATAACAGCATAATTCTGGAAGATAAATTATTATAGAATTATACAGAACGTTTAGGGCTGTGACAGACGGGGAGATTAGTTACCATGCGACAAATCTTCCTTGTTGCGGGCGACTAATCTTCCCGAAATGCCATCCCACCGGCTAGAATGTAAATCGCCGGTGAGATGGCATACGTGGCGCCACGATTTGGCAAAGTCGCAGAAGTTTCCTCTCAAGGCAACTTCCACAACTTCGGCTAATCGCAGCACCACATATGCTTAGTCAACCTGCGACAAGAGAGATTTGTTGCGTGGCGACTAATCTCCCCGTCTGTCACAGCCCTTAGGAAAGTGAAAATGGGACAGCAGTAGAATACTACTATGGGGGGGCCACCAATGCTGGAATATACTGGGATAAAAAATAATTTATTTTAGATTAGACTGTACAAATGGGTTTGGGTTCACTGGAGAAGTTTGGTTTTGTCCAAGTCCGGATTTCTACTGGGGGCGCCCCGAAGCCGGCCCCATTCTGTTCCACCTACCCCCCCGCTTGCACATGCGCAAACACATGAAGCCCCCTTCCCTGGCGAGTGCGCATTCGCATGCACCAATGTTAAAACTCCCATACGGAGCAGTGGGGAGAGGTCCCCATTGCTCCGTATGGGAGCAAAATTTTAAAATTTGGCTGCGGCGAGGCAGCATGCCGCCCCTACGTTTGTACCGCCTTAGGCCCGGACCTTTGTGGTCTAGCCACAAATCTAGGCCTGCTTAGGAGGTTTAACTTCACTGGTTTTGAAAACAGCAAGTAGGTACTAAAGAATAGGACACAGTTAAAAGTTTTAAGAAAATAACTTTTTAAACAAGTTAAAGAATACCATGCGCATGATCCATGCATACAAACCATGCATCCATGATCTCTAAGTGCCTCTTTATGTATGAAACATGTATGGTTTTCTTTAATTTAGTTGGGATGCTGTTTCTTCGGATGTGGTCCAGTCTTCAGTGCCTGCCTATTGTTAAAAATTTGTAGTAATATTCTGGGATCCTGCTATATGACGAAAATACTGGTGTATTACTTTGTATTTACATATTTTGTACTCAATTCAACTTTAAAATGTGTTGGGCCCTTGTGCGAATTCAGTGCTATTGGGTCTGCTTTCAGCAAAGATGGAATTCCATGTCAGGGAAATTTCCATGCATCTTGCATATTACATGAAACATATTGTGGGGTTTTCTGGGGAAAAGGAAAGATTATTATTTATTAGTGGTAGTGGTTAATGGAGAACCTGTAGTATGAACTCTGAATGTTTTTCAGTATCTTTATAGATTCTTTTACCCATGTTAATTCTTATATACAGTAAGACTAAAGGACTTCCTGACCTGTTTAAAAAAAGACAGTATTAAAATGTGTATAGTGTATACTGTAGTGTTCATGGATTTTGAACACTAGTTATTAATAATAAGCTAACATATTCAGACACATGTTACATTTTTTATAAGAATATAATTATAGTGAATGCTGAAATTGATGACCATTAACTTCAAGGCATTTTTATACGCTAACAATAACTGTAAGTGAAACAGCATGTCATTTGTTTCAGGTTCTTTAATGAATTTTTGCAATAATGCAGTATTTGAATTCTCATTTCTAAAAAATTGTTCTATAAATATTAACATAAACCTTTCCATTAAGTTTATGCTACAGATAAATCCTAACTTGTATCTTATAGCACAATTTATTTAGAAATACAGGCATATAGAGACTAGAAACTTACTAGATTGATAAAGCTTGGAATAATACAAATTCTTGCATGTATATCTAGTCATGGTACAATAGAATCACTAGATACAATACTAAAGAACTCGCTGCTTACCCAAAGACTTAAAGGAGAACTATTCCCACAGACAATAGCACCCATCCGCTGCCCTCCAGTGGCTCCTCCCATGCTCCCTTCCTGCAGAGTCTGTTACATGGAAAAGTGTCCCTGTTTGTAAACCTGACATATAGATGTAGTGTAGCACAAGCACCATCAGTAAAGACTGTAGACAGGAATTGCATATGATGCCTTTCTTACTTGAATGGTACCTGTATCTACAATCAATAGGGCATGTTATGGGATATTTGAACTGACATTAGATGGTGGCTTTATGTCATGGTTTTATTTTTGCTCTACTCAAGCACTTCATTTAGAATAATCTGGACTAATTAGACATACTTTTTGTCAGTGTTATTAATTATGTATTATGTATTATTATTATTATGTATGTAATGCAAAATTATGTAGCTATCACTTGACTTATTGGTTTGCATGTATTGTCTCCCAGATTTTCCTCTGAAACCGATGAAAGTATCATTCATTTGAATCTTTAATGAAGGATATACAACTACAAAAAAGGCAGCATGCATTCTGTAAATGACACTGTGCTTCCAGATATTCTACTGACAAATCTGTCAGTTTGAGGACATAAATAACATGTTTTTGTAGTCGGTCTACTATGCAGCCATAAGCCCAGATTTCTGCCTGCTGGCAAAAAAAATGTTCCTAGGAAACTAGATAGCCTTGGGTATCTGCCTATTGTGACTTTTGGTCATGCCTCCAACAGGCAAACTACCGGTTCAGCATTTTCATATCTTTTAACATGGTCATACACTGGCTTACTGCTATTCTGGGTATCTGAATATTGTAAAAATTGCTGAACACAAGCATGGCCAAATGCTTTTATTCTGTTTATTCACTTCTAAAAAGATTTCTCTCCGTTCCTCATCTGCCAGTGGACTAGCAGCAACAAGGCACAATAGCATAGTGTAGCATAACTACTGAATTGCATTATTATTGAACCTATGCATTTCCATGTGCTACAATAAAAGGAAAGATACTATGTGTATTGCTAACAAAATTGCACATAAATGTTATTACATTTAAGGAAAATGGTGTTATAAATTTTATGGCCTACTTGACCACTTTTATAAATGTTCTTTAAAACATATGCACAGCATTCAGTCTGCAGACATGTCCTCATTTATGTTGCGTCTTGAAAAAAATTACACACAAAAAATGCTGCTATAAAATGTCTCTAAGAAATGATGAAAGTGATTATCACCTAAAAACACAGATGTTTTCATTTTAAGGTGATAATTGCTTTTTTGGTAACCAAGGTAATTCTCATAAATTTTAAGTCAAAGATAAATTCCCAGAGATTTGTCTTGATGAATTTTTACAGGAAAAATTCCTCAAAACATCCAACATTACACACAAAATCTGTTGCAGTAGTTTTTTATCTTCATAAAGTAGGACACCACACTTTTGCCCGTCTGAATATTTCAGTTTTCCTGCCTTCTTTTCATATAATTTTAGTTATGTGATTTGCAAGTTTTTTAATCTTCAGTTTGTAATACTTAGATAAATTGATTATCGAGCCAGAATCTTGCTGATTATTAGAATATGGCTTTTAAAAATAAATATAATTTTTCATATTCAGACAGAAAGACAAAGCTCTATAAATCTTTAAAAGAGATGCGTTCAAGTCATGCCTAAAATATTTACAGAAAATGATTTTGTATTTTTTCTTTCTTAAGCTTTGAGAAGAATAAGATGTTGGCTAAAATTTTCTTCTGATGCTATTCCTCTGAGTATATGGCTTTTAGCTTGCTATTGGATGAATCAAAAAGATTACATTGAACCCAGGCTAGAAATAGTACTGCAATTTTAAAGAAATTAAATGAGTTCAAAGCCAAAACACATCCTGCCACTGGCTAGAAAAGAAAATGTAGCTAATGTGCAAAAAAATGCCAGCCAGAAGACACCAATATTTTTTTTTTACTTATTGTATCCCATTTACCAAATATGCAAACACTTGAAAGAGAAGTATTATAGATTCTTAATGTTTTTATGTATTTCAACTAGATGGCAAAAGATGTCATTCTAAATCAGTATTAGTTTAAAAAAGACTAGACACACTTTGCTTTGTTAAAATAACAATTGCATCTTTCCTCTTAATTTTAATTTTAATGGCTACTTTGTACTTATTAGTTTACATTTTGTAGTTATTTTCTTATTTAAAGGAAAATAAAACCCAAGTTTTTAAAATGTTTTTAAAAGATTTGCCACATGTCCCTCTCCTGAACCGCCGTAATGAAACTTCTCCTGCTTACTTACTATTTGTGCACCACGCCGGAGTTATTTTCAGCCGCATCGTTTCTTGCGGCGGCCATCTTTTTACCGATCGCATCACTTCCTTCTGGCTTCTAACATCAGCGCTGGCCTGGGGAAATCTGGAGAGCTGTGTGAGCATGCACTTGGCTTGGGGGAGTGAAAGTGCGCGTGCGTACGCCCTAATCTCACTTCATTATGTGGCAAAAGGAAGCTGGAATCTTTTATAGGAGTGCACAGTATTTTTTACTTTGATTTATTATTGCTGGAATGGAGGAAGTCTACTGCAGGAAAGCTAATGGTAAGTAGCGCTTCATGTAAAGGGCAACAAGCTGAGCTTAATTTGTAAATAGGGTTTAGTTCTCCTTTAATAACAGGCATACAGTATACTTCTTTTTTCTCGCTGTCATTATTTACATTGCTGCATATATTTTTCTCATGGTGATGTAATAGACAGGACCACTAAGCATAAGGTGGAGAGTGCACTGGTGGTGGACAAAAGGCAGCTCTGTCCTTATGGGCAGGCATTTTAAGTACAAGACCCCATTGCATCCTGAGTCTCCTAGAGCTCCATAAATTGCTCCTCTAAATGATGTGCAATTTAGGTAATGGGTAGTGGCCGCATTTTTCCCGCTCCCTATGAATAGAGCACTGCTGATTACTTATGAGCGAATCTGTTTCACTTAGCTGTAAAATTCACAAAACGGCAAAAATCTGTGTCGCCCACGTCTTTTTTTGACAGTACCACGCTCATTTTGACACAACTGCACCTATTTTGACAAGACCGCAACTCTTTTTGATGCAGGACGAATGTTTCTGCAGCAAATTTTCTTGGAAGTTTTATGAAGCAATTCTCTGATGGCGAAATGCGGAAATTTACTTTGAATCCATACCTGGTTAAAAAAATTGCTCATCACTACTACTGCTGAGAACACAAGATATGCATGGACCTATGGCACTGGTGGTGGAGCTGCTTGCTTAAAAATATGGCAACTTGTGGTATTTTTTTGTACTTTGCACCCTGCCTTGCCTTCAGAAGTTTTCCACCAAATTCCTCAACATTGTATGTGAAGGGCAAAATTCATACAGGTATGGGACATAGGTAAAGGTGAAATAATTGTCAAGATCTTCTGCCATGGTGGGATGCAGGAATTTGGTTAAATTTAGGAAGTGCAGGAAAGTCTTAGTACAGGTATGGGACCCATAATCCAGTAAGCTCAGGACCTGGGGTTTTCTGGATAAGGGGTCTTTCCATAATTTGGACTCCATACCTTAAGTCAGGGGGGTCAAACTCAATCACATAAGGGGGCTGAAATTTAAAACACAGGCTAAGTCGCCAGCCAATTTTTTTGTTTAAGATACTGTATGGTCAGGAGCAGTCACAGTGCAGTTAGGTGATTGGTCACCAGGGGCCACATAAAACAGCCAGAAAGGCCGCATTTGGCCGGCAGGCCTTGTGTTTGACACAAGCCTTTAGTCTACTAAATAATCATTTAAATATTATATAGGCCCATAGGATTGTTTTGTAGTCAAAAAGGATTGTTTCTTACATGGTACTGTTTTATTATTACAGAGAAAAATGAAATAATTTTTACAAATTATATTTATTTGATCAAAATGGAGTCTATGGGAGATGGCCTTCCCATAATTTGGAGCTTTAATCCCATACCTGTACTTGAATCTGACATCTACCAATATCTTAGTATTGTAAATTGTAATTTCTGGGCCCTGATTGGTTGCGCTTTGTGCGTGCTGTATACGCAGGGGGCGCAACCATAAAAAAAAAAGCACCCCTGCTTTAAATACTTGTAAAATAACAATAAGCATCTTTATTGCAAAGAATACATTATCTAAGGGCAATAAAAAACAGGGTGATTTGGGGTCTATCTACATGCCTTGTGTTTTCAATAGCCAACACACACGCCAAAATGACCCAAATAACCCTCCACTGTACTCTGTGAGAATGACATTAAAGCTTTTCTCATATTAGTGGAATTGCAGTTTTCGAAACAAATGTTATTTACTGCTTTAAAAGTTATAGCTATTGTCAAACTTTTGGTTTGGTATAATCATGTTTCTTTTCTTGCAAACAACTGAAATCTGACTTGCTTTATGGAAAGGATAAGAGTTTGTGTAAAGAGATGTAAACAGTAGTTTCTTATAACATGTCTGTGTCTTTTTAAGTAAAGAATAAGTGATGATCTTAAGCAATAACCTTTGAATATTGAAACATCTTTGCAATTTTCTGAAAAGTGTTGACTGCTTTGTGCCCAGAGCAACGTCTTTTACTTGTGTATAATTAAGTTACTTCATACTTATTTTAGGATGATAAGAATAAATATTGCATTTTTCTTTCATAGGCCAATTGACTTATTCTTTCCATGTCTTTTATTACTTTAATGACTTAACTGCTCTAGGAAAATGTGCCGGTGTTTCTAAAAATTATATATGCAGCTGAGCAAAAAAGAGCAATGTTTATTTGTCCAGTTTAATATAAATTACTATTTTGTTCCTATCATATAGAATCTGGAAGCAATACTTGAAAAATTTTAATTTTTTTTATCTTTGTTTAATTAGTTCAGTTGTTTTCAGTTTCAGTTAATTTTATCAGTTCGGTTGTTTTCAGATAGTACAGAGAAATAACAACTTTTTTCAAAGCTGACCATATTTTTTTCCTGGAGCAGCACTGGGAAGGGGTCATTGACTTTGTACATACAATAGTTGATATACTTTTCATATCTTTGACGCTCATAAGTTTCATTGTATCAATTGATACATCCCACAGATTCTGCTGAAAAATGTATCCACTAATGTAGCAAATTGTAACATTACACTTTCAAATTCAATTTGTCAAATGGTGAAAAATACAAAATAGAAAGAAACTGGAAAACATATTTTTGGTGAGTTATCTGAAAACATTTAAGACTTCATCTACTTGAATATAAAAGATTGAATGTTTTATACTGCTCAGTGTATGATACTAAAAAGCCTGTAGTTTTGCACAAAATCTTAAAAGGAATAAAGATGAAATTGTAAGTTGCCAACAATTACCTACCTTCTACAATGCTTCAAAAATTAAATGGAGCATATATCAAATAGGCAACTTTACCATTTTAATATTTTTAAAGTCACTTTTTGTGTACAATTCAATTCTTTTTTACAGCTATCAACTTTATAAATCTTAGCCAAACTGTGTTTTAAATGCTGCTGCCTATTCCAGTTGCATTCCTCATAGCTGAAGCACAAATTAACACACACACACACACACACATATATATATATATATATATATATATATATATATATATATATATATATATATATATATAGTACAAGCAAAAAAGTCCACCATTTTCAGATAGTTTTCCAAATTTAGTCTTTTCATAAGTAAATTTGTTATTAGCGGTTTAGGCATCCAATTATACTGACAATAAATTGCATTAGGTATGATTGGAGCTATTAAATACATAGCATAGTACCTGTTCATTGAATAGCATATGCACACAGTTATTCACATTCCCTCAAGTCTAATTGTAACTAGCAAATGGAGACAGTAAATAGAGCATGAATAACAACTCAGGCAGGCGGTTCAAGTTATACCTTATCAATTGCAAAATAAAAGGCATGCTGGCAGATTTTCCTGCACATCCCAGATCTATATTTGTACCTACTCTATTTTACTTTTGAGAAGAAAATGAAAAGCACCATTGCTTGTTCTGCTTTGTGCTTCTATTGACTCTGTCACCAATCCTACTTGTTTTTTTACTATAATTGTAGGGCATTCTAGTAGCTAATAGTTCTGTATTTTTCTCTGATAATTGGACTCTTAGCCATAGCTGCAATATACTGTAATCATGTGGGCATTTTTTTCTCTGAATTATTACATTCAGTTACTGAAAAGGAACTGGCCTTTTATTGACAGAATATAAGCAGGTGTTGATCAAGAATTACTTTTTTTCAGACTCTTTGAAACAGGACTGGAAAATAGTGACTGCACACTATAGGTATTATCTGAATCAGCTCAGTCCTCAAGCTCCCTGAGAGCACAGACTTTAATTGTTTATGGTGATGGTTATAGGTACAATAGGTCCTCTAGAATGACACAGCCACCGGCTAATGCAGAGGATATTCTGAAACCAAGTATGACTTAAGGCTACAAGCTAAGGTACAAATCCATATTATAAGACAATAAATAAAGGGTTTCAAGACAGACTGTAGACAAAAATGATTTTGAATTCTGTGTTTGTTTATGTTTCTTTAGCTTACTGAGTGAATTCTCAGTGAACTATTAGTGCAGAACAAATGAGGCCATAATTCTTAAGAATAAGACACATTTCTTTATATTTATAGCTTTTTACAAAAGCCTTTGTATTTTTTTTACCTGCTGAACTGTGCTTACCAAAGTGGAATCTCTATTCTAATGTCATATCTCTGCACAGGCTATGAAAAAAAATGAATTGTACCTGCTGCCTATGGTGCATCTATAGTCTTGTTTGGTTAGGCATGACACGAGTGAAATCATTTACATAATAAACATACAGTGGCACCTTAACGGGGGGCACAAAGTGAAGTAGTGGCAATAATGAAGTAGGACACTATAAAGGCCAAAAGCAAGGAAATATCAGATTAATAATGGGTATTTTTTTTTTGCACTCAGAATGCTTACATTCCTTTGCCACCAGTTAAGTGACAGAAATATGATTAGCAGATGTGCATGGAAGAGAGATATTATAACCATATGACTACTAAAAAGGGGGAATTTAACAGGTGACTATTATTGCTTCTGAATGGAACTGTATGAGGCAATCCCTAGAATGCAACACAGTTTGTAATAAGAGTATCATATCTATAATGCAAATGTTGGACTTTACAATGGTGGTTTTGACAAATGGTCAGTTTCATAGCAATAAATTGCTGAACTTTTCTCAGAGGGTTGGGATTGACAAAATGGTTTGTAATGGTTGTTTTTTCCTGTTAAAATGGCAATATCAAATGTTTTTATTAGTTCTATTACTAGTACCGTAATACCAAACATATTTAACCTTTTTAGGATCTTGCTGGACTCGCTGTGTCCAAAAAATTATTGGCTGAGATTCAGTTTGATGAGAAAAACTCATCAATAATTCAGTTTCAGATTTTAATGCCTGATGCAAATTGATGAGAAAAACGTATTTCATAACTGGAACTGAATTAAGAGAAAAGTTTTTTTCTCCTAATATTGAATCTCCTCCATAAGTTTTCACATGATAAACCATAAAATAGTATCTTCTCATTGATTTGAATCTGGCCCATGGCATGACATAGATCAAAGAAAAAAACAGAACCATAGTTTTCCCCATAGACTTCAAGCTGTTTTTATGTGATAAACAGTTTTTCTCATCAAATTGCATCTGGCCCTATATTGGAAGACTACTTAGTTCTGTTATGTGGTTATATTTATAATGATTATAAAGTGTTTTTTCTACTGCACAGAAAAATGATAACTATGCATTATAAACTTTTTTTAAATTTTTCTAGATATATATATGTTTATATATATATATATATATATGTTTTTTTTTTTAATCCCCCCCCCCCTTTAACACACAAGTATTACCTTTATTTATGACATAGGAAAATGGGGGGGCAGTGACTGTGAACATAAACTAAATATTTTCTCCAGAAATGTCTATTAATTATTACATTGGGTATAATAAATATATGTATATTTATTGTGCCCAATTTAATAATGGTATAATGGTATATTTTTACAAGTGATGAAATCATACAAATGTAATGTAATTTTATAACAATAAAAATATATTTTGCCATTATTAGTTGAACAAAATAGGTTACTTGCAAGATTATTTTATTGAGCAACCAAATCACAATAGCATAGTTTACGGCAATCTGACAGCATTTTAAATTATCTCCCATAATATACAGTAGCTGTATTGCATTCCCTCAGACACATTAACCCTAATAAAATTCCAACTTGGCTTACATTCGCTGATACATTTTGCTTTGTTTGAGGTGATCGGTAATTCTTTAGATGCACAACCAGCACAGACTAGTTGTCACAAATCTCATGAATAATTGTATAATAGTTGGTTTAAGTCTGATTTGATATATGCAGAATTGCAAGAAGCTATTTAATGTACATTCTTTTAAAATAAATGATATTAACCTTTATCCAAGTGACTCAATAATCTGATTAAAATGCAGATTTGGATTAGGTAATGTTTAATTATTATAGAATCTAGTTTATTTTCAGCAGCTCATGCTGTGTGCAGTAACTTGCAATTGTAAATCAAGCCAGAGTTTAAAATATGTAATGATAAAGCAAGGAAAGTGATTTATTGAATCTCTTGTAGTGCTTTATCAGCATCACTAAACTTGTGGTAGCAGTAAAGGTTGTACTTGTTTCCGCTGAAAGACGAAGGAAATATGCAATAATATATGTCCCTTTCAGTATGTTTGATTGCACTTTGATGATAATACAATAATTAAATAAATTATGGGAAAGCAAAATCTCATCATAAAATGAGCTCAGCTTTTAAGTGTGTAGTGGGAGGCTTGCACTTGTTAATCTGCTGTTACACGGAAATGCTCTATATTTTTTAGTAATATTTGGTATATGGAACAGGCATAAGTAGCAAAAAGTTTTCATGGTCATCCATATTACTTATGTTTTATAAGAGGGTGGGGTCTAAAGAATTATCTTTAAAAGGACACATATTGTTTTTTTAAAGCATAATTAATCCCTCTTCCCATCCGTCTGGTTAATTTGACTACTGTATATACTCGAGTATAAGCCGAGTTTTTCAGCCCCAAAAATGGGCTGAAAAAGCCACCCTCGGCTTATACTCGAGTATTCCTCAGGTGTCGCTGACATCTACCTTAACTGTCTGGCATCCGTTGCGCTCGCACATCCCCCAACCCCCGTGTCTGGCATCCGTTGCGCTCGCACATCCCCCAACCCCCTTGTCTGGTATCCGTTGCGCTAGCACATGGCTCAACCCCCCGTATCCGGCATCATTGCGCTCGCACCCCCCGTGTTTGCCATCCGTTGCACTCGCACCGCCCCCTCAGCCTCTGAGGCCTCTCAGCCCAAACAGTACTCTCGGATCCAAACCGCCTGCCCCTATCTCATGGCGTGTGACAGCGACACTGAGGAATATTTTGATGCCCCGGAAGATGTCAACCTATCCTGTTCTCCTGCGGTGTGAGTAGCGCCCTATTCAGTCTGACCTGAATCTGTTAAACACAATGACTGTTTTCGCTGCCCCCAGAACCTGCATCTCTCTGCCCCCAAAATCGTGCGTTACTTGTCTCACCCATGTGTGTTTTCCTTACTCTCTTCTCAGGCTCATTTCTTTAATTCTACCCACCCCTCAGGCTCATTTCTCTAATTCTACCCACCCCTCAGGCTAATTTTCTCTAATTCTACCCACCCCTCAGGCTCATTTCTCTAATTCTACCCACCCCACATGTACCAGATAACCTAAAAATGAACTTTTATAGCATTATTGGACAATTGAAAAACAAAATCCCTAGATATTTCAGAGTATATCAAATTAAAGAAATAAAATAAAAAGAACTGATAAAATATAATACACTCCAGCCAGACAGCACTTACTGTATTTTTGATTGCCCTTAAATGTGATTTGTACTCCATATTATTATGCTTTACATATCAACATTTACATATTTATGGTATTATTTCTCTTTTCTTATATGTATATATATATATATATATTTATTTATATTTTTTTTTTTACTTTTTTACTATTCTAAATACTTTTTAATTGTGTGTGTTATAATACATGATAGATACAAAGATTTATTTTACTGAGCAACATTAAAGGAGAAGGAAAGTCATTTTGGCATTTTACTGCCAATAGATTAGCCACATTAGTGCAACCTAAAATGGTATATTTATTCTACATAAAGCTTTATCATACCTGAGTAAAGAGCCCTAGAAGCTTTCTCTGTTTTTACAGCTGCCGTTTTAGCTTGGTCTTTATAGCTTCCTGTTGCAGCTCTAGCCATTATAACTCAGATTACACATTCCTAATGGTGGGTGGAGTGAGTTTTATGGATTCCTATGGGAGGAGGAGCGGGAGAGAGGTGAGAACTGGGCAGACTCTGGCCCTGGGATTGAAATCCCTTGTATCTTTTGATAGAGGACTCAGCCCCTTAGTGTTTACCCTTCCTTCTCCTTTAATAAGTTTCCTTTTATTTGTAGGCCAGCTTAGAATCTGCAAGAGTAGACCCCTACTGGCTTTGGATGATGTCAGCAGGAACTTACATGGGTTTAATGCATGTGTTAGTAAAGGTGTATGTTTTAATCAATTAATATCTAAATAATCAGGGTTCAGGTGGTGTTTTCCTCTTGATGATAAACATGATGATGGTTAAAGCATAATGATGGAATAGAAATGTTATTGCAGACCTGAGAATGTGGGCTTTCTTGCTGACATATCTTTTTGTGTGTGCAGGATAGTTAAAAAGGTATGTGGGTTTATAACAGAGGATAGTAGGCATTTTGTCATCCTGGTGTATAAAGCTATGTAGGAAGACAAAAAATGCTCAAAATTGGCCTCCATTGATTTGAAAATATCAAAGAAATACTCAGACCACCTAGAAGTGCATGGAGTCAGACTAGCACAGGGTGTCTCCCACCCATAAAAATAACGACAAACCAGAAAAATTGATTTTGTGCTTTATCTGATAAGGTTAAAACATAACTTTTATTATAAATAAAAGTTATAAATATTTGAAAACATGTCCAGAATACGAATTCCCATGATTAGTGCATATAAACCTTAATTGCAGGACATGTTAAAGGTAAGGGCCAACATGTAGAAGTCAATTCCATGTATTTACATCCTCAATTACAGAGGGAGAAGTAGCTTAAGCATACGTGGTAATTATGGCTAGAACTCAGTTCATTAGCCCTCATAGGGGTATCCATATCCATATACACACATATAGACTGATAAATAGAGGGGAAGGACAACGGACAAGGGTAGCCTTAGGGTACATATAGGGAGGAAAAGTAATACAAAATGTGTAATTTTGTAGCAGGTATGTGTTCATAAATGATGCCACATTTACAACTGTTTTTAGTGGTCTATATAAATTGTACCAATGATTTTAATACACTGCAACATAAGACTGCAACCAAGACTTTTATACTTAGAGATACTATTTGAGCTTGAAGAAACACCTGGCTAGTATATTAGATATACCGTACAGAGTAATTGTTAAACATACACCTTGTAATCAGAACAGTGTTTGTGTGGTGTGCTGTGGTCTTGAGTCCAAAATGTGAGTTTAGAGCTCAATACATAAAAACTTGTTTACATTCTGTTCCTTAGTATGGAATTTTTTGGAAGTTTTCAGCTCTAAACTCACATATTGATAAATCTACACCTAAATATTGAGTTTAAATATGCAGGCTACATAACCCTAAATTTCACTTAGATAAGTATTTTATAATTTTTAATTAATTAAGAAGTACCATAGAGCAATTAGCTGTAACTCAATGGAAGTTGTACCATTGAGGGACATCAAAATATTGACTGATAAAATAAGGAATGTTCAAATAATAAGATTTGACCTAGCAAAGTTGCACCTAGAGAATGCAGTAAAATGTTGACTTTTTAAACATTTCTTAAATAATAAGTCCAGACAAATCAGGAATTCAGGCAATAAAGGGACTGGAGACTCTCTGTTCATGGGTTTCTCTGCCTAAAAACAGCTTTTGCACAGTGTAATTCTAAGCAACTTTCTAATAAAAATGAATATTTCAAACATTTTGAGTGGTAAAACTAAGTAAGCTTTATCAGAAAGGTCTATGTAAATACAGCCATAAGCACTCACAGAAATGCTGCACTGAGTTCTCTATCAAAAGATTTGTTGCGTCTGTAACTCACGTGCCAGAGACACTCAGCTCTCTCCTCTCTCCTGCTCCCCCCTCCCTCAAGAATGCTAAGAACTCACCCCCCCTTAGGAATGTGGATCTGAGCCAATCAGCAGGAAGCTGACAAACTGAGCATGTACACTTGGCCTCGGTGCAGGAATGAGGCATTATGGGAACTTTCTTTACACAGCTCACGGTTTTTTCTTCCTGTTTGGCTTCTAAACATCTGAACAGGTAAAATATGGGGAGCCTTAAGGGCACTATTGAGACAACTAAAGGTATGCTTGCAGCTTGAGATTAACTCTTTATTAGCCTTTTCTTCTCCTTTAATACATTAATCTTTACATTATCTGCCCTCCTGGCTCTGACTCTTCTAGAAGCTAGAAGAGAAGTAATTCTTGTTACATTGTTTTACATGTCAAACCCATAGAACAGAAGGGTAAAGGTAGAATCACTGGGGGGTGCCAAGTTACTGGGGGATCGGGTAGGGCATCCCCCAGTAAATACGCAATTGTGAAACACTGAATGGAGTGCCATAATTTCTTTGGAGAAAAATAGGGACATTTACTTTTTATGGTTTGGATTATTTTATTCAAATGAATCTGAAGAAGGTGCATATCTAAAATGCAAACATTTTAAAGTTTTTATGTTTAGCGCACAAAAATATCATCATAAAATGTGATATGCCCAGACTATAATTTTAATTATCAAGAAGAAATTGACCTAAAGGTTTATTTCACCTTAAAATAAGTTTTAGTATTAGAAATTAGCATAAGACAAAGTACAGTTTGGTTTTTCAATTATATAACTTCTTGTTGTACAGCTTTCCAGCTTGGCATTTCACCAGCAAGGGACCCACTTACTTTAGCAATCAGGCAGCATTTTGAAAGAGAGAATGGAAGATGTTTAGGAGTGGAATAAAAAAAAAAAAAAATAACAATACAAATGCAGCATTACAGAGAATTTTTTGTTTGTATCTAGGCATCCATTCCTACAAACAGCATTTTAAATCATTTAATAACTAAATACTAAACTAAAAAATTACCTATCAAAAAGTAACTAAGAATAGGTCCAATTTTTATGTACTTAAAGAAAGGCAAACAATCTACAATAATTTCTATAAATAGAGGAATGCAATGGAGTTTTGAAACAAATTATGGTTTTTAAATATTTAATAAGCTTTTGCATCATTTGCACCATTTCATGATGAGGCTGCTTATAAGAAGCAATGAATAGGGACTTGGAAGACATTAGCTGATATTTATATCCCATTTACAATGTGTGTTTGCCTGTATTGCTACATGTTATTTATGTATCAATTAAATACAAACTCCGGGCTGAGCTGAGAAGCTGTTCTTTCAGGAAAATGTGCAAAAATGTACAGAAATTGAAAGAAGCTTTCTATTCTTGACATAAATAATCATATAAGATCAGCTGAATCACAGCTAATATAAAACATTCTGCTCTTTAAATTGCTATTTAAAATCACCTAAGGAAAATACCAATAAATAAGTTCATATTTACACAACTTGTATTTAAATTTTATAGGCATATAGTGTCTGAATACATTTCTTCTAGTGGCAAAATGACCATAAGTCATAAGTACAGACCTATAATGAGAGCACCCAAAGCATGCAATAAATAAAATAATGTAAATAAACGAGACAAATAGTATTTTGATAATTAGCCTTCACATATCTTTATGTTTTATTTCCTTTGTAAAAATATCATTGTATATTTTCTGCTGTTAGAATTTGTAATACTTTTTAAATAAATGTACTGATGTTATGCAATATTTACTGCAAAATATGTGTACAGCTTATGCAAAGACCCAACTTTACTCCAGCGTTTGTGTTCACGCAGCAAATTATTTAATTGTTCATCCATGATTTCTATTACATGCTTATTTTGTAATGCAATTGGCATCAACATTTTACCGGTTCATTCATTTACTAAGAAATGTCTCTTAGTTTTGAAATGTTGTTTTGAAGAATTATAGGTATTTCTGAGATAACTGCCATTTTGGTAGGTTTTGGTATGAACACCAAACACACCAAATTTGGGCAAATGTAATTCCCTCTCTTTTCTCCACCACTCTCTACAGATTCTATAGGAATACAGAATCTTCAATATAGTGTGGGTTGATTGGTTAGGAATTGGCTGTTTAATATTTTGGTTGGTGCATAGAACTATAAATTACACCTTTTGCTACTTGGTTGTTACTTCTGTGTTCAACAAACATACCCCCATATACAGGTATGGAATGCTTATCTTCAAACCTGTTAGAAAGCTCTGAATTACAGGAACGCCATCTCCCATAGAGTCCATTTTAAACTATTTATTAAAATAATTATTTCCTTTTTTTCATAATAATAAAACAGTACCTTATTTTTGATGATAACTAAGCTGTATGAATCCATATTGGTGGCAAAACAATTCTGCTAGGTTTAGTTCATGTTTAAATGAATTATGGAAAGATCCTTTATGCAATCCTAATAATAGATTCTGTACCTGAAAAAAATGAAAAGATAGATTCTCATTGTTTAATATCCACAGGTTTTTTTTAAATCAGCTGTTCCCAGATAAAGGTGAAATAATTGTCAAGATCTTCTGCCATGGTGGGATGCAGGAATTTGGTTAAATTTAGGAGGTGCAGGAAAGTCTTAGTACAGGTATGGGACCCATAATCCAGAATGCTTGGGACCTGGGGTTTTCCAGATAAGGGGTCTTTCCATAATTTGGATCTCCTATCATAAGTCTACTAAAAAATGTATTTAAACAGTAATTAAACCAAATAGGATGGTTTGGCTCTAATAATGATTAATTATATCTTTGTTGGGATGGAGTACAAAGTACAGGTATAGGACCCAATATCCAGAATGCTCGGGACCAAGGTTATTCCGGATAAGGGATCTTTCTGTAATTTGGATCTTCATACCTTAAGGGGCACATTTACAAAAGCACGAACGCGAGCGTTCGTGCAAACGATCCGAGCGTATTTTCGCCGATTTTTTCGGGCGTCCGCACGACTTTTTCGTACGCTGCACGACTTTTTCGGACGTTTGCACGAAAAAATCGCAAAGGTTTTACCGCTGTTTACAATTGTTCGGTATGAAAATTTTGGGACTTTCGGATCGCCAATACGATATTATCGTGACTAATACGATTTTTTCGTAAGCATTTTCGTGATATTTGCGATCTTACGAAATTTTCTTTCCAATACGATTTTTTCCCATTCGTGATTCGGATTCGTGGATTAGTAAATGTGCCCCTAAGTCTATTAAAAAATCAATAAAACATTAATTAAACTCAATAAGATTATTTTACATCCAGTAAGGATTAATTATATCTTAGTTTGGATCAAATACAAAGCACTGTTTTATTTTTACAGAGAAAAAGGAAATCAATTTTTAAAATCTGAATTATTTGATTAAAATGGAGTCTATGGGAGACAGGCTTTCCGTAATTCGGAGCTTTCTGGATATCGGGTTTCCGGATAAGGGATCCCATACCTGTACTGTTTTATTATTACAGAGAAAAAGGAAACCATTTTTAAAAATGTGAATTATTAGATTAAAATGGAGTCTATGGGAGATGGCCTTTCCGTAATTCGGAAATTTCTGGATAATGGGTTTCCAGGTAAAGGGGTCCAATGCCTGTATTCGTTCCTGCACTTAACATAAACCTTTTATAAAATAAAATCCTTTCAAAGGTGTGCCGTAGCCTGCCATAGCTTGGAAACAATTAATTATTATTTAATTGTGTCCAAAACAGGATAGTTGGTCACTGCAATAAAATGGACTGTCTATTTAGCTCAAATATAGGGGAGATAAATATAAATATATATATATATATATATATATATATATATATATATATATATATCTGAGAGCAAGAATTAATGTAGTAGAAAAAGAGAAAATGAAAAAAAAAACTTTCATTTATTGTCTTTACAGACACTTTTATTAAAACTCTTTCTGCAAGTCTCAATTCCAAGGATTTTTCAGACATAGTTATATACAGTAACTGTTCCTTAAACTGATAACACTAAGGACTCTCACTACTGATGACATTAAGAGTTTAATTGTTATTGATTGCACAACACTAGAATGTAATATCTCATGGGATGCAAATAGCAACTGCGCTAATGATTTATCCTAGTGAAAATGTAAATTTGATTCTATTTTTTATCAGTAGATAAATGGCGCACTGAGCAACATCCACATTAACCTCATATGAGCATTAACCTTTAATCTCAGAAGGGGGACTGGGTAATATTTGTGGAATAAGAGTTTATACTACTCTATATCATAAGGCATTATTGTATCATAATTACATTTCTCTTATTCGCCATGGTTTCAGCTTTATAGTACAACAGGAAAATGTGAATACAAAATGAATACATTTTTTTGTACTGGGATTAGAAGGCAATATCATATAAAAGTATTGAAGATATGAAACTTTTTAGTGAATTAACATACTGAGAAAATGCATAGTGAATTAAATTGCTAATGCTTTTAAAGCTACATAGATTGCTTACTCATGTGTCAACATAACAACTGTACATTTCACAAAATAAATACAGTAATGGCATGTAGAACAGTACATCATTATTTGTGTGTTACGGGTGGACTGGGGTGGTTTGCTTTTAACAAGTTGCTCAAACAGCATCATTATGCTGTGCTCATTGTGTCTGGATGTGTAAGCATCACAAGAAGAAAGAACCCCCAGTAAGTAAGCCATGTAGAGATTTTGTGCTTAAAGCACCATTTAGTTTTGCACTTCATCAGTGTATGCCTTGCATAAATATGCCAATTAAGTGCTTGCCCACTTTTGACATTCCATTAGCTCATTTCTATGAAGATAATGCACTTGGGGAAGTATCAACATATTTCCATATCAAGCACTTGATACATCAGAGCAACAAGAGGCACAAAATTAACCAATGCGAAAAAATTACTATTTATGCCATCTTAGTCAATGTCAGTTTTTCTTATGGATAAATTCAGTACCGCAGGATATTATACATTAGATGGCTAATTTGTATAAATATATCATGATGAACTAATTTGTTTAATTTTACAATATACATTATTTAATAAAAAAAAGAAAAGTATTATAAAAATGTTAATTGTATGAAATGTTACTGGATTTTTTTTATTGCTTCATACAAAGCTTCTTCTGACTTACTACAGCCAAACAGTTGTGTCCCTACCCCAACACCAGGCTATTTGAAAGTGCGTAACAATTTCAGTTAGGAAGCCCTGCTCCATTCAGTGGGGAATATAAAACCTAAAATAGCTAAAAAAAATGGAAAATATTTATTTGTATCACCATTGTATTATGTCAATGCTTTACAAAGATTGCCCTAGTTGAGCTTCCTGTATGTTTTTGGAGTGTAGGAGGAGCCTGAAGAATGTATGTGGATATCATAAAAACTGCATAAAGTGCCAATTCTGGAATCTAACCTAGAACTCCATTGCTTTAAGGCAGCAATATTTACAACTGCAGCACTGTGCTGCCCTTGTTATATGTGTATTTTGTACATGTAAATATATATGCCTAAGGCATAGAGGCAGGGCAGGTGATATATGAT
The DNA here is from genome assembly GCF_000004195.4 of Xenopus tropicalis. Taxonomy (NCBI): domain Eukaryota; kingdom Metazoa; phylum Chordata; class Amphibia; order Anura; family Pipidae; genus Xenopus; species Xenopus tropicalis. The sequence continues at coordinate 73,208,958 of NC_030679.2, read as the reverse complement.
TTACAGCTGGGATTTTTAAATGCCTTTATAATGAGTTTGGATGTGTTAATATAGAAATGAATTTGGGTTTCTTGTTTAATTTGAAAAGTACTTTTATTATACAGCTTTTTATGTTTGGGTGACAGGTCCACTTTAAAATGAGACTTGACATACCTGTGATTTTGGCTGATTTGATGCAAGTCAGTGGTTAAATAAATGCAAATGCTTTAAAAGTGACAGATTAATTAATGGTTTGGTTCACAAATCGAATATCCTGATTCATACAGATTACAATTCATTCTAGATAATTTGCTTTATAATGAGCCTGATTTTGTAACATGTGGAAATGAGCGAATGAGCCATAGTTAATTTATGGCCAGTTTTGCATCAATTTTAATGTCATGCTTAGAAAAATGTGTGAATTGGCCATTGATTAGGATGAAAACATAAAAAGAGGCACTTCTAAAATATTGATTGACTCATCTTTAGTCGCATGTTCCATATCTAACTTTTTAATAATTTCCAACAGTATAATTTGCCTGCTTCTGCTTTTAGATTTTAATTTTTACTTTTTATTGTAATTATGATTTGGCTTAGTATAACTTCTGTGCACCCATGGGGTTATTTTTTGCATAGTACAAAAATCAAGTAACCACTTAGATTGTAAGCTCTATGGGGCAGGGACCTCCTTCCTACTGTGTCTCATACCACATGGCACTTATATATATATATATATATTTACTGTATTTATTTATTATATCACTTGTCTTTCCTGTGTGTAATTTTGTATTCTGTAAGATTGTACAGCGCTGCGTACCCTTGTGGCGCTTTATAAATAAAGTTATACATACATACATACATACATACATACAAGTAATAATCAGTACCCATAATTTTGTATAAATAACTCCCAGACTAAAATGTGTTTGATATGGCAGAAACGTAATTTCAGAAGCACAGTGAAATTATTTTATTTTTTATTGTGTTGTGTACTGTTTCTAATGGACATTTTGATTACCAACTTAGAAACCTATCTAATATCCTTCAAACAAACTACAAATAACACTTAGAAACTCATATGTAGTGCTAGAAATTGTGGAAGGCAAATCTGTGTAAATGCAACATGGCACAGCAAATCCTACTGTAATGAGCCTTTCAGAATGAAGGTGTGACAGCATAAGCCTAGTTCCTATGATTGCAGTACAAAATAGATTGGAAAGCAAGCTATTTAAAGAATTTGTTCATGCTGCTAACCTGAAAATTGCTTCCTTTTGTCATATACCTCATGCAATTTTGATTCCTAAAAACAGCTGACATGCATCTTTGCAATGATTAGACATGAAACACTGCAAACAGCAGTGCAGCAAAGAATTATAATATTAATTTTTGCAGGCCCTCTTGTGGACAAATATGTTATATGGAAAATTCCAATTTGAAACAGAATATATAAAGTATATTTAATTAGTGACCCTTTACTATATTGCCAGTTTAGCAGCTCAGTGTTCTGTTCTAGAACCTTTTAAATTGTATTGTACTTTCACAGCTGAAGATTTCCATTTTTTTTTTGTTTCTTTCACAATTTCTGCAGCAACATATTGGACACCCTCAGGTTTTTTTTTAGGAGCATCAGAAATAAATTGCCACTTACTGATATGTGTATTGTATGGGGCTGATTTATCAACTTTATCATTTTTGCAATTCATCTTTTTCCTCGTGAACTCTTATTAAGGCTTCCAAAGTTCAAATTTTTTTTTTAGCTAACTCAAATGTAAAACCTCAGTATCTCAAACTCATGTAGAAGTCAATGGGACTTGTCCTTGGCAAAATATAAGAGATTTTTTAAAATCTTGAGTAGACCCATTAAAAATCACGAGTAGTATCTGAATTCAGTGCGTTCAAGTTCCTTTTCAGTTATTTGATCGAGTTTGTTAGATTCAAATTTTTTAATAAATAAGCAAACATTCAAGGTTAGTAAAATTTTAAGAATGTTTAAATTGGAAAAAAAGTTTTAAATTCACAAATTCAAGTTTAGATAAATAAGTCTCTTTGTGTTACTGTTTCTTAACTCTTTATATGCATATCATGTCTTTTATAAATAAAAAATGTTGTTTGCCATTGGGCTAAAAGAGCAGTTCTAGTTTGACAAAGGATTATGTCAGAAAAAAAACACCTTCTATTCATGTCCAATGAGTATAGTTTTGCATTTTAAATTGATGATATAGAGTTGCAAATATAATTATTTCATTTTAGTTATAGAACAGAAATCTTTTTTTTAAAAAACAACATTTAAATATAACAAAAGATTGGGGAGCAGCACAAGTATGAAAAACATTCCTAGGGGTGACAAATAAAGGCTGTGATTGGCTATTGGTAGCTCAGAGTGGACTTGCAGACTACAGGAGGCTCTGTTTGGCTGTATATGTGGTCTTTTTGCTTCCAAAACTTGCCTCCATGTTGGAAACTAAAAAATGAGCACCTGATTTGAAGCCACTGGGAGCAACATCAAATAGGGTGGGGAGCAACATGTTGTTCACGGGACACCGGTTGAGGATCAATGTTACAAAACATACTTTTTTTTACTGTTTACATTATTCTTACATTAGTACAGAGAAGTTGCACTTTATGACTGGCTCCAAAAAACTGTGTATTAATTGGTTATTTAAAGCCAAACAGAAAACCTAGATCATTTTGTTAAGAAACTTTTGTAGGGAAACTATTTAGAGGAATAATTTTCACTTCATAATAATTTCCTGAATTATAAATGCTTTTTATGCCTTCTCTGCTGCTGCAAATGTTTGGCCCAGCTGTCAATGTATACATTTCTGTATAGGGGAGGGAATGTGGAAGGATGATATCCTTTAAACTGTTTTATAAGATTAAGGAGAATGAATCATTTTGGTCTTAAAATGTTTTCACTCACAAAAGTGATTTAATTACCTTTATTAGATTTCTTGGCAAGCTTTGTACTCTGGCTTGCCCAGCTTCCATTACTGTTGAAAATGTGGACACTGTGGCTTAAACCAGATATAAACATATAAACATTCCTAAGGTTGTATAGTTCTTTTTTAATTTGTTAAAAGGCTATTCTAATTTCTTGATAATGTCACTAGTTAAATTACATTTATGTGAAAAATCTTGGGATATGCAACAATGTTACTATATGCCATATCTGGTACAGATGATACTGTTTAATTGATAAGTAGATCACCAATGTACAGTGCACTGGTAATAGAAGAAACAGACTGATACATTGCATATTCCTGCAGCACGAACGTTTATTGTTAAAAGATTCTGATATCAAAAATCACTGTACTGAAACTAGATATGAATAGCAAATTATAGCCAGAAGAAAAATGGATCCAGCAGAAGCATAGCTAAATTTAGACATGCTTCCTGCAAAAATGCAGCTTAAGGAAAAACAACTGGCATTTAGTCATTCTGACTAATAGTAGGGGAAGCAAGTGCAATTGTAATTTTACTAAATAGTCTCTGTCAAAAACAGAGTTGTACAAAGTAATTTGTTTTTTTTCAGAAATGTAATGTAGTTACAAGCTGAAAGATAAAAATAGATAAAAATCATGATAAGGAATAGAAAGATAGGGATGATGCTATAAAGAGAGAGAGATAATCTAAAATAATGAAACATTTAAGGTGTCCAGAATTAATGGGTATTATGTATCTTGAAGATATTAACATAAGGGTGGATTAATAAAGCCTCTGTAGTTTTTAGCTGCTGATGAGTAAATAGATCACTCAGTTCAAATTTAACATCTTTAATATCTTTTCGTCATTGGAACCAATTGTTCCAGTGCAAACACAGCTAAAAGTTAATTTTAACACAGTGCTCTTCTAAGGATTTCAAAATTGATGGGGTGAGCTCAGTATAAGTGTGAATGAAAAATATTTAATAAATAAATTAATCTACAGTAAAAGGTCTGTCTCCTTCTGTCTGTGTATTGCACCTAAATCATAATGTAACAATGACATTTAAAAGCTTAAAATCATCATTTTGAAATTCATAGAAGTAGTGGAGCAGAAAGTAAGATCAAGATGTGGGTCATGGGTAGAATGGGGGCATGGCAAAGGGTGGGAAATGGGGAGCCAAGATGCAGCCAGGTCAGTAAGCACAGTAAGTATTCACCCATAACTCATAACAATATAGTTTCTTACCTTTCTTACCATTTTAAAATTGTGTTATCAGATAGAAACAACTTTTTGTCAGTATTAAACTTGGTGATATTTAAGATTTTGGAAAATGTGGCTTCCTTGAAGTTGAATCAATTTACAGCTAGCTTGAGGAAGATGAATCAGAATTTGTTACAGTACATAAAATCCTTAATAAAAATGGTAATAGGGCAAGAGCCTTTATAACAGAATGCAGAACATATGCTTAAATATATTTTCATTTGGGAAACACTACAGGGAATGTGCTTGGATTATGTTATTTAGTTTGATCAAGGCATACATTGTATGCAAACATGTAACTTACAGTGCTATACCATAGTTTAATTACAACCTATGGCTTGTTGTTTAGATATACAGGAACATAGGAGGTAAATAAATGAGGGAGTGATATATATATATATATATATATATATATATACATTGAGCCAACCAATCAAATGGATTGTTATCAACACCATAATGCAGTTAAATAATATAATATAGCTATGATGATGCAATCCATTTTACATGTGTTTCATAAGCTGGAACCAGTTCATTTCTAAGGTACTTTATGTGCTTTATAAAATATATTTTTAAGTACTGGAAAGGGGCCTATTTAAGAACCTATAACATTATTCAGTTTAATCAATAATTATATCTCAAACTCTACAATGTTTCTATTTTTTCTCTTGCACCACTTTTTTCAGTGTTCTGGTAACTTATCTGCAATTATAGACAGCCATAAAGATTTTTGAGTTACATAGTTACATAGTTAGTTACATAGTTACATAGGGTTGAAAAAAGACCAGTGTCCATCAAGTTCAACCCATCCAAGTAAACCCAGCACACCCAACCCACACCTACCAATCTATACACTCACATACATAAACTATAAATACAACCACTAGTACTAACTATAGATATTAGTATCACAATAGCCTTGGATATTCTGATTGATCAAGAACTCATCCAGGCCCCTCTTAAAGGCATTAACAGAATCTGCCATTACCACATCACTAGGAAGGGCATTCCATAACCTCACTGCCCTCACCGTGAAAAACCACCTACGCTGCTTCAAATGGAAGCTCCTTTCCTCTAATCTAAAGGGGTGACCTCTGGTGCGTTGATTGTTTTTATGGGAAAAAAGAACATCCCCCAACTGCCTATAATCCCCTCTAATGTACTTGTACAGAGTAATCATGTCCCCTCGCAAGCGCCTCTTTTCCAGAGAAAACAACCCCAACCTTGATAGTCTCACCTCATAGCTTAAATCTTCCATCCCCTTAACCAGTTTAGTTGCACGTCTTTGCACTTTCTCCAGCTCATTAATATCCTTCTTAAGGACTGGAGCCCAAAACTGCACTGCATACTCAAGGTGAGGCCTTACCAGGGACCTATAAAGGGGCAAAATTATGTTCTCATCCCTTGAGTCAATGCCCTTTTTTATACAAGACAGCACTTTATTTGCTTTAGTAGCCACAGAATGACACTGCCTGGCATTAGACAACTTGTTATCAACAAAAACCCCTAGATCCTTCTCCATTAAGGAAACCCCCAACACACTACCATTCAGTAGATAGTTTGCGTTTATATTATTTCTACCAAAGTGCATAACTTTGCACTTATCAACATTGAACCTCATTTTCCAGTCTGCTGCCCAGTTTTCTAATTTTGTCAAATCGCTCTGCAAAGCAGCAGCATCCTGCATGGAACTTATAGTTTTGCACAATTTAGTGTCATCAGCAAAAATAGAAACAGTACTGTCTATGCCCACCTCCAGGTCATTAATAAACAAGTTAAAAAGCAAAGGCCCAAGGACTGACCCCTGCGGTACTCCACTAACCACACTGGTCCTATTAGAAAATGTTCCATTTACAACCACTCTTTGTACTCTATCCTTCAGCCAGTTCTCTATCCAATTACAAATATTATGTTCTAGGCCAATATTCCTCAATTTGATTATTAACCTTCTGTGAGGTACTGTATCAAACGCTTTAGCAAAGTCCAAGTAGATGACATCAACTGCCATTCCAGCATTAAGGTTCCTACTCACCTCCTCATAAAAGGCAACTAAATTAGTCTGGCAAGATCTGTTACGCATAAAACCATGCTGGCACAAACTAATAGTATTGTGAACTGCAATGTATTCAAGTACCCTATCCCTTATTACGCCTTCCAAAAGTTTTCCTACTACTGATGTCAGACTAACAGGCCTATAGTTTTCAGGCTGAGAACGGGATCCCTTTTTAAATAACGGCACCACATTAGCAATCCGCCAGTCTCTTGGCACCATGCCAGACCTCAATGAATCCTGAAAAATTATGTGAAGAGGTTTGGCAATCACAGCGCTCAGCTCATATAATACCCTGGGATGAATCCCATCCGGCCCTGGACCTTTGTTTACCTTTACATGTTCAAGTCTCTTTTGAATTTCCTCCCGAGTGACCCATGCGCCAGTAGCTAAATTACTAGAACTGGGCATATTACAAGGGAAGCCTTCATTATCTGGCTCCTCAGATGTATAGACAGATGAAAAATAAGAGTTCAAAATTTCAGCTTTTTCCCCGTTCTCATCAACCAACTTACCCCCCCGTGATAATAAAGTTCCCACCCCTTCTTGCTTCATTTTTTTACTATTCACATAATTAAAAAATAATTTAGGATTCTTTTTACTCCTAGCAGCAATATCCCTTTCCATTTCTATTTTAGCTTGCTTGATAGCTTTTTTGCATGCTTTATTTGCTTCCTTGTACCTGATGAAAGTTTCTGCTGTCCCAGCTAACTTGAATGCCCTAAAAGCACGTTTTTTCTTACCAACCTCAACAATAACACTTTTATTCAGCCATAAAGGTTTTGCTTTGCGATGCCTCTCCTTGCTTACAAGGGGGATATACTGTTGGGTATACCTACAAAGCAATGTTTTAAAGATGTTCCATTTTCCTTCTGTGTCTAACCCCATGAAAAGCCTTTCCCAGTTGACACATTGCAGAGATGCCCTTATACTGGCAAAGTCTGCACATCTAAAATTAAGCGTATTAGTTACTCCCTTATAGCGCTGTCTCTGCAGCATTATCTCAAAGGAGACCATGTTGTGATCACTGTTCCCCAAATGCTCACCCACACAAATGTTAGAGATGAGTTCATTATTATTAGAAATCACCAGGTCCAAAATAGCGTCATTCCTAGTGGGTTCTTGAACCGCCTGAAATAAAAAGTTGTCATTTAGCATATTTACAAACCTACTAGCTTTTTCTGACTTAGCCACCCCATTACTCCAGTCAATGTCCGGATAATTAAAGTCCCCCATAACAACAACTTGACCCAGTTTTGAAGCCTCCTCCATTTGCAACAATAGCTGGGCCTCATCCCCCTCATCTATACGGGGTGGTTTATAGCATACACCAATGATCATTTTCTTTGTGACCTTCAGCCCTACAGAAATTTCTACCCAAAGAGATTCAACGTTTTCATTGGTAATGTCTTTGTTACATGGCTTTAAGTCTGACTTTACGTAAAGACAAACCGCTCCACCCTTTTTAATCTCTCTGTCCCTCCTAAAAAGTGTATAACCATTTAAATTCGCAGCCCAGTCGCATTTATCATCCCACCAGGTCTCAGTGATACCTATTAAATCATTGAATTATATATTGATGTTAGGACATGGCAGTTAGAGCATATTAAGATATGTTAGCTTTAGCAGGAAGATATATACAGTCTATGTATTTTATTTATGCACATCACTCTTTGTCCATTTCCCTGACTAATATTTATGGCCATCTGTAATGGCCCACATTCTCTGAATCTGTTGATAAGTCAGCAAAATCACCCCTTTGTATAGTACATTGCTCACATGTGGAGGTTAAAACACAACATGGGACACATTTTGTCTCAAAATACAAATGTAAATGTTGCACTGTAAGGTTGTATAAGAGACCATGGTTATAGTGACACTATTTTACAAAGAATTACTGTCTGACTACATCTTATTAACATTTTCTACACAGTGGGATTTTGATAAACATTATTTACTTTTTTCTGGGTTAATAAAAGCAAATAATTTCTGTGTGGGGTCCATATGTTTTATTAAACTTTGTTTAGCTTTTGCATTCATACATTTATATATCTGTTATAAAATTATCTGTCATTTCTGTTTTATTATATTAAGCTTTGATTTAACATGGTATAAACAAAATCATTATCATTATTGGTGTAAGATAAGAGGTCTTCTAATTTCTGGTGGCTACTAATTTGTACTGAATAATGGCAAAAAGCCATTTTAGTATAGAATTTAATAAGTGATTCATGATAACATCTAACTTCATGTAAATAAAATCTGATAATTTGTTAATTTTCTGCATAAGCATCACACAAGTTAAGCTATATCATTACATTAAGCTGCAGCTGGAATGTGTATGCACACTTTGTTTTAACACCTTACAATTAAGTACCTTGCACTTTCAGTAGGTCATGAATACAAATCATTATTAGTATTGATGCATATGCATTTTTCTCTATACTAATGAATTGCTCTAACCCATGAATCTCTTAACTCACATTAGAATACAGATATGGTTTGCTATAATTCAGTCAGTTGTCCTGTAATAAGTTAATCAAACCTTGAATGAAGAAGATAGTATAATAGAGCCTGCTGTGCATATTATAGGATAGTTTTTAGTTTGTGTCTTATAAATACATTTTAGAAAAATTATGGAAAGAGTGTACTATTTTATAAAGTAGCTATATACAGTAATTTTTCACTGAGCATATTGTCTATTTTTCTAAATCTATGATTCATTTTTGTAACATGGTATAACATATAGATCAGAAGGGAGACATACAACCTATGTACAGGTATGGGACCTGTTATCCAGAATGATCGGGATTTGGTGTTTACCAGATAAGGGATCTTTCCGTAATTTGGAACTTAAGTCTGCTAAAAAATCATTCAAATATTAAATAAACCCAATAGGCTTGTTTTGCCTCCAATAAGGATTAATTATATCTTAGTTGGGATCAAGTACAAGGTTCTGTTTTATTATTAAATAGAAAAAGGAAATAATTTTGAAAAATTAGAATTATTTGCTTATAATAAATGAATCCCATACCTGTATTACTGCAATTCTTTTCAGTGCCAATTTTTTTATAGAAATCACAGGGATTTATAGTAAACACACTGTGAAAAGAAATTAGCTTCCCAAGGGAAATTTGCCCCCACACCATAGACACTGCCTGTCTTTTTTATTAGTATATTAGGAATAAAAATTGCAAGTGTTCCTTTATGCTTCTAAAGATAAATGGAATTCAGGCAAAATGCTTCTTGCTTTAAGTGCCCATGCTTCTGGTCAGCAATCGCTGTGTGAGAGCAAAGGAAATGAAGTCAAGTGGCCAGTCATGGCAGCCACCAACCAATCAATTTTAAGAGTGGCACAGTTGTGGGGTAGGCCTGTGATGTTTCTTTACTGTTGTTGAGAAAGGGGATTGGGCCGAGAATGAATCAAAGGGGCAGATTTACTAAGACATGACATTTTCGCTGATTTTTTCAACTTTTTCGTACGCTTGTGCGAAAAAATCGGAAAGGTTTTCCTGCTGTCTACAGTCGTTCGGTACGAAAATGTTGTGACTTTTGGATCGCTTATACGATATTATCATGGCTAATGCGATTTTTTCAGAACTATTTTCGTGATATTTGTGATCTTAAGAAATTATCGTATCCAATCCGAATTTATCCCATTCGGGATTCAAACTCACATTTTCATGAATGTGCCCCAAAGTGCCAGTAAAAAAAATGTTACGTACATTTTTTTAATGTACCATCAAAATGCAGAAAAAAGATTTTTCAGACTATACCAACAAGTTAGCAAAAATGTCATTAAAAGGGGACGTGATTATATTTGTGTTGCAGCTAGGACATTTCTGAGAAGTTGTCAGAGCTACAACATTTTGAATATAAATAATGGCCACATAATTTGGGTTATGTGTTATAGAGAAGATTTTTTTAAACATAATTAGGCACAGTAACAACACATTTTTACCATATATATGACTCAATAATGATGGAATAATAAACATATCCATAAAACTATGAGATAATTGCCTGGAATGAATTGTAAATTTTTAAAAGTGAATTCTTGTCAGCAGTTGTGATATTCTATCCCCTATAGTGTACCTGAAGTAAGAAAGGCTTTATCAAACTGTATTATTACTTTAGATATTTATTTTAAAGTAAAATATGGATTATGTTTATACTGGTTCTACGTAGTTGGAACAACTCCAAAATCCATCTTTATACTAATATAGAAACAATTATAAATGCACAAAATGATATTCCATTGGATTTAAGAAAAAACAAGTTTTTTTTATAAATCCATAACATACTGTATGTATACGGGGCAGCCTCTGCATGGATGACTTGGACCTTATAACCATAAGGTATTGTAGTGTGCAAGCCAACATCACAGGTAATGTTGCCCTTGCAGCCAATCAGCAATTAGATTTGAATGGTCACCAATATGTTAGAAAACAAAAGCAAATATCTGATTGGCTGCTATGGGCAATGTCACCAGTGACATTGGCTTATAAATAAATATGCCCCTAGGTGTCTTTTTGCTTAAGGACCCTCACAAAATACATGTGTTTATAGAGAATGAAACATATCTCCTTCCTTTCTGTATTACCTTCTAATGAAGAGGGCATTTGGTCTGTAAAAGTACTGGCCTTGTCTAGGTTATTTTCAGTTCTGGTTTGTTTTTTCCACCTCCTTGCATTTCATTCCTGAAGAACATAACTGACATGAAGAACATGACATTCTCACACCTTTTTGTACAGTGTAAGCAATATGTGTGCATCTTTTTTGTTCCTCATTTCTAACACTTACATGTCTTCACATTTCATCAGTCTTTAGAACAGTTATCACTCTGATTTTGCTTGTGACATAGATTTAACATTTTAATGAATGGTACCAATTTTATTTAGTTCACACCCTTTTTTTCAAAATGTTTGGAAAATGTATCACTCTTATCCTTTGCTAACTTCACAGGTACATAATAAAACTCTAAATTTATTTCAGTGTGTATGGAGCTGTTCGTTTTCTTAAATTAATCTGTATAGTAATATCAGTCTAATATTATTTATTGCTTTTTATGAAAGTCAGTTCATCATGGGAAGAATAGTCCTTTTGATTGAGTAGTACTTACCTAATGTGTAATCATAAACATATAAGGGCACATTTCACGAGGGCCAGTGAGCAAAGAGTAATTTCGAGTGCAAGCACCATTTTTCCCCCACAATATTGCATTTTCCACAGAATTTCAGTGTTATTGCAAACTCAAAGCAGCATTTCTCTTGATGCAGTTGCGCTGTGTCTACTGCAGTTGCATCCAATTTGGTGTAATAGATGCAACTGCATGTGAGAGTTGTTGCAAATTACACTGAACATTTTTAATGACGTAATTTGAGGTGTCTGGTGTGCAAGTGGCATGAGGGTTGATTCACTAAAGTGATTCGCATTCATTAAATTTCGCGCTACCGCATGCATTCATTTTACCGGTTTGCGTTAAATAGTGCGCAGAAATAATACTAACGCATGATTCACAAACACTTAGGGGCTGATTTACTAAGACACGATTTCGAATCCGAATTGGAAAAATTCCGATTGGAAACGAACATTTTGCGACTTTTTCGTATTTTTTGCGATTTTTTCAGCGTCTTTCCGATTTTTGCGTAAAAACGCGAGTTTTTCGGCATCTTTGCGATTTTTGCGTAAAAACGCGAGTTTTTCGTAGCCATTACGAAAGTTGCGCAAAGTCGCGATTTTTTCGTAGCGTTAACACTTGTGCGCAAAGTCGCGCCTTTTTCGTAGCGTTAAAACTTAAAAGGCGCGACGTTTCGCACAAGTTTTAACGCTACGAAAAAATCGCGACTTTGCGCAACTTTCTTAATGGCTACGAAAAAATCGTAAAGACGCCGAAAAACACGCGTTTTTTACGCAAAAATCATAACGACGCCGAAAAACTCGCGTTTTTACGCAAAAATCGTAAAGACGCCGAAAAAAATCGCAAAATTACTGATCATTACGAAAAAAACGCAATCGGACGCATTTGGCCCGTTCGTGGGTTAGTAAATGTGCCCCTTAGACGCGCTAAATATCACATTTACTGTGCGAAAAATAACACCTACTTGAGGCAGGCGGTAATTATAGAAAAGTACAGTTCATAAGTTTTTGGCAATAAAATATGGACTTTGCAGTGTGATTTATTCAAGTATGTGTTGGCCCTAGAGTGATGCAGCCTCCAGTTTGCAGGGAAATGGTCATTTTAAAAAAAGTAGTTTTACGAAAGTAATGCCGTGCATTGCTAATATGGCGTGCGTTTTTTCGCACGCGGCGACTATTTGTGTGCGATGCGTTCATTAGCTCGCGTTCCATCAAATACCGCACGAAAATAGTCTTCGCGACTTAAATAACGCAAACAGCATCACGTCTAAATTAACGCAAGTGTCCTTTTAGTGAATCTTGCATTGACGCGAAAAATTAGACGCGATAAGATTTTTACCGCATGCTATAAATAGCGCTCATTTTAACGCACTTTAGTGAATTGGCCCTATGTTCTCCCTATTCTTTCAGCTCAAGTGTGCTATGCCTATTGACACAAGGTGCTAAGGGAACCCTGGAGCTAGAACAGAAGGCAGCAAGGACTGATCATTGCCGAGTGCAATGAAAGGGCAATGAATACATTTTGACACAAATACCTTACTTTTATGTACAACTCATTGTGGGGAAAGCCCAAGTTGCACACTGCACTTATGGATGTCAGTTAGCCCTATAGTTTTTGGGCAAATTACAGGTATGGGATCTGTTATCCGGAAACCCGTTATCCAGAAAGTTCCGAATTATGGGAAGGCCATCTCCCGTAGACTCCATCATAAGCAAATAATTCTAATCTTTAAAAATAATTTTCTTTTTCTCTGTTAATAATAGATAATAAATAATAAAATAATACCTTCTACTTGATCCCAGCTAAGATACAATTAATGCTTATTGGATACAGAACACTCCTATTGGGTTTATTTCATTTTAAAATCATTTTTTAGTACACTTAAGCTATGGAGATCCAAATTACAGAAAGATACCTTATCTGTAAAACCCCAGGTCCCAAGCATTCTGGATAATGGGTTCCATAACTGTATCTTGGTATGTCAGGTAATGGTAAATTAGAATGTTATTCCCTTTCCAAGAATTTGTTAAGCCATAAACACTATAGTATGAATTATTCCAGTTATTAGGAAAGTAAATCATTTCTGGTTGTAATTATATGTCAAAAGTGACCTGAGAGATTAGTTTAGAATAAACCTACAGGAGGCTTATTTATTTACCCAACAGATGCAAGTGCTAAAGCTCTAAGGAGGCAAAGTTGTACCCCTCAATGCCCAACCATGAATCACTTGTGTTCATGAAAAATGGAGGTGCAATACTAGGGGGCACATTTACTAACCCACGAACAGGCCGAATGCGTCCGATTGCGTTTTTTTCGCAATGATCGGTATTTTGCGATTTTTTCGGAAAAATGTCGCTACTTTTTCGTTACTAATACGATTTGTGCGAAAAAACGCGAGTTTTTCGTAGCCATTCCGAAAGTTGCGCAAAATCTGGTGATTTTTCGTAGCGTTAAAACTTGCGCAAAAAGTTGCACTTTTTTGTAGCGTTAAAACGTCGCACCTTTTAAGTTTTAACGCTACGAAAAAGGCACAACTTTTCGCGCAAGTTTTAACGCTACGAAAAAATCGGCAGATTTTGCGCAACTTTCGGAATGGCTACGAAAAACTCGTGTTTTTTCGCGCAAATCGTATTGGTAACGAAAAAGTCGTAAAGACGCCGAAAAAATCGCAAGAAATACGAAAAAGTCGCAAAATGTTCGTTTTCAAATCGGAATTTTTCCAATTCGGTTCAGATTCGTGTCTTAGTAAATGTGCCCCTAGTAGTCTGTTTTCAAGCCATGCACAAGAAAACCTAAGCCACCACATCCCTTATTCAGTGATTAAAAGTAGCAATGTATGCCTGTGTTTAGCCTTAACTCAGTAGGGTTTGTGATGGAAGTTCATCCTTGGCTTGCTATTGTTCGAATTCTACAACAAAAAAATATTTTTCGTTATATGTTGTACCAAACAATTCAAAATTGATCATCCTACCTTCTGGGTTTTCTTGAGCAGTTGTTGGATATAATTTACCCACATCCACACAAATAAACACCCTCTATAATAAACTCCTTATCTGCAAGGCCGAAGAAAAATGGAGGTGTTGGGGAAGGGAATGGGTTTGTTTACGCATTATTACGCATTATTTTTATTTGAACTAGCATTTTTCATTCTAGCTTAGGGCTACCAGATTACTTGAGAATAAAGGGGCAAATCTTGATTATCCATCTAGATAGGCTGCATTGACTGCAATTTAATTTAAATGCATTCAGTGCAGTCCTTCAACATGCATTTTCTAGACCTGTCCCTGAATTTTCGAATTATCTGGTAACCCAATTCTAATTGGAGGGAGAAAGTGAGGATAAAAAAGGAAACCATAATAGTTTGCCCTTTATTAAAAAAAATGGCAGAAAACATATGCACATGTTCAATTATTTTTTGTTAAGGAAGGGTAAAAATCACTGGGGGGGTGCCAAAATGTTAGGCACCCCCAAGTGATTGTAATCATTTACCTTTTACCCGGGCTGGTGTGCCCTTGTTAAGAGAAAACCGCACCAACCCGGGTAGCTGCGAGCGATTGTTCTCTCTTTCTTCTGTCTTCTAAATCCCAGGGCGGTGCATGCACAATAGAGTGAAAAAGCTGACTTCTGTTCGGCTTTTTACTCTACTGCGCATACGCAAGTGCACAAAGATAGAAGAAGGAAGAGGAGACACCCGCTTGCAGCTACCCCAGGCTAGTGCACCAGCCCGGGGTAAAAGGTAAGAGATTAAAATCACTGGGGGGTGCCTAACATTCTGGCACCCCCCTAGTGACTTAGCCTTTCCTTCTTTTTCAAATACAGTTTACATTCAGTATACTTAAATTCTTAACACTTTGCATGAACTAAAACTTCATTATTAATATATCATTTTGAATACACTTCCAAGTAACCATGCATATTTTGTCAGTCGTTAGCTTTAGCACTTTGCATGAACCTAAAATGTATTATTAATGTATCAGCAACAATTCATAAAAAAATCTATCTATCTATCTATATAAACTTACAAGAAATAATGTTTGCATTATATTTATAAAAAAAGGATTATGATAGATATGATTGATAAAAAACAACAGTTTGGCAGTTTGCAAACAAGTTCAAAACATTTTCACATATGGTATTACGATATAAAGCTATAATTAGCCAAAATACTCTGTAAAGATGCATATGTTAATTGGTGTATGTAATATATTTTAATTTCCATCTTTTTTCCAGATACTAATTTCCATCTTTTATAGAAATAGTTGTACTCATTGCCTTTAAAGGAATTTTTAAAGAGTTAAAAAAGAGAAAGCAAGAAAAAATCTACAATCACTTTACACACTATTATTTCTTCTCTAATGTTTCCTAATTGACAGTTTTCTTGGGCAATAATATGCTGGAGAGCTGTAAAAATTGCATTCTCGTAAGTGAAACAAATTAAAATATAATTAGCATCTCCCTCTAAGTATTAAAAAAGTACAAATTACATGCAAGACTAATTAATATTGGCTGGGAAATAATTGTTAAGGTGAGCTCAGCTGGACCAGTTTAAGATGGTTGAAATCTACAGGCATATCTAAAACTAGGCACAGAACTGGTTATGATGCAAAGTAATGTGTGTGTGTGTGTGTATATATATATCATGCAATTCAGCTAGCTGAAAGAAACACATATGTTAGTCAAGAAATTGTCAAAGTGGTTCTGCATTAAAATAGCATTTTTGTTTAATACCATACTATTTTATTTCTAGAGTCTGCATAATAGGCCTGGTCACTAATTTCAGTTATATACCTAAACATTTGGGTGAGTTGTATCAGAGTAGAGTTTCGGGTTTGTCAACAATAGTTACTGTTAGCATATTTCTGAATAGACTGTTTTTATCCGGACTTGATGTTGCACCTAAATCTGTTTATAGGGACTATAGGGATGAGAAGGAGCACTGCCAGCTCCCAGGATGTCTGACATAGTTCTGATGACACAAATCGAAGGCATGTAAGTCTGAAGAAGCATCCTTTGTTTACTATGGACTATATTGCCATAGATCAGAATAGCGTTCAAATGTGCAAGCACAAATATCAGTAAGGAAAGAGCTGATAAATAAAGTATCAAATTGCTGGGAATCATTCAGAATTCCCCAGTTTGATATTTGATAAATCAGCCCCTGAGACATTCTGGTACAAAATCATTATTCTAGTACCACCTTCATTGCACCGATGTGAAACCAACATAAACGTCAATGGAGTTTTCATGTAATTAACCTTGAATTGAAAACAACCCTTTCTTTGCACTCTCTCATTCGTAAAAGCACACTTTCCCAGATTTCCCCTATAAACGTCAATGGTGTTTTCATGTAATTAACCTTGAACTAAAAATGACCCTTTCTTTGCAACATCTGGGTGCAACATAGGGGGAATAGACATTGAAAACACACAATCTTTAAATGCCAGCTGCAAATTCATCTTCATTCTCCACTGTGATTTAGGCTTGTCATGTTCACTTTAAAATTCTTCAACTATTTCTCTTTTAAATATAAGTGATCTATACAGTTATTTAGACCAACACAGGAGTGCTTCCCCCATAAGTACCAATACAAAAAGGAATTCCTGTAGCTATGTCCTCGGTTCTTTACAGGGTCGGACTAGGCCGCCGGGACACCGGGAAAAATCCCGGTGGGCCCCGGCCCTAGTGGGCCCCAGTGGCCCAGTCCGACCTTTGCCGGCGCTTCCCCTACTGACAGTTCCTCCCCGACGAGTTCAATTTATACGCGCCAGGGGAGAACGTCAGGCGGGGGCCCTGGGGGGGGTTAGGGGACGCGGCTGGGGCACCTGCAGGGCCCCTGGGGCCCCCAGTCCGACCCTGGTTCTTTAATAGGCTTCCTCTTTTCAGTAAGACAATTGGACTGACATTAAACATTAGATGTTGCTTTAGACATCAGGCTCTACTTATTGAGTTACTTATTCCTTATTTCTGTAGTTTTAAAGGAATAGTAACACAAATATATTACATTAAAAATATCTCTTCTAAACACTTTTATTAGCATACTGTATATAGCATACAAAAATGTTAATATTATAATCTGATTTTGGATAAATATCATTGCCATAGAGTTATAGGGCTCAGGCTGCAGAACTGGCATGAAAAAAAACATTAATCAGTCACAAGTCAGCTCTGAAAGAGCTAAGGAATGCAGGAAATTAACTTCTGGTTTGGACCACAAGTCAAGCAATCACCACATCTCCTTTTTTTGCTTTTCCCTATAAAGGAATGGTAATGTTATATTAAAACACTTTAAATATTACATTTTCTCTATGATACATTTAGTAATAAAAGTATTCTTAGGGGCCCATTTACTTACTCACGAACCGGCCGAATGCGTCCGATTGCGTTTTTTTCGTAATGATCGGTATCTGGCGATTTTTTCGGAAAATTATCGCGACTTTTTCGTTGCCATTCCGAATGTTGCGCAAAATCTGGCGATTTTTTCGTAGCGTTAAAACTTGCGCGAAAAGTCGCGCCTTTCTCGTAGCCATTCCGAAAGTTGCGCAAAATGTTGCGATTTTTTCGTAGCGTTCGGATTCATTCAAGCTTCAGTATGGTGACTTTTCTTGGGCCAGGTTGGAGCTGCAGGGTGCCATTGAGTCCTATGGGAGGCTTCCAAAATCATGCTAAGTCTGAAAGTTTCACCCGCCGCTTACGAGCGCTCAATACGAAAAAGTCGCAACAAGATACGAGCGAATCGTATTGGTAACGAAAAAGTCGCGACAATTTCCGAAAAGTCGTAAAGGCGCCGAAAAAATCGCAAAAAATACGAAAAAGTCGCAAAATGTTCGTTCTCCAATCTGAATTTTTCCAATTCGGATTCGAATTCGTGTCTTAGTAAATCAGCCCCTTAATGTGAAATATTGGTGTTACTGTTCCTATAAGTGTCCTGTGTTTTAATAGACCCACAGATCTGCATTTCTTAGTTGAGACATCAGTGCAAAACCATTTTTTGGATATGTGGGTTTGGTGTAGTTAATAAGTCTTGTGCACAGAACCATGTTATCTTTAGTTATTATATTGATATAAAAACAGCACTTAAGAGAGTTATAAAGTTGTTACATTTGTATATTGAACATGTCTTGGGATCTGGGACATTTGCTCATTCTGTGCATGCATGTGCCCTAGTATGTCTACCTGCACTTGGGAGTAAGACCACGGGGCAGAGCGCCACAGGGCTCGGGCCAGTACTTCTGATGTTTTGTCCATCTGGAGGACAGACTCAACACAGTTTTATGCTCTTCATCTACATTGTTACCACCCTTCTAGACTTTGCCTGATCTGCATGTTCCCTAGTACCTACTTCTCCCCTACATCTTAGTCATGTAGGAATTCTGGCCCTAATAAGTTTTAACTGGTTATACCTATTCCCATATTAATGAATTAGAAATGCTTTCTATAATCCCCACCTCCTTAAAGGAGAAGGAAAGGCTAATAAAAATACCTTCTATTGTCTCAATAGTGCCCTTAAAGGAACAGTAACACAAATCTATTTAAATACCTTATAAGTCACAAAACATCTCTAACATTCGGTCTAGCCTTTCCCCCCTTGCCTTTTTTAAATGTTTTGTGTAGAATTTTAGTGACGAACTGCTCCATAGCAGCACGGCAAAAAGGTGCTTGAATTCCTGTGTGCACTGACCCAGAAGTTGTCTTAGTGTCGGAGGACCTTCGGCACTTAAGCTTTTTATCAGCTTATGTAGTTTAAATTTATGATCGCAACATTACCCCCCAAACTGTCTGAAGAAATAGAAACATAAATTTAAACTGCATACGCTAATAAAAAGCTTAAGTGTCGAAGGTCCTCCGACACTAAGACAACTTCCGGGTCAGTGCACACAGGAATTCAAGCACCTGACGCCTTTTCGCCGTGCTGCTATGGAGCAGTTAGTCACTAAAATTCTACATGAAGCATTTAAAAAAGGCAAGGGGAGGAAAGGCTAGACCTAATGTTAGAGATCTTTTGTGACTTATAAGGTATTTAAATATTTTTGTGTTACTGTTCCTTTTAGTCTCCCCATGTTTCACTTGTTCAGATGATCAGAAGCCATACAGGAAGAAAAAACGCTGAATTGGGTAAAGAAAGTTCCCATAATGCCTTGCTTGTACACCAAGACCCAGGCCAAGTGTACATGCTCAGTTTGTAAGACTATGAGGAAGCTTCCTGCTGATTGGCTCAGATCCACATTCCTAAGGGGGGGGGGGGGAAATAAGGAATAAAAAGTAATAATAACAATAAAATTGTAGCCTCACAGAGCAATATTTTTTGGCTGCTGGGGTCAGTAACCCCCATTTAAAAGCTACAAAAAGTTAGAAGTGGGCAAATAATTAATAAACTATTTAAAATAAGTAATGATGACCAATTGAAAAGTTGCTTAGTATTGGCAATTCTATAATATATTAAAAGTTAACTTAAAGGTGACCCACCACTTTAAATCATAAAAGCAATTGTGGAAGAAAGCAAATATGTACAGTCAGATATGATTAATTTCTCTGCGCTTCTTATTTGTATTAATTACTGAATTATCTTTGAGCAGTTATATGCATACAACATAAATTAATAGATTGCAAATACATTTCTGTTAAGTGTTGGGTGGAAAAATTGTGTCCAACTACTTGCTTCACTTTGCTAGATAGAAAACTTCCACCTACATATTTCTGTTTTTGTGGCAAATACTTTAAGGGACAGAGTGCAAAGTACAAGAAATAGGTGCAAAGCACGAGTTTTGAGTACAGATCTGTGTGATCTGTGTGCCCTACCTCTTTGCACCTCAAGCCAGGTTTCTAATCCAGTGAATGGTGAAGAGTGAAGGGATGCCTCTGTTGTAAGTGCTTATAGAATGAGCATTAAGGGATGCAATTTTGTGCTCCTTTGTGCTAGTGCACTTGTGGCAAAGGTATTAAAAAAGCAGTATCTGCAAAGTGTTTACTTGCTTTTAGTATTGTTTGAAATTATTAACATCCCTAACATACTTAATGGAACTTAAGTTGAATCCTTATTTTGAAGAATATATAAAGTATACCTTTATATCATAAAAGGTCAAAAACCATTGCCAACCATTGCTATAAGCTGGACATGCAAATCGTGTATGATTCTTTAAATTTTAAGCATCTAAAAGAACCATGTCTCAGTAGTCACATTTTTGCACAGCACAACTCGATAGTTTTATTATAGATGTAGCCCTTTTAAGATAAGTAACCTTATACTGCTGAACGCACTACTTCTGTTTTCCACAGGGCAAGCTGAGATTGAAATGTAATTTGCAGAAAATGATGCATTCTTGCCCTTTGATTGAATGGTTTGTATTGTTCCTAAAACACATCAATGAAATTGCACACTCTTATATGTAGAGATATATTCAATATATTTATATTCATGTAACCTAACTGTGTTCCGGTCGGCTAGAGCAAATGTGCCAAACATTTACTGAACAAGCGTATTTTATTTTTCAAAGGAGTCTTTGTAAGAAGCACAGACTGCCAGAGTATGTTGCTCCGAATTACTGATGGTTCAGTTGGTTGCCTAATCAGTCTTAACTGACAGCCTGCAAGATAAAAAATCCCTTCTCTCTTAGCATAGCAACATTTGGTATTTGGTTTCCATGTTGTTCCTTTAGGCCAAATTATAAATAAAAAGCATCAGAGTTGCAGTTATGATTAAACGAAAGCAAGCCTATGTTCAACTTGCAGTCCAAGCAGGCATTTGCAGCGCAAATGTTAGCTGAAATAATTAATAAATATATCAAATAGAATTCTCCTGGTACTATAATTTTCTTTCCTTACCCAGCTGTATAAATTAAAAAAAAATGCAAAATAGATAACCACACCTATATTTGCAATTATTGATATTTTCATCCAATTTACACACACACATATATATATATATATATATATATATATATATATATATATATATATATATATATATAAATATATATAAATATATATATATATATATATAAATTTAAGAACATCAGTTGTAAAGCTCGCGCACTGCTTTGTTTCCTACAAAACCTGCTACATACTTTGGTAAATAACTTTATAAATACTGTGTTTAGAGCTGGACCAGACAACTACCCACTGTTCTTTGGAATGCAGTAACTGAGTCTTCAAAAAAGATGGTGCGTTTTGCACTTTGCACTGTGTTCTAAAATTAGTAAATTAGCCCTCTTGTTCAAGGAATGCCTGTAAACCAACCCACAGAAGCAAAAAATAATAAAACAGGCAGTTTAATTTCAGGATGAAGTTTCTTCAGTAAAAGAATCCTGCAGTGGCTGCCACTACCCCTATAGACTGAGGTGCATCAACACATCAACATGGACATATATGCCTTTGAAATTATAGCAAATAGAGAATATTTTGTCAAAAATATGTAAAGGTTCTGTAGACTAATGTCGCACAGAAGAGATTACACATTGTATTGTGTATTCATATGCACTCTACAAGCTATATTCTTATAGTTATAAGCTATATTACAATGGACCCTTGACCTGCCTTTATGAATCTGCTGACTGTGGCAGCTCTCTGTTCGTGTGCCAACATGTTGAAGGAAACTGTCAGTTATGACTTGATATAACACCTATATATTGATAAAAATCACAACTGAAACATATCCAGCAGCAGCATTTAATAGGTCGGTCATTAGAAATAAATCAACATATGATAGCAGTTGCAGTTGCTCAACACTCCCTTATCTGAAGCCTTAGTGTTTTGTATAGTTTTGTGAAAGGCACGTTTACATAAATTGGTAGCGACAAGCTAAATAAACGGAGTGAAAATGACAAGCATGCCACATGGGTTTGCTATATTATTCCTTAGGCAGCCTCGTTTGGCACAGGTGTTTTTTTATGATGGAAATTGTACACTTTCTGTCTCTTGCTTCTTTTCCTGAATACATTGGTTATGATATATCCAGCTGGAGTAAGGCTTTGTGGAATAGCTGCTTTATAATGAGGCATGTAATATTTTATGATGTTATGTGGTAAGTAGACAGTGTCTACTTGTCTTTTGTCACCTGGCATAGCTCTCTTCTTACTGGATACACTCAAAACACCATAAGCCACTAATGCATACTAACTTGCCCATCCACACACCTTGTGTCTCATATACATTCTCCTTTAGCTTGTAAACTCTAAGGAGCAAGACCCTCTTTGCTTCTTCTTTTTGTCAGTATTTGTATGTTATATGTATGTTTCATGCATCTTATTGTAAAGACATGTGGAATATTTCTTATTTTGGGGTCTTATAATTTTTGAATTCTCATTTCTCTCAAGCTAACAACTGTTGCCAAAACATCATACCTCAGGTGTTCTCCCACAAACCTAGATCGATTTATTGTCAGGGAAGTGGTAGGGGGCACTAAGGAGGGTGAGTCCTTCAGGTGAAGACTGACTGAGAGGACATAGGATCTGGGACAGTCAGGAGCGAGGACATAGCGGGCAAAGATTCTGGGAGAGCAGGACAGTGTGAGTGTATAGTAGGCTAGGATAGGATGGAGCAGGTGAAGACTATGAAAGGACAGAGCAGGCGACGATTAGGACAGGACAGAGTAGGCAAAGATAGGACAGAATGGGCAAAGACTCTGGAATAGGGACTGGAGCATGGAACAAGGATAGAACAAGAACAGAACAGGAATAGGAGCAGTTTGAGAGGGAGAGCAAGTAGGAGCCAAGCTAGGGCCAAGCTACAGTGCTTAGAAGAAGGCCAGGAAAGGCATCAAGAGCTAGGGGCAAGCCTCAGTGCTCATGTGCATGAACAAATGCTCAGGCACAGAATGGAGGAGGGCTGGACTTATATAGGGCAGGGTCAGCCTTGATTGGCTATAGTATAATAGATACGTATCACAAATGTTGGCTATATATATACAAGCCACTTCAAGGGCTCGTAAGGTGGCTGTTTCGTCTTGTGGTAGCATTTTCCTGTGTCCCACCACATCCCTTTATTTCCTATCATGGTGTACTCACATAGACATGTGTGCTGAACGCAGTATTTAGATCCTCAGCTACTTTTAATCTGCAGCAGCTATATATTACCAAGTTTATATGCATCCAGGTGTGTATATATATATATATATATATATAAACCTGGATGATCTTGATCATGATTTTATGATGTCAATTGGGAAATGAGTACACAGATTTATATTTTATATATTTTATATGAATTCCCACTTAATCATAAGTATCAAAAATATTCAATGTTAACTGATAGAAAAATGTAAAGTGAAATGAATGAAAGTCTAACCTTCATAACATGACATCTTAAGTGAAGCTACACAACAGTCTCATGGTACTTAACATAAAACATCTTATAATGCATCAATGGGAAAAGGATACTGACCATTTAACTTGGTTGTTATTGACCCTATTTGTGTGTGCAAGCTGATAGTGTGGGCTGATGTGGAGAGACATTGAAGACCAGCTGGTAGATAGAGATGAGTATACTAATTTTTGGTGAAGTAGATAGGTGCTGCTATTCATTCAGTTTTAGCTAATCTTAAAATAAAAATTAAAAATGTTTCGCAAAATGCGATTAGCCATGTATTTGGCATGTTTGTCTATCTCTATATATATGATAGGAATGAATAAATGGAATCTGGTCACTTATCTTAGCTATACCTTGCTTTGGCGATTCCTTTAGATCATATGAAATATAATCACAGCTGGTACAAACAGTATGAACAGCCCACCAAGTAAGAATCCTGCATGCACAGCTCAGTGTGGTGCTGACCCTATGTGAAGGTACACTCTTAGATAATGGTTAAGAATTTACATTTTGAGAAGAGGAACCTAAATAGGATTGTAGTTAGCCTGGGTCAACATCTACAGAAATCAGGAATGTCAGCTGTAGGACTACATCCTTCTGACAGATTCGCTCATCACTAATGCCCATACACAGGCAGATAGAAGTTGCCGATGGACCATGTTGGCAGCTTACCAGCCCATGTAGTATGGGGCCCTCTGACGGGCCTACTGACTGATATCTGGCTGAAAAACAGGCAGATTTGTTTTTACCATCAGATCGAAGACCTGATCTACATGTCGGTGGTCATGCTCAAAGGCTGACTGAGAATAAGAATGTACATGGTCTTGAAACCATGAACATTTTCACATTTTTCAAGCCACCTGCATATAACAATTTTATCATGCCAGTGTGCATCAAAGGTAGGTTTACTATAACAAGAATACATTAAAACAACATTTTTCATTGCCAAGCACCATTTTGCAAATGTAGGTATTATGAAAGGCACAGAGACTTTTCTAAAAATGCATATCTATGTTTTGATCTTGGAGATCAAAGGGAGTTACAGATAGCTCTAAATTTATCTCATAGATTAAAATGGTAGATGTGTTGATTAAATTTTTTTACGTAATTATGATTAATTATGTATGTGCACATCTATTTCTAAATGTTGCTTGCCCTTTAATGCCACTGTTGCATAACATGACTTATAAAGTAGAAAATGGCATTTAGCCATTCAAAATGATCTGCACATCTTACAGAGTTAATTTCTGTTTGTAACATGATTTCAGTTGCTAGGCAACGCTGTATTAGAAGAAAACTACCACAAATAGCAAGTCTTACACGCCCTATCTGCGGATGAATACAAAAATGTTATATTTGTTAGCAGACTCAAAGGAATTACTTTAATTGCTATGGTAGAGGCTTTTATTTCATGAGTCCTGACATGAGTTCTGACATAGATAACCTTTTGTGATAAATATAAATATTCCCTGCATCGGCTGAGATGTTTTTGAGGGGAAGCACATGGAGATGTAATCTCTCTTCATAACTCCTTATGCATAACAATTTCTGTAAAGTTTCCAAGCATTCCAATAATTACTAATATATAATCACGGAAAAGTTGAACAATCTTCAAAAAAGAATGTTGAAGCTAAGGCTTTCCATGGACAGAAGAGGCAGTTTTGTGTCATGGCCAAAATATGTAACCTTAGCTTTATGCTTACATTTGAAGATAGAGAATAAACAAAGATAGCCAGTTCATGTATATTAGCAAGTGTATATGTGTAGAAATGAATTCACTTTTTCGGGTGTTGTATAGTTAATTAATTCCAAGATGGTGCAAATCATTGGAATACAAGAGTGCCTCGAACTTAAAGGAGAAGGAAAGGTGAAAACGAAGTAAGCTTTATCAGAAAGGTCTATGTTGTGTGAGAGATGCAATGGAAAAGATCATTGTTTGGTGTGTTTTCCACCACTGTTAATGATGGGATACAAATAGCACCAGGTAAAATGCCTGGTTTTACAGCAGGTAATGCTGTGTTTATGTTTTTTCTTAGGAAAAGCCAAATTAATAGGTCCCTGGAGTAAATGGAGGGTTAATTGGGTAGGTCCTCCATTCCAAACTCCCTTTTGGTTTGGCCAGCTGTAGGGAGCCGCCTGATTAGGCTGCAGATGAGCAGCCAATAAAAGGGCTGTGTGATTTACACAGAGATTTGTTGGAGATTGATTCTGGATTCAGAGGGTCACTCTCAGAGCGGGGTACAGGGCAGGAAGGCTGCCTGCCTGTGTTAGTAACTCCCAGAGGAGCTGGGGGTGCCTCCTGCCACTGCCAGGAGCAGAGGGAGTTATGACCGCATGGATGAGTGCTGACAGGAGTCAGCAAGGCTTAAGGAGAAGCCTGAGTGGGAGTTACCCTGGAAGGTGAGAGCCCTGAAGAAGGGACAAACAATAATCCTGAACTGTATGTTGATGAACTGTCTTATGGTTCTGTTGGAAAGAATTGGCCCTAAAATAAACCTGTGTTTTGCCTGAAGACGTGGTGTCTCTGTCTCTATGCTCCAAAGGTAGGCAGTCAGCATGTCACAGTAGATACAGTTATAAGCACTCACAGAAACGCTGCACTGAGTCCTCTATAGAAAAAAAAACACAGACACATTTCTTGTCTCTGTTTTATAAACATGTTCTTAGGTATCAGTCTTCCTCTCTCAGAAAAATCCTTCATTCCTCTCTCCCTTCTCCTGCTCCCCCCCTATAAGAATTCAGAAAAATTAACTCCCCCTCCAATCAGAATGTATTAAAATGGCAGCTGTTATCTTAAACAAATGGAGGGCTCTTTACTCAGGTATGTTAAAGCTTTTTGTAGAATAAATATAATGTTCTAGGTGGCACTAATGTGGCAAATCTATTGGCAGTAAAATGTCGAAATGACTTTCCTTCTCCTTTAAGACATGCAGACATGCAGGAGAGACACACAGTGATGCATGCCTTTCATGCCGGCCACATTTGTTTGCCTTTAATCCAGAGACGTAAGTAGCAGTGATGAGCAAAAATTTGTGTTGTTCAGTGTGCAATTTGCACAGCCAAATATCTCACAAAATGTCTCACCATCATCCAGAAAGTATGGAATAGGTAGAGGATTTTGAGTATGTATATACTTGGTTGAAGGGCTCTTTGGGTTTATCTTTGTGTATGAGACTCAAAGAAGCATATATGATTTACAAAATATGGAAATGCCAACATATTAAGTTCCAGGATTTTTAAAATATATCAATGCTAAATTACATAAAGTTTACCCTTTATTTTTGTGCTTTTAAAATCCCTCTCATACAATTTTTTAAATGTTTGCCTTCACAACCTGCTATACTCATACTGCCTTCAATTGCAGATCCTCTTCTTATCTCACCCCACTGATTTATATTCAGTTGAACTAAGTTTCCCTCTAAAAATGAAATTTGCATATTTGTTAACTAGGCATGCTTATTGCTTCCAACAAGTAAGTTAAAATAAGGCTAGATTTAAAAAGGCAGTAACATTAAAAATTAATCATTTGAATTATCTAAGAAAAAGGCAAACTCATTTGAACGAGCAACGTCAAAGTTAATAGTATTGGATGTACTTCATTAATGCCTTCTGTAAATGTTTCCTCTTTGAATGCATGACCCTTGAATCCTTTGTGGCTGTTAACTTTTATAGTATTCATGAAGAGAAACCGTAAGCTGCACGGTTCTATATTATACATAGTCTAAACAACTTGTGATGTATGCAAGAGTAGTAAGAGCACTTAGTAATCTCAGATTCTTTGGTTATGTTACTATGGATACAGGTGAGATGCAGAATAGTTCACAATGAGCAGAAAGCAGCTCCTATTTGAAGGGCTGGTTTTGAATTAATTAATCATATTCTGTAAATGTTGCCCACATTTCTCACTCATGGCTTGATATTAAGAGAATATAGAATTTAAATAATACATTTGCGATGTAGAATTTTACAGACATAAAATATAGCACTAGAAATTAACAGTTTATTAGAGCTTTCAGACAGGAGTAAAAGTAAGGACATGCACAACAAAGAATGTTTGGTACTGAACTGATAAATACCCCAATTGTTATTTAAGGAGGTCAGTCTTAATCACCCAAACCCAGTGTTGGACTGGGATGCCAGGGGCCCACAAGAAAACCTTAGACCATGGGCCCACTCTCCAAACTATTTTTCATTCACTTCTCACTCAACCTCTATATTTTCCTAGTCTTTTATCTTTACATACTATAATCTTTTCTTCTTTATATTTAGTTGTTTTTATCCCATAGAGCTATAGAAATGACCATGAATTAGGGCAGATGGTTAGAAGCAGGAGGGCCCATGACATCTGGGCCCACCGGGAGTTTCCTGGTATCCCTGTGGGCCAGTCCAACATTGCCCAAACCTTACTTGGGTTACTAAACTGTGGTTTTAGATATATGGATTGTATTTTATGCAATAATTACTTTGCAAATGTCAAGCTTCCAGTTGTGCATTTTCCATAAGTTATATAAAGTTTAATAGGCAACTGGAATAAATAAGAAATAATGGCATAAAGAAAATTATCTAAAAGGCAAAACGGATCCATATTAAAAAGGCAAACTAAATCTTATTTACTTATTTATTTATTTCTGCAAATAGGATCTATTTTAAAAGGAAACTATCAGCTATATAACAGGATGTAAGAAATACAAACGTCAAAAAATTTTAAGACGTTTTTGGAGTCATACAATGTTAAATTTGCAAAAGCATGGGAAAGACTGATGATAAATATGAATATATGAAAGCAGCAAAATGAACAATATAAAGGGCAATATTGTAATGCAGATGCCTGGGCACAGGACTGATGGGAAAAAATATAGTATATCATGCCTCTTGTCTGATAAAGATTTCCAAACTACCATCCAATTGTCGATTTTGGCTAAATGTAAAATGTCAGTTTCCTCTGTCATTTTTAACACATCGAAAGGACAAAAACAAGTGAATATGCAGTTATATATTCAGATAGTGAGGCTATCAACTGCACTGTGTAGGATTCCTGTATGATAAACCTAGTACCGGAATTTCTATATATGAATAGAGTACATTGTATGCATTGTTTCATACTGCTGAATAGATTCAGTGTTTAATTGTCTTTCTTTACTTGCTGTTAACAGTTTTGAAATCTTGTTCTTGCTTGAGGGTTAGTACAGGAAGGCAAATGCCTAAATAAAAGAAAGGGTCATTTTTTTAGCAAGTATTTATATCTCTGTTCTATAAAGATCACTATTACTTGGAAAATTTGGTAGGATTTTCTTTATATATGATCACTAGAATTAGCTGCTTGATCACTGATGTGAGAGGAATGGAAAGACCAAGATGAAATGAAATGGTTGTGGTTAATATTTAATTGAAATTCAATTAGGGGATTATATTTTAAAGTTGTATCGTTCTGCCTAAATATTTATTGGTCTAGATGTGTTCAATAATATAACAGAATCAGCGAAGATACCACAATAAAGTTACATAGGAATATATTCAGGCATTAAAGCTAAGATTGAACTTTTTTTTTAAATGATTTAACTTTTTTTTAAACTGATTTTGCAGAGATTTGTCACCTTGTGTCAAAAATGCATGGAAAAATATGATTTGTGATTTTTCCTATGACCTTAGATTAACCTGTTTGTAATTTTCCAATTTAAATGACCTGCTCAAGGCCATGGAATAGAACCTGGGTGTCCTTTATGGAATAGTTTATTTAAATTTGTGTAACTTCACACAAGACTTAAAGTGGCCATTCATGGACAGATTTATGCTGCCAGTTTGGGTCCTTCAGACCAATTACGCAGCTTATCTACCCTCCAGAGTGCCTACCTGACTGATATCTGATGTCGATTGGACAGGGTTGATTTCTCGTTGGATCGAGGACCACATTGATTCATTGATGCATCATTCACTTTGATGGTTTGTATTCCATCATTGTCACTTGATTGTTTGGCC
This sequence comes from Xenopus tropicalis, assembly GCF_000004195.4. NCBI lineage: Eukaryota > Metazoa > Chordata > Amphibia > Anura > Pipidae > Xenopus > Xenopus tropicalis. The sequence continues at coordinate 73,179,328 of NC_030679.2, read as the reverse complement.
CTAGAGTACAATTATGACAACCCCTTAGTGCATGTTACCTGTACATGCAATAGGAAGCAATCCATGATACCCAGTACCTTAACCACCACTAGCAGAAGTCTGTTTTAAGCATCATTTATGACCGCAAGTGAAGTGCAATTTTAGATGCAAATTACTATGTTTTTATCCACAATGCATAACAATAGCCATCCTTCTTGCTTAACAACTGCTTAGTATTCTCCTTTTTCTTACCAATAAGGCTAATAGTACAGGTAAAGCCTAAATATATAGGGATACTTTATGAAAAAGTAATATGTAGAGAATAGAAATATTAAACTCAGAACCCTACATATAGGCTAAAGAGCATGCTGGAAGCTGCAGTCTAACAACATCTAAATGGCAGCAAGCTTTGAATCCACGTGCTAATGGTATTAAGATTGGATTAGCTCATTTTCATTCGAGTCATGGTAGTTCGTGACATGTCATTGGTTTAAGCCCAATATTTTTTTTCTGCTGAACAGATTTTTTTACTGAACCTTCATTGACATGGGATAATACCAGGACTTATGTTAGGCTTTTATAGCAGCAGGTGTATACTGCATTTGATAGAAAAAAAGACCAACACTGAAGCATGTCTCCTTTCTGCATCACTATGGGAGGCTTTATCTGAAAACATTTCTATCAGATTATTCACAGTCTGCATAAATGATTTTTCCTTTCTGAAAATACTCTGGCTATATAATAAGCCATTTTTCTGCTCAGTCGTGATGCACCTATTTTTATGGAATTAAATTTATTGAAAGGTCACATAAGGATCTTAGTCTCTCTGAAGTACTTGGAAGTTGTTTCACATGCAAAAATAATTGCCAGGTCACTAAGGTGATATCAGAATTATACTTTTAGAAACATCTCACATGTCACTGCAGTAAGCGGCAGATTCAGTTTCTTTTATGAAAGGAAGAAAAAAATATGAGACATATTGTATTATTAAAATAGTGAGGTGTATTTCTTAAGTAACAGCAGGTAGTGGTAGTAGGTGTTCCTCACAAGGAAATAACAAAACAAGATTTAATGATGTATTTTAAATAACTTGTGATTCATCAGTCTGTGCTTTAAAGAATACAAGGATGACAAGTTACTTTTTGCTAACTTTTCAGCATGGCATTTTCTTTTTAATATCTTGCTTTGTAACTCGACAGCGACCAGCTAGATACAATCTGCTTTATTTACTGTAGTTACATTTGAATACCTCACTGAATAGATTGTGTCATGTCAATAGGTCAACTACCTATTGACATTTTCACATGAAAAGGTTGACAAACAAATGTAGTCTGTTGGGTACTGAAGTCCAAATAATCAAAGGAAGGGAATAATGGAAATGTTTGAATGCTTCGCCTCTTAAAAAAAGAAAGCAAATTCTATTAGGATATCATTGTCAAACACCAATATACACTTTGCTCTTAAGAAAAGCACTTACAAAAATGTTAAAACGTATTGTGCATAAATGAAGTCCAGCAGTATGTGCTATCCAGTTCAAATAATGATATATATGACCTCTTATCGCCTGTCAACTCAGTCACTCTTGCTACTTAGTACCCTCTGTATTTGTCAAAATGACAGATACTCCATCCAATATCAGACAGTGGTATTGTCAAATGATGATTGGCCAGCTGTTCCATCAAGTGAGCACTGCAGTAGGCTAGGGATGTGGCTCCTGTCTGCACTGAGCTTCCATATGACATATTGTTCTCTGTAATAGCAAGACCTTGTATTAGATATAACCTAAGCTCTCATAAATGCATGTTGATGGCAAAATGTCCCTACTGGGTTTTGTTAGGTTCAAAGGGAAATACCGCCTACAAATTATGAACAGCCTAAGTCCTTTAAAATTGGTTTATCAGAGAAGGAAGTTTTATTTGATTAAGATGTCAAGGACAGAATACAGTTGCATTTAGCAGCCGGGAGAGCTCTGCCCTTCCCAGCCTCACATAACTTTTTATAAGGTGCAGTAAATATCATTATCATATTATATTATTATCATTCAGTTTCTTATGAATTACATGATATAATTATTATTTAATTATTATAAATTATTTCAACATGCATTTCGCCATCGATACCAACAAGGTCAACCTTTGTCCTCTTTTGCTAAATTTTACCTACTTCCCTTTTTATTCAGCAATTATTTTATATCAAATTGCTGAGCCTTATGCCCACCACAACATTTTACTTAATTTTGATAATAATTAACTGTTTGTATAAGTGCCAAATCATTTAGGCTTGAAAGCACCTGTTATCCCTGCACCTTTCTGCCCATTTGTTAGTATTTCATGTATTTTAGTAGACTTAAGGCACAATGTTCCACATTACAGAAAGAAACGTTAAGGCTCATTTAGCAACGGCTAAATGCAAAGCAATAAAATGTATGCACATTGTCTATTTTTTGTTCCCACAATGCAGCATATTCTCCATGATTTCAAGTGTAATAGTGGGCACCTGCTAAATATCATGTACCAAATCTTATGTGCATTTTTCCAGTTCAAACATTAATTAGTATAAGTTAGTTAATTAGTTAATTAGTATATGCTTATTTTCAGCTGCAATTGAATATCCAACCTTGTTGTCAGGATCACTGCAGAGTCCCAGCATCCAAAAAACAAATTGACTTGTAAGAGTAACATTTTATTTGAATCCATACTGATAGTTTTGCTTAATAAGAAGTCATTCTAATCACCTTTCCAATATACATTCATTACACATTTTTACTGGTTTTAAAGTTATATGTAACTGTAATTGCTATTGAACACAATATTTGTTTACCCCTTTCTGTTCTCTGGAAGGAGCAGAACAGGCAGACTGCAGAGAATGTAAACAGCCAGACAGATGTTGCTTGTAATAGCAATTACATTTGCAAATAAGTTTAAAGCTACTGACATTTTTAATAAATGTTGAAAAGTTGGGTATAATTATATATTCTTTTAGTATGCAAAAATTAATTTTTTCGTGAAAAACTCTCTTAATTGTTCAGGCCCTATCCTGTCTGACTGCTGCTTGATAGCTAAGGTAATTAAATGCTAGTAGGGGTATAGGATCTATTATCTGTAATTCTGGAACCTGGCAGATCTTTCCATAATTTGGATATCCATACTTTGTCTGCTACAAATCATTTAAACATTAAATAAACCTAGTAGGATTGTTGATATATGGATTCAAATACAAGTTACTGTTTTATTACTACAGGGAAAAAGGAAATCATGTTTAAAAATTGGAATCATTTGCTTAAAATGGACTTTGTGGGAGATGGCCTTCATTTAATTTACTTACTTTAACTAACTTACTCATACTGTAAATAAATTAATTTGCTTATTCTTGTTATTTATTTTGTATGGAGCAACCTTGTGTTGGTTGTGCCTGACATCATGAAAATGCTAGAATACTTTCTCAGTAACGTATTAACTTAACATAGTGGGGCTGATTGGTTGCCATTGGTTACTGCCAAGGTGCAATGTGTTCATTGTTGATAATTGTGTCCCAGTTTATGTATTACAAATTACTGATGCTGATATTTTTCAGTTACCAAAAGTAAAAGGTACTTTGCTGCAAAGAACACATCCCCTCATGAACCCGCATTCTTCAGAAATGCTGATTTTAAGGTATATGAAGCACAATCTTTCATCTAGTAGCTTTTTATGGGAAAATTTTATTTTTCTCCCTGCAGGACAACTATTGATCTACAATTAAATTTTTATGCCACAGCCTTGCATGTAGAATAATTTACATACACGACACATATTGCAACATACATCATATCTGGCAACATCATTACGACAAAACCCTCAAGATCATAACCAATAATTTGCTGATTCTAGTAACATTTCACTATTTAATTGTAGAACTGAGGCAGTTTTACAGCATTTGTTGACAAAGCTCAGAACCAATTGATTACATTTTAGAATTTATAACACTGTTTCTCAGTGCAGTATTTCTGAAGCAATGCAGCCTTTTTGCCGCAGTAGTAAGCATATGAGAAGTTAATAGTATCCCAAAGGTATCTTTCCTGGCCTAAAATAATTCAGAATATGTCAAATATGCCAAAATCCAAGCACAAATTTTCCCAATTCAGTATGATGCAAACATATTATTTTAATTTATGTTGCCTGTAAAGAAATGGAAATAGTGCAAATTCCAGGCATGTTGTATATTGATATGGCAAAATACAATAGTCTTATTAATCACACTTCTGCTGAGATGGGAGATCTATGTTGAGGTCCTTTATTATTCAAATTATTTTCTTTGCAGTGCTTTTTTATTTGTAACGTTCAAAGTCAACACGTTGAGCATGATGTGTGTGTGTGAATGTTAATCAGAAAGCAAACATTAAAACCTGCCTCTAGAGTAGGATAGGTGTCAAATATGCATATACACCGGAACAGTGAACAGGATCAGTAGTTGTGCTGTGTACAGTGGTCCAGAAAGTTACTGTGCACTACATAATATGCACAAACAATGTTATCATTTTTTTGGAATATGTTTCACTCATGATCAGAACATCATCTCCAGAAATGCACTGTAAACAGTAGGGGTAATACAATAAAAGTCAGTTGATGAGCTAGTAACATACACTGGTCACATGTTTAAAAACAAACTGATTGGTTGATGGGTTACTAGATCTGGTACATGTTGCCCAGGAAATATGTATTATGTATTATGTATGTATTATCAAACATTAGTCTTAATAATTATACATATTAAAAATAGGTTACCTGGTTGTTAAGAGATCATGCTATTTTGCACATCAATTAGTACCCAAGTTAGCAAATGTCGAGTTGTGCCAACGGCAAAGTATCACTGCAAATTATACATTCAGATATTTACAATTATATGAGGCACAATATAGCAAGATGAAAGACTTTATATTAATGATAACTAATATTCAACTAAATAACACTTTACCACATTTAATGCATCAAGTCATTTGCTTGTAGCACAGTCTGTTAAAAGATATCTGTTACAACAGATAAAATGTTAGAGTAAAATGAGCCCTTTGGGGTGTTACATTTTTTCATTGAGGTAAATTGAACAGAAGCTTAAAGCTACAGTATCTTAGTTAGAAATATAAGGATATATATAACTGGTTATTTTCATAATATTGTACACAAGTGACTGTTATCAGGACAACAAATAAGCATTTGCCTTGTCATCAACATTAGTTCAGACAAAAGAACTTTAGGAATTTAAAGAAAAAGCTTTTCTTTAAATAACCCAGTAGTCCTTTGTGCATTGATTGGTCAGATTTATTACCTTGTTTTTTCAGTTACCAAGAAACCCAGACCCTTAAAAAAACATGTGTACAATATATTGAGCTTTCTGCAAACACATACTGATTTTTAACTTAGAAAAACCACTAACAGAGTAGGGAGTAGAGGGAAGGCCATTAATAGGGAGTAGGCAACTGAACCAATTTTCCTGTTTTATCTGCAGTGAGGTCTGAAGATTACATTGCTGTTGTTTTGAATAATGGGAAAGAAGCTGGCAAATGCCTCAAGGCAATTGAGAGTACTTTTTAAATATAATTATCTTTTATTCATAAAACAGCTTCTGGACACTGTATATTTTCTCCTACGGTAAAATAAGGCACCAGAAAACATACTCTAAAGTACAAATGCCTTCCATCCATATGCATGAGCTGAAATGGTAGGGTTTTAAATCATGTCAATTCCATCTATCCCCTGGCAACCCAGTCGTAACCTAACATCAATTAGAATCGATCAAGATTATGCCTTTATATGATGGACCAGCCAAAAATACATTCCCATCTGGACTATGCTCTCCTTTTGCCAGGGTTAAACAACAGTTGGTTGCAGACATTTATCCATGATACAATTACCTACTCACTGTTTCAGTGGATATATTTCTATTTTATCAAAACTGAGAAGCTGGTTTCATTTTTATAACAACTCTGACCACCTGAGCTTGTCACCCAGTGCCACAATTACAAATAATTTATCCAGTTAAGGGCTCTGGCACACGGGGAGATTAGTCGCCCGCGACAAATCTCCCTGTTCACAGGCGACTAATCTCCCTGAAATGCCATCCCACCGGTGAAAATGTAAATCACCGGTGGGATGGCATATGCCCTGAAATCGCGAAAGTTGCCTTGAGAGGAAACTTCCGCGATTTCAGGGAAATCGCAGCGCCGCGTATGCCATCCCACCGGCGATTTACATTTTCGCCGGTGGGATAGCATTTCGGGGAGATTAGTCGCCCGTGAATGGGTAGATTTGTCGCGGGCAACTAATCTCCCCGTATGCTAGAGCCCTAATAGCTCTCCATTTCTTCTTTGTAGTGGAAATTTTCCTTCTCTGTATTTTTTATTGGGGCATAATTTTTTAAAATTAGAAATAGATTTGGGTTTGGCATTAGCAGAGCTGTTAACCAAACCAATGTCATGAGAGAGATAATGAACCACTCCATGCCTTTTTGAGACCTTATTTCATGTTATCATTTAGTGTAAAGAGGAATTTAGGCCTAAAAAAACAGGACTGAATCATTATCTCCCTTATTACATGGAGTTGGTTGACAGCTCTGCACTAGATATTTTTAACATGTACATCAGGGATCACACCTACCACACTATTTTTTGTCATCCTGTTTACTCCTAGCTCAAGCCCAGTCACTAGCCCCCTGAGATTTGTACCCAAATTGTTGTTAACCTCTATTGAAACAAGTTAAAACATCCCCAAAAGGGCATTGAACAGCCTTTAGCTCTCCATATTGACTCTCTGGTCTGAGAGAACTCTCCCAGGCCCCACCTCTGTGGCTTATCAGCCCCCACCTGACCAGATACCCATTTTCACAGCCCTCTGTGCTGCTTCATAGAGAATTCTGGGAAGGATATATGTTCCATCTATGATTTTCCCTATAATCATTCTACAATATCAGTATATGAGCTACATACTATTATTAAAGGCAGCAGTAGAATATTTTCATTATATTACTGGCTACTTATCAGCAGATATCTAGTTCCAACCTTTACAATACATACCCTGCATTTTACAAACAAAATCAAATCTTTACTACATAAGGCTGTACAACTATATATTGTATTTCACACTTCAACACACTATATTCTGTCAATTTCACTTGTAAGTTGGATAATATTGTTGATAATTATAAAACCTATATAGTTCTACTGTATTTGATAGAATTATAAAATTAGGTCACTGGAAAAAGACAAACTTTAAATCTATTTAATAAATCAATCCTTCAATGGATTATAATTTAATTCCTTAGCTAGTAATTATTGGCCCCATTAATCAGTAGTTAAGGGGTTAATTGGATTGTACTTGTTCTGTAACTCACATCAAAATCACATAATGTAGTATTTAATTGTCTTGTTTAATTTTCTCTTTCTCTCTGTTATTAACGAATAACATCAATTACGCATTTTAGTGGTGTAACATGGCTTAAATGTCTTATGATTTTAGCCCAACCATTTTTTTTCCTAATTGTTTTCCTAATTACTATATATATACTATAGTATATACATTACAGTAGATTACAGTAGATACATTATTATGTACATTACAGTAGATTATGTTAATTGTTCAGCTTGTGACAGCTTTTGTTTTGATAAATTTTTGTTTTTGTTTTGTATTTGTATTTATACTTATTTTCACATTAGTTAACCCTTTAAGTGCCAGCCGAATTCGTCATTTCGGTTCCCCCCAGTGCCAGACGTTTTTTAAGCATTTTGTACTCATTCACTTTAACAATGTTTTTTGGTAGGAAAACCTCCACGAAACTAGGGAAATTATATATCGTTTTTTTCGTCACTAATTGGGCTTCGACATACATACCAAATTTTATAACTTTTCTGGAGATATGATGTGTATTTTGGGTGAAATATGTAAAAAAAAAATAAAATTATGAAAAATTTCTGTATATTTTGAGGTTTTTTTCCATAGAAAAGTTAATTTTACTCACTTTTTTTTATTGTTTGTAAAAGCCCTGATACTCCCAATTCCAACGATACCAAATATGTGGTGGTACCCCACAGTTCCTGTCCAGAAGTAACCCCCAAACTAAGGCAATACTTAGTACAATATCACACCAGAACAAAGCAGAAAAGCGCTTGTAACAGTTAATGCAGCATAACTTATATGTAAATCTAAAATATCCCCTCATGTTTGGTATCTTTAGAAACTACAGACCTTCAGGTTTCTAGGTGCAATGTAGTTTTCACTCAAAAGCCAAATACCTTTTGTCAGTGCATTGTGAAATTTGGAACTTTTTATGACATTTTTTTTTTTTTTCTAAAACGTAAACTTGGACGCATGATCAAATGTGGATTTGACAAAAAAAAATCTCATAAAAATTTTCTAACAAAGGCATATTTGAAAGACAAACTTCTCCTGAATAAAATGATGCCCCATATGTATGGGTGCACATAAAGACATGGGCACCAAACACTCCAAAGCAGGGGCAATGCACAAGGGCAATTACAGCTAAAAATGTGGGGGCTGCGCTCTATGTGCACTTCCTGCAGTTTTTCAGTGTTAACCCCCCCTACCTGTGAAATAACCCCCACAAACTATATATTTCTGAAAAGTGCACACCTTCAGCTATTCAGAGACACCACTCTTCTCTTTCTACATGGAAAATTGTGGCCGCAGTCCCTTGCAGAAGTCAGCGCTTTGGTCAGAAATCAAGGAAAAACTAGATACAAACCTAGATTTCTCCCCAAAATCTCCATGGCAACTACCAAAAACTTACTAACCATCAATCTGCAAGTTCCCCTGAATAAAACGATACCCCATATGTATGGGTGCACATAAAGACGTGGCCACCAAATGCCCCAAAACAGGGGCAATGCATAAGGGCAATTTCAGTTGAAATTTTGGGGGCTGCGCTCTATGTGCACTACCTGCAGTTTTTCAGTGTTAACCCCCCCTACCTGTGAGATAACCCCCACAATCTATATATTTACGAAAAGTGCACACCTTCAGCTATTCAGAGACACCACTCTTCTCTTTCTACATGGAAAATTGTGGCCGCAGTCCCTTGCAGAAGTTAGCGCTTTGGTCAGAAATCAAGGAAAAACTAGATACAAACCTAGATTTCTCCCCAAAATCTCCATGGCAACTACCAAAAACTTACTAACCATCAATCTGCAAGTTCCCCTGAATAAAACGATACCCCATATGTATGGGTGCACATAAAGACGTGGCCACCAAATGCCCCAAAACAGGGGCAATGCATAAGGGCAATTTCAGTTGAAATTTTGGGGGCTGCGCTCTATGTGCACTACCTGCAGTTTTTCAGTGTTAACCCCCCCTACCTGTGAGATAACCCCCACAATCTATATATTTACGAAAAGTGCACACCTTCAGCTATTCAGAGACACCACTCTTCTCTTTCTACATGGAAAATTGTGGCCGCAGTCCCTTGCAGAAGTTAGCGCTTTGGTCAGAAATCAAGGAAAAACTAGATACAAACCTAGATTTCTCCCCAAAATCTCCATGGCAACTACCAAAAACTTACTAACCATCAATCTGCAAGTTCCCCTGAATAAAACGATACCCCATATGTATGGGTGCACATAAAGACGTGGCCACCAAATGCCCCAAAACAGGGGCAATGCATAAGGGCAATTTCAGTTGAAATTTTGGGGGCTGCGCTCTATGTGCACTACCTGCAGTTTTTCAGTGATAACCCCCCCTACCTGTGAGATACCCCCACAATCTATATATTTACGAAAAGTGCACACCTTCAGCTATTCAGAGACACCACTCTTCTCTTTCTACATGGAAAATTGTGGCCGCAGTCCCTTGCAGAAGTCAGCGCTTTGGTCAGAAATCAAGGAAAAACCAGATACAACCCTAGATTTTGGTCAGAAATCAAGGAAAAACCAGATAAAAACCTAGATTTCTCCCCAAAATCTCCATGGCAACTACCAAAAACTTACTAAACCTCAATTTGCAAGTTCCCCTGAATAAAACGATACCCCATATGTATGGGTGCACATAAAGACGTGGCCACCAAATGCCCCAAAACAGGGGCAATGCATAAGGGCAATTTCAGTTGAAATTTTGGGGGCTGCGCTCTATGTGCACTACCTGCAGTTTTTCAGTGTTAACCCCCCCTACCTGTGAAATAACCCCCGCAAACTATATATTTCTGAAAAGTGCACACCTTCAGCTATTCAGAGACGCCACTCTCCTCTTTCTACATGGAAAATTGTGGCCGCAGTCCCTTGCAGAAGTTAGCGCTTTGGTCAGAAATCAAGGAAAAACCAGATACAAACCTAGATTTCTCCCCAAAATCTCCATGGCAACTACCAAAAACTTACTAACCATCAATCTGCAAGTTCCCCTGAATAAAACGATACCCCATATGTATGGGTGCACATAAAGACGTGGCCACCAAATGCCCCCAAACAGGGGCAATGCATAAGGGCAATTTCAGTTGAAATTTTGGGGGCTGCGCTCTATGTGCACTACCTGCAGTTTTTCAGTGTTAACCCCCCCTACCTGTGAGATAACCCCCACAATCTATATATTTACGAAAAGTGCACACCTTCAGCTATTCAGAGACGCCACTCTTCTCTTTCTACATGGAAAATTGTGGCCGCAGTCCCTTGCAGAAGTCAGCGCTTTGGTCAGAAATCAAGGAAAAACCAGATACAAACCTAGATTTTGGTCAGAAATCAAGGAAAAACCAGATAAAAAACCTAGATTTCTCCCCAAAATCTCCATGGCAACTACCAAAAACTTACTAAACCTCAATTTGCAAGTTCCCCTGAATAAAACGATACCCCATATGTATGGGTGCACATAAAGACGTGGCCACCAAATGCCCCCAAACAGGGGCAATGCATAAGGGGGGGCTGTGCTCTATCTGCAGTTATTTAGTCTAAACACCCCCGTACCTGTGAAATAACCCCCGCAAACTATATATTTCTGAAAAGTGCACACCTTCAGCTATTCAGAGACGCCACTCTCCTCTTTCTACATGGAAAATTGTGGCCGCAGTCCCTTGCAGAAGTTAGCGCTTTGGTCAGAAATCAAGGAAAAACCAGATACAAACCTAGATTTCTCCCCAAAATCTCCATGGCAACTACCAAAAACTTACTAACCATCAATCTGCAAGTTCCCCTGAATAAAACGATACCCCATATGTATGGGTGCACATAAAGACGTGGCCACCAAATGCCCCCAAACAGGGGCAATGCATAAGGGCAATTTCAGTTGAAATTTTGGGGGCTGCGCTCTATGTGCACTACCTGCAGTTTTTCAGTGTTAACCCCCCCTACCTGTGAGATAACCCCCACAATCTATATATTTACGAAAAGTGCACACCTTCAGCTATTCAGAGACGCCACTCTTCTCTTTCTACATGGAAAATTGTGGCCGTAATCCCTTGCAGAAGTCAGCGCTTTGGTCAGAAATCAAGGAAAAACCAGATACAAACCTAGATTTTGGTCAGAAATCAAGGAAAAACCAGATAAAAAACCTAGATTTCTCCCCAAAATCTCCATGGCAACTACCAAAAACTTACTAAACCTCAATTTGCAAGTTCCCCTGAATAAAACGATACCCCATATGTATGGGTGCACATAAAGACGTGGCCACCAAATGCCCCCAAACAGGGGCAATGCATAAGGGCAATTTCAGTTGAAATTTTGGGGGCTGCGCTCTATGTGCACTACCTGCAGTTTTTCAGTGTTAACCCCCCCTACCTGTGAGATAACCCCCACAATCTATATATTTACGAAAAGTGCACACCTTCAGCTATTCAGAGACGCCACTCTTCTCTTTCTACATGGAAAATTGTGGCCGCAGTCCCTTGCAGAAGTCAGCGCTTTGGTCAGAAATCAAGGAAAAACCAGATACAAACCTAGATTTTGGTCAGAAATCAAGGAAAAACCAGATAAAAAACCTAGATTTCTCCCCAAAATCTCCATGGCAACTACCAAAAACTTACTAACCATCAATCTGCAAGTTCCCCTGAATAAAACGATACCTATGTCTGGTTGCACATAAGTACATGGCCGCCAAACCTGAAAATGCATAATATTGGGGCTGCACTCTATGCACCCCTTTTTTTTTTGCCTGCACCCGAATGAATGGGATACGCTCGGGTGCAGGCACATGTAGCCGATATACGCATGAAAACGCGTGAGAATGCAAAGTCTCGCGTTTTCATGCGTATATCGGCTACACGTGCCTGCACCCGAGCGTATCCCATTCATTCGGGTGCAGGAACAAGTAGCAGGCGTAGGGCTGAATTTTTGGCAAGCGTTTTTCCACTTGCTGAAAAAATCAGCCCTACGCCTCGTGTGGCATCAGCCTAACCCTTGGCAATAGAAACTACCAGAACAATCTTAGCACCTCTGGACCTTTCTAGAACAACTGAAATCAAATGGAATAAAACCACTAAAAGCAATCAAAGAACAATAGTTGCAATGAAATCGGTAAGAGCCCTGGATCCACCAATGTCACTGCAAAAGCAACCTTTTTGGGGGCACTAAACACACAATAAAGAACAATGCAAAGATAAAACACCGTAAAATCCAATAAAACCACCTAAACCAACAGAAGAACAATAATTGCAATGAAATCGGTGGTCAGAGCCCTGGATCCACCAACGTCACTGCAAATTCAGCACCCAATAGCAATACAAAAAGTTACAGTGCAATAGAATAATTCAAAAACAGAAATCAATTATGAAAATGCCAAAAAAACACTAAAATGCAACCAAATAAATCAGATAATTATAGAGCAAGATCAGAAATAAAGTTTTAGTAAAAAAAAAGACTGCCAAAGAAAGCAAAGACAGAAAGAAAAGAAAAGAAAGAAAGAAAAAAAAAAAAAAAAAAAAAAAAAAAGTGTAAGTGTAAGTGTGTGTGTAAGTGTCTGTGTGTGCTTGGGAAAGTTGTAAATAAGTGTGTATGTGTACAAAAGTGTAATAATGACAAAGATAGAAGAAAAAATGCAAAAAAAAAAAAAAAAAATTTTTTAGACAGTTGAGATAGAAATAAGCAAAATAAACAGTGGTAGAGAGTTGTAGTTCAGCTTACCCAAGGCAGGCAGACGATCAGGGGCGATCAGGGGCGATCAATCCAGCAGGAAGGCAGCAGGGGAGCTCCATCTTGTCCAAAGTGCGCAGCAGGAGTGAGGGAGCCGACAGTAGGCGGCGCTATTTAAAGGGACAGCAGTGGACACGTCATCAACGCGTGTCCACTGCTGTCATTGGCTGGCGACGCGATCGGTGCGGCTGGGGGACCCGGATCGGTATGTATGTGCTGCTCTGCTCGTTGCCTAGGGGGATCTGAGGGGTTTACAAGCGCTGCGCTGCTTTAAAAGCGAGCGCAGCGCTTGTAAACCCGACAGTGCCATTGGACGTAGATTCTACGTCCCATGGCACTTTGGTCCCTTGGTACCTGGGACGTAGAATCTACGTCCCTTGGCACTTAAAGGGTTAAGGGGTTTGTTGTTTTTGTTATGTCTGCTGTCACTCTACTGCCTTGCCATTGGCTCATATTGTATTTCTAAATTTTTCACATTATTTTTGCTACTTTATACAAAAGGTAGCAGCAATATATTTGTTAGATTTCAGAAATCAGGCCAAAACATTAGCCTGTAAACTAAATAACCTGGGTTAGTTTATCGCTGAGACAAGATACTAGAAAAGGGATAGCAAATTGATTCAATGGAATGATCCTTTTAACCTGTATATTAGCTCTGAGCACTGTAATGAACTCAGGAGATGTACATTGGCTCAGTCAGTGTTACTTGTACATAACTAACCAAAAGTCATTTATGTTTTCAATTTTACCATTTTAGACATTGTTTATAATTAATAAATTCAGTTCAGAATTCAGTAAACAATAAGGACACAAACCAGTTGGCCATGTACTTTTGTGGTTTATGACTCCTACTATCACTTTTGACATTTATTTTTGGAAGCCTATCTTATTTGTTAGTAGTTTTACTTATATAAGTGTGATGACAATAGTGCATTTTACGTATAATACTTACTTTGGAGTGAGGTTTTCATGAACTGAAATATTAGAACAGGGGTTCTAAAACTATGGGGGTGGGCTCCTTGTATGTGTTTAGAGTATTAGGACCATTGACTGTCTGCAGGTTAGTTTGGGCAAAATTTTCTCTCCTAGATACATCAAAGAACCAAATTTGCAGGTAAGTTATGGTGAGATTTGAGTTTAACACCTATTTACTGTGATAGATTGTCTTGGAAGTATAGTTAAATGGCTGATACACATGTTTTCCTATATTTGTAATCTTGTAAAGAGCTAAGAGGGTCCCTGGCCAAAGAGCTCTAGAGATCTACACCAGAAGAGAAACATAATTGTACTTCTTTCCATTAATGCCTATGGAACTCAGTGCAGTTAAAGAAAACCACAATTGAGCCGTAACTAAAGTAATAGAAATAAACAGACAAAATGAAGAATTAGTTATGTCCCTATTAGAGGTATAAAGGGACTGCATGAGGCATTTATTAGCTTGATAAGATTTTGTTCTCGTAAGAGATCTTTTTGGTGAAACCGCCAGAGCACAAAACTTTTATACATGAATTAATTTTCTAACAATAATAATTCACTTACTCATCATGCCTTAGTATGTAACAGGAAATAATAAAGCTTTCTAAACTCAAGGTCAGTATCAATGCATTTATTGCAAAGGTTTGTTTATTGTTGAAAAATTTGTAATAGCAGACAAAATAGTAGGAATAGTCTCATCATACTTGGTTCCATCACACACACACACAAACTTTTGTATCCAGCGCACACAGAAAGTTCTTCTTTCTTCATATTCTATCTACATATGCTGAACTACAAACTTCTCTTTGTAGACAATTTTGGGCACAAAAGAGATTTGTTTTCAAATACTACCATGAATAATTAGACAGACTATTGACTGAGAACTACAGGTTACTTTTCTAGATTAGCTAGTTCCTGTCTTTCATGTTATTTGAATTTTAACCATGTATTACAGACTGAGACAAAAAAAAAATAAGGGCACTTAACTGAACTGCAGGCCCTACACATTAGAAAATCATTTCTAACAATAGCACAGCCTTTATTTGCATACATGCTGTAGATCTTAATATCTGCCCTGCAGGCTGACAAGTACCTGAAAGCCAATGCCATAGAATTTAAAGTTTCTTCTTCAGTACTGCAAGATCAAAGAAGCTGCCAGAGTAAGGGTTAAAGGGGAATTTTTAAAGAAATAAACATGAACCAAGAAAAATAAAGACAATCTCTGAAAAAAATTATTAAATGTGCACCACAGTTTGATTTTCTTTCATAATGACAGTTGTACATTGTTCTTTTCATAGGATAATTGATCAATGAACCTGTTCTTGCAATATGGAGAATTAGCATCTCTCACCTCAACAGTTAAAATATCCATTAACTTAAGTTAATTGTTTTGAGCTGGAATATATATTTGCTGGGATGCTGCCATACACTTTTTTTAATGGTACTGATAATAAATGATACCAGTCAAATTGGAAAAAATATAGATATCCAAAGGGACCCATTTGGGACAGTAACTGTTATTAGGCATACAAAATATATTTTGTGTATTTAAAACTAGACTAAAGTGGGAATATGCTTCAAGGAAACCCTGTATAGAAAATTGTTCCCTCACAACACCATAATCACTGAAATTAAATATCATTTCTTCATTAATGTGGTGTCAGGGTAAAGAGCATACCTTGTGTGCATGATGAGGTAATAGCATTCATGGCAGTGCATAATTATTTGTTCGCAGAAAAGATCAATACATACACATATAAATGCCAGATCACTAATTTCCTTGCTACCATGCGCATTTAGAAGATATCTATCCTTAACCTATATACAATTAATATGTGGTTATGTTTCTCTAGGCTTACAGGATTCACTAAGGGCAAGAATGCCTTGTATTGATATTACATACATTTGGCAAGCAATTGAGTTGGCAAATTCACCCTGAAATGATCTGATTTACTTACAAGCAAATTGCTAAATATGGTGTGCGATTTTCTTGTGAATCTTTCATTTAATTTGTTATGCAGCTTAGGTTGAACACACACGTTTTCCTGCATATTCATTTCTAATTAAATTGCAATTTGACAGTGGATATAAAAGGTCAGATTCAAGACTGTATAAGAATTTTATATAGGTAACCCATTGCAGAAAATTTACAAAATATTAACCATAAAAACTCTTCTTCTCCTAGTGTAATAAACAGTGTTTCCAGTTTTCTTATTGAATCATGGTTAAATACTTGTACAGCTTTAGGAACAAATACAGTGGTGTGAAAAACTATTTGCCCCCTTCCTGATTTCTTATTCTTTTGCATGTTTGTCACACTTAAATGTTTCTGCTCATCAAAAACCGTTAACTATTAGTCAAAGATAACATAATTGAACACAAAATGCAGTTTTTAAATGAAGGTTTACGTTATTAAGGGAGAAAAAAAACTCCAAATCTACATGGCCCTGTGTGAAAAAGTGATTGCCCCCCTTGTTAAAAAATAACTTAACTGTGGTTTATCAATTTCAATTTTCAATTTCAATATCAATTTCTGTAGTCACCCCCAGGCCTGATTATTGCCACACCTGTTTCAATCAAGAAATCACTTAAATAGGAGCTACCTGACACGGAGAAGTAGACCAAAAGCGCCTCAAAAGCTAGACATCATGCCAAGATCCAAAGAAATTCAGGAACAAATGAGATCAAAAGTAATTGAGATCTATCAGTCTGGTAAAGGTTATAAAGCCATTTCTAAAGCTTTGGGACTCCAGCGAACCACAGTGAGAGCCATTATCCACAAATGGCAAAAACATGGAACAGTGGTGAACCTTCCCAGGAGTGGCCGGCCGACCAAAATTACCCCAAGAGCGCAGAGACAACTCATTCGAGAGGCCACAAAAGACCCCAGGACAACATCTAAAGAACTGCAGGCCTCACTTGACTCAATTAAGGTCAGTGTTCATGACTCCACCATAAGAAAGAGACTGGGCAAAAACGGCCTGCATGGCAGATTTCCAAGGCGCAAACCACTTTTAAGCAAAAAGAACATTATGGCTCGTCTCAATTTTGCTAAAAAACATCTCAATGATTGCCCAGACTTTTGAGAAAATACCTTGTTGACCGACGAGACAAAAGTTTAACTTTTTGGAAGGTGCGTGTCCCGTTACATCTGGCGTAAAAGTAACACAGCATTTCAGAAAAAGAACATCATACCAACAGTAAAATATGGTGGTGGTAGTGTGATGGTCTGGGGTTGTTTTGCTGCTTCAGGACCTGGAAGGCTTGCTGTGATAGATGGAACCATGAATTCTACTGTCTACCAAAAAATCCTGAAGGAGAATGTCCGGCCATCTGTTCGTCAACTCAAGCTGAAGTGATCTTGGGTGCTGCAGCAGGACAATGACCCAAAACACACCAGCAAATCCACCTCTGAATGGCTGAAGAAAAACAAAATGAAGACTTTGGAGTGGCCTAGTCAAAGTCCTGACCTGAATCCTATTGAGATGTTGTGGCATGACCTTAAAAAGGCGGTTCATGCTAGAAAACCCTCAAATAAAGCTGAATTACAACAATTCTGCAAAGATGAGTGGGCCAAAATTCCTCCAGAGCGCTGTAAAAGACTCGTTGCAAGTTATCGCAAACGCTTCATTGCAGTTATTGCTGCTAAGGGTGGCCCAACCAGTTATTAGGTTCAGGGGGCAATTACTTTTTCACACAGGGCCATGTAGGTTTGGATTTTTTTTCTCCCTAAATAATAAAAACCCTCATTAAAAAACTGCATTTTGTGTTCACTTGTGTTATCTTTGACTAATAGTTAAATGTGTTTGATGATCAGAAACATTTTGTGTGACAAACATGCAAAAGAATAAGAAATCAGGAAGGGGGCAAATAGATTTTCACACCACTGTAGATTTAGGGGCACATTTACTAATCCACGAATCTGAATCCGAATGGGAAAAATTTGGATTGGAAACGACTTTTTCATATTTTTTGCGATTTTTTCGTCGCCTTTACAACTTTTTCGTAAATTGACGCGACTTTTCCGTAGCCGTTACGACTTGCGCGAATTGTCGCGACTTTTTCGTAGCCGTTACGATTTGCTCGTATATTGTCGCAACTTTTTCGTATTGAGCGCTCGTAAACGGCGGGCAAACCTTTCAGACTTTGCATGATTTTGGAAGCCTCCCATAGAACTCAATGGCACTCTGCAGCTCCAACCTGGCCCAAGGAAAGTCACGATACTGAAGCTTGAATGAATCCGAAACTTCGACTGCTACGAAAAAGTCGCGACAATTCGCGCAAGTCGTAACGCTACGAAAAAGTCGAGACAATTTGCAAAAAAGTCGTAACGGCTACGAAAAAGTCGCAACAATTTACGAAAAAAACGCAAAATACCGATTATTACGAAAAAAAAGCATTCGGACGCTTTTCAGACGTTCGTGGATTAGTAAATGTGTCCCTTAGTGTTTAAGCATCTGTCAGGCATAGGGTGTCCTTGTTTATTTATATCCTACAAAACTGGCCAGTAGCCTATTCCAGTGCTGATTTCAGGGCCACGTTTATAATTGATGCTAGTATATATGAACAATTTAGTGAACATTTAAGCTTTCATATAAGAGAAGCAGTTTGTGTAAGTATGCCATGGTCAATATATGGATTTCAGATGCATTGTAGATGTTTACAGACAGGGCAAATGTTATGCAGACAATTTGGGTCAGATACTCCATCATATCAAATATATTAATAACTCCATTTTTGTTAAAATCACCCTTCGTATGAGTGATATGATATTGAATTAAAACCAGCAATATCTGTAAATACTGTTACAAGAGTTTTTTTTATCTGGCCTAAACACATCTTAGAAGATCAAGCAATGTAAAACATGCACATGTTTAATTTTATTCATTATCCTTTATACTGTATTACAAATGACACATTCACACAGTGCTTTGCAGAGATTGTTCACAAGTCCTTGCACAAGTGGAGCTTACACTCTAAAGTCCCTATTACATTTTCAGAGCACATTAGGGTCAGTATTTTATCTTAGTTATCCTGCCTAGGAGGGAATCTGAATTCCCTTCATATTCTGTAGTACTAACTATAGAGCCGCAGTGCCACCCGCACTCTTCAATCAAGGAAGAAGATGGAAAAACTAATCTTTTATCTCCAAACACGTTTAACCCCCCTGTCAATGAAAATAAATTTGAACGGTTTCCTACAAGTTAGAAAACAAAAGCAAAGATCTGATGTTGCTTATACTCTATAATAAATGTGACCCTAAAGATTATTTTTTTGTCAGTGCCCTCATAGAACCCCACAGTATTAGAATGAACCCTATCATATCAAAACAGTTTAAACAGTAATTCTAATTTTAGGAAATGCACAGAACCTTCATTAGGGCAATGACACAAGGGGAGGTGACTAATCTTCATTGTCGCAGGCAACTAATCTCCCCGGAATGCCATCCCAATGGCTAAAATGTAAATTGCCGGCGGGATGGCATACGCTGTGGCGCGACTTGCCTACGTTGCCTGAAGTTTCCTTTCAAGGCAACTTGGCGACTTCAGCAAATCACGGTGCTGTGTATGCCATCCCACCGGCGATTTACATTCTAGCCGTTAGGATGGCATTGCGGGGAGATTAGTCGCCCGCATGTAGCAATATATGTTATCAAAAAACTTGAAATGTTACAGGTACACTAGGGGAATTAAAAATGTTTCTTTAGGTTGTTATACACCAATAATTCTTCATTCAGAAATGTTTGTTTATAAAAAGAACTGCAAAATTCATACAGTTGCTGAAGTATAGAATAATGCAGATTTACAGAGCACAGTTTTTGCAGGGACGATTGCTTTCTTTTCATTAATGGAATTATATTTCAAAGTTGTGTAGCTTCAGCATTAAAAGCTGCAGAAATATCAGTGGAGAAACATGCCTACCGGCAATCGTGATAATTCTGCACTATAAAGTTTGTTGTTTCCTCTTTGAACTGTTCAGTTATGGGAAAAAATGAATCAATTAAATTCTACACTCAAGAGCACAAAATGTCCTGAAACATAAGGAATGCCTCAAAAATTTCTTCAGGCAGGAAATAACAGTCCCAATCCATGGCTATTTGGTCTGATATTGATCAGCTGATTAAGAATGTCAATTATTAAAAGAGCCATGTCTTTTTTATTTTGGTTTCAAACCCTTTTGTGATAATATAGGAGTATAGTATCTAGAAAGAATAACTTATTTTAAATTATAGATACCTTTTCTCCTTGTGCTAAAGATTTTAGCAGAAAGAAAACAAAGAATAAAAACTAATATGTCTATGCAGTTTTATAGCAAAGCTAGACCAGAAACAATAAGTAAGGGTTTATTGCAGTAACTTCCATTTCTGAAAAGGTGACAGTCACAGTACTGATGCTACAAATATTGAATGAGTCCTCAGCCCGCAGCTCTTTAAAAGGTAGAGATTGGCACTCTCTGATTGGTTGTAGATTGCAGCTCTTACAGAAGATATATTAAAACAGAGCTAGGTCAAACAGATTTCATATGAGAAGTATATTTATGTGATACCTTTGTTTAAAATGTTAGCTTTAAAAACCTTCTTTGCCTACCTTCCCTACCCTACCTATCAGCCCAGCTCTTCAACTCTTTGCCCCACTCCCTACAGTAAGGTAAAAGCAACTCTTCTGTCATCAGGTCATCCAACTTTTTCTGTGACAAGTGAGGAAATCCTAGTTGCAGAAAAGTTCCAGGAACAATGCCATGACCCTAATATGCTTCTATTCTAATCATGGTGCTGTGTTTACATCCTTATAGAGGCATTATGGGAACCTGAGACCATAAACTTTCTTGATGGAGAGAACCTTAATATGGTCATACTAAATCTTATTTAAAAGGGCATTTGCATTTACATTTTAACTGACCTCTTGTTTTTGTACATTCTTCTGAATGAAAAGATGGCTTCCTTCTGTTATTATTTTATTGATAATTATTTTTTATTGTATGTCATTGTTATTGTATGTCATTTCTTGTGCTGTATCATCAGAGAGTTTAACAACTATTTTTAGAATTTTTATGTATATATTATATGCAAATGGTGATTGATTATTATCCAATGAATAATGACACAAGCTGTTATTCACCATATTTATAACAGTGAAAGTATTCTTTTTAAATTTCCTGTGCCATTTATCTGTACTCAATCGTAAATTTACTTTTTCTTTTGAAGTGTTTTCATTTTAATGCATTCAATTATTTTACTTCTGGCAATTCACTATTTTTCACTTAAAGCTATTTAATGTTTTTAAACAGGTAAGTGTGTAACAGGTTAATTGACCAAATTTTCAGGATGAAAATTTGCAGATATTCACACATACCCCTTTTAGTTCATTACAGAAGGTTTTGGTGCATTTAACATGTGAAACTTAATAATTGCTCCAGACAATTCATTATTATTTATTAATCAAAGCCCTGCTAATGCCAGAATAAATTTGCACCCCTCCATAAAAACAAAAACTATTTGAAACTGGAAAGAGTAAAATTATAAAGATGGTCATGTGGTGTTGCCTTTGAGTAATATATCTACAGTTTATTATCTCATAGTGGTGTTTTTAATAAGATGGAAAATAAAGAAAAACTATATACCTATATGAAAAAAACAATCCTAAAAAGTGTAAATCTTAACATTGTTATTATAATAAGAATTGAATATAATCAAATGGATCACTCCAATTATTTAAGTATGGTATTTGTAAAAAACAATATATGGGAATTAGGTACTTATACAGAAGTATTTAATTTTTTCCTGGAAACAGCCTGTATTTTTTAGTAAACTGCAGTGGTACTTACCTTGTAGTGTAGACATTTCTGTGATTGCATGAGGGATTGAATTGAAATGGTTATGTTTTTAATATTGTCTTACACAGGTTCTAGTCAAACAAGCTTTATTGATGCTTTGTTCATAATGTAGTGTTCAGGCCGCAAATTGTTTATATCACTGCAAGGTTTTGGACTTCCAATGACTTTAGTGGGAAATACATGACAAGCAAATAACAGTGGTTATCTCCTTAAATTCACTAGAATGTGTAGTGTATTGGTGATGTCTGGTGGTTCCCATTGGAGTCAATGGAAGATGACAAGGGGGTTCAGGCAATTCTTCATTGGCATGTACCATAAGTTAAGTAGGGAATTATCATGAAAAGATTAATATAAGCTTTCTCATAGCGCAAAAAAATATAATCTGTTAAAAATTCTCTAGTTTCTGAAAAAACACAAGATACTCTTTACTAACTCCCTTTTAGCAATCTGTCTCTCTTTATGCAGTTTTATGGCAGAGTTTTTTTGAAAGACAGCTCTTATACATCATGTATGTAAATGGTGTGTTTGAGCTAACTGTCCATCACAAAAACAACTCCAACACAATACCTGAGATTGCTGAGAGAATGAGAGTGAAGAGTAACTTCATTTTTGTATGAACACATTTTTATTTAATGATATTTCTTATTTCTAGCGATAAGTGAATCTGTCCCATACCATTTTGCCAATAATTTGCAAAAAGTGAAAAGCTGTGAATAGTGTTTTTTTTCTTTTTTTGTTGCAACGATTTCTTTCTTTGCTACCTTTCAAGTTAGCAACTTTGTAATTAAAGATGTATCACATATATTTGATCCTTCAGCACAGATGCAACTAAGAACAAATTGCAAAGCAGTAAAGACTTTCCCCTGCAGCACTCAAGTGTTAATAACTCAATGTACACCCTTCCTGTCGTCTGTGGTTGCAAAGGAAACACTGTTTCATTGATTCAGTGGAAAAAGGATCTAGTGGTTACATCTCTATCTGTTGGTGATAGTTTTCTTTTTTTTTTTCTTTCATTTCTTTCAAACATGGTACAGATTTAGTGAGGGAGATGGTATTGCAAAGGGGAAGTTTATTAACAATTTGTTATTAATCATATTTCAATTTCTATTTTTTGTTTTAGAAGGCAATGACATAGTATTAAAGAGGATCTTGGTGAGCTGTCCTAAACCTTATGGTGATCCATTTTTAGATCCCGACCCAGAGACTTAGGGGCAGATTTATCAAAACACGAGTTCGAATCCCGAATGGGAAAAATTCGGATTGGAAATGAAAATTTGTGAAGTTCGCAAATATCACGAAAAAGGTTACGAAAAAATCACGCTAAAAATACAAAAAGTAGCAAAAGTTCCGAAAAAGTTGCACAAGCGTCGAAAAAGTTGCACAAGGTACGAAAAAGATTGGACCAATTGAACGAACGCTCGGAGCGTCTTAAATGTGCCCATAAGATTTCTTGCTTTAAACTGGAAGGTTTAAGAATAGAGATAAAGGCTCACTATCTGAAACATTGGACAGTGCAATTAATATTTAAAAGCATTTATAAGATTTTGGATTCCTGTTTATTCTGAACTGTACCCAGGCACTGAGACTCATTTTTAAATGTAGCACAGCACATATTTTTGTTCAGATGGGTGCATTGCACTAGTCTTTCCATAAATGCACAAAAATAGTAATTATGTGCGCGGTGGTTCCTTGTTAAATGAATGACAGCTTTTCAGGAGGATATATAAATATTTGACCTTATTACCAATCAATTTTTGTAGAAAAGAAGCACTTCCGAGTATTTTTTTGTAACTCTTGCCCTTCAGAAGCCATGCCCTACCAGTAATGTTATGTCTCCATTCAGTTAATAATTACTAGAAAAATCTGCATTGAAAGTCCAAATTATTTTTTATCATGTGACCCTATATATATATATATATATATATATATATACATTTTAATTATGGTGTTTTTTATTTACATCAGTATAACAGACTGCTCACTAAATTCTATTATAGATCATTAGAGCAGTACAAAAAGCATACTTCCAGTTTATTTTTAATAAAACAAAAGGAAAAAATAGGGCTTATTTACTTTTGCCCCTGCTGCAAGTGCTGCAGCACAAAGGCATGCAATATGGTAATTCATATTAGACTTGTAGAAGTGTCGTATTCTGCTGGATTAAATACCTGAAAAAAAGCAAAAACAAGTCAGGGGATGGTAGGGAGCCTATTTGCCCCCTGCCATGATGAGTACAGTGCTGCCAAACACAGGCAGAGTGTATTTATCTGACAGACACAGGTGCTGAGCTCCACTTTGGAATGCATGTGGCCATTCTACAAAGTAAAGGGCAGGTTGTGAATGTGCAAAAACATGGTGGTTTGTGGTGTGGCTAAAGCTTCATGTAACACATTAAAGAGCGCTTTACTTTAGACATTTCTACCCCTTGTAATTCCTAGTAATTCCTAGTAAATAAAATATCTTCTATTCTATCTCCTATTCAAAAAGTTATTTTACCAAGCCTGAATTAAAGCCAGAGAGGGCTCATGTACGTTCAGTGAGGAAAGTACAATTTTCGAACGCAATTGCCATATTTTTCCGAAGAATTCTGATGTCAGTCGTGCTATGCCTACCACAGTTGCATCTGATTTGCCAAAATTACTGCAACTGTGTTCTAATTTTGTTGCAAATTGGACACAGTTTAGCAGAAGTAAATTTTGGTGTTCATGATGCAAATGTTGTCTGTGCCCTAATCTTTAGGCACAAGTGTCTCTTGATGCTGGGTGTAAAGGGAAGCCTGTAGCTACTACCTGTTCAGGAGCTGGCAGTATCTCCAGAGTTCCCCTGCATCAGTAGGTGCAGCATCACCTGATTAGGAACAGAAGGCAGGAAGGACTGATTGGCACCAAGCGCAACTATAGGGAAGTGCAACAAGCAAATTTTGGCTCAAGTGCCTTTAATGAGAGTGATTTTTACCCACATCTAACTGCAGGGAAATTGCTAATATGTAGAGACTACACATTGTGTCATAGTGTCATAGGGTGTTTTTGGTCTATACAAAGTTGCTATTAGAGTGATACACTGTTGATGAGACTGGCTGATTGGTCCATTAATTCTATTAACAAGGCTACTAGGGTTTATATAGAATACTTTGGGGTCAGTATGGAATAATGGGATAATATAGGCAGAGTAAAGAATAATGGAAGATGTAATTTTTTTATTGTTATAATTATAAATTATATTTATATATATATATAGCATGGGTTATATTTAATAGCATCTACTTTCTTCAGTTGTCTAAAGAAAACATACTGTATTCATCTGGATTCTTAACTTTAAGGAGATAAACCTATGGTGTTTGTAATTACCAAGATACAAGAAGTGTTGCTAGACATTTAAATATATATATATCAATATACTGTATATATACAGATTATTTTCAACACCCCTAAAAAAGGTAAGTAGCACACCAAAAGCATCTATGGAAAGCCCAGAGGGCAGTGTGATAAGTTTTTCTCTTTATTGTACCACAGTAAATTATTATTGGTAATCTGCAAATTGTTGTTTGAATGCACAAAAGATTATTGGATTATTTTTTGCAATTAATATATTTTTTTTGTAGCAATCATACACCTGTAGAAATTGCAAGTACAACCTGGTATGCACCATGTCTCTAAACAGAAAAAAATAAACAAAATCAGCAGCAGCTATCAGTTTTGTTGGGAAATGTTGCATCAAAATGTACCATTAAAAATTAAACAGAGCTTGATCACTCACAATCTAGGTCTAGGATATGCAGTTCACACAGTTGTACCCACCATTACCCAAGAGGGAACTATACTCATTACTGTCTTTTAATAGGCTGCAAACCTGTGCAGCTAACTCATTAGTTACTCATTAGAACTTACCATTAATATGAGGCTCACCACACACATTTGACACTTTTCCTGCTGTTATGTTACAGCATCAAAGACAAAAAAAAAGAAAAATGTAGTTTTTTTAGGCTCAACTAGACTAATATGTTCCCATGTATTGAATCTGGCAAATGATCCAGTTCAGCATTTCCGTTTTGTGAAATTTTCCAGTCATATATACACTAACACATGCACTATTTAGTTTATATATCTTGCATTGCATAAAAGCTCAATAAGCAATTATTATATTAATATTTTGATATTCTGAATCATTTTAAAAAGGTGAACATGGGATATAATAAAATTACTAACAAACAGAGGGGGCCTCTTTAGCAAGCTAAAAGGTGGAGTAAATCCTTAGTCTACCAGTTAGTTGGCAGGTTTAATGAATTACCTGGGATTTACCATTTATAATACAAATTATTAGTAATGAGCAATTTTGTTTGACAAGCATGGATTTGCTGCAAAATTCCACATTTAGTTATTGGCAAATTTGTTAAGCAAAACTGTCACAAAAATAAATTGCATTTGCATCAAAAAGTTCATGGTCGCAGCAAAAAAGTCCCACACATCAAAAAAGTCATACGGTAGCTGCATTTCATAAATTTTTTTAGCAGCTTCGCATTTTGGCAAAGCAAAGCGGGACAGATTCACTCATTACTACAAATTATTAGAATTCATTTGCAGTTTGTTAGCCACTACTTTTGTGACAAGAGTTTAGCTGCAGCAATAATTCACTTTTAAAGGGATACTAACAGAATTGATAAAATTCTAAAACCCCAGGCACTCCACTGTACAAAACCAGAAGTGGGGTTACCTGTTTGTTCTTTTTCATGACAGTGGGGAGCAACACAGCTTAAATCACTTCTTAAACTGCCAGGTTTCTAGTTTAAGGCTGATGTTGGCAAAAAAATACTGTGATTTTAAAAAGTTCAAGTGTACCACGCTAAGGATTCTGGGTTCTAATAATGGCGCTAATTTTCAAAATTCCACAGTATACCTTTAAGTACGTTGCAGCAATAGAATAATTAATATTCCTGAATTTATATTTAGTTATTTTATGTGCATTTCTTAAGTGCATAATTATGACTTTGTACATAGATATTCATGTCAATATTGGTGCAGAATGCCAAGATTAATTAAATGTAAAAACTAATGGGGTGGAGTAAGTAAATTAACAAAGCTAACTTAAATAAATGGATAATTAGCAGTATGTTTACTTTCAACAAGTTAAACCCACAACTTACAATAATGGTTTGATCATCTTTTTCAGTCTGTCACTTGTAACTAACAAAATATTACCAACTGGCAAGATCTTTTGTAACGGGCACAACGGAAACTGGCAACCATTGTCTGTTGTTGACGCCTTAGCAGTAACACAGTCCTAGAATATAGATTAGATGCATGTACAGGCTAGTTGGCTTTCATCCACCAAAGTCCCCTTAGGATCCAGCACTTATGGGGGAAGGGGTTATCAAATTTACATCAGATGCCACCCACAATTTCATCCTGTACTACAACACGTTCCACTCAACACATTTGTAAGGTCAGTAATATATGCTTTTTAGTGCCTGGGCCTATTTTCTCTTCTTATCTTTATGCTAAAGTTTTATTGCCCTTTGTTGCCATTTTCTTTTATGTTCAATACAAAACCCTTTACATACATACAGTGAAGCATATAAACAAGCTTAGATACTGATTATAGTGATTATTGAACTGCACAATTGGAAAATAAAACCATTTTCTAAAATGTATTTTACATTATAAGGAATACCTCAATAATCTATCTTACATAATATGATTCCAAAAAATGATTCCGCTAATGCCTATATGCATGTCTGTGATAGTATTCATATTAAAACAAATGGTTTGCATGTTTACCTTGCCTTTAATTTAGCCACACCAGGAATATAAACCACGCTATTTATCATTCTTTAGGTTATTAAACTAATCAAAAACATTGGCTCAAATGCCAAATGTTCATAAAATAAAAAAAAATGATTTTGCATAAAGGATAGAATTGGGATGTCAATGGTGATTTGTCTCTGTAGATATATTAATAAGTCTCAAATGTAAGTGTATTTTGTGTGCCACTAGCCGAATTGAGAGGCAGACACAAGCAAATTGCAATGATCTAATGAATCTTCTGTGCAACTTCAAGTACTTTATCACATTAGATGAAGATTTGAAAAGACATCTGCAGTGTTGTGCTATTTGAAAATAAATTGGTAATCTTAATGCATTGTATCTTTCTGACAGCTCTGATTATCTGGGGTAGAGTTTATGGATGGCTAGTCTTGCCATGTCAATTAGTGAGGTGATATTTTACACTGCAATAGTTGCTTAAACATCTAATTATCACAAAAATAAGCCACATCTAGTCAACAGAAAAGTCAAGGGCAATATTGCTAACTAAAGAATATTAAATGGCTGATGTGATCCTAGCTGTTCCTTACATTTATATTTATAACTTAATTTTCTGGAAAATAAGCTGCTGAGTGTGTTCATAGTATTTAAAGAAACCTCTCTAGTTACTCATTTCCTTAAATGTTACAATTTCATTTTAACTGTAATTAGATAAATATTTAAATGTATCAGACTGGTAGAATGGGCCCCACTGTAATCCCCTACACCTTGGTTTCTTTGCTGGCTGCCTTAAACTGCCTCTCTCATTCATCCTCTCACGTGCTGATGTAAAACCTCCTTAATGCAGGCTTTCATTAGCAGACAGTGCTTCCCTAGGCAATGGCTTAGTGGCCCATATCCCCCTTTTGATACCTGTGCAGTGTAGAGAGGGAAAAGAGGGTCATCCACCCTCAGCTTGGCCTGTGGAATTAGAGGCAAGCAGGCAAGTGTCTAGTGGTGGGCTAATGTTTTTACTTCACTACCTGTATTTAAATACCTGAGTTACATACTTTATGTGTATAAAGTATGTAGCATAAGCTAATATATCTTATTAGCATACTGTAAATGTAATAAAGTCTTCTGATTCTTACATCTTGCATCACAGCTTTGTTCCTTCTTTTTTCCTACATTGTAGATTATCAATGAAAGATCATAATTGCATTCCTATTGGTTGGAGATAAGCTCAATTACATTTCTCTCACTGTTCAGATATCTTTTTACAAATAACATTCAAAGATGGGTGGCCAAGCATTTGTTCTTATAAATAATGGTTTGAAATGATTTTATGGCATTGTTATAAGAAAGTAAGTATAGCATCCTTGTCCGTCAAAAGAGTCACTCACTCTATCTGATCATATCACCTTACTTCAGTACTGCTATCTAATAAAAAAGAGGATCAGTATATGATAAAATTTCACTTTGATAACCAATGTAATTTGTAGAAAAAGGAAATTGCTTTGATACTCAAATCTCACAAGAATTTTGGAATTCAGAAAACCCTTTAAAAGTATGACACTGATCTGTATTAAATGTCTGACCTGCTGATTGATTGACTAGTGTTGATAGGAGCATATACTGCAAATGTGGATGATCTGTATGTCTTGAAATCTGAAGTTTATAAAGTGAGTCTCAGAACTAATGTAACATGGGTATCAGGTAAATTGTTTTGTTGTAGAAACATCTTAGGTTAAATGACTAGCACAATTTTCAGTTTATAAATGCCTTAATGTAAGCAGTTTAAGCACATAAAATACAATTTCTTCTTTGTTTGTATTACAAAACTAGTTATACATGCTGTAGCTAGATGGAATATCCCAAATCACCAAAATTCAAGAAAAGAAATATAATTTGCTGAGCTAAAACATCTTCATACCTGTACTTGACAAATTTAAAAACAATCTCTGAAATGAATAGAGTTAGTATATATAGTTTGGTAATTGGTTCTTTTTTCTATTATTAAAAACTAGTTATGATTAATGTTGTAATATATAGTTTTATAGCCCAACTTCATATTATTCTAGATTGCTGTTATTTTTCTCTTCTAGGCTGATACATATAATGTTTCTCTGCTGGCATGAAACATCAATCTGCCAGGAGCAGTACCCATGCTGTGACAGGTACCGCACCCACTTTGGCCTGTGCACAGTGCACATTTTTGGCATGCAATCTGCCCTGTCTGAGTACTGACATAAGAATGCCAATATTATTTCCATTGTTACCTTGCAATAAAGTGTGTTGTTAGTATTCTGATTTCGTTACTTTCATCTCTTAAACTGGCAGGTAGTATTGGCCTATAATATAGTGCAGTGAGGGAAAAATATGGCTGCTCTAGTAAGTGGACCAGTTATTTTAATCTTTAAAAGCTTTCACTGGTTACCTTGCATTGTAGAATTACTACAAGTGTACCAGGCTGCTCTTCTTTCATGTTTAAGTATAACTCTCTCCATTCTTGATTTTTTGAATAAAAATTCCTTTAGTACCGTATTTTCCGGTGTACAAGACAACTGGGCGTATAAGACGACCCCCAACTTTTCCAGTTAAAATATCCTCAATCCCCCCTCCCCCCCCGCAGCGTCCTAAAGCTCGTCTTCCCCCAACATCATCCAGCTACCCCTAGCGTCCTCCCCAACATGCTCCAGCTCCCCCCAACATCCTCCCCCACATACTTCAGCTCCCCCCAGCGTCCTCCACCATCCCTCCCGCTCGCCTGCTGCGTCTGGCTGTTTCATCCGGCTGCTTCATCCGGCTTTAAAGGTAATGGCTTCATCCACCACCCCTCCCACTCGCCTGCTGCTTCCTCTGGCTGCTTATGTTGCGCCCCATGCGTGCTGACGTCACGCGTACACACAGGGCACAACCAATAAAATTAACCGCTGACCACCAATGAGCCTGTAACGCTCTAAAGGGGGCCCGTGCTTAAATATTGTATCACGGCCGGGCCCCCTTTAAAGCATTACAGGCTCATTGGTGGTCAGAGGTTAATTTTATTGGTTGCGCCCCATGCGTACGCGTGACGTCAGCAGCCGGAGGAAAGCAGCAGGTGAGCGGGAGGGGTGGTGGAGGGCCATTCGATCGTCTGGGCCCTGCAAGCAAGTACCCAGCGTATAAGACGACCCCTGACTTTGGCACGGATATCTGTATTATATAACCTCAACAGCTTTTTTCCCCAGATTCTGCTTTACTGTGTTACTACTTAGCTGGCAGGTTTAGCCTTGCCTGTATTGCCTTTGCCTCTGTCTGGCACCAGTAAGTCGCAAAACCCAATTTATAGTTTTATATTGACCTTACAAGAAGCTAGTATGGGGTGTACCCTAACATCATTTGGGATGTGGCAAACCCAACAGGGAAGGGTATTGTTCTTACCACCCATTCATCAAGATTGACTATACATTAGCTTGTACCGAAATATATTGTACTAACATAATTATTTCTATGTACTAAGCGTACTTTTCTAGGAAAGCTTTAGCGTAAAGTGGCCTTTTAATTATTCACATTCCATTAGGGTTTTCCTAAATAAATGCATAGTACAATAATTTTTTTAATTAAAGATTTATTTTAGGGTGAATAATTCAAGAATATGTGCATCAGTACACTGCTACATGTTTAAGGCTGGTGCAAATTATTAATTGTAAGTAGGTTTTCCATCTCCTCTGGGAAAAAAAAATACCAGCCTTCCAGTATTTTTATCTTATATAGCAAACAAGGGAAATTTGTGCTCAGCAACAAATTTTCAACAATTAGTCTGGGGTGCAATGAAGCTGGGACCACAAAATTCATATAGACAGCAACAGGAGGTCTTCTGCACTCACCTATTATCAATATATATAGGACATCAAGACATTTGAGGGTTGATTCACTAAAGTGCGATAACGCGTATTGCTTGTTTTTTTGCGTTAAAGTAGACGCGGAAAAAAACGAGCGATTCACTAAAGTATACGGTAAGTCGCATATCGTGTGCGTTAATTAGCGTGCAACCACATGCATTAATTTTACCGCATTGCATTAATTAGCACACAGAAATAATACTAACGCATGATTCACACTTGAACACTTAGACGCGCTAAATATTGCATTTGTCTATGCGAAATTTAACACCTACCTGGGGCAGGTGGTAATTATAGAAAAGTACAGTTCATGAGCTTTTTGCAACACAATATGGACTTTGCAGTGTAATTTATTCAAGTATGTGTTGGCCCTAGAGTGATGCAGCCTCCAGTTTGCAGGGAAATGGTCATTTTCAAAAAAAGTAGTTTTACGAACGTAATAGGTGTGTATGGCTAATATGGAGTGCGCACGAAAAGTTAATTTTATTGCCCTAATTTTAATGCCCTATATATATTGATAATGGGTGAGTGCAGAGGAACTCTTGTTGCAATTTTTCTTACCTATTAATAACTTTGGCATCAAGCATCATTTTAAGTAGCCAGGTCAGGTGGCCTACTACCACTTTGTATGTAGTATGCCTAGCATAATAAAAACACTATTTATTTTACACCAGCTTTTACACCTGCTTTGCTATAAAAAGTTTATAGGTTTGTATTTTCAGGGGCCTACAACACCAATTCGTATTGGCTAACCAGGGTCAAAATTATGATGAGTAAAAGAAAAAAAAAATTGATGCTTGAAGTTAAATATTTTAATTACCTAGAAGAACATATACACTGAAAAACTGGTACTGAGAACCTACACTACATTTAGATCACATTATGGTACATTAATAGACAATTTACATTTAAGTGCATGGCAAGAAAGGTACACAAGTCTAGTACATTTTTATTAGAAACTAGTTTTGCATAGAAATTTGGATACATTTGTGTGAATTGTACAATTATTTTAGCTATGCTGGTTTCTATGCTAGCTTTCTGTTACAATATCTTACACACCTTCAAAATTATGGCACTTGATCAAAAATAGGTAAGTTCCTATGCACCATACTTGTAGTATCAGTATTATTACAGTAGGCAGTGTACATTTTTAAGTTGCCAAAAAAAACAAAATATTCATAAAACTATAAACAAGATGCAATCAGACCAGTACACCTGTTGTGTTAAACTGATTAATGGCTGTACATTTTTTTCCAACTTGTGAATAAATTAGTCACATTTATTTTCCCTTTAATGAAGATAATGTTTTCCATGTAGAAAATTGTAATATGCAGCTTAAAGAAAATGAAAATTGTATTAAAAAGACTGAAGAGGTAAATGAATGTAGATGCTATTTATCCTATTGTGTGCATTCAGTTTCATTTGTTTCTTATATTTTCTAATTAGTGAATTTTAATTATCCAATATACTACGCCAACTGCTCACTTTTACAAAATTATCAGTGTTGCTGTAAGCAATTCTAAATAGTCTTTTGTTACTTTTTTAAGTTTGTAAATATACTAATTATAATGGAAGTTTTTTTGATGTTAACAATTATGTAATTAGATCATGAGTTGCTAACAGACTTAAAGGGTTCTTAAAGATAAGGCATGATTAGGTTACGGATGATGAACCTTGTGCGTAGTGATTATTTGTGCCTCCATAAGCCCCCTTAGCTCTCCATCTTTGCTTCCACATTCAGAACCACTTTCTGAATCCAGCAGGCCCCAATCCTTCTCAGTGAATATGGGCAGCTGTTATATTTATTAGTTTAGATGCAAAAACATATCAATATCATATATCATAACAATATCTAAGTGTTATCATAAAAGGCTTTTTTAGCATTGATACAGTATGAACCAGAACTGCACATTAGATCAACCAGGAGAATCATCTATCTATATCTGAAGCATTTGCCTTTAACTTAAAAATTAAACATCTTGAAAAATATTTATAAATAAGATTAGGTGTATAATGCAATCTGCTTAGACCGTAGTTAAACTCCACTCCATGGGCAACAAATCTCTACAGAATGCCTTTCCACCGACTTTGAAAAACAAAGCAACACTTTTTTAGTCACCTGTACCAGAGTTTACCAGCAGGCAACTAATGTCCCTATAGGACATCACCCTTATTAGTCATGCTTGCAAAATGAGTGGGGGGAAGTTTCTATTCAAATAGGTGAGGTGGAAAGGAGCAGGCTGAGGTTTTGCTTGTATCTGATAACTAAAGGTGGCCGATAAAACATACATACAGTCCTCACCTTATCTTCATGTGTATGGGACTATCAGATGGTCCTGGGTCAGATGTTAAATGGACAGGTTTAAAAAATCCCTACAGTCTGCGTCCTACAGTCTGTGATCCTATTATTCAATCCAATATCGCCCACCTCAAGGTGGGCCTATCTTTGATAGATCCTTGGCAACGTCACCAATGAGCATACCTTTCGGTGTATAGCCAGCTTTACTCTCTGACACTCAAACACTATAGTTGGCAGATGCAATCTCACTTACCTCTGTTATGTGTATAAGGCTACTTGCTGAAGGGAGAAGTTCAGATACATATTAAGGTGCTATAAAAGACATCTTACAAGACATAGCTTTTTACTGTTTTAAAACAGCAGTACCTCTGAGCTGGTACAGTTAGCTCTTTTTATTTTCTTATTGATTGTCTTTTAAATACTAAAAAAAGATCAATGATGTCTTGATTGAGTAAAAAGAAACGTTTTTGACAAGAATATCATGTTACTATAATTTAGGTTGTTTGATTTAGAAGATAGTTATGACTTTGATGATGAAAGTTTCTTTGCTGCAGAGAACTCATTAATGTTTTTGAGCATTATGAGCAGCGAGCACATAGAGGAGATAGTCATACCTAAGCAGGACTTATCAGAGGCAGGATTTGAAGAAAGCAGAAATGAACAACACTTTGCTAAGCTGTACATTGCCCAAATGTATGCCTAATTTTCATATTTACAAAGCTGAAAACAAGCAACTCATTTGCAAAGTCAATCATAGCATAATGGTGCTTAAATCACATGAAGACATGCAGTGAATCACCTCATGCATATTCTGCTGCTTAAAGATTCATAATAATTTTCAAATAAATAAATAAAACATCAAAACTTGCCATCTCTGTCATCCTTAAACTGACAAGGATATCTAAAGGTTTTGCTCTGCAGACAAAGAGATTACTGTGGAACAGTTATTTGCAGTGCTCACATATCATTTTTTGATTTATGATGGAGTAATATTAGATATATTGAATGTACTATTTGGGTGACATAACATTGTATTCATTACACTGTATGTATGTAAGAATTTTTTTTAGAGGGGGAGCATGAAAAGCAGTAAGCAAAATTACAGAGAATTGTAAAAAATAAAGAATAATGTAGCATCCGGAAAATGGTTTTTGTATGGGTCAGCAATAATATCTTGTGGCACTATTCTGTTGCAGCTTGTGGAAAAGATAAGCTTGCAGTTAAAACAGAAAATTTGGCACTGCAAGCAGGGGCTCTGCTGCCATGAGGCGAGTTGAGATACATGCCTCAGATAGCAGTGCCCGCAAGTTACAAGGGGTGTCAAATAGGCGGAATTTTGGCTCTTCTGGTACAGGGAGCATACTAGTAATGTGGCTCAAGCCGCCTCAAGCTGCATTTAAGCGAGAATCGACTCTCAGACTGCAAGTGGCACAGTTGATGGTTTATGCAATATGTTTTTGAGGTAGGTTAATAGCAACAAATTAAACTCTACCATACATGGGCAAATTTAAGCTGCCCATTTTGGGCCTCCTGACCGATTTGGCACCCTAATAACCCATGTGTGGGGGTCCTCCTGTCCGACAGGCCTACCCAACATATCAGGGGAAGATCTGCTCATTTGGTGATCTTGCCAAAAAAACAGATCCTAGAAGGTATATCCAGCTTTATTTAGGGAAATTATCAGCATACTGCAATGGGATTTGGGTTTTGGTAAGTAGTTGATTAAAAATCAATAAATGAACAGACATATACTTTATTTAAATATGCCCTTTTTGTGTTCTGTTTGTGAAAGGCAATGTCTAGAATTCCATTGTTAGGGATTTTAATACAACTAGTTGGGGAAATGTAAAAAAAATAAATAATTAACAGAAAAATATATTGACACTGTTAATAATTTTTCCTTTTTACATATTTAACATATGCTTTGTTAACCCCTAGTGTTTAATCTACCATCAGAAAATTTTAGCTCCAGTGTGCAATAAAAACATATTACTGAATCAAAATAGGATATCTACAAGCCAACTGTCTGCTGAAGAATATTATATTGTGAAATGCATATTTTTGTTTAGTTTAAGTTTGCAATTTTGTTTTCTGTTTCTCACTTTACATTCCCCCATATATCTCTAGGCTGCTTATTTTACAAACCTGAATTGGCATGGATGGCTGGTACTCAACAAATATGCTCAAGGTGTTTAAAGCCACTTATGCTGACCGGGCTATCATGCATTGCCTGCAAATTATATGCTGAGAGTACTTGAGCTAACCATATATTAAAGGCTCATTAACCCAAAACTAATGCTGTGCAAGAAATAAGAATGTACAAGCATGGGATCTAGTATCTTGAATCCCAGTATGCAGAAAGCTCCAAAATATAGAAAGGCCATCTCCAAGTAAGTCCATTTTCAGTGATTTCCTTTTTCTCTGTAATAATAAAACAGGCCCTTGAACTTGATCCTAAGTTGCATAAATCCATACTGGTGGCAAAACAATGCTATTGGGTTTATGTAATTTTTTTTTTTTTCAAGTAATGCTGATATATGATGATCAAAACTACAAAAAACCGTTATATGAAAACCAATATGGAATAAACATAAAATCATGTACAGAAACAGATTTAGGTGAGCTAAGTGAGCAATGGAAGCCCTCAGTTTTTTTTTTACTATTGTCAAAAAGTATTTTTCTGGATGATTATGTATTTATTTATATAGATGTATAGTTTCAAACTACCTGATTGCAAGCTTTTTATTTCATACAATACCATGATTTAGTGGGGTATTTTAGTCTATGAACCTATAACGTTTCCCATATAGCTGTTAAAGGAAATAGATCATAAACCTTTTTTTCCTGTATAATTAAGACAAATTGTTTTATCACTTTCTGTTCTGAAAATGAGATAACATTAATAATTACAGCTATGAACCTGGTCCATTCAGCTGTGAACCTGGTTGGTGATCCTTCTATTCATTTACTCTGATAGGCAGATTGATTGGTGGAGATTAGCACACGAAAGCAAAATGAAAAGCTTATGTGGCAATGGGACCTCTTATTGAAAGAGAAATAGAATGAACTGATACTTCTGGATTAAACAACACAGTCTTTAAAGTTAAATATTATATAAAGATAGTGTCTTATGAGAAATAGCAATGAAGAAACAAATATTTTTAGAATTAGACTGTCAATATTAAGGATGTTTTATTTATAAATAATACTTCTGCTTTACTTATTTTTTGTAAATGTTTAATAAGCATGCTAACATAATGCCAGTGTACTTGGTATTTGCCAAGGGGTGTCCTTAGAAAGAAAGTCTTCCCCTCCATCCAGTACAGTGCTGGGTTTGGGTAGACACCTACTGGAAATGTTTAAATGTTCGATCAGAGAGCTAGGTGTCATATAGCCCAGGTGGTGACATATCAGTATTTTACCTCCCCCTCAGTATTATTCAAGGCTGGAACTAGGGGTAGGCACCCCTAGGGCACAACAGTGGGGGGGGGGCATGCCAGACAGGTACTTTTCCTGTGTACCTTTAGTCCGTGCTTCCTTGTCGTTGCCCCCACTGCTTGTAATTGCCCCTGCCACTTGTCGCTCAGCGGGGCAATTACCCTCCCTGCAATAGTGCATGAGTGAGGTGGATGACCGGGTTGCCTAAGGCACCCTGCGCCTTGGCCAACTCCTGGTTTTATTTTGAATGAAAAAAAAAAGGCCTTGAAGAGGTTAATTTTCAGCTGTGTTCTCACTGTGAAGTGGAAGGAGAACATTCATGTAGAACCTTGGGTAGTATAGGTTTCGGAAAAGTTGGGAACAGAGCATGTGAATGAGAAAGAGTAAAAGAGAGGGTAGAGTTTGTGGAAGTGCAAAACTTAAATAGTTGAGCCCCACCAAGGGTGTTTGTAGGAATATCGCCTCCACCAGTGTAGGGAGCTACGGTGTGGGCTAGTAGAGGTTCCCTTATTAGCCCTGATAGTTTATAGAAAGCCAGCTCTTATATTAAATGCAACACAGACACAAAAATGTGATATTTATTGGGAAATATTACCATGTTTTGTACATTATTAGTAAGGTGCCCAGATAGTGATATTCTGGTTTCTGCTTCTGACTGATCCAGATCATTTCAGTTAACTAAACAGAAACACCTATTTTATTTTGCATGTAAAACCTGGAATTTAATTGTGTGCCAAAACACAATACAGGGCAGAGTGAATGATTTTGTCATTACTGATCATTTTTAAAAAAAAAACCAGATGGTAAAGTGTAAACATTTTAAAAAAACTTAACCATACTGGATCTTTAAAGGGCATATTAAATCCTTCTGCGTTACATTGGTACATTTAATCATGTGCCGTATGGTTTACAAGCAACTGTTCACATCTGTATTGAGAATGGTGCCCAACATAACTTGCATGTAGAACATACAAAAGTAGTAATGTATCAGTGCAAGAAAAATATTGACAACTGTTTTAATGAAATTACATTGATTTGTAATTGAGGCTTTTTTGATTAATTGCTAAAACACAAGTAACGACTGCTTATCTGAAAATCTGACTCAAATCTAATCTTTTGCAAATGAAATCATATTTTGCTGCAATAATATATATTATCACAGCCACAATATTTGTTGTATATTTATTTTCTGAGATGGTAATGACAATATGCAGCATAATTAACATATCCATTATTTTTTATTGCAGTAAGAAATCTGTTGGAAAGAATAATTGGTTTAGAGAAATACTTCACATGTAGCAGTGTTTACAGCCTAAAAAGGGCTTATGAAAAATTATGTTGTGATTAGGTTTGATAGTCTTGGATATATTACTGCTGTGCACGTATTTATTAAACAATGTGTTGCTAATATAAATTTTATGCATTAGAATTCCCTGTAAGTATGAAAATGGAAAGGATTTATCACTGCAAAATAGCTCGAATTTCTATGTAAGATAAAATACAGATGTGCTTTACAAAATCAATAGGAAGGCACAATTAAATCATGGAAATGATATGATGAAATAGAGCATTAAAAATGAATGCTTCTCATACAGTGTTATATTCTCACATGAACAAATTAAGAACATTTAGGTCAGAACTTGATTTTTTTTAATCTCAGTGGCAATTAATGCTGCCAAAATATTTTGTGGAAGGCTGCAGTAATTGGTATACCTGTGTGATTAAAGCTCTGTTGCATTTCAAATATATCAAATACCTTATTATAATAAAGTATTAACATCTACAGCTCATTCAAAGGGCTTGAATAGAGAAAGTAAAATGTACAAATGTTGCAAGCAACAAAGAAAATGTAACCACAGGAAGTTGCCTTTTTTCACCTTTGGTTATTGTGTCAAACAAATCTGTAATGCATAGTCCCTTCTGCTCCCCTCTAATTTTATGTATTTGTTTTTTATTTTCCCCCACTGTCGGAACTGATCCTCATTCATTATTTGACTTTATGATGACCTGTATATCTATAGCTACAGGCTTTTCTTTTGAGATCCAAACATTTTCTCCTTCTTTTTACCCCATCTTTTACCCCATATTTCCAGTATTTACATATGGGTGAATTTACTTTTCAGTCATCCATGGGCTCAATAAAATTAGGGTTTAGTGATAGTTGATGGGAGGCATGAGAATAAAGGTTATTGACAAACCAATAGGATTCTTAAATAGGAAAACCTGAAGCTTAGGGAGCTGAGGAGTCAGGCCGACAGTCACAAACAGATGAAAAGAGAGCATCCCTCCTACACATCCTTATGGCCCTTGAATTTATATAAAGAAAAAAAGTTACAGTGTTGTAATTTTAACTTTCACTTGATGCAGTTCTTGTGGTTATTGTAATGTTAAAAATTCATTAGCGTTCATGCAGGAACCATTGCCCGCCTCGTTCCACTGAGTCAGTTTTGTTTACAGCTGGTGCTGGGTGCAGGTCCTCTCAGACCTCTCTTCTAACTAATCAGATTGCAAATCTCCATGGAATCGCGGAGTGGGACATTTTGGCAAAGAACACATTTACGTGGGGTTTTCAAGTGCGTTGATCTAGCAGCCATCTGTTTATCTCTAAATTTCAGATAGCAGACTGTGCCATTCTATTGTATCAGAGAACTACTGATCAGGGCCATTCTGTAGGGCTGGGGAACTACTCAGCAGAGATTTTGTAGCAATGACTAAACAAGTAGCTAGAGGTGTTCAGTTGCAATCTGCCAACTCATATGCCTCCCTTTATGACCAAGGATATTGCTCTGGAGATGCCCACCTACCTATCTGACCCATGATATTGTTGCATCCCATAGCATTGGAGAACTTCTTAGTGGTGGTTGAAAGTCATAATTTTTAAAGCTCACTATTTTATGTTACAGGTATGGGACCGGTTATCCTGGGGTTTTCCGGATAAGGGATCTATCTGTAATTTGGATCTCCATTAAGTCTACTAATATTTAAATATTGATTAAATAGGCTTGTTTTGCCTTCAATAAGGATTAATTATATCTTAGTTGGGATCAAGTACAAGGAACTGTTTTATTTTTATAGAGAAAAAGGAAATCATTTTTAAAAAAATTAGTTATTTGCTTATAATGGAGTCTGTGGGAGCCTTTCTGTAATTCAGAACTTTCTAAATAATGGGTTTCTGAACAAGGGATCCCATACCTGTACTATTCTTTATAATTAGAGGAACCCAGTTAAATTATTTTATTTATGATATGTTAATATTCAAAGTAGCACTTAGGAATGCTGCTATATCTGGTGCAATGCACATGATTAAAAAAAATCAGTTTTTTATTTTGGTACAGATGAGTCTCAACATGTGGCCATGTATCCAACATTCTGACTTGCTTTGAGGTTGTGTGGGGATGGGAAGCAGCACCAAATTTGCTTGAGGTGTGTATATTTTAGACTGAAGCAATTCAGTGAAAGTGAAGTAATTCAGTTCAACAGTATTTGGAAGCCTATAAAAGTCTTTTGTTACAGTCAGTGGATACTGAGATTTGAGTTATTCTGAGCACTAATCTAAAAATAAATGGCAAAAGTTATTGCACAATATCCAGCTGTCAGGAAGGTACAATATGTAGAAAACTTACACAGGAAGCCTTTTTATATTGCATGGTTTTGGAAATCTTAACACTTCCTAACTTAATAGTTTGAAACAAGCCAGAGTAAAATGACTGGCTCTATCTTGTACTTAAACCAATTAAAAAAGCAAATAGACGATTTGTCTAATTTATAAGCCAGGAATAAACAGTCCCCAAATAAAAATGAGACGTTGCTTAAGCTAATTTCCAATGCAACCAGGGGTAAAAAGTCCATAGTGATCCATCTTTTGCAAAATTACAGCTCCCAACAAAGCTGGCAGGGAATCTGGGAGTTGTAGTTCTAACAACTGTAGCTCTGAAGGTTTCCAGTTCCTACTGTAAATGAATATCTTTGTGAAATGTGTTAGCACTTTACAATTTCTATAAAGCTATATGTATGTAACTATATTAAATCTAGGTGATTTCTGTTGTTTGTGATTTATACCGTTAGGGTGTGTATCTACTTTAAACTGCAAGCCTGTGTGATCTTACTGTTCTCTTTAACTGAAATTCAGGCTGTAATATAAGTCAGCAAGATTTTGCTGTAATATAATTCAGCAAGATTTTGCTGTAATTGAGAATTTTTAGAAAACAATATTTTCCTTTCATAGTTTTTGTACCATAACTGCTTCTGTAAAATTATGTGACTACATGATAAATGATTGCATACATGTCAGCATCAGGGACACAACCATCATGGATTCCATACTGTATGAGAGAGGACTGGATTGGTACTATACAGCTGTGCCAAAACTAAAAGCTGAATGAATGAGATGGAGATTAAAGCCGGTAGTCTGAGCCTGTATTCAATCATTGCAGTCACTCTGTTTGCCTGCTGCATGCTGATGAAGTTTTGTGAATGGTCCCATGTCCTTTCAATGCAATATAATTCAGAAGTGGTGATTATTACTTGAACTCAGCTAACACTCAAGATAAATGGTAAAGACCTGTGTGGTAACAAAAATGCCTGTTTTGAGATCTTTAACCCTAACGTATACAATAGATTTTATCCGGCATTATTAGTTGTTAGTTGCTCCTGTAGGTTTTTAATGGATACAGTTCTAATACATTTTTCCGTTTTATTCCAGAAAAGGCAATTATATTGGGAACTAAATAACCCAAGATACAAATAATAAAAAAAAACCACATGGGTCAAACAAATTTGTCCAATCTTTGTTCTTATGAAAAAGAAAAGCATCATGAAAAGGTATCATTGGATTCCATTGACATTTAGCCTATCTTGAAGAAACTCTTTGGTTTTACAAACTATATTCTAGTAATTCTTTCTAAGCAGCTATTCATTTATAGTGTATTATAAACTGTATGTCCCTTTAGGACAATATTGCTCATTTAAAGCTTTTATTAATTGAACTTAGCTAACATGCATTATGAATTACAAAGACAGGTTAACTGGTTACAAGTTTTCCTTGTGCAGGAATTAGTAGATTGCTTTTTACTCTTCTTACACAGTGTACATCCAAACCTATAGTGTAATTGTTGTTGATATTTTCATGGTATCATGTTGAGGAAGCATCCTATTAGGCAGCTCTTCTTTATATGTGAGAAATTTATGTATAGAAAACAGCTCATTTACAGATACCCTGCATGCAAGTGCAAGAGAATAAAGATTCAGAAAAGTGTGCTCCTTTAGTGCTTTCTAAAAGCACTTGTGTTTGGGGGTCTGGCTGCAATCTGCACCTAGCGCTGATTTTCATATGCAGAACACAGCACCTTAGAGCAAATGGTAGAGGGCTCCACTGTGACCTGCTACTGCTGGTGCTCAATGAATGAATGTGAACCAATCACCTGTTTCCTGTTAAACAGTAAAAATAAACAATACCTGTTGATTGGTTTCTATAGATAACTAGCGCTATAGCATGTTTTGCACCTGTAATTACATTACCCCTTGAAGGAGAAGGAAAGGCTAGTAAACAGTTAATCTCAAAATGCAGGCATACCTTCAGTTGTCTCAATAGTGCCCTTAAGTCTCCCCATATTTCACCTGTTCAGAAGATCAGATGCCAAACAGGAAGAAAAAAAGCTGAGCTGGGTAGAGAAGATTCCCATAATACAACGCTCCTGCACAGACACTACGACCAGAACTGTAGTAAGCACATGCGCACAAGCAGGAGCGTCTGGTTGCCATGGGTGCAGTTGGTGTGTGAGACGCAGCCTCCAGGTGCTGGGGGAGCAGGGGGGGGGGGTTGAGTCTGCTGGGGATGCATTTGCAGTAGTGAGGGAAAGGAAGTGGGCATCCCTAGTAAAGATGGCGGCGCAGTTCACTGAAAAGAGTATGTAGTAAGTGTATCTCTGTAAATCTTTCATTAGGCAAGCCAGGAATATAGCGTTTTTACATAGCAATAGTAGTACTATTGCATAGTGTGCTTCATTGATTTTGACTTTCTTTGTCCTTTAACATACTCTGCATGTGATATATTATACCCCATACTAATTTATAATTTTTGAAGTTTATTGGCTAATAACGAGATAAGAATAATGTGGTAGGAAAGGTAACCATATTGGAAGTGCGTGGGAATAAAGAGGAAGTTATCATATTCATTCTTTTGTATGCTATATGCATTATTTTTAGTGGGACCTGATAAGAAGCATGAAGTATGACCCTAAAACAATTTAACTTTACCTGCTACAAACACACTGCATTTGAGTTTATCTCATTTCGTTATACTACTGCTACACTTGTATACTTGGGTCAGTGCTTTTTCAAAAACCTGAATCTGACGTAAATGAAAAAGTCAGTCTAATAGTGCACTATAGTTTAAAACTTTTTAACCCATATGTAATGAAAGGCAATAGGTTTGCAGT
The DNA here is from genome assembly GCF_000004195.4 of Xenopus tropicalis. Lineage (NCBI taxonomy): Eukaryota > Metazoa > Chordata > Amphibia > Anura > Pipidae > Xenopus > Xenopus tropicalis. Next base: position 73,135,655 of record NC_030679.2, on the reverse strand, counting down.
AACCCATAGCAACCAATAAGAGGTTTGCTTTTAAACAAGTGACCAGTAAATTCTACCTGCTAATTGGTTACTATGGATTACTGCTTCTGGGCAATCATAGTGCCTTTTTTTTATATAACCCCAAGTATGAATTAAATCTTCGTATCAGATAACAAGTTTTCCATGATAACATTTTCACTAATTGTTGCACACAAACACATCAAAAACATCATCATAATGAACAAAAATACTAGTGTTGCGCTAAAACAAATATGTGCGCTGTAACTGCAAGAACAGGAATATACAGGCATTGAATCTCTAATCTAAGATGCTTGGGACCTGAGTTTCTTTTTGAAATAAGGGCATATGTGTAAAAACTATTTTACATTGGCACTTTTAACAAATTAGTTTAATATATAAAAATACTAATATAAACCTGTACTTTTTCTACACCTTTTCTGTAACATTGTTTTCATTGACTTCAGTTTATTTTGATATGTCATGAATAATCTAATAGTATAAGGAAAGTGTTATATTTTTATTAACAGCTCGAGAGTTTTTATATATGGGGTTTACATGTCAGAGTAAACTGCTTTTTTTGTGTGCTTTGTAGAAAATGTCACTTTATAAATATGTAGTCAGTTTAGTGCAGTTTTTTTTTCAACCTTTACCAGTAAAATTAACATATCTTTTAAATAGGCTCCAAAATACTGAATACAAACATTTATACAATATATTTGTTATTATGCGAGAGAGAGAGAAATATTTATTAATTCCACTTCTTGCAAAGATTATGTCAAACTAAATGTAATCTCAGTATGTTTCCATACATATCCATACAGATCAATCTGCATGCAAGCGTTACCCATTCCCAAAAATGGTCTTTTTTACCCGGAAGATACGTAAGATGAGTATATTAGTGTACACTAATGAATGATTTTCAAGGTACAGCATCTATGAGATGATCAGCTCCACAGAGTGTGGGAGTTTAAGATAGGCTGCATAATACTAATTACAGACTTGCATTACAATGCTATTGTACTTGGTGTGTAGACTCAAGTGATTATACAGAATGTTCTGTATAATTGTTGACCTTTATTGTCATTCTGGTACATGGCTAAATCATAGTAAATGAGGAATTAAAGCTTCCCGTACAACTTTGGAATGGAGTAAATGAGCCATCTGTAGCTATGATACTAGGGAAGTGAGAATACCTGATTAAGTTAAAAGGCAATCTATGCAAATGTGGTACAAGGAGTTCTATCTGCAGCTATCAGTCAAGCATCTCAAGGGGCTGTTTTGATGTAAACATAATGAAATGTTTTCCATTTTATTATCCACGACCCTGATCAATTGTTCAGAAGGACCCAATGGATCTAGGGGAGATCGTTGAACTTTCACCTTTACCTCATGGTAATTAAATATTGGCATTGCATCTGTCATGTCAATGTAAATTACTGTGTAAACTAATTTGCTTTTTGAACAATTTGTATGTATCTCTAGCCCTCTGTATGTATTCATCTGTTAGTGCCACATAATCAATAAATTTGTTTTATTTTCCCATAGGATACAGAATTTAGGTGCATGGGTTATTGATGCAAAAGTGGGCTTTGTACAGTAAGAGAGTAAGCGAGTTGTATAAGCCTTTATACTGCAAAGAATAGATAGTACATAAGTATACATGCTCTATACGGTGTATGAGGCATTGGAAACTCTTCAAAATTAGATTAAAAGGGGTTTGAGTTTTGATAAGTGGTTATATTTAATTTTTAATTCTCAGTCTCACAATGCTCTCTATGCAAAATAAAACTATATAAATAGTGTATGAAACTTGATCAGGGTAGCACAGAGTATTCTTTTATTTAAAAGATTGTTCTTATATACAGTAAATTTGTATCTCAGGTGTGTTTTTCCAAAGTTATAATTGTCCTTCTGTGATCGCTTATTAAACATATGTCCAAATGTTTTTTTTTACAGAATAGACCAGTTTTCTAAGATTTTCCATTTTAAGCATTTAGTATCAGAAACCCTCAAATGCCTCAAAAGCTGCAAATCCTTACCAGGCTTGTACAGTGGCAGAGTAGTTCCATTGTCTAAGATAAATAATAGATCAGGGATTTCAGTGGTCTCATGGGATTCATTGCTTAGCTAGCCATACACACTCGAGGATCTTTTCAGTATATGTCGCCAACAAAAAGGCTTTCTGCTTACTCTTGTTGGAGAACTCACTGAATACCTTCCATCAGTCATTTCTACACCTGACAGTTTCCCCTTGCTACTGATGTGATTTGAACATTTTGCCTAGCCCAAGACTAGGGCATTTGTTATTATAAAGTTAGCAATCTACAACTTAGTTGCCACTTTTAATGTCCCTGTGGAATATAAAGAGTGGTCAACCTAAGATCTCTGTTCTGTTTTTTCCCTGGACTGTAGATTGTAGAAAAGTCCAATGGCTACTACATATATGCACTGCTAGCCCTGGACCAGGTCTCTGCATGCAGTATGTTGACAAATTGGATATTACATTGATGCTTCTGTGCTTTGTTGTAAAAGTAATGATGGTTGTCTTAGAATTCTCAAAAGCACCTATTCAGAGCCAGTCTAGTCTGTAGGCCTAGCAGTTCTATATACAAACAGGAACAATAAAGTCGTATTGTTAACCCCAGACAGCAGTTCTTGCTACCTGAACTAGTAGATCAATTCCTTATATTCCTAGTGGGGATTCTGTGCTCTGTAATACTCTTTATTTAGCTGCCTTCTTTGTCCTATCTTTAGAGATGTTCAGTTCAATAATTATAAACAGCTAGGCTCCACTCATCAAATTAAGTAGTCTCTAGTACCTCTGCATTGAAAACCTGTACCAAAATTCCTGCTTTTATTGCTTGTCTTTTCCCTTTTGGGAGCAATACCAATCTTCCCCAGTGATAGCCCTGTGTTAATAACTGTCATTGAGTTTTCTAATTATAGTTAACATCACTATTTGTGAGGAATTGGTCTCTGGGTCCCTTAAGTAGACTCAATAAACAAAATAAAACTTGTATCTCTCTCTCTCTCACGCTTTCTCTTTCTATATATAACCTGGCATACATAAAAAGATGTATAGTGACAATATCCCAGGCAGGCACAAGAGCTTGCACTTAGTTGTCCGACACAGAGCACTTCTACCAGGGTAATGGTTGTGCAGTGCATCTTGTACAGAAAATATATTTGTTGTGGGGTGCAGGGACGTCCACTGCCAATCTCTTGTTTTTGACTTTGGTAAATGGCCCCTTAAGCATTATGTTCAAGGTTTGCACTTGGGTAGTTATTGCAGGATTGTTGCTGAATGGGACATAAACATATAGACAAAGTAAAATTAATTTTCCCTTTCTTATCTGCAAAATTAATATACAGTGTGAAAAATAAAATATTATTTAAATATAAATATAATTTAAAAAATGTGTGTGGGTGTGTAGGTACTGTGTGTACTTGTCTATGTGTAAAACAAAATAGAATGTTAATGTCCAGATGGCCCGCTTGTGTTTCATTAATCAGATGTTGACAAAAAGCAGACATTGGTAGGCTGATAACGTTAAACACAAAAGTTTATCAATTGAATTAATTGAAGCTGAATGCCACCTAGACATTGTACGCTTTAATCAATTCAGGACTAATAAATAGGTCACCATAGTTTTGTTGAACCATTGAACCTATGACCTTTGCTAAATTAGTCATAGAATGATTTACAGTCTAGAAATGAGCTAAATCTCCCATGTTCTTATGAACCACTGAGTGTTTGCCTTAAGCAGTTTGTGCATAGAGAGAAAAGGCAGAGGGTCACTTGAGAAACCTGTATTCTGGCTTCATTTCTTTGACATTCATTTGGATTACTAGTTCAGTATGCCCCACTTCACTCTGCTAAACTAATATATCAGTCTGTTTGACAAATACTATTAAAATATGAATGGAGCAATAGAGAAGCACTCATACTGTGTATGGTCTCTCTCTTATAGTATCCATCCATATGCTCTATGGCCATCTTTACTCTTAAAGGGCAAGGAATACATTACAATATGTTTTAAGTATTTAATAGCGTACCCCCTGCTTTACCAAATAGATACATTTATATTTAACTAGTGTTTGCATCTGAAAGACTGCTCTGAGGTGTTCACCATGTTTTCTTTCGTGAGACAGTAAAAATGGCTGCTGTGAACCATGAAGCATGGTCAAAAGTTTTTTCTCTGGCGCGTCATCAGTTCTTAGGGTCACTGCGTCTGAGCTCCTTTTTGCATAGAAAATTCCTCACTCCCGAGCGCCCCTACTGTGCATACTCCCGGGCTTGGTCTTGGTGGTGGAGTGGTGCATTCTGGGTATTTTTTTTGTATTTACTCTGCAATTTTTCCTTAACTGAAGGGGTTCCAGCAACTAAAGGGTTACACAGAAAAGCCATTTTCAGGTATGCCTATACTATGGCTTAATATCTATAATAGATTTTCCTTGTCTTTAAGTACTGCTAAAAAGACTATTATATATTTTAAAGAGATGCTAATGAGTCCTTAATAATAGTTATTTGTGCTATAAACAATATATACACAGACACATGCAGAAAACCAATGATTATATTAGTCTTGCCACACAAGTGGATCTTACAATTTATTGCCATTTTAAGAGCAAAAGAAAGATTTTCATAGAAAGGTTTGGCAAAATAAATATGCAGTTACTGGAAGAGAGGACGGGGACAATGGGGAGTGGCTTCACCACCAGACTAACACTAAGATGATTGAAACAGTGAGTTTTGAATTTTCCAATCAAGTGTATGACAGTTGACCCATTAATCGTTTATATTACATCCAGATCACAAGAATTACAATGTTGATTGTAAAAATTGTCGAAACTATAAAAATTACAATGATTCTTGCCAATTCAAATATTTATTTTATTATTTCCTCACTTGTAGTTGCAACTTGGTTTCAACAGCCATTTTCCAACTATGCCTTAACACTTGTAATAAATTTGAAACTGATTTATTTTGTTTCCTAGAGCAAATATCTTTTATTGTCTAACAGGAAATGCAGCCTTCCAAGTTCAGCATGTTGTGCTTAGAATATATTTCACAACAGCATGAATATTATGTCAAGGGAACTGGCAGCCTTCTCAGCAAGTGGTATGGATATTCTGGGTTACTAACAGCAGGCACCTAAGGCAATACAAAAATCTTTGCTAGATGGAAGTTTTATTAAAAATTTAAAAAGATGTAATCCAGCATGCTACATGGACATGAACAGTAACATATTTATTTAACCAGGGTTCTTGTGAGTAAATAATGCAGAAGAACCATATAGATATACAGGAAATATTTTTACATTTGCAGTTTCTTTGGCAGAATTACATAATAATTAAAATTGTCCCTCTGAGGCAGGGGTCCCCAAACTTTTTTACCCATGAGCAACCTTTAATTAAAAAAAAAAAGTTGGGGAGCAATGCAAGCATGAAAAAAGTTTCTAGTGGGTGACCAATAAGGGCTATGATTGGTTATTTGGTAGTGTGGACTGGCATATTAAAGGAAGCTTTGTTTGGCAGTACCAATACTTGCCTCCAAGGCAGAAATTCAAAAATTAGCACCTGCTTTGAGGCCACTAGGAGCAACATTAAAGAGGCTCTTGATCTACTGGTTGGGGATCACTGTTCTAAGGTGACAAATGAGAGTGGAAGGGTTTAAATTGGCCAGGTAAGGCTAGCTTTATTGACATGTCTAACCTTGCCATCCAGATTCTAGAAAAGTTTTAATAGTATATTCAATTTTTAAATGAAATTTGTTCCAATTAAATTGGACCTGTCACTCTAAGAATTCCAAATCTATTTCTATCATGTTAGTCAAGCAAAATAAACTCTACTTACAGTCCACAATCCACAATCCACAATCACAGCAAGCAGCCAGGCACCATTTTGTGGTGTTATTAAGGCATGTTTTGTATCATCCAAAATCATGTGTAAGTGCTAAAATTATAGACTATAAGGAGGGAGGAGGAATGTGAGAAGTGCAGTGACATCTAGGAAGTGCAAAAAGGAAAGTGAAAGTAAGTAAGTGCTCAGTCATAGAGGAGGGGCAAGCAATATACGATTGACAGCTCAGATTTTTAAATACATAGGTATGGATGTGTTGATAAATAAAACAAATATGGGGTTCATGTTTAATTTGTTTAATTAATAAAATAACTTTTATGGGTGGGTAACAGGTTCTCTTTAGCACAGATAAATATATTGGCTACATTTAATTCAGTAAGATGTGGAAAAACATGGTTGCTTCCTGCATGCTGCCACTTGGGAGACTACCTCTTGGAGGAGGTTTTCATCTCTGACTACACATTGACAGCTTTGCATGCATAAAAGTAATTATAAACTGTATCAAAACGACTACCGCTTTGTTGACTGCAGGTTCAAATGTGTACTAAAAAAATAGGGTTTAGCAGCACAGTGTGCACAAGCCATGTCTTTACCCACAATTTAGCATTTATACCCACAATTCTAGGGTAATAGTGGCCTCAAGGTGATGTGTCAGACAGAATTGTGTCCAATATATTCAGATGAATGCAATTGCACATGTGCTTCGGCACAAATCAGGCACAATTGCAATGTGAGCCTTTGGTATCAGGATGTCATCATTTCTGATGCTCTGCAATAGCAAACAAAACAAAAAGTACGCAGTGTCTTATGATACAGCTTGATGTATGGTTGAGTCCATCGAGTTCAAACTTTTACGTCTTTATGAAGCCTGCCTAACTGCTAGTTGATCCAGAGGAAGGCAAAAAAAACAAACCTGTCTGTAGCCTCATGAATTTGCCTCAGAGGGGAAAAAATGTACCAAGATGGCAATCAGACCAGTTCCTGGATCAACTTGTACTAAGAGCTATGGCCCATAACCCTGTATTTCCTCAATTGCTAAAAAGCCATTCACCCTTCTTGAAGCTATCTAACTGGGACCTTACTACCTACATCTACAATGTATTATTTTTTGTAGTGATGCTAAATTGGTGTAAAATAGCATTGTATGTATATGTAAATGTATATAGTAAATAGTAAATAGCAATGTATAGAACAGTGGTGTACTGAAACCAGTCTTTTATTTACGTTCTACATTTTTAGAGCTGAAATGTCAGATTAGATTGTCAGATGCAGTTTAATAATTACCATGTTTTCTGCTAAATAGACCTGTGCTGAATGCACTAGTTTTTGGCTTCTCAGCCGCTTTAAAGCTTTTAATATACTCATGACTTTCACACAGGGATGATGTGTAAAAATGAGGCATAACAAGTATATTATGCCAGCATTTTGTTTAAAATACACACAGGGGTACATTGATGCTTCATAAATCTGTAAAGCTGGCATCTGTTACTACAGAATGTTTTTGTTGAGTTTTTGTGGTAGATTTACATTTCAATGCAAAAACGGCTTCATCAGCACTCGGAACAGCCATGGTATTTAAAAGAAACCTTTATTTATTCCATTTAAAAACACACAGAGGCCTAACGCGTTTCGTGCACTAGGCACTTAATCATAGGCCTATGATTAAGTGCCTAGTGCACGAAACGCGTTAGGCCTCTGTGTGTTTTTAAATGGAATAAATAAAGGTTTCTTTTAAATACCATGGCTGTTCCGAGTGCTGATGAAGCCGTTTTTGCATTGGACTGAAATTTGCTCCCCAGGCTACGGGTTCGGGGCTGGCAGCACCCGGACCATACTTCGAATTTGGTGAGATGTATTTTGTTTACCTTCATTGAGAGTACACATAACAGTGGCGGGCCTGGGGTTTATACACCCGGGCTTATGAACGTTCTAGGTATAACTTTCTTGGTTTTGACCTTTGTGACTTTTTATTTGCTTTACCGCCACCAACTATTAAGAAGTTTCTTTTACTTGTTTGTTTTGGGTTCAATAATAACCCCCTTCCTCCGTTTTGCTGTAGATTTACATTTACCTAAAATGAAAAATTCTCACATTAGTAATCGTAACATTATTTATGGAAAACTTGAAGCATAATAATTACATCAGTGGTGCTTAAACTATGTTACTTTCTGAGGTTTGCTTCAAACTGTGCTATCATATTTAGATGGGATTTAGACAACAATGAAGGTCTAAAAGCATCAAAAGTTTCCTCAGTCTTGTTAATAAAATACCTAAAATCAGAAAAATCCTCCAAATACTTTACTAAACCTAAAAAAATAACCCTAAAAAACCCTATATACACCATTCAGCAGGGTGTCATATATATATATATATTTTGCCCACATTTTGAACTCAGAAAGCTGTATACTTTAGATTTCAAGGCCAAAAATTCCACTAACAGAAGGTTTATCCCAGAAAATTGTAGATTTTTGGAAAGAACAGATTCTGGGGAATCCAGAATAGACTGTCTGTCTACACCAAACTATGAAGTTGCAATGCTTTCCTAAAGTTATTGGTTTTTATCAAAATGTGTAAAATTTTTAAAAAATCACTTCAAAGCTTCCAGTCTATAGTATCTTATTTCCTACAGGTCATAAAGTAACCAAATAAAAAACCCTAAATATGAACGCCAGGGGTCCACTGAACAGTATGATGCCCAATATGCATAGATTTACCTAAGTATGTGGCATGTTGGGGCCCCAATGTGAACATACCCCCATATGTACTGTCATTTCTGTCATTTCAGCTCCTGCAAAATCAACACATTTACATAATTATATGTGGGATAAAGCTAGTAAAAATTATGCTCACCCCAGAAAGTCATATATTTTTGGAAAGTACACATTCCCCCGAATCTAAAATGGGACCTGTGTCTTTCTACTCCAAAGTACCAAGCCGCACAGCTTTTCTAAAGTTGGCAATTTTGATGAAATTTCCAAAAATCCCCTCAAAGCTTCCACTTTGCAGCATCTTATCTCCCACATAGTGTTAGGTACCAAGATAAAACACCCTAAATTTGAACACCAGGGGTCCACTGAACAGTTTGATGCCCAATATGTATAGGTTTACCCAAATATGTGGCATGTAGGGGCCCCATTATGAACATACCCCCATATCATCTATTATTTCAGCTCCTGCAAAATCAACACATTTACATCCTTTATGTGGGATAATGCTACAAAAAAGTACACTGACCCCAGAAAGCCATATATTTTTGGAAAGTACACATTCCCCCGAATCTATAATGGGTACACATTTCTTTTTGCTCCAAAGTACCAAGCCGTAAAGCTTTCCTAAGTTTGCAGATTTGTATGACATTTCAGAAAATCGCATAAAAATGTTGCAATTTTCCGCATTTATCTCTCACAATTTCTTGATAAAGATCAGATAAAGGCAAATCACCCCAAATAGGAACACCTAAGGTCTACTGAACAGTTTAATGCCCAATATGCATAGATATACCAAAGTCTGTGGTATGTACTGACCCCAAAATGAAAATAGCGCATAAGGATTTCTCGCCTGCCAACTCAGCTTTTGCACACAGAGCCCCCTGTCAGTGTATTATGTGCCGTAACACCCCTTAACTATACAGAGACCCCCAGAAAACCATATAGTTTTGGAAAGTACACATTCTGACAAATCCAACAAGGGTAAAGAGTCTTTCTACACCAAAGTACCAATCTGCAAAGCTTTCCTAAAGTTATTGGTTTTTATGACATTTCAGAAAATCACCTAAAATTGTTGCAATTTGCCACATTTATCTCACACAATTTCTTGCGTACAAAGGCAAGTCACCCCAAATAGGAACATCTAAGGTCTACTGAACAGTTTGATGCCCAGTATGCATAGATATACCAAAGTCTGTGGTATGTACTGACCCCAAAATGAAAATAGCGCATACGGATTTCTCGCCTGCCAACTCAGCTTTTGCACAGAGCCCCCTGTCAGTGTATTATGTGCTGAAACCCCCCCAAACTATACAGAGACCCCCATAAAACCATATATTGTGTAAAGTACACATTCTGGTGAATTCAAAACAGGTAAAGTTATTTTTGTACACCAAAGTTACACATGGCAAAGCTATGCTAAAAACAGATCAGGAACACTTATACAGGGGAAAAAAATGCAATAAAACCACAAAAATTGTGCAAATCAGCGAAACAACAAAACAAGTCACACGACAGTGTAATTAGTGATCAGAATATCTGATCCAATAGTCACGCTGTCAAAATAAACAGTTTTTAGGGAAAAGAAACTAAAAACAAAGTGGTAAAAAAAAAAAAAGTGTTTGTGTATACATGTGTGAACATATGTAAAATTTGTGTGACAGTGTGTGTGTATATGAGTGTATATAAGTGTGCAAAATGAAAAAAAAAATAAAAACTGCTAAATGATGTGCTGTAAGTGTGTGTAAATGTATGTAAGTGTGTGTGTAAGTGGAAATAAAAACACCCTTACCTGTCCTGAAGCACCAATCGCAGTCCTGGTCCTCTTGCTGCATCCTGGAGTCGGCGTCCTGGAGGGGGCCGGCGCTTGGGGGGGAGCAGGAAGTTGGGCAACGCAGCAGACACGATGTGATCGCGTCTGCTGCTTATAGGGGGGTCCTTCGACGATCGCGTCGCAGGACCGATATGACAGTCCCCCTGGCTCGTTGCCCAGGGGGCTGTCATCCCCGCTGCAGAGAGTAGCCTTTATCTGCTAACAACATATGAGACACGTCGTTGTTAGTTAAAGCCTTTTACTGCCACGACGTATCTCATACGTCGTTGGCAGTATAAAGGTTAAATATAGAAAGACTATAGCCCATGCCCATGCAATTCTAATTGTATTACCTAAAATTAAGGTCTCTGGAACTGGGTCAGATTTCAGGTGTTTTGTGACCATTTTTTTTGCAAGGGAAAATGCCTACAGCTGACCCTTGCCACATTCCATAGATGTAAATGACAATTGCCAATTTGAGCTTTATATCTAAATTATAACTTTAATGGAGAAGTTTACTTTTAAATAAGCTTTCAGCATGTTATAGACAGACCTAAAATTGTCTTTAAATTATAGCTTTTGAATTATTATCAGAAATGGCAATAATTAATGAAAATATACGTAATGTATATTTGCACTGAAATACAGATTAACTGACATTCTTTGTAGCAGCATGTATGTTAGAAATTTGCATGTCTTTGTTGCTCGGGCAGGAGGCTGAGGTCAGTACAGCATGTGGCCTTTTGTTTTATGGACATCAGATACATCTGTGTATTCTAATATCCTTATTACTTAAAACAGCATATATTAAGCTGTATACCATTTAAATGAAATTAAAAGCTTTTAACAAAACCATCATTTTTTCTTTGTGGTTCTGTGAGTTGTTGTCTGGATTTGTAGATTGCTAAGTTTTTTCCCTTTATATTCAAGCTGGTAAAGTGCACCCACACAGTAGCATTCTTATAAAACTTTCATCATCATTAAAATAATAGCATGTTTTTCCCGAGTCTTACAAAGTAGAAAATAGGTCCATACTCAAGTGACTTTATCTTGCTAAAATTAACATTGACCGTATTTCACTTTGTGGGGATTTAGGGTAACGCCAAGTTTTGTCACCAACACCTGCACAAAAATATCTGAAAAACCTGAAAATACCTTTGTGTTGAAGACAGGTAGCATTTCCATATACAAAAAAGTATAGCTTTAATATAGATAGATAGATAGATAATGCAACAAATAGAAGCCGCTCTCACAAGACTTACGATAAAAAAAAATGAAAGTTTATTGAACAGAGGAAACTGATGTTTCGGCTGTAACACCAGACTTTCTCAAAACACAGTGCAAATGATCCATAAATACAAACAAAAAGTGTGGCTGGAAATTTCAACATTGTGACGTGTAGCAAACGTGAAATCGAGACACAGCCCGCTTTGGACCACCCACTCAGTCGAAACAATACCCCTAAATTAATACCCCAAATAAATACAAAAAATACAAAGTAAAAAAGAAACAAAAAGGAAAATGTATACAGTTATCTAGTGTGTTCCTTACTATATACTCAAAAGCGGCTACAATGCGTATATAAGAGTTGTCAAAAGATTGTAGGTAATATCATATAAGAACAAAGTGGGGAGAGGGTGAGATCAGTGGTAAGGCCAACCATGTCAAGGAGAATAAGGCCCCCACTACCAGAAGAGATAGAGGGACTTGGAAATAAAAGCAGTAAGTAGGTTATAATTCTGCCAATTTCCTCCAAAACACAGCCTGACAGATTTTTAGGGAAAGGGCTGGAACCCATTACACTGGTAGATGTGGAAGGCAAAGAATGGATAATAATGACTAGCACTACAGGCCACATTTTCTATTCCTGTTGAGAAAGATCACATAGCAGTTTGCCATAGGCAAAAAAAAAAAAAAATTCATTTCAAAACCATAACTGGCAAAATGTAATGCTTCTAATATATAACATGGCACAGTACAGCTGAATCTCTACATTGTTTTTTTATCTTGGCAAATCAGTATAACTGCAAAAAAAAAAACGAAACTGGTTCATAATATTTTTCTCTAATCATACAATTCACTGCTGCCCCATATGACTATCTTAGAATGAGCAGAGTGAAAAGTTCTGATTCATCCCTTGGAGCCTCTGGCTTTCCATCATAACAGATAGTCATTAGTGAGTTGTGTGGTTCTTCTGCATCCAATCCTTCCAACATCTGGAACTCAAAAATCCATTGCCTATACAGAATAGGGAAATGTTAACAAGTTGTAAATAATATATTTATATTATTCTCAAATCACATATTTGGGATTGAGCCTATATTCATTTCTTACCCAAGCATGTATGTATGTAGTTGCTTTTATGCATCGTATATGACCATATCCAGTAATGAAATATAACCATACAAAATTGGGGTATATTTTAGCGATTACTTCTTAAACTAAAGATTTTATCCTCTTTGGCTTAATTTGTTGTAAGAGAATGTATTATTATATCTATGCTGTAAAGCATACTAGAGAAGGTAAATGGGATATTTTTTAAATGGACTCAGTGATGCTATTTATATGCTTAATTGTGTCTTTGAAAACAAAACATATATATATACTATGCGTGTATCTGTATTAGCACATGTACACATTTTTCATGTAAGCTTAAAATAAAAAGAACTGGGTTCTTGCACACTGAAGCTTTGGGTCAGTCTCTGTGTGAGTCACATCTCATCTATTCCAATGTGTGATAAAGGTATCATGACTTTATGCTTGTACGGAAAAGGCAATAATACGTGCAGTACATTTTTTTCAGTCACAGACAGCAGTCTACTGCTATATAATGGATAAACACAAATAAGAAGCACAGTTCTTTTAAACTGTGTTAAAGGCAGGGGTAATTCTTAACAGCGTCTTGCATCATTGCTGACCCACTTTCTTTTTTTCCTAAACAACTCATTACACATTGAATTGCAGTTCTGTAATAGCAATTTAATGGAAAGTGACCTGGTACCTTTAAAGTTAGAAAATCATCTCTAGTTAAAGTAAAAATAGACTCTAGAGAAATGCACTTGGCTCATAATACTACCAATAATGAGCAGTGATGTAGCAAAATAAAATATTTTTAATTAACACATTAATTGACCACCTCATAAAGTGACAATGAATAAAACCATTACTAGATAAGTTTATAGGCACCGGCTAGGGGAAATATAAAAAGCATAAAAGCACTTATTGTGGATTGTAGAATGTGTCACTAGTACCAAGGGGAAAATAGCATTGTCTGTAGTGTAGTGTGTGCTTTGCAGACTAATATAGTTTCTATTACATTTTCTGAAAGACAGTTTTACCATACTTGTAGTAGGTATGACAGTGGTGTTGCATTGTAAGCAATCTATTTAGATACAAAGATTTTTGATGCAGTGCCCCATAAACCATAATTGGGCCCTTTGCTCTTTTTGAGCACTAAGTATTAGTTCTTTTGTACCTTTTTCGGGTTTTGCTTTTTCTTTAATTTATTTCCAGAGTGAGAAAGATAGGAAAGAGTTAGTTTAGGAGTCTGTGATGGGGTTATGGAAAAGACGGAAGGATAATGTATTGCCACCGATAAGCAGGAGAATCTAGGGAAGCTGTAAATTCTACATGAAAGTCCAAGAGCTAATACCCAAAACATCCATATGATCTGGGATGTAAACAGCATTGCACATTGTGTCTGTCTGTGCTATGATAAGTGCAGTGTCAATTTTGCGGCCCTCCCCAATTACCCTTCACCCTCTCACTTACCTCACCTCCCCTGTCAATACATATACACGACAACCTCTTGTGGATAGAAAAGGCCGCAGCCAATTTATTTACAACATTATAAGTTTGTTAAACAATAACATATTCCTGTAAATAAATAACATAACAGTCTCATTGGTAACCTCATAACAATAAGCCACTGAAGGCTGCTTTGTGGAAGCTGTCTCTGCCCCCCCCCACCGTCATCATTTTCCTGAGTTTAGGAACCCCCTTTTTCTAGCCACCACAGCCCCCATTTTCCACCAACCTATGGCTGTACTCACTAGCCTCCGTCTAACCTTTCGCCCTAACCTTGAGCTATTTCCGTCCTGGCTGCGACTAAGACCCCTCTAAGAGTCTATACCCTAAATACCCTTATCCCCCCCTTTTTAACTAAGGGAGGGAGGGTGGGAGCTGCTCGCTTCAAAATGGTTGCTTCGGCTTGCGCCCACCTCTTTTTGCCTCTTCCTTCCGCTCTCGTTCACTCCGCTCGGGAACTACAACTCCCACAATGCCTTGCTCCCTTAAAGACACAACTCCCCACCGGGCCTTTTCCTAGCCTTATCATGGCCCCGTGCCCCAACTCCTGCCTCGTTTAATTCCGGGGCCCCTTTCTCTGCACTCTGTTTGTGTCCATTGTGTTGCTCTTTGCTCTTACACTGCTTTTACTAGCAATAATGCAACAAACAGCACACACAGGAGAGCACAGCTGCCCACATGGAATTAGTCATGAACATGTCTTTGTGAAAGCCACCACACTGGTTGTTGTGATATCTCCTATGTATGGAATATTTTCGGTAGACTTCAGCTAACTGCCATCTAGTGGGAAAAAACAGCGCCTTTTTGGTAAAATTATTCAGTTACATTTAAAATGTGATAGCCTATGATTAAGTACCACTAAGGTACGAAACGCGTAAGGCTTCTCATTTTTTGTTTTATGTATGGATTAAATAAATGGTTAACTTTTTAACTAGTACAAGCTGCTCTTTCTAACTTTTTGACACTACCGTGGAACAGAGTGCCTGACTGCTTTTTTTCCTGTGAATTCCTATATGGCTCCCTAAGCTGAAGGTCTGGGGCATGTGCACCTGGACCCACCTCCATTGGGGGTAAGATCACACTAACTACTACCACTGCTATTACTGTGATAATTGTATGTGATACCTATTGGATGAATCAGTTACATCTGAACATGAGCATTTCAGTAATCAATTGCTCCAGAGATTCGAGCAATCATAACACTTAGAAGGATGGGCCTGGTATCCCAGTCTGACAATATCTATTCCTATATGCAACTATTTTCATGTGAAGAATATTGACTGAAGGACTGTGTACAGAGAAAGGGTGTCAATGGTACATCTTATAACTTGGAAAAGGTATAATTGTTCATATCTACTTAAAGGAGAAGAAAATTCACAATCACTTGTTATTTGTATTGACTTATCATCATTAAACAGAATGATAATCTACAGCTAAGTGCAGTCAATCACGTGAAAATTCATTAAAAAAATACTGGATTTTATATATAACTTATGATTAAGCAAACAGTATCAGAAGGTTCATGGCTAGCTATGGGTTTAACTGTGGCAATGGGGCACAATTAAACCAGTGATCTTTTTTATAATATAAATGTACCAAATCAGACCTTTTACATTACACAAAGCAACAGAATAGTCTGTGTAAAAATGAATTAACTGCATAATATATATTTATTTCTTAAAGATTTAGATTTTTTAAATGAATCATAATGCATGGGCCATAATATGAAAATGTAGAAAATAGAGTCAGAACAGTTTGCAGGGGGACATTTTACAGCTATCCATTCACTTAATTTTTTAAATAAATATTTATCATAGGGTGATCTTTCTGTTTCAGCTGTAAAACTTCCCAGAACTGTTTATTTTCACCCTAACGAACAAGCCGTATGAAAACTGAGATATAAAATGTGAACAAAAATCTTTTTGATTTAATTTAAGACTTTTAAAGAATCATTTTGATTGCATTTCCAGAAGAATGTTTCTAAAACCATTCAAGGTTAAAGTAGAAAAAAACAGAAATAAGGAGTGATCTGTACATGTAAAATGCTTTTAGAGTAGACTGTTCTTTCCAAATACAGTAACCATGAGAACAAGAGAAATAATAGATATGTATACATAACAATGTAGTCTGTGGGTATCTTAAAAATGTTTGTTCAAAGTATATGTGTTGCATCTG
The DNA here is from genome assembly GCF_000004195.4 of Xenopus tropicalis. NCBI lineage: Eukaryota > Metazoa > Chordata > Amphibia > Anura > Pipidae > Xenopus > Xenopus tropicalis. The sequence goes on along the minus strand of NC_030679.2, from coordinate 73,119,293 downwards.
AAAAGACATTTTGTGCCCCAAAAAAGCTCCCATCTCTAGCTTTAGAAAGAAACAATAATAATACCAATAAAACATTTTGTTTTGCAGTATTCTTAGATGTGTGGTATTTATTAAAAAGTGATTTTATTAAAATGAGTTTACTCTTCTAATGCTTTAATTCCGGATCTCTATTATCAAGAAACCCATTATCTAGAATATTTTAAGTAGAGCCCTGCTTCAGCAAAGAAGCCTTAATTTTGATAGATTTGCCATGCTCAGTAATAACACATCAATGATGCTTTTATACTCAGTATTTCTGAAAGACCTGTTATCCACAAAACACCATGTCCCAAGCATTCTAAATAAGAGAGCCTATGTCTGTACCTGTAGTTAGAAAGATTATTTATAGTCAAGTGTATCTCTGTGTAAAAAGTCTTTTCACTCTAGCTAGCAATATGTCTGTCATACAGCAAATTTATAAAATTCCTGATTTAAAACCAGAAGTAAATTAGTGATTTTCTATTTGTGTAATAAAAATATACTAAGTAGTTTCTATTCCAATAATCCTCTTACAACTGCAAAAAATGATTCCACTATTAATAGGTACATTAAATCTGCACAAAGTTAACTGGTGAAACTGTTCTTAACAAGAAAAAGACTAACATTGTCATTGTCTCTACTGGAGCAGAAATAAACTTGAATCAGAATCACCGTCAACTCCTGTTTTTTTCCCTATCTTTTCATCTCTTGCATACATCTTTAGCGCAATGACTGTTTTTCCCTACCTTTATACCAATTATTATAACAAGCACAGCTTTTGTCTACTTTCTGTGCTCCCTCTAGAGAAGCACAATGGAAATAGTAATTCTCAGTGGCTTTCTTGTACCACATTAAATCTTTATGAAGTCAAAGATTTTGAATTTGCATTTTTACACAATTACAAGGCCATAGGATAAAGTCATGGTTGACACAAAAAATGTGTTTGCTCTCTATTCAGCATTTCAGGATTGCTAAAGTTTCTAAGATTTTTTTTTAAATATTATTATTGTTATAATTAAAATTTCTTCTGCCTGTTGATGATTTCATTCCTAGACATGGCAAATGCTGTAAACAAAAGACATTTACTTACTCCAGTGTTCCTGAGTATTAGAACAACATACAGCTGTCTAGAGCAACAATTTCCTGGAATAGAATATATTAGACAATTATTTTGGTGCAATATTCCAAGTACATTCTCTTTAATGTATTGTGTGTAAGAATGTTTTTCTTTTTTAGCTCTAAGGTGCTTAAACAACTTCTTAAACGATTAACATATGTTTTCCCAAATAAGAAACTGTAAAAATAAGGTTAATAATCAGAATCTGCATTATATGAGGGTCATCTGCACATTAGTGTATACCAAAATCCTGTACCATGAAAATCCTTTTCATGTTCTTAAGATCAATCATAAAAAACGGTTCTGACCAGTAGGAGAAGCAGTCAGCGCAAATAATTGAACAATGATTATCAGTATATCAGTGTGTTGTATCAAAGCAACATCTCTTGGTACCTAGTTAGCCACATAAAGATTGCTTGGATGCCTCTACCTGCTCATATCTTAGAAGGATTTGGGTATTGTAAATCATAGCTATATGTGTAACCAGGAGACAGTGAATCATTTTTATTAAGAGTTGTTTAACTGCCTGTTTATGGCTATACAGTATGTAGAAAGCCGAAATCTGATCATTAGTATGGAAGAAAAATGCTTTCATTTAGCTAGCTAAAATATCATTCTGAACATAAAAGTTTTCTGATACTGTATGTGATGTAAAATCACATGTCGTGTAACAGTGCCTTGGTTTTGAGCAATTTTTAACAGCGACACAAGTGAAATAGTACCTTTGTTTTTCATGCAGAGCAAAGGCAACTAACCTTTTTTATATTGAGCTGCCTCAGTCTGGACAATCATCCTAGCATTTTATATATCTCAAGAAGGTATCTTTTACAGATATCTAAAAAAAAATGAAAAAAATCCTATGGTTTTAAGTTTTAAGTAGGACTTGGTCTAACCAATATTAACGCAGAACATTGGGCTGCTATGGGTTACAAGACCCTGTGCAAGCCTAACCTTATCCTAAATATTCATGCAACTATAAAATTAGACAAGGTTTTTAATACAAATTAAACTGAAAATGTTTGGTGTATTTCAAAATCTTTTTTTATACACCTTTATTGAAATGCAAACATTCAAACACATTCCTCCTTCCTCGTTTTCAACACATATTATTTTTACATTGATGTTAATGTTACGATTTAACTTGTTACAGTTAAAGCTGAATCCATTTCTTGGTTATAAGATATTTAACTACATATCATCTTGATTGTAAAAGGTTAAGAAGACAACTACAATAAATTAGCACCTATCCTGCATTCAGGGAGACTAAGGGAGTAATTTATCAATCCTCAGATTGGAATTTTTGTCGTGATTCAACATTTTTTTACCCTAAAACTCATGATTTCAAATTAGAGCTTCCAAAACTCAAATGTTCGGTATTTATTAAGCACAATAAAATTACAAAAACTTGCAAGTTCATGTAGAAGTCAGATGGAGATATCCTAGGCAAAATGTATGGAGATTTTAAACATTTTCAGAGTAGATTTACTGAATATGATGGGTAAAAGACAAAATCAAGAATTTTTTTTTTGTTAGTTTAATTTGATCAAGTTTTTTTATATTCACATTTTTGAATAAAAACATTTATGTTTGATAAAATTTTGAGTTTATTCGAATTGAAGAAAAGACTCTAGGGTAATGAAGTCACAGAAAATGTGCAGTTAGGTAATAATACTTACTTCAAACATTCATACTGGGCATTACCTATTTACCATTTGTTCATTAAAGAAAAGAAACTAAATAGGATTAAAAAAATGTTAATAAAAATTCCAGAGGTCCCTATTTAATTGGCAGTTTATATGCAAACAGCAGTTTAACCAACAGGTTAAATGATTATCATTTCCTTGTTGTGAGGATTAGAACTTTTTGCATATTTGGTGTAACTGGTGTGGATAGAAGATGTTTGTTGTCGAACTTAAAAAATATTCGGTATGGAAAACCTGTGGAAATCATGTGGATCTGCTTCTAAGCCTTTTCTCACAACCATGAATAGATGGCTTAAAGAAATCTCTTTTGTGTCTCTGTGAAATAGCAAGTAGGGGTTTTTAATGGTGGTCCTTCTTCATTAAACATTCTTATGGCTGGGAAAGTATACTCCTTTTGCAGTGATTTAAATAATGCACATTTACTAAATGTTAATTTTTATGAGGCTTGTTAAACCCTTCAACATTTAATTTTTATTTACACAGCTAATGATGTGTTACCTGCTTAAAGCATTTATTTAAAGAAGGATCTTAATTGTTTTGTGATTCTTGGCCAAAGGTTTAAAAGCCTCTAGACTGAATAGGAAGAAAACAATTATCAGTGACTAAGAGGCAGGCAAATCTAGTATATAAAGTGCTTGTTATCCATTAAAAATCCTCAGCATAACAAGTCTTCAGCTAAAAAATAAAATCCCTAAATAATTAGCAGCAAACTGACCTTCCCTGCTTTTTGCTTATGAAGCTATTCATCTTTAGAAGAAAACACTACACAGACTGAAGGTATGCTGGAGTGGCACTTACAATTTTAAAACTTAAAATACCAATAAAGCTCTGAGTCTAAAGTCTATCTGGTTTGGTCCAAAATGCTCACAGATAGATAAATTCATATACAATAGACTGCGGAGACTTATTCCCTTCCTTCCAACCTTAACCCCCCCCCCCCTCTGATGAACCCAGCTGACATAAGAAAAACACAATGACACCGTTTTGGTGGGTGGAGTTCGGCCACAGCTTTATTAAAGAATCCAACATCAGAAAAGTCCTTGCCATGTATTTCAAACTTTACCAAACATCTTAACGACTGCAGTGGGCATGTGGAAACCATCAAACAACACCAGAGATTAAATAGCCAAGGACTATCACCCGCCATATGCTGTGACAAACCAGACATATACAAATATATGTAACTTTCAGAATTTACTGACCTACCAGTCACCAGCTAAATGCGCTTAAACAGGGAGGGGGGAGGGAGATGCCGCTCCGTGTGTAGTGTGAGGTGAGAATGTGATGCTGCGCTGGGAGCTGACAGGCAACAGGGGGAGGGGTGAGTGTGGGGTCTATTCTTTTCCAGCCCAATGCCTTACCAAATTAACCCTTCAGGTGCCGGAGGGAATTGAGCCCCAGCTAGCTCCACAGTCCCTCCGCGCTTTCATGAAGTATTTCAGTGCTCTCTACTCTGCATTGTTACAAATACAGTAGGAGTAACAGTATGCCTCCATACTATCTTGTAATAATGTGGCCTTAATGATATTATTGGTTGGCTTGATTCTTTTATGCAGTGTAAAAAATATGTATAGTCAATATGTGCAGTCAGTTTTAGTGTACATTAATCTCAGCGGAAAGGGTTTTCCAGATGGTTCTTTATATCAGTAGGGGCAGCTGAATGTTTTGCTTGTATATAACACATAATAAAAATTACAGTCTGGAGTAAAGTATTTATATACATTGGTGATCATTTATTATGCTCCCCTAACACATATGTCCATGTTTTTTGCTAATTTAGCAGTTTACTCATTATGTACACCATGTTTCCAAAACTTTCTAGCCATACCATTTAAATAATGGAATTAGCTATTTAAAGGAGAACTAAAGTGTAACTGAAGAAGTAGGTTTGAAATGTTGTATATTATGTTTTGGGCTTCTATACCAGCCCAAGGCCACCACAGCCCTTTAGCATGGAACATCTGTGCCTCCAAAGATGCCCCAGTAGCTCCCCATCTTCTTTTCTACTGATTCCCTGCACATGCTCTGTGCTGCTGTCTGTTACTGAGCTTAGAGACTGACTCACAATATACAGTATATACAGAATATAAATGCCACAATGAACAGCTGATTAGTTATTAATAAAGATAATTACTGCATGAGAGCTCTGAAACCAGTGCAATTGGCATCAGAATTTAATAATCAGCCCTGTAGTATCAGCTTATATGACAGAAAAACCTAATTTTCTGCTTGATAATTTGCAACAACCCCTAAGCTCAGCTTCTCAACAGCTGCTCAGAGTGCACTGAGTATGTGAGTGTTGCAGACACATTCCAAGATGGGGAGCTCCTGTGACAACTGTAGAGACCTGAATCATTGCTGCTATTGAGGTGCTGAACCTTTAGGCCAGTGCAATAACTTTAGTATATAAAATATGGCATATTTATTTTTAGGGTTTAGTTCTCCTTTAAGGCACACCCAATCATTTACCCACAGCCATGTAATCAGCAACAAACATTGGCAGTATAATGCTCTCAACATGGCATCAGAGAGTGCTGATAATGATTTATCATCTTGAGGAAGCCCTTCCCAGAAGAGTAGAAAACGTGAAAACAAAGGAACTTTATGTGAATTATAGTATTGGAATAAGATGTTAGACATACAGTTGTGCAAATAACTATGGTGATATAATTACAGGTCTGGAATCTAAAATAATAGGGACTAAAAGGAGCCTGTGGAAGATGGCCTCCCCATAATTTGGAGCTTTGTGGATAACAGGAAAGAGAGACTGACACAGGAAGAACATACTTTTGAAGAAAAAAAGATCCCTTTTTTATTTATAAATGAGGTGCAAATTATCCAATCAAGCCACAGAATGGCTCTTAAAGACATCATATACTCTATGTACTTTAAGCAAGCAGAGAGGCTGAATTCTTGATTAAACTACACAACACTTTAGAAACATTTTGAAGTGCTGTGCCAAAAGCCATCCCCCACCTATTTTCTAATACTGTAGTGTGGATGAGATTTGTCACAAACTTTCAAGGGCAATTAAGAAAGAGCATAGTATGTACAATGTACAATTTATTACATACAATTTTCTTTATTGGATTGTAAAAATTAATAGAAAGGTTTCTTACAAACTGAAAATGCACTTTTCAGCTGATGAATATTAAACATGACTTACCTTTGCAAGCACTTTTGGTGCTTAATGAGCTCAAATACTTGATCATGTAACACTTTCATGTCTAATTTGCAATTTAGCAGTCTCACAACTGTAGGTGCAAGTCCTTAACTGAAAAGCACAACAACAAAGATAATGACATGTAAAATATATGCAGCTTTACTTTATGACCTAGTTAAAAGCTGGTTCCAAAGTTTCAGTGACAAAGTGCTGATGCTGAGATCTGCATATACCATAAAGCCACTGGGATGAGCATTTTAAAGAGTCAATAGGTGGTAAAAGTACAATCCATCCACCTTGGGGACATTGTGTAGGTCACTTGAATTACCATTGCCAGTAAAAGGAATACATATCTCTGTGCTCAAATAATATGCTTCTTGATTTACATTCTTACTGCCCTTTGCAAAAAAAAATCAACATGGAACAATATCTGGATTTAACTTAAGGAAATCAAAGAAAAAGAAAAGGAAAACACTAATAATATAGCACAAGTATAAATCAAAGTAGGTGACTATTTTTAAACAAAAATCAAAGTATCATTTAAAACCTTCACACTAAAGTTTAATATAAAAGAATAGCATATATGCTTAATCCGTGTTGTACAGTATATACGTTAATATATTAACAGTTGTTCTGCAGGTTGGGAAGTATTTTTTTTCTTTTACTGCAGAACTCTACAATGTCATACAGGGCAGGTTTGATGTAAGGTAAGAAAGGTTATATGTCCTGGGACACCATGCCTCTGAGGAAGTCCTTTGGCGAGGAAGATCCTAGTACAAAGTGCATAATGTTATATGTGTTAGATCACTTCAGTATGTAGGCTGGTTGGTACTGGTTGTCGGCTTTTCCTAATTTAATGTTTTTCTTTTTTGTTTTTTTTTTTTTAAATTGAGGTTTTTAATGCTCCTCATTGATGGGCTTATTTGAAATAACTGAAAAATTAAAAATGTATTTAAAAAAAATGAATATATTTTAATTAACTTGAGAATAGATGCATCTCTCCAAGTAACTGGTCCTAGATTGGGTGGCATTTTAACATATATAATGAAAAGTGGATAACATAGGTGAAGACAAACTACTGGATTTAACAATTTTGCAAATAATATTTGGGCATACTCTATACAATCAGTCCAGATATGCAGTCTAGGGCTCTTATAGCAGAAGAATGGCTAATTATGGAGAGGCTAACTTCAATAATACGTCAAAATGAAGTGTGTAATTGATTATTAAATATATGCATGCCTCACATGTGATTTGCTTAATGTATTTTTAGGATGAAATAGCAGCCAAAACATATGGTAATAATGTGGTATAAAAGTTTTGATGCCACATCCTTTCCATGTAACTCCCTTTTTATTGCCATCTGTATTACCAAAACTATCTGTGACTTCCATAACCATATATACAACATATCTTGCCCTTACCTTTTTAACAATATTGTATGATGAGCCTCAGTCAAATGTTATTTGTTTAGCTTGCATTAAGTCAAAGGCATGAAAAAAACTGTGTAAATGGGTAACAGATTACAACAAATGTGTTTTAGCATAAAAAAGTAGAAAATACTTGCTTTACAATCACTGTTATAAATAAGAGCAGTTTCCTCATTAACAGCAGTTTTTCACCTTCATTAAATACTGCATAATTCATACATTTCACACCTGGTAGGATAATAATTCCCAATTACAATGGCTTTTAAACATATAGACTGTATGTGCTAATGCAGTCTACTCATCCAGAAGATGCCATGCTCAAGCCTTTTTACATATGAATTTTACTGAATGTTATCTCAAAAAATAGAAATAGAAATAAAATAGGTCACTCTGTTTAACCCCTTAATGTTCTTCTGATGTTTTTGAAAACACCCAATAAATTTTATTTTTAACAGAAATATATATTCTGCCTGTGTAACCATAGAGGAATGATCTAATCTTGTGCTAGAATCCACAAGGTTAATAACTGGACATGAAATACTTGATAGCCAGGTTTAATGAAGCTATAAAGCAATAGTCCTGATTCCTCAACATATCTTGGATTTATTATAGCATTAACCAGCTACATGAAACACACTCCTGACTCTCAGGGCACCTACTCTGTAGACCACTACAATTTTCTTGACAGAATCAGTTTCTTGGGTTTTTTTTGAGGAAAAAATCACCAGCATTCTCCAGCTTATTTCCCTTTTTTATCTTATTTCCAATCTTGTGAAATGTTCCTTACAGTATAAAGCACCACTGTATTTTAAAGTAATTGATTGCTTCTAGTTCACTTAGTGACTTTGGTACCTGTTGCTGACTTTTTTCCAGGTCAGTTGGCTGCAGGTACATGTGAGGTTGTTACATACGACAGAGATAGCAGCCAGCCACGGAGGACTATAGCTCGACAAACAGCGCGCTGTGCGTGTAAGAAAGGACAGATTGCCGGCACAACAAGAGCAAAGCCAGCCTGCGTAGATGGTAAGAAGACTAAATCCATCTTATTAATATAAAAGAGTGTAAACTTATTAAGTTGAAGTAATAAATGTGCAAAATTTTTATTCTATATGTGTAAATGAAACAAATAAAAATGGATTAATGTGCTGGCTTGCTGTCTTGTACATGGGATTTCATGGGTTTTAAGAATATGAATCTTGACAATTGCCATGAACAGTTAATGAACTTGTGGAACTGTGGAAACACATTATCAGATGAAACCGGGCATGTAAACTTTACCCAGTAGTCTTAGTTTGCAGTGTAAAAATTTTAGTTTAGATTCACAGATTTGTCACCCCTAGGCTAATGTGACTGCTCATGGGTGAAAGTTAATGTTGTTAGGATAAATCACTTGCAGCGTAAGTGCCGTATATCGTATATTCTTTTTATATCTAGTATTTTGTTTCTCATTAAAAGTATCAGTGTTTATAACTCAATAGCAGCCTGCAGCCTGCCAAAATGTTAATGCTGTTAGTAAGCGAGTTTTTATGGAAGGGTTGCAATATCTTGCTACGTAACAAGTATTTGCTGAAACTGACAGGATACAAATGTTATCACTTTAATTGTATATTTGTTACGTGTCTTTCTGGCTGTTTATAAGGATATAAGGAGTAGCCAACAAGATCAGCGATCATTTAATAGAAAAAAGAAAGGGAACAAATCAAATATGCTTGCCACTGAAAGGGTATTGGAACAATAATATATGTGTAAATTGACATTTTTAAAATTTTTAATAATTGCCTCTCCAACATTACAGAGTAAGCAGTGCCAACTACATTTTCCACCTGTCAACATAATGTTCACTATTTATATGAATCATGGTATCTGTAGTTTGGAAAGACAACAAATATACAGTTATGGGCAGATTTTAATGAAGGCATCAATGAATTTGCCAACAAAAAATAGTATAGAGTTATTATACATGAGGTTGGCACTTTATTTATTATGCCATGTGTTTTGGAGTTATTATACAGATGATTGCCACTATATTTATATTACCATGTGTTTTGGGAGCATTTTATATGGAATTAGAATTGTTTTTATCCTGTCATGCATTCTGGGGTATTATACATGGAAATGGCCATGGGGCAGTATAAAGCAATCTGTGTAAAAATGACTTTAAAAATCACCCTTTGTCTAAACACAGTGCTGCTTCCTAATACTACTGTGCCTTTATCGGCTCCCTTGTCTAAGGCCACATTCTCTTGGCTAATGTGAATTATATTATATGATTTAAATTATATCAATGTCTTTATACTGCCATTTTCAAAACATCAGCTTTGGCTTTCTAAGGCTGTATGCACAGGGAGCAGCTTTTAACTGAGGTATAAAGGTATAACGATGGGTAAAGAAGAACCTTGGGGGGGGGGTAGGAATTTATCACTACTCTCTTATGGCAGATATGCCAGTTGGTATTTGGTGTACCAACATTAACTTACAACCAATATATTGTTACAATTAAGGCTTTACTTTTTTACTTCTTGCATACATTCCTTTTTACTCTTTTTCTGTCTCTCCTTTTTTGTGGCTTTCTCGTATATCTTTTTTTATAATTTCATATTTTCTTTTCTCCTGTCTTTCTTGCGTAACTTTATCTTTAGAATGTTCCCCTTTCTTTTCTTATAACCCCTTACCCCCTCACACCCTCTCTCCTATTTCTCTGTAAAGTACTCGGCACTGCCTACTGAATAAATTCATTAGCAGCCCAGTGGTTTTGCATAACTTAAACATGCTGGCATGTGTTTCAACCCCTCCCAAATAATATGAATGACCCAGAATCATTTGCATAACACATTAAACCTGACTGTCTTGCCAACTGAATATAGATTACTGGAAATATAATGCACACACGTAACTTCTAATAATGTTGAAGCAGCATCAGCACTTTGAGTATTATGAATTTCAAGAATGTGCAATTTACCGTCAGTTCTATCTGGTAAGATAGTCAGATATATTGTATGTGGCTTCTAACATACTTAGGGCTAAGGCACACATGGCATTCTGATTATTAGTATCTTGTGGTGGCGATCAAAAATCCATATTGGGTTGAATTAATGTTTTATTGATTTTTTTAGTAGACCTAAGGTATGGAGATTCAAATTACGGAAAGACCCCTTATCCGGAATACCCTTGGTCCCAAGCACTCTGGATAATGGATCCTATACCTGTACTAAAACACTGTGTGGGCCATAGTCGTTAAGGGACCAACAGTTATGGGAAGTATTCAGATTCTTGCTTCTATGCAGAAAGACTGAGAGAACATCCCACTAGTGATCAACATTTTTCACCAAAAAAAGTTTTTTGCTGTGGTAAAATAATATATATACATATACATACATATGTGGTAAGTGAAAAGTGAAAAAATGCCCATTGACTTCAAGGTGTTTCGCAAATTTTTGCCCTTTTGTTAATTTTTGGAAGTGGGACAGATTTGCTTATCATTACAACAGCATGTACCCTGGAGACTTCAGACAGTAGGATATTTGCTGATTTTAAAAACTCTTTTTCTTTATTATTTAAAAGCAAAATCCATTCCATATTGCCTTCTATATGCCTGAAAGTTTTGCTTTAAGTTTCTATGAAGATTTTCATTCATCCAGGTCATGGTATATCTAGTATAAATAAATTTAAAGCAACTGGACTTGTTTGGTAATCATTGAAGACGTTTCACTACTCATCCAAGCAGCTTCTTCATAAGGTGAACTGAAGAAGCTGCTCGGATGAGTAGTGAAACGTCTTCAATGATTACCAAACAAGTCCAGTTGCTTTAAATTTATTTATACTAGATATTTTGCTTTAAGTGCTTCTCAGTCAATCACTGACTTTGCTGCAATGTAATTTATATAGAGTACAATCCTAACTGTGCATACTGCAAAAGAAAATGACTATTCACTGTACATGTCAAGCATATTAGAAGTTACAAAGGAGTTCTTGACCATGAGAAGGCTCAAGACTGAAGTGCCTCTCAATAGGAAATGGAGCTTCATGGTGACTTCTAATATTTCTTCATATTTTTATTCTGTAAATTATTATTGTTTATTTTTGAAGTTTAAACTACATGTGTGATAAAGAATATAAACATGTCATCATAAGAGTATCTGTTTTGAAACTTCCCATGTAATAAAAGCATACCTACCATACTCATATGTATGTAATGCATACTAGACAATTTTTACCAGTAAGCACCAGTGCTGGAATTGTCAGTGGTTATTATTATGGTTAAAATCATCAATCATATGTTAATGTTACTAGCACCAACCAGATAGAATAATTATTATTATAGTTATTTCTTATTATTTTATTTACACTTTTTAGTTTTCATAGACCCATTGGTGCACACAAGGTATTTATTTATGATTTCAATGCTATGTGTGTTGATCTAGTAAATATTATTGATCAGGTTTGAAACATATGCAAATGACAATTCTTAAACATTAAACTCTAATAGTAACCTTATAAATGCCAACAAAAGATTACAAGCTAGGATGAGAGAATTGGGCATGACATTAGAAATAATGCTGTTCAGAAGAAACTTTTATGTCACAGTGCCCTTCCTGTTTTTTAAACACTACAGTTCTGTAAAAAGCAAGGCACACCAATAAATGTTAAAATATGTGGTTTTATTGAGATATACTGTAACAAGCCTCTTACGTTTTTTATGTTAGCCTGTTCTTGGAAATTTTGGTTTTAGGGGAGAACTTAGGAAAAAGATGTAATAATCATTATTATAACCATATTAGTGGAAGATTATAGATACATTTTATCAAGTTTAAACATTGCAGTTTCATCACTGGTAAAACAATGTATGAACATATACTTAAGGAACACAGAAAATGTGTTGTGGATTTTGAACTTTATTTTTCTGGTTTGAGACCATGTTCCTCTTTTACTGCTGTGGTTCATCATTAGATTGTATTTCACAAGGAACAAATGTCTCTTGAAGACTGAATGTAGCAAGTTGCTCAGAGAATTCATTTGTCAACTTACCTGTCTAAATCTGCTATCAAACACAGACGGGATAAAAGTAGTGTGATTCTGCTTTTGGGGATGGAAGGACAAATAGGCATTGTGTTTAAAGATGGTTTAACCAACACATGTCAAGTCACTTTCACTGACTTTGTTTATTGTTTAGATATTGTAAACTATTATTTTTTCTTCTTTACACAAAGCACAACGCAACAGCAACCTTGGAAATGGACAAAAGTCATTTCAGTTTTTGAATGTAGACTGAGACCCCAAAGTAAATAATAAAGGTCATATATTTATTTGATTTTTGTTTTTCTTTTATAAGAGAGCCATTTGTCTATGCTGTCACAGTGTTCTCAGGGAATCCAGATGTAGAAGATGCTGTCTAAACAAACAAGCTTAACTTATGTGAAGAGAAGCATTTGCATTGATTTACTGTATTGGCTCAGGTACTGTTTATAAGACGCATAATCCTTATAAGTCATGGATGCACACGGCTGCATAGGGAGACTGAATTGAAGTATTCCACTTAAGAAATTATATCCTATCAGGAATTTACTTAAGTATTAGATTTTTTTTCTGTGCTTTGAAACGTGCACATTCAATAAGGAAGACAGACAAATAATATTAGGATTAGAGGAAAACTTACACTGTCAAAGTATGATATAAATTAGAAAAAGAACTGCTTATATTTTTCAGAGGCAACAGATAAAAATAGTAATAATCTTATAAGCCAATTGGACATGTAATAATATAGGTTTTTTTACAAAATGTATTATTTTACTAAATCAATTTTAAATTACATTCTGTAAACAGAGAAATAGTATGAGAGTGATTTGCTGGAATAGGAATGCAATCGTGACATTAGGACAACAGCCCCCAGTGTGTTTATAAGTAATGAAAATGCTATTCCAGGGCATTTTGGACAAACACACAGCCACCACAGAAATAATAATTTTTGTAGCCATGTGTTATGTTAAATCCATGTGTATGTCCCTCTTATGCAGATGACCACAGATGGTAGAGTTGCTGGAATCAGGACCTCTTTGGAGGACAACCTTAATAATGCAGCTAAAAAAAACCCCACTGCTACTATGTAATCCTTACACAAATTGTAAATCCCGACTGCCTTCCTTTAGTCACAGATTAAAACCACACCATCATATGGGTGCCACCACTGATGATCCTTTCATTAAGTTCTGGAACTTACCTGATGTCTTATACATGACTATCATCTATTGGCAGCATATGTCTACAGGGTTATATAATTAGTAGAGCAATGGAGTTTAATGCTTTAGTTTACAGGTCTAAAGCTCAAGTACCAGTGTGCTAGCACAGTATATTCAACATTTTTGGGAACATTGAGATTTAAAATTCCAAAGGTTTATTTTGCTTAGTGTTTAGTCAAGTGTGCCATTTAAGTTTCCAGTATCTCTGATTTAGGTGGCCCCCAGACTATGGGGGGATTTACTTAAACTAATTTTTTCAGATTTATATTTGTTTGAAACTACAAAACAACTAATTTCCACAAATGGTAAAATCAAAAAGCACAAATAAAGAAAGTTGCAAAAAAGTTGCAATAACCATGACTTTTCCGACTTGTTGCACTTGAAGCAAAGAAAGCTCTTCCAGTTATAAAAAGGGACATCTGCCATTGACTTATGCATGATCTTGACAAATTTTAGATGCTGTATTTTCAGATTCAGAATTGTCGCAGTTTTGCTGTATAATTAATCTCCAAAAAGTTGTGCTTTTTTTCTGTGACTTATCAGTGACAAAAAGCCTGAGCTGAAAAAGTTGCAGTTTAGTAAATGGCCCCTCACCAGGTGCCAACACCCAGTCTATGGCGTTAGTGGATTTATACATGCCAGTTAATTCGACATGTTCCAAATAGTAAAGCTGAAAACATAGGCATTGTCTTGTTGCCTTTGAAAAGACAGTAGAGGTTATTTACCAAATCCCCTATGGCAAGTGCTAGAACACTTTTGTTTCTTTTTTACACAGCACTTGTGACAAGGGCTTTAAGTGCATCCTGAGCTTCGTGTGCTCCCTGATGTGTATTGCATGCAAGTTGGGAGACTTTGAATAATTATTTGAGCAAAACAAAATGTTAAAATGTTGAAAAAGTGGTGAACTTTTCCATAAATAAGCCTTTTTTTTAACAGGTTGCTTTTTGTTCTAGTTAGGTCAAATTACATCTATAATAATATAGATAACTTAAAAAATGGCCTTTACTATAATGATAAAAGAAACCCAGCATTTGTTTCTATTTCATTGATGTTAAGACCTGAACAGATATTGTAAATCCATGAATAGGCTAGACTAAATTCTGAATTTGAACAGCTGGAAACTTGCGGTATGATAATCTATGCTACAATAGATCCATTAGGGAACATTACTATCTCTCTGTAGTTGTGGCAGGATTTCATTATTTTATACAGCAGACTGACTTCATAAGTAGTAGCTTATAAAACTTCCATTAATAATATCTATACACATGTCAATGACAATAAGGCTTGTTACCTTGAAGAAACCCAGTTATTATTACAAGGTATTTGACATCTGCTGAGAAGATTTTCTTTAATTATCTTTAATATTTTCATTGTACTTTCCTTATTGTAATTTAATATTTTTCCCTTTGAATTATCTGATAGTAACAGTAATTTAACACCATGCATGTCTATTTTAAGCAAAGAACCTTGGGGAGTTAAAGGCAATCTTTAGGGAAACAAGGGCAGGCTCTGCACCAGGGAGGGAACTGTTTAATATTATGGTTGATTTAAACTGATAGAAACTGGTTTATATATGTAAAAATAAATTACAAGGATAATAAGAAATATGGATAGGTGATACCTCTCTCCTACTCATGTTACCTTTGGGTCAGGAATCTCTGACATTTATACATTATGGTTTCATTCATTTTTCTATGTGGCCAGTTTTTTAATTGTTGATAAATGTTAGATTAATTTCATGGATTTTAGCTGAGAACTAAACACACAACTACCCTCAGTAGTGCATTTGGATGGGGGCAGGATAGCAGGCTATGTGCCAGTGTTCCTGAGTGTTGTACTTATTCCACCTAATATGTAGTTTCACAGGAGAAAGTATCTCATGTCTCATGGGTTAGAGTGCCCATTGAGATTGGGGGGGGAGGTAATAAGAATCAGTAACAGGAAAAATATTCCCTTGTGCAAAATAATTATAGCTTTTGTTAACAGAAAACTATTAAGTGATCACTTCCATCAGTGGAAGAAATGTATGAACTTTATTGTTAGTGCGCAGTGTATGTAATAAAACTTCCTAATGAGAAAGTTGTTACCTTTGCTCCAAAAGATTACACCACCTTCAAGCATGCCTTAAAACGTTTGCAACGTGCAATTAAAATTTGCAATGCGATTACTGTCCAATGAAGAATATTACATTCTGTTTACAACTTTAATTACATTCCCCCGTTTGTATGTAATATACTTATGTGATATGTATTCGATACTGATTATCTTCTTCTTGTTACATATTTTGTATATGCACATATACTTCCATTGATAAGAAACTGTGCTTATTTCAGGGATCCCCAACCTTTTAAATCCGCGAGCCACATTCAAGTGGAAAAAGTGTTGGGGAGCTACACAAGCATGAAAAAGGTTCATGGGGGTGCAAATAAGAGCTATAATTGGCTACTTCATAGACTTGCAGGCTACAGAAGGTTCTATTTGGCATTGTACATGGTTTTAATGCCTCCAAAACTTGCCTCCTAACTAGAAATTCAAAAATAAGCACCTGCTTTGAGGTCACAGGAAGCAGCATCCAAGGGGTTGGTGAGCAACATGTTGCTCATGAGCCACTGGTTGGGGAACACTGGCTTATTTGCTATGAGCAGTACAATACAATTTGTATCTATATGCAATAAAAATACATTTATCATAAAAGAAGGCTTTGTACAATTATTTAGCATATTTTACAGCAGGGGTGGCCAGACTTTTTTGGGTTGCGATAGACCGACAATCAGGGAATGCGGCGCAGCATACGTACTCCACATCCCCGCACGCACTTCCACATCCCCGGCTTGATCGCAGTCCACCAGGAATCCATGGGGGATCGACTGGTGGACTGCGATCGAAGTATTGGGCACCCCTGGTTTACAGTAATTTGCTTTGTGTGTATAGAGAGGAAACCTCTCAAAATTTAATCCAACCTGCATAAAGTGATCCTTTTTAAAGCACAAACTAGCATTTATCAGAAAATTGTTAAAAAAACACTTGTGAATTGCCCATCTTTTCAACAAAGCCCTAAGGGTTTAAAAATGTAATTATTTTCTGTTCATGTTTTTGCTTCCAAAAAAGTACCGGGAGATTGTAACTCATTAACAAGTGAGAGTTGTCCTTGTTGATTTTGCAGCTATTATTAAGAACATTTTAACAAAACAAAACTGGAATGATTGGCCAGGTAACATTTAAATATTTATAGTTTAAAAAGTCATTTTAAAACAGAAATTAATTTGAAAGTAAAGTATATACTTTTTGTAAAAGAAAAATAAAATACAAGGTGTTTGCTTGGAGCTCCATTTGAAAATGTCAGCAGCAGTTTTTTCTTTAGCAGAAATCATGGAGCGGAGCCACCAACAGCCAACCCATTTCCACCCATTAAATTTCATTGGTTTATATTTAAACTGATGCCATTATTTAAGTATTCATTCCAGGGTTGTTAAACTTTCCAAAGTTAGTCACTGGGTATTTGCCATTTAAAGTTAGAAAAAGTGGGTGGAGCCACCAACAGCCATTCACATTTCACCTATTTACTTTCAATGGTGAAATGTAAAATGCTGTCAGTTCCACAATTTTTATGCCTGAGTTTCCAAACTTTGCAAAGTTGGTCATTGGTTAACTGCAGTTCCAGGTTAGAAAAAGTGGGCGGAGCCACCAACCTCCAATCAGATGTCACTCATTGACTTTCAGTGGGGAAATTTAAATTGCTGCCATTCAGATACTATTAAAACCAGGGTCCCCAAACTTTGCACAGTCATTTTTACTATAACTGTGGTCTAAGGTTAGATCAGATCAGATTTCATTCAGTGTCTTCCCTTTTTTTAAACCAACATAAAGTTTGTTTTCAAACTTCCCTTTCTAATTACCATTGCTTACTTACTGTTTTAATCATCAAGCAAGAAGTCACCTAGCACAAGCAGTAGTAGCGTCTGTATCTATCAACCCACTGTTCAGTCACAGGAGAGAACCTCCTTTCTCCCTTTTCTAAAATTAACTGTGCAGTACTCTGGCAAGGTCCTACCACTGCTGTGACAAACAAAACTTAAAATGCATTATCATATATCCACTGTTTTGATCCAGGAAGGAAAAACATTCCCTGGATAAAGCAATTGTAGTTTACATAAATTAATAATGCTAACTCTCAAGTTTATACTGTATAAAGATACAGAAACCACACTATAACTACATTCAGGAAAACATCCACATTCAGTTATTAATAGATGATGTGAGAACACTTTTTGCAAAATATGCAAAAAGGAGGAGGGTGGGTGGGACATTCTTACCTGCTCAGAAGATAAGGAAGTGAGTGCTTCTTTTCCTCTTTTTCTCTGCCCCCAGCTCAGCTTTCTCCTGCCTTAACTCTTTCCTTCTCCCCTAATCATGGTTGCACCTGACTAAACATAAACCAGTGTAACCTGGCTGCTGGTCATTTGGATCCCTTGTCATGCAGCCCCTGCGCTTATAGATTCAGGGCTTTCCTTTCCCTGGGTACCCTGTGTTATAAATACACAACTAAGATAAGGGGATATCATAAGCACACTGACCATAAATTATTCTCTGAACCAGGATTTTGTCTCTAATAGGACACAGCAAATGTACAGTAATTCTTTATATATTACACCCATGGTGATTAACACTTTCCATGATACTTCTTTCTGTTCTTGTAAACTGAAACATATGTGTTTTAATGGAAAACCTTTCTTAGTTTTAAGACTAGCAATATTTTCAGGAATTAAAAAAAACATATTTGACACTGACCCTGTTATAATTGAATTGCTTATTTTAAATCTGATTTTCAAGGGTGTAGTTTATTTCCTATGGAGGAATAGGCAAAAGAGAAGAAAGAGGAAATGCACACAAAACGATTTTGCTGGAGTGCGCTTTTTCCACTGATGGAAAGGGCGTGAAGGTCTCTATGTGCACTCTGCAATACACAGTTTTGGAGGTACTGTATTTTTTACACCAGCAAAATTGTTTGTGTGCATTTCCTCTCTATTCTCTTTTGGTCTCTATGTGCACTCTGCAATAAACTGTTTTGGAGGTATTTTTTACACCAGCAAAATCGTTTGTGTGCATTTCCTCTCACTTCTCTTTTGCCTATTGCTACATGCACTTTGGTGCACTTGGAGGATTTGCACCAACGCATAATTGACTGAGTTTACCAAGGGGAACCGTGAGTGTATGGACTTTCTTTATTTCCTATGGAGGAACATACTGTACCAGTATGGCTCAGCCAAGCTTAAAATATTTATACATTGCAAAAAAAAAAAAAATCCACTGAGGTGGAATGGTCTTTTTAACCACCCATTACACATATCTGGCCAGAGTAGTATTCATTTTTCACACTTTGTGAACTTCTTCTCCTGTATGAACAAAGGTCAAAACATAGCACTAGCAGTAGCCTTCTTTCTGCTTATATATGTTGGAATAATTACCTTGTAAAAGACACCCAGTATTTGCAGTTTACTATATAAAGCTATAGCAAGGCATAATTCTTAAAAAAAAAACAAAATTCACAAGCATAAAAAGAAATAAAGGATAAAAACGGCAAGCTTAAGTTTTTTGCCATTACATGTAAGAATACTAAAGAAATCAATGCTTGAATAAGCCTTTTTGAAAAAGGTTGGAAAAAAGTTACTGTAAATTGAAGGTGCCTATGTATATAAGAACAGTGACTTTTAAGAAAGTTTCTTGGTAGACAGGCACTTTTGTTATCCAAAAGTCCAAGACCTTTCTCTAATGAGCTGTTTTTGCTGTGCAAGTGTAAGTAAGGTTATCTACATCTTCAGTCCTTTCTTTTATTAAGAGAAAAAATAAATGTGTAAAAGTGGATGGCACGCCTGTGGGTACCCTGAGCCATACAGTGCACCTTCTGCCTAGTTCCTAAGTACTGGAGCCTCAAAAGATTTAAAGTCCAGGAACCAGATGGCTTTGTATCATGAACAAGGACTCATGACAGGAGGACAATAATGTTGTAAAGATGAAACATCTGTCATAAAACTGGGAAATAATTAGATACATAGGATAAATATACACTATATTAACAGGCATGTGGCGTAACAAAAAAATACAAAAAAAAGTGTTGGATCAAAAAAAATAACCTATAACTGTTTAGGAAGTTACCTAAAATGATTGTCACATTTGTATGATCTTTACTATTGTATTGTAATACTGTAATAACAAATAAAACAACCCCAAAACCCCCAGAAATGTGTCACAAAAATGGGCTTGGTCAAAAATTTTGCAGCAAAAGCGCTGCATTTTTTTGTCCCTATTTTTCAAATGTTGGGAAGTATGAAATTTCAAGGCATGATTAGCAAAAAAATCCATGTTTGTGTTAGTGTATATCATTTAGTTTCTGCAGCTAAATGTTTTCTATGTAATATTCCACGTAAATCTAATTTAAATGCTTCCTGATATATATGTTGTATTCAAAGGGAGGTCTTTTTTCACTTTTTGTTTATTTTTATTGTTTATATACATTATACATATGCATTACTTAACAATTCTGATGATATTTATCAGGGCCTTATTGTCTGGAACTGTGGGGAATCGAACGCTGAACTTTAGTTGCATTTGCTTGCTGAGCCACAAGAGGCTCTTTAAGCTATGTGGGGTTAGTTGCCCTGATGGGTGTCCAGCAACGCTACCTGCTTCCCTCTTTGCTCCACCCATCTTGTTAATTGCATGTGTTGCTAGTCTTACAATTAGCAGCCTTTATAATCCTGCTTCTGGCAATTCGCAGTGCTTGATCATCATCCTTGCTGAGCCTGCTCTTGCCAAGTCCTGATTTTGACTTCCGCGATTCCTGACTCCTGATTCCTGCGTTCTCTGCTTGATTCCTGTCTCTGTTCTCCTGTTCCCCCTGGTACCCTGTCTTTTGTGGATCTCCCTGGTTTGACCTTCGGCTCGTTACTTGACCTCGTTTGCCTGCTGCCTGCCACTGACCTCAGCCTGCCTTTGGACCTTGCCAGTACTCTTCCAGCCCTGACCTTATTGCCTGTTACTGGACTCAGTCTATCTTGCCTATCATCACAGGCCTGTATAGTTACTTTTTTGTTCTGTTTGGTTTTATTAAATATCTTTGCTTCACCACACTTGGCTGTCTTGCCCTTAAAGGGAGTTCTGGGGGTTACATTGGAACTCTATCCCTGAATCCCTCCGTAGGGAAAACTCACCCACTCTCTTTAAGAAAAAGCTCAGCTGTTACTAGAGATGTAGCGAACTGTTCGCCGGCGAACTAATTCGCGCGAACATCGGGTGTTCGCGAACGCGGAAATTCGCGAACTTTTGGCGATGTTCGCCATTTTGGGTTCGCCGCGTTTTTTTTTGCGCCGCGTTTTTTCGCCTCGGTTTTTTCCGCCGCGTTTTTTCGCTTCGGTTTTTCGCCTTTGCGTATACATAGGAATAGCTTGCGGTTTTTTTTTTTGCGTTATTTTTTGGCGTTCTTTTTTGGTGTTTTTTTTTGGCGTTATTTTTTGGCTTTTTTTTTTTGCGTTTTTTTTACAAAGTATTTTTGCTTGATCCCCCTCCTGCGAATATTCGCGAACATTTTTGGCGATGTTCGCTACATCCCTAGCTGTTACCTTCTGGAGCACTAAAACATTATTTTGCCCAGTCCTGCGCTTAAGGGCAAATGCCCATACCTGGTGCACTCTCACCTTCCAGTTTGTGCCTGTATGTTACCCAACCACTTAGATTGTAAGCTCTACGGGGCAGGGACCTCCTTCCTACTGTGTCTCATACCACATGTTTAAAAAAACAGATCAGAGCTCATTTACGATCTCTTTATACAGCACTAAGCTTTAAAATAAAGCAGAAATACAAGTTGCTGGCAAAAAAACTTCCTTTTAATTTAGAGACCCCTTTTTGCAATCAATAAATAACTTACCATACCTCCCAGCATTTGAAAAATGAAAAGAGGGACAAGATTTGGTGCGCAGCAATTTTTTTTTACCACGCCCCATTTTTTCCCCCAAATGGTGGGATCAGACGCAAAATGTGCTATACCCTCATACTTTTCTACCTAAGGAAAGCAATATAGCAACTCCTACATATAAAATACAAATATAGAGAGTTGTTGTTGTCTTCTTTTTCATCTCCATCTTCTTTTCCAGGTCCTTTTTCTTCTGCGGCTCCTTGTGCGGCGGCGACAGGCCCTTTTATAAGGTTGCGCCCTGTGCGTACGTGTGACAAGCCTGTCGCCACCCCACAAGGAGCCGCATAGGAGCATGAGCACCCGGCTCCAGCCAGCTCATCCCTCTGTCCTGGATAGTCCAATAAATGTCCCGAATTTCTGTAATCTATTGTGGAAATGCGGGACATTTATTGAACTATCCGGGACAGCGGGATGTGCTGTTAAAACCGGGACAGTCCTGTGGAAGGCGGGACAGTTCAGAAGGCATGACTTACTGGCACTAAATAAATAAATAGTAATGGTGATGAAATACTTAGCAGCTCAAGGTTTATGCCCATCCTTGGGTGTGCAGCCAAATATATTTGAGCTAAGAGTCATTTTACATGATTTTTTCTATTTTGAAGATGAGCTGAGGGGCTTCAGATGAAAGAATTACGCAGACAATACTATGGCAATAGAGACATACATAAGAGAGCAAGGAACTTTCTTATGATTTTTCAAGATTGCTTTTATGATACATCCTACTAGGAGACCCTCTTGACCCTGCAACTGGTGGTCTTATTTCTGGAAAGCATGGTGCTCATATTTTGTTGCATTTGATGTTTCATGCACAGTTACTTCACAGTGTAGATATCATGTTTTACTTTTGTTGTACACAATGTGATGCACATATGGCATAAAGATGGTTATCTCATCATTTGTTTTGAGGAAGTTCTTCTGAAAAGCAGAATTATTGCAAAAACCTGGGAATAGAAAAGGGGCACATTTATCAATATTTGAGTCCCAGTTTTTTCTTTAAAGGGAATGTAAAGTCAAAAATCATAATTAGACCAAATTAAATAAATCTGCAATATAAACTCATTAAAAAATTCTCTACAGTTTTTTTTAACTAGAAGCCTCCATATTTTGCATCTTATCCTGACATCAGATCTAATCACAGCTCCTGCAAATCTATATGGCCAGTGGTCATCCTAATGTGAAACAAAAGCAGGAACTGTCCTATGCCTGACACAGAAAAAGCACAAAAAAAGTTTACTGGAGTGTCATTGGTCAGGTGCTGATAAGAGCAGGTCAGGCACAGATAAGGAAGTGAAACAGGAGAAGAGAGTGAAACACGCCCACTCCTCATTCTGCTGCAGACATTGAGGAATACAAAGCTTTGGTTAGCTGTGTTAAGCCCTGTTTTAACTGCTTTGCCATCTAATTTATTTTATTTTTTAGAACATCTGTTATAGTGCTTTCCTATCTTAGGGCTATATGTAAACACTTTAAATCCCTTTGAAGTTACAAAAAAATCTGCACCATACAGGAATTTGTGCGCGCATTTCTTAAATGTAAAAAAAAATCCACCACTTTAACACCTGTCAGATTCAGTAGAAGACAATGGGGTTGGTATCAGGCAAGTAGATACTCTTTTTTTTAAGCTTACAGAATTAAAACTGATTAACTGCTTTTATCGTGAATAAATGCAATTGCTGTTAGGCTTTTTAAGTTACTTTTTAAGCTACTTTGGTAATATAAAGTAGGTTCTCTGGCATGCTAGATGATAGCACAACAACATTTTGTGGATATGGCCTTATATCACCCACCAAACATACAACAAACCAAAATGCAACAATGAAAAATCAGGTGTACCAAACCATTGACAAGTGAACATCAAAATAGCATCTACAGAGAAATCAAATACATAAGTGTATTATAGCTATATAAACATGCTAATAGGGCATCAGTATCTGCTACTCCCTACATTTCTTGCACAATTTAACTATTTTAGGTGTGTGAGTAATTTGTTTAAAACAAATGTTGGGCAATGTATCAATTAAGTGTGTTGGTAAATTATCAGGGTGACAGTGTCTAATGTACATTTGCTACACATGTGTTTTGGGAGAAATGGTTATCCTGATCAGTTTGGTACCACAAAATTGAACATAACTAGGAAGGTGCTATGCATGTAAAATTGCTTTTGGAAGTAGCTTTGAGTTGTGTATCTTAAAGTAGTAGAAACATAGATTCCACATAAGTGTAGCCATATTGCAGTAGTGTAAGATGTTACATGGGGACTACACAATAGAAAAAAACCCAACTATAAATATTTATCTTTAGGGGTGAGATGCAATATTGTTAGCTCCATTATATATTTGCATATAGTATTTATTTCAATACATACATTATATATCCGTAGCATCATAATAAAGAAGTGTCTTGCTATTTGTTGTGTAGTGTAGAAGTACTCTAGATGGTGTTCAAATATATATGTAAAGTTCATGTTAAAGGTCAACTTCAACTTACTAGAAAGCTTCCTGCTTTTCTTTTAAGAGAACGTCTAAATTGGCCTGTTACTGGCTTTTAAAAATCATGCTTGGCTTGAGTTTTCTTTGCAAATTACATATCACAATATGCTAGTTAACTGTAAACTTTTAATGCAAAGGGAAATGATTTTGACTTCAGCTCAAAACTGTTAAGGAAATTAAAATAAGTGCTTGTTTATTCTGTCAGTTTAAAAACTGAAACCCTATATACAAAAAAATAGGTCCAATCAAGAAAGCCATTTTAATATAACTTTGCACATATTACAACAAGTAAGCTGATTTTATTATTGTATTGTGCTTTTAGTCATTAAGTAGTTTCACTAGATTGAAAGATAATTTAAACCACCCCCAAAAACTAAAAATGTGCTCTGTATACGTCTTGTATGCTTCTAATGTTTTAATGAAAAACACAACTTTCAAACAAAATAAAATTCAGTTTTTACAGTTGTCGTTAGTTAATGTATTTTATGTATTTAATTGTATTATATTGTCAGACCATATGTTCAGTTACAGACTTCCATATTGTTTTGGTTCAGTTACACTCCAACAACAGTTTTCACTTCAGCAAATTATAAGTAATGCTGGCTGAAAATGACAAACACGTGAAAATTGCAGGTAGGTATAAAACAGTTCTGGTGAAGAGGAAGATTAAAAAAAATGTAAAGCCCCTTAGGTCAAAACATTTCCGGCCCCATGACATAAATGTAAGTTGTGAATTTAATTTAGCTCAGAATAATGTCAGTATCAGTTTCTGTTTAACTAGAAGTATGGGAAAAATATATTATATTCCTTAGCATAAAATGGGCCCGTAATGCCAAACAGATGAGGAGTTAGAGTTAAAGAGCCACTGTTTTGAGTGTTGTCATGAGGAAAACTGTCCTGTTTTGCTTAAAAATTCACAAAACTGCAAAAAACTTATGAAATGGTAAAATGTTGCCAAATGGAGTAAATAAAAATCGTTGAAGGAACATCAAGCACTCCGGACAAACAGAGTCTGCTAAAAACTAGGCACCTTGTTTTAATATGAAGAAATAAAGACCGTTTTTAGCAGACTCTGTTCGTCCGGAGTGCTTGATGTTCCTTCAACGATTTTGATTTTCCCTTCAGCTACGGGTTCGGGGCCTTGAGCACCCGGACCACCATTTGACATCGGGGAGCTAATTGATTGAACTATGATTATTAATTAGTTTGGGATTGGATTCTTGGAGATAGGCTCGGGGTCTATACACCTGAGCCTCCTTTAGTAATTTGGTACGCTTCCCTCAATTATCCCAATACAGAATGTTATAGTTATTTCATTCACAAGTAAAACTATTGTACGTTCCTTGCCCCTTTGGGGCATATAATCTTTAAATGGAGTAAATAGGCATATTTTTCACATACCATATGCATTGGAGTCAATGTGCATTTTATTCTCAGATTTGTTTATTTTATTTTGTGCCTGAGAAAATGCTTTGGTGACTTTCTAACACAAATTTGTGAACATTTTTATTCAAACAAGTTTTCCTTAATACTAAAAAAGGGTCTATTCCATATTCAAGTTTATTTGATTTAGAAATATACACTCAAATTCACAAACTCGAAAACTGATAAATAAGCCTATAAATATCTTTTATACGTCATAGCCAAATAGCAGGCAAAAATGTTTACTAAAAAATTATTTTGTGACATTTTATAATTTGCTAGACTAAAAACTATGGGGATGATTCACTAAAGGTTGATAACGTTTATTGCATGCTTTTTTGCGTTAAAAAGCATGCGATAAATAAGTACAGATTCATCAATGTCATTTCGCATGTGTTAAGACGCATCTTGTGTGTGGAAAAAAACACGTCATTCTAATGAGCGAATAGAAATAGTACTAATGCATGATTCACAAACATATGAAGCGTTAAACGCACTAAATATCGTATTAATCTGTGCGAATATTAACACCTATTTGGGGCATGTGGTACTTTAAGAAAATTGTGGTTCGTGAGCTTTTGGCAACAAAACATGGACTTTGCAGTGGGATTTTTTCAAGTATGTGTTGGCCCTAGAGTGATGCATCCTCCAGTTTTCAGGGAAATGGTCATTTTCAGAACAGTAGTTTTCACAAAGTAACTGCTACCTACATAATAGCTTGCACTAATATGGTGTGTATGGCTAATATGGCATGCGATTAAAATTATCACGCATGCGTTAAAATATTGCAAGTTAAATAACGCAAAGAACATTGCGTCTTAATTATGACATGTGTCCTTTTAGTGAATCAAGCGTTAAGTCGCAAAAATTTTTTTAACGCATGCTATAAATAGCGTTCGTTTTATTGACCTTTAGTGAATCGGCCCCTATATGTTTTGTAGTAGCCAACGATACTATTTTATATAGTGTGCCTCCTGTAGGAGCTATTAATGTCATCTTTCCTGTGTGTTTCACCACTTAATTACTGTAACCACTGTATACTATATGACCACTTGTTCGTAAGCAACATGTTGCTCACCAACCCCCGGATGTTGCTCGCAGTGGCCACAAAACTCCTGGCTTGGAGGCAAGCTTTAGCTGCATACTCCTATAGGCTGCCAGTCCACTTAGGGGCTACCAAATTGCCATTAACAGCCAATGTTTGGCAACCTCAGAAACTTTTTTATGCATATGTTGCTCCCCAACTCTTTTTACATTTGAATGTGGCTCACGGGTATAAAAGGTTGGGGATCTCTGCTGTATGATATTAAAATGTGGGCCCTACTAGTTCAGGGCTGTTGGCATAGCAGCAGGATAGCTTGTTTCTAATAATATCAGTGCTTTTGAAGAAAACACATTTTCCAGTTACATTGTTGCAATAGGTATTGGATCTGTTATCCAGAATGAGCTAAGGGCAACAACTTTGTTGGTATCAATGTTTTATCTGTGTATTTCCATATACAGTAAACACTATGCATAACTTCTTCCCAATCATTTGCCTTGCTTTGCCACATGTAGCAGCAATACTTGTACAAGCCATGTAGGCTAATCCAGTGTCTTTTGTTACAACAATATACTTTGTTTTTGTAACTTGAGAATACAAATCCAGCACCATGTACAAGAGCCCTTTGCACAGGCAAATATGTGATCTAAAAGCTAATTTAATGAATATG
Source organism: Xenopus tropicalis (assembly GCF_000004195.4). Classification (NCBI taxonomy): domain Eukaryota; kingdom Metazoa; phylum Chordata; class Amphibia; order Anura; family Pipidae; genus Xenopus; species Xenopus tropicalis. The sequence goes on along the minus strand of NC_030679.2, from coordinate 73,092,034 downwards.
GTATATATCTAAGAAAATATACACAAGCTTAATGGATCCAGCCAATGAGATGTTTTCAAGCATGAAAATGAAACCCCCCGGGACACCTATCTCTTCTAAACAGCTGAAAAAAATAATACAGAAAACATTAATAGAGTTTACAGGATTAAAGTATTTACACAAATACATCAGATTGTTCATAACAACTTGCAAATAGGATTATAAAATAGCTCAACTTTAAAAATGTGAAATAAAACTTGTGCCAACAACATTATATTCTTCCTGTGTGAGAATGTTTTATTATTTCCTTGACGTATAGCAAAAGCCACAGTAAATGATTAGCCGCACGACTGCACTTCCTTGTTTTTATAACTTTGTAGTCAAATAATAAGGACACATCATTTTAGTTATTTAAAGAGTTGAATAAAATAACAAATGAAAGCATTACAAGTTATGTGAAATATGTGTCAGATTTTATGCACCTGCAATTGCTGGACTTTGTACCCACTGCATTGTGGGTAAAAACATTATAACTCTTTTCTGTTAATATCTATACTATGTTTAATTTCTCTGAAGTTCTGTTCCAGATTTCCAGTATATTGATTAAGGTGGTTTTATGTGCTTACAATATTTTTATACAGGTCATGGAACTCTGAGGTAACTTATAATATCCTTATATTTTACAAGGGGGTAATATGTTTATTATAATACACAAGTTTAAGTGAGTCGTGTGACAGAATTGACATCACTAATCACCGATTATAACTGACATCATTGAGCACTGTTTATAAGGATATATTTTACAGTATGTGTATGGCTCTTGTGTAGTGATGAGTAAATCTGTTTTGCTTTGCAGTAAAAGTTGTGAAAGTTTGTGAAATGGCGAAAAATCTGTGAAGCGCGTTTGTCGCACAACTGCTTTTGATGCTCGCTAAATTTTTTACTGGCAAATTTTCACGGTAGTTACACGAAACAATTCTCCAATGGCGAGATGCAGAAATTCGCTGTGAATCCATGCCTGGCGAAAACATTTGCTCATCACTACTCTTGTATTATAAGATAAAATGATATAACCTTCAGTTAAAGATGTAACCATAGACAGATAAGGTAGGATGTCAAGACCAATAAAAAAAGATTGTACGTGGTGGTAACTAAGCCACAAAAATCAATGCTTGGTGCCAATCAACATTGGGTATATTTAAAGGAGAAGGAAAGGCTAAGTCACTTGGGGGTGCTAAAATGTTAAGCACCCCCAAGTGACTTTAATCGCTTACCTCGTACCCCGGGCACGCGCAGTAGAGTGAAAAGCCGACTTCTCTGTTAAAGTTAAGCTTTTTAATTCTACTGCGTATGCATGCGCTCGCAAAGCAGGAAGAAGGAAGCGCTGCAGCTACCGCAGGCTGGTGCTGTTCTCTCTGAACAGGGGCACCAGCCCGGGGTAAAAGGTAGGCGATTCAAGTCACTTGGGGGTGCCTAACATTTTGGCACCCCCAAGTGACTTTGCCTTTCCTTCTCCTTTAATGATTAAATGTTTATTTAACAGACTTAAGGGATGGTGAACCTAATTATGGATAAAAACTGTTATATTATAGTTTGCATTATATGAAGGTCATTTTGATTGCTAAAAAAAAGTCACAAAGATAAATTAAGAAGTTTAGTGTTCTGCACAAGAAAAATAATTGATGCAAAGCAATATGGGTTTAGTGCGGGTGTTTAATTTCCTTTCAACTAATTGTTATGATCTATAGTGTTTCAGTGCTTGAAGTTATAAATTGAATTGTACAGTTATGACTGAATCAGGTTAAATCAGTGCGAATTGATAGGAATCAGCACAAAAAAATCTGCTGCCTGATTTGCACTTTGCAAATCACTTTTATTCATTTTGAATAAACCGTAATATCAATCAGTTGCTCACCTCTACCAGCGATCTGATAAAGCAGTATGGAAAGAAAAAAACAGGAAAATGTCTTGCAGAACAAAGTGCTGTGCTGCAAATGGAGGATTCAGACAATATAAAATAATTTTAGAGAAAAGTAATAACTAAATGTTGATTGGTAACCTTGTCTTTTTATCTCCACAAAATGTTGTTTTAACTTTTGCACCCATTGGTATTTGCACATTAAGAAAGTACATTTCTGCTAAGAATATATAATTTCTTAGTTACATTAACAGAGTGTTCTTTACTTTCCTATCTGCTCCAGACAGAGAACAGACTACAGTGACCTTCATCATTGAGTCAGACCCCTGCATTATTGCAAAAGCAAACATTTGCTCTTTTAGTGTGGAGTATAGTATTGAACAGAAAATTAACAGCACCCCGAGGAAGAAACAAATAATGCTTCCCTTTTTATGTAAAATATTTAAGGCACCTACTTAGGAAAAAAAGCCCTACTGTATCATGTTTTTCATCTTGGTTTTTTTTTTTTTTTATAATTGCGCCCTTATGGAGACTGTATGCCATTCTTACACATTTTAGCAGCATTGTTTTGTTGCCAGAAAAAAAAATCTTTGTTTCACAATATTTTTTTTTACTTTAAAGTGAATAAGGTGAATGATTTTTTATGCTTACATATTTTATGCCTACATGTGTGCTGCCCCAGCAGTTAATATTAATGTGTATTATGTTTAAAGTTAATGGTTTATATACATATACATTGTTATACTGCCACCTAGTGACCAAGGTCATATTGCAAGTTGTTTCTAAGTCTTTTAAACCCTCCCATTCCCCTACCTTATATGTGATGTCAGTTCCTCCTATCATGCCATTTCTGTTCCTGCTTTCCACAGTAAGGAGCTACTCCAGGGTTCATACAACCCAACATTTGTTCACCCACAACAAATAAAGAACCCTTGTGGATTCCAAGTGTCTGGTGAGTTCTGCTATCTGGCAAAGATTGCCCACAGTGGTTGTGCCCAGCTCCATACAGGCCCAGGGAGAGGGGTCTCAGGGGAAACCTCAGCCATTATCACAGCAATTGGAGTCAGAATAATGTGCTTTGTATCTATCCCACAAGTGTTTGACTTTATCAGTAAATGAATTCATGTGGTAGAGACTAGACATTTTCTAAACATTATAAATTTTAACTTTATAAATTTTAACTGGTAAACTAAATGGACCTTGTTTTGGAAGTACTGTTCAAAGTAAATGAGGCTAGAGTCCTTGCCATTTTGAGTTTTTGAATCCTTGTTGAAAAATGCTAATATTAAACATATGTATGACTTAGGGGCTGATTTACTAACCCACGAATCCGACCCGAATTGGAAAAGTTCCGACTTGAAAACGAATATTTTGCGACTTTTTCGTATGTTTTGCGATTTTTTCGGATTCTGTACGAATTTTTCGGATCCAATACGATTTTTGTGTAAAAATGCGAGTTTTTCGTATCCATTACGAAAGTTGCGTAAAAAGTTGCGCATTTTGCGTAGCGTTAAAACTTACGCGAAAAGTTGCGCATTTTTCGTAGCGTTAAAACTTAACGCTAGGAAAAATGCGCAACTTTTCGCGTAAGTTTTAACGCTACGCAAAATGCGCAACTTTTTACGCAACTTTCGTAATGGATAGGAAAACTCGCGTTTTTACGCAAAAATCGTATTGGATCCGAAAAATTCGTAAAGAATCCGAAAAAATCGCAAAACATACGAAAAAATCGCAAAGTACCGATCATTACGAAAAAAACACAATCGGACTCCATTCGACCCGTTCGTGGGTAAGTAAATCAGCCCCTTAGTGTTCAAGTGGCCTTTGATTATTTCAGAAAGAAAGATATGATGCTTGCTTGTAATTATGTATTGTTCATAAAAACTAGACTCTGCCTATATTTGTTATAACTTTTTATGTCTCACACAGAAATTCATGGAACATAGAATAATAGAAAGTATCCCCATTGTCTTCTCTCATGAGTAAGATAACCTCATATTCTTGTGTCTAGTTTGAAACAAAAGGATGCTTTCTTAATCAGGGTATCATGTAGGTAAAAATGAGCAAATTATTATTCTGTGATTACAAAAGATGCAGAAAGGGCAGACAATTAAAATTCCCCCAAGAAACATTTCAATTTGAATTTGTGTTTAATTGCTTGCCAGCCTTATACTAACTACTTGTATAAGCATTAAAGATCTTGATAACAAATTGTGATGCCTGCAACATTTTTACTGACATTGTATTAGGCACCAAACCACATTTAGTAAGAAAAGAAAAATTAGAATTTATTATGTAACATTGCAGATTTTTAGCTTTTTTATGTAAACAATGTTTTGATAATAAATAGAACTATAAAGTGATACATAGAGGCCCATTTATGAAAATTCTCATTTTTGTGCTTTTTGAGACCACAACTACACTCATTTCCACAAAAAACATGAATGTCTAGTCATTGAAAATTGAACTAAAAGTACAAATGAAAAAAAGGCTGATGTGAAAACCGTATTGTCACACAAATGCAAATTAAGGATGTAACCTTCTTAACTACCAGTTAATCCAGGGAAGGCAAAAAAATCCCATCCCAATCCCTGTAGCCTCGCCATTTTGCCTCAGATTTGGAAAAAAAATCCTTCTCGCCTTCAAGATGACAATCTGGCCAGTTCCTAGGTCTATACTAACTGCTAATTTTAGTAACCTTGTGTTTCCTTACCTGGTAAAAAAAAACCCTTCTTGAAGCTAGCATATATATATATCAGCCAGTACAACTGATTCAGGACAATTCCACAACTGCACAGCTCTCACATTCAAAAAGGGGTTTTTTTTATAATTACCATGGAACCTTCTTTCTTCTAATCTCACTGAATGCCTCAGTGTCCACTGAAAGGTATCTTCTCCTTATATATGTATACTTCTTCTTCAGTGTAAACATTCCCAACAAAGACAGACTTACTAGGACTTCCCAGTAGATACCAGAACTTCCATAAGACTTTCCATACCCTTCCAGCTTAGTTACCCTTCTTTAGACTTTTCCTAATTCAGTACTTGAGACCAATAGCACACTGAATATTCTAAATGGGGCCTTACCAGTGCTATGTAAAAGGGAAAAATTACCCTCTTCTCCCAAAAAGTTACACCCCAATGAATGCAGCTTAAAACCTTGTTTGCCTTTGGAGCTGCTGACTGGCATTGTTCTCTGCAGCTAAGTTTACTTTAGTACCCCAGGTCCTTCTCAATTATGGATGTGCCCAACACAGTCCCATTAAAAGTACAAGTGACTTGAATATTTTTACATCCTAGCATAAACTTACACTTATTAACACAGAAATTCATATGCACATTTCCCCCTTCCTAGCATTAGCAACAAAACTGTTTTTTGACACCCAGTCAACTTATGGTCGGTAGTAGTGTTAGGGGGTGAGTAATGCTGATATGGCTTAGGGGGAATTTTTGTAATTTTTTTTTTTTTACATGTGAGCCACATTCAGATGTAAAAAGTGTTGATGAGCCACACAAGCATGAAAAAAGTTCTTTGGGGATACCAAATAAGTGTTGTGATTGGCTATTTGGTAGCCCCATGTGGACTGCTGGTCTGCAGAAGTCTCTGCTTGGAGTAAAACTGGGTCTTCTGTGCTTCCAAAACTTGCCTCCAAGCTTGAAATGTATAAATAGCACCTACTTCGGGGACACTTAGAGCAACTTCAAAGGGGGTGGTGAGCAACATGTTTGCTTGCAATCCACTAGTTGGGGATCACTGGTCTACATTATGTATTTTGATTCCATTTTTTAGCATTGATTTTAAATAAGAATAAATGCATGTGTCCGTAATAATACTTCAGAAAAAGCAGGTAGGCTACATCACATACAAATGTAGATTATGCACAGAAGCATGTATTCACTTAACAATAATTCATGTCTAATAAAATTCTGGAATGCTTATGTCCCATATGACACCCAGGACCAGTGGAAGGTGTCCTTGGAAATTATTTTCAAAGAATTATAACCGTAGACCATTAAGGCACTGTATAAAACATAATGAAAAATATGAATGTTTATAGCGATAAGAGGCATACATCTGGCTTAAATGGGGTGTGTGACCTCTACAATTAAGGTCTGACACAGAAATACTCTTGTTATAGGGCATTCCCTTAAGGTTACACAGGAAAGAAAATAACTTGAAACTACTGGTGTAATGGTACTGGGACTCCTCCATCCTTGATTTATAGCTATGATTTTTTTCTGGTCATACTGAGTGACTTTAACAACTTTTACATAGGAAAAATATCTACAAATTAACTATATACCTTACAGATATACTGTCATTTTAGGGCTGTAGGAATTTCCTCATGTCTGTTTGAATAATAATTATAATTATACTAATAATAATAATAATAATAATAAATCTACAGTGTTTATTCAGCTTTCCATATACATATTGCTCTTTACATAAACACCTTACAGTACAGATCCTATACCTGTACTTAAAGGTATTCTGTCCTGATTTTTATGGAGTACTTTTAAATTCTAAATTACACTGTTTACATAGCAAATTGTATTCTTCAGCCAACAAATGTATTTTTTATTTAGCTGTAATATTGGTGTGCCATCTCAGCACATTCTACCTGATTCTGAGCTTTCAGGAGGAGACATCGCTACACATTAGGACTGCTTTCAGATAACATATTGTTTCTCCTACTCCCATGTAACTGGAGGAGTCCCAAGCTGGACTTGGATTTCTTACTATTGAGTGCTATTCTGATATGTACTGGGAGCTACTATCTTGCTACCATCCCATTGTTCTGCTGATCGGCTGCTGGAAGGGGGTGATATCACTCCAACTTGCAGTGCAGCAGTAAATTGTGACTGAAGTTTATCAGAGCACAGGACACACGGCTGTGTCACCCTGGGAAATGAAGACTATGGCTAGGTCCATATGAAATTTCAAAAATAAATATAAAAAAAATCTGTTTTTGAAAAAAAATGTAGGATCCTGCTGGAGAAGCTCTACTAACTGATGTGTTTTGAGAAAAACATGTTTTTCTATGACAGTACTGCTTTAAGTTTTGGTTTTCCTTTTTATCACATGATTTCTGATAATATCTTTTATCTGTTCATGTCTAAACTTTCCTCCCTGATTAATTGTTTCAATAACATATCTAATCAAGTCATCTGTGATAAAAACCATTTAAATTTGAACTCTCCCTTCTGTTATTGCTGCACGTTGTTTTTTAACACTTGTGTCCAAATTGATTTAATAAGTTGTACATAATACCGCATGCTAAATTCTGCATTTTCAAATTGCACTGCAGTTTGGATTTTAGAGTAATCACTCTGCTGAGACAGCTATAGAGCAAGCAACCTTCTAATCATGCTCGGGGGTAATCACCCTGGATATAATCACTCTTCCTTCCTCTTAAATGCTTGCCAAATAATTTATTTTTCCATAAATTGCATTTATCAGCCTTTGTCATTCAACAGTTGTAATAAAAATACTGCACTGTATCTTTCCTGAAACCAGAGTTTGGATAATTTCCTGATTACCTTATAAATGTGATTAAATATTTGTATTTTCTTATTGTTTGTATTACTCCCACATTAATTACAATATAAACTTTTTTTTCCAATCTTGAACCAACAAACTATTATTATTAATAGGGAAGGGCTAGCCATCAGTCTGTGGCTCCCATGTGGATAAAGGGAAATTTTACCCCTAAACCTTGCGGGCATATCACATACAATTGCCTTTATGTAAAACATATACAGTAAATAAAGGCTTTTGGTGAAAAATACTTGAAATTGGATAACCCCATAATAAAATACTGCTATTCCAAGTACTTAAGTTCACCCTTTGGCTCGATATGCCATCCCACTGACTTGAATGTAAATCGCCTATGGGATGGCATATGCGGCGCCATGATTTCCAGAAATGGCGGAAGTTGCCTTGAGAGGAAATCGCGGCGCCGAATATGCCATCCCACCAGCCCTAATCTCCCCTGCCACGGCCCTAAGGCACTGGGCATTGCTAAACAGCTTGATGAGTATGCCGTTTATCTTAAGCAATAATTCACTCTGCTTGAGAAATACCCCCTTTGCATGCTCAATAATCCTTATTAACAAAGTACACTTTTTTGGGTCATTAGAGTAATTTTAAGTAGCTTATGTGAAGCTGTTGTGGAATGATTTAAGCTGTTGTGGAATGATTTGTAAGTGACCCAGTAAAGTTTTATAAATCTGTCTACTAGAAAATTAAATAGAGCTTGAGTTTTGAGTGAGTGTTTTCCCTTGCATAATAAATACTGATTATAACTATTATGTTCACAGTCTCCAATAGAAACACTTTGGAAGCTCTGCTGTATTTATTATATATAAAATAGGCGGGGTGTAGGCACTCAGTCCCTCCTGCAGTTGTGTGTAATATCTGAGTTGACTGGTCTTAAGCTGGCCATACACCCACCGATACTATCGTACAAAACCTCGTTTCGTACGATATTCGGTGCGTGTGGCATGTCGGCGAGTCGACCGATATCGCAGGAACGACTCGCCGATCGGCCAGGTTAGAAAATTTTGATCGGGCGCCATAGAAGGCGCCTGACCAAAATCTGCTGTCAGGGCTGAATCGGCAGAAGGAGGTATAAATCCTATTGTTTCTACCTCCTTATCTGCTGTTTCAGCCCTGACTGTGTGTGGCGGATCTGACAATGTTAGATCGCCACATGTATGGCCAGCTTAAGTGCGAATAAAGTTTGTATATTTTGAATACTGCTCCTTTCTGGTCTATATGTGAGGAAGTGTTGATGTACATTTTTCAGTACTGACAAACTGAACAACCTCCGTTGTGCATACCCCAGATATAATTGTATAAATTAAATGACAACACTAATTCCCAAGAGCATCCTAAATACCAACTATAGTCAATTATTTTTTTAAACTCCCACAGGATACCACTATGGATTTGGCATGTATTTTTTCTTCTAGTGAGGCGTCCAAATTAAACCGATTGTATTCGTTTACAATAATGAAACTGCCTGATAGTTAAGATGTGTATACAGTTTACATTTACCTCCAACATATCATGTTGGAATTAGAGGCAAGAAATGTAGTTTTGATTCATTCTATGTGTATTGTGCTCTTATTAGAATTAGGTTTTTTTTTCTCAGCCAATGTCAAAATGTTAAAATGCTAAGCAAAGCCACTGCATATGACATTAGCCTTAGAATGAAAAGCTAAATCAGTAGCTGCCTAAAAGAACTTGCATAATCCTGTGCTGACTCTTTCTGCAAGCACATGATCATGCTTAATATACTGATAGATAAAATACCTTTGCAAGGCAGTGTAATAATAGATAGATAGATAGATAGATAGATAGATAGATAGATGATAGACATCCTCAAATGTTTTTCACCTACAAGCCTTAGCTAAAGTGGTAGCAAAGACAAAGATATGTATAATGTTGGAAATGATACTATTAAACATACTTTAAACATTTACTGTAAAAGTTGGAACGTTGCTGTTGATATAAAAATACTAGTTAAAATGTACTCGGCAGCAGTGAACTGAAATTTACTTCACGTGTTACAGAAAGTGGTAAAATCTTTAACTTAACGACATAGGAAACTTGCTAGATCATCAGAAAAAAGTGTGTGCCTCTTTCTTCCTTTTAATGGCATGTTGCACTAAAGTAAGAAACCTATTTCACTATTGAAGGGTAATTTCATTTCATGGGAGTTAGCTTCCACAATAACCTTAAAGCAATGCACTGTCATCGAAATGGATTCCCTTCATTGGTTTTGTGCAGATACATAATATAAAACATACTGTAGCTCTGAAAATGCTGGCAGTGTCAGTTTAAAGTCATGTATTATTTAACCACAGCAATGTTACACATACAACCTTAACTCCTGTTATAGGTAATAACATATTTTTTTCAGAAATTCGGTTGCACATTATAGGGCTCATTTGTGCAATAATGTACCACTAAAAATAAACATGCATTTTGTCCACAATGCATTATTGTTTTCCAGTGTCTGTCATAGTGGAACCCGCCACTATCTAGTGAAAATTCTGGGGACACAAAGATTTGTGCTAGGTAATAAAAAGCAATTATTTAGGTGCAAATTGTGCCCACAATCAAAGAGCAAAACAAGGGTGGGACATGGATATATGCATGCACGTCCCTTACTATCATGCTATGTTTTTAAGTGTGCACAATAGGGCCTATGGGAACAATGGATCCCTGTAAGTCAGGTTACATAATGCAGGTGTTAAGAACAGGATTTGCCTGTGCCCTGCTTGATGCTCCTTCACCCCGATATACAACATAGATGCAACTAGTACAGCAACACAGTGCATACCTATACCAGGCAGTGCTCCGTACCATAACACAACGGTAAGTGAAATTCCATGCACATTATTGCACTTAACACTGTGCTGTTTTTAGAAAACTAACCCCTATCTGTTTTAGCTTTCTATCACAGTTGAAAAAAAGAATACCTCAGTGTTTATCATTTATGCATTGGTACAGTATCGTTGTGTCTTCTTGCGATCACCCACAAGTCATGCCCACAAGTTGCAGTGTTATATGTTTAACAAACTAGTTTTGGGGATCATTTCATTTGGTAGCAGCATTAACTAAAATAACTAGGGATATAGCGACAGGCTGCTTTAGTTTATATAAAACAGAGAGGAATTCGTTCATAGAGAAGCTGCAGACTCCCAGAATCTGTATATCTTACTGTTCTTTACTTTTGCAATTCTAAATTTCTTCATAGGGAACAGTCTTTTAACCAACTTCAAGAAAAAAGATCCTATCTTTTTTAGCACCATTACCTGCGCAGTCTTGAAACTTAGGGGTCAATGTCCAAACCTCACTCTACCCTCCTATCACTGCCTGTATGTTCCCTACCTATTTAGATTGTAAGCTGTATGAGACAAGTAATTCTTTCTACTTTGTTTCTTACTAAACAACACTATATCGCTGTTATACTATAGTTATACAGATTTATTTATTATAATTATGTCTTCCCTGTATGTACTTTTCTTCATTGTGAAACTGTACAGCTCTGCATATTCTAGTAGCACTTTCTAACTAAATTTATACATACATGCATACAGTGAAACAAATGACTAGCTCATATATAAAAACACACTTTTAAACAGAAAAGCATATTGTTCCTTATTGTCTTTATATATTCCATGACATAAGGGCTGACCTGTGCAGGGAGAGCCCAACACAGTAACAATGGAACACGGTTAGGTGTTTGTTGCACTGTGGAGGAAGAGTGACCCAAAGAATTGTCTTGTTAAAAAGTCCTTTAGGTCTTTTTCTGCCACTTACTGCTCTGACATTTATCTGTTGAATTTTTTGAGGGAGGGCTAAACTATAGCACACCTATTGCGCTGTTTGATTCAGTTGAAACCTGGATTTTCCATGGAGGAATCATTTATGCTTTCAACTATATATACTTTTAACAATTTTACATTTTCATTTTGCATATAAGAGTTTGGCCATTCTGTCTAGTGAACATATTGCTTTTCCTGACCACAAACTTACCATTACCACTCCCCAGCACACAGTAGAAGTATGGACTTTAAATGGTTAACTGTCTCCCTTGCTCACTGGCAATAGGGTAGGCATACACAATTTTTACAAATATGCAATGAGAACATGTATTTAATATTTTTATTTATTTGCTGTATTTATATAGTGCCATACATTTTTCACAGAGCTTTACAGAGATTATACATCATTCACATCAGTCCTTGACCAATGGATCTTACAATCTAAGGTTCCTATCACATTCACACACACTATGGTCAGTTTTGTTAGAAGCCAATTAACTTGTCTGTTTGTTTTGGATTGTGGGAGGAAACCAGAGTAAACCCACGCAGACACAGGGAAAACATATATACTCCTTGCAGACAGAGCCCAAGAAAGAATTGAACACTGGACCCCAGCACTGCAAGGCAGACATGCTAGCCACCATGCCACCCTAAATCAAGCATACTTAGCTGAAAAGAAAGTGAAGAAACACAAAATCTCTAGGACTTTATATGTCACAATATCCAAGACTTTATTCCTACATAACACAGTTCATAAGCTATGCAAGTACCTGTGTCCTTGTATCTGGTGAATCTACTGGATATTTCACACACACGCAAAAAAATAACATTCTTAGAAATGGTTCTTTGAAATGGTAAGAATTATCACAGAGTAGTAAATATGGGATAATGCTAATCTGCTGCCATTGCTACCAGTAGCACATTGTCAGTGGCATTTTGAGTTGGTGTTTTTACATTTTGTGTAAAGTTGGAAAGCTACTCATAAGCATGTTCCAGTTACTAGGTAACAAGATATTTTTTGCTCCTAATTTATTGCACAATCAAAGCCTGAACAGCAGGAAACAATTCATCTGCACCTGTTTCATTGTGAGTTTTAATATATCAGTCTGTTGTGCTTCTGCAGAGACACTTCTAAGATGTGTGCATGTAAATAATCAAATTCAGTGCTGTCGGCTTGTTAATCCTTGCGTCGGCCAATTCAAGAGAAAGGAAAAATCTCTGACAATATTCTTGTAGCCTCCAGAAAGAAGTATGCCCTTCACTTTTCGAAAATATATGGCCAAATATAGACATGTGCTTGGCTTGCGTTTAGAATACCAATCTTGGACTTAAATAATACTGCCATTTAACATCCCTGATTGAAAATAAATTGGTCATCTGCATAGTTAAATTACTTCTGGAACATTGGAGGAGATCCACAGACACACAAGCATATTGCAGAATATTCCTTTGTAGACCAAGAAATGAAATTGCTGGAAACAATCTAAATGCATGTTCTGAATCTAAAACTGCAAAGTGCCAACTGCATTTTTTTGTTACTAAACAAACAAAAATGCCTATTTTGAGGCTGTAGAGAAAGAAGTAAGAGACTTATCAAGGGATCTAAACTGCAAGCATCCTTGGCCAATTAAGAGCTTTAACAGTTTAGCGTGCGTGCTCCAAATACATGATGATAAATGTACTTTTTCTCAGGAAACATATTAATGGGGCATAAGGGAGATAGAAACACAATGATGAAATTGTGATTGATCATCACTGCACCTTTACCTATTGCCCAAACATTTATCTCTTACACATTTTCAAAAATGTTCTGTAAAGTGCAAGTTGCATGTTGTTATCCAGTTTTTTTCCTTTCAGGTACAAATTAAAAGCTGTAAACATTGCAGAATGCAACTGTTTATTTTTTGGAAAGTGCAGTTTGTTTTCAGAAGTCTAGAATGTCCATTGCATTAAATGTATGTATAAACATCAGCAAAGGAATACATTTTAGCCCTTGAATGTAGTGCTGTTTGTGGCATGGGACATTGGGAGCAGAGCAGTTACAACATGTATATCTCACTTTTCAGTTTGCATTTCTGATTGGGGGAAGACACAGACAGAATAAAGGAGACTGGGCCAAGTTTATTTTTGTTTTGAAGACTCTCTGTTTTTCTGGAATTAAAAACTGACCACTGGGAAATTCAGTATCTTATCTGCCAAGCCAATATCGGATCAAAAGCGCAAAGTAAAACAATGGGGAATTTCAGTAAAATGAACACCTGCATATTTTTCCTCAGTTTTAACTTTATTGCAGATTGAAGTAAGCTCAAAATGCTCAGCTTTTTTCAAAGTGGCCTTGGTGCCTATAAACGTTCAGTACAATCATGGACCCTCGAGAGTAGTCTTTTTGTTTGTGGTACCTATAAAGCAGGGTCTTACCTTAACCCTATTTTCTATAAATAGAAATCTAGAGCATTGAACATATAGAGAGCCAGTGCTATAGATTTTACATTTACAGGGTACATGTTAATCAGTAAAGGAATGCAAGGTGCCTGGCATTTTTATTTGAAAAAAAAAAATTATATATTAGCGCTGTTATATAGTATATTGGCACTGAAAGAGTTTATATCTACTGAAACCCCTTATTCTGGTTTTATTCATATAAAATACAATTTGATAGCAGTTATTGTAGATGTGCTCTGCAAACCACATTGGTTTCTTTTTTTTTGTCACCAGTTTTTACAGCGCAAAATAAATCTTGCCCCATAGACAATATACACATCTTAATGCTTTTTCTACAGATAGTTATGAAACGCATCTTATACAGGGCTGCAATGCTTTGTACACAGTTTAGAAACTTGATTCATACCATTTTATTTTAGTACCGTATTATAAAGAAAGCAACTCTTCAGCTGATAATATTTTTTTTTTGTCTTCCTCTTTTGCCTCTTTCCAATTTTAAATATGGGTCCCTGACCCAGGCAGGTAGAATACCGTTTCTCTGTGAAGCTACAATTTTACTGTTATTGCTAATTTCTGTTACTTTAATCTTCTTTCTATTTAGGCCCTTTGCTATTAATCTGCAAGTCTCTGAATTCTGCCTTGTTGCTAGGTTATTCAGACTTATTACCCTATGTTATTATCCAGACATGTATTGAAAACTGGAGAGATGAACAAAAAGCTAAATAACAAACAAATGCATCAAAAATAAACTATAAAGATTAAATGCACATTGTGTCAGTCTACCACTGTCTATATCATAATATAAGATAATTTATTGGTAAACTGTCCTTTTAAATGGAATAATGGAGTTTGCTCCTATCTCTTTCATTTAGGCTAATGCCAGACGAGGCTTAGGGCGGATATTTTCGGCAAGCAGAAAGGGGAAAAGCACTTGCTGAAAATACCGCCCTATGCCTCCTACACGTGCCTACACCCGAATGAAATACGCTCGAGTGCAGGCACATGTAGCCGAAATACGCATAAAAACGCAAGACTTTCACTTTTCTGCTTGCTGAAAATATCCGCCCTACGCCTCGTCTGGCATTAGCCTGAAACTATCACTGAAAAACATACAAGTACTAATTAGTGGGCAGAAATAATGCATGCTGCAGGCTACACTAATCTGGTGTATGTTACTGAGTTAATGTTTATATACATTTTGTGCAATGTGCAAAATAGGAATTTCTGCAATATATTGGGCACAGTCATTATATGAACTGAACCCTAAGCATATTGTTGCAATTAGAGCAGATAGTGCCAGTATTATTTAATTATACACATACATTTCTGTGTTGCTGTCTCCAGGCATGGCTAAGCATAACAGTTAACATGCTATAGCTTTGCTAATTTAGGTGCTTCATATACTGTAGTGTCCAAGTAATATAGGGATATGTGCTATTGTGTTTTTTTCCTTGAAAGATTAATGAGGAGCCCTTCCTCATTTAACCAGCATTTATGTTGCTTTGGGAGCCTAACATTGCACTTGTATAACATATGCATTTTTGGTGAATGGCTAAAGGTATGCTAGGGCAGCTTACATACTGTTCATACAGAAAATATACAAAGAAATATGCTTCAAGTTTCAAGTTTATTCAGATGGGGCAGTTGTGTTACTGACATGAACCGATCCTACAGTACATCAAAGAATGAAACAAACAATAATTTAATCCTAACCAATTGAATATATCCACTCCTGAGATTGGTAAGTAGATATATCAAATAGCTTAACTATAGTGTGTAACCATAGTAACAACACAAATGATATAGATTCAGTATTTCATAAGAGCAATGAGGGGCAAATATAGAAAAAAAGTGCATCCACATCAAAGACTGTAGAAGCTAACCGCATTCAAAATTAAATGTAGTTTCTCAGACATAGGAGGTCAACATCCCTCAGATGTGAAAACATAATAGTAATCAATACATCATATATGTCACAACACAATGCAACCAGG
Organism: Xenopus tropicalis; assembly: GCF_000004195.4. NCBI lineage: Eukaryota > Metazoa > Chordata > Amphibia > Anura > Pipidae > Xenopus > Xenopus tropicalis. The sequence goes on along the minus strand of NC_030679.2, from coordinate 73,076,362 downwards.
AGTGAACAAAATGTACAATATTGTCCCAAAGAATGGTGGGTTATTGCAGCATACATAAATGGCCAAGTAACCAAAAGTAAATATGAGGGGAGATTTAAAGGACAAGCAGAGGGTTAATGTAAATTTTGGTCCTTGTAAAGGCATACCTTAATCCCCTCTAATGGTGCTCTTAATTCGCTCTACTTTCAATTAGTTTGCATGTACCATATGAGCAATTATCATAAAACCGCTGACCAAGCACTGTAGTGCTTGGGTCTACAGTGAGCAGTACTCTTACATACATTAGCCCTGCTGTGACCACCCTGTGTAGAACGTCAACCATTAGCAGTTTAAAGTGGTTGCTATGGTGATGTGTGATAAATACTAGAACACAGACACCTCTCTGCATTTAAAAAACTATTTTTCTGCTTCAGCGCTGATCGTGTCATTTTTTCCATTTTTTAGCACAATAGCACTCTCTGCACTAGCCATGTGGCCCCCTCTGGACCGATGCTAAATTTTAAGCATGGAGAGAGCTGGCAGCAGCAGCCCCAGAATTGCTGCTCTTCTATGTTGTTTAGATATAACATAAAGCAGTGCAACAAAGACCTCCACCTGTGCATATATGGACTGAATGCATTTCTGTATTGCAATCTGTGTGATGGGTCAAACAGTTGAACCAGAGGAGTATGACAATTAATTAGGTTATTGCACTACTGTATATTTAACTTTTATTTTCAGCTTAACAGAATAGATTGAAAGCCCTTTGGCCAAATTTTGTGATGACATGATGACAAACATATAGATAAAAAGAGAGAATTTTTTTTTAAGCTATATGCAGAAAATTCTTTTTTCGTGCTCTGTGTATTAAGCTTATGTAACTAAGATTGTCTATACCTGTGGTAGTGACAGAGGTCTAAATCATGGCAGATACTAGATATTTAATGGCATTGCAGCTCTCTGCAACTTCAATTCTTTACCTGGCTATCTTGATGGATAAATAGATTCATTGTTAGCAGTAATGGAAAATGTTGATTTATTGTTTAACAGTACTTTTTCCCAGTTTAAAATGGTCCACAGACACTGTTCTTTTGCACAATTGATTTTCTTCTTTCTTTACAGATCAGACAAAAAGTGTTTTTATTTGTGGCTTTGCAGCCTCTGCGATCAATGTTTATTAGCCTCCAATGAACAGTGACATTAGAGCCCTTTACACCACAACTCTCAGCAACAGAGTAGATTCTGTCTTCTTTCTAAGGAAATGGCTTATTTTTCACATTTTCATTCCAGGGCATCCATTCTTGGATGGCCATATGTTTACTTACAGCTTTGGGAGAGTGGATGAGCTAATAGAATCTGTCAATTTCTTATTGCTCTCCACTTCAATCTCATTCTGTGACACATAAAAAAAAGAATGAAGTAAGTTCTTAAACAATAACCTCCATCGATGAAGTCATCAACAGCACAAAACTCATGGCTATGATGGGACTTGTTACCTGTTCTTTAAGATGTACCCTTTGTATTGATATGATATAAAATATTCAGTATACAGTAGTGAAAAACTTTAACATAGAGGTTTTTCTCCCTAGTCAGAGGTACTAAAATACTAATTTTAAAGGAAAGGATATTTTATTTTTAACTGAAAACTGCATAGTTCTTAGATTTTTTCACTACACATTAGTACAAAATGTTTAATACTTTTTAAAATTTTTCTAAATGTAATTGCAAGTGAAAACATAATTTAAGTATCCCTTATGGTTCTTTGGTTCTGACTCTTGCACCATGTAGCAGAAATCAATTCTTATTCAAATTAATCTGCTACATAAATTGAGTTGGAGTTAAAAGGGATGCAGACAATATAAACCATAAACAGGATATGCTTTCAGAGGGGATTACATTTACAATTACATTTTAGAATTATTTGATTTCTTTTGTTTGAAAGTTTCTTAGGACTTTGGACTAGTTTTTCTTTTCAAAAATAGTTTTTGGGTGAAGATTAGCTTTAAGCATTTGGCATTTATAGTACTGATCCATCAGAACCATTGCACCCACTTGGCTGAAGTCTGGTTGATGGCCAAACAAATTGTAACAAAGTAAATAGTTGCCTAATTCAGACCTCCTTCTAAATTTTTACAAACTCAGCAACTAAGCTAATCAAACATTTGATTTCATTTTTCAAGACTACTGAAAGCTACTTACAGACTCATTGCTCCACCTTACTCCACTGATACAAATATGCATCTGTGTTATTATTAATGGGTTCAGTATTAAAGGGTATTCAGTATTAAAGGGTTCAGTATACACCTCTTGATTATATCATGGTAGCTGCCAAGTTTTTGGCATGTTTGGCATCAATATATATATCACATGTAGTGTTTTATAAATAAAGATATACATACATACATACATATATAATATTTGGTTTTATCTGGCTCCTAGATTCAAACTTTGGACAACATGTTAGTTAATGGGGGTGATAAGTACTTCTACATAATGTAAGCCTAGTTCTTAAATTGCAGAGCAGATATTTAGTCCATGAGTTATTCTGTTTAGCTTATACCACCTGTGCTTGTTCCTTCCCCTCCAGGAAACCAGTGTATACCCACCATTGTTGCTTTTATTCATTTTGTGAACAGCCAATCATAAACAGCTTGCTAAGATAAAATTAGAAGGCTCCCAACACATGGCTGCTCGTCACGCCCCTGCCTTCCTGCTTGATGTACTAATAATTTTACGTATGTGTGGATTATATGTAAAGAAAGAAGACCCAACTTTAGAAATGCATTTTACAACATGGTATTATGGGAAATATTGCTGCACTGCTAAAGGGAAATAATATAATTCACCTTCAGCTGTAATATCTATTTTTTAAGTGATTTCACATTCATTTATTAAAATCAGATTTTTGCTGACCTTGTCACACATTTTGCACAGATGCATTTGTTTGTGCATTGATATTTAAAGTTATCAATATCAATACAATTACATCCTGCAAAGCATAATTTAATTTCATAGTAAGTGGGAATGATGCATTGAAAAGTTATCTTAATGGACTTGCTACTCCATTGAAAGTATTGGCAATGCCTGTTAATAGACTTACCATTTTATTAACAGTGATTGCTATAAAGAACATTCTTGAGGTACAAAGCAGCTGCAATCTACTAATGTGCTCCATTTACATCTGAAAATAAAATCTATATCACCGTGTATTGTCCTCTAAAAGTCAATGATAGAAAGAGGTTCTTTGGACAGCATTAATTTTATATTGTGATTGATGAGAAATACTATCTCTGACTAAGTACACATAGAGTATTGTTATATTATTATTATTATGCAAGATGAAAAGAAATATAATAATAATATATATATATATATATATATATATATATATATAGTTAGGTTCAGTTTAAGGCAGCACTATTTAGACAAATTGAAAAATGCATTAAACAACCATAATGCTGGTTCATCTTGATCAAAAACGTAGGTTTGACATCAAAAGCTTTGTTATTTGGTTGCGCTAAGATATAGTTATTGTTTGTCGAACATGTTGGTAAATCGATTGACGTTTTCCAATCTTTTGGGTAACTGCTTAAGGATCCCCAAAGTAACCAATGATCTTCTCCTGGATAAATCTAAAGGTCACTTCTCCATACTAATCCTTCTTGATCTCTCTGCAGCCTTTGAGACAGTTGACCGACCACTTCTAGACATTCTGCATTCAGTTGGCATTTGTGACACAGCTCTTTCTTGGTTTAGATCTTATCTTTCTAACCAACCAAGTTGCAACTCCAATCTATTCTAAACGCTGCTGCCAGACTCATTAATCTATCTCACCATTCCACATCTGTCGCTCCCCTAGGAAGTCTCTTCACTGGCTCACAATCTACTTTAGAAACAAATTCAGTACTAACACTTACATATAAGGTCCTTACTAATGAAGCCCCTCCCTATATCTTAGCTCTTATCCCAAAATACACTCCTTCAGTGCAACCTACGTTCTGCTTCTGACCTTCTCTTCTCATCACTTTATCTCATTCCCAACTGCAAGATTTCTCTTGGGCTTCTGCCTCCTCTGGAACTCTCTGCCTTGACCATCAGACTCTCTTATTCCTTCCAAACTTTCAAATGCTCCCTGGAAGACTTCCTTCCAAAGTTTCAAACGCTCCCTAAAGACCCATCTGTTTAGGGAAGTATATTCAAGGTATTTAAACTGATCATACATGTATATATCTATCATAAATCATCAATCAGTATCCACATTCCTTTTGTTTCAATTTACCCTTGACCCCTGTAGAAATGTAAGCTCTTACAAGCAGGGCCCAATGATCCTATGTTACTCTGTATACTCTTGTTTGTTAAAGTTTTTAATGTTCCTGTTTTTTTAAACTTATTGTAAAGTGCTGTGTAATTTGCTGGTGCTATATAAATAAATGATGATGATCAGATGAAGACTTGTACCGGTTAGTAGGGTTTCCAGATTGTGTAGACATTTTCCCGTATGCGCCAAGCATTAATAACTCAGCAGTGTGCACTATTTACCTGTGACTTGTATTTAGGAAACCAAGAGAAATTTTAATTGTCAGATATGTATAGGTAGAAAAACATAGATTATCAGATTAATTATTTAAAAAGCAAAAGCTTTTTATAACATCCATCTGCAAATAACTTGAAGCAGAACAAAAGCCAACCCCGATAAGCTAACTCAGCATTTTGTGAACAGGTAGGACGAATGGTGCATTGATACATTTCGGGATGCGGGAGGGAAGTCTCTACAGAGCTACTATATTTTATACTTGCCTTTTGTTCTACTTGAAAGTTATTTTTAACATTGCCTAACATTCTGCCTGGAATGCAATAACATTTATTGGTTTTAAATATTGTATATGTATTCCTGTTGTCTATGGTATGACAGCATTGCAGCTGCTATTCCCTTTTTCCATTTATACAGTAAAAGTATTAACCCCCTTTCCAGATTTCCTATTTTGTGGCTTTTTTAACTTTAAATTCAATAAAATATTTTAGACAGTTCTGGTAATATAATAGTGTTAATATACTCTCAAGTATTTGCAAAAGTAAGATGCATATACCGGTTTGTTTGTAGTCCAGCTATTTATATTTTCAATGTGCCATTTACAGTTTTTGCACTGGAATTTTTTTTTCTGTAAATACATTCCGTTTAATATGTTTAAAGGAACAGTAACACCAAAAAATGAAACTGTATAAAAGTAACTAAAATATAATGTGCTGCTGCCCTGCACTGGTAAAAGTTGTGTGTTTACTTCAGAAAGTCTACTATAATTTATATAAATAAGCTGCTGTGTAGCCATGGGGGCAGCCATTCAAAGGAGAAAAGGCACAGGCACATAGCAGATAACAGATAAAACACTATTGTATTCTACAGAACTTATCTGTTATCTGCTATGTAACCTGTACCTTTTCTCCTTTATCCCAGCTTGAATGGCTGCCCCCGGGGCTACACAGCAGCTTATTAAATAAATTATAGTAGTGTTACTGTAGCAAACACACCAGTTTTACCAGTGCAGGGCAACAGTGCATTATATTTTTATTACTTTAAAGTTGTTTCATTTTTTGGTGTTACTGTTCCTTTAATCTACACATTTATATGAGTATTAGGAAACAGAGCTCAAAATATAATGAGCAAGGGCTATACAACCAAGCTTTTTGTATCCTAATGATTTAATGAAGCATGTGTTTTATATATATTTTGCAAATTTGCTGCTTTAATAAATACGTCCTTTATTTTCTTTGCCAGGCATCTCATTTACTGTACAGTGAATCCAATCTCTGTTTCTAGATTATGATATCATTTGCTGATTACAATTATGAACATAAAAACAATGCTAGCTTGTTTCAGCTAAACCAAAAACATTCACTTTTGATCAGCTGCAATTGTTCTTCCTAGCCTGGAATTGCTATTTGTATGGTTAAAGATACATCTCTGATGCTTTTCTGGGTTTGTTGCTGTTATTTATACATTTGGTGCTGACAGATGAACATCTAAACATCTGTGTGTAATAGGTTTGTTTTGTTCAAAGCTTTGATTTAAATATGAAGGTGGTTATTTAAACTGTGCACTAACTATACAGTGCAGCCAACCATTGGTTGGCTAGGATCCACATTACGAGAGGAGAGGGCCTGAATAGAAAGATAAGTAATAACAAATGACAATAACATTTTAGCCTCTCAGAGCAAGAGTCAGAAGAAGAAGACAAATAATTAAATATAAATTCTATAGAAAGTAAAGATTAATTGAAAAGTTGCATATTAAAAGTTAATTTGAAGGTGAATTACCCCTTTAAGAATCTCATTTTAGTAAATATGGAAAAATTATTATATTAAATTAAATGATAGTCCATATTACATTTTTGTAAACAGGCTCTCAAAAACATAGTTACATATTTAAAATTAAGTTAAAAAAAATACACTTTTCCATCATGTTGAATGCCTTAGCTGCTGTATATGGATAAACCACCAACTGTGAAAAAAATACATTCTAATTGTCAATATTCTACTGGATAATAGGTGAAACATGTCGTCCCAACTTAAATATTGATCTGTTGTCCTATGAACATTTCTGTGAAATAAGCCCAGTAGTAATTTGTCTGTAATACCATCTGACATATTTGTCAAAAATGTCATGTCGCACTGCACGCCCCTCTCGACCATAGAGAACAAATTTGACATTTTTATATATATTCCATCCTAATCATTTTAACAATTTGGTTGCACAAATCAGCTTTACCCAGCCCAGTAACATCCTTCCAGTAAACATAAACCCAGTTTAAACCTGCACTGTATCTTTAAGAATAGGTTTTACCAGGAAGCAGACTCCTTCCTTTAATTAGTGCACCTTTTTATATACAGGAAAGTTGTTAGCTAGCATTAGCAACCAATAGTTGGCACTGTCAAGTTATTCTTAGGTCCCTTGAATAAAATCCATAAAGTACAGTATGGATTCAATAGTAAATATTCATTGATTTATGACTGAATCAAAATCAACATCTGCCTATGGCTAGTTTTTAATAAGCTTTCCTGTTAAGCATAACTTGTGGAATGTGAAATAAATAGGTAGATGTAGGGCTGGAGTTGATCATTACATGGGATATGGGTTCTAGACTTGTCCATATCTCCCTTCTATATTCTAGTCCAAGATCCTTTTTTTAATCCAGATCCAGTTTTTAATCCTTAGCCCTACTTTGACATTATGCATTAACTTATAATTTGTAGGAGCAGTTTTTTAATACTGCAATTCATTATATATTACTATATAATATGCATCACATATTCCTCCAAGAACATCTCCAAGAAATTGTATAAGAATTTTGCTATAACTAACATTGGAAATTAGAAGCAAATGACTTTGTGTGTGGGTATGAGGTACTATATGTGGGAAGTATACAACATATGGAATAATCCCTATCATTCCGTACAGTTAGGTTTGCTATGATTATTTATGGCTCACATTACCTTAATATCTCTCACAATGTATATTCCATGATATGCGCTTATAAAGTACATTTTTCTATATTTTGCTCAAAAGTCAAACTTTTTTTAATAGTTAAGTAGCGTATTGTGTTGAAAGTTAAAAATACTTCAGTTGTAAGGCTTATTGTAGGTTTTTTATGTGAAGCTTTATAAACAATATATATACAATCATCTTTAATTGCTTTTTGCTTCTGTCCTCTCTGAATTACAATTGTCTCATCTTTGCTTCTTGCTTGGGAAATAACCGTAACTGTGTATGTGCTCTCTCTGTATATCTGATTCTCTGCCAGGGAAGTGTTTGGAAGTGTGCATTCACTTTGCTGCACCTGTAATAACTTTGGGGTAAGAATACATTTAGTTGAAGAAATGTAAATGAAACTGCTACTATGTAACCGTTATCACACTATTGCAGTACGTATTTTCTGATGCTTCTGTGCTCAGTCAACTCATTGCCTCACTGCCAACTGAACACAAAAGTTGTTTTTGTATTTTTAATTCTCCTTTAAGCATGCAGTGCTTTAAAGGGGACCTCACCCAGGCAGCTATATAATAAAAGTTATTTTCAAATTAAACAGGAATCCCAAATTCCTTTTTTTAATAACACATCCATACCCATTATAAAGGCCTTTGAAAATCCCAGATGTCAATCATATATTGCCTGCTCTGCCTCTATGCTTTAGGCATAGAGGCATTTCCATTTGGCATTACCTAGATGTCACTGCCCTACACTTATTCCCACCCCTCTTCACCATCTAATTGTGTAGCCAGTGCATGGACATGGGCATCGGGTCCCCCATTCTGGCACATAAACAAGATTTTGGGGTGAAACAAAGCTTGCCTTATAGAGCAAGGAAAGGCTACTACTGTAGCCCTTAACATAGTGTAGAGCCCCCTTGCCCATAGCAAAACGCCAAATTTATTTTTTAAAATAATTGTCACTTCTCCCAAAAATTAGGATTAATCTGCAGCCTCTCGCGGCCGCCATCTTGGATTCCCCCGCTTGAACAGACAGACCCCCCCTCTCGCACCCCCGTGGCGCTCGAACAGACAGACCCCCTCACTCGCACCCCCTACCCCCCCGCCCCCCCCCCCCAGCTTCGCTCGCCCCTTAACTTAACACTACTCTCTTAACCTGAGGTTTAAGCAAATATTATAATGTTTAGGTGATGGAAAGTGATGTGTTATGTTACATTCTGAATCTATAGTTAATTCTTTAAGTATCTGCTGCTAAAAATGTTCCTATAGCAGTCAGTATGGGGAAGGCTGGCTTGTTTCCCCTGACACAGCAGTATTTTTACTTTGTAAAAAATGTAGACAGTATTTGCAAAACTATCATTCGATAGGGAAGCAAGATAATATGTTAGCTCTGCAGTGAAGTTAACACAATATCATCTGACTACTACAAAAATAACACACATTCCTTAAGAATAATGATGAGCAAATTTTTTGGCCAGGCATGGATTTGCAGTGAATTTCCTCATTTCGCCATCAGCGAATTGTTTTGCGAAACTTCCGTGTAAACTTGGCGTCAAATGGGCGCTGTCACTTCAAAATGGGTGCAGTTGCATCAAAATAGGCGATGGCGACAAAAAAAAAGGTGTGCGACAAACTGATTTTTTGCCGTTTAGCCAATTTTCTTGTTTTGTAAATTTTTACGGCAAAGCGAAACGGGACAGAATCGCTCATCACTAGTTAAGAATGAAGAATTTTGATTATTTTAAAGGTTTCTGGATAAGAGATCCCATTCCTGTATGTGGTAACTTCAGTCTCAAATGTTCCTGTGGTAACAGGTAAGGGACCTGTTATCCAGAGGCTAAGGGGATAAGGGGTTTTCCATAATTGGGATCTCCATATTTAACAACCATTTCAATATTAAATAAACCTAATATAATTGTTTTTGTAATTATATCTTAGTTGGGATCAAGTACAAGGTACTGCTTTATTATTACAGAGAAAAAGGAAATCATGGAGCTATTCAGAGCTTTCTGGATAACAGAATTCAGGATCCCATTAACTGTACACATTTTTGCAGTTGAAAACAAATTCTTGTGCTATTAATTAACATATCATTGTCTGAATTAATCAGTGCTTCATTTCAAATCTGACTTTAGCAATGCCTCTAGTAAGGAAGGTACATTTTGTTATTATAGTATGATTATTATTGTATAAAAGCACTTTACATGATTGGTATTTTAACTTCACAACTTTTCTTCCCTATAAGTGTTATTTTTTGATAAACTTCACTAACTCACATATTTTTCCCTAATATTCTTAGCAGCTTTACTGCAAGCTTGATAATTAATGCCTATGCGAGTACTTACAGGGAGATGGAGCTTTATGATTTAAGCCTCCAAATATCAAATATAACTAGAGATGTAATTTAATATTAGCTAATAGGAACAAAAACACAAATTAAAATTTAATACATATTTAAATCTGCAATGTAGCGCAGTTAATATATATGAGCTGCTTACAAACAAGATTTCTTAAGATACACTTAAGTGAACTACCCTGAGTTTAGGCCCCTGGATTTGTACATTATCCCAAAATGTTTTTTCCCGTGGCTCAGCAGCAACTCTGAAATTCCATACATGATTCCTTTAAATGTGGTGTTTGCATATACCATTCTTTCCTTATCCATATTTAAGAGGGAGATTCGTAACAGGTTCTTTGTACATATATACACCGAGATACAATGTTTTATTTTATGCCTCAATGTTTAAAGAGTAAAATAATTATGACCACAGGGAGCTATGGTCATTTATTGCTGTTGGGCATGTAAAGTGTTTGCTCACTGTAGCATCCTGTGTGGGTGTCTGTAAGTGCCTAAGGGGTGCCTGTGTATAGACTGTGATGTGATTATGCCTATTCTGTTGGAAATAACTGATATGCTATGAGTCATTGGGCAGTGCTTGCACAGGGTTGCTATGTGAAGTTAAGGGCAGTAGGGCACAGGGATGTTTATGCAATGACTGGAAACATTATAATGTTTTTCTGGAGAAATGAAATGGCATCTGTCTGGATGGAATGGAAATTCAAAAGGACATGAAACCACTAATGATTATATAATACAAGTTTAGACTACAACTGTCTATAATTATTTTTTTTAAAATATTTGTTCAAGGTAAACAAGTAGAGTAAGAATACCTACAAGAACTGCTCTGATAAAATGCACATAACAAGGGGACTCCTCAATTGACCCTTCACTTTGAGCCATCCCACTGAACCCCCTTGTTACATACCTTAATGAAACACCAGGAGACTGAAATAGGGTAAAATGACCACAGGATTTATTCACATTTTATCAAATATAGGACCTTGCCAGCCTCACCCCAAGGCAATATTCAAAGCCAGAACTCCATAAGAGATTGCTACTATGCTCTGCTATACTAAGACATGAGTTTCGCTTCTATAGTTGCCATTTGGGATCAGCCACTATCTGCCACTGAGTATTAGGCTGCCTCTACCTACAGATAGGATACCCCCAAACTCTGCTAGGAGGATACTGAGGAGTTGATTTATATGCACTGCAACTAGTAACATTATATTACAGAGAGACCTCTGCCTCATGTTTCTACCTGCTTAGAGATAAGGAAGTGAGCTGCTTCCCCTGACATCACATCCCTTTCTTTCTCCACCGCCAGCCCAGCTCCCCCCTCCTTAGGCTGATGTCAGACATGGCGTATGTCATATATTTTCGGCAAGCGGAAAAATGCTAGCCGAAAATACCGCCATACACCTCCTACCTGGGCCTGCACCCGAATGAATGAGATAAGCTGGGTGCAGGCACATGTAGCCAAAATATGCATAAAAACATGTTTTCTCTCACATTCTCTTGCGTTTTTTCCAGATATCGGCTACATGTGCTTGCACCCGAGCGTATCTCATTTATTCGGGTGCAGGCACAGATAGAAGGCGTATGGCGGTGTTTTCGGCAAGCATTTATATATAAGCTATACGCCACGTCTTACATCAGCCTTAACTCATTGCTTCTCACCTAATCAGGGTTGCACCTGATTCTGCCAATCTCTAAGGCTGATGCCACACCAGGCGTAGGGCTGATTTTTTCGGCAAGCGGAAAAACGCTTGCCGAAAATTCGGCCCTACGCCTGCTACTTGTGCCTGCACCCGAATGAATGGAATACGCTCGGGTGCAGGCACATGTAGCCGATATACGCATGAAAACGCGTGAGAATGCAAAGTCTCGCGTTTTCATGCGTATATCGGCTACATGTGCCTGCACCCGAGCGTATCCCATTCATTCGGGTGCAGGCACAAGTAGCAGGCGTAGGGCTGAATTTTTCGGCAAGCGGAAAAACGCTTGCCGAAAAAATCAGCCCTACGCCTGGTGTGGCATCAGCCTAAACATAAACCAGTGAAATTTGGCTGCTGGTCATTTGGATCCCTGCACTTATAGCTCCAGGGCTTTCCTCATTGCTGTCTTATTTTTCTACCTAAAGAATTATAGAAAATGATAATGATATACTAAGAAACCATGGCAAAGGTTAAAGATTAGCATTGCACAAGCTCCAGAAGCTCCAGCTTTAGAAGTTTCATGTATCACAATTGTAATTTTCTTTAATGTATTTTTAATGTATATATAGGGGCTGATTTATTACAGGGCAAACCAGGGACTCCTGAAGGATTCTGCACATTTTGATCTCTTTTACAATTTATGAAACTTTTATGATTGTTAGGAACATTTTCCTGATGAAAGGTTTTTACAAGTTCACACATTTATTAAGGCTCATACCTATTTCAGTTGTGAATGTTTTAAGGCGTCTCACACCATTCTGCTTTATAGCTTAGTGTTCCCTGAGGCAAATTGCATTTGGTGAAAAAGAATTAGGACAATGGTTTTCCTAAACTTAATTAATAATTTCAGCATAGAAATTGTTAAATCCCAAACTGTTACTAATGTTTTTACTGAAATTTACCAACCAAAGTTATACCCATGCAAAAGCTATTATTTTCATTATTACAGTTTTGGAATTCACTTTTCTTTGCTGTATAAACCTTCTATCAGTTTGTTTCAGTGTTCAAAACAGCAACTGTCCAATTGTTATTTGATTGACAGTAATGGTAACTGTCACTGCAATATATCTTCAGCAATGCTCAGACAGGCAGTCATTTGTAAAAAAAAAAAAAGTATGAAGGGACATAGATGAAAAAAATGAACACGATTTATGAAGGAATAGGTAGCATAGACCGGTAAATATGTAAAATGTATGTCACTTAGTAGTATATGTAATAGGTAATAGCTAGCAAATATTTCATGCAATGTTGCTGATTGTTTGTTTAGTAATATCAATGTTCTTTCAGAACTTTGTTTATGACCCAGGTTCTGCTGATCATTATGATACCTATTCTTTTTTTTTTATTCAATATTTTCTGTCAGAAACTTTTGGTGTCCTGCAGATTGTAATTCTGTCTGCTGCCTCGTTCATTCTTGTAGGAGAAATGTGCTTAATGTACTGCAAGAGTAGTTCAAGTTGATAGCCTGTATGATGAAATGTATATCTAGGCAGGCATGGCAGCAATTACACTTAATTTAACGTAATTAGTTTTTATCTTCGATAGTCTTCCCAAAGTATTATAGTGTACACATTGCTATAAGTGATGAGCGAAACTGCCCTGTTTTGCTTTACCAAAATAAATGGTGAAACTGTGAATAAATTACTAATATGGCGAAGGTTTGGCAAATGTCGCCAAATGCATTGGAGTATAAAGCTAGTTTTTGCTGCATTTTTTTTTTGTTTTGTTCAAAATGCATTCTTTCAAATGGTGTTTTTTCTTGCACCAAATGCTTTGGAGTCGACAAGCATTGTTTCTCTAGTTTATTCTTGAGCCAAGCACATTAAAGTCAATTAGTTGGGTGTTTTTTCTTGCACCAAATGCTTTGGAGTTGACAGGCATTGTTTCTCTAGTTTATTCTTGAGCCAAGGACATTAAAGTCAATTAGCTGGGTGTTTTTTCTTGCACCAAATACTTTGGACTTAATAAGCAATTCTCCTAAGCAGTTTCTTCTAACCCATTTTGTGAGTTTGTACACCCTGTATGCAGAATTAGTAATGAACAAAAAGGGCAGCCAGAAGTACTATACACGGAGGGAAGCCCTTGTTTTGTGAAGTAAGAATAGTGATGTGCTTGTCTCACTATACTGGCACCAATTTTTTGGTAATAAGAGGATTGTATAAGATCTCTTTGGAATAGTTTATACATACAGCTTTTGAGAACGTGTTTGCGAAATACACATTGGGCTGGAGGGACTTGTTGGCACAAAGATTCAATTTTTTGATTTGCAATTTGTATTGTGTATGGTGCCTTTAAAATGGTAATGCATTGTGGCTCTGTATAAAGTATTTACTAGGGATATGTCTCATATTCTTTGTGAGTTTTCAGAAGGTAACTTTGCAACTTTTGTAATACAATTGTGCTTGTTATGTATGGGATTTCCTGCATTGATATTGCTTGTTTTATTATTTATTATTATGTAATTTATTCTTTAATCTTTTGCTTGTTAGTATTAAGTTGCTCCTTAAGCTTCTCACCCTTGTTTATATAGCTGAAGGTTTTTTTTATATTTGTGCCTGAGCTCAACACAATTATTGCATTTTTTCCCCTCATGCCAAGTGCATTGAAAGCAATGGGTGTTTTTTCTCACATTTTTTTTCATGAACATTTGTGCCGCTCATAAATACATGCCAGTCAAAAAAAATAGCTCTTTCCTAATTGCTATTTAATTATTAAAAGGCATATCTCAAAACAATGCAAATCTCCTGTTTTAAATTAACAAGAGTCTTGTGATCAAATGAAAATAAAAAAGGAAAAAACTTGAAAGCAAATTTTATATATTTTTATGTGCAAATATGTATGTATGCATGTATGTATAACTTTATTTATAAAGCGCCACAAGGGTACGCAGCGCTGTATAATCTTACAAAACACAAAATTACACACAGGGAGGACAAGTGATATAATAAATAAATACAATAAATATATATATATATATATATATATATATATAAATGGTCTTACTTAATTCTGTATTTGTGAAGGCTTCCATATTTTTTTCATTTTTGCTAAGTACATTGAACATATTGCAGTTCCCACTGGACTTGGTTTTATAGAATCAATTGATTTATCACCCAAAAGTTATAGATGTTCATTCCTGTCACAATTTAGATTTGAGTTATGAGTTTCATTTCCATAATCTTGCATGGTGTTCTTTGAAAAAGAAGGGCAAAGTGAAGGAAAAAGGAAGTAAGTTAAAATAAGTGATATACTGTGCGTGCTATGCTAAATATTTGTAAGAAGGGTACTATATTGATGCATAGTATGGCAATGGATCATCCCAGGAAATTATGAGAGTTATACAGCAGTTTCAAAGTCATCACTGATAGAATAACAAATGATTCTATGCCTTTAGTAATGTAACAAGTGGTAAAGATCTTGCAAATATATATATAGATATATATATATATATATATATATATATATATATGTATATATATATATATATATATATATTTGCATATGGTTGTTTTGCATGTTTTCCCCAAAATGCTTAAATACTGCACTGCTGTAATTATGTTAACCTTTTTTGCAAAATCCTTTGTATGCGTTGCATCATTGACTGGTCCAGTAAATTGTTAATAGATTTGCTATCAGCAACTTATATGCCACAGTTGTGCATTTTATGTGTCTGTTATATTGATAATACCACTGACTGTGTTTAATATTACCCTTTCTATTGCACATTCTTTAAAAAAAAAACCTATTAGGTCAACAATGGATGGGGCCATTTGTTTGTAGATGCCAGTTAGAAACTACCAGTGGTTAATTTGAATATGTGCCAATGGACTTAATGGTACCCAGTATACTCTACATATTTATTAATTTCTCAGTGTCAAAACATACACCGTAGAAACATCTAAATGAGCACTTTGTCTAAATGTAACAAGTAAAATGCATATTCAGTCTTCTAATTGATTCATTTTGTGACATTTTATCTGCCAGACTGTTAATGCTTTCTCAGCATTACTTCTGCCAAATGTATAGACTTTTTTCCCCACCATTAAATTTATGGATGAATAAAATACCTATTCTATGCATACTCTTTAAACCTATAGAGGTCCACAAGTGCAGTGAGCAAAGGGCACATTTTAAGCAGAATTCCAGCATTGTTGCGGTTGCAAGAGGACACTGCCCTTCATGCAGTTGCATCACAAATTGAAAGTAATTGAGCTGGAGTCTGGTTGGCATAATCTCTGTTGTTCAGTGTGTGTGCCTTATATCATGACATTTATAGTCTGTATATACAGTATATTGTGACTCAGTCCCTAAGCTCAGTAAGTGACAGCAGCACAGAGCATGTGCAGCGAATCAGCAGAAAAGAAGATGGGGAGCTTCTGGGGCATTTTGGAGGCACAGATCTTCCCTGCCAAAGGGCTGTAGTGGCCTTGGGCTGGTTCAGAAGCCCAAAACATAACGTACAACATTTCTGCCCCACTAACACTTAGCATAACAATTATGTGGGTCTTTTGAGCTGTGCCATGTACTCAGGCAGTGGTTTTGCATGTTTAGCTGCAAGACAAAGCTTGAATAAAGTGTAATTACTTTAAGTGTTTTCACAAAAACAGCTAGTATAATGTATTTATGTGAAACTATTAATATATTTGATATATAAATAAAGACTGTCATGGCTGTCTTCTGCAGCTTACTTTTATGCGTTGTGAACTGAACCATGAAAGAGATAAAAGCCAAAATCAGTTCCTGTGATCTTTTATATATAAATAGCTTCAGATTTATTTGCAGTAGCAGAAAGTATTTATAGTCTCTGGTGTGCATTCTGGGAGAAATGCTAGAGCCAGAAAATCATCTACATTCATGTAAACACTTGTTTGTGCTGGTAAGGCTGGTGATTCATTTTTAATGTCCAGAGTTACCCAAACCGATAACCTATGTTTTACATAGATTTATTAAGCGGCGTAAATGTATCATAAAATTCCCATTGTGATTATTTATAAAATGGTGAAGTTCCGAGAATAGTATATATTGTGACGGGTGATCTTGGTAAATCAAAGTCAGCCTTTCAAACCACTACACTACTCTCAGTTTACATACAATAAATAGGATTAGTGGTAATTACATAAAAGCTGTTTATAACTTGGAAAAGAACTCACTAGACTTGGTTAACATTTCTCTGCCTTTTTCACTAAGGCCTGACACCACTATCAGAAAGTGCAGGTGTATACAGTTCATGTTTAACGTGGCCCCATGAAAATACATAGCCAGGGCATTTCGACTGATATTTTTGGTAAACTCTGTGTAAAAAAAAGCTGCAACCACTGCAACATGCTGAGGAGCAATGAGGCAAAATGAGCTCCAGTTAATAAAGAACCAAGTTTTACAAGCAAGGCCAACTTCACAGTATAAGAAATACTCAGGCAAATGAAAAAGAGCATGAAAAAGCTAATTTATAACAAAGGTAATGAGATGTCCACTAGTTAAGATGTCTATGTGGACCATAATGGTCCCTTGTGTCTATATTAATACACGCAACTGTTTATTTTCTCTAAATATTGCAAATACAGCTGCATTATAATGCTTTATATTCCCGTATCAATGATATATTTCTAGTCTGGAAGTAAGTTGATTGCTTTCAGAAGTGAGCAAGATCGTAACTGCAATGCTTATTATGCTTATTCTGACAAATGTATGGGGTTCACCACATGGTAGGCCAAGCCAATAGATTTTTTTTCTAAATCCACAACAGCTATTTGTCCATTGAAACAGGACTAAAAGCTCTAGCTATCTCTTCTCCTGCATTCTCTCAATTAAGACGTTGGGTCTAGAATTGCCATTTTATTTGTGAATGCCACAACTTCAGAATACGGAGCCAAAAAATTGTAGAATTCATGGGTTTAAAAGTTGAAGTATTTTGTTAATTTATTTAGTTCAGGGTGCACAGCTTGGGTCTAAAGTGCCATGATTCAAGAAAGCCTTGGCATGTTTTTCTCAACTACATTTTTAGGTGCTCTCATTTTAGGCATTCATATTTTGTCATTTCTTGTGCAACAATATATTGCTACTTTGACTTACTGCATCCTGTATAGGGATGAGCTGCTCAGCATCCAGTAAAAGTTATTGTTTAGTTCACTTCTGAATTAGGTACTTGCAGGTTAATAAGGACACCAAATGCATTATATTTACATATAAGTAAGATCATTAGTAGGTATACTATCTTCAAACAGTGACCTGTGATAAAATTAATATAAAGCAATATGGTTTTGTCCAGTATTACTGTAAACGAACAAGACATGTTTAATGATACAGTACATTGGTTGCCTTTCTGTGCCATGAGGTTGATGCATGATTAACTCTACGTTATCTTGTTTCTCAGTGTATTAAGTGGGAATGTGTTCATGGGGGTATGCTAAGTAGCAATTTATGGTGTATTACATTTTTTTTTTACTTTTTATAGGAGAAATGAATAATAACATAAATCTGATTTTACACTTGTATAGTTATGTTATATTCATGCATCATTTTATTAAGATGCTGGCATTTTGCTGAGTCTGCTATGCTGTAGCCTAATTGATGCATATTTCCATTAGAAGTATTTCACAGCATATGTATCGGGCATAAATGAAACACGTAAATGATTGCGTTAATGTGCTACAAGGACCAAACTCCGCAGTACTTAGATATTATGTTTTATTTATTTATGCACTTCAAATGGCACCTTTGTTAGTTTTTTGTTTTATATAAAAACATGTTTTGTTTTAGCACTAAACAAAATTCTTTACAGCTTCTAATTGTTTTATTCATTTGATTGTCACTGTTTGGATGTAACATTGTATACACTTCATCGGTTGTACATTAAGTGAAACATCATTTTTTGAGATTTGTTGAGTGAAATTATATTGGTATTACTAATTATTATTTCTTGTAAGAGAAAGTGTGAGTTGTGTACAACATTCCCAAAACATGGAAGAATCAAATAAAATAAAACCCTGAACTAGTATTTGTGGTTTTTATATAAGTACACATTGATACACATAAGGGAGAAAATTTGCCAAGTTGTCTTAACAAGTTTTCTAAAAACAGATGAATAAACTAAACAGTTTCATTTTACAGGTAATTAATCCAAGAGGGGTTGATCATCTTATGGAATTACCAAGTCTTTTTCATGGTTTCCTATTTATGCTAACCATACATAGCATACAGATTGCCACTAAACCTTCCCCTGATGGTGTCTTTATTGTCATGTCATTTTTGTAGTAAATTTACAAAGGAAAACATATTATGTTTATTTTGGATAAAGCTACAGGTATGGGGTCCCTTACCCGGAAACCCATTATCCAGAAAGTTCAGAATTACGGAAAGGCCATCTCCCATAAACTATAAGCAAATAATTCTAATTTTTAAAAATGGTTTTCCTTTTCTCTGTAATAATTAAACAGTACCTTGAACTTGATTAATCCTTATTGGAGGCAAAACAAGCCTATTTGGTTTATTCAATATTTAAATGATTTTTAGCAGACTTTAGTTATGGAGATCCAAATTATGGAAAGATCCCTTATTCGGAAAACTCCAGGTCTCGAGGATTCTGGATAACAGATTTCATACCTGTAAAACTGTTGTGTCAGAAATTTCACACTGAACTTGTGGTAAGTAAATGGCACCAATAGGTATGCAGAAATAAATGCAATGGGGCAGCTTGGTAGGTCGGTGAGTAGCACTGTAGCACTGTAGCACTTGTAGCACTGGAGTTCAATCTAGGCCTGGGCACTATCTGCAAGGAGTTTGTATGTTTTCCTCATGTCTGTGTAGGTTTCCTCCCACACTCCAAAAACATACTGTATAGGCAGGTTAATTGTCTTCTGACTACATTGACCATAGTGTGTGTAAATGTGATAGAGACCTTAGAATGTAAGCTCCTCTGGTGCAGGGACTAATCTAAATGATGAATAATCTCTGTAAAGCGCTGCAGAAATATGTCAGAGCTATTGACATAACAGGAAAATAAAAACAAAAATTAGCTTTTATAATGTGTCTCATGCACTTTCAATCTTTGGCAGATACTATAATTTTTTTTTTTTTTTTAAAAAAAGCTCTAAATAAAACATTAGCAGATTTTTCTCTAATTGACCCTTATTTTTTCACAACATCCATGTTGTCTTACCTAGCAACAATACAGTTTGCATGTTGTGCAGAAACTGTGCAAGCTACCTTTCTTCAGTTGGAAAACATCATATCAAAATAAAATTTAGCCTAGGAAAACTGTGTGCCGAAGAGATGAGTGCTATGCTGGATCCCATGCTGCTTGTTCTCATTTAGCTCATGCTTCACCTTGTAAATTATCCTTTAACTTCTTGTGCTGCGACGATCTTACAATATCCACTCTGCTTTACATAGTTGGCAGGTCAGGGGAATATGCTGGTTCTTTGGAAGAACTTCATTTGTCAGTAAGAGCAACAACTATTACTGTAGCTCCTTTGCCAGTGCATAATGCCATAACCCAGCTTGAATTTATAGAGGCCATGGTTTGTTTCCTGAAATGTTTTCTGAGTGACTTACTTTTGTGCCCATGAGATATACATTCCTTTTCACTGCCAGATAAATATTTATATGCAAGAATAGTGGCTCATTTTTGGCCGATGCCTCAGGATTCAGTGTGTTGGCTTTATGTTTATATTAAAAGCTGCGGTGCATTTAACTAGGTATACTTTCACATTTAATTATGCATCTGCTTGTTTTTTAACTGTCATATTAATATTCAGCCCTCAGATTTGTGTATTTGTTCAAACACTACTTTAAATCTTGTAGTATATTTGCACTGTGGAAAATCCAGTCGCCAATAAAGCAGGAAGGAAAAAAAAACAGGTTTGTAACTAAATTTGGTGATATAAAATAAATGACAGTTGAGAAACAGCACATTTTTATAATTAAATCTCAGCTTTATTGTGCATTTGTATAAGTGCGATTAGAGCTGGTAAATGATTTGGCATACATTTTTTACATAGTTTTTACAGTTAAAAGGTAAAGGCTATGGATATACTTCATTCAGCATTTCTCACATTTCAAACATTCCTCTTTGTCTGCAGCACATACCACAGCTAGTCGCACAGCTCTGTTGTGTTCTATAAAAAATGTTTTCCTCACAAGTCTCAGGAATAAAGGGTTGTAGGTTGTTCTTAAGCTAACAAAACTCACTTTTCCACTGCAAAAATATTTGAGTGAAGTATGTCTGGGCTAGGAAAATAGCAGAACAAATTTAGAGCACTTAGAAAAACCTCTTATAAATAAAAATACTTCATAACAGGTAACCTCATTTATATTTACTTTTTTTGTTATTGCAACAATGTTCTTTCCTTACCAAATTAGACTTTTTCTCTAATTTATTTAAATCTAGTTAACTATAAAACTGAAGTACAGGTATGGGATCCATTATCTGGAAACCCATTATCCAGGAAGGCCATCTCCCATAGACTCCATTATAAGCAAATTATTCTCATTTTTATAAATGATTTCCTTTTTCTCTGTAATCATAAAATAGCACCTTATACTTGATCCCAGATAAAATATCACAAATCCTTATCTGGAGGCAAAATAATCCTATTGGGTTTATTTCATGTTTAAATTATTTTTTAGTTGACAAGGTATGGGGATCCAAATTAAAGAAAGACCCATTATCCTTAATATGCCTGCATAACAGATCACTTACCTGTAATAATTTTTTAAATCTTTTCAGATGCCTTTTGATTCTCATCAATAAGCACTGACTCGCGGGTAGTTTTGCCACATTTTAATACATCTCCTCTAAGGTTAAACCAGACCTATTGAGCCCACATCATGCTTTTCTTTGCTTATAAAAATAAATAACATTTAAAATTATATCTCAAAATATTGTGTGTTCAATGCTTGTGTTGTTCCATAAACACACATTCATTTTTCTTCAACTAGCACTTAACAACAGAGACAGTGTTCCAGTAAAGTGGGGAAGAAATACATGGCATATGACAAGTAGGCACGCGCCCCTCTTTACCCCTTCCGAAGCCTTATTTGCATATGCAAATTAGGATTCGGTTACAGTTCGCCTGAATCTTTCACAAAAGGATTCAGGGTTCCACTAAACCCCAAAATAGTGGGTATCCCTAAGGCAAGGGACTGATCTGGATGCTATCAGTGTTATATAAACTTGATGGCAGATGTTGACGAAATTGTGATTATTATTCTTTATATCACACCAACATATTTCTCTGTGCTTTAAAAAGTTTATGTATCAGAAAAAACATAATATTTTGTTACTAACAACCAGAGGATAATGTATTTATAAATCAGCAAAGTTACAGAAAATGTCCTTGGCTCTCCCAGTTATTCTCTTCATATTGACCACTGTCTACAAGCTGCTGTGGCTCTGCTATATTTGGCTTACTTGATTGTCTGAAAAGTTCCTAGGTTTATTAGATGGACTTTTTTCTTAATGTAAGTTTCTTCTACTATAGTTCATTAAACCTTGCAAATACTCACTTATACATTATACAAATATACATGCACACAGTGCAATACATCTCAAGATTAAAAAACAAATCATTTTGTCATTTCACAGCCAGGGAATGCATATGCAATATACATGAAACAAGTAGACTGTAGAATATTTCCTTCCGTTTCTCATGCAAACAGCAAGCCCCTCTTTTTTGCCCTGGGAGAATGTTGCAATATATTAGATACATGCCATTTTGTGAGAGATTGCATATCGCTGTGAGTGAGAACTTATTATAATGTTTAAATGAGATGTGTAATGTATTCATCTAAAGTTGTAAATGGAGTTATGATAATCCATCCTGCACTAATATGCTAAGAAATTTCCTAAAGCTTTACAATCCTTGGGTTCATTAGTGACAGAAAGAACAGACTGCATTTTCAAAGATATGATCTGCAAGGCACTGCTAAAATGTTAAGTCACAAAAAGACCATCATGTTTAATGTGCAGCTATTTGCTAAGCAGTGGCTGTTTAGCAGATGTGAGCATTTTAAGAAGAACTATTTTGATTTTCTTGCATACCGAATCTTTATGCTACAAGAATAAAAAATATTTGTACAATGGTGACTAGAACAAACTCTACTTTCAATATGACTGTAAAAACATTTGATTCAAATAGAAGGTAGATAGAGGCAAGAAGATGAATATGGTGGAAGACAAAAGGGTAGTATGGCTGTAGGGGCTAAATTGCCAAAGTGCAATAGCCATTGTAACCAGATAGGTGTTAGCTTAAATTTTCTAACCTGCAATAGGCTGTCCAAAACAAATTTCTGATTGGTGGCAACTTTGCTTGTGCAGTTTAGCACCTACATATGCAGCCAAGTGCCATTACCGTGGCACCAGGTGGCGCATGGTCTGTGACGTTTTCTATTGTGTCTTTGCACTCTAGCACCATCAAGAGGAAGAATTTAACACTCAAAAAATTGTGTTTTGACATGGTGAGACAGAATGTGAAAACTTTGTATGTTCAAAAAACAAATCCTGTGTGTTTTTTGTGTTGGGTAAAATATATTAATAACAGTATAAATATACATATATCAATATAGACATGGGAAATATTAAAAAATATATAATAAAAATAATGTCATGATGGAAATATACTGGAGTGTAATGAGGGATGCATTAAAGAAAAAATAATTGCTAGAATTTCTGTAGATCTGTAAAATTGCAATATTTGATCCTTGTTTAAAGGACACTGATTCTGTTTGCACATTATCAAATCATGCAGTATTCTGACATACAGGTAGATAGGTATGTGTGATATATTTAACAAAAACAAAGTACATGGCATATTATTTGCTTTACTGGGGAAAACACTGAAGTCATATGTGCCAGAAGCACCAAAAGAAATTTCTTTTTGTTAATTTTATTTCAATGGAATACAAAGATGCTTAGAGGCTTATTGTACAGAAATGTGGTATTTGCAAGAGGTGTTGATGTTTTTACCATATTCTATAAGCCATTAGATAGTGTGAGAATTTCTTCAAGAATAATATCCATTGGATAATTGCAATTATATAAAAACTGCACAATATTTTCCTTGCAATGTAGAATTTAGGCATGAGACATATAGATATACAGGGAGCACTTTCCACAGTGCACTGGTTTTTTAACATATGGCCAGTCAGCACCATAAGGTTGTGAGTTAGTGGTCCAGATAGAGCTCTTATTAAATAACTTAAAATCAGCACAGATATATATTATGGCTAGCAAATGATCGGTTATTTAAAAGTATAGGTATGGGATCTGTTATCCAGAATGCTCGGGACCTGGGGTTTTCCAGATAAGGGGTCTTCCCGTAATTCGGATATCCTACCTTAGGTCTACTAAAAAATGATTTAAACAGTAATTAAACCCAATAGGATTTGTTTGGCTCCAATAAGGATTAATTATATCTCAGTTGGGATCAAGTACAAGGTACAGTTTTATTATTACAGAAATAAAGGAAACCATTTTTAAAAAATAATATTTATTTGATTACAATGGAGTCTATAGGAGATGGGCTTTCTGTCATTCGAAACGTTCTGGATAACGGGTTTCTGGACAAGGGGTCCAATACCTGTAGTATAAAGGAATGTTTGTTCAATTTTCAGTGGGGCATAAAAAGCATTTTATATTATTATATAATTATATATCAGTAAACCATAAAACATGTTTTATGTGAGTCACCTATGAAAGACGGTCTTGCAATTGCAATGTTTTCTTTATGTACAAATGACTATCCTTCATTTCTCTTTGGAGTAACTGCAGTGACTGCCATTTCTTGTACATCTGCAAAGCAGAAATCGGCTGTGGAAGGGTAATGTAATAATACTCAGAAACCTGAACTAAGAAGGATGTTCTAGTCGTGTTAATTATTTTAAATACCATTCATTTAAAAAATGTCAGTAATGTTCTCGATATATGGAAACACATTACAAATGTTTGAGGGTTATCAAATTGTGCATAGAAAAAAATTACACATATAATATCTTTGCATTTTTCAGAGCAGTTAGGATTCTTCCTTTTAATTAAAGTTTTATGGAGCATAAAGATTTGCACTCAGCAATACTAAAAACTGCCTTATTCTGCTTTGCATTGCATGGTTGTAATGAGATTTTTTTTAGCCATTGTTTGCAAGCTCTTGTTCTTAAGATGGGTTCAATTTATTTTATATTTAGTACTTTTTGGTGCTGGGGCGTCCTGAGATATGTTTTAGCTTCATCAGTTTTCCCTGTGAGCACTATACATCTAAAACCTTCCAGTTAATTGCAGAAATGAAGCTTTTAGGCAGATCTTTTCCAAGTTTGAAATTCAGATTTTCCCTGTATTAGCATGTAGAATGAAAAGATTTACATATTTTCAATTTAGCTATATCTTGAATTAAGTATATGAGGGTTTTCTAGATCACTCTGTATCATCTGATTCAACAGTTATTCCTTCCTCCTCCAAAGGATTTATGTATGAAGCTATAAGTAAATAGAAGTTGACTCATATGGACTAATAAAAAAAAATATTCTTTCACATTAAACTGCAAACTTACTGTTATCATTGATATAACCATGGCAGTTTGTTTTATACCTTTTCCTAAAAAAAAAACCTCATTGTAAACACTACATTATGGTATGTTAAATGCATACTGTACCTGGGCACTCTGAAACAATTCCAAAGCCTTTGTCTTTTATTTCTGTAATTGGTAAGGTATGTTGTCTATTGTTCTTTTTTAAAATATTTTGTCCGCTATTCAGCTTCAATTTTTGTAGTAAGTATTGGGCCATGATTTTTAGAATTTATTGAATATTTTTTCTTACTTACTCCCATAATTTATGATTTATTAATGTTTAGTTAATTTTTTTTGTAAAAAAAAAAAAAAAATCAACATGTTTGATCTGTCAAGTACCATTGAGTCCTATCGAGGCTAGGAATAGTAGAGGAATAGAATAGTCAGTGACAGCCTGTCCTTCAAGGACAAGTTAATCCTCTCATTGTTTTCAGTTTCACCCAGCTTCAAGGTGAATTTAATCACCTCATTGTTTTCTATTTCACTCTTTTCAAGGAGAAGTTAATTCCATCCTTGTTTTCAGTTTCACCCAATTTTCAAGTGAAACACATTATTGTTTTCTAAGAATGAGCGCCAGTGCTCCTAAAATGGCTGCTGGAGCAGTTCCTGTTTGGGAAAAATAAAGAGGATTCATGGAAACGAATGTCCATTTAAACTCTAATTTTTCAAGTTTTAACAGGATTTTCAAATGTAAACTTGAAATTTCCGTACAAACAATTTAAGCATTATAAATATAGCAATGATTGAGTTTAATTTGTATTTATACCATGTCGCGTTTATATGACTTTCAAGGCCAGAAAAAATGAATTTTAGTAAATGTGCCCCTAAATGTCCTTAGAGCAAAAAAACTTCTGTTATGATGGTTAGCTAGATGTTCTTTTTTCCCCAAATATTCACTAATTAAATTTGTGTTGTATATTATCTTGGTTGTGCAGATATGACTAAAAAAAATATTCTTATTTTTATTATACTTTTTAATGATCAGTTGCTACTTTTTATATCATGTTTTTTAGATATGCCCTAAACTAGGGTAGTTTCCATTACAACTGATACTGACATGTTTTTATTTAACTCGGTGACTGTATGCTCTCACTAGTAAACATACTTTACAGATTTTTTAATGACTGGTTTATTTGCCCACATTTATCACAGTACCTAATGGCAAACTGTCTCCTCACTTTTTTTAACCAAAAAAAATACCCTGACCTTTGGATGTGACCTCTGTTCAACTCAGATCTTTTGGGACCTTTGCCACTTTTTCTTTTGTAATTGCTTATTGTCTTGCTATCACTGTTCTTAAATAAAACATCAGAATGCTTACACTTTTGGAATACATCCATGTCTAAGGACATATACTTGAATATAGAATATGAAAAATGTAATTATTAATCTGAATATAGTGTCCCTCTCGAAACTAGATTACTATACAGAAATAATGATACATTAAAACTTATATCAAACATAAAGTTAGGCTTGGTCTTACTAGTCCAGATGATAGCAATTAATTACGCACCACCAGTGACTAGTCATATAACATTACCCATTGCACCTCTATGTTTAAAAACTGCAGTGGGCATTTTTTATTTTCTTCTCAGGCATACCATTTGTCAGGTCAGACTTGGTGAGTGCACAGTCATAAACTCTCTGAATTGTATGGGACCATGCTCCAAGTCTGATCTGCCCCATGGTATGACTGAGAAGAAAAGAAAAGAGAAGATACCAGCCATCCACCCTTAAGGATAACCACCCCAAGCTGGTGTAATTAATAAAGGCAATGTTTGTAGATCATGTGAATTTGAATATTTACATATCTTAAAATGGTAGAACATTTTTTGAGCTATTTAATCAAAATAACCCCTTGGGAATCCAGCTTAGAAAATGTATTTGGAATTTCCCAAGAAATAATTTTGAATAGCAAGCCACTACACCTGTATATTTTCTTTTTATCTTTTTTTTTAACTACAAAATATTTTTTTTTGCTATCTATTCCACAAAGGTTACCTTTATATTCTGTTGCAATACATCCACAGGAAGAAAACAGCAAAAGTATGAAGAGCATTGTGTCATACTTGTTTAAATCTATATAGAGTAGGAGTGATGACACATGAAAAACATTTACAAGCAGAATCTGACTGTGTTTGCTGTACAAATATAGCATCTCTATAGGTGTTAGTAACCTGGGAGATGTAAGCAAAAGTAGCAGAAACATAAGGTAGAACACAATGCTGCTTTTAGAGCAGAGCAAATGATTCAAAACAAAATCTGCTTACACCCACTGTTCATTCAGTAACATTCAAGCGTTTATTGCTTGCCCTGGTCTATTCCTATAGTTTATATGTATACAGATAGAGCCAGTGAGTTATCATATTTTGTCACACTGTGGCCAGACACTATTTGGCGAGTGTGTTCTGTTTCTAGATGGTGCTAGAGTGCAATTTTGTTTCAATACGTTTTCTGAAATGCTGTCTTGTGATGGGCTTAGGCTGTGGTTACACAGAGCATTTGCTCTGCTTCTTTCTACCTGTGGTTTTCAGCCAGGCGGAGAGAAGTGGATCTGCTCTAATACACGTCTCCTTGTAGTTGCACTAAGTATAGCTTCTGCATAAAACCTGTGAGCAGCTCCTTTGAACCACTGGATTTCTGCTCGATACTGTCCTGCACCCAGGCCATCTATTTATATATATAATGGCATATAATACAGGTATCTGGAAACCTGTTAACCAGAAAGCTCCGAATTACGGAAAGCCTTTTAATCAAATAATTCATTAATCAAATAATTCAGATTTTTTTAAATCAATTTCCCTTTTCTCTGCAATAATAAAACAGTACCTTGTACTTGATCCCAACTAAGATATAATTGATCCTTATTGGATGCAAAACAATCCTACTGGGTTTATTGTTTACTGATTTTTTAGTAGACTTAAGGTATGGAGATCCAAAATACGGAAAGACCCCTTATCCGGAATACCCATGGTCCCGAGCATTCTGGATAATGGGTTCCATACCAGTACAGCAAACAGAATGGAAAGGTGTATCTTTTAGTGTTATGTGTTAAAAGATTAAAGCAATTACAGCAACTTGCAGGGCAGTGCACATGAGCACATAGTTAAATAAGTCTTCTGGAATGGATGGCATACCATGGGGGCAGTAAATCAGGATGCCCATCAATCAAATTTCCTTACTTGGTAATATTCCCTATGCCATCATTATAGGGCATGTTTTACATCTTTCATAACTTATTAGCAAATCATTATGACTTTAAATTAAAGCGCAGCTGTAGTAACCATTACAGCATTTAGTGTAACAAAAAGATGTCTACATATACATTAATATGTAATATATAATTATTTTCTGCAATTTTTTCGATTTCAACAAAACATTCAAAATATATAGGTTCATGTATGTGCCAGTGTATGTAATGCCCTAATTTTTCCATAGGGCTTTATACATGTGATTTTGTATTGCTAATTTAATTAAATAATGTTTGACTATTTAACTCAGTGCTTAGTCCTAAGCACACTATAACTGCCAGTGTTAATTAACTTAATAGCAACTATTAACATGAAAGAAACCTCTATGCTCCGTGGCTCTTTGCAGATGTCTCTGCACCAATGGTAGGCCTGCTCCAAAGTGATGTCATTGAGATTGAGCTACTGATGCCTGTATGCCTAGATCATTATAAAAATACATGGGCTTGCTTTGCAGAACACATATATAGATGTTCAGCCTTGCGCAGTAGATTTGTAATTATGTAATTATCCTTTACTCTTATATAGTTCTTTTTCACATCACAGCAGGAACAATGAATTATAACCCACATATGTAGAGCTATTAATGACTATAAATGTTTATTTTCCCATGCCAAAATATCTGCTATGTAAACATGTGAATTTTGCCCAATTTAAATTAATTGGCTGCTTCCATGCTAAACAGTAACTTTCTATAAACTATAGTAATGGTTCTGAAGCAAATCTATTACGTAACAGTACATAATATTTAAATGCATATATGCACTCCCATTTCTTTATCACAGTTCCTTTAAGGATTAAGTGGTAATATAATGGTAGCATTTGACCAATTGCAAGTGAAAGCACTGGTTTCATTTGCTGGCATTATCTGGTTATAGTCAGTTTGGTTAATTATGCCCTGTCCCTGAAACATTTGTATAAAAAGGAAAGCCTTTGTTCAGTATAACATGTTTAGAAGTCCCCCACAGGTATAGATATACTATTGAAAATGTGCAAGTACGGGTACTTATACCATAAGTCTACTAAAAAGTAATTTAAACATAAAATAAACCCAACAGGATTGTTTTGACTCCGATAAGGATTAATTATATCTTAGTTGGGATCAAGCACAATATACTTTTTTATTATTACAGAGAAAAGAAAAATCATTTTTAAAAATGTGAACTATTTGATTAAAATAGAATCTATGGAAGATGGTCTTCTCGTAATACAGAGCTTTCTGGAAATTGGGTCTCTGGATAACTGATCCCATGCCTGTATATACCTATATACCTATATATAACATTAATGTATTATTGACTTCTACTAAGTACATTTTTGTAACATGTTATATATTACTTTGTAACTTTTTAAGAACATAACCTGCACATGGGCCTTAGTTATTGTTTTTGGCAATTTGATGGAATTCTGTGGAATTTGATAGGAAGTAAGCACTGTCTGCCTTTTTGTGTTTAAGCGCATTCAAACGTTAGTATCCACAATTCACAGGCATGTACCTGGGTCCGGGAGTGGCTCCGCAACATAGCAATAGAGCCAGGCTTCTGGGGGTCCATTGTAAGTTCTGTTTGATTAACATATTTGTCATCTGTTCTGTAGTTTGGGGAAAGAAGCAGGGCAGGGGGAGGTGTTGAGTGTAAAATTGTTACTCCAAGGCCCAGATACTTTTATCAGGATGGGCTACGTGATTTCAGATACATTATTGTGTATAATAATGGTGAAATCTAGATATACATGTTCTGTACATATTTAAATGCATCAAATGTAAATGGGCATGCTTTTTGATGGTACAAGTCTACCATGGTCTCCTATGGTTTATTAAAGCCATGTTACCACTTTCATACCACTCTTTCATTTCCATTGTTGTGTTGAAATAAATTATTTGGCCTAGACCAAAAATTCCATAATATTTTAGTGAAAATGCCTATGAATTTAAATTAGATTTATTTCATATTAATATCTTGTTAAAAAAAAGTCATGTTTAATTTTTGTATATATAGCCCCCTATATCTTTATATATTTTGCTCATTTGAAATGATTATATATATATATTTACCCTTTTCATTTCCAATAAGTGTTTTTTTTTTATCTTCTCATGTACCTTTGTGAGCTTGTTTATCTGGGGAAAGCACCTTGTGCAACAGATACATTTTATCTGCGAGTTTTGCACTTGGAGTAATATTGGTATTAACAGGAAACTAGAGGTAGATGCATTCTGCTCTATATTTAATTACATTGTCTGTATCAGATATTTCATGCCTGTGTAATTTTTATCAGTCAGTGCGGGAAATGTAAAACAATTTTTCATGGTGGAACTTGCTTCTTTAGATTACACTTTTTAGGATATATTCACAGAATATTTTATCATTCTAGACTGCCATAATTATATCATTAATTATTAAGATAAATTGTTTTGCAGGCAAATTGTATCCTAAAAATATTAGAGCATCAAATGATGATGACTGAAATGTAGCAAACTGTAGATAATGTGTCCTTGAGGTCCTCTCAATAATGAAAGTGATGCCTGCATATGTTAATGGAGAAAAAGCAGAATATACATCATTAACCCTCATCATCCATCTAACCACAAAGACCATTTAAGCATACAAAAAGTGTGCAGCCTTCCTTATTGTAACCGAGTGCAATTTTTATTAAGCCCTATCACAGGGCATCCACAAGGCAGAGAAATTCATTTTGCTGTCAGACAGCATGTGTAAGTGAAGTTGCATTTTCTTCTAAAGATTACTGCAAATTGATATAAATTAAGGTCTGCTTTCTGCAGTGGTGGAAGTTAATCGAAGCGGGATTAAAGCTATGGGTTGCTTTCATTCCATGGAGGTGCTTCACTGATTTGTTAAATAATGGATTATTTGATGTACTGTAGTGGGACTTATGTAGGTCACTTTCAGCTAAAAGTGCTTCAGACATAATGAAAGAGAAAATATCGATACATTACTTAGTCTGTATGATAATATGTCCAATCTGTTTTCATCATTACCTAAAAAATAAAAGTATTTTTGAATAATTTTGCAGATACTGTATTACTTAGCCAGGCTACTGATAAAATATTCCAATGTTAGTACAAGAGGAAATTTCCCAGTAGATTATCAATTTCTTAATAAAATTCTCTCTGTTGCTCTTGATCCACAAGGTGGCAAATAATAAATAACCTTCGATGACGA
This sequence comes from Xenopus tropicalis, assembly GCF_000004195.4. Taxonomy (NCBI): domain Eukaryota; kingdom Metazoa; phylum Chordata; class Amphibia; order Anura; family Pipidae; genus Xenopus; species Xenopus tropicalis. The sequence goes on along the minus strand of NC_030679.2, from coordinate 73,044,859 downwards.
AACGTATCAATCAATAAGCACTGACTGAGACTTTTCTTTACACGTACTTTGGTTTCTCTGCTTCCAAACCAAAAATGTGTTTGTAATAAGAATAAAATTTGTGTGTGCATAAAGTGATAGATAACCATCATTATTCTCAGTTCTTGAACTCTATTTTGTTCTATTGTAGAGGCTATATATAGTTAGAATCAGCACCAATTTTGGAGCTACTGCCTCACCCTCCAGATCGGGGGTGGGGGTGGGTTGGCTCATGGAATTTCGATTTTGAAAAACAGAAATTTGTCTCTTAAAGATATCAGAGGTGGCTTTTTGCCATCCTTAAAAAATTTAAGAAATATACATTAACAAAATAGGCTAATGTTTAGCTTGGCACTGGGGCATTTTTGTACGCTGAGTTAGTTTTAGGATTGTACAGAGAGGGCATTTGCCATAATATAATTTATATTGCACTGTATAATATATCCATTCCAAGTTATACAGCTGGATGAAGAAAACAAGCACCATATGAAGATATTTTATTGCCTTGAACATGGTATGATGTAAGATAACTTTCAAACTTTCTTTCTCTCTATCCATATATTGTGCTAGGTATTAGCATGTGCAGATTAATAAGAACTTTGTTTGGAATCTTTGGCCCTTGGCATAGCTTTCAGTGGGCTATTAACCTACAAATAACTTTAAATGATTGTATAGAGAGACCAAAGCACGCTGTTCTTTGTGCTGATCATATTTAGTTGAAAGCAATGGTTGCTGAGATATTTACCTTTGAAGACGCAGTCACAGCTTCTACTTCTGCAAACTCAGCTGCTCTGTGTTAAGCCAGACCCTACCCTATCTGTTAGTTAACTCCCCAGTGTCTGTGTGATGTGACTATAATGTGACCTTTCAGCATGATTACAGGACGCTTCTGCCCCTCTGAGCACAGGAATAAAGAGTTTTGCAAACCATACTTTTAAATAATCAGATCTTTCTGCTTCAAGATATAATAATCTGCTGTCTGCCACACTAGTATACCAAACAGTTGGAAAATGAACAGACAGTTTATGATGGTGTGATTTTGTTATTTCATCCCTGCTTCCAGTGCCATTTGAAAAAATATGCAAGAAAAGTAGGTAAAAATATTGGAAATGGGACAGCATGAAGGTCATCACTAAATTTGTTTCTACCCCAACACCCTACACCTATAAAATATTAAGGAATAATGAAATACAACAGTGTTAAACATAAATACCCAAATACAGGAATGCTTGCAATTTATACTCCACAGGCCACCCAGAACTGTGGGCAAGTAAAAGACTTTCACTTTTCAGACCCCCAACTCCTTGGGCCCAGCGCAGTGAGGGCTTTGTCCAAAACTCTACTAGTCAGAAAAGAAAGGGTGGGGGAATCCAGCCCTTACCCACTCCGGCAAGATTTCCACCCACCAACTCCAGTTTCTGTGACATGCACATGAACCAACCCCTCATGCGCAATGCAGCCGCTTATTCCCACCAACATTGCTGAACTCAAATTGACGTGCCTCATTAGAATGGTTTAATATTCATAGCTAATTGTGATTGTGGTTTCACTTGTATTCCTTGCTTTCCCTCTTCAGGAGAAAAAGAATATGACACATAAGAACTTTTTATAATATTATATATCCATCTTAATCTCAGAAAGTGTACATAAAATATTGTATCTCAAAACAGTCATGCTCCAAATAAAGAAGCCCACCCTCTCTCACAGTTAAATAAAGAGTGTGGTAGAAATGGATATCAGTATTTTAAAAGCAATAAAAGATCTTATTAGATTAAGTGATATGTACGAAAAGGAGCAAAGATTGTTTAACTCTCTATGTGTTTTACACATTAGCAGTTTTTCAATAGTGCTCCCTATGGTTCAGCAGTAGGGATTTATACCCTCTAGTAGTATCTCTAGAGAGCTCTCTAGCTCTAAAGTGCCATTATCTATGTAAATATGACATCTGGATCTAAAGGGATCTGGGTGTATCTGGCCATCACTGCTACTGCCCAGCCATGCCCTCAGTCCACCCCAACCATGGCCTCGATCCACCAAGGCGGGGATTGCTAGGCTCTTTAGTGGTGTTGTAAGCAAATTAGAAAAATGGTGAGACTGAGTTGTTACTGTAGGTGACTGGATGGGGGGGGGGTTAAATCAGGATGACACCCTAGAATTTTGGGTGAGTTGACACGTCTGGGTCTGTACTTTCCAATCATTAGCAGTGCAGTAATCCATGTCTGTGGCCATATCATGCAAAATACATTTTGGAAGTTTTCATTAAGCTTTAAGCTTACATTTTTGGGGAAGCACTCAATATGTCTCAATATGTTTTTTTTATAAAGTTTAAAATAACAAAAAGTGTACAGTTTGATCCCAGTTCCTTTGCATACAGAAAATCCATAACAATATTTTCTGTATTCTCAGCAGGATGAAGATCTTGAGAAAACTGTAAATATAGACTCCCTACTATTCAATATCATAGAGCCTAAGTTTGCAGGGAAAAAAACTTGTTATGGTCTGATGTTTTGTTTATGAGAGTTTTATCTGTCAAAATTCTTATTGAAACTCTGATTTGAATACTTGTACATTGCATAGTGTTTGTTTAGCTTACATTCAGTGTGTGCAATAAACACTGAACTACAACAAACTGATTTCCTATAGCCGCCCGATCTCTAACCATGGTTAATAGTGTAATGTGTTATCTTAGAGTTTAATATATATTTAGCCAAAAATACAATATGTTTGTGCAGGGGTGACCTCTGCAGTCATAAGCAGTGGAGTGGATCATGCTTAGTGGCGAGGTCATCTGTCAAAAGAGGAGATAAATTTTGTATCAATAGAGCCACTAGTGATATGTCACATTTGATTTATACAGCACTTGGCATTGTGTGTGAATGTAATTTATCAAGATTATTAGATTATAGATAATTTAAAAGGCTGAAAGGACATTCTGAAAATTTACAACAAGTACAGTTATGATTCGCATCATTGCCTGTGATGACATAGAATTGTTTCTGAAATATGGGATGGCAGTGCAGGAGTGGACAGTTGTGTGGTTTACACTACATCTGCTGAAAATCACAATGCATTATATCTGAAGACATAAACAATAACTAAGGATCAGAGGGATTGCTCACAATTACTGTATCTTCATAGTGGGATTAAAATTTAAATGTGTAGGGTCATATTTGTTTGCAACTGTGAGAAAAACTTTGTTGTGTTGTGTTGCATTGTTCAGAATTCTTCTATACAGCATTGTAACAGTGGATTGGCCAAGGCCAGATTTTACATACTGTAAATCCTGTAACAGGTACAGAGTGAAAGACAGGCTAGGATTTACAAAAGAAAGAGATGTCAGTCATTACCTTTATATATTATAATTAGAATACTTAGAATTTGAATTAAAATACTTTAACTTAAAATCAACATACTGCATATGCAATACCATATTATAGGCAAGTACCTGCATCCTGTCTTCAAATCACAAAGGTCAGGGAAAAAATCTTCTGCCCCCACCTGTTCTGTATTCAAACACAGTAAGAACAGAAAACAAAATGGTACACTGACTACAAAGTAGAAGTAGGTATGTAAACAGCCTTATTCCTTCAGAATTCACGGTATTATTGGACAACCAACTGAATGCAGCACTAGAAATGATGAATGTTAGTAACTGTGATGATATAGGAATACAAAAGACCACTATCCAGCACCTTGGCAGCTGATTTTTACTCGGTTTCCTTGCAAGTTACTGGAGGTTTATAACCTACAGTACTGAGACACTATCTTCATTAATCAGTGTTACAGTGTTGCCATGCAGATTTTTTCGAGATATAAAGATACGCAGATGCTGAATTATGATGTGCATGTGATCCATAGGGTGTATATTTAATATTCTATTTTGTACCCACATGTATGTTAAACAATTAAATGATATCAAAGGTAATCAAAAAGAGGGGACTTCATTATCATAACACAGCAGAAGATTTAAAAAAGTAAACTTAAATTACATGACCTGCAAAAGGGTAACTAAAAAAATGATGCAAGAAAAAAATCGAAACATTTTATTGTATACAGAAAATTCCCCACTAACTTTTTTCAACATTCCATAAACTTTCTTAATATTTCATATAGGTGTTCACAATGCTATTTATTGGGACAACTTTTAATGCATCCCTTTCATTGTTGGAAAAAATAGTTTTACAGACATTGTGTTATAAAGAAAATGTAATGCATTAATAATTATAGTTATTTATTAATTTCACTGCGGGTTCCTTGTTTCCTTCAGCATCAACCACCACATTCAGCACTATACACTTCATGTATTTTTTCTTTTATGGAAAAAAAAGTGTTTCCCTGAAGGCCCCATAAAATCAATAAATGAACTTTTAAGTCCTCTCTATGCAGGAATCAAGTAAGAAAGAGGATACCTGCATGCAGTGATGGAATCTTTGGAGAAAAAAAAGAGTATTCATTATTGGATATATGTCAGAAGTAAAGATCCATCAATTCATTGTTTACATACCTTATTCATAATGTGTAAAGAATATAAATGCCAAGCACAGATAGATAAATATATATATATATATATGAGAGAGAGAGAGAGAGAGAGAGACATTTATGGACATACATAATAAGAGTTTTCAGTCTATAAGAGTGAACTACACACTTCAGCCCACAGACAGACACCAGCATTTCACAGACAGGAAACAATTGTCAGGGGGGGCTGGCAGTTGTAGATTAACAACTGTTTTTATAAGCGTCACATTTGAAGCGAAAGATATTAGGTCTCACAATGCACCACACAGTGTGAAAAGTGAAGAAAAAAAAAAAAAAGCATTAATCACCCATTATTTTACACTTTGCAGTGCTGTGTTAGTCTGCTATCTGTTGTATTGGCTAGAGGGAGGCACAGAGATGGCTTACCTTCTCCCTCCTTCTAAGGCAGGCGTTAAGGGAAGGGCTGAGATGTGCCACCTGGCGCTGCCCTCGGCATTCAGCTTTGGATCAATTCCGTAGATAACAAATCTGCACATCCTTGCCAGAGGGCCACACAAGTTATGTGATCTGATCTCTTGGCTACTAGGGCACTGTTTAGCTCACATGGAATTTCCTATGTCATATATCTGTAAGACCCATAAGGGCTTATTGTGTAAATAAGGAGCAAGGTGCAAAGGCAAAAATGGGCACAAAGCACCATATTATTTAATGTAATGGAATGAAAAGTAATTTTTAAATTTTACTTTAACTTTTGCATAATAACTGCCTTTTCTCAAGGTATGAAGTCTTATGTTGTTTTTAAAAATGTTAAATCATACATATTGAGTAGATGACCAACAAATCCCAAACTCATGTACCCACCCTTACTTACCACCCCAGTTAAGGTAGGCCATTACCATTGGCACAATTTTAGTCTGGGTGCATAGTAGTAATTGTTTAGCAACAAAATACAGTAACATTCTATAGTATAGCTCACTATAAAGAGTCTGATTCTGGTGTGTAATTCTTATAGGTCAGATTAATACTGTATTTAAATAACTGATTTTGCATATAGCAGGAAAGTAATCTGTGGAGGTTCATTAGTACTACAGAGCATGCTTGATTTTCCTGTTCTATCAAAAGGCAGAAAACAGAAAGTAAAATTGAGTCTACTTTTTAAAAAGCCAGTAATTTCTGTTTCAGGACTATATGTAAGTATATATATACAGTATATATAAGACTGTAGTAAAAATTGACTATTTTAACTTTCACGTTCAAAACCATGAAGCATAGTGTACTGATGAGGCCCAATGGCAAAATAGCCTTCCTAGTTTATATGATTGCCTTTGAAATATCTTTTTCAGGCCACATTGTACAAGCTGTGCAGTGCAACAGGATATGGTCATTAGGAGGTCCCTACAAAGAAATCAGCAACCACTTCATGTGCTCATTTGCATGCTCCTAGCTATATTCCTTTGTGCAGCCCACGTTCAGCACTGTGGGGTACTGAGAAAGCGTGAACAAGTCTGTATTCAGTACACATGAATTTATGGAAACAATTTTCTGCAGCGTATTGCAGTGTGGTATTGCTGTGCTTTGCAAAATTTATGTGAAATGTGAGTGTTGTTATATGTGTGTACTAAAGTAAGGTTTTATCCAGATCAGTAGCTTTTAAAATACCTAAAGAGATAGAGTTTTCTAAGACCAATGTGACAGGTCACTAAACCAGGGGATAAAAGTATAATTGAAAACAGAAGCTCTGTAAGTACACAATGAAAAAAAATATGATTTCTTTGAATAGGGAAGAAATTAATCGTGGATTTGATATGTAACTGCTATTGCAACACATTTTTACTTCTAAATTGTTGTTAAAAAATAAAACAATAAACACTGTTTTTTATATATATTGAATCTGCAGTAGGCCATGTAGCAGAGGTAATTCACGGGATATCTAATAGGAGAAGAACTATATTTTTAATTCCATTCTTTTAAAACAGACATCTTCTTATACAGTGATACTTTATAATCTGGGCTGTCACTGATTGCAGGAAAAATAATGCACAATCTCTCCTTCATTCCTTGCTCAAATACAGCTACTGAGATTGAAGGAAGGGTTTGTGTATTTTAATCATTGTATGTTACTAGATGGATAAGGCTGTTCAAATTTATGGCTGTGGGACAAGGTTTATCTCCCTTTTAGCTGTCGAAAAATATGCTGCATCCCACATGGGAGATTTACTATGGATCTGGCAGTTGGTGACTGTATGAATGAATGATCAGCAAAAGCATTGTTCAAAGCAATCCAAGCACACATATTTTGACAACACCAGTTTAAGGAAAAAGCAAGATGGTAAAAAGACTCAAGGAAAATATGGTGCCATCTGGACTATTGCTCGACTTACAAGTTTTCTACTGTGTACAGTAACCTGCAAAAATACATTTTTACAACAGAAAATTGAAATTCAGTCATTCAATAAAATTCAATATTACAATTTTAAAGTAGGTACAATTACATTTTATTTCAATCATTAGTTATGAAGGCAGTAAAAAAAATACAAATATATGAAAGATTGAAATATGAAATAGATATCATTAACCCCTTTGAGTGATGGTGATTTTTAGTGTGTGAAAAGACAGAACTAAATGTACTGTAAGAAAACTAAAGAAAGCAAGCTATCAAAGCCAATGGAATGAACTAGAAGAAAGGTAAGAAGATGAAAGCAAAGGGTCAGAACATAGTGAAAGGTCTGAACTCACAGCCACAGGCCTGACAAAGGATCAGGATAAAGGATTACTGCAATGAAAGAGTTTAAACTCACTTCATATTATGTTTGTCTGTGCGTGTGTTTGTTTGTGTGTGTGTGTGTGTATGTGTTTGTACAAACCTATTCTACCTTAAGTAAATGTAAACTTTATAAAAACGTTCACAAAAACACTGCCAAATCTATATATGTATATCATATCTGTTTACAGTAAAATGTCATTGGAAATAGCCAATCCCTATAACAGTAGATGTTTTTTCACTTGCTGTTTAGAATAAAGCTGTGTCTGCGATAAAAAATGGTTTTAATTGAAACAAAAAAATTGATGAGTTGTGGACTTTACTTTGTTTGAAGTGAAGTGCTTACTTATTAAAATTCCTTAATGATAACCGCATCTACTCTCCTTAGCCTATTAGACATGTATTCTCACAAGAGACCTAACGGGTCTGAGTAATAGACTGCCATAACCTCCCTTGGGTAAATAGTCTGCTTATCACAAACTACAACATACATAGCACATGGGAATTACTAGACCAGACATAAAATACTATCTTTACTTCTGGAAAACCAATGTATTCCCATTTGCAATTTTGCAATGCTTTGCATACTACTTACATGAACTATGGAGTTGAGAGGCAGGGATAAAATAAATAGCATATATGTTTGGCAGTATAATTTGAAAAGAATAATAAGAAGTAATTGTTATCTAAAGAAAATAATTTTTCTCTAACTAATGTTAACAGAGTAACTAAGACTGAAATAATAGACAGCATCCTTTTCAGCACACAAAGCTTTAGTTGTAAAGGTATGGGACCTGTTATCCAGAATGCTTGGGACCTGGGGTTTTCCAGATAAGGGGTCTTTCCATAATTTGGATCTCCTACCTTAAGTCTACTAACTATTTAAAGAGAAAACTAAAAAACAATTTTTAAGAGAAATTAAACCCAATATTATTGTTTTAGCTCCAATAAGGATTAATTATGTCTTAGTTGGGATCAAGTACAAGGTACTGTTTTATTATTACAGAGAAAAAGGAAATCATTTTTAAAAATGTGAATTATTTGATTAAAATGGAGTCTATGGAAGATGGCCTTCCTGTAATTCGGAGCTTTCTGGATAATGGGTTTCCAGATAAGGGGTCCAATACTTGTACTATACTGTAGTATATTTATGAGTAGTGATGATCAAATAGATTCTGTTTCACTTTGTGGGAAACTTTGCGAAATGGCAAAAAATTCATGCATGCGCAACTTTTTTTTGACTGTTTTTTATGCACGCAACTTTTTTCTTCAAATATATTTAAATCTATAGGCATTTTTTCTTGGCAAATTTTTGGTTGCAGCAGATTTGCAGATTCGCGAAATGCAGAATTTTGCTATGAATCCATGCCTGGAGAAAAAAATTGCTCATTACTTTTTATGAGTTTGTATGTTTATTATTATCTTATTAAATTTTCTCATGTTTGAGTTCTTCAAGTAAAATCACCTATTTAAACTTTGCTTGAGTTATTTAAATTGTTTTGGGAAAATGTAATAAAAGTTGCAAATGGGGAAATAAATAAATATATAAGAATAACAACTCCCACATCACAATGTAGTATGCACAATGTAGGCTGTGCTTAAAGGTGGCATAAAGTTTTTGCAAAGAAAATAACTCTCAGCCAGTAGTTTTATTGCATATACTGTGCACTGGTGCATACGGTAGAATTACCAGCCTTTCTTTCAGTGGTCTCTGAAAGAAGCTATATGAATCATGCTGATTTATTTTCCAATAACAACTATTACAGGTGTATGATCCCTAATTTGGAAACCTGCTATCCAGAAAGCTTTAGAATTCCAAAATTAAGGTCATCTCTCATATCTCTCATAAAGTCTGTTATAAGCAAATTATCGTTGAAAATGATGTCCTTTTTCTATCTAATAATAAAACAGCATTTTGTACTTGTAACTAAGCTGCATTAATTCATGTTGGTGGCAAAGCAACCATAACAATAATATTATTATTATTATATAAGATAAAAGGGATCCAGTAGTACACAAAATCCTCATGTTTAGGCAAAATAAGGGTAGTTTTTTTTTAGTAGTAAGAATTGCCTTGGTACTACAGCTTTTATGGCATCTTCAGGTAGAGAAAATGGGGTTTTGCAATGTGTTATTATTGTTACTACCTTCTGTTTTGCTTTCTTTCAAGATTATGAATTCCTGGATTTTACTTTGCTATTTCAAAGACAGAACATGTCACAGTGGTTAGACCAGCTGTTTGACAGCTCATGCTGTGATCAGCCGCTAGGGTTTTGCATGCAGATAAGTAAGTTTTGATCACAGTGTGAACTGAGACAGACAAACCACAACACAGCAACTTTTCTACAGCCGTTTTCCAAACACTATTGATATTGTAGTGCACATGGCACTCTTTTACCATCTTTTTTATAGGAACGGAAAATTGCCCTTCATGACTTGCTTATGTGTACATTTTAAGGAATGAATCCAATAAAAAAGCCCTACGAAAAGGCTACATGCTAAGATCCTTTATGCTGGTTAAGAAACTTCATGAAGATTTTCAGAGCCTACACACTCAATAAATGTCTATATAGCACTACATTTCTATGGAAGCACAATAAAAAAGAGACACACTGAATTCTTTATTTGTATTTGAACAAAAACTGGCTTGACAATTTGTATGTCAAGGGCACAATATCTTTCAGTAATTAACTGGAAAGTTTAGTTTATGTATGAGTGTGTGAAGGAAGGTTGTCTCTCTCCACCTGTAAATTATGTAATATAAGGAACTTTTAAAGATCAATCAGTTGTTTACGCTGTGTTTCTGCCCCCTTCCCTCCCCACCACCTCAGTTATTTTGCACAGTAGGTAGCAATGACAAAGGGAGATTGTTCCCTAGTCCCATTATGCCCATATTATATATCAATATATCTAAAAGGGCATTTAGACAATGTTTTTTTGCAATGATTTGCCATTTAAAAACAAAAAATCTAAAATATCACCATTAAATATTACTGTTATTTCTGTGGGAGTTGTCATGTTCCTAAGCATCAGTTCTCCATGTCTGCTTGAAGTTACAAACTAAACACGTTATATACAGTACCTGCGATAAGCTTTGCAACAATGACACAGTTATAAAATCTGTTCTCTTCTCAATTTTTCTACAGCACGTATAATAAAAACAAAACAGTGGTGTGAAAGCTGTGATAAGCTTTGCAACAATGACACAGTTATAAAATCTGTTCTCTTCTCTATTTTTTCTACAGCACGTATAATAAAAACAAAACAGTGGTGTGAAATGCTTCCATGCTTAGAAGGGGAAGGCTGTGAATTGTTACTCAATAAATCAGGTTGGACCTGTATGCAGCCAGGTGGGCGAATAAAAACAACAACAGTAAGTATTCATTCAAATATATAAATGATATCCAAAGATGGAAGACTGTTTTAATAAATGTATAAGGTTACTCTGTACTTATTTTTTTCCAGCAGAATTGTGTTTTTTAACACAATAAAATGGCAAAATATTTATTTATAAGGAAAGAGAAAATTTGTATTGTTCCTGTTGCAGCTATACCAGTATAATTCACTTTTTATTTTTATTGATAACATGATTAAGTAATTATAGAGGGAAACAGAGCAAGGGGTAATTAACTGCACATTCTCCTTTTATTATTTAAAGGCATGTTAGTGGCACTTTTCTATGAAGAAAATACTCTCTCACCTTAAAGTTTCACATGTTCCTTCCATTTTGCTTTTTATTTTCTTACATTCTATTTTTATAGAAATAACACAATGTGATCTGTAACTTAAGTACTGTAATGCATTTCAGTAAATATTCAGCAGTTAAAGAGGTTCAGCCATGTGGTATTTATGAGTACAGAGTTAAGATGTGCCCTGGCAGTGTTTTTTGGACTCCCTGCTCCCCTTGCTAAGTCTCAGGTGTATAATCCTTAATGCACATAAGTGGTGCAGTTGATCATAATATATATGTGAAAATATATGTGTTCTTAAATGTTGCCAGTACTCTACAACTGATGAATATATTCAAGTATGGGACCCATTATCCAGAATGCTTGGGACCTAGGGTTTTCTGGATAAGGGGTCTTAATTCGGAATTCGGATCTCCTACCTTAAGTCTACAAAAAAAATTATTTAAACAGTAATTAAACCCAAAAGGATTGGTTTGCCTCCAATAAGGTTTAATTATATCTTTGGTGGGATCAAGTACAAGGTGCTGTTTAATTATTACAGAGAAAAAGGAAACCATTTTTAAAAATGTGAATTATTTGATTAAAATGGAGTCTATGGGAGATGGCCTTTCTGTAATTTGGAACTTCCTGGATAATGGGTTTATGGATAAGGGGTCCAATACCTGTAGATAATGACAGTACCTAAGGATTTGCAGTCTGTTCCCAGCAAGAGGCCATAGAAATCTACCTCAAAGCTCCTGGGCCCCTCAATACTGATGATGTTTCTCGGGTCCTTTTACCGGTTAGCAGGCCAGAAAATAGCAACGGTGTTCTGCCTGGTTCTACCTAATCAAACAAGTTAAGGATATATATACAGTATATGTGGGGAAGGTGAGAGAGAGAGGGAGACAGTAAGTCATATGAACTAGAGCAATAACTAGGAAAAGAGAAGATAGAGAAAGTGGAAGAGATTGTGAAGTCAATCTGCTCAGGCATTTTGTGGAATAGTCCATTGTAATTCCATGGTCTTGTTGTGTTAATACAGACAGGAACCATCAGGCTAGGGTCTGCAATTCTTGTTCTTGATTCTTGGTTCTTGATTCTTGTCTGTTTGCCAATGTTAGGTCGGGGGAAGTTGGCTGTGAGGAAAATGTTGATAGAGGTTCTTGTGTCCGTGGTGCAGTTGTCGGGGGCTGGGGGAGCACAGGCCAGTGAAATGCAGAATATGGTTGGTTTTTGTTAAGATTAGAAGATCAGGAGGGTCTATGCTAGGGGGAGCAGTTTAAATGAAGAGTCCTAGGTTGCAGTTAGAGTTAACTCTAGGTTAACTGAAGTAAAAAAATAGATATGAAAATTACTCAAATACAAATTTTTATAAATAAGCTTCCCTCTATTAAGTTTAAACAAGAATTGGCAAATTTATATCTTGGTGGTGATGGAGAAAAGCTTCTACACTGACAAACTATTTGCATAATGGAAACATATTTAACACTTGTTTTGCAATTTGTCTACATCCTGAAGAGATTTTCTTAAATATGGTTAATTGTACAGCTAGTATGGAGCTCAGAAATTACTGTAGGGCAGGGGTGGCCAAAGCGTTGATCGCAGTCCACCAGTCGGTCCCCGGACTTCTGGTGGACCACATCTAAGCCTGCAAATGCGGAAGTGTGGCACGAATGCGGAAGTGCAACGCTTTTATGGGGTATGTGTATGTACGCTGCGTCGTGTACATACGTGGGGAGGAGCCAAAGGCGATCGCTGCGCCAAAAGGTCTGGGTACCCCTGCTTTAGAGCAATAAGTTAGTTCTATCAATAGATTATTATCATTATTACAATGTTGTATTGTTATCTTTGCAATTCCCCAAGTCCTTTCATACCTGTAGGTGCTGGATTGTGATTCCCAGCACAGCATTTGCTATTGACTTGGGGTGTTGGGTTAAGATATAAATATATAATTATATAATATAAATATATAGGGCCTGATTCACTAAAGTGCAATTTAACGTGCGCTATTTATAGCGTGCGTTAAAAATTTTACCGCGTCTTAATTTTGGCGATTTTTCGCACGATTCACTATAAGCATACTCGCGCTTTTTTACACGCGATATTGCATGCGTTATTTAACTCGCGAAGACTATTTCAATGCGGTATTTGCTGGTACATGTGCTAAATTACGCCCGCGAATAGTCACCACATATGAATGGTAGCTTAGATATAGTGTATAAAAATTGTCGCCGCATATAAATGGTGTATATAAATATTAGCCACATATAAATGGTAGCATATAAATGGTATCATATAAATAGTAGATGCTTATAAATAGTAGCCACTAGTGATGAGCAAATGTGTTCTGGTTATCTTTAGTGAAAATTAGCAAATCTTTTGAAAGATCCATGAAACGGCAAAAAAATTGTTGCTGTGACTATTATTTTTTGACGCTTGTATAAATTTTTGTATGTGCGGTGAATTTTTGCGTGGCAATTTTTTTCAGGCGTTTTGCCATTGGCGGATTGTTTTGCGAAACGCATGAAAAAATCCGCCGCAAAAAAATTCAACGCACGTCCAAAAATTTGCTGCAAATCCATGCCTGCCGAAACATTTCATCACTTGTAGCCAAATATAAATAGTCGCGCAAATGAACACATGCCATGTTAGCCATACACGCCAATACTTGCAGAAAATTACTGTATTAAAAATGACCATTTCCCTGCAAACTGGCGGCTGCGTCACTCTAGGGGAAACACATACTTGAATAAATAACACTGTAAGTCCATATTTTATTGCAAAAAATCATTTACTGTACTTTTGTATAATTTTTCGCCTGCCTGTAGTAGGTGTTAATTTTCGCATAGCCGAATGCGATATTTAGCGCGCAAAAGTTATAGTGAATCATGCGATCATATTCTTTTCAGCACGGAAATGAACGTATGCGGTAAAACTAGCGCGAGAAATACTGCATGCGAAAATGCGACTTATCGCATGCGGTAATGCTGTAGTGAATCGCGCGCTAATTGTTGCGTCTTTTTTACCGCAAAAAAGCGTGCGATAAACTTTAGTGAATCAGGCCCACAGTGTCTTTTACAATCATATTACTGGGTCAAACAGTTTTTATATGAAATTGGTAAATAAGTTTTTTTACAGGCTTTTTGATTAAGTTATAGTATGCATCAGTTATTGTTATCAGCTCTCTAATCATCTAAAAGCATTAAAATGAGGGCTAGAGGAAGGGCTGTAGCACCATACTGTTGTAGACATACCCTATGGATTGTCAGAGGATTTTAAGGCTACAGTGATATCAGGTGGTTTCCCCTAGGGGGCAGCTATTTTTAGTCCATTGGGATTCTCACATAGAGGAGGATGAATGATGCTGGGGCCTGGGGCAAGGAAGGACCGTTGTGTAAGAGATACACCTCAGCAAAAATTAGAGAGCTGTGAACAAATATTAGCTAGTGCATGGCTAGACCCTACATTTGGCTCCTACAGTAAAAAACCTTCACAGTAAGGGCTCATCTATTTTACTAGAAGTATCCAGGAAGTACTCAAAATAGTTTTACACAATCAAGACACAGAATTAATGTCTATGCATGCCAAATGTATTTGTTAACCTGCTTAATCTATAGCTCTGTCTATAACTGGAATAAAAAAACAGAAATTCCACTCTCAGACAGGACACGCATTTTAACTTAAAAATAAATAAAATCCACATGCATACTAGCAGACAACAAGGACAATTTACAAAGTGTTTTTTTTTTAATGCCAGAAGGTCTTGTAGGACCCCAGGCAAGGTGAAAACATAACTGTATTAATTTGATACCCAGAATCTTTATGGTTTTATTGTTTTTTTTTGCTGTTTTCTGTATTATGTTGTAGACAATAAACCATACATTTAATTCTATGTACAGTATATATCTACCTTTCTACAAGTGATGTGTGGGGCAGCCCGATACCAGTGGGACCCACAGGTTGTGCGGATTTGGGCCGACCTTGGCACACTGTTTGCAGTTTGTGGGCTGTTTCAGGTTTAGCTCTTCCCAGCTGCTCCCACCACCCACAACCTTACATTGCTGGCTTCCAGATAGATATGCATGCGCCCACCATGCCCTACACCTTTTGTGATGTCATTGGGGGGGTGGGTGCAGGTCTATAAATAGAGGGGAGAAGCCAGGTCGGTAGGGTTTGGGTTGGGAGGCTTAGGGTCAGGTGAACATCACTACTATCTACCTATCTATTCTGTTTGGATTAGGTAAGAAACTATTATAATGCATAAGACTTTTTTTTTATCTGTCATCCTGTCTGTCTGTAGATCAGGATAATTGATCTGGAATTAATTATGTTTATAAGTGAATCTGAATGTTCCATATATGTATCATTTGCATATGAAAAACTGCAAGCATCAGTCAGATCATCAGTAAAATCTGGAAACAGCAACCAGTGCTGCTATGAACTTGTTTTCACTGCCTGTGTTTTGATGTACCAAATGCTCCTATCAGTATATTCATTAATTTTCATGAATAGAGAGATTAATGTGATATTTTTCATCATGTTCCCTAGTTTGTGCATGATTTTTTACAATTCTTGAGGGTTTATTCCTAATAGCTGGTGCAATTGCTATGTGCCAACAGTACTAACTAGTGATTGTGCCTGCATGGGATTATGCATAATCTTGCCTTTTAAGTACAGTAAGGGGTGTGCAAGATGACACCTTAATTTACATGGGGCTGTTATTAGAACAATACTGCATAGTATTAACAACCCTACCCAAACCTTTTCAGTTCCAAAGTGATGCACAAAGATTTACACACTGGTAGCAGTGAGTGCAATTTGTTACTTCCCCCAACATAATACTTAATGTTAGGGGCTGATTTACGAAGACACGAATTCGAATTGGAAAAATTCTGATTGGAAAACGAACATTTTGCGACTTTTTCGTATTTTTTGCGATTTTTTCGGCGCCTTTACGACTTTTCGGACATTGTCGCGACTTTTTCGTTACCAATACGATTTTCGCGAAAAAACGCGAGTTTTTCGTAGCCATTACGATTCACTCGTATCTTGTCGCGACTTTTTCATAGTGAGCGCTCGTAAGCGGCGGGCGAAACTTTCAGACTTAGCATGATTTTGGAAGCCTCCCATAGGACTCAATGGCACCCTGCAGCTCCAACCTTGCCCAAGAAAAGTCACCATACTGAAGCTTGAATGAATCTGAACGCTACGAAAAAATCGCAACATTTTGCGCAACTTTCGGAATGGCTACGAAAAAGGCGCGACTTTTCGCGCAAGTTTTAACGCTACGAAAAAATCACCAGATTTTACGCAACATTCGGAATGCCAATGAAAAAGTCGCGATAATTTTCCGAAAAATCGCCAAATACCGATCATTACGAAAAAAACGCATTCGGCCCGTTCGTGGGTAAGTAAATGTGCCCCCTAGTCTAATGTTAGTTCCAATTGAATTTTCAGATTTCACCATAGGAATGTAGTTATTTAATCTGATCATAATACCTTGGTTTATTCTATATTATGCACATAGACATACAACATTTTTGAAAATTAATTTTCTACACATAGAGATTGTGTTGGCATGCCTCTTAGTTTTGCTTTTCAGGGCTGTACTCGCCACTAGTTAAGATAATTTAGGGCTCATTTATGTCAGCAAGTGCAGTGAGCAAAGTGCAATTTCGAGTGCACTCGCCATGGGTTTTTCTATACAATGCAGTATTTCCCCCAGAATTTTTGTGTAATTGTTGAGGCAAATGGGTGATTCTCTTAATGCAATTAGGATCTGCATCTACTGCTATTCTGCCAATTCGTCAACATTGATGCAACTGCACAAAGTTTTGTCACAAATAGGGTGCAATTACACTGAATATTTTTAGACTGCCTGGCGTGATTTCCAGTGCTAGCTGGTGTCATTTCTGATATTCAGCATGCAAGTGACGTGTCCCCTATTATTTCAAAACCGTCCCAGCGTCAATAGTTGCAACAGTGCGGTGATAAGAATGAAAGGCAGGAAGGACAGAGCAGCTGCTTTAGGCAACTATTTTACAAAATTCCAAGGCAAACTTCAATCCATTCTACTGCAGTGTGATGTATGTCTGGTCACTTAAACCTCAACAGCAAAAAATAATCAAGGGCTTCTTGGTGTTTAGTATCTAGAATTGTGCATGGGAGGGACGTCAGAACTCAAGTCATGATTTATACTTGTCCCATCATTTGTAATTGTTTTACTGGGGCCCATTTATATACACTGGGAAAAGTTGACCTGGGCAGTAACCCACAGCAACTAATCAGTAATTAGCTTTTTTGAGCCAGCTGCAAGTGAATTGGTTCCCATGGGTAACAGCCCAGGTGAAAATGTGCCCATGGTTTATAAATGACCCCCACATTTAAAGTTTGATGTTTTGTAAAAACATTAGAAATATAATAGAAATGAAGAGCATGAAAAGTCTTGTATTTTGCAGTACTTCTGCTTAGCGGTTAGGTCACTCACCAATGCTCAAGTATTTAGCAGGTCGTTTTGCAAATATATACATTTATATATAATGTTGGAATTTATTATTTGAAGCAGATTTCTCTGCTGAAACTTCAAATATTCAAATTGCACATCATAAAAATATCTGTCCAAACAGTTTTGTTTTTTTTTACATTTTACAATTAATATTAAATTAATGATCCATAAAAATTGTAATCTCTCTTTGCAGTCAAACCGAATGAACAAAATCGTACTGAATGAAAGATTAATTCTTTTGTAGCCAACTGTATATATATAATGCCAATGATCCATTACTACTTAATTGTTATTTAATTAATTCTTTTTTTAGATTATGTGATTTCACTGAATTGAGCTTAAAAGCATATTCATGCAACACTTCTTTAGCAGCTAACCCTGCTAAACATCTCGGATTTTACTACTAAATTAGCTGAAGTGGGAAATTAGAGAGTATCAAGAATCTAAAAGAGGGCTCACTGCAGATGAAACGGTGTAATCAGACTGACACAGAATTCTATGTGTAGAGCCATGATCTCCTTTCAACAAGGGATGTGACTTTCCTGAAAAAAAATATTTACAGACAAAGAGCTTTTCTTTATTAGAATAATTACATGGTATTTGAACTAGAGTTTAAAAAAAGACATACCATCTGATTCAGTACAGCCACTGTAAACTGCAGCACTTAAAGGGATTTTGTAATCATTTTTATGGTGTCATATTTTATTCTACTTTATGCAGTGTATATTCAACCTTTACAAATGCTGCAGCACCCCATCTGCAGGGCAATGGCAGATAGGGAGCTTTGCCCACAGGAATTCAAACTCCAGAGAGGCAACAAAGCACTTTGAATTGCTTCTTATGCAAATCACAAAAGAAAAAACTGACTTATTATTTTTTGTAAATGCTCCTTTCCACATTTATTTGCAATTACATGACAAGTCAGTTATACCCACAGCGATTCACATATAGAGCAGGTACACAACAAAGAGAAAAAGTTACTGCTGCCACATAAGATCAATCTGTGATTGATCTGTGATTTAGATATTCCTGTAAATTTCTTCAAGTTAGGCTAATGCCCCACTGAGAGATTAGTCGCAACAATAAATCTCTGCTACGTGAGTGACTAATCTCTCTGAAATGCCTTCCCATCAGCACCAAAATGAATCGCTGGTGGAAAGGCATACATGTTGCTTCCTTTTCCGAAGTTGCATAAAGTTGGCACACTTGGAATAAACTAAGGGATGCGTATGCCTTTCCACCTGTGATTCACTTTGTGGCTGGTGGAAAAACATTTCAGGGAGACCAGTC
The DNA here is from genome assembly GCF_000004195.4 of Xenopus tropicalis. NCBI lineage: Eukaryota > Metazoa > Chordata > Amphibia > Anura > Pipidae > Xenopus > Xenopus tropicalis. Next base: position 73,026,135 of record NC_030679.2, on the reverse strand, counting down.
GTCTGTGGCAGCAGAGATTCATCGCGGTCAACTAATCTCTCTGTGGGGCATTAGCCTTAAAATACACGAAAGAGTTGTTAGTAGCACAATTTGGGCAAAATATGTAAGCTATATGTGTGCCATGTCAAGGCCCTTCATTTTATGTTGGGCATATGCTGTTTACTGGTGTACTAAATACAAAGGTTCATTTAAAATCATTAAACACCAACCAACAATGTACATTAATGTGTAACTGAGCAGTCAAACAATGCTCACTTATCTTTTACTCAGGAACTCTAGCAAGAATAGCGAGAAATATATGAATGATAAGTATCCATATTTTTTGCAGTATAATAAAAATAGTATAGTTCACTACCCATCCTATCATTTGCAGCTTTACCAGGATATCAGGGGTAATATCAAGGGTCTTATTTACAAGTACTGCCCTAACTGCCCCCATTACCTAGAAGTTTTCTCTGCACTGTGTAGTTAGCTGAAGCTAAATACTTAGCACAGGACTACAATGAGTGACTTTGATGCTACCATCATTATACATACATAGGGAATAAAATAAAATACATTGCAATATATTTTTGAGGTAATTAGTGGTTCAAATTCGGTTTTTCCATGTTTTATTTCTGAATGTTTATCAAGTTACAATATTTAATTTTAGGTAGTGCAATGTTTTAAAACAATTAGTTTCAAAGTGCTATAGTAAATTATCATGCAAGTTCATGTATTTCATGGTATTTTATATTCTCTTCTTCCTCCCTGGGAAAATACAAGCAGTCTTTGGGGTTAATGTAATAAAAAGCACTAAGTTTGCCCAGCGCAGTAACCCATAGCAACCAATCAGCTGGAAGCATTTACTGGTCACATCTTATTGGTTGCTATGGGTAACTGCTCCTGGACAAGCATAGTGCCTTTAATTACATATGGAGGTTACTGTTTTAATAGCTAGGATTTTTGCAGTGGACTATGAATTAGAACATTAATCTTACAAGACACATGATAGGATCAGTGAACCTCTGTCTTATGATTAAGAGATACCATTGTTGAAATATATAATTTAAAATCAATTTCCATCACAGTCTCTCATATACCTAGTTTATTTTTTCACTATACATATGTAGTAGTACAGTAGATACTTTCTCTAGCAAAAAAGTTTGTACCTTTGAGTCAGTGTACATCATATTAACTGATCTGGAAATATTAGTCCATCTAAAATGTAACTAACAAATGATAATTTTAATTTCTCCTATACATGTAGAGAGAGGTTTCAAAACAAATACAGTAACTATGTTTTCTGTACTCATATTTAATTCAAAACTGCATCTCATTCATATAAATAATAATTTGCAGAAAATGGCTAATTAGTCTAGTGTGTGTTTTATAATTGGGTATATTTGTGCAATGGTAAAATCAGGAACAACCTGTCCCAATAACATGGTATGATTTTAAACAAGGGGCATTGCAAGTACTGTATACATTTTTCATTCTAAACACAATTGGGGTTATATAAAAATGGCACTAAGTTTCCACAGGAGCAGTAATCTGTAGCAGCCAATAAGCATTTAGAATTTACTGGTCACTTGTTTAAAGGAAAAATCTTGTTGGTTGCCATGGGTTAACTCCTACTGGGCAAACATGGTGCCTTTTATTACATAAGAAAGAATATCTCTTTAAAACTGTTGTGAGTTTTCTATTTATGACAGAAGATTACATTTTGTAATATAAATTACAACTGGAAGCAAGTGTTCATACAATTTTACCCTCAGCTACAGAGATTGTTATTACTAAGTTTCTCCATTAAGTTCAGTTTTAATCCGCAGGGTAAAAGAGTGTACATTTGTTTTTTATTTTTGTTGCACTTTTGTTACATTATTTAAGATGATAAAAGTCTGACATTCTGAACAAAAAATTCAAGAACAAAAAATATATTCCAAATGGCACAAAGAAAAATACATATAATAAAGAAGTGCATGAAATGCTTTCTGAATTAGTTATATTTCAATATGATATTAGAAACACAGCCTCCATGGCCACAAGAAAGCCTTAATGAGAAATAGACAGTTTAGCCATTTTTGCCAAGTATTTAAATAATCTATCTTTTTTGTGCCTGGTAGCTTTAGAATCACTGACATTGTATATTTTCTCTAAACCAAAGATGTATTTCCATGCATTAACAAGATAATAGGATGGCTCAGGGCTTTACAATAGAGCTTCTGTCTTTATATTAAAAAGAGTGCCCAACCTACTAATAATACAGTAAAGCATAATTATTCAGTATTATTTGCCCAAGTACAATATAATCCAGTGTTTTCTTGTGCATACATCATTGGTTCAGAAGGACTAAGTAATTCTCATTTTGTGTTTGCTAAAATTTTTATTTATTAGAATCAATCTTATTAGAATAAAAGCAGTGTGTGCCCTAGTGTGTAAATAAAATATGTGTATTTACATAACTTGCAAAAATGATTAGCACACCAACATATGTAAATAGTGCTAATTTATTTACTGTCCATACCAACATTTTGGTCCACGTTTGGACCCTTATCAAGGATTTAAAGCAAGTGACAAAGTACAAACTAAAATACCCAGTAATACAAAAATGTCTAGAGTGACATTGCAATCCAATGCAAACACAACATGAATTAAATATGATTATCCAATACAATTCCCAATACATTTCAAATTAAATGAATTCTCACCACTGGGTGCCATCGTTTGTGCATACAGTTTTAATATCAAAAATCCATTCATGAAAACACGAGTTTGAATCCCGAATGGGATAAATTCGGATTGGATACTATAATTTCTTAAGATCGCAAATATCACAAATATGCTTACGAAAAAAACGTATTAGTCATGATAATTTTGTATTGGCGATCCGAAAGTCACGAAATTTTCTTACCGAACGATCGTAAAATGCAGGAAAACCTTTCCGACTTTGATCCTTCTGTGCTTGATTTTGGAAGCCTCCCATAGGAATCAATGGCACTCTGCAGCTCCAACCTGGCCCAAGGAAAGTCACGATAACGAAGCATGAATGAATCCGAAACTTTCGAACTTGGCGCAACAATACAATTTTGTCGCAAAGTACGAAAAAGTTGCAAAAAATCCGAAAAAGTTGCGCAATGTATAAAAAAGTCACCGAAAATACGCTTGGAGCATTCATGGATTAGTAAATGTCCCCCTTAGTCTTTCTGATAAGAAATGGGTTATGGAAGCTTTTTTAAATTTTTTAACAGAATCAGTGGGACTAAGCAGCTCTTTTAAATTTCTTTTAATAGTATTTCAACACAATGGCCATAGCTACTGGTATAATACATTTGATTTTTATCCACATCCTTATTTTTAGGTCTGTCTGATCCCAACAATACTTCTTTGTGCTTAATGTAACAAGGTTTTTCTGTCTGTTTTCTTAATGTATATGGATGTGTCCAATTTATATATATATATATATATATATATATATATATATATATATATATATACATAATTCTTAAATAGATAATGCAAATTGGCATGTTTTAATATTAGTGTATATATATATACACACTAATATTAAAGCATGTCAATTTGCATTATCTATTTAATAATTAGAGATTTCATAGGCCTGTTATATCAACATATTATGTATGCTACTAATCACCTTCCTACCTTGCTAATGTGGCACAAGTCATAATAATACTATAATATTAATATAATAGCCTACTTTAAAGTCATGGCAACAACATGTGTCTATTGATTGTGCAACTTTTAAGTTAAGTTGATTTATAAAAATTGTGCCTCGGTGTGGCAGATGGTAGGTAGAATTGTAGCCAAAATATTGGCACCTTTTTCAAAATAACTCACTAGTTACTCCAAAATAAATTGATCTACTTAAAAACAAGTTTCCACAATTCCTTGTTTCATTATTAAGATTACAGAACTGCGTTAGTCCATTCAAAACTCCAAGTCTCCATGATTTGAAGAATGCCTTCTTTCTGAATTGTTGGACTTGTTTGTTTCCTTAAGACTGTCCTTGCTTTCTTACAGATATCTAATTGATTTTAGGAAACAACACGAAATACATATGTTCTTAAAAGACCATACATTTTATGAAGCAAAATTTATCAACTCCTGCAGTGAAAATGTGTCAATAGTCTGTAGAGTAATAACAACATTGGAAGGGTGATCAAGTTTTGAGTTTGCGAATAAAAATCACTGTGATAAAAAATATTGCAATGAAACTCGTATTGTGATTTCATTTTTTAATTCTTGATTGCTAGCATATGTAACCAAAAACAGGAATCACAAGTGAATAAAAGTTGATTGCAAAAAAAAAAATTACATTGTTCCAGCTTTAAGTTGCAGAGTTTTTGTGTTTCTTTCTTAACTGCGTTTTTTTCTTAAAAAATCTTCTTTAATATATCACTATTTGAGTATTAAAACTTGAACTTAATATTTGCAAATATAATTTTTTGCCATGCTCTTCTCTTAAATCACAGATAAAATGTGAGAATTCAATATATTTTAAGCGTGTGTTTTTTGGAATAACCAATATAGAGATTACGTTGAGTAAAATAACTGTGCTTGAACTGTTGTGTACAAACAAAACCATTGAATTGTGTGAATTGAAGCAAATCAGGACAGATCATGGCTTGAACTGATGCATGTCATGATGCCAGTTGGCTTAGCTCAATTAAAATTCATTCAAACACCACAATTCCCAAAGATCTGTAGAAATGCTGATAAATCATTTTTGCTTGTCTTTAGCAATGAAGCCTTTTTATGTTTAAATATAAGCTATTAATAAATCTCCATGATATTACAGAAGCTTTTGCCAAGTAGGGTAAATAATGAGAGTTAGCACATCATCAGAAATGACAGCAGCCTTGTATATCTAAAAGTGAAATATTACAATGACTAGTCTCAAAAATACCTCAACAACCACTATAATCATGAAGTAGTCGTTCAAAGCCTAAATTGTATTTGGATATTTTGGAAGTGTTAACCTAAAACTGGCTAACTTTTTGAAATAGTATCCCTAAAACAACTGAAAGTCATCAGTCACTTTAGTGAATTAAGTTTAGACTTCATTGAAGATACATTTTCAGCTTTAGCCTCCTGTCAAATTATTGACTATGTATACAAGTCAGATTAAGATACAGTTTTTTGCTTATTCTAGTTAACACTGACCAAATATTAAATCTGCAAAATGCTTAGAGAATTAGAAATGCATTTAGATTACTGCTACAAAAAACATTTGTTTATTAAACATTTGTATTATTAATAAATTGCCATCATACTCTATCGAGATTATTAAGGTATGGGATCCATTATCTGGAAAACCCATTATCCAGAAAGTTCAAAAATATGGGACAACCATCTCCCCTACTCTCCATTTGCTTTTTCTCTGTAGTAATAAGATAGTACTCTGTACTTAAAGGAACAGTAACACCAAAAAATGAAAGTGTATAAAAGTAATTACAATATAATGTACTGTTGCCCTGCGTTGCTACAACTGGTGTGTTTGCCTCAGAAAGACTACTATAGTTTATATAAATAAGCTGCTGTGTAGCCATGGGGGCAGCCATTCAAAGGAGAAAAGGCACAGGTTACTTAGCAGATAACAGATAAATCCCCATTATATGGGGCTTATCTACTAGTTATCTGCTATGTAACCTGTGCCTTTTCTTCTTTTTACAGCTTGAATGGCTGCCCCCATGGCTACACAGCAGTTTATTTATATAGTAGCTTTTCTGTAGCAAAAACACCAGTTTTTTGCAGAGCAACAGCACATTATATTTTAATTACTTTAAAACACTTTAATTTTTTGATGTTACTGTTCCTTTAATCCTAACTAAGATATCATCAGTACTGGAGGAAAAACAATCGTATTTGGGTTTATTTAAAGGTGATATGATATTTTAGTAGACTGAAGGTATGAAGCATTCTGTATAACAGCTCCCATACCTATACATCATTGTCTGCCTACAATGGAGCTTACAGGAAATCTATACCCCTAAACAATGTAGCTCCCTATAAAAATATATTCCATAAACAAGCTCATGTAAAACCCTGCTTCATCTAAATAAACCATTTTCATAAAAATATACTTTTTTAGTAGTATGTGCTATTGGATACTCCTGTTGCTTAAGTATTCATTCTGGGGGTATGGTTAGTTTCTTAAGTGAGATATTACAACCTACTTTATGTTACATCATTATTTTTATGTACTGTAAATCTTTGAAGGTTAAAAAAATGGAAATTTTTTATTTTTCTACTTGGTGCCTAATTGTAAGGTGTTTCAATTTAAAACAAAGGCTAAAGAGCTGGAAAGGGAGATCCTTAATGGCTGCAGAAAATTTTGAATTTAGAAAGCAATTTATGATGCTTTTTGACTACTAATAGATAAAAAAGAAAAATATTGTGTCCATTATTGTGTGAGACCATTATTGTACAATTTGGGCACATACATGTGTGTCCAAATTGCATTGCTCTAGCTCGCTAGTCTGCTTGCTGATTTGCTAGATTGCCTCTTGAAAGGTGTGGATACATTTAGCCCTGGGTTGAGGACCATAGACACATCAATAAGTAGGGGTTATCATTTATTTACATTTTTCATCTTAAACACTTTCTTAAATCTTTAATACTTGATTAAAGGCCCCATATATAGACCAATAGTTGTATAGCTAATTATGAAGTATAAAGTGATCACCCCTTTAAAATGATAAAACTGTCAAAACCATAGGAAAGACAAAAATATATTTTTGTTGCTATGTTTCTAAAAATATCCAAATAAGCCCAGGAGCTCATCTTGTTAACCTTTTCCATAAGTGGGTCTACACTATTTATATATTTGTGGCTAGTATTGTCACAATTATATTTACATTCACTCCTGTTTATCAAAAAAATATTAAACAGTGTTTCTTTTTGAACTATGTCCCAACATCTGCTGAATCCCTCGCCTCCAGTCATGCTTCAGTGTCCATACACATAGCATATGTTTGACATAGATGTTTTTTTAACTTAAAGTTAAGTAACAATTATGTTCTTGAATTATCTTGAATATATTTATCATTTGTATTTAACAGTGTGATGTATTAATATAAATAATTCCTGCATATTCTGTAATATGATAATAGGAATGGTCAAGGCCAGTCTAAACATAATTCAGATAATCTCCAATGCACAGCCATAATGCAACCACATGGGACAAAAAAGCAGAACTTTATGTGAAGTCATTATTCTACACTAAACATATCTGTGGAGTGTTCATAGAGTCTGTGAAGCAAAATTTCTCCAATACAGATGTACCCTTTTCTGCATTTGATTATTTTGCAACACACTTCTCTGATTGGCTTATGATTTATTAATGTGATTCTGTAAAATTCTCATAAGATGATGATTCTCTGGTGACTGAACTGTAAACATCTGTCCCATTCCTAGAATCCATGTCCCAGCTTGAATCATTTGACATTTTGCTTTTTATGCTGTACTTAAAATTGTCACTGCACTGTCATGCATAAAATGTATGAACTAATAAGAGACATCTTACTTTTTCTTAAAGGACAATTCTAATTACTATGTGTCCCCCTCCCAAACCACAAAGTAAAAAGGTAATTTATTCCTGTTAAAATGCTTTTGATCTTGGCTCCATATAAGGTAGTTAGTGCTACCTTATTGACTCCACTAGTCTCCTGAGGAAACAAAGATGTTGATGAGCTTTTCGGGTTATGGCCATAGTGTTGTCGGTCCATCTTAGATAATTTGAGATATGTAGACCTTGAAATGTAATGATGTTTACCTGCTCAATTTTGTCATCTTCAGTTTGTAAAGGTTTAAACTGACATGGGGGCTTTTTGAAATTTATATTCATCTCTTTTGTTTTTGCTGTGTTAAGAACCAGGTCAATGGTTGCTTCTGTACAGAATAATGTCAGACACTGGTTTTCTGTATCTTGTTTCATCATTGTTGTGGATAAGACTGTTCACTGTGGTATTGCCTGCAAAGTTGAAAATGTCTCAGTTATCTTCATGAGATGAGTAGTCAGAGGTATAAGGAAAAACTTTGGGCTAAGACAGCATCCTTGTTATGAGTCTGATCACAGGAGACTAGCAGTTCCCTATCTAAACAAAATTCGGTCCATTAGGAAGGAAATCTAAAGTCCAATTACAGAGGTGATGAGAGTAAGATTTTCTACCTTATTGATGAGTTGGGTTGGAATTATACTATTAAAAGCAGAACTGTAGCCTAGAAATAGCACATATGTATGTATTGAGTTTATTACGGTGTAGCAATGAAGAGTGCAGTGCTAGGGCAATTACAGTATGTCTCTGTAGATCTGTTTAGATAATATATAAATTGTAGTGGCTGGTTGGTTGGTAGGTAGGTATATATATATTTTTTTTTATGTTGCATTTTTATAATCTTGGAAGCATTAATTAATCATCACACTGTTTAATATAATGTTCTTAAATGCTCTCCATTTTGTAAAATGATTTTGTATCATATTTACCTACCTTGCAATGTTTAGCCAACATTAGTCATTTCCTATACCTTTTTTCAAATCATGGATCAATTTTATCATTTGACTACATAACACAGTAAATAAACATCCATTGAGACAAAAAAAAGCTTTGTATAGAGAAAAACCTTGCTCTGTATGAACCAGTAGATAAAAACGTTATGTGGCAAATAATGCTACTTGGTTACCTGCACTAGAGATGTGCAACAGAAGAAAACACATATACATTAAAAAGGAGAACAGGCATGGAACCTGTAATCCACAATGCTCTTGGCCTGAGTTTTTCTGGATAGGGGATCTTTCCAGAATTTACATCTCCATACCTTCTACTAAAAAGGCCTTTAAACATGAATTAAACCCACTAGGACAGTGCTGTCCAACTTCTGCGGTGCCGAGGGACGGAATTTCTCTCGCATACATGGTGGAGGGCCGCTAATGGAAGCCAGTTTTGGCCACTCCCCCATTTTAAACCACACCCATTTTATCACAATGGTCGCTGCAGGGATATCAACCATCATTCATATGTTAAAGAATTATATTATGTCATATTAAGACATACCCTTAAATCCATATGCCTCCCCTGTGGATAGCACACCAACCCCCAGAATATAATTACACACCTTAGGGACCATTTAATGGCTATTTCCAACTGCTAACAATCTCCCAGAACAAACCCCTGCCAGGTTCACCTCCCACAGGCAGCATAGGGTAGGCAGAGTATGGCACACACAGGCAGCACTCTGCCTGTCCTATGCTGCCTGTGTGTGCCATACTCTGCCTGTCTTATGCTGCCTGTGGGTGCCATACCCTCCCTGCCCTATGCTGCCTATGTACCATACTCTGCCTACCCTATGCTGCCTATACACAGGCAGCATAGGCCAGGCAGTACATACAATGTCTGAGGTGTGATGAGGTGAACAATGTGGGTGATTACAGCCTGAGCCTGAGGTGTGAACACTGCAGGAGGTGAACAATGCAGAGATTAAAAGGTGTGAACAACACAGGGGATTACATATTTAAACAATACAGAGGGATTACAGCCTGAATCTGAGGTGAGAACCATGCAGGGGGCCAGTTAATCTCAGTACTGATACCATTTAAAGCTACCACAAAGGTAAGCCATCAAAGCAGCCAGACAGGTGGGGGGCCACACAGAGGGGGGTCGAGGGCCACCAGTTGGACAGCACTGCACTAGGATATATTAATTAACAATAAATAGAAATCTAACTTATAAAAATATAATGTCCTCTTATGTCAATTACTAGTTAGCTGGCAATCCTACATTAGTATAATTATTCAATTCACTTAATATAAGAGGAAAGTAAAAGAAGTGCCTTGTTTAATGTACCATGATCAGTGCTCTCTTGACTTGTCTCAACAGAAGCAGCAACAGCAATTAGTTAAGTGTGGGATGTCATTCCTGGAAACACAAATTTCCTTAACACACTACCAATCTGCATTTCAGTTAAATTAGCTTTTCTTTTGTACCAAAGGCACTTTAGGGGAACTGGAAGTAGTACTATTAAAAAGAAACTAAGCCATTATTTTATTGCAAGCTTTCCACCTAAAAAGTTTATAATTTAAAATTCAATAAATCTCAGGACTAGAAATTTTACTAAAGTAATAAAGCTATTTTCTTATATCTATAGCAAATCACTACAAAATGTAATAATTTTGCAAAATCATTTTGCATAATCCTCTTATTTTTCACAGAATACAATTCACGGAACTAAATATTAATAAACATTTATTTGCTCATGTTTGTAAATTATATCATTTGTGACTCACTGTTTTAAGGGAACATGATATTTACTTTTGTAAAAGAGTTTGAATTCTGGGATGTGTCCATTTGTAATAGGCTGCCTCAAGCCATAGGCCATACCACGGTATGTTTGTCAGAGATAATGTTTTATTCAGCAATTTGCTTGAGATATGCTCTTTTAAGATGTAAGTATTAGTTACCTCCATCAATTGCCAGGATTTACCAGATGTCCTTATGTAGCCAAGCCACAGATTAGCTGGTATACTACAATACTTGACCTTATTGTTCCTCCAGGTTACATAAATACAGTTGTGAGAATGGTTCCATAAGCCTCCATGGCATTAATGGGAAGAATGTGGTTCTTTGGGCCTTCCTTCAGTGGTGACAAATGATAACTTTCTTAAGTGGGTTTAAAACTGTCATGATGGATTTCAGGATCCATTCTCCCAGTTGTTTCCCAGTCCTTTGTCTGCCTGTACATCACTTATTTTCCACATTGCTCTCCGTAAAAATAGGAAGTTATTTTATCCTTTCATCCTAGTCCTCATTCTGGAATGTTTGTATGAAGCCATGGACAAGAAATACTCACAGCAGGGATGGAGCTTCCATATTGTTCCAAATTGGTGTTAGATTCAGCAGACAGAATGTGAACCAGTACCTTTAAGGGCTTTAGCAAGATAACTAGCAAAATTACAGACTAACTTAACCCCATACCATGTAAAATGTGGCACTAAATTACCCACATTAAATCAAGTTTTAAGTAAAAGATATATCACCATGACACCATCATCCTATAAACATTAAGCGGGGGTAGCATATCAGGCCAATAAAACCCAGGAAAATACAAGGTAAAAAGGTAGAGAGCAAAACTTAAAAGGACACTAAATGTAATATTTAAAGTTATTGATATCTTTTTTATGTATTTTAGACCAACCCATTACTTATAAATATCAATCAGTAAAGTCTGCATTCTGCCACTAGGAGCATAGAGTGAAAACCTAACAGCAGACAAACTCCTTTAAATCCATGCAGAGGCTCCATTACAAAAACCAACTGCATCACATTCCTATCTTAAGAAACTATGGATGTTCAGCAGCTGTTTCTGAACTACTGTACAGATGCTACAGTCCCCTGTATGCCTTGGGCTAGTAAGGGAGCACATATGTTAACAATGTCATCTGCCTAAAATGTTGGAACTACATTCATATATGGTGAAAAAACACATGTTTTTGTTTTGCTTTATACACAGTACATGAAGCTATATATTCACTTTACAGAATAGAAAAAAAAAATAAAGAGCTGCACTGTTGTGATGTGCCTGCCCAGCCTACTATAGTGCCTAATTGCTCCTATTGACATGTAAATGGTCCTATTGACTCTAGGTACACTGGAATGGAAGTGACACCATCCTCAATCTGAAAATTCACCTGATTTACTGCAACATGCAATGGAATGGAAGTGACACTATCCTCAGTCTGAAAACTGCCCTGATTCATTCTAACATGCTAGTAAATAACTGTGCATTTTAGCACATTGTGGCACAAAACAACCTGCATTGTGGCGAAACATAGCAAATTGCATCTGAAAACTGCACTTTGATCGATGCACTTCAATTATAAGTTAGTCTGTATTTGTCATTTTATAAATACCCTTTATACTTTCCATATAACTTTAACCTAGAGAGATATACTGTACAAATAGCTGCTGAGTTAAAGATATTTTTTTTATTAAATCTTACATTAAGATTATTGCCACCAAATACATTTAGATTATTTGCTTACAAAGGTTCTTCAGGTCTATCCTATCCATAAATGATGGTGATATTTGCTTAAGAAGACACATATATTGTGTGCAGCCTGTTTTGTTTAGAAGTTGCATTCAGAAATGTTTTGTTTATGTAAAATGGTTAAAAACCAGATGCATTCATTCATAATTTTGTGTTCTGGGATTCTAATGTTTTCTAAATATAGCATGTTAATTGTGTCAGTTTCCAAGTTGTTCAGGACTCTTGCTTGAAAAGGCTGTGCAAACCATTGCATTTCACTTGAAATAATTCTGTGTTTGTTTATACATATGTTCTGCTACATGGCCCTTACAAAATGTGAAACAGCTGACTTGCTGTGTCTTCAGCTGTCATTGTTTCTCTGGATAATAATTCTGCTTTCTTGTGAGTAATTGCTAGCTTGTATTTACCAGTATGTTCACCCAGCTTGATTCTTCAGCTCTATGATATTTTCAAATGTATTTCATCCCTGCAAGTTGTCAAGTATTATAAATCATGGAGATTTTCACCTTTTTGTAAATATAATACATGCATTGCTGTCTTCCAGTCGCCTACGCATGGAACAGGTTTAGCTTAATGATTAACTGTTGGAGTTTTAGACTCTGTAGAAGATGTCCACTGTTGAGCTAGGTCACCTTGGAAACACTACAGAATATAATGCAAAGGGCACATTGGTCACTTTTAGGTTGAAGCAGACTTAAATTAGTTTTAACTAAACAATTCTCCCTATCTTTAATATAATACACTGCTTGTATTGGTTATACATGTCCCCTGCCTCAAACACAACAGCATATAGCATGGTAGACTATTTCAGAAAAACAGAGACCTAAGATCTTGACTACAGACAGCAGATGAGAACCAATAAAAAAGTTAATGAGTGAGATTTTTCCATAAGCCCTCTATCATTATAATAGAGCCACAGCAAAGAGGACTATACAGAATAGATTTCACCATCTTGTGCACTTTTTTATAAGGAACTATAATAATAATTGTTATTTCTACCACCACCCAGAAATCTTTTCAAACGTGAAACTGCAAAGGAAACCTAATTATAATTGTTTCTCCATATTCAGCTTTTCAAATGTCCCATCATATCTCCACAAAAATTTGTGTTTATTCTTTATTACTTGCTTACTAAAATATAATAATTGGAAGTAAATCATCCCAATGCATAGAATAGTAATACATGTAACACAGTAATATGAGCAAAACAGTCACAGCAGCACAAGATAAACATACTTGCATTCTGTAAGAATAGAACATGTAAATATTTCCATATCATTACTTTTTATTGCATTGTTCCTTAGGGCTAATGTGTGAAAGTAATATTTCTTTAATACTTCTGAAAAGAAAAGCCTTGGCTAGCTAACTCATAAATGCAGGCATTTTATATTTCATTTACCACCAAGAACATAAAAAAGGCTTTGAATAAAGAACAATTAATGAAAGGCATATAATAACTAAGTGCCAGCAGCATTTCACTTACTTAGAGGTAAGGTTTACATTCATTTCTGTTTTAATATTGAGTGCAGGCAAGAAGATTAAAAACAATAATCCTAATAATTATCTTCTCACTACAGTATCTCTTCATTAGCACAAGACAAACACTCAGCATGCACCATGTAATCCGATAAAATAATAAAGTGAAGGCTTTTCTTTGAGCTTCACATTGTAACAGCAACTGTTTCTCATTTTTGCTTTTGGCTTGCAATAATAACGTGATGTTTCATTATGTTTTAGAAGCTAATCTATATATTTTTTCGACTAACATAAACAAAAAGTTGTCAGTCAATTAAAAGACTTCTAAAAATTTGGCCGCCAGGTAAACATACAGTAAGGAGGTCTAAAGATCTTTGTATGTCGTACATTTATGATTTATTTTCTTTATTGGTACTGAAAGTTCAATTAATTCAAAACATCTAATGGATATGTTTTTTATCTAATGGACATGTAGTTTTAGAAGTCTGTTTTAAATACTTTAAAACACTTTAAAATACTTTAACACATTTTATGAGAATGAATAAGGGGCAGATTTATTAAAATGGGAAATTATAGCTCACCACAGAAAATTTCACCCACTTTTTATTTATTCCTATGTAATTTCTAGAAGTGTATTTATCAATGAGGGAGTTATTTGATAAATATGCTTCTAAAAATCCTATAGGAAGAATAGAAAGCAGATGAATGTATGGGTGGTGTACAATTATAATTATACTAAGGTTTACCACTGTTCCAAATGTATCCACTAGTAGATGACATATATAATTAATACAAAGATAATGATTTTTATTCATTTAGTTACCAAAAAATACACACATGCGTGTATGTACACACAGACACAGTTTATGCTCCTATAAGGTAGATCATTTGCAATCCTATGTGCCCCTATCTAAAATATGCAATATTGATTATGCTTACAGCTTAGTACTGTGCATCTGGAGAGGGCGGGGCTGGATTTATGAAAAAGTAAGGCTTAATGATAACAGTATGCAAAATGATTCACAGTGGAAACAGAAAGGATCATAAAATAAGTACCACATATATTTCTCCTCATTCATGTGTTGTGCCATTCATTATGATCTCTGAAATCATCCATAAAAAACTAGTTGTGGTATTTATAAAAGTGTGTGTGTGTTTTTTTTTTACTCTATACAAACACTTTATTTTATGCCCTTATTTTATACCTTGCCCCCTGGCAAGAAAATTCTGACATAAAAAAATAATGCAAATGGCAGTGATAGTGAACACAGTTTTTTTACACCATTATTTAAGTGCCCAGTGCCTTTAACTCTAGAATCTTACACTGGGCTTCATAGTCAACTGAAATCAGTACTAGTGATCAGCGAATCTGTCCCGTTTCGCCAAAAAGCTCAGGAAATGGCGAAAAAATTGATGTTACGATGATGTTACCGCAACTTTTTTTGCCAAATTTTTAGCGACAAATTTTCGCTGAAGTTTCACAAAAGAATCGACAATGAAGAAATGCAAAAATTGCATTCCTTAGGGCTAATGTGTGAAAGTAATATTTCTTTAATACTACTGAAAAGAAGTATTCTTTCTAGGGGGCAAGGTATAAAATAATGGCATAAAATAAGGTGTTTGTATAGAGTAAAAAAAACAATTTGACAATGACGAAATGCAAAAATTTGATGCAAATCCATGCCTGGTGAAAATGATTTGCTCATCACTTATCAGTACACAGCTTTAGAAATGTGCTAGATTTTACAGGGCAATGCCTTGTATTTAGATGGTGTTACGTGTGGTATATTTTTGTAGTGTAAAGAAAATGTACAGATCCCATTATTTTCTTTCTGCACTTTTTCCACCATAAAGAACAAACTGTTAGTGGTAAAGTACAGTAGCTCTGTGAAAAACTACTATAATGAATGTTACTGGTAACTAGAAGCTGAGTCCCAAAATAGTTAATGAATAAAATTAAAGACATGGATTTACACTTGAAACAGAGGGAAAAAAGTAAAAACCCTGTATGGAATCCTCCTATGTTTGCCAATAAGAACAGTTAAAGCTCTCCAAGGATTTATGTAACAAAGATTATATAAAGATATATTGAAACTGTACAAAACAATAGATATGAAAAAACATTATAAAAGGCAATCTCGTTATGTCAATAAAGAAAACCACTTTGCTTCGATTCTTCCACATCTATGAGCAATTTGAAGAAAGACAGTAGAAGTTTGAATTTGCTGTATTTTTATGATATTACAATGGAAAATGCCATGAAGATGTTGACAGATTTAACCATTTCACATTTCCATGTGCAGTGAAGATGAAATAATGATATGTATCTGAAAATGTGAATTGCCACTAGTGTCTTACCTACAGTATGTGTGTGATTCCAATTAGACTTCAAAATCATTTTTTCACCAAAAGAATATATAACCCCATAAAACCAAATATTTAATAAGAAGTATAAAAAACAAAGGTAAAGAATGTTTTTATTTACAGGTATTAATTAACAAATGCTGATACAATTTAGACATTAAATTGTAATAACTGCATATGAGATATGGGCAACGCTGAATCAAAATGTAGAAAAAGTCTTTTTCATTCTAGCAATAGAGCTGGACAACTGCCAAGCAGTTTATAGATATTATAGGATACAAGTCTGAGGTTTGCTTCATGGAATATTTCTTAAGACCATTTTAATATTTACATATATACTAAATAATTGAAATAAACAGAAAAATTGCATCAGACGCAGTCTGTATGCATTGTTAAACTTTTTTTTAATTTATATATATTTACATATTATTTATAATTATATAATCTACAGTTTAGTCATTTTTCTACAGGACAAAACTGTAAATTATATCCTTATAAACGGCACGTTGTTACGTCAGAACCTGCCCCTCCCTCTACGATCCTGCTCCCCCCACTACTTCCACTCTTTCTCTCTCCAGTCTCGCTCCCTTTGTGAAGATTCTGTTAACTCTGCCATATCACATCACCTCCCACTCTTCCTCTCTGGTCCTACTCACTGTGCTGCTCTCTCTCAGGTCTCGCCTCTCCCTCTCCATTTCCTGCTCCTTGTGCTGATCTCTCTCCGACCTTGCAACTCACTCCTCCCCCCCCTAGGCTTGCATCCTCTGCTGTTACACAATGTGAGAGGTGTGGCACAGGGTTATTGCTTTTAGCAGCACACTGAGGTTGTGTTAAACTAAATTAAGGTAAGCTTCTCTAAATAAATGTGTTTTTACAGATCTTTTGAAGGCAGAGAGATTGGGAGAAAGTCTGAATTCCAGAGAAGGGGGGCAGCCCTTGCAAAGTTTTGAATGTGTGTGTGTGAGGAGGGAATGAGAGAGGAGTTGAGGAGCAGGTCAGTAGAGGAGTGTAACAAGCGGGTTGGTTGGTAACAAGCGGGTTGGTTGAAAAAGACAGAGAGGGTGATTAGTCACCGCAACTGTTTAAATAACAGTCGCTGTGACTAATAGGCCAAGCAGGACAAGTCAGCATTGTTATAACTGCAACTACGTTTTTTACAAATTGCAGCAACTAGTAGCCCTGTCTGTCTTCGTCAAGCTACTGAACTCTCTCTAAGGCCTTGCTCCCACTTTTCCTCCTTCATCTCTTCATCTCTGGTCTATGTTTGGCTTTGTGTTATTAGACTGTGTTCTTACATGGGACTTGGAGCTTTCTGGACCTGCCAAGCTCACTATTTTGGATTTTTCTCCTTGATTTTCCATCATCCTCTTCTATAAATCCATGGCAAAGGCATAGACTCTTCCTAGGACTGAGACTGCTTTTGTCCATTTGTCAGTTTCTTCATTGGGACATTTAGCCAGTGGACTGGGGGGGGGGGGGAGGAATTTTGGTTGTAAGTTGAGATTATTGGCCGGCATGTCGGTATAATTTATGTTAATTCTTTCTTGTAAAGTTTTTAATAAAAACATAAAAACCCTCACCTCTCTCCTATTTGAGCTCTCTTAAACCTGCAGCAAAGTATCATTAAGTGACATGCTGCACACAGAAACTGTAGATTATAATGCATAATGTACCCCCTGAGGCCTCCTGCTTTTATATGGTCACAAAACTTGTTGGTGACTTCTAACATCTTTATAAATTACAGTAGGGGGTACATTATCCACTATATAATACAAAAGAGCCATGAATATCTTATAAATTATGTCCTTATAAACAGAGCTTAGTGATGTCATCATTTATAATTGGTGCTTAGTGATGTCATTTCTGTCACATGGTTCAGTGAAACTTGTGTATTAAAATAAATAATGTAACCCCTGTTGTAAAATATGAGGATATTAGAAGACACCTCGGATTTCCATGTCCTGTATATTTATATGGTCATGGTACACCCCAGTGACTTATAATAGCCCTATATTTTACAACAGGGGGTACACTATTCACTATATATCCAAGCAAGTCTCCAAGTGTAGTCCAAATACATAGAAAAAACTGATCTTCATTGATAACATACACCTTCCCTTGTAACTTGTCAATTTGACATAAAGAGGCATGTAAGGTTCTTATGATAAAGTTATTATAACAATGTATTATTTTACCCAGTTGATTTCAGACTTTTTGAGCTCAAGAATCCTTCTTAGGTGTAATAATTTGTTATGGGTCCTTACATATAAGGATACTGTACATAGTCAGCCTGTTGTAGTTAAGAATAATTAGCATTATAGCTATTATTATCCTCCCCCAAATATGAATCTGTATAACATAAATATTCTGATTCATTGTATGCAGACCATAGCCTTTAGAAGACTTTTTTGTGACTTTGTAATTGTTCACAGTGACATTAAATATGTCCTGATTAAGAGTTGACATTTAGAAAAAGTGGCATGTTTTCCCATATGTATATCTTTATGCTAATTAAGAAACCAAGATCATTAAAACTTTAAGCATGTATTTCTATCTTTGAAGCTTATTACATAAAATTAATAGTTTGGTTAACAGGGGGCTGTTGACCTATTCTTGAAATGGTAGCATTCGTATGGCATTCCTTTATTTTACGAGCAGGTATTGAGCTATGTTTATCTTATTTTACCCTCTTAGCAGATATAATGATGGTGACCTCACAACATTCTGACACCAAATCAATTGCAAGTGACACCAATTATAATCTTCTATCTCACTCACGGATGACATCTCTTTTGTTAAAAGGTTGAAGCAGAAAATTCTTCCATCGCCTTGTTTGCAATATCATTTTAGATGACTCAGTTGTATTGAGATTATGAAATCGCTGAAGCATTATACTCAAATAAGCTTTTATGAATGCAACAAATGTCCATAGGAGCTTCAAACAGAAGCTGAAGATTTCTCCTTACTTTTACTCTATCAGTGTTGGGTAATTGTGATTTCATTAAAAATTATTAACTTGCTGCTGCTACGTTGCTCAACACTATAAAAAAAGGAATATATTTCTTAATATACTATTAGTCAGCGAGGCATACAAAATAGTGACTAAAATATCATGTGCTTTAATTGTACTCATTTGCTTTCCCATGCAACATGGGAGAAAAAAAGATGAGGACAAAACATTGTATTTAACATTATCCTTTAAGTAATAGATAGATAGTGCTACCTAGAACACATATTTATTCTGCAGAAAGCTTTATCGTACCTGAGTAAAGAACCCTAGAAGCTTTCTTTGTTTGTTTAGGATTGCAGCTGCCATTTTAGCTTGGTCTTCATAGCTTCCTGCTATAGTTCTACCTGTTGAAGCTCAGATTACACATTCTTATGGGAGGGGGGGAGTGAGTTTAATGAATTCTTATGGGAGGGGGGGTGCAGGAGAAGGGTGAGAGGCAAGAGCTGCACACACTCTGGCCCCGGGCATGAAGGATTTTTCTGAGAGAGGAAGTCAGATACCGATGAACATGTTTACAAAAAAGGATACAAGAAATCCTGTGTTTCTTTTAATAGAGGACTCAGTTCAGCTCTTCTGTGAGTGCTTATGGCTGTATTTACATAGACCTTTCTGATAGCTTACTTAGTTTTTACCTTTCCTTCTCCTTTAAGAAGGTCTAGGGTCTACAAGCCAAAATGTTTATGATAGGCAAAGTGCATTAACTTGATAACTCCAGTAATTCTCAACCTCTGGTAATAAAATTTCTTTTTACTGACATTGTGTTCTCTAGCTACCTGAACTGATTTAGCTTTTATATTTATAAACATGAATGCATGTATTAACTTCGAATATATGCCTTTATTTAGTTTTAATCTAATTTGGTTTCAAATCTATTCACAGGATTTTTATACTGACAATGAAGTTTTCAATATCTACTTTCAAATAGTTAATTTAAACATTAAATACACTTAAACTGTGGTTATATGTATAGGCATATGAATGTACATAATTCTGAGAAATATTAAGTTTGCATAAATAAGTACAAATAGTTACTTGTTGGGGGTTTATCTAACTGTAGGCTTGGCTTTACTGATCATGCAAAAAACCTGTCACAAACTGAACCAAAAAACTCAAATGACAGTTTTAATTAAACTAAATAGGTTTTTGAGTAACTCCAGGTTTAATTAGCCCAAATCAATATGATAGCAGGAACTTGCTAATGTTTGGTCTATCCTAAAAATAAACTTGAATGTATTGTAGTTTTTATAATAATCAATAAGGCATGTTTAAACTCTAAGATGCAGCTTATTTATTTTATTTCTTCTCCTTATTTATGATGCATAGGCCTTTCTATAGTTGATTGGTAGAGGTGAGCAATTTTTTATGGACAGGGGCTTCAATGTAGCATGTAATTGGACTTGACATTATACAGTAAAAAACTGCATATGGCTTAGTCTGATGCATAAGGAAGGTTGTGCCAGAAAAAGGTCAGTGCCTCCTTCGTACATTCCTCACTGAATGTTCAAGTTCATATTTAGGCTACATTTTTGCAAATCAGTCAAGTATAGCAAAGCAAGCTGTCTTAAAGGCCCTCAAGAGAATTATTTTTCCTTTATAGTTGTTAATGAGGAACACAATTTGGCCCCTGTGATGTAGAAATACATATAATTTACTGGGCACTAGAAATGCTACTGCATAATATTTTTGTCAATACTTCTACTTTTAATAATCTGGCACACATAAGTGTATCACCACTTCTCAGTAGCTTTATGAAAACATGATGGTCAAAACATGGTCAGGAGTTGCTTCCCAGTGCTATCCAGTACAACCATCATCTGTAAATCTGTTGAGATACAGTAACTGATACAGCAGTTATACAGTAAGTTAAAAATTATAATTTTTGTTATTGGTGCCTGGGGGTATATTATTATTTGTATTACCATTTTTTTACAGAAGATGCTTGTGTAGTAACTGTAAGCAACATATAGATATGTAAAATTATCAAATATTACTCTTGATTATTAAACACCATCTCCACGCTGTTGATACTGTGAATAACAAATATAGAAGCCAGAGATCTCTTAATATAGTACAATTATGGTAATTTTGGATATTCCTTGAGATTTTATGAATCTATACAGCTATTCCCTTGTTTGCTGTGCTGTTTAGGTGCTTTAAAAAAACAGAGAAATAATGTTCTTTGACTTCAATGAATCGTGAATTTTCCCTGTTTCACAAGCAGATTTGGTTATCACTAGTAACTACTTTGTATAAGGGTTCTACCACAAATTCTTCTTTCTAAATATCATAGGCAGGTTGCTTGTTCAAATTGTGAATGTATATTGTTTATTTTGGTGAGTATTTTCTACAATTACTTTTGCTGTTTGTACATTTAGTTCTCTATAGCACATCAAATTTTATCTTAGCAACTTTTTTCCAAATCAGCTTTCTTGGCTTACAATTCTTAATACAAACGTAGATTCTATTTCCCTTCTAATACTGAAGATCCTTTGCAAATGAAATGCTCTTAAATGAGATTATAGTACATAATGCTATTTACAGCAGGAAGACAAATAAGAAGCAGCATGGAAATACTCTGTAATTAACTGCAACTCTAACAGCCAAAATGTGTCAGTCAACAATAATGTTAATATTTTTTTACTTATGTCATTTTGCTGCAATTTTGATATATTCATATCTTTTATCTAAACTGTTTTGATTCAAGAACCCTCATTTACCAATGGCAGGGCAAATTACAGCTAAATGGCTCAGCAGTTAAAGATGAGATGGCGTAGCAGAGACAAGTAATAGTTTCTAGGTGGTTGCTTAGCATGCAGTCACCTTCAACACTCTCTGGTAATACTGCCTTATAAGGGTACTACTCTTTTCTCTTGTGGAGTAAGCGCTCTGCCTTAAGGGTGAATATATGTGAATATGTATCCTTCCCCCTGCAGTTGTTTTGAGGCATATATTTAGAGGTAAAGGATATTTTTATTATGTATTACAGTAAATTTAACTCCGATTCATATTTTCCCCTATGGGTCCTTGTTAATTATTATTCCTAAGTGACAAGGGTATCATAACATATTGTGATATAAGTACACTCCATGCTATTCTTACAGTTTGTTGTTAATTTATAATGGTGTCACAAGCAAGATCTTTTAAATTATACTAGGTTCAATTTTAATTCCAAAGCAAGACATTAGTTTACTCACATAAATCAATAACAGAATTTTAGTGATTCATTTTATAACCAAATTAATTCTAATTTAGATTTGTTCAGTGTCAAATTGGCAATTAGACTCCATAAAATCCTAAAGGAAATCTAACAATACAATTCAGAAACAATCTATGTTCATAAGAATCGATTTACTCAGCTCAGCACAGAACTTTTACACAGACTCTCTCAGGTACCTAGATGGTCCAAAAATGCCTATATAAAACTGTTATTGGCTCTGAATAGGGATGAGCGAATCTGTCCCGTTTCGCTTCGCCAATAAATTCACAAATCTTTTAAAAGATTTGCGAAACGGCGAAAATGTCGCACAGAAAAGAAATTGTCACCCGCGACTATTCTTTTGACGCCTGCAACTATTCTTGCGACAATTTTGGACGTGCGACTATTCTTTTGATGCCTTCGACTATTCTTGCGACAATTTTGGCCGCATGACTATTCTTTTGACGGACGCGATTCTATTCTTGCGACAATTTTGGCCGCATGACTATTCTTTTGACGGCCGTGACTATTCTTGAGACAATTTTTGGACGTGCAGCATATTTTTCCTTGGCGAATTTTTTCATCCGTTTCGCGAAACAACCCGCCAATGGTGAAATGCGGAAATTCGCCGCGAATCCATGCCTGGCGAAACAGATATTTTTCCACAACAAATAGTGAATAGCTATTCTGCTTTCTTTATTCTATTCTTAATAAAAATACATCACATTTTTCATTTTTCTCTGCAAGCTGTTTGAGATTTTAATAGAATAAAAAAGCCTTGTTTGCAATAACTGAAAAAATGTCAACAATTTGAAATTAATTGAATTGTGAAATGATTTGTGGAAAAATGTAATGCAATTCACAACAGCAATGTAAGATGGAACTAGTGAATTAAAATTAGCAGGAAAGAAAACAACTCAAAATGTTATTAGCAGATAAAAAGCCATTTGATTGGTTGAGGAAGGATTTGCTAAATGGCAGCAATCTGTTGAAATAAGGAATAGATATGAACCTATAAATTGGCAGAGGTGCCATAAAGTGGCTCATTTACTATAAAGTATATTGGTTTCTAGAGTCTTAATTGATTTGTGCAACCTTTTTAATGACTGACATATTTGACAACAGGGCTGCACAATGGCATGCCCTTATGCATTTGTGGTTTTCATTTATAGAATTACTCTACAATGGGTACAGGTTTAGGAATGAGTTTCTCAGCACTCATTTCAGTAAAGATGTTAGAAGCATTGCTGAATTCTGTTAGCTTTTTAAATAAGGTGATAATAAAAATTAAATAAACAAAAGGTAATGTTATACTATATAATGTCATACTATTATAATATATTTATTTTATTTAATTAAAATTGGTTGTGTATGGCTGCAGATAATGGAATCTTACTAGTAAATAGTTAGAATCATCTAACTGTGATGTCAAGATGAGTCTGTATGGACATGTGGTCTCAGAGTGACCAGCATAAACCAGATATAACCAGATGTAAATTGCAAGATCATATAATAACTTGACAGAGATGCACATAACACTTTCTTTGCTTGCGTATCAAGGATATACTTAAAATGGAAATGTAGCTTTGCTTGGCTAAGCTTGCTTCAACTGTGGTGCTGATAATATAGGCTGCTCTGAGTTTGCAGTCTTGGCTTCAATCCCAGAGCACTGCATACCTGTATTTGGTAGTGTGATAGGCATTGGCCTTTAGGGAACAAACTTTTAAATGAGAGTGTTTAATTCTTAGTGATTGCTCTGCATGATCACAAGGATATTGTGGTAGGACCCTTCTTTATTTATTATTTGCTGTAAAAGCTCCTAGCAACTAATAACTTTAATTAAGTCATCTCCATGTGCTGTTTTTAATATTATCAACATAATCATGTAACCTTGCCTATAAAAAAATATCTAACCAAAATGGGAAAAATTAAATTAGAAATAAAAAGGGACGCATAGTATAGTGATTTTGTATTTTTTTTTCTTAACTAGATGAAAAAATATATTTAATTAAATGTGTTAAAATAAAGATATATTATAATGTTGCATTATATGGGAGTTCCTCCACAACAAGGCTTGCTTTCTGCATATGCATGCAATTCATTACTGAATAGCTCCAATGCATAAACCTCTATGCTGCACTGCAAGAAAGATATGAAAGGCTGCCATGCAGCATTTATTTTGATGAAGAAAAGCTGCTATAAAAAGTTTAGACTAGTACTGCCTACACAGTTTTGATACTTTTCAGGTGCCTTCATACACTAACATAATGTTGGGTATCCTTGGGCAGAAAGTATGTCCATATGGTAAAACACTTGGGTTTTCACATGTAAAAAAAAACATGCATGAACTAAAAATAAACACACTTGCTGATATGAGGCTATATTATTGGATAGAAGTGCTCAGGAAGTCCTGGTTATGGTTACATTTGACCTTTGGAAGGGAAGCATCCCTAATTGACCCAAAGGTGTTTCTGTCAATAGTTAATATAATAGTTAATATAATAGGAGGCAGCATATATATGCACTCTTTGTGTTTGGACTTTTTACCAGGGTGGATGCTGCTAGGAGCATAAGGCCCTGGTAAGAAGATTTGTGCCCTAAGGGATGCAACCCCTTAGTAAAGTTGGGGGCAGGTACACTGTGAACAAGGTATTAGTTAGTGACAGTTACATCACATAGCACAGCTCAGAGGTTTAAGCCAGTCAGGATAGCTAAGCAAGACCAGCACTTGGCTCCAACAAGGATTGATAGACTGAAGGAAGCTCTCCCAGTTGATACCTTGTGTAAAGTGAGGAGTCCCTTTCCAGCTGAGTGTCCCAATATATAAATATATATAAAATATATATGACACCTGTGTTTGCATGTCTGCCTACACCTTATCACATTCTCAAACTATTAAATTTACTACATGAGTACTACATTTATATTAAATTAACATCTATTTCATGGTTAAGAACCACTGGAACCCTTAATTCTTCACTCACAGCATTTAAATTGTAGTAAACAATACTTTCCCTTGTTTTTATCACGACCGCAGCTCAGCCAAAAATTTGATTTTGTACAAAAAAAGGGTTTCATTTTATGATGTTCTGAAAAGAACATCTTTTTTGACTATAAGAAATATATTTCTTTCAAGGTTCACTATATCTGCAGCCACGTGATAAATGTCAACAGCAAAACTTACTTATGCCACAGCTAACATGTTGCAGTTGATCTGCAAAGTAAGAGGCACTGCAACATAACATTAAATTAACTCTTAGCTGTATGATATTACGAATGGAACACAACTCCAAAACTATTATTTTAACAATTATTTGATTTCTTTAGCATTTCACTATACACCAGCACTATTGATAAAAAAAACATGGTCAATAGACTGCACAGTTATGATGGTCACTCATCTTTTGACACCCATGTGCTGAGTCCCACTGTCTTTCTCCAGCAACTTATTGATGCTATACTGTAGTATCTATAGTAATATAATATATATATATATATATATATATATATATATATATATATATATATAATTGTCTGAGTGGTGCTGGTGTAGTAAAAACACATTATCTAAAACTATTTTTTGAAAAACAAATGCTTACACAAACCTGTATGTGCAGTTACCATAACATAAGATAATATTACAAGATCTGTTTTTATGTGACAGAAAGTATTTTTTCTCTTGTTTTTGCTTTGGCACTTTAGAGTATAGTTTCTTGACAGTTTTTTTAGAGTAAAATTGATTTTTCTGGCTTGTAGAAAAGCTGCACAAATTATATTAAAGATATAGTTTTTGCTATTGTAACCCTTTTTCTACCTGTGCTTCACAGCTTGTATTACTGTGACTTTAAGTGAGCATGAAAAGCTCTGTAACAACCCAGAATATTGCTTAACTGTATATAGGTTTTGTGTGTAGTGTGTTCACATAATTAACCCATTAACAACCAGCTACTTAGAGACCCATCAAAGAATCCAATTTAAAAAAGCATGAACAAAAAAAAGCTGTGGAAAAAAAAGTGAAAACCATGACTTTTTCTTATTGTCGCATAAAAGCCAGAGTCAAAAAAACCCTGAATACCTCTTAAACCACGAAGCAAAGAAAGTTCTTTCTATTGTAAAACGGACATCTGCCATTGACTTCTACATGATCTCAACAGGTTTTAGCTGGCATATTTTTTGCATTCGTATTTGTTAAGGGTTTTTTTGCTTTATAAATCCTATTTTTTCTTCTACAACAAATTCAGCTTTTGGCGTAAAAAAAAAAACCAAACCGAAAAAATCAAGCATTAGTAAATGCCCCCCATTGTGTACATGGAAGTACACCATCAAGTACTTTTAGAGTTTAGAGGGGTGACAATTTATACATGATTTAGCCTCCATTTCATCTAGTATGATACTAATGCATTGGAGGAAATCTAATGCAAATCCACTATTTAAAAATAACTATGACCAAAACCTTTTAAATACAGGCCTGTAGGAGATCACTTTTATTTGGTGTTCTGGAGAATGGCATTACAAGCAATCATCATTATAGTTTTATGATGGACAGATGTCAAATAAATATACATGCCTTTTAAGTTGGTATTACTAAGTAGGAAGTTGGACAGTGGGGTTGCAGTAGATGTGATTTGTAAGTATTTTGCCAAAGCTTTTGATAAGTGCTGGATAAATGTTTGATTTTAAATGAATGTCTGTTGGTCTTAGTAATGCTATTTTCTCAAGGATAGATAAATGGCTAAAAGATCCTTTATAGAGAGTAGTCATCAATAGTACATTCTTCCTTTAAAAAGGTACGGTTAAATAGATGAATTATAGAGTGGGATCTAAAGTGCAGTTGTAAGATGTGAGGAATGCAGACATTTTGAGTCATGGTGGAAGGTGTGCAGAAGAAACTAGGGAATGTTAAGGGGGGGGTGTATGGCTAAGAGTATGTTGCTGAGCAATGTCATTTCTGATCAAGTATCACTTTTTAAATGCTCAGCAATATCTTATACAGTGACTAAAGCACACAGAGGGAGTGGCTAAGCACAAATTGATATAATAGGAAACAGATAAGACAGATCCTCATTGGTCTTTGCTGGAAGTCCTGTAGGATGCCGATGTTTTAAGAGTGATGCAGCCTCCAGTTTGCACTGAAATGGTCATTTAAAAAAAAAAGTAGTTTAACGAACGTAATGGTGTGTATGGCTAATATGTAGCGCACGTGCGTTAATTAGCGAGCAACAAGTAGCGCGCTGCGTTAATTAGAGCGCAGTGCATCAAATACCGCATGAAAATAGTCTTTGCGACTTAAATAACGCAAACAGCATCGCGTCTAAATTAACGCAAATATCCTTTAGCGAATCGTGCATTAAGACGTGAAAAATAAGACGCGATGAAATTTTAACGCATGCTATAAATAGCGCTCGCTTTAACGCACGTTAGTGAATCAGTCCTCCTATATTTTATGCCAGCTTTTAGAAGGAGGTACATACAAAGCTTCTAATACAAGATTACTATTGATAAAAATGAATATAAAGAAATCTACTTATATGTTGCTATATCATAACCAAGGTTACTGTGAAAAAATGCAACATTTATTGAATTTTCCTTTTGTGTATATATTTTTTCTTTTGAGCACAGTTAAGATATGCTTTGCGAGCACATTGAGACTTAACCTTCAACACAAAAAACACTGTGCTAATGCACTAGTGCACAGAGAATATCATAAAATGTCTTGCAGAAAAAGCAGTTAATTTGCACCAAAAAATTGTCAGGTTCAAGTGGGTATTAAAAATTTGCAATACTTGATTAAAATCTGCATTGCAATAAACTGGAAGGAAATGTATTTAATGTATTAAAATGCTATTCTTATTTTATTATTTATTATTATTTTTGCAAATTCTTATGCTATTTATGCATTTTATTACATATCGCTATAATTTTCTCCTGAAAAGAAATGTATCTTAACACAGAGACAATGCTAGTCTTAATAACCCTGGTCACATGCCATGTACCGCCACTTATAGTGGAGAAGTGTACTCTTCTGGAATCTTTCTTAAGAATATAACATGTAGCAAGTCTCACTTGATGCTTAATTTAATGCAGTTTCACTCAATTTTTAATGCTTAGCACAGATACAGGGCTGCACCCTAAATTTTTTACAATGGTGATGATATTCCTTTTGCTGGCGTTATACATTGCCACATAAAATATTTGTATTTTTATATCCAAGTATATCATTATTTTTACCTGCTTTATTCTTTTTATAATTACAACCAAAAAATTTATAAAAAACCTTTACTTGCAGGCATATGGGATGAGTCCCTCAGCACATACCTTTACAATTCATAAAGTGGGTACCATAACAATAGTAGCCTTTAGTCATATGAAAACACATTGCAATAGACATCTCAGTCTGGTTTTTTTTCCATCAAGCAGAACTTTGATTCCAAGATAGCAGGAGATGAAATTTAAATTTACTATTTTTTTTTAATAAGGAAGGATCTACTGAAATTTTTGGATGAGGAGATTTTTCTTAAAAAGCAGAATAGGATATTGCTGAATGTTCAGATGTAGCACATTCAATATTCCTTGGGAAATTAAAGAACAAGGAATAGGCTTCAGAGGACTCTAGAGGCATTGTACCATATGTGAGATATGTAGCAAACAGCCCCAGAGCGGGCAGAGGTCTAGTGACTGATGGCATAAGAGTTGTAAGGAGTAGCAAAGAAATGAATAGCTTTGAAAAAGAAGTTGAAAGGTTTGTAGCTAATTTAGCAGTGCATTGTGACACGACAGTGTAACAAAGGGGATCTAGACAAGAGAGAAATGAATCTCGATTAGACCCAAAAAAAAAATCCAATGCACAATACAGTAAGACACTTTACGAACTACACTTATCTCTTGGGAATAGTTTCAGTATAATTTACCATTCCATATGTCATGTCCTCTCTAAAGTCTTAACCACATAGTAAGGTTACACTAATTCTGGGTCTTAGTACGTGAGTATAATATGCAACAAGCAAGGCAACTGCACTTCACAAATCAAAACAAAATACAAAACATTTTTAGGCATGCTTCTTAGTGTCATTTATGTTACATTTATAATGTTTTGAAGAATCAACACTGCTTTCATGATGTTATCTCTCAATAGACTGAAGGCATATTTATTATAATCCCAGTGGAGGTCTTAAGGATTGTAAATTATTTAAACATTCACATTTAATTAAAACACATGTTTGATATAAAAAAAATGCGAATGTGGAACCTATTTGTTTAGTGCATCATGGTAGGTACTCTTCTGTCTCCCTGGAGCTTTTGATCTGTTCTCATTTGTTGAAATTTAATAAAGGCAGCTTTGTGTACAATTGCAAAACACACTATTTCTAGTTTTGGTTCAAATAATGTTATTATTATTTTATAATGATTATACCATTAAGGTACAACAATCTGTTACTTCTGAAATGGGCATAGAAACCATTTAAATGTGTTTGCATAGGCTTGTACCTAAATATTTTTTGACCATTATTCTTTTCTATACATGTGTCTTCTGCATTGACTTGTCCTATATCAATGACAGTACTATATACATACAAAGCTTCCTATCACAGGAAGCAATAAGGTGACCTGGCATTGGGATTTTATGTGGCATAAAAGAAATTGCAATTGATCTTGAACTTACCTGTCTCATATAGTTTAGGTGAAGATGTAGCAGCAGTTTATATCACCTTGCTATTTCATATAGTGTATTTTTGCTCAATATATTTTTTTATGTATGCATTTATATATTTATTTATATAGCTGTCATGGGTCTGTACAATAAATAAATGCAATGTACAATTACATTGAAGATGCTAAGTGCTAAAGAGACAAGAGGAATGAGGTCCCTTTGTTAGGTTTTACATGAGGATGCTTCCATTCATTTACTAAGAGGACATTCAGTAAATGTGTTATCAGCATGACAGTGCAGCCTACAGATGTGCATACACAATTTAGCTTGGCCACTGCTGTTTGACACATGTAACATCTTGCAAAGTTGATTTATTTCTGCTACCGATACATTAGATTGAGGATAATTGTAGATTGCAGAATGAAGCAGTACACAAATTAAGCTTTCTTTATTACCGCCAGTTGCATTTGCACCCATGTCTCATACTTTGCATGTTTAGGTATCTCCATACATGGCTTTCCTTACATCTATATGTTCATCAGAGCACATTTGAGGGCATGCCTTCTGCCTTCTTACATTAAAAAAAGCATCATGGAATATATCTCAGAGATTTGTCTTATTGGGTCAGTAACATCTTAAGTAAAATT
This sequence comes from Xenopus tropicalis, assembly GCF_000004195.4. Lineage (NCBI taxonomy): Eukaryota > Metazoa > Chordata > Amphibia > Anura > Pipidae > Xenopus > Xenopus tropicalis. The sequence goes on along the minus strand of NC_030679.2, from coordinate 72,995,752 downwards.
TAGAAGTGCTGATTACATAGTAACATAGTAACATAGTAAGTTGGGTTGAAAAAAGACATACGTCCATCAAGTTCAACCATAATGCCTATATATATATAGGCTATATATATACAGTAGCCTATATATAACCTGCCTAACTACTAGTTGATCCAGAGGAAGGCAAAAAACCCCATCTGAAGCCTCTCTAATTTGCCGCAGAGGGGAAAAAATTCCTTCCTGACTCCAAGATGGCAATCGGACCAGTCCCTGGATCAACTAGTACTAAGAGCTATCTCCCATAACCCTGTATTCCCTCACTTGCTAAGAATCCATCCAGCCCCTTCTTAAAGTTATATAATGTATCAGCCAGCACGACTGATTCGGGGAGGGAATTCCAGAACCTCACAGCTCTCACTGTAAAAAATCCTTTCCGAATGTTTAAGTGGAACCTCCCTTCTTCTAAACGAAGTGGGTGCCCTCGTGTCCGTTGGAAGGACCTACTGGTAAATAAAACATTAGAAAGGTTATTATATGATCCCTTTATATATTTATACATAGTTATCATGTCACCTCTTAAGCGCCTCTTCTCCAGTGTAAACAGACCCAACTTGGCCAGTCTTTCTTCATAACTGAGACTTTCCATACCCTTTACCAGCTTAGTTGCCCTTCTCTTGACCCTCTCTAACTCAATAATGTCCCGTTTGAGCACTGGAGACCAAAACTGAACAGCATATTCTAGATGGGGCCTTACCAGCGCTCTGTAAAGGGGAAGAATAACCCCCTCCTCCCGTAAATCTATACCCCTTTTAATACAGCTCAAAACCTTGTTTGCCCTTGCAGCTGCTGCCTGGCATTGCTTGCTACAGCCAAGTTTATTATCTACAAGGACTCCAAGGTCCTTCTCCATTATGGATTTGCCTAGTGCAGTCCCATTAAGGGTATACGGGGCTTGCATATTTTTACATCCCAGGTGCATGACCTTACATTTATCCACATTAAATCTCATCTGCCACTTAGCTGCCCAGATTGCCAGTTGGTCAAGATCCTGCTGCAGGGATGTCACATCCTGGATAGAATTGACTGGTCTGCAGAGTTTTGTGTCATCTGCAAACACTGATACATTACTCATAATACCCTCCCCTAAGTCATTTATGAACAAATTAAACAAAAGTGGACCCAGTACAGAACCCTGAGGGACCCCACTGAGAACCTTACTCCAAGTAGAGAATGTACCATTAACAACCACCCTCTGTACCCGATCCTGTAGCCAGTTTTCTATCCATGTGCAAACGACCTCACTAAGACCAATAGACCTTAGCTTAGAAAGCAGTCGTTTGTGGGGAACGGTATCAAATGCTTTGGCAAAATCCAAATAGATTATATCTACTGCATCCCCACTGTCCAGCTTCTTACTTACCTCATCATAAAAAGCAATTAAATTGGTCTGACATGACCTGTCCTTCATAAAGCCATGCTGATTACTGCTCATAATGGCATTCTCCACTACATAATTTTGAATGTGATCCCTTAACAAGCCTTCAAATAACTTGCCCACCACGGATGTCAAACTTACAGGCCTATAATTGCCAGGCTGAGATCTTACTCCCTTTTTAAATATGGGAATGACATTCGCCTTCTTCCAATCCCTAGGTACCATACCTGATGAAAGCGAGTCTGAGAATATCAGAAACAAGGGCCACTGCAATTCTGCCCCTAGCTCTCTCAGTACCCGAGGGTGTATTCCATCTGGCCCAGGTGCCTTGTTTACATTTATCGTGTGTAACCCTTTAAGCACCATATCCTGTGCCAACCACTGTGTAGTTGGAGCTGAGGCAACAGTGCAGCTATTGGGTGGGACTTGGCCCACTGGCTCCTCTACTGTATACACAGAAGAAAAGAACTGGTTAAGCACATCTGCCTTTTCTGTATCCGCTGTTACCATATTGTTATTATAACTCAATGGGGCCACACCCTCAACCTGCATCTTTTTACTATTAATATACTTAAAAAACTTTTTGGGGGTTAGTCTTGGCCTCGGCCGCGATGCGCTCCTCATTTTCTATCTTTGCCTTTCGGATTGCTGTTTTACAACACTTGTTATAGTGTTTATAATCATTAAACGCATCTACTGTCCCCTCTGACTTATATTTCTTAAAAGCTTTCCTTTTTTTCCCTATTAACTTCTTTACCTCAGAGTTAAGCCACATAGGTTGATTCTTAACACTTCTACTTTTTCTTATTAATGGAATAAATTGAGAACAGTAATGATTTAATATCATTTTAAATGACAACCATTTCTGCTCTGTGTTTTTATCAGAAAACATAATGCCCCAATCTATGCCCTGAAGCGCTGCCCTTAAGGAGCTAAAATTTGCCTTCCTAAAATTCATTGTCTTTGTTGCCCCTGTGTAAATTTGTTTCCTGCACCAAACATCAAATGAAATAACATTATGGTCACTATTACCCAGGGGTTCAACCACTTGCACATTTGCTATATGTTCTGGGCCATTAGAGATCACTAGATCTAGTATAGCATGGTTCCTGGTTGGCTCCTCAACAACTTGTGACATAAAGTTGTCATGCAGCAAGTTTATAAACTTGTTCCCATTTACTGTCCTGGCAGTACTATTGCCCCAGTCAATATCAGGGTAATTAAAATCCCCCATTATTATCACTTGCCCCAAACTAGCAGCCTTTTCTATTTGCAACAGGAGCTGGGCCTCCTCCTCTTCGCTTACATTAGGGGGTCTATAGCATACCCCTGCAATTAGTTTGGTAGATTCTTTACTATCTGTGAGAAGCTCAACCCATAAGGATTCAGCTCCCTCTGTTACCCCCATCACTTCCTCCTTAATATTTGCTTTTAATTCCTGCTTAATGAACAGACACACTCCTCCTCCTTTTCTATTGCCCCTGTCCCTCCGAAACAATGTATACCCCCCAATATTAACTGCCCAGTCATGAGACTCATTCAACCAAGTTTCAGCAACACCAATCACATCATATTTCCGCTCCAACGCCAGTACCTCCAGCTCTCCCATTTTACCAGTCAGACTCCCTTGCATTGGTAAACATACACTTAATACTGGTTCCGGCGTGAGAATGACGTGTAAACAACTTATGGGCCTCCCTGCCATTATCAGTATCCCGAAGCAAGTCTCCTCCCCCATTTTCCCTTACTATGCCCACTACCTCATCTATCCTGTCTACCACAGAATTTCCCACTGCACCCTCCCCCCCCCCACTCCTAGTTTAAAATCTCCTCCAACCCTCTAGCCATCTTTTCCCCCAAAGCAGCTGCCCCATCATCATTGAGGTACAGCCCATCCCTGGCAAAGAGCTTGTAGCCGATTGAGAAATCAGCCCAGTTCTGGAGAAACCCAAAGCCCTCCTCCCTGCACCAATCTCTCAGCCACGCATTAATCTCCCTAAGCTCCCGCTGCCTTCTTAATGTTGCTCGTGGCACAGGTAATATCTCTGAGAAAATTACCTTGGAAGTCCTCGCCCTCAACTTCGCACCTAGCTTTTTAAAATCGTTCTTGAGGACTAGTGATGAGCGAAATTATTCGGCAGATATGGATTTGCCATGGAAAAATTGTTGCCTACGTCAAAAAAACATTTGTTTTGACGTGCGTCATTTTCATCGTTTTGAAAATTTTTCACCTTTTTGCAAATCTTTTGAAAGATTTGTGACTTTTTCAGCGAAGTGAAACGGGACAGATTTGCTCATCACTAGTGCTGATTTATTAAATATCAAACTGGGTAATCCTGAATGATTCACAGTAGTTTTGATATCTTCCCCATTTATTACGTTTGGAATAAATGTCAATTTGTCTTTTTGCTTTCACACTTCTGAATGCTTGCTCACTACTGCATATTACATGTCTGGAGAAAAGCTGAGGACAATTATTTTTATTAATTGTGATGAGCGAATTTTTTTGGCAGGCATGTATTCGCAGCAAATTTCCACAAAAGAATCCATGAAAATGGAAAAATTGGGTGCTTGTCAAATTAGGCACGGTTGCGTCAAAACTGGGCGCAGTTACGTCAAATTGGTTGCGGTCATGTCATGTCAAAAACAGGACGCAGTCACGTAAAAACACGGGCAACCAAAAAAGACACGGGTGACAAAAAAGACGCAGGCAACAAAAAAACTGTGCAACTGTGCGAATTTTTCACCGTTTCTCAAATTTTATGGCGAAGTGAAGCGAGACAGATTCTTTCATCACTATTAATTAACTGTTGATGTTTTCATTCCCAATATATACCACTCACTAAAAACAAAGGGCAATGATAAATAGGCCACTATGTATCATGGTTATAGTAATAGGTACAACCATGTATTGTTATGTAGATGCAGAATAAATAAGAGCAAGTTGTATCTGTATTGCATTGTAACATGGATACTTGTGTTTGCTTTTCTGCAGTAGGTCCACACTATTAGTAAATTAGGCCTACATTGTGTAGCTGCTTTTTTGAACTTCAAAGAGAAGGAGACATTTTACAAATGTATATATGCTTTAAAAATACTTTAATTATGTCTTTTTGTGTATATAGTTTCTTCAAAAATAAATAACACATCAAATGGTTATGTTAGCCAGTGCTATTCACCATAACCACCAAGCTTCTGCTGGCTTTGTGTAAGTTGCAACATCATTATTTCAGGCTGCATTCATTGGTTATGTTCATGTGGCTGCTCACTGGAGGAAGTCTCTGGGAAGGGTAGGACAATGTGCTTTCATATGTATTCTGCTACAGAAATACAAGAAGTATATGGAGAGCACTTCACCAACCTACCTCTCTTCCTTTAGACACAAGGGGTGTGACCACTGAAGACAGCCTGAAACAGTCCACGCTGATTTACATTAAAGTGAGTATATGCAGGTTGGTGGATATGATGCAAATGACTACTATGGGTAATGTAACCATTTGAAGCTATTTTATTCCAAATGTTTTCAACTAATAAATTAGTATAGTGAATTCTTTTGATTTGATGATAGCCCCCCTTTCAGTTGGATTTAACAAAAAGTTAAACCGAAGAAAAGTTTATTCAGTGCTGTAACTGTGGTAAAATACAATTGATTGCAGCTCCACCCTTATCAAATCCACTCTGCTGAATCCAAAAATCAAGAAAAGTATCTGTGGGGAAAAGCAAACACCAGATCCTGGTGCAATAACAACTATATCAAGTTCACACGTACCCACACATTAAGAATACAAAATAAAGTGCAAGTGCTACTGCCAATGTCCTGAGGAGGTACTGTATATTAAAATGATACTACACTATTTGGCATGTCTTTTTACAGCAAATATATTTTTGAGCACATGCAGAAGATTGATTGTCATGCACAATACATTTGGCTTTGATTCTTGGGCATCTGTTAAATAGGAGATCCTGCTATTGAAAGAATACCTTTAGCTGCAGTCGTATTTTTGCACAAACGAAATTGGCAGTAGCACTTGCACTTTATTTTGTGTTGTTAATGTGTGGGCATGTGTGGTCATAAAACATTATATAGAAGTTATTGTGTTTGTGTTTCCCCACAGATACTTTTCCTAACTAAACGTTAAGACTGCAAAAAGGTACCAGTTCTGGCATTAAACTGAAAATGAAACACGTTATTATAGATGACAGACAACATATTAGTAAAATTGTAAACATGGGTAATATTGACCATTCTGCTGAGTATAGTGCCAGAGTCAGCTTTCCCATGCTGCATCAAAGTGTCAGCACCCTATCAACCTGGTCCCATTTTCTCCAATTAACCTAAGACTAGTTGAGGGCAGGCTGACCTAGCAATGGAGGATTAACTGATGCTTACAATAGAAAGATTGTTTTCAATTCAATGTTATGTTAAAACATATTCTGTTGCTATTAGTTGCTTTCTTAAGATATATCACTATACTTATTATACTTAAGTATTAGCAAATTATTGTTCATATATGGGGAGGCTTATTTATCTATTTTTGATCTTGTGTATTTTAGAGTTATTGTTTTCAATTTGAATAAACTTGAAGTTTTACCAAACTCAAATGTTTGCTTATTTTTTTAAAACATTTGAATATTAACAACTTCAATTAAACCGTGAATTCTCATTCTACTCTTCATTTTCAATGGGTCTACAAACGCTCACAGAATTAACAAAAACTTGAATAAAAACAGCATAAATGTTGCATAGGACAAATTCCATTGACTTCTCCATGAACTTTTTGATGCCAAAGTTTTACATAATTACAATTTTTTTTAAAAATTTTTTGCACCTAATAAGTATCAAACATTTGAGTTTTGGAAACCATCCTTCAAATTTGGGAGCTTTTGCACAAACCAATTGAATTGCGGAAAGAATTTTGAATTTGAATCAGTCCCTTTGTGTACCAAGAGGTAGTGTAAAACTTCAAATTTAGGGCAGTAGTTAAGAGAAATCTTTGACACTATTTTCGCAATACAAATGGCTGCCATTGGAAATGACATAAAGGCATCCCTTTAGTAGACTGGGGCATCACTGCATTACAATAGCTACTATTTCAACATTTTGGTGTTGCTAGGGCACATTTGTCAAGACTGTATTGAAACTAGTGTATTGAAGGCTAAATTTTATGACAGATTGCTGTGACTAGATGTTAAGGCAGAGTGTAGCATTAATTCCTATTCCTGCAATGATTTGCTTCTTGCTTAATAGGGTTTAGCAATAAGCCAAATACTGACAAAAAAACCCCATAACATATGAAAATCCTGAGCTGATTTATTGGTTTCAAAGGAACTTGTGTATTTAATTTTTGGAATTTTATATATATAATAAAATTCAAAACAACCACTAAATAGACTGTTTATTTGAAGGTTACTAATATGGTTGGCTCCAAACCACCTGAAGCTCCGCTGATTTTAATTGAACTGTAAAAAGTAAGCAGTAATGTGAAACGGGACCATGCAAAATACATTGATCATAGTAAACTGTCCTTCATCCCAAATCAGTGATGCTGCTTCTTAAAAACTTCTTAAAGACTTTTAAAAAGTACCCAAACTACATAAACTATTGTGGTTTTAGAGATAGCTACCATATGTAAATGTATTTGTTAGAATTATGCTACCAGTAAGCTGTTTGTTTAGGAATATCAGACAGCTTTAAAGATTTAAAACATATAATATTTGTTGTATTTGGCACATTTTGCCATGTTTATCGGTTACCCCATGCTGATGAATGTTATCTTTTATTAGAACGGGTGGAATTAGTTAACAGGTTTTTTTATATATATAGGTCAGAATAGTCTGAATATATACTGAGATACTGCTTGATTTTCTAGACTATAAAGAGCCTAACCTTCAGAGAGAATCATGATTGTAACCTTTGCAAATATTAGAGCGGTATATTGGGTATTATGCATGTTTGACCTTGTCGGGAAACAAATATCCTTCAGTAAATTATTTCATTAAAACCTTAAACTGAGCTGGCATGAGTTTCACATATCTCTTGCATCAGAGGTCAGCGTTTGTGACCTAAATGACAATATAGAATCAATTTGATTACCAGTGGTTTGGAGAAAGTAGTTCCTAGCCTATCCTTCTACAGTCACCTTACACAAGATAATTTTAGATTTCTTACATATTATAATTTACCTGTATCTTTTTTTTACCGGTATCTTTTTCCTTAAAATATAAACAAGTATTATACCCTCTAATTAAATATTATTAGTAAGTGTTTAGTATTAGTAAGTATTTCTGGATGGGGTGATTTTGTGTGTTGTTTATGTGTGTTAAATTTTGAAAAGTACTTTACAGAGTCTTGTTGATGATTGTTTAATAAGACAGTTGAAGCCATGCAAAACAATTCTTCAAAAAAGGTAAAGCAGCAGAATTTTCTAGAAAAAGTGGTTTTATAAGGCAATGTATTGAGCAAACTGTAAACTGTAAGGTGTATACCCAACATGCATGTAAAGTGTAATATGTTTTTTTTATTTTGTACAATTTGCCATCCAGTTATTAACATCAATATATATTGATGTTATAATAAATATGTTGCAATGCATCATGCATTCTTATTTTTTATATGTTCTAAAAAGAAATGAGTCAGTATTATATAGCTAAACAAGTAGAGAGCTTAGAGCATTGTCACATGTTTAAATGTAGTCTGCTTGATAACCAGCAGATGGCTCCTTTGACTACTGAGTATACAATCTTTGTGCAACTGCTTATAAGGATTATGTTTTTTGACATAAAGCAGACTGGATTTAAAAGTTCTCAGTGTTTACTAAATCTTTTTAATGGTCATTTTTCAACCAGACACAAGTCATCATTGATTTGTTGTCAGACTAAAATACATTTATTTCACTCCCCCCTCCATGAAACCACAATCTGATCTGCTTAGCACAAGAAATTTAAAGCAAAACATTTTCTGCAAAAAGATATGAGGGAAATGGAATATATGACTGCTAACGTTCGGGGTACCCAAGAGAACTGCAAAAAGGTATAGTCTAGATGGGACTATTACACAACTAATCCACTTGGGCGAGGAGATGCCTCCCCAAACCAGCAACTCCAATTAACCTGAGATACAACGGTAAACTCTATTCCCCCCCCCCCGGAAGGCACTGGGCTTATTCATGTTCTCTGCTTAAGGTTTTGAGGTTTATTCGCAACTCCCAAGTTATCTATGCACTTACTCCTATTTGGTTAGACCAGCGTTTTTCAACCACTGTTCCGCGGCACACTAGTGTGCTGCGAGATGTTGCCTGGTGTGCCGTAGGCAGGGCACCAATGTACTAGGGGGGCACTGCTCTTGGCACCAATGTACTAGGGGGGCACTGCTGCTGGGCACCAATGTACTAGGGGGGCACTGCTCTTGGCACCAATGTACTAGGGGGGCACTGCTGCTGGGCACCAATGTATTAGGGGGCACTGCTGCTGGGCACAGAGTTAAATTTTTTAACATTTTCTAATGGTGGTGTGCCTCGTGATTTTTTTCATGAAACAAGTGTGCCTTTGCCCAAAAAAGGTTGAAAAACACTGGGTTAGACCAATGCTATATATCTAAGCACAGGCTCCATCTGCTAACTTTAACCCAACTTCAAGTATTAACATGATTATGAGCTATTGTGATAGTAAACTTGGCTTCTTGGAATCGATTGTAATAAGCAAATGTCTGACACATGTTATAACTTGCTATTTCTGTATGCCTGAAATAACCAGTAAAAATTTTAAGTTACAAAAAAAAAAACATTTTCTGCAAAATTTATGGCATTTGGGGTGCCAGGGCCTGCCCGTATAATGTGTGTTCATTAGATGTTATGAACTCCAAATTTCACTCAATGAAGTAGAATTGAGCTGATCCAGAGATTCAACCATCTGAGGCCAATCTGGCTGGAGATGAAGGCAGGCAGCTCAGTAGCTGAAAGTTCAACTGTACTAGCCTTTATGCCAGCTAGAAAAATATAGAGCTTATTTCTGGGCAGATCGCTCACTGGCCTTTTAACCTTTGGAAAAGTAGAAATTAATTTGCAGATAATTTACAGATTTTATTCACAGTGTATGCTGCTTGGGCTGCTGGGAGAGGAATCAACCAGAGTATTTGAAATAGGCAATTTAAATACTTTTACCTCCTTACTTTGTAACCTAGGTCTTTGAAGACTAAATATGTTTTGCTCCATACTAACAAAATAAAATGTGTTTAATACAGTTGTGCTTTAAATATAAATAAACATGGAGCCCAAATGCCCTTTAGGGCATATTTATAGAACAGTGTACAAGAATAGAATGCTATTAAGACTTAACTGCAAAAAATCAGTCTGGGATTATATTTGGACATGAAAAGTGGTGTAAAAGTTTTATGTGGCTTTTTTTTACACCAGTATGTTACACTAGGATAGACATTTGTGTAAAATCATTACACCGTTTTATTAATGTGCTCTTTGGTGTCTACAATTAATTATTAATAGTAGCACTAATTCTCCCGCTATAAAACAAGGATCCATATGGTTAAACAATATATACATATAGACATGAACATACTTTTGAGGCAGAAACAATACAAAGGCTCTTCTATAATGAAACATTCATTAGCATCTGCAAAAATTACATTTACACTTGAAAGTCAATTTTTAATACAAGATTTTTAAAAAATTATTATGTTCCTAGTTATTTATATTCTTTGTCTGTTCTTTGAGCAAACAATAATAACAGAATTAAGTTGTGCAGGAAAACTGGTAAATACTTGTAGGACACTTGTCCTTATCACACTATTGCTATATAATTTGGCATCTTTCAACACAATTGTCAGTTTTTGATCAGGAAATCCACAGAGTGGAACCATATTATTAATGTAGGTCAAAGCTGAGTAACATTGTCAGAGCAGACGAAAACATCTTAAACCATATACTAAAAATACCTGATCCAATTGTGCAGTTGTTTTACATAAGCTATAATAAGCATCTTACAAAACATTTGTGCTTTACAAGCATTATATACTATACACTTCAGGTAGAAGAATCTTTATATAAAAAGAAATAAATATATTACATGGTAACACATAAGGTAGAAAAATGGTAAGCTTAACCTTTGGTCAATCTCTTCTTACTTGACATGTTGTAACAGGAATAAAAGCCCAAGGGAAAAGCATGACTTATTTTTCTCTGAATAGGGAACTGTAAGAAGGATTTTTACAGTTTTCTTGATGGTACATCATTTTTACTTATCACTTTGTAATTATCTTAGGTGTTTTTATGCACTGTCTTTTTTGTTGATTACTTTTGCTGTACATTTTTCACTGAACATTGTTAATAGGAATAATGGTGAAATTAACCAGTGTTTTATTTATAAGTGCTAAGATTTTTGGAATGTTGTCAGGGACCAGGAGAGCAAATTCATGATCCTTAAGGAGCTTGGCTGAATAATGTTGTGTTTTGATCAGGGTGCAAGGTTTAGTTGAAGAGGGGATAGTGTTGAGCTGAGTTATCATAAATCATGACAAAGGTGGGGTGAATGGGGATATCAGATAAACTGTATCAGAGAAGAGCAGAGAAATCTTATATGTCGGGGTCATATAAGTCCTGTCTAACCTGAGAAAAGGCTGAAACTCTTATAGTTCTATTATTTGGCAATTGCCTTAAAGGGCACCTGCCCACCCTAAAAAGTAATGCCAAATTATTTTCTATTGTGTTTGTAAAGCAAAATAAACTTTACTTACACTGTATACATTATATAAATCTTGTTTCATTCAGAATAAATAATAAATAATCACAGCAAGTAGGGTGGTGCCATTTTGTGAACACTGTTATTATGGCAAGCTTTGTATCACCCCAAAATCTTGTGTATGTACCAGAATGGGGGACCTGATGTCCATGCACATGCACAGGCTACACAAATATAGAATGTGAGGAGGGGGAATGAGAGGAGTGCAGTGACATCTAGGAAAGTGAAAATAAATGCCTGCCTTGTCTCTTGGCTTCAGGCATAGAGGCAGGGCAGGCACTTTATGATTGCCACATGAGATTTAAAATACCTTTATAACAGAAATGGATCTTTCAATATACAAATCATTTGAATATCATGTTTAATTTGAAAAGGACTTTTATTATACAGATTGTTATGTCTCGGTGACAGGTCCCCTTTAATCATCTACTCCAATGTTTGGTCTGCTAAGTTTCAGCAAGGTATCGGTAAACCTACAATAAGAGTTAGCTTATGCGTTTTTAAAAGCAGAATTATACAGGTGACCTTTGCTGCAGCTGCAATTTGCAATGTTTCTTCAACAATTTAACTGGTATTGTTGTTAATTGTGCTTGTGTAATTGCTAGAATGCTTAAGATTTCCTACCTTGGAACTTTACAACTCAGCTATGATGTTTATTCTTGATAAATGAAAACACTTATGTACCAATGTGTCAGTATCAAAACATTAATGGCATTATTCTTACTCTTGAAAACAAAAGTCTACCTGAAGGTGGGACTAACACTGCAAAGTCAGAAAATACCTTAAATAGTGTTTTATGCCTTTCAAGACTTTGTCAAGAAGACCCAGTATTACAGATCCATACTCCATGCTGGAGTAAGAAATATATAGTAAAGAGGACTTTCAGAGACAAGGGTCTTGTTTAAATTGTTAGGGAAACATTTGTTCCTGCCTCTGTAAAAATCTTGATTGAGAGTCTGCAGAGGATCTTTATAATGAATCTGACACTGACTGATTTTGCATAAAAGTCTGTCTGAGCTGTCACTCAGTCCCCTGCTAGGTGACATAAACCCCTCATAGTGGGATCATATAGAAATTCCAGCAGTATTCGGGTGGGGATATAACAATGAAAATATCTGTAGTGAAGAGCCTAAGGCATGATTTCAATACCCCCAGACTCATGCTTCATCAAAAACTTAAAACGCATAAATAAGCCAGTAGCATATGGCCCTGATACTCTCCAACATCTGTAGGATACAAAATCTGTTTATTGTGTATCTTAGTATATGTTTAACAGTAGTGCAGTGGGAATTATCTTTGCACTGGTTTTCTAAATATCTACCTTTGAGTAACATGGAGTAGAATCAGTTTTCCTGTTTACCCTGTTTAGCTCAAGAATTAACAGAAAACAGATGTCACATGATTAAAATGATAGGCAAAAATAGATAGAAACTGTTGGACAAGAGGTATACTTGCCTGTTTTAACTAGGCACAGCATGCACTAATCTAGAGGCCACACAATGTTCTGGGTAGGATCATGTATCCTATAATGTAATAATATAATGTCATCTAATATGGTATCATTGTACATTAACAGTCATAATCTAAAACTGTCAATCTGAAACAAATTGTCAAGAAATATATTAAATTGCATCATGGTTATTTGTGTGTGTATTGGGCTTTCTATATGACTCACAAATTATAATTTGGAAGCAAAAAATGTCTGACCATACTTTTTCATAATACCCATAGTGTGGAAGAATACAGACTTTCTTTGATGTATTACTCTATTCAGTTCATTTTCCTACTGCATTGTTAACCTCAGAAATTGAAGGTTCTGATGTTTTATTGCAAACTTCAGCAGACCTGCCTGTCAGTCATGTGTCTGCTCAGTTTGGCCTCTGCATGGCTCTATTTTCTAATTAGGCTAGGAAATAGCTGTTTATATATATATTTGTCTATTAATGTGACATCGGCCTGGCAATCATATCTTGTGAAGTAGCTTTTGAAGCTTGTAATATCAGTTGTCTAGATAACCTCAAAGTCAGCAACATCAGACCCAGTTATTAATATTACGTACATTATTTCATATAATGGCTAATGCATTTTTTACTAATGTCTATTCTAGCATTCCTGCTGTTCTGATGATTTTTTTCAAGTTTTTCTTCTCTGCATTTTCAGCATAATAAGCTGGTTTATATTCAGAGAATGTAGGGTAATAAATCCAAGATAGGTATACATTAAATAAAATTCATTTATACACATTTTCCAGTTAATATATATTGTGTAATATTTTATAGATATTATTTTACACCTCCTATTCATTTTTGGCAAAATGAACCAATTAAATACCATGTTATAATTTCATTGCCACTCTTTCTAGGTCAAGCGTTTGGTCCGACTGTAGCTGTGCTCTGAAATCTGTTTCAGTTTATGTAAACTTAGGAAATATGTGTGTCTTCAGGCCATAGCAATGATTTCCTTTAAAGCTGCTGACTATTAAGCTTTGATGCACTTCTGAGATTATTCCACCTGCCTTCTAACTGGTTTTGTAATTAACTATATTTATTGGCAAACTTTTATTTTAGCAGGTCTTTAAACCAAAGTTGTATTCATTAAGGATCTGTGAGATTTGCTGCATTCATTTTACTTTATAGGACAAATTAATAACTTATTTATTACGGTTTCAACCAAAATTGCTGATTATGCAGATTTTATAAGGGACTTGCAAGCTGAGAGCCTGTTTTATGTTACCAATCAAAAGAAAATTATACAATAAATATTATATCGCTATTATTTATTGATGCCTATAGATATCTAAGTATAATTATATTTCACACATTTGCCACTGATTTCCTAGCAGCCTAAAGAATATTTTGCCATTCATTAAATTTCATTCATGAATCCGTAGAATACACTCAATTCTGTTATAAATAATTGCTTTTTCATGTAATTCTTTTTTTTCCCATTAAAAGTAGTTTTGTAGGTCGTTAAAGAGGTTCTAGGAGAAAACAATAAAAGTAGTTACCATGTTTTTGCCCACAATTCACCTTTGCCTCTGGAAATAGGACCTTTCTCTTTCTGGTGAAACTCTTTGCTGTAATAGCATTTGCAGTGTGTCCCCTTGTAAAAATAGTTGCATAATATTCATGAATTATGTCTCGCCCTGGGTTTAATTTTTTTTCTAGATTTTGAAACCATAAAAGAGGGATCTATAATCCCTTGCCAAAAGTGAGAACGCTCAATGCTTTAGCCTTCAGAGACCCTATCCATCTATTTAGAAAACTGGTGTATGTTAATTTGAGTATATTTGTATACCTATTCAAATTGGCGAGTAGTGGCAATGCCACTGAATACCAACATTTGACCTGCAGGCATACTGAATTTGTTAATTTTATCTAGAAATGTGCTACAGGAACCTTACCCCTAATGCTAGCAGTTGCAGGGAGAGATCTCAGTCGGTGCTGGTACTGATATAAAACTTGAATTATTCCCTGGATTTTATGCATTGGGGGAATATTATTAGGGGCTGATTTACTAACCCACGAATCCGACCCGAATTGGAAAAGTTCCGACTTGAAAACGAACATTTTGCGACTTTTTCGTATGTTTTGCGATTTTTTCGGCGTCTTTACGAATTTTTCGTTACCAATACGATTTTTGCGTAAAAACGCGAGTTTTTCGTAGCCTTTACGAAAGTTGCGTAAAATCTTGCGATTTTTCCGTAGCGTTAAAACTTACGCGAAAAGTTGCGCCTTTTTCGTAGCGTTAAAACTTAAAAGGTGCGAAGTTTCGCGTAAGTTTTAACGCTACGAAAAAAGCGCAACTTTTTGCGCAAGTTTTAACGCTACGAAAAATCGCAAGATTTTACGCAACTTTCGTAATGGCTACGAAAAACTTGCGTTTTTACGCAAAAATCGTATTGGTAACGAAAAATTCGTAAAGACGCCGAAAAAATCGCAAAAAATATGAAAAAATCGCAAAATACCGATCTTTACGAAAAAAACGCAATCGGACTCATTTCGACCCGTTCGTGGGTTAGTAAATCAGCCCATTATTGTCTGATTGAATTTATAGGAGTATGTGTGGGTTATCTGTGGTGTCAGCATCTTTACACGAGTTATGAAGTTATATACAAGTTTTGGTTGGATAAAAGTAACCTTTTATGATCTATGACCTTTGATTGGCATGAATCTAAAAGCCTGCAAGTTTGCAACCTGCAGGCTGACATCAGTTTCCAAGGGTCATTGTTTGCCATTAAATAGCTCATAAACACACAATACATTTTAACAGTTATAGGCATTATTTTATGTTTGTAGTATGTATTGCTGTTATGATATTTTCTCTTATAGAAGCACCCATTTACCTTTCCTTATGAATTACTTGTTTGTATCATATTATATAACTGCATTACCACAAGCCCCTGAAATGCCATGCCTGTGTAAAGGGTACTAATTAAGCATTTTATGTAACTGGTCTGATTTTAGATTTCAATTATCTGGCTTGTTAAGTGGTAGAATGGGACCTTTATTTCTATTAATATTAGTGCTGTTGAAGGAGAAAACATGCGTGAGTCATTAAACTGGTACACTGAAAGGACCGATATTTCAGGAAATTGAAACACCGTTTTATTTATTAATTATTTTTGCACAGTAATTCTAGACTTGCATTGCATTTGCATTGATTCCAAATGTTGTAGAAAGGTCATCCAACAAACATACTGCTAATATTACTCTCAATATTATATTATGACTTCTATTTACTTCCTTGAAAATATGATCCCCAATATATATTCGCTATATATACCAGTTACTTGCTTTTTTACCATGCTTCCAAACATTTCAGTCCTCTTACAGAATTATTTTGTTTTATCTCTTGTGATACCTACATTACCAATTCCATCATGGTTTTTTTTTTTTTTAATATTGCTCATCCTAAACACATCCTATGGTTACTTATTGAGCATATTCATGTATTACCCTTCAACAATAAAGAAACATAAAGGAATAAAACCTTCTTAATTAGTAGTGTTGATTATAAAATTGCATAAATAACATATTACATTTTGCAATTTAATAATCTTCATTAGACATTTATTATATTACAGATATTTAATTGCACATAGCTTCAAAGTGGCATATTTCTTTGGCGGAAAATAACTTTTTCACTATAAAGTGAAGCATGAAGCATGTACTTGTGCATAACAACATTTTCAATCTTTTTTACATTTTTATTAAATTCCCCTAATTTTATGTTAAAGCTTTTGAACAAAAATATATAAGAGATAAAACTATTCGTAAAACTTAATCTATCATATCCAGGCTCATTTGCTTTTTGTTATACAAATCTCCAAGTGTTTTTTTAATAAACTTTTTATTGTAATACAGGCATTACATTTCATGTTTGGTGTTACATTATATTGTCAGTTAAACATTTCCAATTTCAATGTAGTCTTATGGGTTGTTTTTTTTTACAATACAGGAGGACAGTTTTCACTTGTAGGGTACAGATTATGGTGTAGGCAGAAAATAATCAGTGCCACTGATGTGATCCTTGAATGCCCTGTCTTGTCTACATGTCTACTAGTGGTTGTTATGTTTCGATTGGTGGGTCCTGACTAATCATTTAGTAAGCACTGTGCCAGCATTTGATGTTTTTCATTTGTTAGTGTCGCTATTTAGCTTTCCGCGTTTCGATTTATTTCTTTACAATTTTCCTTTTGCTGCTATACTGTCCATGGTAAATAGATGAGACAAT
Organism: Xenopus tropicalis; assembly: GCF_000004195.4. Taxonomy (NCBI): domain Eukaryota; kingdom Metazoa; phylum Chordata; class Amphibia; order Anura; family Pipidae; genus Xenopus; species Xenopus tropicalis. The sequence goes on along the minus strand of NC_030679.2, from coordinate 72,978,855 downwards.
TTTGAAATAAAGAGAACGATGGAGAGGGGTTGTGGTTTGATCCATTCCTGAAGAATGGCTTTTTTTGCTACTGCCAAGATTATGATCATCAACCTGGTACTGCCCTTAGTTAGTCTAGAGTGCAATTTTGTTGTGAGGCCTAAAGTAGCTCATTCAGGGGAAATTTGAGTATAATAAAGATTAGTGTTAAAATAATCACCTCCCTCCAAAATGTTTTGATTTTTGGGCAGCTCCAGTGAGCATGAAATGGTTTAATTTTGATTAAGTTTTGGGCATCTGCTATGTTGTCATAGTTTCAATTCAAGTAATTTCAAAGGGGAGTAATAGGAGCAGAGAAAGATTTTTAAGAACATTTCCCTGTAGGAGGGCATGGGAAATTCTTTTATATAGCAACACAATGCTCCCAGGATGTTCCCCATATTTAGGCCTGGTAACCATTTTCCAACTGCTCTTCTTTCCTTTGTGTAATCATATAATTCAAAGTTTTGTTTATAGTTTGAGATTGTTTTCTCGTTTAGGCTTCCCTGTTCCATGAATCTATGTACTGGGTTATCCAAATCTAGATCTGCTAAGCAAATGTATATATTCTCTTAGTAGCTTTTATTATTATTAATGAATTGTCTAGGAGGTAGAGGTGCATTAAATTTGTTACACTAGAGTTAGGGTGGGTAGCAGATATTTCAGGTATAAAGTGGCAGTCACTGGTGTACATAAGAATGTGTGTTCTGCAGCTCAGGAATGTGGGCCCAGGCCTCAGTATAAGTTTTGTATGTCCACCACCTGTCCGGTAGCTAGTTTACTCATGCATTCCTTGACCTTTGATGTATATGCATTTGGCAGGAACAATTGTCTTAGCGATCATGGGTTTCTCCACTGCTGAGATGAAGGGTGATAGATGTACTCCTCAGCTGTAGAGATGTAGCGAACTGTTCGCCGGCGAACTAATTCGCGCGAACATCGGGTGTTCGCAAGTTCGGAAGTTTGCAAACTTTTCGTGCATATTCGCAATTTGGGTTCGCCGCGTTTTTTTTCCCGCTGCGTTTTTTCTCTGCTTTTTTTCTCAGCCTAAAAAAGCCGCACAAGCCACACATGGCATTTTTCAGCCTAGTACTGGTGTAAGCAAATCCTGTTTCCATGGTGCTAATAGTGCGAAATAGCAAAAAACACTGCGTATTTCCGCTAGGTCTGCCAGCTGCTTTTGCGGTTTTACGCAACGCTGTGTCAACAAAGTATTTTTCAGATAAATTTTTGCCCTTGATCCCTCTCCTGCATGCCACTGTCCAGGTTGTGGCACCCTTTAAACAACTTTAAAATCAGTTTTCTGTCCAGAAATGGCTTTTCTAGGTTTTAAAGTTTGCCTTCCCATTGAAGTCTATGGGGTTCGCAAAGTTCGCGAATATTCACGCTTTTTGGCGTAAGTTCGCGAACGCGTTCGCGAACTTTTTTTTTGAGGTTCGCTACATCCCTACTCAGCTGTAGAGTCCTAACAGAGTTCAGGCAGTTTGATTCCACAGAACGTTGATATTTGCAGCCTAGGAGGTGCCACGTTGTAAAGTTGGAGTTGTTCCTGGTTAGACTTGATGCATTTGCAGCAGCTTTAAGTGTTTAGTTGTCCATACTGCACTGTGTGAATCAATGCCTTGTTGTGTTCTGCCTCCTGCACTGTGTTAAATTCTAATTGAGTGTCAATGGGCTTTAGGTGTAGCTTTAGTCAGTAGGTGCCACTTAAGTCATGGTTTGATGAGTAGTATAGTTTAAGTATGGTATGATGGGTATGCTCCATGCTGGAGACCCGTGGTAAAGGTCCGACAAGCAGCTGTTCGGGACACTTGGCAGTTGTGGCCTAGTGGCTGTCATGCATTTGGGTGGCGTGGGGTTTAGCATTATCACACTTCCCAGATGCCCCGCTCTACTTGTTGGACTCATCACAGGGGCTGCAATTAGACTAAGGCTCAGTATTTTGTACAGTAGGGGCTCCAATAATCATTCCATTCCCCCTTCCTCTTGCGGTAGGTGCGCACTTCTAGTATGCAGACAGCCAAGTTAAAATGCACGCTTACACCTGATAAAATTGGTGTTGGTTCTGTAGTCACAGTATATGTTTCGGTTCATTTGTGTTGCCAAAATCCTAGTTTTTCAAGAAAGTCAGGGAGCACTATAGAATGGCGTCTTCTCCAAGGGCCCACCCACCAGAACTGTTTGATTGTTAGGTAATGACACGGTTCTCATTTACAGACTAAAATGGGTAGGGTGGGTAAAAACTGTCTGGGCCTAAATTAGTAATTAGTGGATGGTGTAAATAGAGGCCTGGTCTAAAATGTTCTGATTTTCCAGTGGTGTATCTTGGGAGGAAAATAAACAGAAAGCAAGTTAAACACAAACCTTGATCATTCTTGTTTAAGTAAGTACAAATATCAAGACTACTGTTTTAGACATTAAACCAGACTAGGCAGGTATTCTCTTACTTATTATTACATACTAATTATTTTATCAACAATTTACTTTTGTAAAATGTACAAAACCCTGAAAACAACTGAACACCATTTTTTATTTTTGAAAAATTGTTGTTATTGTTATAAAGCTGTATAACCACTAGGTCTTATCTGCATGTTATTTTGCAAGCACTGTTTTTAGAGTCAGGATGAGTATTGTTTGGTTCATTATAGGCTCCTTTGAGATCTGAACATACTTATGAAAGGTTACATTTAACAGAGAACAATAGAGACTTAAAATAAAAATATTGACTTACACTGTGTGTTTGTATTGATCTACAGGTCTCCTGACAAATGCAACATCAAAGCCCTGCAGAAGCAGTTCAAGCTTTTGAGATCTACGTACTCTTAGACAATTTCACTGCTGTGGATCATCATTGTATGCCATCTACTCTGTCTGTTCATCCGGTATCTCATAAAAGACAGCATAATTTCACAAAATTTTGAGCAAAACTTTGTCCTTCCTTGTTAAGGAATTTCGGAGAAAGGAATACTGTGTGCTGACATGAGATATGATCGGGCATTAGCAATACAGCTCATGGTTAACATTTCATCTGGAGTAGATGTTGCCAACTTCTTTGAATTTGAATATTCTACCATCCAGAAGAGTATTCGTTCCAATCAGCCTTAGAAAGAAGACTGTTTTGTCTACAAGAGGACTAAAGTGCAAAAGAGATTGACTTCTAGTGTCCTGGACTTGTCGAATTGCTTTTATTTTCTTATATGTTGGATATAAATACAATAGACCAAAGAGCAAAGCATATGTTAAAAAGGACAAAACCCAAAACTGGGGTAAAGGGTAAAGGTTTAACATGAATGCTTACTTATGATTTCAAAGGACATGTTTTCTCAGCAGTTACAATGCTGGAAGTTTACATTCCAGTGGACATCTTTATGGACAACTGCAGCAAAGCATATGCAGAAAATAGCTCTTCAAAAGTACATCTATGGAACTTAATGGAGCATGGAGAAAAAAAAACAGCCTATGTTTTAAAACAAATTTCACAACACAGAAACTGTCTTAATGGTATCTTAATTCCGCTGTACTTAGAATGACATTGCCATACTAAAACTCATTTTCAGTTTTAACCAGTAAAATACACCTCTTCTACAAATCCATTTTGATAGTTGACATTGGATAAAAGGTATTTGCAAAAGAGCATGTTTGGTCATTTGTGGCCACATTCTATACACCATTTAGCACCAGAAGGCAAATTAAAGAGAAAAAAAAGAAAAAAGTAACACTTGTTTGAAAGAAATCATTAAATGTATTTTGAAAAAAAGCCTAAAGTTATATATTTAACAGTTTTTATATGTTGTATATTTGTAGAAAATCCTATTTACCAATTAACGTGGTAACTCTGCAATCCAAGTGTCAGAGTTGAATTGTGTTTATTACTTCAGTTGTCTCTGAAGCCACTAGTGTAGTTTGCTTTCTTCCATTGGGACGTTTTGGATGTAAAGCATGAGCAGAGATAACTCTGTAGAAAAAGCAAAGAATACTGTTTATATAATATAAATGCATTCAACCATTGCACTCTTGGAAGACATTTTTATTTTTATTTTCTCTTTGTGTATTGTTAAATAGTTTGAAACATTTCCATGTTGCTTTTCACATGAAATTACTTTTAGCCCTTTTTATAAATTCACACAGTACTCATTATATATATATATATATATATATATATATATATATATATATATATATGGAATGTACTCTTGGAACCTTCATATCTCTAGATTTCTGCAGCACTTTTAAGCTGTGTGCGAAATATTTTACTGATGTAATAAGGAAATCCTATTAAGTTAGAAAGATATATTGACAAAACGATATATATATATTGCTAAATTATACAAACCATTCAGTTGAAAAAAATTTGACCAATGAGTACTTTGGTAAATATCACCTATACTTTGTACAAGATTTACCTCATCTTTAGAAATCTATTTTTTTATTCTTCAGTTTCATGAAGTAAGCAATTAAATTAAATTAAGTGTGTGGAATTAAGGGCACATGGAATGAAACATAATCCCTGTTGTACTATTCAGAAATACCAATGTGGTACAAATTAGTGTACTGTCTTCCTGGCAGATTTTTGTTAACATATATATATTTCTTAATTCTCTCATAGAAAGCTATTATGCATAACCCCTTTCATTTATTTAGCATGTCTTTAGATTTTGATTAGAATACTCATTTGCATTGACACTGGGTAGTATAGGTCAGGCTTAAAGAAAGTAGAATTCCAGTTTCTGGTTCATAAAACTATAAAAACACATTTTCAAAATGCAAAGCCTGGGTGACCTGTAGTTCATTTCAGATCATTTCCATTTATAGCTGCTGTTATAATTGTTTACCATTATCATGCCATTAAATCTATTTTTACATAATTCCCTTTTGTTCCTTTGCATTTGGCCAGTAATAACTAATATTTTATTTTCTGGATACCGCTTCAATAGTCACTTCTATAAACAAAAAAAGACATGCAATAAATTATTTAAGTCCATCTAGCTATTCAATTCTGACTCTATGTTTTGGCTCATTGATTTAACCCCTTTACCTCAAAGAGTTAACCAGCAGTTTTATCAAAGTAGTAAACTATTAAGGTATATAAAACACAAAAGTAGAGGAAGAACTTCTAAATAAGACATCATCCACTCTTTCTTGCAAAGTTGGGTGATGCTTTATAAATGTGTGTGCTTGTTGGATGGTAATCTAAAATCATTAGTGGTAGACTGAAACCTGGGATGAAGGGGTTAATCTACATAAAATGAGTTACTTCTATTTTCTGCACTCAGAAAGTTAAAGGTGTTCCATCTTTATTGCTTTAAAGTATTCTCTGTTGTGTTGGTATAGCTAAATTATAAAATAAAGACAAGTCCTTTTTTATTGGGCCTTTTCTTCACTAAGATAACAGCGGACATCATATACTTTTTTTTTTAATAAAAGGAGTCTTTGTAAAAGACAAAGAAAAAAAACAAAAAAACCTCCATATATATATATATATATGTCAGTTTGCCTTGATCAAAAGCAGCACGGCACCAGCATAACTAAATAAAACTGGAATGTGTTAATGAGAACTATACAGTAATTAGGAAGTACAAATAATTTAATTAGAATATGTTTGTGGTACAAATGTTTTGTTGGTTTCATATTTACATAATTTACCCCTTACACTTGAATGCATTGCAACATTTTGGTTCCATGGTTCTCTATAGGACAAAGGGTCATTATCTAAAGTAGCTTCCCTTTGTCCAGCTTCTCCAGAGACATATATACTAAAAATTGACCATGTTCTAGCCTTAGGCTTATGTCATTGTAGTGGCTAAATGCTGCCGCACACTGCAGATTTCAGTGATCAAAAAGCTTTGTGTGCAATGTTCCTACGACTGAATCTTAATCGAGTTTTTTTGCTTTATTTTTTAATTTAATTTTGTGGAGTATCTGAAACAAAAATACAAGTGACTTTTGGTCATCATTATCATTACTTATTATCTAGTAATCATTATCATTACTTATTATCTAGTAATCATTATCATTACTAGATATTGAATGTTTAAAAAACATATACTGCCAAGGCTGCCTGGAAGAAAAAAACATCAAAGTTTTGGGCATTTTAAGTGATTTCCAGCAATGCTTTCATCTTATTGACTTGATTTGTTGTAAGGCTTCTGATAACTTTTAATCATCTACAAATCCTTTTTCAACAAACTGTCATGCTACTGTATACAGTACAAGTTTCTTCATTTCTGGTCTGGAGCTTTAAGTGCTTTATGGGATTCTCAGAAATGGCACAGTGCATTGCCACTCTCCAGTATTCACCTAAGGTTGGCTCTGTGTACTCTACTCTTAACGTGCTATTAATCTTATTATAGTCATCTGTCCTACATTTTGCTTCTTAGATATCTAGCAGGTGGTAACATGGTATTCAGCAGAAACGCTAATCCTGATGCAACTGCCAGGTCCAGGTTAGTGATATTATGGAATAAAAAATATAAAAACAAAAATAATCAAAGTACAAAAGTACCAGTTTATAAAGCAAAGAAGTAGACATTTTGATCAAACAGCAGCTCATGAACAACAATCCGAGCGTGCAAAGATACAGATTCAAATGTGTGTATTTAAGTGCTTGCACGTTGTTAGCTCTTTCTATGGCATCATTCATTTTCTTAAATAGATGCTTATTGTAATTTTGATGGTGCCTCTGCTATATGATAGTATGCATGTTAACCCTTTAGGGTGAAGCTACTAGCAGCAACTAGTCATGGCTACTAAAACAGCCAATGCTGATCATTTACTGATAATTGTCTCTACGTGTTTTAGCAGAGGCATCATCTATGGCAGGGTATTTTCTGCCGTTTAGTAGCCATGACAATAAGTAGCTCCATGTGTCTTCACCCTTAAAGGAGAAGAGCCTGCCAGTCCTGTCCATCTACAAAGTCTACCATAACAAAATAAACATAGTAGCAGAGTGTTGCACTGTATTAAAACAAAAATAGATTTATACTCAATATAAAGTAGGTGATACCTTTTATTGGCTAACTAAATGGTTTACAAAATGTAAGCTTTTGGGACTACTTACTGTCCCTGCTGTACAATTATATTCCTGACATATCTGTAATATATTATATCCAGGTCTTGCACTACAAACAAAAAATATGTTTATCTCTGCTCAGACATTCATTGCAGCAACTGTGTGTGTTTTAGCTGTCTATTTTTCACAGATACCCCCAGCCCTGCCCCCTGACAGGATCAAACAAACATTTCTTAAATTATGCTCAAATAATATTCATTCAGTAGTGGAAAGGCATGGTCTTGTATTCACTAAAACTGCTAACGTGCCCACTGCCGTCTGCTCAGGGATCAGGAGAATGGCACCTTGCCTGTGTCCATAATAGCTCAGATGCACATTTTTATGCTGTAATCCACCATCTGTCGACAAGCAGTTGCAATTCACTATAATGGCTGGCATCTGGCAGCTGCAATAGTTATGGGTCCTGAACTCAGGTGTAGGCACCTTTAATGGTGCATCTAGCATGAAACAAAAGCACTGTCTTTCGTTTCAAATTTGAGATTAATATTAATGCTTGCATGTGTAACATTAAGGTGTTCAATGCAAAATGAGGTTGAACTGAATTCTTCCAGGTATTAGGTATTAGAAATTCTATATGAATATTTTATATCAGGGATCCCCAACCAAAGGTTTGTGAGCAACATGTTGCTCACCAACCCTTTGGATGTTGCTCCCCGTGGCCTCAAAGTAGGTGCTTATTTTTGAATATCTGGTAAGGAGGCAAGTTTTTGTTGCATAAAAAGTCAGTATAAAGCCAAACAGAGCATTCTATAGGCTGCCAATCCACATATAGGCTACCAAACTGTCAATTATAGCTATTATTTGCACCCCCAGGAACTTTTTTCATGCTTGTGTTGCTCCCCAACACTTTTTCCATTTGAATGTGGCTCACAGGTATAAAAGGTTGGGGATCCCTGTTGTATATGAATACTGATCACGTCATTGAAAAGCCAGCTTTATAAAGCTATCTTCAGCTGCCTATAAATAAAACAACAAATGAGAAGATTCTGCTATGTAGTGAACAGCAAGTTAAACAACAGTGTTGCAGTAGGTTGATTAGGTTTAACCACAATGCAATATTTTGTCATAGAATTCCAGCAAAACTGTACCCGCTCCAATCTAGTGCAAAGTGCTTACAAGCTATAAGCAGGCTAGTGAGCCACCCCTTAGCTCACAAGGTTAAAGATAAATAGTAAAAAAAATATTCATGTATTGGTTGTAGCCATAGTTTCAAGAAAATGTTTTCACCGCAGATCTCTTACACTAACTGTCCTTCAAGCTGGATTCCTAGGAAAGGCATTTTTCCCAAACCTCGTCATAACCTGTTACTGATCGAATTAAGAACTAAGAATTAAAAAATGTTCTCAAATACATATTAAACCATTTCTTTAATCTTGCCATGATGCATGTTGTTAGCAGAAGAACACAGATCAAAGTAAAACCCATACATTTTACAGCATCAGATATCAGGTTCCTGATAACCTGACCCGAGTCCTGGCAGGTAAGTGCTTAAATAGGTATGCAAAAAATAATGTAAAGGTGTGTGCTAAATTCACTGTTACCCATTATGCTTCATTCCCAGAATATTGGATTATTTGTGACAAGTGAATCATGCATGGCTGTACAAAAACTGCATCTCCCACTAAGGTGCATAATACAAGAGGTTTACTTTAAAGTTGGAATGTTTAAAAGATTAGACAACATTATTTCTAGAAATCCTTCAAAATACTTGCACACAATGCATTAATTAAAAGCACACCCATAGGAAAATGTTGAAAGCTTTTCAAATATTAATATGAATACATTCTATCCGGGGGTTTATCAAGTTACAGTGCATTATAGGGATAGAAGAAAATTCAGCTTTAAATTAAAAAAATGGCAAACCTGTATTCGTTTGATTTAAGATGTTCCTAGATTCATTTTACAGATACTCTGACTCTGGCATATATATCCCATTCTGGGATCTTTATACTCCACCACCCCCCATTCATGCATAAAAATAGAAAAGCGGATAATCAAAGGAACAGAGACTGTTCGCAATAAATATTATCACTAATCCTAAATATATATAATGTTGGAAGCGCTTGTGCATGGGATTATAAAGGCTATCATTTGTAGTGTTTTTAACTCCTGAACTTGTGTATAGCCCTTCATAAATGAGCCCCTGTAAGTTCTATATGTGGCACCTGACTGCAGGAATCGCACAATTCAGAGCTACTCATCATCAGGATTGGATAGGTTAGTCACTTGGTGGTACACTTTGCTACTATTACTCCAACTAATGGGATCCAAACATGTAACAAAAGATGTCTCATCTAGAAAAACAAATAACAAAATTAACTTGTATAGGAAAATAAATAACACTAAATAATGTGTATAAAAAGAAAGTTAAAGACTTCCGCAAAAAAGCTCCACTCTTGGAGGAGCGACACGCAAGACAAGCACCTGGCCTGGGGTCTAAGGTTAGCGATGATGTTCACTGGGGAGTGTCTAACACATTGGCACTGGCCAGTGAATTTACCTTTCCTTGTCCTTTAAAATCCTATACAAGTCAAATAAAGGCAGTTACAGTCCTATTAGGGTGTTAACAATGAAGAACGTTCTGCAAAATTATTGACATTTTTTAACCAATTTCTTATGCTTATAAGATAAAAGCTTTTTAAAAAAATGGGACAAGGCAAAACAACTACATTTAGTAAACATACTATGAAAAATGACTGCTGACATATCCAGTGAGGGCAAACATGCTCTCTACTAGTTTATTTTGTCATCGCCTCTCACTGCTTAGGCTTTAGACTGTTACCCTGAAGCCTTCATTAATGCGCCCCTGTACCCCTTGATTGGACCTTGGATGTATTCTGGATGTAAATGACAAAAAACAATATTCAACTTTACAGATATTCCATCTGTTACAGACTGTTATTTGTGCCAGATAATAGTAATATTATGGGTTTGTTGCTCCACAGATTATTGTACTATTGCCAGTAAGGGTTAAATTAAAGTCTGTTGCACAGGGATTCCCTAAAGAGATGTTTCCACATTAGGAATTGTTTACTAATGTTCTAATTCCTTATAGTATATAGTATTGTTTTCTATTAAACCAACTTGCATGGCTACCAGATCCACACACTTACACAGCATATACGCACCCAGCTGTCGATGAAAGGACTTTAGCCATAACAGACAGATTCTGGGTTTTCAGCTTTTTTATTAAAGGAATACTACACCCCCCTGGCTATAAAAGCCCTCTTAACTGGCCTGCCTCGACACCCCTCACCTCTTCCTTATCGCATAGTCTCTAACTTTAAAAACTGTCCCTATCACTAACCACAATCTAAAAGAGCAGAGTAGCGCAGCCGTGTACCTGTACCTGTACCTGTACCCACCGACACAGACCCTGCTTGCACATGTGCAGTTGAAGCTGATTTCCTGCTAGCCCCAACTGTGCATGCACAAGCAGGGTTCCTATCAGAATATTTGCTTGAAGGAAAGATGTTGCCAGGTATGCTGCTGTGCTGCTCTTTTAGGTTGGGGTTTCTGCTGTCAGAAATTAGTGTTAATCTGGTTTGGTCCAAATAAACACCATTAACAAGTTTACATGTTGCAAGACTGGTCACCATTTTGGTACTGTCCAAATGCTTTTTCCTGTTATTCATTTAACCATTTGCATGGGAAATATTTGGTAAATATTCATATGCATTAAGTCAGTGTGGTACTAATCCTAATATAGTAGCAGTCTAATAAATCTCAGGGGCTGATTTATTTATGCTTGGGCCTCTTGCAATCGGTTACTGGAATGACACATGAGTTTCTGAACCACAGCTTGCTGTCAATCTTTTTTTTTTTTTTCCCCTGAGCAGGTGTTTCAAAAAATCGAAAACTCTGCAGGTTTTAGGTCTGGGAGGCTTGAGCTTTCCTCTATCAGCCACTAAGCCTCAGACTGCAAAGAGGCAAATGATTCTAAGCTAAAAGGTCTCCTAAGGAACAGTCTAACTAGTCCTATACTATGGGGCTGATTTATGCACCTTTGAAAATGACTTTTGGAATAATTTGCACAAATTGTGGTTTTGCGATATTGTGGTTTTCTTTCCCCTCATTTTATTAATAGCATTTTAGGAGCAAGTTGAACTTTTTTTTAATTGAAGTAAACATTTTTACATGGGTGTTAACACCTATGCCCTGTTCACGGTATTTAAGTGATGTCTAAATATCCAAATAAATGACACAAACAATGCACTTCACAATACTTAACTGCAAAAAAAACAAAATCATACAAAGAGTTTGTTTAATTAAAATACATCAATGTATATCCGGATGCAATCATTCAGATTAAATATAAATTACAAACACCTGTTTGGGAGATAATACTGAAGCTGGTAGTTACCATACACTGCCATTGTCTGCAGTCTAAATCTAATTAAAGACTATTCAAGAGTGCGAAAGAAATCAATATCTAATATGTTCTTCACAGCTGCTTTCCTCCTCATTGCTAACATGGAGGGGGAAATGCCAATGCTTTGAACTCATACATGTTCTTTGTTGTGTTTCCAATGATAGAGACAAGGTCAGAAGTGATAAAATAGGCTTCAGAGCCTTGAGTTCTGCAATTAATAGCTAGTTATCAGACAGATAAAGTTAAACCTAGCACATATATCAATAACCGGGATATGCTATTTGTGCTATCTCTATGAACACTAATTTCAGCATTTATTCTCATCACGGGGGTATCAACTGATTATTTTCAAAACCAGCAATATTGTTTAAACCGAGCCCATCTGTTGCTGTTGTCAGATGTAATATCGCTATAGCTAATATGAATTGTGTTCACTTCAGTTCCCTGCAATTGATCAGTGTTTGGTTGCAAACAAGGTGCTTAATGTGCTTAGTAGTGGGTCAGTCAGCAAGCAATCATTTTTAAATTAACCCTATTAAAAGAACTTTCATTTCTTGCTTATTTAAAAATGTGCTCCAGAGGACTCATTAAGTATGCCTGACCACCTCTTTTATTAAAAAAAGTAGTGATTTAACTTGAAAGAAACAGACGTAGTAATCCTCTTGCCACATGTGCTCACAGTTTGAGGTTAATGCTTCTTCAGTTTGCAGATATGCTGCAATTCGTTGCTTATAGAGACTGCACTTTTGTGGCTGAAAATGTATTTAAAGCTTTTCTGTCTTATTTTTAAGGAGTCCTTTATGACTGCAGCCACAGTTGTGGTCACACGAAAATGAACACAGTTCTTACACACATTGATGTCATTAAAAGTACATGTACCCAAACATGCTTATGCACATTTTCACCAAACATTACTGCTGCTTCCAAGTCTGTTCAGATAAATCCTGTGCCAGTGCCCCACTGATGCAGGCTAACCCTGGAGCTACTTCTATCTTGAAGGAAGAGGTAGTGGTTGAGTTCCAAATAGCACAAAAATACTGGCACAACAGGAAACCTTCATTCAGGGGTGTCCCTGAAACGTAATATGGTTTGCTGCTATTAAAAATCATCAGGGTTTATCCCGCTTAAATAAGTCTTTTTGTGCCAGTATTTTTGTGCTATTTGGAATGTGGTGGAGAGTGCCGAAGCCTTTGGAAATGTCAATGTGGGCTGGTAAGTGTGGATTGGTGTAGTCGTAGAGTTCCCACTGCAAACTCTATCCTGCTTACTTGCACTCTCCAATGGGCCCACCCCACTCGCTTTCTCTGTGCTCCCACCTGCTGCATGCTTGCTTCCCCTGTGCACCCCCCCCCCCCCCACACACACACACACATACATACATCTCCCTTACTGATTGGCTGCAATGGGGACTGGGCGGGTGGAAGATTTAAACAGGTATAAAAATCTTCTGTTCTGTCCATAGTCCAGATGCAGAAAGCAGGCAGCATGCCACCCATATATCCTTGCCACTGTAGGCCCAGGCCTTTGTGGCCTGCCAAGAAATTCAGGCCTGGATTTTCGCCTGAATCATGCACACACTTTGTTTTAATGGTTTCTAATGGCTAGAAATGATGTACTCTCCACTCCAAAATGTTTCAGTTAAAACATGCAAGTGAAATTCTGGTCAATTTGATGTATCGGAAGCAATTGCAGAGAATGCAACACTGTGCTTGATCACAAAAGCACTGGAATTGGGGGTAAAATGCTGCATTGTTGGCAAAAAAACAACAACAAACACATGGCTAATTGCATCCAGAATTGTAAGAAATGTGAGCAATAAAAGTTGCAGCACTTGCTCCAACTCAATGGATTGGTGCAACTTTCATGTATTTTGAATCTCTTGTTAAAAAATTATTGATCCCACACACCATTTGTTTTTTTCTACTAGGTTGCCTATGTAAGTAATTGTTACTTGGAATTCCTAAACCTGACTGTTTTGCATTAACTTGTCAGTTATAACTACTGATGCAAAGGACTACTGCTACATAAATATGGAAGCACCCTAATACACATGGGTGATCAGATAGGTAATATAAAAGCATAAAGCAAAACTTTCAAGGCACCTTTATAAAGTACATGCAAAGACTATGTTAAATGTAAAAAAAGTTTTAATTTCTGATGAAGCACCTCTTTAACCATCCTTTAATTTACCCTTTATTTTTACTGTGTGGGCAAATATGTAAAATAGTTTTTTTCTGTAATCTTTGTAATTAAACTACCATAAACAACTACGTATTTGCACATATATTATAATCTACGGATACATTTAATTTATTATTTAATATATGTTTCAAAACTCCATCTATTATTTCATAGGACATATATATATATATATATAAGTTAACATTAATGATGGCATATTCAACATTTCAGTCATGACCAACCTGGAGCAGACCTAAAGCCCTCAAGGCAGACTAGTAGGTCAGTCCACACACTATTCACAATGAGGAAAACTCCTTATTGCATAAGTCAGTGAATGTAAACAACCCCACAGGCAAATCTGCAAAAACAATGGAAAATGCTAGCCTTACCTTAAATGTCTTTTAAAATTAAATATAAACCTCTCAGGCAGTAGAGAGGGTATGATGCTATGTCACTGCCAGTGATGCTTTCATCTGACATGCAGTCAATAATCAACTTTTGAGGAAATAGCCAATTATATATGAAAGAACATGGTTCAAGTGAACCAATAAAATGATTCTGAGCAAAAAGAAAAAAGCAAGACAGCCAAAAGGTCAATTCATTTATCAGATAATTTCATATATAAGGAAAATTTTGATTTTGCTTTCCCAGATCAAGAATAACAATTTATGTTTCCATTTAAAAAATACTTTAGGGGAGCTGTAATGAAAGTCATGCACTGAAGGAAAAAAAACATAAATAAAAACAAAAAAGTCAAATTTTGTAAAAGCATATTTTATACTGCAGCTATTAATTGTATATGTCCCATTTTTAAAGGTGGCATATTTTTTGTGCAAAAATAACTTTTCCAAAAGACATTTTATTGCATACACTGTGTGCTAGCACAAGATATCAAATTCACAATCTTTCTCCTACAGGTAAATGGAAACTTCTATTACAACTTAATTTTGTAGGGATTACAAAAGCTATTTGTGCAGAGGAAAACTGATTGCAAAAGGAATAATTTTTGCATTATGCCTTTTTTTCATTAACAACCATTATTCTATTCCATGAATATAGCAATTGCAATGTGAATGACAATCCAGAGAACATAAAAATGTAACAATGTCAATAGCAACATTACAATGAAAAATTCTAAATTGAAATGTATCTAAGACAGTATAGTATTTTTTATAAAAATGTGACAGTAATATGTTTTTTTTATATTTTTGTTACCCAATTCTGCTTTTTACAAGTAATAGATTGTTGCAAGTTTCTAAAAAGGATTGCAATAATTCAATTAATTTCCAGCTATTACAACATGTCAAAGAAATCTCCAGCATTTACCAATAATCCAGGTTATGTTTGAGAGATTGTGGCCAGTTGTGTACTTTACTATACATATAGTGAAAACAGATCATTTTGATCCTCCTTAACAGGAATCATTAGTATCTGGATCCTGCAATTGTTTTTTTTTTAATTTTCCACCAACAGCTGTATAAATACAGAAATATAGTATACCACGTAGTCCTCATGCATAATAAAATTCCAGACTATGACTTTATGATCTCTAAAACATAATTTAATGGGTACTATAGAAAATACTTCTACAACTTTCATGACACTTTAAACAACATTTTAAAAGCTGGGATCCATGGTGGTCTTTTATAAAGAGACTGTATAAAGTGCAAAGTTTCCATTTTGTTGTTACATACATGTAGGGGCAGATTTATTAAAGTATGATCGGTCCGAATCTGACTTTTTTGTACCTTGCATATTTCCACAGATTTTTTTGCTAATTTGCACAACTTTTTCATACTGTGTGTCAAAAATTATGCGACAAAATTGTATTGCTGCGCCGAGTACAGAAGTTTTGGATTCATTCAAGCTTCGGTATCGTGACATTCCTTGGGCCAGGTTGGAGCTGCCCAGTGCCATTGATTCCTATGGGAGGCTTCCAAAATCATGCACAGAAGGATCAAAGTCAGAAAGGTTTTCCTGCTGTTTACAATTGTTCTGATATGAAAATGTTGTGACTTTTGGATCGCCAATACAATATTATCACAACTTATATGATTTTACGATGTTCCCTTTCGACCCAAATGAAACTCAATAAAGTTTAAATAAAATATATCTTATAATAAAAACACTTATAACCCACCAAAACTAGGAAGCAGCAGAACATGCAAATGTATTATCTTTTTTCCTAATGAATATTTAAGAAATAGACATTCCTCTCTGCTGCATTGTAAAAATACAATGTACGTACTTAACTGAATTTATAAATTCATATATAATATTCATATATAATTCATCAAATAAGTTAATTTAACTTTTCATGTTCTTTTTAGTTCACAAAAAATCTATTTGGATCACCCAGTGTGACTCCCCAGCACCAGCTTTCTCTAATTAGGAATAAGCTTGAAAACTAGTAAAAAACATTGTAATTTAGGGTGCCCCCAATGTAATTATTTAAATTCTAATTCAATTAATCAACTGAGTTTATGTGAAATTATTGTCTATATTTCCCTAATGCTAACCAATAGCCAGTGGGTTTAAATGGAGCACAGCAGTTTTGAGATCCAATAATTTTTTGGTTGAAAAAAGGCCAGCGAGAGAACACAAAACAAAATTGATAAACTTTGAAAAATCTCAATCTGTTCTAGAAATATGGGTTTTCAGTGAGATAAAACTAATTTTTTTTGGATGAATCTGCTCACTCCAAGCATTTTCGCAAAGCTGAGAACAACCCTGCACTTCCTGCACCCCTACTGCTTCCTCTCGCTCCCCCCCGCGTCCTCCCTGCTCCCCCAAGCATCCTTCGGCTCCCCCCGGCACCCTTCTGCTTCCTCCAGGCTCCCCCCAAGCATCCTCCAGCTCCCCACCAGCTTCCTCCTGCTTCCTCTAGGGCCCCCCAAGCATCCTCCAGCTCCCCCCCAGCACCCTCCTGCTTCCTCCAGGCTCCCCCCCAAGCATCCTCCAGCTCCCACCCCAGCATCATGCTGCTTCCTCCAGGCCCCCCCCAAGCATCCTCCAGCTCCCCCCCCCCAGCGTCCTCCTGCTTCCTCTGGCTCCTCCTGCTTAGTCTGGCTCCTCTTGCATCCTCTGGCTCCTCCTCCATCCCCCGGCTTCAGCTGCGTCACCCCTGCGTCCTCCATCTTCAGCTGCGTCATCCGCTATGTCCTGCAGCTCCCTGCTGCATTTTCGCTTTTATAAGATTGCACCCTGTGCGTATTGACATCACACATATGCACGAGGTGCGACTAATGACCAGAGTTGATTAAAGGGGACCCGAGCTAAGAAAACTCTAGCACGGCCAGGCCCCATTTAAAGTTAAAAACCCCATTATTAGTAGTAGCCCCTTTAATGATCCTGTACAAATATTTTTAAATAAGGGGTTAAAGAATGGGAAATAAGACAGAGGAAGCAGATTTTATTCCACCAATAGTTGAAGTTTTTAATTTTTTATTTAATTTGCAAAATGCCTGATTAAGCTAAATCACATAGCAGAAATACTGTAGACCTGCTGATATTTAAGAATACACAGATTTGTTAAGTGTAAATTTAGGCAAAGTCCATTCAAATGATGAGACATTTTTGGAATTCATAGTCTAACACAAACCACATGAAATGCATGGCCATCTTGGCTCTGAATGTATGTGATTAACAGTGGCCTGGGAAGCATGGGCGTCCGCAGAAAATTTTCCAAGGGGGGGCAAGTAAGCTAGCATCATCCTGCAACAGATAAATATATATATATATATAAATATATATAAATATATATATATATATTTTTTTTTTTGCAGGATGATACTAGGGGAGGCTAAAGATGGCCCATACACAGACTGACCTACAGCTAATGTGACACTTAGTGGATTCGCTGCTGACGTAAAAAGTTAACCTCCCAACTACCTCTTGCCGTTCCCACTGACTTCCAGGGATACTGTACAAAAGTGCGGGTGGGGGTGCTTTTTTTTTTTACCCTAAAATGTTTAGTATTAGTATGTAAAAGTATTCATACGCGCACTTCTGTTAGGGGATCTGCAAACATTTGTGTTTGGGATCAGTTAGCTTAAAGGGGTAGTTCGCATTCAAATTCACTTTTATTTTTAATGGTTTTTCAGTTATTTAGCTTTTTGTTCAGCAGCTCTCCATTTGGTATTTCAGCAGCTATCTGGTTGCTAGGGTCTTATTTACCCTAGCAACCAGGTAGTGATTTAAACAAGAGATGGGAATATGAATAGTTAAGGGGCCTACTTGGAAAAATAAGTAATACAAAATTATAATAATAATAAAATTGTAGCCTCACAGAGCAATATTTTTTGGCCCCCATGTGAAATCTGTATAGAGGCAGAAGAGAAAGGCAAATTATTCAAAAAAATTAATTAGGAAGACCAATTGTAAAGTTGCTAGGAATAGGCCATTTTATAACATACTAAAGGTTAACTTAAAAGTGAACCACCCCTTTAGATGTGTTTATGTTAGTTTTATAGCAAGAAAGGCAGTGGATACTGACTCCCCATTATATACAGTGAGATGCAGTCCGTATTTACAAACCCAGCACATTATATGCCATGAGAAGCAGTGGGTACTGAGGGCAGATATTCAGGCCCTGGCACTATAACACTGGCACTGATACACAACATTGGCCCCACTGTAACTTACTATAAATGAACAAAACAATGACAAAAAAAAAAAAAAATAGTAAGTGCAAAAAACAACAACAAATATATAAACACACAATGAGCTTTTTCAGAGGGAAAGAGTTAACTTACCCTCCATCTATTAGGGTAGGGGATAGATTATAAATTATTATAGATGTCAGGTCAGGCAAAAAACAATTTAATGTCAGCTAGTGATTCTTTAGAACTGTATAGTACCTGTGGGATGAAAACTGCAGCAAAAGTTGAGAGTTGGTTCTTAGGTAAAGTTACAGGGGCAGATTCTTCTTTTCAGTCTTTATTTCTGTTTCCAGTTTGCAAAATCTCCCGATCCCTGTGTGCATCTGTGCTCTGATTGGTCAATTTTACTGTCTGTCAAGGAAGCTGTGCTCTGATTGGAGAATCCACAAAAAGAAAGATTCAATCGGAGCACAGCAAAAACGGGCTTGAGGGGACTGCAGAAACGGAGTAAGGTTTTTGTTTTTTTTGCTACTTTTCCAGGGGGGGGCAAGTGCCCCCTCTTGCCCCCTTCTGTGGACGCCCATGCTGGGAAGTAAGGGAACGTATCAAGCAGAAAGGCCAGTAAGCTGGAACAGAGGCTGCTTAAAGTGATCAAATTTGTTAATGGTGTTGTGAGATATGTGCCCAAATAGGTGAACTTTATTTTGAGAGTAGTTAATATTGCAGGAGAGACTGGTGCAAAAGATTGGGGCATATGGGGGCACCACAAGCATATTTGCCCCTAGCACTAATATATCAGCAGTTTCAACATTATTCTTATAAATATACAGGCTATAATAATCCACTATTTAACAAAGCCTTCATTTATTATAACCAATAACCACTACCTTTCATTGCACTGCCTTGTTCTACATGTATCCTTTCCCAGCACTCCACCCTTTTAATGAAATGGCTTGATATGATCTGATATAAGTACCAGAGACATTATTTTTAAATAAACCTGGATTTACTACTGGTTTATAGTTTTTAAGCGCTATTTATTAACTTTTGCTTATGTTTTAAGTATGGTATATTGTATTAAGAGGCCGGGCTGGGGAAAGCAGAAATCCATTTTCACCACCTCAGATCGTATTCCTTCCTTCTATAGGGACAAAACTTCGCTTGCCAATACATTTCATGTTAAAAATCTAAACTGGCAATATGCATCCACCTCTAAACTAATGCACCTGTCTGAGCAAGATTCTAAAAACCTATGGACATTTGTTTAGAAACATTAGACCTAGCCTTTAAAAGCACTCCATCTAGCAAGATCCCTGGTTCAAATAAGGTTTCTGTTCTGCACTATAAAACATTCAAGGAAAAACTCTGGCCTCATTTAAAGACAGCAGAGACAGTATACAACAAGGTTCCTCCTTCATAATTATCCTTTTAAAATGTAGGAAGGATACTATGGATCCTGGGAATTATTGACCAATCCCCATTATAAAGTAAGAACTGTGGTAAGCTAAAGTTATCAGTTTGGTGGCAAACATTATTAGGCATACAGATACAGTTAATGGAAGATGGCACTGTCGCTGGATGAGAAGGACCACATAATTCCAATAAACTTCTGAATCTGTTTTTCTTGGTAAAAAAGCAACAATTAATATTATGCTTCTTTCCACTGATGAAGAGAAAGCAAAATACAGAGTTAACTGTAAGGGGCTGATTTACTTACCCACGAACGGGTCGAATGGAGTCCGATTGCGTTTTTTTCGTAATGATCGGTATTTTTTCGGATTCTTTACGAATTTTTCGTTACCAATACGATTTTTGCGTAAAAACGCGAGTTTTCCTATCCATTACGAAGTTGCGTAAAAAGTTGCGCATTTTTCGTAGCGTTAAAACTTACGCGAAAAGTTGCGCATTTTTCGTAGCGTTAAGTTTTAACGCTATGAAAAATGCGCAACTTTTCGCGTAAGTTTTAACGCTACGAAAAATGCGCAACTTTTTACGCAACTTTCGTAATGGATACGAAAAACTCGCGTTTTTACGCAAAAATCGTATTGGTAACGAAAAATTCGTACAGAATCCGAAAAAATCGCAAAACATACGAAAAAATCGCAAAATGTTCGTTTTCAAGTCGGAACTTTTCCAATTCGGGTCGGATTCGTGGGTTAGTAAATCAGCCCCTAAATCTTTGTTTTCCTGACTGGCACATATACTGGTTTTGGACCAAAGTTGATCACTTGGATTGGCTCATTCATTATGCCCTCTTATGTTTGTCACCTCAAATTAGGAACACGTGAACTCAGCAAATTAAGTTTTCAAATCACCTTGATACTTTCCTAGCAGATGAAACACAACAAGGACTCTTTAGAAATGTCTCATGTACTGTAAGTAAACATTTTTAGGGATTTTACCAAGTAGCCTGAAATAACGTAAAAAGGTATTTTAGCAAAACTTAAGTGGAACATAAAAATTAGAAAAACAAACCCCCTTTTATGGCTCAGATACGTGAATGTGACAAAAATGAATGTTATGCCTAGGATTCTCTGTGTATTCCAAACTCTCCCTCTTTGTACTGGTGGCTCACATTTTATTTCTATACAGAGGAAAATACAACATTTCTTCTGCAAAAGAAAAAACAGTCATAAAATACTGATTAAAGGAAAAAAAAACAAGGGAGAATTATCACTACCAATTTGTTAATTGTTTCTAGTCAACATTGATCATGCCATATACAGTATATGGTCATGCCATATAGACATGAAACAATGGGTGGAGATCAAAAATCCATTTATACCTATTTACTCCATTTGCCATGAAAAGCAACAAATTTGTAATTTCTTGCAGAATAATGGTGTTTAAAGTAAAACTAAATTGCAAATTAAAATATATGTATATTGCACTTTATTACCACAGTCACATGTTTGTCAACATGCCCCCTAGGCATGTCATAGTCTAGTTATATAAACCATGGTGCTACACATTTTCTTGAAACTGCTCATTAATCAGACTTTGGCTAGCTCTGGTAAGACAAAAATCACTAAACTCTCTTACTGTAAGACATTGGTATAATAAAGTCAAAGAGCTATGCACATTTAAGGAAATACCTGCCAGAACAACATCCCAAATATTTGGTGGCTTGGCTTAGAGAATTTCTTTTCAAGGGGTCTAATAACTATAAATCAGTGGTACAGAGATCCTGGGCCTGGGTAGGCCACTACACTCGCCTTTCTATTTCTGTCTTTTTAATTGCCCTCTCACTTCTAAATTTTCATTTGTTTCTTCTTCTTAGGTCCCTCTTCTTACTACTCTAGATATATTGGCAATTTATAATACTTGAGTATTTTGCCTTAATGATTGGTTACTTGTTTTCATGAAAAAATATGTACAGGTACATTCAAAGTTGAGTGCTTGTTATCTTTATTATATTAAATATACAGGATTCTTAAAAAAAAAAAGTGATTGCAAACCAGAGGAGTGCGTATCAAAGCACACTGCAAATAAGAAACATTACTACATTAATTGTGTAAAGTTTTTACATTACAGCACATAAGTTACCATGGTATGGGGTATTGTTATTATTATGTGTTACTTATATTATTGTTTTATGAAGGGTAAACCACAGGTGAAAATCTAAATGTGATACTTTCCTTTAAAACAATCAGTGGTATTATACTTAAAGCTAAAGATTGTATGTCAAAGCAAGATGATGGAAGTGGTAATACAGTTTCAAGCTTCAGTAGTTTTCTAAGCTAATGGCAAGAGAACTAAAAACGTTGCTGTGGTATGCTAGTGATATAATGCATTTTTTTCAACATTATTGCAAAGCTAAACACTGTATTCTCTACTGAACATTTTGTATGATTATATATTTCATATAAAGAAACAAAATCATTTTACAATTAATATGTAGTCATTATTTATTTAAAAAATGTATGCATATTTGCAAGTTCTAAATATACATACTAAACTAGGTCTGTCTTGTCATCAATTTGTGTGTCTGGCATCTGTATATCTTCTATTGTCACCTATTTGATTTTCAGTTAGAACTAAAACTACTATTTGCATCATAATAAAAACCATAACAAATCATTTCAAAATGTCTTTGAAGGGTTACTGTTGTAACATGACAGATTACAGATTAAAATTACACACATAGGGGGAGATTTACTAAGGCACGAACGCTTCAAATGCATCCGAATGCGTTTTTTTCATAATGATCGGTATTTTTGAGACTATTTCGTTGCCGTAGCAACTTTTTCGTATATTTTTTGCGACTTTTTCATCGCCGTCACAAAAATATCGTATTGTTGTACCGAGTACGAAAGTTTCGGATTCATTCAAGCTTCAGTATCGTGACTTTCCTTGGGCCAGGTTGGAGCTGTGAGGCTTCCAAAATCATGCAAAGTCTGAAAGGTTTTTCCACCGTTTACGATCATTCAATACAATAAAGTTGTGACGGCAATGAAATAGTCGCGCAAAATACAATAAAGTTGTGATGGCGACAAAAAAGTCGCGAAATTTTCGTTTCCAATCCGAATTTTTGCTACTCGGGATTCGAATTCGTGCTTTGGTAAATCTGCCCCATAGAATGTATATGTAACGTATATGCATTCTATAAGTTCAACAGTTTGCTCTGTCTTAGCCACAGCTCTTACCTCTTCCAATTATATGTATCCTCAATTTATTTTTTCCATGTACAGACACCTACACCACTAAGAAATTCAGCCTAAGGTCATATATAGCTTTAATTAATACAAGCCCAAAAGCTCTACAAGCTAAAGGAAATGCACATTTCCATAAAATGTATGTAATACATAATACATAAAAAATTATACTCTCTAAACAGAGCAGATGAAGCATAAATGATGTGTAATTTAAAGACACGTTCAGCAGTAAATTAAAGAAAATAATATTATAGAACATGGTCCATTATAAGGTTTTCCATGCATTTATATACATAATGTAGTTTTATAGTACAAATGCATATGTGAAATGCAAAGTGCAAAAATGCAAATTATCATGTTCTTTACCTGCAATGCTATGTTTTTCATAGAATTCCAGCAACACTGGAGAAGCCTACTAAATAGTGCACTGCACCTGCATTTATAGAGCTTGCTTAAACTGAGATGTAAGTTTTTCTGCTTGTGCACAAATAGGGGCAGATTTACTAATCCACGAACGGACCGAAAGCGTCCGAACGCGTTTTTTCTGAATGATCGGTATTTTTGTGACTTTGTCTTCGCCGCCGCGACTTTTTCGTATGTCCCGCGATTTTTTTGTCGCCATTACGACTTTATCGTATATTTTCCGCATCTTTTTCGTAGCCGTCACGAAAAAATAGGATTGGTTTTTCCGCCGTTTACAATTGCTCAATACGAAAAAATTGTGGCGGCGATGAAAGAGTCGCGCAAAATACGATAAAGTTGTGACAGCGACGAAAAAATTGCGCAGAATACGAAAAAAACCAAAATTTTCGTTTCCAATCCGTTTTTTTCCCATCGGGATTCAGATTCTTGGATTAGTAAATGTGCCCCATAGAGTCACTACTACCATATTTCCACTTACTATGTATTCATTACATTTCAATTGGTTGCATGTAGGCACAGTAAGCTAAAGGAATCCTGGAAGTAATGCTGCTCAAGGCAGGTATCAGTGTCAGGGTGCCCTATAGTTTGCATCAGCAGTTCAGCAGACCAAAGCATGTAAGAAGCATGTAAAGTTTTTAACAGTATTTAATAATATCCACAATTATGCATGATCTTGTTCTTGTGTTTGTTAATGAGAAGCGTTACCTGGTTGACCTCATGTGTCAGTCTAGAAATAAGTTCATCATTGTGACATTAAGGATCCTCCTTTGCAGGCAGCCTACTTTAGCTGGTAATGTGTTATGTGTAATGTAGTGAGTTCCATATTAAATGGTAATAACTAGGGATCAAATGTCATTCACTTTATTCTCTCTATGCACTTTAAAGCTTAATACAAATTCTACATAATCGTTGGAATTGAGTTGTGAGTTTTCAGTAGGAGGAAGCCAAGAGTTACTTGATGTGCAAGTTTCAGAATCCTATACCATTTTATTTCAGCAATTCTATCTTCTGCTTTCTAGTTGGTTTTAAAAAAGAGGAATAGTTTGGTTTGGGCAGTTTGGTTACTTTTTTGTGGTACTTACATACCATGTTCGCCGGAGACATACGGCTTTATATCCCCTGGTATTTGTGAAGAGATTATCTAATATTTGATGAAATATTAAATTGTATGGGCACCTGAAGTTGGCTACAAAATAAGGTTTTGGAAGACATTTGACTTTATCCTTGTGATATATGTGAAATGATCATTCAGTTTTAAATCTGCAGTAGAATCATACACTTGAATATAGAACATTGCATTAGAGAATTGCTTGTTAAAGTGCTAATTATAAAATCCTTAGGAGAATTAACGATTAGGCTAAAAATAATTTAAAAGCTAAGTGAAATGTTTTACACCTCTTGGTAAAAAAGCCTAAGGCAGTTTTCCTAATTAGTCTAATTTGGTTAATTAATGCCTAAAGCATATCTGAACTGATTAATTACACACAAACTGGCTCTACATATCCAGAGAAAATGTGTCATATTGATTTTAAATGAATTGACATGATACAGTGGTTGACAGAATGGACAACTATAAAGGTAAGCAAAGGTTCCGTTTAGCTCCTCTCAGTAAACAAGGGAAATTATCCTGAGCCTTGAACTTTGCAGCAAAGATCCTTCGCCTTTTTTCTGCCATCTGACCTCAGGATTCTTTAAAATGTCAAAACTGAAATTAGCTGCAAGTTTTAGGCATTTACAATTCAATAAATCATTAACAGTGATGACATGTATGTGGATAATTAACAATTACAGCTAATGTCAGTTAATGTATAACTAAATAGATCCTAAATGCATTATATACTAAAAGCAGCTACATTTATGAACAGAATGAGTAAAGTTACAAAAGATAATGATGTTGATAACCTAAAGCCTACATTTTTGCATAGTTTTAGACGTTATGTTTAGATTAATATAAACACTATGACCTAAACAATTACAGCCAAAAACATGGCTATGCTACTCAAATGTGAATTGTTTCTGTTGATTTTTAGAAATTATAATAGATTTAATTTCATGTCCAAAATGAGCATAGTAGATATATACCACTATATCTGTATGGGATGTTTTGTATGTAATACTGTGGTTAGCTCACCGTTCCAGAACGTATGTATAACATCTAACATCTTTTTCTCTTTCACACATGTTTAAAGACAACCCTTAGTTTTATGCTCAGTTTGCAGTGACTATGGTACTGTATGTTGAAATACACAAAATATTGCCAACATACACTGTGGGAAATCACATCTATGTATAATAGACCATTATCCTGAATGGATTTTACCAGGTCTGATGTGGTGTAAAATAATGGCACAAATTCAGAAAATACAGCATTTGTCTGTTGCAAAATAAATAACACAATGAATTCTTTGGAGTGGATGATTTCCATGCTGTTAATTCCGGCAAAAGGACAAAAATAGACCTTTATAAATACGTCTGTAATTTTATACTGCTTTTTACAGTTTTTTCTTTTTTTTTTTTATAGTAAATTGCCCTTTTAAATAACTGGTATCACTGGTTTTTAGTGAGTTTTTTTTTCTGTGTGAGTGTGTTACTATAAATACATTTTTGGCTGTTCAATCCTTGAATTGGCAAGGTTTGAATGGCAAAGCTAACTAGCATTATTATAATTTGCTTGTTCATTTGTTTTGTCCAATTAATTTATAACTGTGCATAAAATATTAGTAATCTGTAATAAAAATGTATTGATAATAATCTATGTGTCAGTAATGCAGTTTACATTTATAATAGAATGGCTGCAAACAATTAAAAGCAACCTCACTTGAGAGTCTGCATATCTCTTTGCATTATCCAATGAATATATCCTGATGAATGTTCCAAATGTCTGCCTCTTGTGAATTCATGTTTAACTAAAGATGCCAATGCATATGAAATAAGGATTGCTCATCTCCTTGGGTTTGTATCATGGGTGAAGCAAAAGCTAAATATAAACAAACATAGGTTTTGTTTCTGCATTCAGTTTCTGTATATCCAATGAGTAAACAGCCGTAGGCATCAATTACCTCAATTTTTGTTATGTGCTTCTGTCTGTCTTACTCTGACTGAGGGTACTAAACAGCAGCCACTCATAAGTTTGCTGGAATGCCCATGGGCATCTCTGCTATCATTTTTATTTAGTTTTTCTGATATTTTGCATTGATTTGCTAATGCCATGGTTTATTATCATGCTTGCTGCAAACACCAGTAAGACTTCTGTTCATTCTTCTGTGCATTGCATTTCTGGGTTTCTTTTAATTTCTATGATGATATTGTATTACAGAATTTTCAGACTCATTGGGTCCACCAACATCGGTCATCTCATTTTAGTGCCAGAACAGGATAGTTAATGGTCCAAAGTATTGGCACAAGAACTGAACCCAAACTTTCCAGACACTCAGGTGATGTTAACATTGAGACACTCTTAACATCTTCTTTCTATCATCTTTCATTTATTGCTAGGTAGTTCAGTATTAGCATAATTGTCCTCCTATATAATATAAGTTAACGATTAGCAAAGAGGCAGAGATGGACTACTATTAGCCAAAGTGCAGCTTTGGGGGCTTTCCTTGTTGTTTAAAAGAGAACTAAAGCTTAACTAGTAGGGCATTATCTTACATGTGCTCTAGACCAGGAGTGGCCAAACTTTTTGCGGTCGGGATTGGCTGTAAGAATGCGAAATGCGGAAGTGCAGCATGAATGCGTATGTACACAACACAGCGTACGTACTCATTCACGCAGTACTTCCACATACCCGACTTGATCGCAGTCCACCAGAAATCCACCAGGGATCGACTGGTGGACCGCGATTGACGTAATGGCCACCCCTGCTCTAGACATTACATAAAGATTACATGTCAGGGAAGACATATCACAGCTCTTGAAAATGTAGTAAATCTGCCATAATATTATAAACCCTTTAAGTGCCACAGAACATAAAATCTACGTTCTGTGAATTAAAGTACCTAAGTGTCACAGGTCATAGATTCTATGTTCTGCAGCATTTCCAGGTTTGGAGCGGAGGAGAAGCTTATAAAGCACGACGGCCCAGGGGCCCCTCAGGAAGCGGCAGGCACGTGAATACTGCATGCCTGCTGTTTCCTGCTCTTCTGCCTCCCCCCTAGTGCCGCCCACTCACCAAATCTGAAGAAGAAGAGGCTCCTCCTTTTCTTGCATCCCCTCCAGTTCCTCCAGGACAAAATGTCTGCCAACCCCAGGTTAGTGTCAAAACAACTACACTTATTACACTAATACACACTAATGCAAATATACATTTTTTGGAAATTCACAGCACTCACATTTGCTTGCACATGCCCACACAAAACACACTCTCATACACTTTTTTTTTTTCTGATCGGGTTTTTTTTCTGGAAAAAATGTTTTATTGCCATTGTGGATAGTTGATTTGCTAACCTTTTGTTTGTTTTTTTAGTGTTCATGATATATTTTTGGTGATTTTAATACATTTTTAGTAATTTTATTGCATTTTTAGCAGCCATTTTATTGCATTTTCAGTTCTGCATAGGTGTTGTTCACATTTTTTTGTCAGTAAAACTAATTTGGCTAAGCAAAAATATTCAACTGTGATTCTGACTGCAGATTACACTAGGGGGCAGAATTATCAAATCACAAGTTCAAATCCCGAATGGGAAAAATTTGGATTAGAAAATTTCTGAAGATCGCAAATACCACGAAAATGCTTACGAAAAAATCGTATTATTCACGATAATATCGTATTGGCGATCCGAAAGTCACGGAATTTTCATACCGAACCATTGCAAACAGCGGCAGAGCTTTTCCGAATTTTTCATGCGGAAAAAATCGTGCGAGCGTGAAGAAATCGGAAAGAACACATGAATGCTCCGAGCATTCAGGTCTTGGTAAATCTCCCCCTAGGTGTTGATTTTAGTGGTTTAATTGGATTTTAGCAATTTTATTGCATTCTGCACTGTTCTTTTATGTTGGTACATTACGAATTGTGGGGTATAGAATGTGGTAAATTGCAAGCTTTGAGATTATTTTTAGAAATAACATAAAAATCACTACATTTAGCTTAATTTTGCTGTTTGGTGCTTTGCTATACAAAGACATATTTACCATTCGGCAAAATGTGTAATTTGAAAATAGGTGGTTTTCTGGGGGTCAGCTTACTTTTTTTTTTTTATATACCTTTTACCGCACATAAATGGTAGTAGATATATATATGCCATGAAATGTGTATGCACTAACTTAATTTGGGGGTTTCTAAGTTCCAGATACTTTGGTGATCCTAAGCACAATGGGCATCAAACTGTTCAGTGGACCCTTGGCTTTCATACTTTTTCTTGTTACCTAATGCTATGTAGGAGATACCTAATGTTCCAGGATTTTTAGCTTTGAAATCTAAAGTATGCCATTTTCTGCTGTAGTGTTTTAAAAATGTGGTTATTTACTGCTGGGAGTATTTTATCTACAGAAGTCAGAAATCTCCATAAAACTATACATATCCGGTACAGGCACGTTTGAGAGACATGAGGCTTTCTGAACCAGTTACATTTTTGTCCATAAAATATAATGAAAAAAATTCTGGTATAATTCCCTATATCATGGAAAAATAGCAATTCTTCTTTCTCTTTAGAACTAATTCTTGTTCTAAAAGTGGAAATACACAGAAATTCAGGCAGATTTAAAAAGCTCAGGTTCTCCTGGAAAAAAAAAAGATATATCCCCCCCCCCAGTAAATTCCGCTAAAATAAGAGAGCATCTGTTTACAATTTATCTTAAAGTAAAATGCCTCCCTACCTATTCTTTTCTATTTGATTTTTTTTTTAGTTTTCCTTCTTTTACATCTTACCCCTCTTTTGTCCTCATTTGGCTAATAATGCACTCACTACTGCCTTTAATGAATTTCTGTCTGCTAAGTCAAGATGAGAACTTACATACCAGTCATACCAAATTTCTCCATAGATGGGCATGTACAGTACATTTCTGGCATAAATCTCTGCCTAAAAATACTAAAATACTTTTCAGATATAAATATTGACTTATTGGCTTTAACTCCAGCCTCTGCTTAGTCAAACAAACCTACTTTAGTGTACAACTCTTTACATTTCCCATCCATTTGCTTGCTTCAGTAGTTATTGCCAAAGATTGCTGAGCACATCAGAAATCACATAACATCCTCCTAACCAAACTCCCTCTAACCAAACTCTTAAAACGTATGGTTTCTTCATATCCTACTACTTGCCCTCTCCATCCCATCCCTTCCAAACTTTTTCTGTAGTCCCTCCCAATTAATACTTGTAAAAATCCCCCCTATTGAAAAAAAAACATCCCTCTAATCCAGTAAACTAGATCTTGTTGCTCCTCTTCATCTCTAAACTACTCCAGCTCTTAGTATACAACTGACTGACCCTCATTCTCTCTAATCATGGCTTGCTGGACCCCATATATTCTTACCTCTGCAATATCCAACAGAAACTGCTCACCTGACCTGCTGTACTGCTGCCATGAGGCAAGTTGAGAATCTCAGGTGGCAGCCCCCTGCAGGTTACCAGTGGTGGCAATAAGGAGCTCCTGGCAAATTTGAGAGCCAAAAATTGTAGTGCTTCTAGTGTAGAGAGAATAATTGCACTCTCTGCACTGGTGATGCAGCCTCCCTTGACCCGCTCAGACACTGATTTTTGTGCGCAGCTGGTGAGGGGGGTGGCATCGGGAAGATTGTCTCAGAGCAGCCTGAGGCCTGAAACTAACTGCCTGCTATAAAAAAAAATGCTTGCAGCTTGATTAATACTCCTAAATCTCTCTTTTTCCTAAATGTCTCATTTTGCTTTTGACTGTTTATGACCCTTTCCACCTCCAGTCTCTCAATTCTTTTGGTCCTGGCCTGGTTTCTATTGTGTCCTGCAATGAGGTATAATCTACTCCCTTACCTCTCTCTATGGTTTTCTAAAGGCTTTATCCTAGGTATTTTATTGTTTTACCTATATACTTCTTTCTCTGGCCAACTAATCAATTTATTGGTATACTAATACTACCTCTGTACTGATCTGTTCTCTCCAAGTCTTAAACAAGATCTCTTAAAAAGGAAAAACACATTTTATAGGAAGTGCCAATATTCCCTCTGTATTTAAACAATCTCTTAAAACCCATTTTTTTAGAGAAGGTTACTTGATGTACTATACACCCACGGAACTGTGGAATAGGTTGTTGCTACTTTATAAATGTGTTAATAATAACCAATAATACTTATTCCTACCCTTCTTTCCTTTCAAATGGCAACTGCCATTGTATTTCTTGTTGATCAGTTTTCTCAATCTTCTATTTATCATCTACATTATATTACTTTCTCTCTTTTCCTTACCTTTTATATTATGTAGATCTCCTCCTCCGAGTCTCACGTCCTCTAATGTTCTGTCATATTTTACTATGTTCCCATTCTTTCTCATTTACCTCTTCTTTCCGTGTTTCCCATTGTTCCACCTACACTTCCTCAATTTCCGCATAATCTATCCTCATTATTTGTGTATTATTTGTATTCATAGCATTGCATATGCTCTGGATTCCACTACAATGAATAGGGCCCTAGGCTTAGAATGGCCCTTTAGGTCACATTTAAATATCTTTTTTATTTTGGTGCTAATATCCCTTATGGTTCTGTACTAATTTGAAATTTTCTACATAGCTAGCATTTAGCAGCTGGTTAGCCTTCTTCTGTACATTGGCTGTCTTGAAATAAAACACCAACATTAGTCCAATATTTTTCTCTTTAGCCTCACTGGATAATATGGATAGGCTTGTTGCAGATAGATATAGCAGCTAAAGATTAATAATGTTCTGTTCCTGCTTATCTGTTCTCTGCTAAGTAAGAGACAAACAATTTCTAATTGTTGTTCACATTCAGTGATATACTGCCTTTGAAGGTAACTATGATCGAGAAAGGAGAAATTGCTAGTTAGGCACCAATGATTAAATACAATATAAACCAGCAGATGCTGTGGGGGCTTGTTGTTCAATCATTTTTGCAGGGCATTTCAGTAAGTTGTCACAGGCCTTCTGTTTCTCTTATGGAATTATACTAACACCTACCAATTCAAGTACTGTATTTTGACAGAAAAGTAATTGCACAGTTAGAGCATACTAACCTAAGTAAATGTATTATTATTAATGATATATAATAAAAGAGTAAAAGTAGAAGCATGTGACCCTTAACCTCTCTAATTTGACTGGTTAATCAGCAAATAGAAAGTTAAATCAGCATCCTCTTCATGTGGGATGCAGGGTACTGCAAAATACTAAGATTATAATTTTGTTATACAGGCAGGAAGATTTCACACTTCTGGCATTTGTATTGCCAGACAATTTTAGTACATTTTGTGCTTTTTCACTTTAGGTTCATTTCCTGCGGATAAATCTAGTTTACCTAGAAAAACTATATAGCATTTTTTACAAGTTTTATATGCCAGAATTTTTGTGTAATTTCATTTTCTGTAACAAGATATAGGCTTCTATCTACAGAAACAAGAAGAGAACATCTTAAAAGCCTCTTTTAAATTTAAATGGCAAACTGAAAGCAAAAAGTACTTAGGTATACAGATTCCACCAAACTATAAGCGACTATTTGAATTGAACTGCAAGCCACTTTTAGAAAATACCCAAAAAACCCTAAAGGAATGGGAATAAAAAACATTATCCTGGACCGGTAGAATAAACTCTATTAAAATGACCATACTACCCAAGTTTATATATCTCCTCCACAGTGCCAATACCTATCCCGAAAACTTATTTCACACAACTTAAGACAATGCTAGATACATTTATAGGAAAAGGTAAAAACAAAAGGATTGCTAAATCCACTGTACACAAACCAAAACTTCTGGGAGGACTTAGTATGCCAGACTGTGAATTATATTACCAAGCGAGTGTATTGACTAAAATTATAGAATATAATAATGGTAATTCACTGATGCAATGAAGAAATATTGAAAATATATGGTCTGGAGGAATCCTGGAATCTCTGCCTTGGAAGCAAAAGCCAACTATAACAGCCCCAATACAAGGCAATATATTGATAGAAGCATGTATAAAAACATGGTATGAGGTCAGAAACAAATACAACCTGGCCCCATACCCCTCACCTTTAATGCCTATGGCTAACAATACAGAGTTCACTCCAGGGACAATAGACAAGGGCTATGGAACAGCCTTTGGTATACAAAACCTAAGGCTAGCTCGCCTAATGAAATTAACAACCAGGAAGGACCCCGCTATCTATCAAAATAAAATAAATTGGTCACAAATTGACCATTGGAGATATAGACAAATTCTTACCTGGCTAAAAGCAAATTCACTTAGTGAAACAACATCCAGGGAATTGACAAAATTTGAAACATTATGCGCACTACCCTTCCCAGTAAGACATAATCTAGCAGCCCTATACAAAATCTTAACAGAGGAAAAATATAAAACATGTATACCAAGGCGTAGGAACAAGACTTAAATATAACACTAACGGAAGAAGATTGGAAATGAATCTTTAAAAATATAGCTAAATGCTCAGTGAGCAGCAGATTCCAGGAATCCTCCTACAAATTAATATCCAGGTGGTATAGAACCCAGGTCATGCTATATAAAATGGGATTAATGCCAGATGATAAATGCTGGAGATGTGACCAATCTTCAGGAACCTTAGAACACTTAAGGTTATCGTGTACAAAACTTACCGTTTTCTGGAAACAAGTAAAGGACATCTGCGCAGAAATTACAGGTTGCCAGATAGATATAAACGCTCCAGCGATACTACTCTTCCACCGATATGAACCTGCAGACTGGACCAAAAAAGAATTAAGACTGAAATTACTCATGGCAGCAAAATCCACAATACCAGTACACTGGCGCACCAGCAACATTCCTACAAAAGACCAATGGTTCAAAGTAATCAATGAACTATGCCTAATGGAAGAACTAACAGCATCACTCAGAGACAAATATTATGACTACCTAGCAGTATGGCTACCATGGAGAGAATATATTGACAAACAACAACCACCAAGGAATAGGTAAAACAAAGAAAAGTGGCAACAAATATACACACAAAGCAAATATCAAGGGAATAACTAAGACAGCACAAGATAATGAAATAAAGAGCCAACACACACCTATCGGATCTATAATTTATAGTTGTTCTGTTTAAAAAATGTAAGTTTTACTAAAAAGGAAACAAGAATACAAGGTTTAACGGTATAAATAGAAAGTATATGTACATGATGATTAACCAATTTATAAATTGTATCTTTCTATGATGACAGTACCTAAATAAAACTTTGAATAGAAAAGATATAGGCTTCTAAATCTCTAAAAAATGAAAATTTGGGGGTCTGTGAGTAGCACTTCTGCCTTGCAGTGCTGGGGTCCTGAGTTCAATCCCAGCCAGGGGATCTGTAAGGAGTTTATATGTTCTCCCTGTGTCTGTGTGGGTTTCCACCGAGTACTTCGGCTTTCTCCCACACAACAAAAACATACAGTTTCAGACTAAACTGACCATAGTGTGTTAGAAAAGATTCTGTTGGATATCCAACTACGCAGTGGTTGACACAGGATATGGTGCTTAAAGGGTTACACAAGATAAATGTGAACAAGGCACCTGGGCCAGATGGAATACACCCTCGGGTACTGAGAGAGCTAGGGGCAGAATTGCAGTGGCCCTTGTTTCTGATAATCTCAGACTCTCTTTCATCAGGTGTGGTATCTACGGATTGGAAGAAGGTGAATGTCATTCCTATATTTAAAAAGGGAGTAAGATCTCAGCCTGGCAATTATAGGCCTGTAAGTTTGACATCCGTGGTGGGCAAGTTATTTGAAGGCTTGTCAAGGGATCACATACAAAATTATGTACCGGAGAATGCCATTATGAGCAGTAATCAGCATGGCTTTATGAAGGACAGGTCATGTCAGACCAATTTAATTGCTTTTTATGATGAGGTAAGTAAGAAGCTGGACAGTGGGGATGCAGTAGATTTAATCTTGATATTTTGATACCGTTCCCACAAACGACTGCTTTCTAAACTAAGGTCTATTGGTCTTAGTAAAGTCGTTTGCACATGGATAGAAAACTGGCTACAGGATCGGGTACAGAGGGTGGTTGTTAATGGTACATTCTCTACTTGGAATAAGGTTCTCAGTGTGGTCCTTCAGGGTTCTGTACTGAGTCCACTTTTGTTTAATTTGTTCATAAATGACTTAGGGGAGGGTATTATGAGTAATGTATCAGTGTTTTCAGATGACACAAAATTCTGCAGACCAGTCAATTCTATCCAGGATGTGGCATCCTTGCAGCAGAATCTTGGCCAACTGACAATCTGGGCAGCTAAGTGGCAGATTACATTTAATGTGGATAAATGTAAGGTCATGGGCCTGGGATGTAAAAATATGCAAGCCACTTATACCCTTAATGGGACTGCACTAGGCAAATCCATAATGGAGAAGGACCTTGGAGTCCTTGTAGATAATAAACTTGGCTGTAGCAAGCAATGCCAGGCAGCAGCTGCAAGGGCAAATAAGTTTTTGAGCTGTATTAAAAGGGGTATAGATTCACGGGAGTAGGGGGTTATTCTTCCCCTTTACAGAGCGCTGGTAAGGCCCCATCTAGAATATGCTGTTCAGTTTTGGTCTCCAGTGCTCAAACGGGACATTATTGAGTTAGAGAGGGTCCAGAGAAGGGCAACTAAGTTGGTAAAGGGTATGGAAAGTCTCAGTTATGACGAAAGACTGGCCAAGTTGGGTCTGTTTACACTGGAGAAGAGGTGACATGATAACTATGTATAAATATATAAGGGGATCATATAATAACCTCTCTAATGCTTTATTTACCAATAGGTCCTTCCAACGGACACGAGGGCACCCACTCCGTTTAGAAGAAGGGAGGTTCCATTTAAATATTCGGAAAGGATTTTTTACAGTGAGAGCTGTGAAGTTGTGGAATTCCCTCCCCGAATCAGTCGTACTGGCTGATACATTATATAGCTTTAAGAAGGGGCTGGGTGGATTCTTAGTGAATGAGGGAATACAGGGTTATGGGAGATAGCTCTCAGTACAAGTGAGGGAATACAGGGTTATGGGAGATAGCTCTTAGTACAAGTTTATCCAGGGACTGGTCCGATTGCCATCTTGGAGTCAGGAAAGAATTTTTTTCCCTCTGTGGCAAATTTGAGAGGCTTCAGATGGGGTAATTTGCCTTCCTCTGGATCAACTAGAAGTTAGGTATTATGGTTGAACGTGATGGACGTATG
The DNA here is from genome assembly GCF_000004195.4 of Xenopus tropicalis. NCBI lineage: Eukaryota > Metazoa > Chordata > Amphibia > Anura > Pipidae > Xenopus > Xenopus tropicalis. The sequence continues at coordinate 72,943,237 of NC_030679.2, read as the reverse complement.
TCTTTTTGCAACCTAACTTACTATGTTACTATGTTACTGTGTTACTATATTGCACTAATAATAATTTATCTAATATATGTCCAGTGCTAGTGTCAGTGAACATTTAAGTAATAGTGATCATAGCATGGTTTTCTTTGATTATGTTGCAGTGATGACTGTGGAAAACTAAAGTGAAAAACTGAAACATAACATTTTAGACATGCTTTGGCAGTATAAGGGCATCTCTAATATATTTTCTAAGAAAGACTTTTCACAGGGTTAAATTCAGAAGCAAAATTAAATGTCCTGCTTAACAAATTTACCTGTCAGTACATTCCCATTGTAAGCAAGGTAAAATGTAGCAAAGCAAAACCATTATGGCTTGATAGAAAGGTTAGTGTTGATGTTGGTAAGAAAAAAAATGTGCATTTAAGGCATTCAAGTTAGCTGCTTCAGCTAAAAGTTTTCTTAGGTACAAGGACACCAATAAAACATGCAAAAAAAAGTTAGCAGACAAGCTAAAATTGAGATGGAAAAGGGTATTGGAAAGAGGACTAAAACAAGGAAAAAATAATTAAAAGTAAAATAAATTAAGCTAGAAGGGGTGGGACCCTTATTATCAGAGGGAAACTGGTTAATCACAGCAAAACAATAGCAGAGATTTTGTGTTGGTATTGAAGGTTTTGTTTTGTTTTGTTTACTCATAATTTAGCTATTGATGGCTGGTTGAATTAGGGGAAGTTCAAAAGAAGACTACAACCTTTGCAAGTAAACGAATGTCTAGGACCGGATGGTATTCATGCCAGGGTACTTAATGATCTTAGCTCTGTGATTGCCAAACCTCTTTACATAATTTTTGCTAATGTGGTGCCACTTTTTAAAAAGGGATCCCATTTTTAGACTGATAACTACAAGCCTGTTAGTTTGACATTAACGGTAAGAATGTTTTTAAAGTGGATGGGGGGGGGGGGGGGGGGGGGTTATATGGCTGCACTGCACCTTGAAAATCATGCTTATAAACTCAAAGCCAAACACTGTCTTTGCTACCGCCATACTTTACATCTACAGTATTTTTCCTTTATTCCTTTACTTAACCACACTTCCTTCCAGCACATGCTTAGCTGTTATAATAGGATTTATAACGCATGTCTGCTTTGCCAATTTGATCTTCTAAAGGGAGGGGGTGAAGAATGTCACATCAGCGGTACTGCTCAGAAAATAAATTGTTTTGGGGCTAATGAGACACATACTGCAATTTAAAAGGTAGGGAAAGCGCAACACTTGCTGCTGTTTAATGCCATTTGCAGTACTTTTATTAACATTACATATGTTTAATTCATTAATTGCCTTCTATGAGAAGGTAAGTAGAAACCTAGATATAGTGGTGGCAGTGGATGTGATCTATTTAGAGCTAAAGCATCTAATAGAGCTACTGATTGCGTTTAAGGGATTCTGTCATGATTTTGTGGTGTAGATTTTATTAGACTGTGTATATTGCAAACAATTCATTCTAATATTTGAAATTTTATTCTTGCACCAATAAATTCTTGTGCCCGATTCTGAGCTTACAGAAGAAGCAAAAACTGCACAATAAAACTCCTTTCAGATTTTTTCTTATTCAGTGTAAGTCATGATCTGACTTTTGTGTTTTATTATTGAACAATATTCTCATAATATACCAATAGGTGGGGCATAGGAGAATTTTCAGTAATGCAAGTGTAAAGGAGTGGTTATCTTGCTACCTTCCCACTGTTCTGCTCATAGGCTGCAGGGGGGGAAGGGAGGGAGGGTGACAGCAACAGAAATGAGTGAATGAAGTTTATTACAGCACAGGTACATAGCTGACAGCACATGGGAACTAAGAAAAAGACTAACCCCATTTCAAGTTTCAAAATTAAATATGAAAAAACAATCCGTTTTCTGTTTTTAAAAATGAATTTCAATGCAGCATTCTGCTGGGAAACTCTATTAAGTGATGCATTTTCTAAAAAATATATTTTCTTCAGACAGAATGAATACATTGAACATTGTAAGTGGATAGGCAACTGGCTGAATTATAGATTAAAATAGTGGTGGTAAATGGCACAATTTCTAATTGTACTAATGTTGTTAGTGGAGCACTGCAGATATCTGTCCTTGGCCCTTTACTTTTTAATTTATTAATGACCTTAAGGCTGACATTGTAATTGTTGCCTTATTTTTGCTAATGATATCAGCCATGGAAGTAGCCATTCAAGTTGAAAAAGGGCTAAATGGCAAAGGTTAAATAGGAGATAAGAAATCTGTTGAATACAATGGGGTTAGAATTTACACAGGAATTTAAACCCATTGTATTCTGCAGAGATTATCTGCGATCTGCTATGTAACCTATACCTTTTCTCCTTTTTCAGACTGAATGATGACCCCTGTTGCCATACAGCATATCAGCAAATAGTGTCATTTCATTGTGGGTATAAGTAGCCTTTGACCAAAATGTTACACTGCAATTGCAATTGTGCATTGATAATGCACATGTTGTTGTATGAATTTTAGCATTTATACAATGATATATTTAGCAATTAAACCAATAAACAGATTTTACATGTGTGAATAAAAAATAAATTGTATTGTGCATATTAAGCCATACTGGCTTAAGGTGTATTGAAAATAATGTACTCAATACATTTAAGCATTCATTTAAATTGTAATGTGTTTGTCGGAGCAGAGTGATCAGGAAAATATTAAAGATGTCAGGCATAATTCATACAGCAGACTTTCTCTATGGATGGAAAGAACTATATCTGTGAATTGAAATGTCTTTTTCCTAAGTAGCCACATACAGAAAAAGGGTTCTAAATTGAAAACCTAAAGGGACAGTTTAGTTTGAACAATTTTGATCAGTTGATTCTGTTTCCTATATTGCTATTGACAGATGATATTTATATCCATTGGTGATTTTGCCAAGATACCACTTCTCTTTCTAAACTGAGACTTCCATAACAATGAATATCCTTTTTCTGTGTGTGATCACATCTTATTTTACAGCACTAAATAACCACCTCTGTCTTGATATTCTAGGACGTGTAGACCGAGGAAGCTGAGGTTATCAAGTGTATGATATTTGACTCCACAGAACACAATAGGTTTTAGATGGAACTCCTTATGATTTCATTTCAACTTGGCTTCTCATTTATAGCTTTCCATTAAATCCAAGTATCAGACAGTTTTGGCACACACTTCTGCTTACTTCTAGACAGTACATGCAAGCTAAATATTAATGTAACATGTGAAAACTTGAAGCAATAAAACATCACTATTATAACATTACCATAACATTTTTTTTCTTTTCATTCAAGGAGAGAAAAGTCAATGGGAATAAACATTTCTGAGCAGCCATATCTTCAGGAATAACTGCAGTGAGTCCCTCATGAGATGGCATGGACTGGAAAAGACTTCAAACCAGAGTGCATTTGAGAAAATGAATATTGTAGGGAGATTTTTTTTTATTTGGCTTATATGCAAAATGCATAAGAACTTACTTAAATTGATAAATAAAGGATTTTGCATGTTTTCTAATGAAATATTTTCTGTTTTTGTTTGATGTTGAATCCTGTCATCTATTTGCAAGTTGTTGGAGAGATATCAGTATGACGGAACTCTGTTTATAAACAGAGAATGAACTCCCCCCCAAACAAAAGCCCCCACTGCCCTCCATCTGCCTGCCTCCCTCCCTACTTCCTCCCCACTGAATATATTACATAGAAAAGCATCCCAATTTGTGAACCTGACAGACAGATTGAGAGAAGCGCAGCAAAGTTCTCAGGCATCCCCTTCTGTATATTTGGATTTTCTTCAGAATTAGTGATGAGCAAATCTGTCCCGTTTCGCTTCGCCATAAAATTCGCAGAACAGCAAGAAAATTCACGAAACAAGGAAAAATTTGCGAACCACGATTTTTTTTTGTCGCCTGCATCTTTTTTGTCTCCCGCGGCTATTTTTTACATGACCGCATCCAATTTGACGCAACTGCGCCCAATTTGAGGCACAACAAAATAAAAAAAAATCTGTGCAACAAATTTTTTCGCGGCAAATTTTCACAGAAGTTTCAGGAAACAATTCGCCAATGGCGAAATGCGGAAAATCGATGCGAATCCATGCCTGGCGAAAAAATTTGCTCATCACTATTCAGAATAGTTTACTTACATGGAGCTTGTAAGCACATGCGCAGTTGAAGCTAATCACAGATGAGTTCTAGCTGTGCATGCTCATGCAAGCTCTGTGTCAGCAAGTCGCTTGAAGAAAATCCAAAGATACAGAAGATGGCACCTGAGTACTCTGCTGCTCTACTCTGCATCAGTTTCAGGTTTACAAACAGGGACACTTTTCATGCAATAGACTCTGTGAAGAGGGAGCAAGGGTTGAGGGCAATGGAAGGCAATGGATGGGGCTTTTGTTCATTGTGGAGTTTAGTTCTCCTTTGATACCAAATGAAAGCCAGTGATCCTATTTGCACTGTACCACTAATATATGTGGTTGCAAAGTGGTTAATTTATATTTATTATCATTTTATATATGTAAAAAAATTACCTGCCGAGTTGAACAATTTGACAACCATAGTTTGAAAAACATTTTAGATGTGAACTTTGATTTGATTCTTGTACTTCCAATAAACCATAAAAGGAGAAGGAGGAAAGGCCAAATTACTAATAAATAATTTAAAATTAGTTAGAAACTTTAATGGCACTTTTAACATTGTTCTAAAAAGATGTATGTATGTATGTATAACTTTATTTATAAAGCGCCACAAGGGTACGCAGCGCTGTACAGTCTTACAATATACACAATTACACACAGGGAGGACAAGTGATATAATAAATAAATACAATAAATATATATATATAAGTGCCATGTGGTATGAGACACAGTAGGAAGGAGGTCCCTGCCCCATAGAGCTTACAATCTTACACTTAAATAACACACACTTCTACTGATAAAAATATTCTCTTCAAACTGCAGACATAATTTACTAACATACAGATTTTACCTACATGTGATTTCGGTCTTTGGCTGTTGAAAGGTTTAGAACAGTACATTGCCATACAGTCTTATTTACACAAGCAAATGTTTTAGGGTTTAATTATGTCAGCAGTCAGTTGCACATAATACCACTTTTTTTTAAATGTACTTGCATAAAAAATGCAGTCCTTGCAGTTATGTTAGTCTTTCCTGCAGTTAGTTTTGCGCAGAAAACAAAGATCAATTTTGAGGCAGGTAAAAATAAATGAGGCTGTAAAATAGGCGAAGAAAATGTGTCCCATGATGCAGGCATCAAAATAGGCATGGCACCAGAATAAATAGCCAATGACCAGTCTTTAGCAGTGGAAAACTTTTAATCTGAGAACAGACATGGCTGGATTCAGTAGCCTAGATGCACAACAAGTGCAATTTTTTGTAAGAGTCCTGCTCCAGGAGGGATATGATAATATACCTATGTGGATGCCCGGAGTCCAGGACCTTAAGCAGCAAATAATGTTGCATCTACAAAGGTGCCATTTCAACATAAGAATGGAGCTGAGAATTATTCAGCGAGTCAGGACTGACCTAAAGCGCAGGCATCCAGACCTGGTCCAGAGATACAGGAGGAAGTAAAAGGAATAATTTTTTGTAAACTAGTAATATATTGTAAACTCTTTTGGGCAGGTCTCTCTTCACCTCCTGTATCGGTTATTGGTTACTTTATATGTTACTCTGTATGTCCAATGTATGAAACCCACTTATTGTACAGCTCTGCGGAATATGTTGGCGCTTTATAAATAAATGTTAATAATAATATATATGGTCCTTTTGGTTAAACAGCAACATAGTTAGTTTAGAAATAATTGCATATTTGCAAATTAACTTTGTTTCCATATAGCAAATTGTTATCCAGAAACACCTAGCATTTATGTGCCAACTGCTTACTAAACTGCATCAGTTTATTCTGTAAATCACTATGGTCAGATCAATGATCTATATATATAGTTCTATATCCTTGACCTACTCATATGCTGTCTACTTACAAGACAACAGTACTTTATCATCATTATACCACAACTCTGCCTCTCGTACAGGTACAAAAATAAATAAGTACATAAAATCTTTCAGGAACAATTCCACAAGCAATTCCCTTGGCACATCACGAAGCAAAAATTAGCTTATAAATTGAATAAAAAGGAGCATAGTTGATGAAACCATTGAAACAAAATGAGATATTGCAGCTATTAGAAGATGGATAACAGTATTGTTAGCCATGGATAACAATGAAAGTAGGGGCAGTATGACCCAGCTCTGCCTCTGGGAGTGACCCATAGTTTAGTGTAGGGGGGCAGAGGTGGTCAGTTTTGGTGGGTGGAGTTGGGCTCCATTTAGCGCTAAGTTAGGAGGAGCAGGCCACCATTTTAGGCTGGTCAGCACAAAGTAATGTCCCCTCCCTTAGAATAGGGGGAGATTTTGTTGTTTTAGATTTTTGTTAGTTAGCCAGCTAATAACAATTAGGAAGTTCCTGCAAAGCATTAACACTTTGGTTCCTGTAAGGTTCTTGTCATAGTTCTGGGGAGGTGCTTGTCAGTCTGCAAAGGTGTTAGTTGGCGCCATGAGAAGGTGGGTGGTCATAGTTGGTCAGATTGGTGACAACCTGTCCCTGAAATATGGGTTTGGCCTCCTTGGAAACAGTAGCTTGGTAGCAGGAAGATATAGGAGTCACCGAGTTCAGGTGGTGAGTTATGTGAGCCAGAAGGTTTGCAGGTAAAGGATTTCACCAGGCACTTTGTGGAGGGCAGAATGGCAGGAAGGAAGCTACTTAAAATGAAAGCTGCAATCTTAAGCAAACGGAGAAAGCTTCTAAAGCTGTTTACTCAGGTATAGTAATGGTTTCTGCAGAATAAATATATTGTTCTAGGTGGCACTAATGTGGCAAATATATTGGCAGTAAAATGCCAAAATGACTTTCCTTCTCCTTTAACCAAAATGTTCATGCAAGCAGAGGTTACTACATTAGCTAAATGTTTGTTAATTATATCAAATAGGGAAAGTTGGGCTCACCATGAAATTTCAAACTATTAGACAGTGGTGCAATGAGGCTGTGACCATAAAATTAATGTAGACAGATACAAGAGGTCCTTTGCACTCACCCATTATCATTATCAATATATATATATATATATATAGGGCATTAAGACATTCTGTGCATTAAGCTCTTCCCTTTAAACAGAACAGGGATTGTTTGTCCATATACTGCAATATAATCAAGCTGACCAACTATATCAAAGTTGGCCAGCTGTTTGGTAACTGTTTTTTAATGCCATGGCTGACATCCACCAGCAAACTTTTCTTAGTGTAATTCAGCAAACTTAACCACTGTGATTTAGAAACAGGATAAAAATTAGAAAATAGATTCTTATGACTTGGGAGCAAAGATCTACAACAGATGCATTGTGGTGATGTAAGCCTGATGGGAGTACAGTTTCACTAAAGCAGACAGACATGCAGCAGTGAATATGAATTAGACTGATCTCCATTATCCACATTCCAAGTTATTTAACCCAATCCACGCATCTCACTGCAGTGATTTTACATACAGTGCCTTTATATCCACTGCTTCAGGAACTGGTACTTTATATTAAAAAAGTGTTAAAATAATCGTATGTCATGAATCAAAAATATATTTTTACAAGTCCATTTCCATATTTAGAATATCCTAATACATCTTTAACAAAATCAGATGGTGAGCAGATATAGTGAGCAGCATACTGTTATATTACCAACTCAAATGATTAAATCCTGCAGTTTATAAAACGATTCACATTCCTCTCTTGACTTGAAACACAGAATGTAGTAGTTTGGTTTGACCACCAGGTGCTGCTGTAGCAGCACAGTAAAGTCTAAAACAATTGAAAAGTAGTCATATTTCATAAAAGCATGCTTCTATTGCACCTAATATAAACTTCAGTTAATTAGTGGGGTATATACATGGGGTTAATATGGTAAGCTAAACTACCATATTTATTATATCTTATTTACATAGCACAAGCTCATTTCAGTGCCTTATAGCGAATACAGTATATCAGTTTTTTACAGAATTTCAGCATTAAACTGGCCAGACTATAAGTTGCATCCATTGCCATGTTTTAATGTGTACTTTAATTAGTGAAAGTTGCAGATATTTGTGATTACTGATACAACTCAATAATGGAACAGGGAATTACTGCCATATACAGGCTCAAGGTGATTCCAGGGTTCTCTTGCATTAATGCTCACACTTGTGCATAATTTATCAGAGCCGGCTTGACAGACACAATTACCTGGATACTTTTGTAAATGGCATCAATACATAAGCAATTCTGCAACTTTTAGCAGTTTGCACTTGCAGTTGTAAATGAGGCTTTTCGACCTCTACAACATTCATACAACACACATTTTATTAATATAAACTGGTTGCATGTTTTAAAAGAATGTTGTAGTTTAGAGAATATAAATGCAAGAAGGAGTTGCTTAGATGATTAAGACTCAGCACTCACTAAAACAATATTTAGCAGAACTGCAATGGGATATTCATACATTTTGCTTATCTCACTGATATAATCATTTAAAGAAAATGGGGATATAGTTAGTAACATACATAGTTACATACATAGTAAGTTAGGTTGAAAAAAGACACTTCCAACAAGTTCAACCTTTCATGCCTATACAGTATATACCTGCCTGACTGCTATTTGAACCCTTTTTAAACCTCTCTAATTTGCCTTAGTGGGGGAAAAATGATTTCTTAACTCCAAGATGGCAATTGGACCATTTCCTGGATCATGCTAGAAGTGTACTGGAGTAGCTAGGGCACCGTAGTAGTTAGGTCCTGCAAATGTGATATGGCACAAACAGTGACTGGATTATAGAAAACAACAAGAGACCCTTTGCACTCACCCATTATCAATATATATAGGACATTAAGACATTCTGTGCATTAAGCTACCAAGAAATGCCCTTCCCTTTAAACAAAACAGGGATTGTTTGTCCATACATTGCAATATACTTCAAGCTGGCCAACTGCATCAAAGTCATCCCTTCTGGCCAGTCCTACACTGACTTATGCAATTCATTAAGAATTCTACTGCTTCAATATACATTTAGCAAAGGGACTAAGTTTTACCTGCAACTTACCTGCTTTCAAGGTTAAAACCCCCATATGGTTGCCATTTTATTGGCTCCACTGGGATCACCTGACTGTAGCTGGGAAGGGTGGGAGCTACAACATGGAGTTGGCCACGGCTCCTGTATAAACTATAGCAAAAAAAAGGGAAAGTTGTATAAGTGTAAATAAGTGCCTACACTGTGGCTCAAAACCAGGTTGTTGATGTATAATTCTGAAACTGCAGTAGCAGTGATTACTATGATCAATAAAACAAACAGTTTGTACAGTATGTAGTAAAATATACCTTTATGCTGTTGTACTGGAAACACTTTTTCCAGTTAATGGGAAGAACTAAGGTGTCAATTATGTTCAGCAATGGGTGAGCACATCTTTTCACACCCTTTCAAGTGACCGCTGTTTTTACACTGGAATTATAAGCAAGAAAAAGAAATGTGGAGAATAAGGGAAAATTTAAATCCTTTTTACCATACTTTTCTTTTCCTGGCTACCTACCTGTATATCAGTATTCATTCATGGATATTCTCCACCTCCTGAGAGCTGATAGGACAGAATTAGAATTTTTTAGCAATTAAAAAGAAAATGGAGGAAATTAATCACATCTAGAAATGTCTTTTTCTGTCTTGCTGGGGCTCATAGGCGTGCCTGTTTTTAGGCTTTATATTTTCTTTAGGCAAAGCATTTGGTAACTAGAAAAGGAAGTTTGAGAACAAACTTCATGTTGTTTTGAAAAACGTGGTCACTGAATGAAATCTGATCAGTTGTTGGCTCAGCCCATTTTTTCTAACCTTGGACCACAGTTATATAGTAAAAACCACTGTGCGAAGTTTGGGGACCCTGGTTTTAATAGTGTCTGAATGGCAGCAATTTAAATTTCCCCACTGAAAGTCAACAAGTGACATCTGATTGGCGGTTGGTGGCTCCACGCACGTTTTCTAACCTGGAACTGAAGTTACCCAGTGACTAACTCTGAAAAGTTTAGGGACCCTAGGATTAATAGTTAAAGAACGGCAGGAAATTAAATTTAAACCAATAAAAGTCAATAGGTAAATTGTTATTGGTGGGTGTGCCCACTTTTTCTAACCTAAAAATGCAGCCCCCTAGTGACCCTGATGTTAATACTGTGAGAATGGCAGCAGGTTGATTTTCCCTATTAAAAATCAATGGTTAAAATCTGATTGCAGCTGTTGCAGTGGCTCCACCCACTTTTTCTAGTGACTAGCTCTGCAAAGTTTGGGGACCTTAGTATTAATATTTAAAGAATGGCAGCAGTTTAAATTTAAACGTATGAGGTGTATAGGGGAAATCTGATTGGCTGTTTTGGCCCCGCCCACTTTTCTAAAATTGGAACATAGTCACCCAGTGACAAACTGTGCAAAGTTTGGGGACCCTGACAATAAACATGAGAATGGCAGCAGTTAAAATTTCCCCACTGAAAACAATGAAAGAAATGTGATTGGCTTTTGGCAGCCCCGCCTACTTTTTCTAAACTTGAGTACCTAGTCACCCAGTGACTGACTGTGTAAAGTTTGGGAACTCTGGCATTAAACCAATAAAATTCAACAGGTGAAATCTGATTGGCTGTTGGTGGCCCGCCTACTTTTCAAATCTAAAACTGCAGTCCCCGAGTGACCAACTGTGAAAAGTTTGGGGACCCTGGTGTTAATAATGTGAGAATGGCAGCAGGTTGAATTTCCCCATTGAAAGTCAATAGGTAAAATCTGATTGGCTGTTCACAGCCCTGCCCTCTTTTTTTAACCTTGAACCACAGTTACCTGGTGCCTAACTCTGCAAAGTTTGGGGACCCTGGTGTTTCCCTGTGAGAAAGTCAATAGGTAAAATCTGATTGGCTGTTCACAGCTCCGCCTACTTTTGGGCATCCAACAGTCATCATATTTTCATTCAGGCTGACCCCATGACTATGTGATTCAAGCTGTAAGATTGGCAGCAGTTTCAATTTCCCCATTAAAGTCAATGGGTGAAATTTGATTGGCTGTTGTTGTCCCCTCCCACTTTGGGTCATCCAACAAATGTCACTGTTTCAATTGGGGTGACCCCATGATTATGTTATTTAAGTTTGGGGGGTGTAGCTTCAAAGCTGTAAGTGTGGCAGCAGTTTGAAAATCGTCCCTGTCAAAGTCAATAGGAAAATTGGGGTGTTCGGAGTGGTGCCACAAAAAGACGGGGGGGGGGCGGGATTACTTAGAAAAGCACAAGAAACCTGCTCCGCTATAGGGCGAAGAAGTGTGGAGAGTTTGGGTGTTGTACCCCTAAAACTGTAGGAGGAGTCGCTTTTAGAAAATGGGGGGCGCTAAAAAGAAGAAGAAAAAGCAGTAGTACAGTAGCTAGATGACATCCTGGCAACAATGAGCTACCAGTACAAACAGTATTAGTATAAGTGAAATAACATACTATAACACAGTGTTGAGGAGGTTGAACTGCAACTGCAACTCTAAAAGTAACAAGTGTAGCGATACCTGTAGCACAATATAATAATGAATAATGAAGAATTGATGCTGCATTGAACATTATATATAAAAACGGCAGCAGTATAGTATTACGGAAACCAGGAGCTGAACCTTTAATACATACAGTATTAATATTAATAACTGCTGTATTGCAATAATTATCTGCAAAAATGCACACAACCTTGATATACTGAATTATGTAGCAATGATAAACTGCAGATATGCATACAGTATTAATATACTAATTGACTGCAACCTAGACATACTAAGTACTGAAATTGCTGAGTATCTAAGTAACATTGTGATAATACACTGCAGAGCACATTCACAGTATTACTCTACTGACTAGCTGCAACCTTGTGATGATTCACTGTAGAGATGCATACAGTATTAATTTACTCATTGATTGCAACATAGTGATGATAAACTGCCAGAGAAAGGACAAAGTATTATTATAACGGGTAACTGCAACATTTGATGGTTCACTGCAAAGTCACATATAGTATTTTTATACAGATTGACTGCAACTTAGTAATAATGGTAAACTGTTAGAGATAACTCTACAGTATTAATATATTACATAAATTCAACATAGTAATTATTCACTGCAAAGTTGCATACAGTATTAATGTATCGATTGACTACTACATAGCAAAAATGAACAGAGAGATATGTACAGTATTAATATACTGAGTAACATCAACTTTGTGATAATTCACTGCAAAGTTACATACAGTATTTATATACTGATTGACTGCAACCTAGTGAAAATGATAACTGATTGATGGCAAAATAGCAATAATGAACTACTAGAAACTGCAATATTGTAATAATGGGTAACTGCAGGTATATATATATAATATTGATACCCCAAATGTAAACATTGAAAACAAATGGAACATATGAGACTCTGACTTCCTAATAGGGACAATTTATTTGCAAACCACCATTACAAATTCTTCAGAAAAGAGAGGCTGAACTTTCTCTGGTAAAGGTGCCATAATGGGACCAGATAAGCCTAAAGAAAAAATGTAGCCTAAAAACAGGCACAGCTATTATCCCCAACAAGACAGAAAAATACACTCCTAGGGGGAAGTGGCTGCTGTATATATGGTTGTGGTAATTACCTCAATTTCCTTTTTAACTGCTAAAATATTCGAATTCTGTCCTCTCAGCTCTCAGAAGGGTGGAGAATACCCATGAGTGAAGCCTGACTTGATAGCCAGGGAAATACTGTTTTTCTTTACACACCAATTTCTGGCATCAGAAAAAAACACTGTTTTTTACACAGTCTGATAAATAGGCCTCTTAGTAGCCTGTACTATATACCAATGAAGTAGAAACAATACGATATTTACACTATGCTTCAGGAGATAGAGTGATAAATCACTTAGTAATAAACTGCTTGGATAGCAGTAAATTAACAGAATAATGAATCATATATAGACAAAAGTGGACTGTTGTGATGCCCTTAAAGTGATACTGACGACCAGTTACATTTTTTTTTTACAACTGCTGTTGTGTTTTAATTTGTATCAGCTTATAAACTTCCTTATAAACTAAATCTGCAAAGTTTTTTCACTTCATAATTATGGTAGCACAAATTACAGACCCACGGAGCAGCCATGTTTGTTCCCCTCTTCCGGGTTTTAATTGAAATGCCTTCCAAGTGAATAAACATGCCCAATCACAAAGCTGCCCCTTCTGCTTTTTGCCGGTGTGTGACATAAGCTCAGCTCCGTTGTCTGTGTGTAATGGGGAGGGGGGATGGAGAGCCCTTAGAAGCAGGCAGGCACGGGAAAGCTTAAGCTGGCCTGCTATTTATTTCTTCGTGGCAAGAGCAGAGAGAGGGCACAGCCCTTTGAAGTAGGCAGGCAATGGAAATATCAAGCCTGCCTGCCATCTAGTTCACAACACCATGAGATGCTATGCGAGGGAGGGAGGGAGGGAGGGAGGGGGAGCTCCTTGAAGCAAACGGCAAGCTGAATCCTCACAGTTTATGACATAGTCCTTTTGACAGATTGAGAAGCTACAGTCGGTTGCCAGACAGTCGGGTTCAGGATCTTCAGTAAGATTTATGTAGAGAAGCAGGACTTTTAGGAAAAAAACAGTCACCTATAGGTAGGTTTGGAAGTAGGTTCATATTTTTAAAAGAATTTTTTTTGGTATCAAAATGTCCACCCAAGCAGAGGTTACTACATTAGTTATGAATAAACTGGAGGTTCACTCAAGTTTTGAAGATGAACATGGGCAATTTTATTTATTTTCCCTTTTTCTTTCTTTCTTTCATTCTCTCACACAATTTGTATTAAGGTTTATAAATAGATAGGTTAAGCGAGGTGCCTTTTGCAAATCAGAAAATACAAAGCTATATCTATTTATATGTATTGTAATTATGTTGTAATTGAGAGACTGATTTGATTGCTACTTTAGAATTAGGAAGGATTCTATTTTTGAGAGAACTGAAGGCTGCTACAGACTAACAAAAAGGAATCATTAGTCATGAGAGTCATGTTTGTTGGTTATATGTATTTTTCTCACTTCATGTTACATTATATTTTACAGACCATACAATAAATATATACCTCACATCATGTTATATTATATTTTCAGACCATACAATGATTATCTAAACTGTAGATCGTTATTTTTTTTTTTACATCTTTATATTTCCAGCTGTTCATTGCAAGGCTGTATTACAGACCATGAAGCAAAATTTGCAGATCGAAGAAACAATACTTTAGTTTAACTGTAATAAGTGTTCTGTGTAAATAACACCAAATACCATACTGTCATTAGAGTTGGTGGAAAATCAAAGGTATTCTAGGAAGTGACAAGAAAGAGAAATGCACCTTTATTCCAGTGGTAATTACTCAGTGTCACCATAATCATTCTTCAAGTAGATCTCTGCAAACTCAGACTTTAACCAGACTCCAAAAAAGATTCTCTTAGAGAAAGATGAAGGTCCAGTTAAGCATGGCAGGCATTCCAAACATTAAATCAAATTTGGTGCATGGAGTTTTTACTGCTAGTCAGTCTTGGCTACCCTCACAGATTTAGCCAAAAGTGTAAAAGAAAGAGTACGATATAATATATAAAGATTTATGGATGTTACATATAGTGACATAGGGTTGAAAAAAGACCACAGTCCATCAAGTTCAACCCTTCAAAGTAAACCCAGCACACACAAACCTATACTGAGCTATCTATACACTCACATGCATAAACCATATATACTAGCATCAATACTAACTGTAGGTATTAGTATCACAATAGCCTTGGATATTCTGCTTGTTCAAGAACTCATCCAGGCCCCTCTTAAAGGCATTAACAGAATCTGCCATTACCACATCACTAGGAAGGGCATTCCACAACCTCACTGCCCTCACCGTGAAAAACCTACGCTGCTTCAAATGGAAGCTCCGTTCCTCTAATCTAAAGGGGTGGCCTCTGGTGCATTGATCGTTTTATGGGAAAAAAGAACATCCCCCATGTGCCTATAATCCCCTCTAATGTACTTGCAAAGAGTAATGTCCCCTCGCAAGCGCCTCTTTTCCAGAGAAAACAACCTCAACCTCGACAGTCTAACCTCATAGTTTAAATCTTCCATCCTCTGTACCAGTTTAGTTGCACGTCTCTGCACTCTCTCCAGCTCATTAATATCCTAATAATAATAATAATAATAATATCTTAAGGACTGGAGCACAAAACTGCACCGCATACTCAAGGTGAGGCCTTACCAGGGACCTATAAAGGGGTAAAATAATGTTTTCATCCCTTGAGTCAATGCCCTTTTTTATACAAGACAGCACTTTATTTGCTTTAGTAGCCACAGAATGACACTGCCTGGAATTAGACAACTTGTTATCTACAAAAACCCCAGATCATTCTCCATTAAGGATCCCCCAACAAACAACCATTCAGTAGATAGTTTGCATTTATATTATTTCTACCAAAGTGCATAACTTGTCCACATTGAACCTCATTTTCCACTGTGTTGCACATTTTTCCAATGTTGTAAATTATGGAGGTTGTTCCTAGAATAACAACTAGTCTAAATAAAAGATGTTTTATATTGGCAAAGAAAATTCCTTTATAAGAAGTAACTGCTGCATTATCTTGGTTCCATTGTTATAAATTCTGTTACTATTGATAGACAAAGGTTAAAGAGGTAGTTCACCTTTACATCAACTTTCAGTATAGAATGGTTTATTATTAGAACATTTCAGTTGGTCTTCATATTTTATTTTTAATAGTTGTTTATTTTTCTTACTCTTCGGCCTCTTTCCTGTGTTTAAATTGGGATCAGTGACCCCTGGCAGTCAAAAAACTAGTGTCCACTGAGGCTACAATGTTATTGTTATTTTTTTTCAGGCCCTCTTCTATTCGTCTTGTATTCTCTCATTCAAAATGCTGCCTGGTTGCTCCAGTAAATTGGATCCAATGAAACAAATAGCTGCTAAAATTCCAAAATGAATACCAAAAAAATAAAGCATGAAAAGTTCTCCTATAGAAAGCAATGCATTAGTACCTACCCTCAAGAAATATTTCACCCTCCTCCTCATACAGTACATGGCAGCAAATTAATATATACTGTGTAAATACCAGCATTGACCCTAGGTATAAACATATAATATATTATAATGAATATCTTGGAAAAGGAGTACCTGCTTTGATATACAGTATATTCTACTTGTCTGTGCTTTAAGATGATTTTTATGTGTCAGGCTTATTAAAGAAAAGTATGGAAGAGGATGTCAGTTTTTGGAAGATGGCTGGAGACCTTTTACTGACACAGGTTTATATGGTATAATATGGTTTGATCAGTTTGATGAGAGAAAATAAAAAAAATTATATGGTCAGTTGTGAAATCTGGAAAAGAACAAAGAGCTGAGATTATATTACTGATACCAAGAGGATAATTATTGTTTGTGCACACAAAAATGGTATAAAGTGGGTTCTCATGTGTAATGAATATTAACAGTATTAGATCATAGGGCTGATTCACTAAAGTGCGGTAATTTTTATTGCACACTTTTTTGCGTTAAAATTGACGCAAAAAAAAACCGCGCAATTCGCTAAAGTATTACCGCGTGAGTTATCGCGTGCGTTAATTTACATGCAACCGCATACGTTAATTTTTACGCACCGTGGTAATTAGCGAATTAAAAGAATACTAACGCATGACTCAAAAAAACACCTAAAGCGTTACATGCATTAATTAGCGCGCAAATGTGTGCGTATTTTAGCGCCTAATTGGGGGAGGCGTTGGGCAGAGCACATTTCTCAGTTTTGGCTGTTAAAGGAGAAGGAAAGGCAAAGTCACTTGGGGGTGCCAAAATGTTAGGCACCCCCAAGTGACTTTAATCTCTTACCTCGTACCCCGGGCTGGTGCCCCTGTTGGGAGAAAACAGCACCAGCCCGGGGTTCCTGAAGCGCAGCGCTTCCTCCTTCCTGCTTCCTTTCTGAAAATGCCAGCGGTCGGCGCATGCGCAGTTGAGGTAAAAGCCGACTTTTCTGTTAAAGTTCAGCTTTTCACTCGGGAACCCGGAAGGAGGAAGCAATCGCTGCTTCCCCGGGCTGGTGCCGTTTTCTCCGTACAGGGGCACCAGCCCAGGGTACGGGGTAAGCGATTAAAGTCACTTTGCCTTTCTTTCTCCTTTAAAACCAAAAATGGAGTTTGCTATGGGGTTTTTGCTAGATTTGGAGGAGGAACATCAAGTCCCTGAAGCTTCCAGAGTGATGCGGCCTCGCTTTTTTCATGAAAGGGCCACTTTAGAGGGCTTAAGCGAGGATGAAGTGGTCAGGCGATACAGGCTCAAAAGGGCGGCAATATCCAGCCTGTATGAGCTGCTTGAGCCTTCCCTGCAGCCACTGACTCGCAGAAGCCGTGCCGTCCCTGGAATGGTAAAACTGCTGTGCTCCTTGCACTTTTTGGCCACTGGAAGTTTCCATGGGGTTGGGGGGGTTTATGGGGGGTGTCACAGCCTACCTTTTTATGGTGCCCAGGTCCTGGACACCATACACTCGGTGTCCGGGAATTTCATCTCGTTCCCCCAACACCAGAACGAGTGGAACGCCATGAAAAGGCATTTTTATGGGGTAAGTGGCATCCCCAATGTGTTGGGTGCATTTGGGGTCCTAAAAAGCCGGTTCGGCTGCCTGGATAAATCAGGAGGTAGCCTTATGTACAGCCCCACTAAAGTTTCCAACATTGTGGCTGTGTGTGCTGTACTGCACAATCTGGCTAACCAGCATGGCTTACCAGGCGATGTGGCTGAGGACCTGGAGGACCCCATACATCCACAAGATCCTGTCTGAGGGAATGAAGTCTGGGGACAAATCGTTAAGAATTACTTTTCCTGTAAGTACCTACAATCTTTAATCCCATACACAAGAAATAACAAACAACTTCTCAAAAAAAAAGGTTTATTTACAGGGAACCCACTTCCAAAAGAAACGGTTTGAGCAGGGGATTCCCCCACCCGCAACGCAAATAGAAAAAACAGAAAGAAAGATTTACAAAAAACATAGGCCTAAGAAAAGATAGGTTCCACAGATCCCTAATGTGCCAGATTTATTTTCTTTTCCGAAGCTGCCTAGTAGAAGCTGCAGGAGCGGTAGCTGAGCTCTCACCACTAGCTCTACTGGTAGAGCATGTTGGCTCAGTTGCCTTTTGTGCCTTTTCTTGTAAGGTAATTTGTTGCTCTAGGAGTGAATTTTGCCTAGCCAACAATACAAGTTTTTGCCTTTTCACTCCTCTTGCAGGCTTAACATTGCAGCCTCGTGTTGTGCTTTCCGTGCCTCACTGGCCTGTTGGAGGCTTAACATGCCGATTCATGTGCAGCTTGCCATGCCTGACTGGCATTGTAGGTGTTAGTGGCCACACACAAGTCGACATGCATGGGATTTGTGGAACCGGGAATCTTTCTCAAGTTCCTGGGGGGCCACATTAGCTCTTCTGGCCTGGGTTGTGACCTGCTGCTGCTGCTGCTGGAGAATGTTGTCCGGCTCCTCATCTGAGAAGGCCACATCGCTGCCACATATGTGTGACCCTCTCTCACTTTCATCCCCACTAAACGTATCCCCTTCAATCTCAGGATCGCACCATGGGGAGTGGAGCACAGACGAGGAGCATCCACCTTTTGGAAAAAAGAAAAATACTTTATTTAATTTTTTGTTATTATTTTCATGATGCCAGGCAAATTTCATGGACAATAATGATTGTCATTTTTTGTAAAACATGACCAAGTATATACCAAATTGGATTTGATCTAAGCTCTGCTGTTTTTCGGTCATCAATTATCTTTTGTTCATTGGAGCTTTAGATAATTCAAATCCATGACACCTCCTACAAAAACACTATAAGCCATACTATCTTTCTAGACATGGTAATGCTTTTTCAGATACACAGAATCAGAGGCAGATTAAATAGCTATCAATGTTTTCCCTAATGATAAAGAAACATATTACTTCACTCACACACAGGTTTGGGGTCTGTTATCCTGAAACCCTTTATCCAGAAAGCTCTGACTTATACCTATATTTTAATCAAATAATTCAAATTTTTGCAAAAGATTTCCTTATTTCTGTAAAATAATAAAACAGTCCCTTGTACTTGATTTCAGCTAAAATGTTATGAATGCTTATTGGTGGCAAAAAAAATCATATTAGTTTATTTAATGCTTAAATGATTTTTCTAGAAGACTAAGGGGCAGATTTATGATTGCTCAAGCATTACAGCTTCTTTCTATTGGAAAAAAGTACCTCAGCTAAGGAATTTTTTTCCTCAAAAATCATGTCAGTAACTCATGCGGGGTTTCCTTTATGATTGCTCAAGCCTAAAGGCAATCATAAATCTTCCCCTTAATGTATGGATATTCAAATTACTGAAATACTCTCTATCCAGAAAACCCCAAGTCCAGAGCATTTGGGATAATAGGGGGTGTTCACTGGGTGTGCATTATTCAATTAGAGAGGGCACAGAAAATGGTAATATAGCTGGTAAAAGGTATGGAAAGTCCCAGCTATAAAGAAAGACTGGCTAAGTTGGAGTTATTTATGCTGGAGAAGAGGCACTTAAGGGGGGATTTGATAGCTATGTATAAATATATAAGGGGATCATATAATAATCTCTCTAATGCTTTATTTACCAGTAGGTCCTTCCAGCAGACAGAGGGCACCTATACTGATCAGAAGAAAGGTTCAATCTAAATATTTGAAAAGGGTTTTTTACAGTGAAAGCTGTGAAGTTGTGGATTTTTTTCCCTGAATCAGTTGTACATACATTTGATGGCTTCAGGAAAGGGTTGAATGGCTTTTATAAAGGGAGGAAATACAGGGTTATGAAAGATAACTCTTAATACAATTTGATCCAGAAACTGGTCAGATTGAAATCTTGGAGTCATTCCCCCTCTGTGGGAATTCAGAGAGGCTTAAAATGTATTTTTACCTTCCTCGGGATCAACTAGCAGATAGGAAGATTATATATAGATATAAAAGGTTGTACTTGATAGACATGTGTCTTTTATCAACCCAATTTACTATGTTGCTATGTTACTATATTTAAAGCTGCCACTAAGCTCTAACACCTTATTGAACAAAATGTAGCTTGACAGTCTGACAAACTGATTCATTTATATGCTTAGTTAAATGTGACAATTCACACTTTTCTGACTGTATTTTACAGATTTGGTTCTTTGACAGGTCAGTGAATGCCATAAAATCCTTATAATGGTGAGGACTGATGATTTTCTTTTGGGCTTTGTAGTTTAAGGCTTCCCATATGGAGGCTGTGGGGTAGATGTGGAAGGATTTTGTGTCCTGTTGCATTGAGACACTGAGGCTTTATATGCACAAAGGACTTCCGGAACAGCAGGGAAAGTAAACCCATTGGGTCCTCTACATATTAATTTTGATATCCACATCTCTAAACTTTGGTTTCTTTTCTTTCCTTGTTTCTTTTTTCATTTTCTGTATGTTTGCCTAATACTAGTGACTTCACAGTAATGTCACAGCAGCTGTACTTGTACAGGTATGGGACCTGTTTTCCAGACAACGGGGGTCTTTCTGAATTTTGCATTTCCATACCTAAAGTCTGCTGAAAATAATTTCTACAGAAAAGAAGGAAAGACAAATATTAGGCCATGGGTCCAAACTGGGGAGTCAAAATATGGGGAGCAAAGATAGGGCAGGAGCAGGGCTTATAGTAGTCAAAAGCTTTGATTCAGGAAATACGATCAGGAATAGGAACTGGAGCAAGAACTAAAAACAAGAGGGTCATACACTACTTTAAGTTGAATGGTCCAGCACAAGTTACTAGTGATGGCAGGTTTAAATAGTCCTTTAATGATACTATTGCCTGCAGTTGCATTGAGGGCGTGGTCCAGGGAATACAGACAGGAGAAACTATCATTCACATAGACACATATACACAGTTTGAGAAGTCCAAACCCACAGCTGCTGATCAAATAATATTTAAGACAATTGCAGAATGGGTGAATGTACAGTAGTGGATTATTGTTGATATTAGTTGCTGCATTTTAGCAATATTTCTTACAGTGATAAAGTCATCCTGGTTAATACTGGCATGTCTATAAAAGCCGGAGGAATGTAAGTGGAAAGCTATAGCAAAATGTGTTTAAATATGAGAACTTTCCTTAGCTGTTGACATAAAGTGGCCTAACCTTAATCCAGTTAACAGTTTTCTTCTGATGCTCTCAAGCTTGTATGTGAAAAACAGCATCATTAATATGGAATACTGGTAGTTCTGATATTTAAATTGATCGCAAATGCTATTTCTGCTTTAATTTAATGATGTACGACCTTAAAATAGCAATATACTGCTAGCACTAAGTACATATTTCTCCCAGTTAGCTCTAATGTGATTATTCTCTATGCTCTAAAATAGAGGAGGCTGGGACTTGAAAATATGTTTAATGTAAAATAAGCTCAGTGCTGTTACTAAAAGGTTTGCTAGTAGATATAAGAAAAACAGAGCTAGAAAATCATAAGACCAAATAACAGAAGCCTAATATACTGTATAAGGATCTTCTTGTGCAGCCTTTCAGATTATTGCCTTTTTGGGCATAGAGTATTTCTGGGATTTGCTTTGTTTAAAAGCTGCTGCAGATGCATTGTATTATTGGTAGCTTTGCTACTTGTTTTTTCTTGCAGTCTTTGGTTTCACTATTTGTTCGGAAGCAAATCTTTTCTACAGGGTTGAGTGCTACAAAAAAATGCATTTTTTATTAAATGGTCATGTGCTATGAAATATGCATTTTATGATACAGACAAAAAAAAAATGATGATTTTTTAAATTTAATAACGTTTCAATGAAGCTTGTTGCAGAAACATCAGACCTGTCATTTTAGCCAGATAGAAAAGCTGTAAGTGCTTCAATATACATTCAAAAGTAATTTAACATTAGTGCCATGGTGCATCCCATAAACTGAAGTGAATTATAGACAAAAGAAATTTAATGCATAATAAACTTTAAGGAATTTGCATATTTGGCTTTCACATAAACAAGTGAATAATTGCAGGGGTTGAAAATGCTTTTAAATACCTCAGCTGCATTTTTAAGAAAAAAAACTCAACAAAATATTCTATTTTATAGTCACATTTTTTACAGAAAAAAACTTGGACACAAGCCAAGATTACATTGTTCCATCAATTGTTAATGAGGCCCACTATCCTGAAATTAAGAAATAAATACAGTTGTTAGGGACTGACTATTATAGAACATCACCTGCTTTTACTTTTGCAAAAAAACTGAAACTTGGGAATGTGCAGTAGAGTAAAATTTGTGGATTTTAATGTCATGCACAAATCTAAATCTACACAAGGGACACCTGTAAAAGGTAAGTAAAATGGCAGCATGGTGCTGCACTACTTTCTTTTTGCATTTCGGTCTGGAAAAAAAACTTTGCGATTCAATTCACTGGGGCGGTGCCTAGAAAAGAATTGTATATCTTCACTAATTCTTTTATACTTATTGCTGGTCCACAATTTTCTGACCAACTTAGGCAACTTATGCACCAAACTTGATAAATGAAAGAGGTCAGTGTGCCTGGGACCACTGCACATAAGCCTCTGAGTGGCTTATTAAAACAATATTGTGCTAATAACCTGACTTTGCATCCAAAGTTTAGAATATTGTTTGCATATATGTCTGACACCCTCTTCTATGCAGCATTCACGCAAATCTGTCAGTCATTACCTCTGCATTCTTAAACAAAAAGTAACTAGAATAATTTGCTCTTTTGAAATGAAAAATCTCTAAGTGGTTTATTTGGACTTTGATTCTCCTTTCTTCCTGACATGCAATGGAAGAGGCTTAAAGGTGGATAGGTGAAGAAATAGAACAATTATAAATCAATAGGGACTAGTCCATTAACAACAGACACTTGTAAATGAGCTTGTAGAAAGTGATGTGGGTTTTGAACAAATTCTTTTCTCAAGAGGTGTCAGTTTAATGTAATAGGTCCAATATACTAAATAATTCAAGAAGACACTGAGAAAGGAATAGAACTTTTAAAAGTAAATAAAGGCTAGGATAGGATGCTGATAATAATCTCTTTATTTAGTATAATCCTGTGCAAGGTATTAAAAAATCTAATGTATAGTATTTAGGGTCAAAAAAACTTCCAAACAAGTACATACAATAGATTTTTCTACACCTGTCATGAGGCAGGTAAGGTGTTGGAGATAAAATGTCGTAATTGTGAATGAGACAATATTGTTTTTTTTTTTTAGAAAATAAACACTTTACTTTTGCAGAGGCTATTTTCATGCTGTACGTACATGTCAGTATCAGTAAAAGTGGATCATGCAAAGACATGTGTTCCCTGCCAAAAGAAACACCAATGGGAGTTGACAAATGTAAGGATGATTGTAATGCAAAGTGGCGGTACTGCTGAGTATCCAGTATTGTAGTGGTGAAGCAACACATTAACTTGCAAAACCTTTGGTGGTGGTGCAGATGTTCCCTGGATACCTGGTGTGGTATCTCTATTGCAATGATCCCCAACCAGTGACTCGTGACCAACATGTTGCTCGCCAACTACTTGGATGTTGCTCTCAGTGCCCCCAAAACAGGTAGTTATTTTTGAATTCCTGACTTGATAGTAAGTTTTGGTTGAATAAAAACAAGATTTACTACCAAATAAAGCCTCCTGTAAGCTGATAGTGTGCATTGAGGCTGCTTAATAGCCAATCTTAGCCCTTATTT
Organism: Xenopus tropicalis; assembly: GCF_000004195.4. Lineage (NCBI taxonomy): Eukaryota > Metazoa > Chordata > Amphibia > Anura > Pipidae > Xenopus > Xenopus tropicalis. Next base: position 72,919,398 of record NC_030679.2, on the reverse strand, counting down.
GGCACCACCATGAACTTTTATGATGCTTGTGCTGCTCTCCAAATCATTTTTATCATTTGTACACACACAGGGTGTCTGTGCAGTTCCTAAATTGGCATTACATGGGGTCCCCAAGCTTTCGTGGGACTGAATTTTCCTTGGCCAATGTATTAGAAAGTCTAATGTTGTCAGGTCTCACAATGTGTAGAGTAGTAGTCAGCACCAAGCCTTGTGATTAGTTAGAAGTAGTGCAGGTTCCCCAATGGTCACTTTTCATCGGCATATCCTGGTACAGAAGAACAGGAACAGCACATCTTGTCTTTGTAGATTAAAATGCCTTTATTGCCTTAAACAACCTGTTTGCCCCAAAAAACTTTGCAATAAAGGCATTTTAATCTACAAAGACAAGAGGTGCTGTTCCTGTTCTTCTGTACCAGGTCTCACAATGTGGACAAAAATCAGAACCAATGCACAAAATGCACATTATATAAAAAATGCATAAACACAGTGTTAGTATATAATGAAACCTACAATTTGGCTATTGTGTTTTAAGTTTGCATTAAATTTTATTTTAAATATTATTTTTGTGTAGATGTTATTAGTAGTATTTTTTTTTTTACCTTAATTATGCTAATTGTTTTTCCAGTATGACTCACCCAGGGCATATTTGGTTGCTATGGGCAACATCACTGGTGATGTTGGCTTACACACTGTAATACATATACCCAAATGTAATGTCAATAACCATCAAAAGGTATCCCATTTAAAAATGAGTGTATTTTATGGTGATGTTCTTGTGTACAAGCATGCTCCAAGCTATACTTCCACATTGTTGCGGTGAGCAAAGTTCATTTGTTAAAAAAAATTGTAATTCCAGGGTTCCCACAGCAGATTGTGTTAATAGCTGTAGCAGACTTGTGCCCAAAGAATCACACTCTAAAGATATTTTATTATGGAATGCTGGAAGGGATGTCTTCTCCACTATGAAATATTACGCACAATGCATGCTCAATCAACAAATGCTCATGCAGTTGGGTTTGCTCTGACATATTAGACACAATTTCAGTAAATGCAATGCTGTGGTCGACTCTGGTGCTGTATTGTGGGTAGAAAACATGCCACTTTATATCAGCACTTTGCTTTCTGTAAATAACTGACCCCTGAAGTGGTCATCTTAATCCATTTAATAGTATTCTTCTGATATTCTTAAACTTGCGATGACAAAACAGCATTTTTTCCAGTCCTGTACCTAGCTTAACAAATACATCAGATTATTTCTCATTCTGGGCCTGAATTCTATTTTTTCTCTTGAACTCATTGAAAACATTTGGCTAGTGATGAGCAAAATTTTTTGGCAGGCATGGATTCCCTGCAAAATTCTGAGTAAGGAAAAAGTCATGTCAAAAAAGTCACGGTCACGTCAAGTAAGTCGCTTAAGGTTGTGTCCTAGACATGTCAAAAAAGTTGCCTGTGTCAAAAAAGTCATGCAGTTACCACATTTCACGTATGTTTCGCTGTTTTACAAATTTTCCAGCAGTTAAATTCGCTCATTACTACATTAGGCACATAATGAAACAAAATATAAGAAAAAGAAGCTGAAATCCTATATATCAGGCAAGAATGTGACAACATTTCATTTTTAAAACCACAATAATTGGGCTCCTCAGTTCCCAAACATGTAGAAAGTGTTGTCAAAAGAAGAGGTGATCCAACACAGTGGGAAACATGCCCCTGTCAAATTCAAAACGAGCATATATTTTTCAGAAAACAAAATTTCAACATTTGAAATTATGTCTTTGTACTGTTTGCTATTAAATATAGGGTTTAAATAATTAGCAAATAATTGCTTTTTATTTTCATTTACATTTTACCCAGTGTCTTTTTTGGAAACTGGGTTGTACTATAAAAAAATAATTCTATTTTTGAATGTTATATAGTCAAGAATTTTCTATTTTTAGGAAACATCTGGTACCCATATGCTCTTTTCCCCCTGATAATAACAGGGGCATGTACCACATGCATAGCTTTAACTAAATGTTGGAAAGCAGCTTGAGAAGGCACTGTGATCTTGATGCATTTTATGTTTGGTATATAGCACACCCAAAAGAGAGTTACAATGCAACTTTCATTAACACTTATTGCAAGTTACTTCAATATTTCTTGACTGAAAAATGAATAAGTAGTTAAGGTTAGACAGCTTACAAAGTTACTTCTAGATTTCTGTGTTTCCATCAGATCATGATGTATAAAATGATGTATAAAATGTTGCAAACGATGTTATGATAAAACTTTATTTTATAGCTTGTTCCCTGTGAATTATAAATGGTATAGTAAAAGATTGATTTGTAATGTATCTGACACGGAGAAATTAGAAAAAAGATTCTTTTATCCATTTAAAAGAAAAATGAGCTTTCAAAATCACTCATTAAAATGTAATAGTTAAACTTTATCTGCGAGATGTAGGAAATCTATTGGGATTTTTTACTTCTTTTAAGCTGCTGTGTTACTTAAAGTGGTTCAAATATCTAGTCCATTTTAAAATAACCTGCTCCCTGTAAGGTGGTGTACTGGGGGAATAATACTCTTTCTTGTAATATGGCCGAAATAACCCTTTAGCTCACACCAACATTACAGGGAGATTCTTTGGCAAAACACTAGTAATGGATAAACTGGGGATCCACATAGATCTTACAGACAAACTCAGAAAGAGATTTTATTCACAGTCACCAATAAGATTTTTACCAGTCCTTCACATATTACATAATATCAGCAATACATATAAGCCATAGAACGGTGTGTTTATTTCCGCCACCTGCTCAGGTTCCTGAGTTTCTCCTTTACTCAGGGACCCCTGTGGTTCACATACATTTAAAGTATGAGTTGAGGCACACATCAAAAGGGATCCCACTGAGAGGGACAAAAAAAATCACAATCTTAACCTGTGGCCCTAACTGGAAAGTGCAGCTGGGAATCTCACCTGAGCAGTTTTCGGAGGCATTCATCCCCAGAACCTTGGGGGCACATGTGTGATTGCTTGAGCCTTTTGGCTCATAAAGAAAAAAAAAAGCCTAAAAGCGACTAATCTTTTTATTATCTAAGAAAGCCTACTCAGGGGAAAACCTCAACTAACAAGGTATTTTTGCCCAAAACCCTATGTGAGTTCCTTAAAGGACAAGGAAAGGTTATTATCAAGTAAGACTTATTCTACAGGCATTTGTCTATAGTACTCACTGTAGAGCTTGTTTCCCAGATCCCTGCCTTCCTGTCTTTGATCTATCGCTGGCAGCCTGCAGCATTCTGAAGACTCCAGCAACGTCACCAAATCTGCAAGCCACTTCCTGTGGGCTGCCAGTGGCAGCCTTAAGCCGCAGTGCCTTGGATTGTGTTGTCCTGCGCATGTATGTTATAGGACAGCCCCTTCCCTGCTGTGCCTGTGCGCGCTCCCTGCATCATTAGTATGCACGTTTTAGCCCCGCCCCCTAAACGGCCCTCAGCCAATCAAAAGCGGGACCGCCGTTGCCATAGCAACGCGTGTCAACAACCACTCCATTTCTTCAGAGCTACCAGAGCACTTACACAGAGCGAGCAGTGCGCAGCGAGGGGCAAAGTAATTTCTTTCAATTTTTTTTGCATGATTGCAGCGGTAAGCAAATAAAGGGGACATATAACAAACTAAATAGAGCACTTTATAATTGTTTATATTGATTTTTAATAGTGTTTTCTACTCCTGAGCACTGTATATATTGGGCATGTGTAAAATATATAGCAGAACTAACTAAAGTGGAAATGCAGATGGACATGGGTAAAACCAGGTAGAATATATCAATCAGAATCAATCAGCTTATGCTTTTAAAATAGATATATCAATTAACCTGTGTGATTAGGATGATACTGATTTACCCTGTCATTATTTAATATGCTACAAATGCTACAAATACATATAAACTAAGATACCTGTTATAAACAATTATTCAGCAATATATACTTATGTTTGTTTGCTACTGATCAATTTCCCATAATAATTGACAAATAGCCATTTTAAAATCATTTTGTTTCCATGCTAAGTCTATTTATTTTATCTATTTTTTTTAATGTCTATTTCTTGATATTTATGTCAAGCCATACTTGTAAGTCCAGCCATATTGCCCCCTGTACCTGTGCCAGCAGCCATATTATTGCCCCTTGTACCCGTGCCAGAAGCCATATTGCCCCCTGTACCTGTGCCAGCAGCCATATTATTGCCCCCTGTACCTGTGCCAGCAGCCATATTATTGCCCCATGTACCTGTGCCAGCAGTCATATTATTGCCCCATGTACCTGTGCCAGCAGTCATATTATTGCCCCATGTACCTGTGCCAGCAGCCAGATTATTGCCCCATGTACCTGTGCCAGCAGCCAGATTATTGCCCCATGTACCTGTGCCAGCAGCCATTTTGCCCCGTGTACCTGTGCCAGCAGCCATATTATTGCCCCGTGTACCTGTGCTAGCAGCTATATTGCCAAATTAGCCAAATTTGCATTAACTTGCCCTTTCAACAGTGTAAAAAATTTCATTAACTTGCCCTTTAAACAGTTAAAAAAAATCGCATTAACTCGCCCTTTAAACAGTGTAAAAAATCGCATTAACTTGCCCTTTAAACAGTTAAAAAAATTGCATTAACTTGCCCTTTAAACAGTGTAAAAAATCGCATTAACTTGCCCTTTAAACAGTTAAAAAAATTGCATTAACTTGTCCTTTAAACAGTTAAAAAAATTGCATTGACTTGCCCTTTAAACAGTTAAAAAAATCGCATTAACTTGCCCTTTAAACTGAATACATGTTTGTGAGTGTATTTTTTACATGTGTATGTGAGTACTTGATAAAATATCCTGGATGTATATTATAAAATAGTAATTTTGGTTCATTACAGTAAGTGATTATCTAATATATAGTTTAGAAATTAATAGATCAGAAAAAACTTCGTGTGACAATGATCCAGTGTAAGATTAAAAGCATTGCTTCTGTGAGAATATCAGTAGGCATGTGTATATGAAGATCCAATCACTTATTTTTCAATATTAATATAGCAGAGAGGAGGAGATGGGCGACAAACGAGCTGTGTGGGGAGTGGCTCTGCTTGATAATAAGAAAAGAGCAAGCTCGGGAGCACGCCTAGGCTCAGGGGGGAGGGAATTCTGCACATGCTCAGTGCAGATCTTGAGGCAAAGGAAGTGGGCATTCCTTTTCAAAGATGGCCGCGCCATTCACTGAAACAAGTGTGCAGCATGCAGTAAGTGTATCTCTGTAAATATTTAATTAGGCAAGCTAGAAATATAGCGTTTTTACTTAACAACACTAGTACTATTGAATAGTGTGGTTAGTAAAATTTGACTTTCATTCCCCTTTAACTCATGCAGGTTTCCTTTATGATTGCTCAAGCCATAAGCGGTGCTATCATTTTTCCCTTATTCCTTTGGCCAACTATTGACTTTTCTCAAGGGCTATATCCTCACCTGATTAACAATGAGAAATGTTTCCTTCCAGAACACCTTCTAAGGGCAATTACTGGTTACTGCCACATAGTGACAACAACAAACCAATATAAATGACGTTTAACAAATTATTTCTTCCCCTTACATGCCAGTTGACAACATGGACACTATTAAAACACCTACTCTGCATTTAATGGAGCAGAGAAGGCATTATGAATCATTTACCATTGTTTCAGGTACAATTGGAAGAGCAGAAAGGAGCATAAATGCAAAAAAAAGCACCCCATAGGGTTCAGGGCTCATGCCCCATGCCCTCCCTCCCCCCCCTTCCTTCCTTCCTTCCTTCCTTCCTTCCTTCCTTCCTTCCTTCCTTCCTTCCTTCCTTCCTTCCTTCCTCCCTTCCTGCCTTCCTTTCTTTCTTTCTTTCTTTCTTTCTTTTTCTTCCTTTTTCTTCCATCCTTTTTGTTTGTTTCTTTCTTTCTTATTCATCTTTCTGCGTTTCTGTTTCTTTTTATCTTCTGTACTATAACTAATTTAAGAACATAACCTCTGTGTGCAAACTACAAAGTCAGTGCATCAAAGTCATGGCATAAAAAAATGGTCTTGTCTTTTTGTTCTTGGAATTCATAATTATTTTATTCTTTAACCTTTGCAAGGGTTTATTGGTTTCTAAATCATGGGTTTCCAGACACACGTGGGACAAACGTCTAAGCTGTACATAATAGTGCAATTGCTGTCAATAAATAATCAGCCACTAAATATCTAAATTATAAATGTCTTGGTTAGCAACTGTTTCCCTAACATTATTCTTTCTCTTGAATGCATCCTCATACACAATGTTCTCAACCCCATTTCTAATGAGAACAATGTAACAAAAAACACAAAGTTAGCACAGAAGATGCAAGTGAAGGCAACTCCACTTATTTTAGGTAGAAAAAAAGCACTTTAAATATGTAAATCAATCTGTATGAATCATATCAGTGTCACAAATGTTGTTACAATATAGGGTATACTAGATGCGGTTGTTGCTCATGACTGGTAAAATAGAAATGGTTGTTTGTAAAACATTATTCTGATCAAGAAGAGCCATGTTTCTTTTAAAACATTCCTTTAAGGATGCATATATTTTAAGAATTTTAAGTAAAAATTAAGCACTACCGAAGTCAGGTTAAAAATATTTTTAGAATGTTAAGTAAACAGACACAGGACCTGCCACAGACAGGGTGAACACAAGGACATTTCAGCCTTGTGTAAGGTTTTTAAATTAGTATTTCATGTCAAATTTAGCATGGCCCAACATCCTGATGTTATTTGGCCGATGTCACTGGCTCGGCACAGCTTAGTGATATCATTAGTAATCTGCTGACCAGACATATGCTCACACTGGCTTTCTGAAGGGATGAATCTTAACATGTGATAAGATGAAGGGATATGCAAGTAGTTGAATAAAGATGACTCACTTAGCTCCGGTATTTGTGGCCAACACATTATATTGCGAAACTGTAACTCTACAGACAATAATAATGGATTTCCAAAAAATTATATTGGAAACCAATTTAAAAAAAAACATTAACAGGTAACATACAAACGTCTTACATAAAATGGTTTGAACCATTAAACAGTTTGGCAATATTAACAATATCAACAATATATCAAACTCCTTTATGTACAGCATGAATATGTGTTCACCTTTTGATCACTCGCTACACTACAGTCTGGAAATCCTGAAAGTATACTATTCATCCCCCCTATATGTATTACCTCACTCCACATGTGGGGGGCATATAATAACTTTCAGATTTTGTTTTCCTATTTGGATTTTTAGCGTTAAAAGAACTTAAAAATAGCAGAAAAAAAATCAAAAGTTTTCTGAGATTTACAATGTGTCGAAATGCCTAAAAATCTGCATCTGAGATCATGTAGAAGTGAATGGCAGATGTCCCTTCCCTGAACAATTCCTCTTTATCTGCACAAAAATAATGGAAAAAAATGGGTTTTGCAGATGCGTATTTAAGATTGTGTAGTGCTAGCTCTGTGTGTCTGGAATTATATGACCACAAGCTTTAATGCCAGGTCTTTTAATGTCCTGTAAAACATAAAGATAGGTTTCATATAGAGGCAGCTTTGGACATTAATTTTCACGTGATAAGATGATTTTTGTTCATAGTATAGCATGAAACGAGAATGTCCAGCATGCCATAGTCTGAGCTTAAAGATTTTTAGTTTAATGTTTGTAACAAGACATATAAAATCCAATCTCCTATAATTCTGCTGCTCCTTTTGCTGGTAAAAAGTGCATAATCTGGAAATGAACCCATATCATTGGACCTGCACATTCAAACATTACACAGATGGCTAAGTTAAACAAAACAAGCAAGGCCAAGTGATACTCTAAAATGTATGTGATTATATAGTTAGTTAAGAACAAAATAATCTGGACATTGCTTACAGTAGCAGATGCAAAGAAAATGCAAGTAAACATTTAGATGTGAAATCAGCCTTCCTACTCTGTTAGGAAAAGTACATTTACCACCAACATTTGAGAGGCCAGATATCTGAGAAAACACAGAGAGGCCAGATATCTGAGAAAATTATAGAGAATTATGTCTGGCAATAAACAATCTTCAATAATATGGAACTCTGGGACATATCAAATGTTTGAAAAATTAAAATAAAAAAAAAAAAATACAAAACAAACTCCTGTCTTTTTTTTTTTTAATGCAAAACATCATTTAGAATAGATTAATATGCTTTGACAGTGACATTTTTAGAGAGTTAATTTTGTTTTGTATCAAGCTGCTCCACTGGGACTTAGTTTCCAGTATTTGTCCTGCTGCAATATTGATAAATCTCCTTAAGTCTCTAGCAGTTTGCAGCAACTTTTCTTCTAGGATTTGTCTATAGCTTATTTTATCCATGTTCCGGGAAAATGTGTTAAAGTGCATCAAACAATGCTACATTGAAGTCTAAAAATTTAAATAATGGATTTATTAGGTGAGATATTGAGATTTCATTCAAGTTTTTTTTAACAATTGTTTTTTGTCCATCACCCTAACATAAAGTATTTAATTGTGACATGTACAGACTACTGCTGTCCCATGGAAAGTGCTTTTAGTCACTGACTTGAAGACTAATCCTTGTGACCTCTATAACATGTTCTTCTTGAATAGAAGTTCCTTGTTTGGACATTCAAGAACCTATACTGGACCTCTTACAAACAGCTGTAGTTAGTTAAATATCAACTCAGACAACTGGCCTGCATCTTTTACAGATTTTTATTGTGACCTCTGGAGCCAGCTGAGACTTTATTAGTGATGTAAGAAAATATTATGGGAAAATGCTAATACAGGTATAGGACCCATTATCCAGAATGCTCGGGACCAAGGGTATTCCGGATAAGGGGTCTTTCCGTAATTTGGATCTCAATACCTTAAGTCTACAAAAAAATCAATAAACATTAATTAAACCCAATAGGATTGTTTTGCATCCAATAAGGATTACTTATATCTTGGTTGGAATCAATTACAAGGTTCTGTTTTATTTCTACATAGAAAAAGGAAATCAGTTTTAAAATTCTGAATTATTTGATTAAAATGGAGTCTATGGGAGACGGGCATTCCGTAATTCGGAGCTTTCTGGATAACGGGTTTCCGGATAAGGGGTCCGATACCTGTAGTACATTTTTTAACATCACTGTATTATCTATTAAATAAGCTTTAAAATGATTTCAGTTTGCAGTTTCATCATGTCAACAATACACATTACTCTTTGGTGCCAGAGTCAACTCAGAGAAAGTAAAGTGTGCATTAATCGACCTGCAAAAGCAAGCCTGCTTAGATTGAGCTTTGGGCATATGCTATTTCGGCCAATGTAATATATTATTACAAAAGTAGATAGCACCTACCATTGAGCAGAGAAAAACCCAAAAAGGGTGTGCAAGGTCAACACACTCAAATAGAAAAATAAAGAAAAAAGTATGACCTATAATATTGCACCTCCCCTCTTTTACCACAGGGAAATGAATCTATTTGCTGTTAAAACTTAACCTTTATTGAGATCCACAAATAAAAATAAAGACGTGTTAAGCAGAAATATCAAATTAAAATTTACATTAAAATTATTATTAGTCAAGCAGGACCATCCTACTGGGAAGTTAGCATTGAGAACCATAATGTATGCTATCAATGTCACAACTCTAACTGGCTATCACAAAATGTCTCCACATTAGCATGTGGCTAAAGGATTAACAGCCAAAGGGTTGACATATAATACATAAAAGGTTATAGCACTGCTGAAATATGGGCTATGGGTGGTTAAATAACTGGGTGTGGTTGGGTGTCTGTAGGTATGGCCAATTTATTTATTAAAAAATCCAAATATAAAAAAAATGGAATTGTTGAATATTGTGGAGAAATAACTCAAATCTGTGAGTCTGAGAGCTTGAAAAAATCGCTAATGAAAAAATGCCTTGAATTTTGCCTATGGCAACTCCCATTGACTTCTCCATAAACTTACAAGTTTTTTGATGCCAAAATTTGAAATTCAAGTTTTCAGATTTTTTGCAAATATATAGTGTTAGCGCAAAAGATTTGAATTATGGAATTCTTTTGAATTTGAATGGTGATAAATTGCCCCTTATATTTATATAATAATTTTATGTTATCTCTACCAAAGTACACAACCTGGCATTTATTAAGAATCAACATTATCAGCCAATCGTCTCCCCAGTTTTCCAGTTCTCTGGTTGGCTGCTCCAGCTTTCCAGTTTAATGAAATCTCTCTGCAAAGTGGCAGCATCCTGCATGGAAATTACTATTAAACAATTACAGTTATAAAATAATACTCCCCTAACGACACTGGTCCAATTAGAAAAGGTTTTATGTGCACGCTTTGTAATCTATCATTCATTCAATTCTCTATACAAGTACAAACAATAATATGTCCCAGGCCAAAATTCCTTAATTTAATTAGTCACCTTCCTTGTAACATTATATCAAATGCTTTAGTAAAATTTAAGTAGATCTTCCATGTTGTTCCAAGAGTCAGAACCAGAAATGAGTGCAGAGAACAGAAAGGAACAAACAAATCCTCCTTTCAATTTCAAATACTGTATATACTCGAGTATAAGCCTAGTTTTTCAGCACCCAAAATGTGCTGAAAAGAGTCACCCTGCTTATACTCGAGTCGGGTGCCATGGGTCCCTCCATACTAGCACCCTCTGTCCTTTGTGTGCAAATTAGGCCCCCCGCAACCAGACCCTCCAGTGCCCTGGCCCAGGCTCCCACTAGCAATACTTATTCCCCCTTACATTTCCTCCGGGACCAGGTCTGCTGCCAGTTTGCCAATGTGCAATGAGCGTGGGGTAGTACTCATATTGTTTTTGTTGACCCTCTTCTCCACTTACAGAGCTAGTTTACTGTTTTTCTTTGAAATAAATATTGAAAAACCTATACCCCACTGATGCCTCAATTAATGTAATTTTATTGGTATTTATTTTGATTATTGAAACTTAGCGGTAGCTGCTGCATTTCCCTCCCTAGGCTTATACTCGAGTCAATAAGTTTTTCCAGTTTTCTTAGGTAAAATTAGGTACCTCGGCTTATATTCGGATCGGCTTATACTCGAATATATACGGTACATTTACAAATATATGTAAAGCCATTTCAAAAAAAGTTTAAAGTTGCAAACATATTTTTGGTGGAAATTCCCTTAATAGGAAAGGAATATAACAAAAGATATTTAACTGCATTTAAAGAAAACAACTTATCTGAAAATAATAATAACCATCATCTGAAAACATTAACAAGGTCTTGGAACAAATGTAACTGTAATGAAAATTACAAAATTGTTTGTTGTTGCAGTGGGACAAAATATTAAAGATGTTTGTGATCATCTCAATTATACTATAGCGATGTTACTATGAGTATATACAGAGTCTGAATTTGTTTCTAACATCACAAAGGCTAACAATCCTATCCTTTCATTTAATTGCATCACTGAATGATGTCATGAATAAATCATACTAAAAGCAACACATGTATATGTGCATAGAGTATTGAGAAATTTTCACTTCAGATTGTATTTTAGCCTTCAATATGCTATCTGCATTGTCTTGTCAACAGTTTTGATGTCTAGATATGAACAAAATAATTGAAAACATAATGCACATAATATAAAAAGGCAAAAATAACAATAATGGAAGTGAAAAAGGTCCATCGAAAATGCTTTCATAGGAAAAGATCACAGAGCACAATATAAGGTACAAAGGTTGTTAAAGTAATGCAGCAGACGCACTGTATTTCGGAAGATGAAAAGACATCCATGGGAAGAAAGCAGATGACAGGTAACAGATGTTCTATATCAAATGAAAATGTGAAACTATGATGAGTACAGACCACGTCTGGAGAAAAGCAATATCTTACAAATAGATTGTGAGCAGTGCTAAAAAAATCCATCATTCTATGGAATATAAAATCTATACCTGGCAAACTAACAACAAAATATATTAATAATATAAGTAGTGGAGGTGTAAGCTGCACTTGGTTCATAGAAATACAGGCTATAAATACAGCCCATTGAAAAAATCCTACACTGCAATGGTGTTTTCTTTGTTATATTTTTATTTCAGTGTAAGTTCTGTAATTAAGATTGCCATCTGTCCAGTTTTGACCCGGACAACCCAGTTTTTGGTAGGGCTGTCCTGGTTAAAACTACCTGCACAGTTTTCCCAAATTGGAAAACTGGGCAGGATTCACAAAGATTGACATACTGTACCATTTGGCCAATTGCTGATCCCTGCATCATAGCCCCCTCCACAGGATGGCACAGGCCACCCCATGATGTCACACCCCACCTTTCTGACTGGAGTTCCCAGGCAGCCGATGTGGCAACCCTAACTGTTGCCCAAGGATATATTTATGTAAATATGCATTTTATTCTTATATACACATGTACATGAATATTCCTGGTTATTAGGGTTCTTTAATAAAAGAGAGAGTTCAATCCAAAATATACATTTATTAACAAAAGCTATTGACACATATCTACAGAAATGAACATGCAAAATACCTGTCTAGATCAAATATAAACATATATTTACAAAGATAATTGCAAATGTGGATATGTTACATATAATCCCACTGCCTCCCTTATACTCATCATTCCATTAAGTCTGGCATCTGTGTCCTCACTGCAAGAACTCCAGGAACACACTAACTAAAACTTAACCCATGCTAATAACCTAGAGATTGATCATAGCTGATGTGGCAAATTCTGATTGGTCAATGACCATTAAGTAAATTTTAGGGAGTTACCAATGAATTACTGTGGGAGATATGACGCAAGCAAGTCTCCCTGTTAACACTAACTGAAACGTAAAACTAATTCCTAAAGCGACATGTTACAGAAAAAGCTCAAGAAAAAGTTGTTTGTACAAATATTTAATTTCTCGAATTGAATATTGTGTAGTGCTCCCTTTTTCAGTAATTGCAGCTTTAAATAGATAATGTATTATAAAGACACCTAAATCATAGTAACCATAGCAAAAAAATGATCAGTAAATACTACCTGCTGATTAGTTTCTATGGTTTACCAGACCAGAGAAAAGTTGCCATCTGATTATTACATTACATTGTGGTAAGTATGTGCCAGCGTTGCACAATGTTTGGGGTTATTTTGGCCCATTTTTGGAAGTAGATATGACAAATCGTACCAAAGGTTATTTTCTTTTTTTCCTAAAACAATGTCACAATAAAAAAAACTGTAATTAAAAAAAATATCTATATATAGACAAATTTTCAATGAAAGATTTTTTATTTAAAAATAAAAATATTCGGCTAGAGTCGAAATATATTTGCATATATATATATATATATATATAAAATTTAATATCTAGAAGATATTGATTTTTCTTATATGGGTACATATGTTTTATGTACACACATTTCTCATGGCTCTCTTGCATGCCTACAGGTACATGAGATTGTTAAGATGGTTCCATATGTGGGTTTCATGTATGGGATTCAGTCCTTTAATTCTTCACAGCACATTGATTATATCGGGTGAATAGTATCTTAATTTTACATATCTGTCATATTGACATTTGATATCAGTGTCTGCTTTTTTGTTTAGTATTTTTTTTGTTTCCTTGGAGGTCATAAATATATATAAATGATCAGTTCCCATAGTAACAATGCCTCATTTGTTTTTCTTCCAGCAAGACATTAGAGTTTAATTTATAACATTATGCCACAAATCAATATTGTGAAATGTAGGTATTTATTTTCCTTTACCTAACATGCATTCATGAGAAACTACAGCAGTTCAGAAAAAAAAACACAATGCAAACAACTGACTGAAGAATCTGCACTAGAAAGGTGTTAGAGGGGTAGTTAAGCTACTGTTAGTATGATGTAGACATCAGCTACTGTTAATATGATGTAACTGTTAGTATGATGTAGACCTTTATATTCTAAGACAATTTGCAACTGGTTTTAATTTTTCATGTTATTTAGATTTTTGTTCCGCAGCTCTGCAATTTGGTATTTCAGCAGCTATCTGGTTGCTAGGGTCTTATGTAGGCTAGCAAACAGGCTTGAAGGTTTGAAGAAGAGATGGCAATATGAATAGGAGAGCCCTCCATAAAAAGATAAATAATAAAAAGTAATAATAACAATAAAATTGTAGGCTTACAGAGCAATAGATTTGAAAGCTGGAAAAGACAGAAAGTAATTAAAAAGCTATAAAATATAAATTACGAAAACAAAGTTGGACAGGGGGTTTGGGTTCCACCATAGCTTCCACTTCAGGGCCTCCCCAGGCTCCCCATCCCTCATGCTTACCTTGCAATCTCCAATTCGACAGGGATATAGAGGGGAGGTTAGAGGGGAGCGTGTCTGAGTTGGCAAGGCCCTCCAGGTATCTTCCTTGTGTCCTTTTGGCCCATTCCTATTATGAATGATAAGCCAACTGCGAAGATGCTAGGAAAAGGGCATTCTGTAACATACTAAAAGTTAACTTAAAGGTGAACCACCCCCTTAAGTTGCGGATATTACAAATGATTGTAGTAGTGAATAATTAGTGAATAAGCTTGCCTTAGCATATCAAAAGTACATTAAAAATCCCTTCCTACTATATAGTAACATTAATTTAATGTAATTAATGTAATTTATGCTATATTGCAATCCAGTGTAAAATTCGATTAACTTTGACATTTCTGATTTAGTCCAGATAGTTGTCTAGGCAATTCTAATTATTCTAGTTCTAGTTATTTTGAACACTTCTGATATTAAAGTAAGTTAAAAGAAACACATTGGATTTTTGACATAAAATACCTCCTCAGACATGCAGTACTCTCTACTATGTGTTATTCAGTGCTATAGACTAAGAAAAGGATTACCACCAATAAGTGAGCTTTTTTTATAATTCACACTTGAAGACAAATTTATCAACATTTGTATTTTAGTGGTTTTAGAGTTTTACCGTTGTTACAATTTGACAGCTTCCATTTACTTCTACTTGACCATGACAACTTTTATATGGCATAGTTTTACATATGTGTTTTTCATGGTATTGACCAACAATAAATGGCATAGAATTCATGTGGGTTTTGTTTAAAAAAATTGAGTTAAAAATATGAACATTAGTAAATGCCCAACTTAATGTTGTAACATGCATAGTATGAAAATGACTTTTGCTACTACATTTCGTTTCTACCTTTCTAAGCCACAATACTGCTAGACTGTTCTTGCTGTTGGAAAATGCTGAAATAGTAATGAAAAATATAATATTGAACTAAGACAGAGCCAGTATATAAGATATATTTGTAGACCATGAGGCACTTTTCAAAAGATAAAAACTTTATAATAGCAGCATCAGGGATATTCTTAGGCATGAAGTCTTAAGAAAAGGGCCCCATGCCTTTTAACTGCCAGGTAAGAGCAATACAAGCAGCAAATTGTGTGAAAATTCACCTTATACAAATATTTTACATTTTGTCTGCAATTAATCTGCAGTGCATTTTGGGATGTTTCATTGAGTCTGGTGTTGGATGCTAAGGTTTAAACTATGTCCAGACTTCTGAGTACTGCACAGCAGGAATAAATAGCAATGTATGCCCATGGCTACTGCAGGTCAATAACCTGATGAGATTGAAGTTTTCTATATTCTTGTTCTGGGAAACTATGAGGAAGGAATCTGGTTATAATAATATTATTGTATGATTATTGTATATACAGGTTCATAATTTAATACAGTACAAATATTTTGTTTCAATATCTGGTTTTAAACTATTTAACTGTTTGTAATGTACTGTGCTATTTCTAAGCACAATATCGTACTGCTACAAAGTTGTTTTAAATTAAACCATCTATTTAAAAATTGATATACAGACTTTCACATTTAAACTTTTAAAGTACTACTGTGATTTTGCATGTATGTCTAATATTCTTCGCTCAAGTGAAATAAATTCTAATTGCCACCAATATTTTGATTCACTCTCTCATCATACCACATACTGTATTGACTACTGCAACTCTCTAACTCCATTCCTTTTCTGATACCAGACTCATATACATAAGTAACCCCAGCTCCCTCTTTACCTCTTAAATGGATTGTATTTTTGTATGACCAATATATAAAACCATTCATAGCACAGTGCTACAAAATATGTTGGTACATTATAAATACCTGTTATTAACACTATTATTATTATTATTAATAATAATAATAATAATTATAATAATAAAGGGAATAGGTGGAATGAAGAAGGGATGTATGAAAGAGAAGCGGAAGTAGTCTAGTTAGTTCTCTGTATGTATTGCATAAAAGGTGTTAACTGCATTTATTTATTGTGTGCCACATCTGAGTTTCTGCGTTGTTGTCTTGGACTCCCAGGCTCAGGAGCTATGATGATTGACCAAGTGAAAATAGCATAAAGCAAACTTATAAAGGCCATTCATTACTAAATTAGTGGCATGTCCCTGGGGCAGGTGGGAAGAAGCAATAGGGTAGCAAGGAGAGGTACTAGATACACCTCATGTCTGTTGACCAAGGCAATCGGTAAAAGCCCCCAGTGACCAGAGTTCAGTTCCACAGATACCCTAAAACACTATCTCTCTCTCTCTTTAGCATTACTAGTAGAAAAAAAGGGAAGTTGTGCCAATTAGCTGCCCGTCACCCCAGTGACTGGAAAGCATGTACTCATAGTTGCTAAACCACACCTTTAAACCACTTATTGCAAGGATATTATAACACAGGAAGCCTATGGGGGATGATAAGGAATGTAGCTGCATGACATTGTGAGGCACATATTAAACATGACTAAATCTGCAATCTGGTCACTGACACCATTTACTAATGATAATAATTTCTTTTTTCTTATTTGGATAGTTTTGTCCTAAAAAGTTGCAGATACAAAAAGGCTGCGACTTTTTTGAGATTTACTATGTGACAAAACAGCTAAAAATCAGAATCTGACAATTCGCCAGGTAAAACTTGCCAAGATCATGTAGAAGTCAATGGCAGATGTTTCAGTGCAACAATTCGAAAAAGTTGCAGTTGCAGTGCGCTTTATTTGAATTTTTAGAAAGATAAGTTTTTAGTAAATCTGTCCCATAATCTAGGTAGAAAAGTAGACAGCCAATAATTAGATGCTCACTTTACATTACTTTAGATTGTAAGCTCTATGGGGCAGGGACCTCTTTCCTACTGTGTCTCATACCTCATGGCACTTACTCCCTTTGTATTTATATATATATATAAATACAAAGGGAGTAAGTGCTGCATGTAATTTTGTACTTTGTAAGATTGTACAGCGCTGCGTACCCTTGTGGCGCTTTATAAATAAAGTTATACATACATACATACTTTACATTCACAATTTTTCCTTCAGACAAAATACAGAGAAGAAATTGATGAGCAACATCTTGTAGCAGTTTGATATTCAAAGAAAGAGATTATGTCAGCAAATCATTAAAGGGCACACATCATTTAAAGTACAATTTTACAGGATTTTACAGCAATAACTATCAAAACTAGTGACAGACGTTAGCACTAAACATTATAAAATAATAAATAACTGGGTTGGTAGTAGAGATGAGCGAATCTGTCCTGTTTCGGTTCGCCGAAAAATCACAGAATGGTTAAAAAGATTTGCCGCACCACCAAAAATTATCACCCAATCAAAAAAAAATTTTGACACACAACATTTTCGCCATTTTGCCAATCTTTCAAAATACTCGCAGATTTTTCGGCAAACCGAAATGGGACAGATGTGCTCATCACTACTTCCAACTTCAAATAAGGTGTGGGTGAATCTGGGGATGAAAAGCCCATGTTAAATGTCAGTAAATAGAGATTTTGTATCTCAGGGATAACATGCAATATACTTAAATTGCATTAGGTCATAGACAGTTCAAGCAGAATGCTCAGATTTTATTTTTTTTTTCTCAGAATCTATTACATCTTCGGCATATTTCTTATGTTAGGTAATTTTAAATAAATTACCTCAGAAGACTTTGCAGTTACCGTATATACTCGAGTATAAGCCGAGTTTTTCAGCACCAAAAATGTGCTGAAAAAGTCACCCTCGGCTTATACTCGAGTATATGGATTTGAAAGTAAGTGTCTGGCATCCGTTGTGCAATCTGCTCCCCCCGCCAGACTGTACCTGCAGACTGTACTGCCGGACCGGCCGGACGCACGCACGCAGACGTAGTAGGAGTGTCGCGATGCTCTCGCACCCCCCCAGACTGTACCTGCAAACTCAATTGCCGGCCGGGCGACCTTCCGGACACATGCACGCAGACGGGGTAGTGAAGCGATACGCTCGCACTCCCCCAGACTGTACCGCCAGGTGGCCGACCGGCCGGAAGCACGCTCGAAGACGGGGTAGTGAAGCGATACACTCGCCCTCCCCCCACAGACTGTAGCGCCGGAGGGCCGCACGCACGCAGGCAGATGGAGGAGTGACGCGATGCGCTCACACCCCTCCCCCCGACTGTACCTGCAGACTGTACCGCCGGACGGCCAACCAGACACACCCACGCACGACCGGCAGGTATGATTATTATCCACTTCACATATGGCATTCAATTGTGGGCTGTTTTGTAATAAGATGAGGAGCAATGCAAAAGAAAAATGCTAACAACTGGCTGACACATCCAAGTCTTTTATTTCCTAATAAGATGCTTTTCAAAGAGTTAATATAGAACATACATCTCTTTCTGTAGGCAGGCATACACAGCACAGAATGCGAGTGGCATTTGGATCCTGCTTGCTGCACATATGTCACTGGCCAAGCAGTCTGTCTAAACCAATAGTAATCACTTCACATGTGTTACATTGGGAGGTTATGGAAGTGCCACTCCATCACTGCAGCCCATTTTGTAAGCTCCTGCCATTGACAGGTTTCTAGGACTCTCTAGACAGAGAGTCTGTTTTTTTCCCTTCCCCTCTAGCATAAATGATTTTGCATGAGCAAGTAAAGGAAGTTAAAAAAAATCCTCCACAAATCTTTAGGAAACATTCAATAAAACCTGGCATCTGGCAACGGATGTGTCTGGCATCCGTTGCACACGAAACCCTAGGCTTATACTCGAGTCAATACGTTTTTCCAGTTTTCTTAGGTAAAATTAGGTACCTCGGCTTATACTCGGATCGGCTTATACTCGAGTATATACGGTAGTTGAATTATACTTATTGCTAAAGGCAAAACTTCTTTGTAAACGTATAAAATGCATAAAAATTGATTCTGTGGGTTCTTGCCGTTCTTTAACGTAAAGACTGATTTCACGTTTCTCGGCTGCAGTGTGCTGTTGAACTTGTTGTTTACATAGTTGATTTTTTCCTTTATACATTAAAGTTAATTAAATAGTTTACAGATAAAAGGCCAAAGTTTCTTATTTTTCAATCACAAATTGTAGTGTCACTGAATGACAAAAGCTGATTGATGAATGCAATGAGGCGTTTAATTAAATGTACTAAGCACACACAGAGGACTGCCAGCATGATGCTTACACTGAAATTTCGGTGTTTTAGAAAAGAAAGAATAATAAGAAATAAAAATAGAATGTAACAGTGTGCCTTTTTCCATTACAGACCAAATTCACATTTGTGAATAATGTTGACAGTACAATATTTTATGTAATTAATATGTTCCCTAGATAGGAAAAAATTACATATGATATAAATAAAAATATTTCCAAACCATAGGCATCATATAAAAAAACGCAGGTAAATGTAGTTTAATCACAAAATGTACAAAAATAAAAACCTGCTGGCTTGTGTGAAATTAGATTTTTTATATCCTTCAGCCTACATGGTTGATGAGACACAAGTACCTGACTGTTAGATTACTGATAGATGACTGATAGATACAATAACTAGTTAAAAGTCTTATATATTAAGGAAGTATAACTTCGCTTTGCTTTGCTTGTAGGCATTAAATGTTTTTCATATAAAAACATTTTTTGTGCAAAATGCAACTTAGTCACACAAAGTTTTTTGTGATTTATTATGTGAGAAAACAACAACAAATGAAAAAATATGCCATCTAAAAGCTGATGAGATCATCTAAAAGTTAATGGCAGTCCTGTTACAACTGGAAGATCTTTGTTTGCTTCATGGTTTTAGAGATTTTTGGCTTGTCATGCTTGTAATGTTGTCATTTGTGCGACAATATATTCAGATCTTTTGATAACTGACTGACATTCATGGAAATTAGTTTAGTTGTGGTTTCAAAAAGCTCTAAAACCTTGCATCTTGCAAATCATGAAAAAGTAAGCAAATATATTTTAAAATAATGTACCTACTCACATTCTAAGGTTCCTAAACTGCAGAATGGTGCAATTTGGTGTAAGTATATATGCTATGTAGCTATTTCTAGAGGACCAGCAGTTAGACTGTAGTTTGTGTTAAATGCTCTTTTGCTTTTTTTTTTTTTTGCTATGTTTGCTCCATTTAGTAAAGTTCTATAGAGAGTGATAATGATTTGCACCAGAAATAACTCCAGAGCCTGTATACTAAACTGTGGTCACTGTAATTGTGGATTTTTTGATGCACATAGGATTTTACCTATTATTATTGTACCTAAATCCACTTCTATGCTGCTACACAAGGTTTACTAAACTCAAGTGTCAGAATTATTACTCAGTCACATCAAGGTTCACACCATTTTCCTGTAAAAAAAAAAAAATAACAAAATTCTAAAGTTGGCAAGATGTGATGCAGTGGCATAACTTGGTCAAGCCAGGCCCCTCTGCAGAGAGTAAGAGAGCCCATGTACACCCAGTCCCTGCTCCCCCACCCCCCCTTCCTAGCTCCAACTGCACCTCCTGGCCCTGACAGCGCCACTATATTTAAGGTAGGTGGGGGTACAAAGGTACAACAGACCCAGTGGTCTGTGCCCTCCTCCTCCTGGTCTGCTGTATATATAGTTATGCCAATAATGTGATGCCAGTTTTTAATATGTCCTGGAGTCAATAAAGATAGCACTTCCCTTTCAGAAAACTGTGCACAAATCAAAAAGGGAAGTAGGCAGTTGAAAATATTTTTATGACCTGTAATATATGCTTATTTCATTAGTGCATGCTGAATTAATGGTTTTTATGAACCATTGTTTCTCTTCAAAAGCTACAACTAGTTGCATATTATCTGGCTTACTGTGCATTATATACCAGCTATTTATATTACTGACTACTCCTCTGGAGGAAACCTATGTGCCTGGGTAACCATATATTGAAGCTACAGTGCAGAGGAGGCGGGTACGGGCTTGTACTCATGAGCATCCTATTCTTCCTAATGTGTCCCGTATTTACACAGAAGCATGGTCGAACACAGGTGGGATGCAACATGCGGTGTTCCACCTGCGTTTGGCAGTTACATACACCTGTGTGAATACAAGTGTATTAGGAAGAATAGGGTGCATTTGTTTCTGCACTTCCCTGCAGTGGAACGCAGAGGAACACAACGCAGGGAAGCACAGAAGCAACCGCTCTTGAGTACGAGCCCCAAGATTTTGTTGAGGGGGAGGCTACCAATAGAAGCCTTTCCACTGGGCAACTTATAATTATATAGGAATATACAGCAGCTGGTATTGGGGATGCAAAGCTTTCCTAAGTCTTTATTATTCTCTGCATATGCTGCAGTGGTAAGCAGATCCCATTATCAAGAACTGTACCATACACAACAGGAATATGAAAGCAAGGGGGGGAATTTCATCCCTGGAATTCAACAGTAGTAAGCTACCACCAACTTACCATAAAAATGAAGGCAGCACCTCACAGTATTCTTAATTGGGTTAACAGTCTAATGCCATTTAATAAATGGAAATATTAACAAAAATAGTACCTAGAGGTAAATTGCTTAGACAATTGATTATTCTATCTATTAAGTGTTAGTGTCTTTATTTCTATAAAACAAAAATATTGTCCCTATATCTTATTTCAAAAGCTTTACTTGAAAGATAAAAACAGAACTTGGTATCTGGCATCATATAATTTGAAAAACTGATATAAAAATTAAGAACATTAATGCTTTTGCCATCTTTTAACCTAAATGTAAACTGTATAGTCAGAGAACCAATATAATTTTTATATAACATACTTTCTGCATTTAACAATCTGTTTGGTATAATCCATTGCTAATGACAAAGATGGGATTTTGGTTCGCTCCCTTGTTAGAACAGATTGTTCTGAAGTATGCCAGTTTTATTATTGACCAACCTGTATTTTGGAGTGATTTTCTCTTCATGTATCCCAAAAAACTCACACAAACCAATAATCATGTGTTGATAGGTGAATTAGTTTCAGAATTCTAATGAAGCTCAGCAGCTGGGAGACAGACAGCTCATCTAAAGATTAAATGAGAAAAATTGCCACTTTTGCTGGTTCCTTTAGAAACTCATTTACATTCTGTCAGCTTTTATTAGGAAAGGAAACAGCAAATATTGAAGGAAATATGCATGAATTCTGCACTGCACTATCCTATAAGAAAAGGCACCTTCCTGCCAGAGCATATTGCTGTATCATTAACAAGTTTGCAACAATCATCTTAAGTATATAATGATAGCATATTTTTTTAATCTTTTACCAAATTGTCTTATTATGAAATGAATAAAAAGAAAATATCTGGTATAGCTTATGCTAAATGGTATTTTAACATATGTTCATGTTAAGATATGTTTAGATTCAAGAAGTCACCCAAACCCCTCTTAATGGCATTAACAGAATCTGCCATCACAACATCACTCGGACTTTTCTCAACCTCATTGCCCTCAGTGGTTGTTAATGCATCCTTGCAACACTTTATTGTTTATATGTCTCTCAGTTAAAGAGCAGTGGTGGTGATGCCCTATGGCAGGTAGATGCAGTGCTCTGCGCCTCACATCAGAATTTTTATCCATAGATATTCCATAGATTTCAAAATTATAATTATTAGGCATTAATAATTAAATAAGCAGCACCAGTGACATTTTGTAATGCTATTCCAATTTCATATTAGCAATCCATTTCTGCCTGTATTGGAAAGTTAAAAGTAAAAAAACCTTGGTTGCTAACCCAATTCAATCCAACACAAATCCAATGGATGCTTTAAAGGAGAACTAAACCCTAAACATTATGGCTAAAAATGCCATATCTTATATACTGGCTAATTGCACCAGCCTAAAATGTCAGAATCTCAACAGCAACAATAATCCAGAACTTAAAACTTGTCACAGGAGGTCACCATCTTGAGAAGGTAAGCTTAGGGGTTGTCACAAATTATCAAGCAGAAAATGAAGATGGCCTGTAATATATGCTAATGCTACAGGGCTGATTATTAAATTCTGATGCTAATTGCACTGGTTTCTAAACTGCCATGTAGTAATTATCTGTATTAATTACTAATCAGCCTTATATTGTGATTTATATTCTGTATATACAGTATATTGTGTCAGTCCCGAAGCTCAGTAACTGAGAGCAGCACAGAGCATTTGCAGTGAATCAAAAGAAATGTAGATAGGGAGATACTGGGGCACAGATGTTCCCTACTAAAGGGCTGCCTTCTCTACTTAAACTTTAGTTCTCCTTTAATACATTGCTGCACAACAAAAATGAATGTACTGTAATTTGCAAAATGTTAACTGTAAATGTTAAACATCTCCCCTCTCCCCCACCCCAAGAGATTTGGAAGTTGGAATAGGGCATGATCTTGAGCACAAGATGGATTGTACCATTGCAGGGATTGATGGGAATCAGAGATCATTTGACTAAAAAGGCACATGACTGACCTTCACCAAAAGCATTGATTATAGATCAGCTATAGTTTGAAGATCCTCTTTAAGGCATGACTTTTTTTAGCCCAATATCAGTGTTGTTACATATATATATATATATATAGTTACATAGGCTTGAAAAAAGACCATCAAGTTCAACCCTTCCAAGTAAACCCAGCACACACAAACATATACTGTACTATACTATGGGGCTGATTTACTAAGACACGAATTCGAATCCGAATTGGAAAAATTCCGATTGGAAAACGAACATTTTGCGACTTTTTCGTATTTTTTGCGATTTTTTCGGCGCCTTTACGACTTTTCGGAAATTATCGCGACTTTTTAATTACCAATACGATTTGCGCGAAAAAACGCGAGTTTTTCGTAGCCATTACGACTTGCGCGAAAAAACTTGCGTTTTTTCGCGCAAATCGTATTGGTAACGAAAAAGTTGCGATAATTTCCGAAAAAATCGCAAAATACCTATCATTACGAAAAAAACGCAATCGGACGCATTCGGCCGTTCGTGGGTTAGTAAATGTGCCCCTATGTGTTATGTAATATATTGACCTATTTATACACTCACATAAACCATATATACCAGCATCAATACTAACTGTAGATTTTAGTATCACAATAGCCTTGGATAATATGCTTGTTCAAGAACTCATCCAGGCCCCTCTTAAAGGCATTAACAGAATCTGCCATTACCACATCACTAGGAAGGGCATTCCCCAACCTCGCTGCCCTCACCGTGAAAAACCACCTACACTGCTTCAAATGAAAGTTCCATTCCTCTAATCTAAAGGGGTGGCCCCTGGTGTGTTGATTGTTTTTATGGGAAAAAAATAACATCCCCCAACTGCCTATAATCCCCTCTAATGTACTTGTACAGAGTAATCATGTCCTCTCCAGAGAAAACAACCCCAACCTTGACAGTCTAACCTTATAGTTTAAATCTTCCATCCCCTTTACCAGTTTAGTTGCACGTCTCTGCACTCTCTCCAGCTCATTAATATCCTTCTTAAGGACTGGAGCCCAAAACTGCACTGCATACTCAAGGTGAGGCCTTACCAGGTACCTACAAAGTGGCAAAATTATGTTCTCATCCCTTGAGTCAATGCCCTTTTTTTTATACAAGACAGCTTTATTTGCTTTAATAGCCACAGAATGACACTGCCTGGAATTAGACAACTTGTTATCTACGAAAATCCCCAGATTCTATTCAATAAAGGATCCCCCCAACACACATACCATTTAGTGTATAACTTGCGTTTATATTATTTCTACCAAAGTGCATCATTTTGTATTTGTCAGCATTGAACCTCATTTTCCAGTTTGCTGCCCAGTTTTCCAATTTTGTCAAATCG
Source organism: Xenopus tropicalis (assembly GCF_000004195.4). Taxonomy (NCBI): domain Eukaryota; kingdom Metazoa; phylum Chordata; class Amphibia; order Anura; family Pipidae; genus Xenopus; species Xenopus tropicalis. The sequence goes on along the minus strand of NC_030679.2, from coordinate 72,894,321 downwards.
CTCTGCAAAGCGGCAGCATCCTGCATGGAACTTATAGTTTTGCACAATTTAGTATCATCAGCAAAAATAGAAACAGTGCTTTCTATGCCCTCCTCCAAGTCATTAATAAACAAGTTACCACCACTCTTTGTAATCTATCCTTCAGCCAGTCTTCTATCCAAGTACAAACATTATGTTCTAGGCCTACACCTCATTTATATGTCATTATCCCTGTATTCAAAGAGCAACAAAGAAGCTAATAAGCCTTCCTTCTGATTGCATGTTGTAAATACAAGGGACAGCTGCACATAGTGAGCACGTTCTTAACTGGTTTGATGTTGGAGTTGGCATTGGTATTTGTTGTCTTAGTGGGCATGTGTGACAGTGTGTCATCTAAGTGGTAATTGCAGCCAAACCTCCCCCACTCCATCTTAAATACTGCTACGAGAATGCTTCTATCTAATAAAAGGATCTTATACCTTTCCCCACTATATACAAAATGGATCATCGGCTAATAGTACGTAGCTGTTTCTGAACCCTACCACTGTTTCTGTCCCAAATGAAGCATTATTTAACAGAATAGGTATACATTGTATCTTGATGACGTTGCCATTTGACAAAAATCTTTATAATCCACCAAACAGACATCTAAAATATAAATGACCGAATTAACTGTTTGTATTTTCTTATTAAACCAGCTATTTGTATTGCAGTTAATTTGCAAAAAAATGTGTAAAATATAAAGTAACACTAAATTACATTATTGGTAACTTTAAAACTTGGCAAGAACAGTATTTGGCATTTAAATAGTGCACCTTTTTTGGAAAAAAGTTACACACTCTAGGCACAGCCTTGCAGTTTATTTTCCTCAACCAAACCATAACAAATGTTTTTTTATATCTCAAGTAACTCACACATGTTATTTTTCTAAATTAGTTGGGATATGATAAGATTATACAAATCTCATGGTTTGCTGGCCCAAAAGTAATGAACTCAATGAATCAATTTGTCTTTATTTTATTTGCATACCCACAAAGAATTAATCATAATTTAAAAGAAACTGGTGTCACTTTCCATCACTCATTAGCAATGAGCCTGGACAATCTCTCTGAAAAATATATTAAAAAGATAGGGAAGTGAATGAAGTGTATCTTAAATTATTACACAAAATTTAGTGAAGTGCAAACACTTATTAGTTTAATAAACCCAAGTGATTCTAAACCCTACACACAAAATTTAGAAATGTAATAGATCTTTTATTGTGTTGCTAGTATTATGGTATGAACTGTATTTTTGTAAAAGGAAATAAACACATAAGCTAAACTGCTACCACACCTCTTACGGGCCTTTTTATTAAGTTTCTAGACTCCATTGTGTCCTTGTCTCTAGTTTGATTTGCATTGATGGTGTAGTTCATGTTTGAATTTTAATCGGTTCACATTTTTCTATTTCTAGTCTGTGGTATTCCTAATTTTATCCTAGGTCTTGCAGTACTTTACCTGGATAAAGGGGACTAACTGATGTAAAATACACTTGAAATATGTAAATAAAAAGAGTAAATTATATGATTATGCCCTAAAATAATACCTTTCTGGAAGGAAGTCTGTGGCCTTATAAAATCCATCTTAGCAATTCCTCTTGCTACAGAATTGCCTATCCCAAAACTAAAACGCCCAGCATAAAAATTGCAAGCCTGTCTAGATATTAAAAAAAAAAAATGATTAATCAATTAATACTGACCAAGCTACAATCAGAATATAAGCTTTGCTGGCCCCAATGATACACAGCTCCTGAATGGGACCCAAATACTTGGGGAGGGATAGTTGATAAGGCTACAATAACTTTTTCTCCAATACAGTTGCAAACCTCAGCTAGATGGAAACCCTGCATCATTTATAAGATATCCTTTGGTTACTGTTTTGGAATAGCTGCAAACCATGTTAATAGGTTTAATATTGTTAGATGTTGCTTGCATGTGACTGATTTCTCATTGTACTTCAACTATCAGGAATGTTTCATAACTGTATTTGTTTGAAATGTCAACCACTCATTAAAATATGTAATAAAAATTGTGAGTTACAAAAAAAAGAAAAAATAGAGAAAGTAAAGAAAAAATAGAGAGAGTAAATAAAACAAGTTTCTGAAGCTGAGTATTGATATAATTGTATAAACTATGAAGTGATATTCTGGCTAACATGATCATTTATAAAATATGACATGCTATCTTATGTGAATTTGCACTTTTTTTAATCCTGGGTTATATATTGGTATTCCCCTTTCATTTAGGTGAGAATAATTCCAACTATCAATTTAGAGGCCATGCATTTTAACAGCCAGCAGCTGCAAGGGCAAACAAGATTTGGAGCTGCATTAAAAGGGCTATACTGAGGTTAATTCTTCAACCTTACAAAGCATTGGTACAGTATGTAATAAACAGTGGAGTTTTAGTGATCAGTGCTCAAATGTGGTATTATTGGATTAGGAGGAGTCCAAATAAACTGGTAAAGGGTATTAAAAGTCTCAGTTATGATATGTTATGATATATTACTCATGATGAGGGAATCTGTCCTGTCCCTAGGATGTCTTATGGGAAGGCCTAATGCTTTCCCAAGGTTAAATTTCTTTTTACTTCCAATGGGAGCAGAAGCATGACAAAAAAAGCCACTAGAAAAATATACTCCTTAGTATGTGTAGATTTCCTATATACCTCAATATTTAGATTGCCCCCCCCCCCCCCCCTTTGGAGTATCTTTAGATTTGCAGAATTGATATTTCAGATTCATGCAGTATGCCTGGGGATGGTGAAATATTTGGTGGTTCTTCTGAGGGGTCATCTTCTTCTTACAGTGTAACACTTGACCCATCACCAGTTGTACCCCAAACAACTGAAAAACAGTCGTCAAGATGTTTACTGACAAACTTACTGACAAGAGACTACATGCAGATCACCCAGTTGCAGCATCAGCTTCCTAGGAGAGCAGAGCTAAAATTCATTACCTTCCTTTAATAGGGTGCAATCTAAACTGTTTACTAATTGCCAGTTTACTAATTTTGGCCAATAACCTTTCATGGGGGTTTTAACAGACATATGTCAGAAATCTTGGAATAACAATTGCCCAGTATCATTATTAAACCAAGGTAAACATTCTATTAAAATGGACAGGAACCATATAATATAAAGAAATTACTAAATTTGGTTGATCAAATAAATACTGAATTCCACATTGCCTATTAGCATTATATCTTAAAAAGCTAAAATGGACATACCATTGGAAAGCAAGTTCCACACTGAAGGCCATAGTCAACTACTTCAAATCTTAGTGCAACTCAGACATATCTAATTTGAAACTACCAAGCACAAAATAAACAAGATTTAAATAAGAAGGGAGTAAACAAAGGTGCCATCTGTAATAACTGCTATTCATACTGGCACTAAAGCCATTAGTACAAACCGTAAGAAACTCAGAAGATACACAGGGGATCACAGTAGGAAAAAAAAACAGGCAATTCAATAATTCTGTGTCTTTTTCTAGCATGATCATAATCCAAGACTTCCAAAATTCTCAGAATGTATATTTATTATAAAGATATACAACCTCTAAAACAGGGATCCCCAACCCGTAGCTAGAGATGTTCGCAAGTCCGCAAATTCGCGAACTTTTCGTGATGTTCGCAATTTGGGTTCGCCGGCACCGAAAAAATCGCAAAACTTACGATAACGGTACGAATTCTCCGAAAAAATCGCAAAACTTACGATAACGGTACGAAAAAGTCGCAAAACTTACGATAACGTTACGAATGATCCGAAAAAGTCGCAAAACTTACGATAACGGTACAAATGATCCGAAAAAGTCGCAAAACTTACGATAACGTTACGAAAGCTCCGAAAAAGTCGCAAAACTTACGATAACTTTACGAAAGCGCCGGAAAATACGAAAAAGTCGCAAAATTACCGATCATTTCGAAAAACGGCGTGTGTCAATTTTTCAGAGGTTTTTGCCCTTGATCCCCCTCCTGCATGCCACTGTCCAGGTCGTGGCACCCTTTAAACAACTTTAAAATCAGTTTTCTGGGCAGAAATGGCTTTTCTATTTTTTAAAGTTCGCCTTCCCATTGAAGTCTATGGGGTTCGCAAAGTTCGCGAATATTCGCAATTTTCGGCGGAAGTTCGCGAACTTTTTTTTTGAGGTTCGCTACATCCCTACCCGTAGCTCGCGAGCAACATGTTGCTTGCAGCCACTCTTGATGTTGCTCGCGTAGGTCTCCCAGCAGGTGTCCATTAACATCCCCCGATCCCTTCTCCCTAGGGAAGCATGTAAAAGTTACAGATCCAGCTCCCAGTGTGATTGTGATCGGTCCTCCTGTCATATCATGTTACAACAGCAAGATCTTTTCTCTCCCTCCCTTCCTAGCCCCTCCCACTCACTCACTTGTGATCGCTCCTCCTGTCATATTCTGCAGTGAGCAGGGGCGGGAAGAGTCGCAGAGAGAAGATCATGCTGCTATTAGAGATGTAGCGAACTGTTCGCTGGCGAACTAATTCGCGCGAACATCGGGTGTTCGCGAACGCGGAAATTCGCGAACTTTTGGCGATGTTCGCCATTTTGGGTTCGCCGCGTTATTTTTTGGCGTTTTTTTTTTCCTTTCGTTATATTTTTGGCGTTTTTTTGGCGTTATTTTTTGGCGGGTTTTTTTTGGCGTTTTCTTTACAAAGTATTTTTCAGAGAAATTTTTGCTTGATCCCCCTCCTGCATGCCACTGTCCAGGTCGTGGCACCCTTTAAACAACTTTAAAATCAGTTTTCTGGCCAGAAATGGCTTTTCTAGGTTTTAAAGTTCGCCTTCCCATTGAAGTCTATGGGGTTCGCAAAGTTCGCGAATATTCGAGAGTTTTGCCGAAAGTCCGCGAACGGGTCCGCGAACATTTTTGGCGATGTTCGCTACATCCCTAGCTGCTATAACTAACTGCCGGACTCCCCCTAAGAGGGGGGCTAGGAAGGAGGGTAAGCCTCCTGTTATATCCAGTTACAACAGCACAATCTTTTTCTGTTCCCAGGAGCTGGGAACGGAGGGAGAGAAAATATGGTGCTGTTGTAACTGGATATGACAGGAGGACCTATCACAATCATGCTGGGGACTTTGTAATACATTATTTGCTGTGGGCTAGGGAGAAAGGATTTTGGAATAAAAAGGTGCTGGGAAGGGACAGAGAGAAAAGGTTGTGCTGCTATAACTCACTGCTGGATATGACAGGAGGCACTATCACAAATCAGGGAGCAGGGGGGGGCAAAGAAGGAGGGAGAGAAAAGACCCAGATCAGTCCTGTGAGCCTCCTGTCAAATCCAGCTGTGAATTATACCAGCACAATCTTTTGAGTTCCAGCTCCTCCACTGAATATTTTTTTCATCTGTTGCCAGCCCCAGCACAATAATTTTTTGGGAAGCCATCCCAGTGACCCCTTCTCCTCACCCATGCCACTGCTGTGCCAAATTTAATATTTCACATTCTCTGTCACCCATTACATTTTTGTACAAATCTTGCTGCCCAGTCGTCGTTGTGCCACCTACTCACCCATAGAGATGTAGCGAACTGTTCGCCGGCGAACTAATTCGCGCGAACATCGGGTGTTCGCAAGTCCGCAAATTCGCGAACTTTTCGTAATGTTCGCAATTTGGGTTCGCCGGCACCGAAAAAATCGCAAAACTTACGCTAACGGTACGAAAAAGTCGCAAAACTTACGATAACGTTACGAATGATCCGAAAAAGTCGCAAAACTTACGATAACGGTACGAATGATCCGAAAAAGTCGCAAAACTTACGATAACGTTACGAAAGGTCCGAAAAAGTCGCAAAACTTACGATAACGTTACGAAAGGTCCGAAAAAGTCACAAAACTTACGATAACGTTACGAAAGCTCCGAAAAAGTCGCAAAACTTACGATAACTTTACGAAAGCGCCGGAAAATACGAAAAAGTCGCAAAATTACCGATCATTTCGAAAAACGGCGTGTGTCAATTTTTCAGAGGTTTTTGCCCTTGATCCCCCTCCTGCATGCCACTGTCCAGGTAGTGGCACCCTTTAAACAACTTTAAAATCAGTTTTCTGGGCAGAAATGGCTTTTCTATTTTTTAAAGTTCGCCTTCCCATTGAAGTCTATGGGGTTCGCAAAGTTCGCGAATATTCGCAATTTTCGGCGGAAGTTCGCGAACAGGTTCGCGAACTTTTTTTTTGAGGTTCGCTACATCCCTACTCACCCACTTATATAACTGTACCAGAAATATGTTTCCAAAAAGTTCCACTCTTACATTTATTTTATTCCTTGTTCCTCTGTGCCATTTTCCTTTCCATCATCTCCTCTACCTGTTTGCTCCTGCCATTCTCTCTCCTCTATATATCCTTGCTGCTTCTGTGCCATACTGCCTCCCATCTGTACCCTCAGAGTTCCAGTGTGCCATTATGCCTCCCATCTGTACCCTCAGAGTTCCAGTGTGCCATTCTGCCTCCCATCTGTACCCTCAGAGTTCCAGTGTGCCATTCTGCCTCCCATCTGTACCCTCAGAGTTCCAGTGTGCCATTCTGCCTCCCATCTGTACCCTCAGAGTTCCAGTGTGCCATTCTGCCTCCCATCTGTACCCTCAGAGTTCCAGTGTGCCATTCTGCCTCCCATCTGTACCCTCAGAGTTCCAGTGTGCCATTCTGCCTCCCATCTGTACCCTCAGAGTTCCAGTGTGCCATTCTGCCTCCCATCTGTACCCTCAGAGTTCCAGTGTGCCATTCTGCCTCCCATCTGTACCCTCAGAGTTCCAGTGTGCCATTCTGCCTCCCATCTGTACCCTCACAGCTCTTGTGTGCCATACTGCTTCCCATCAGCTACACCTCAGATTTTCACTGGCAGAAAACATGCAGTGCCAGATTTCACACTGATATTTTGATATTATATAACATTTTTATATAGTGTATATTCTTCTTATTATTATTATTATTATTAAAAATTGTGTTTGCGCTACTGTTCATGTATTGTGTTGCTCGCGAATAAGTTTTGCAGCTGAATGTTGCTCACGGGGTAAAAAAGGTTGGGGATCCCTGCTCTAAAACAACCAACATTTGTTTGGAAACTTGAACATTGTTAAGGTTGTTAGGGTTTATTAAAATCATATGACCATGAAATAAAGGACAATTATTCATCATTATTCAAACAAGTTATGCCATTGCCAAATGAATCAGAAACAAATCACACCTCTTAGAAATGCAAAATGCAATCAAGATGACACTACTACCAAAATGTCATTAATCATTTTATTTGCTTGACCTGCAATGTACAAATGGACTAAAAGTATTGCAAACTATTATTTATTTAAAATGTGATTTCCTTATAAATCTCATAAAAGGAGGCCTCACATTCTTGAATGTATAAATCATATCACAAATCTGTACAAATTAAACATACTAAGGGGGAGATTTACTAATCCACGAACGCTCCGAGCATTCGTTCGAAAGCTCTGAGCGTATTTTCCCCAACTTTTTCGTACTTTGCGTCAAAATTTCTGCAACAAAATCGTTGCGCCGAGTACGAAAAGTTTCGGATTCATTCAAGCTTCGTTATCGTGACTTTCCTTGGGCCAGGTTGGAGCTGCAGAGTGCCATTGATTCCTATGGGAGGCTTCCAAAATCATGCACAGAAGGATCAAAGTCAGAAAGGTTTTCCTGCATTTTATGATTGTTCGGTATGAAAATGTTGTGACTTTCGGATCGCCAATATGTTATTATCATGACTAATAGAGATGTAGCGAACTGTTCGCCGGCGAACAAATTAGCGCGAACATCGGGTGTTCGCGAACGCGTATGTTCGCGAACTTTCAGCGTATGTTCGCAGTTTGGGTTCGTGCCACGTTTTCCGCCGTGTTTTTTATCGTCGCAAAAGTATTGTACAATACGCCGCACACATGGCGTTTTTCGGCAAATCCCGTTTTCATGGTGTTTAGCGTGACATAGCAAAAATGCCGCATATTTTCGCTAGAATAGCTTGTGTTTTTTGCGCAACTCTGTGCCAACAAAGTATTTTTCAGAGAAGTTTTTGCCCTTGATCCCCCTCCTGCATGCCACTGTCCAGATTGTGGCACCCTTTAAACAACTTTAAAATCAGTTTTCTGGCCAGAAATGGCTTTTCTAGTTTTTAAAGTTCACCTTCCCATTGAAGTCTATGGGGTTTGCAAAGTTCGCGAATATTCGCGGGTATTGGCGTAAGTTCGCGAACTTTTTTTTTTAGGTTCGCTACATCCCTAATGACTAATACAATTTTTCTGTAAGCATTTTCATGATATTTGCGATCTTAAGAAATTATTGTATCCAATCCAAATTTATCCCATTATTCGAACTCGTGTTTTCATGAATGTGCCCCTTTGAGTGATGTGATACAAAGTACAAATACAAAATAATAAGCAATTCCTGAATAATAACTCGACCATTATATCATTACCAGCTCAGCAACCTGAAGCATTTATTTAGCTGAATGAGAAAACTTTCCAGACTTTAAACCAAGTAAATACTATAGTTATTAATGCTTTTTTTCCCTGAAGAAATATAGAGGAAACCTCAAATTCCATAATGACGTCTGAGCAGAAATGTACAGTAAATCTCATGAATAAAACAATAATCTTGGCTCTAAAGACTTGATTTGTAAACCATGAGAAATGAAACACACAAACAAATAAATCAGGAAAAAGAACATACAACAGGAACATACTTCAAGTGTGACACCAAACTTCATCAAATCCTCTATAAAAAATAATTTGCACCATTAGAATAACACAGTATCTGCCCACAGGGCTTGGATAAGTGTTTCAGAAAATGTGGTGAAGTATAAACATTCTTACACACCTGTTCAGTAGCTAGAGAGGTTATTGGACACAAATTATTACACTATCCTCAGAAGAAACTGGAGTAAATGTCCCTAGAGGTGCCATACAGTGCTATTGGGGTGTGTAGTGGCAAACTTCTATAAATTCACCAAGACTTATGCAAATAATTTAATTATCCAAACAGCTATGGTACATCTAACTGAACAATGAATAAAATGCAAACCTTGTATAAAACTGGTAAGATATGGATCAATGAGAAATGAACTAGCACCATTTTAGTGCTCCATTAAATTTCTTAAATTGTTAAACCCAAATGAAAAGAAATTATGTAAAATATTAGACAACCTCCAAATATCTCAATAGTCACCCATAATTTGCTGTGTTATCTGCAAGTGGATCTCAGTGGATATCAATGTCTGGAGATGAAAGGAAAAGTTTTATTAATCATTAGCTCTAGTTCCATACGCTTTTGGAGTGATTACATATATTGCTTCTGACTCTGGAAATTGGGATTTCAAAGTAACATAAGTTTAAATCCTGTCATGTCCGTAAGATGTAAAAAGTGACTTAAAATACTGAAAATGCTTTTTAATACTGAAACTTTGGGGTGATGTTTCAAAATCCTAATATTTCTAGTTCTTTCTATTAACCTTAAATATATGGTTTGTGTTATTCTGAGACAGGTATTTATTTATAAGTGTAAAAAATAGGCCTGCCAATAAAAGTTACCAACTTGACCTATCCAGTCCAAGTCAGCAGAGTAGTGATCCATGTATGGGTCCTTCCTGACAGTATGCCTGACAATATGTGTCTGAAAATCATTTGTAGGCCTACTTTTTTATATTCCCATATGCCCATCTTTAGATAGTTAGATAGTTTAGTCACATATTGATAGATGTTATAGCATATGTAATACATTAGGGGGGTCATTTAACATAGTAACATAGTAAGTTGGGTTGAAAAAAGACATACGTCCATCACGTTCAACCATAATGCCTATATATAACCTGCCTAACTACTAGTTGATCCAGAGGAAGGCAAAAAACCCCATCTGAAGCCTCTCTAATTTGCCGCAGAGGGGAAAAAATTCCTTCCTGACTCCAAGATGGCAATCGGACCAGTCCCTGGATCAACTTGTACTAAGAGCTATCTCCCATAACCCTGTATTCCCTCACTTGCTAAGAATCCATCCAGCCCCTTCTTAAAGTTATATAATGTATTAGCCAGCACGACTGATTCGGGGAGGGAATTCCAGAACCTCACAGCTCTCACTGTAAAAAATCCTTTCCGAATATTTAAATGGAACCTCCCTTCTTCTAAACGGAGTGGGTGCCCTCGTGTCCGTTGGAAGGACCTACTGGTAAATAAAACATTAGAAAGGTTATTATATGATCCCTTTATATATTTATACGTAGTTATCATGTCACCTCTTAAGCGCCTCTTCTCCAGTGTAAATAGACCCAACTTGGCCAGTCTTTCTTCATAACTGAGACTTTCCATACCCTTAACCAGCTTAGTTGCCCTTCTCTGGACCCTCTCTAACTCAATAATGTCCCGTTTGAGCACTGGAGACCAAAACTGAACAGCATATTCTAGATGGGGCCTTACCAGCGCTCTGTAAAGGGGAAGAATAACCCCCTCCTCCCGTGAATCTATACCCCTTTTAATACAGCTCAAAACCTTGTTTGCCCTTGCAGCTGCTGCTTGGCATTGCTTGCTACAGCCAAGTTTATTATCTACAAGGACTCCAAGGTCCTTCTCCATTATGGATTTGCCTAGTGCAGTCCCATTAAGGGTATACGGGGCTTGCATATTTTTACATCCCAGGTGCATGACCTTACATTTATCCACATTAAATCTCATCTGCCACTTAGCTGCCCAGATTGCCAGTTGGTCAAGATCCTGCTGCAGGGATGTCACATCCTGGATAGAATTGACTGGTCTGCAGAGTTTTGTGTCATCTGCAAACACTGATACATTACTCATAATACCCTCCCCTAAGTCATTTATGAACAAATTAAACAAAAGTGGACCCAGTACCGACCCCTGAGGGACCCCACTGAGAACCTTATTCCAAGTAGAGAATGTGCCATTAACAACCACCCTCTGTACCCGATCCTGTAGCCAGTTTTCTATCCATGTGCAAACGACTTCACTAAGACCAATATACTTTAGCTTAGAAAGCAGTCGTTTGTGGGGAACGGTATCAAATGCTTTGGCAAAATCCAAATAGATTATATCTACTGCATCCCCACTGTCCAGCTTCTTTCTTACCTCATCATAAAAAGCAATTAAATTGGTCTGACATGACCTGTCCTTCATAAAGCCATGCTGTTTATTGCTCATAATGCCATTCTCCACTACATAATTTTGAATGTGATCCCTTAACAAGCCTTCAAATAACTTGCCCACCACGGATGTCAAACTTACAGGCCTATAATTGCCAGGCTGAGATCTTACTCCCTTTTTAAATATGGAAATGACATTCGCCTTCTTCCAATCCCTAGGTACCATACCTGATGAAAGGGAGTCTGAGAATATCAGAAACAAGGGCCACTGCAATTCTGCCCCTAGCTCTCTCAGTACCCGAGGGTGTATTCCATCTGGCCCAGGTGCCTTGTTTACATTTATTGTGTGTAACCCTTTAAGCACCATATCCTGTGCCAACCACTGTGTAGTTGGAGCTGAGGCAACAGTGAAGCTATTGGGTGGGACTTGGCCCTCTGGCTCCTCTACTGTATACACAGAAGAAAAGAACTGGTTAAGCACATCTGCCTTTTCTGTATCCGCTGTAACCATATTGTTATTATAACTCAATGGGGCCACACCCTCAACCTGCATCTTTTTACTATTAATATACTTAAAAAACTTTTTGGGGTTAGTCTTGGCCTCGGCCGCGATGCGCTCCTCATTTTCTATCTTTGCCTTCCGGATTGCTGTTTTACAACACTTGTTATAGTGTTTATAATCATTAAATGCATGTACTGTCCCCTCTGACTTATATTTCTTAAAAGCTTTCCTTTTTTTCCCTATTAACTTCTTTACCTCAGAGTTAAGCCACATAGGGTGATTCTTAACACTTCTACTTTTTCTTATTAATGGAATGAATTGAGAACAGTAATGATTTAATATCATTTTAAATGACAACCATTTCTGCTCTGTGTTTTTATCAGAAAACATAATGCCCTGAAGCGCTGCCCTTAAGGAGCTAAAATTTGCCTTCCTAAAATTCAGTGTCTTTGTTGCCCCCGTGTAAATTTGTTTCCTGCATCAAACATCAAATGAAATAACATTATGGTCACTATTACCCAGGGGTTCAACCACTTGCACATTTGCTATACGTTCTGGGTCATTAGAGATCACTAGATCTAGTATAGCATGGTTCCTGGTTGGCTCCTCAACAACTTGTGACATAAAGTTGTCATGCAGCAAGTTTATAAACTTGTCCCCATTTACTGTCCTGGCAGTACTATTGCCCCAGTCAATATCAGGGTAATTAAAATCCCCCATTATTATCACTTGCCCCAAACTAGCAGCCTTTTCTATTTGCAACAAAGTACGATTGCTTCCGAATACAACAAAAAAAAAAAACGATTTTTTTCGTACTGTGCGTATTTTCACGTCTTTTTCGCTAATTTGTGTGACTTTTTCATACTTTGCGACAAAAAGTGCAACAATTGTGCGTCAAAATCCTATTTGTCGTGCTAAGTACGAAAGTTTCGGATTCATTCAAGCTTCAGTATTGTGACTTTCCTTTGGCCAGGTTGGAGCTGCAGAGTGCCATTGAGTCCTATGGGAGGATTCAAATGCACAGAAGGATCAAATTCAGAAAGGTTTTCTCACCGTTTACGATCATTCGGATACGAATTGTGACTTTCGGATCGCCAATACGATATTATCTTGACTAATATGATTTTTTCGTAAGCACTTTCATGATATTTGCGATCATCAGAAATTATTGTATTCAATCCGAATTTTACCCATTTCGGGATTCGTACTCGTACTTTGATGAATCAGCCCCTAAATTTTTTATCTGTTAAGCTTCTCCAATACTAATACTGTATCCACATAACACTGTTCTAAGAATGTAAGTCATTTTAATCATTGCCATAATATCCAAATTACACAAGTCCTGTGTTAGCATCCCTTTACATGCCCAGAACAAATGGTATACATCAAAATTAAAAAGGGCCTACAGTATTTCATATTTGAAATCTTGTTGGTCTTTGATGAATGTAATATTTCCTTGTTTCCATTTACTTAGATATGATTTGAATGTTGGAATATTTCTTACTTTGCAAGCAAAGTATGTATATAGAAAGTTTAGCATTTATACATTGCTGCAGTTTTTCTGTAGATCATATATATTTTTATACTTGTCCTCACAAGAGATAAGCAAAGTAAGAAAGTGCTGCTTAGCAGTCACTTTTAGTTCAACCTTTCAAAAAATGTGGATCTATATCCTAAAAAATATTTGTGCAGTTTATATAAAAATATAATAATAGTATAATATATCATATATCACACTTGCAATTTATTCTTTTTGTTTCACCGAACAGATTATGTCTCTGTTTTACCTAATCCCCACAAAGCATTTTTGCCCAAATGTACTTATATTATATGCATTACAAAAAACCTTAGCACTTTGTTAGTGACATGAGATTTTAAATTATTCATTAGGTTTCAAGTAAAAATGGCAGAAGCTATGCATGAACAACAACTTATTTTTTACATTTACTTTACTTCTCGTTAAATACTTTTTAATTTTCTTTTGATTTATTATATTCATAGAAATATATATGCCCATCCATCATGTTCATTTTTTTTCAATACCTTCCCTACCATGAAAGACAAGAGGTTAAAATCCATCATGATTTTTGCTATTATGTAAGCTTTCAGTGCATAAAAGCTATTGTCAGTGACTGTTTTTACTCACATTTAAATGCAGACAATTGCACTTTTACATGATTGAACAGGTAGCTCTGTAAATATGTATCTTCTTTCTCAACAAGCCGTCACACTGGGCACAACAGGGATTCTTGTAGCAGAGCAGCAAGGACTAAATAATGTTTGGAAATACTTTCATTTAATTCTACCTCTTTCATCCACTTAACAATGTAGCATTAGGGATTGTACTCAGCAGTGTAACATCTTATGATCCCTAAGGGAAGAATTCTGATGAAGTTATCGGTGACTGGCTGGTAAATTATTCCTAACCACCAGAGCCCTATTCATTTCAAATGGCCTCTGAAGAAAAATGATGGTGTCCTAAACCTGGACATTTTCCTTTTCCCTAAAGAGGTTGCTTGTCTTCTAACAGTAAATGATTCTTATGAAGTTTCAGAAGAATATAAGCTGTCCTATACCCTTGGAAAATGGAATTGATTGAGAATATTCTATACTGTATATAATTCAATTAATGCATTTGTAAACATTGCTAAGAACACAACTAATTTATTGAAGGCTTGTTTAAAAACAAAATTGCAGAAAGTGTGATTTTCTTGACACCTTTTCCTAGTCTTACTAATGCTATTTGCATTTTTATTAGTTAGAATCACCATTATAGTTAATATTCCAATAAAATTAATGATTTTGCTCAAGGCTGCCACTGTTTTGGAGCTTACACATGTAGGGAGGTAGTGCTGGGTCCCTGCACATAGCCCCCTCCTGCTGCTGTTCCCTGTAGGGGAGCAGGCACTGAGACTGTGGCTGTGTGTTGTGAGCTGCTGCCTAGCAACAAGCTTAACAGCAAGCTCAGGGCTGCAGGAAGTTGCAAAGCAGCCTGGGAGCCACAGAAAGGAAAGGGAAGCTGGAAAGCCTGGCAGAGGAAAGCAGGAGGAGGAGAAAGAAAGTTCCAGAGCTCCAGAAGCTGCACGTGGGCTCAGAGACTGTGGAGACTTGTTCCCTCCCATTGTCACTCTACCCGTTGCACCTAGCTGACAAAAGACGCAAAGACACCGTTGTGTGGGTGGAGTTCGGCCACAGCTTTATTATAAACCAAAATTAGTCCTTGCCATGTATATTGAATTTTTTCAAACCTCTTAAACCATTTTGTTAACGAATGCCGGCCACTGCGAACGCAGTGGGCATATAGAAGCCATAAGACAACATCAGAACTTAAACGGCCAAGGACTACCCCCCGCCACTTGCTGTGACAAACCACAAATTTTTATTGCTATGACAATTTTTTTGTAAACAAAGTGTGCTTAAACAGGGAGGGTGGGAGGGGGATGCCGCTCGGTGGAATCCAGGAAGCAGAGTGGCAGCAGCAGCGCGGGAATGCAGGCACAGAGGAGGGAGGAGGAGCGAGCAAGGGGGGGCTGCCCTTTCCTGACCGCACTAGCTGGTGAGTTAACCCCTTACAAGCACGGAGGGAACTGGGCCACAGCTGGCTCCACAGTCCCTCCGCGCTTTCATTATTTATTTCAGCGCTCTCTAGAAAGGAGCAGCACAAGAAGAAGCTGTCTTTTGGAACAGGCTGGTACAGGGAAGGCAGATCCTGTACCTGGAGAGACAGAGATCCTGTGAGGAGTCCTGACTGGAGGAACAAACACCTGCAGGGGAATCCCATCTGAGTACCTAAAGGGGCTAGTAGTCGCACTGCAGGTCTGTAGGTGCCGGACTCACCTGAAGGTTCTGTGTGAATCGCCCAAAGAGATTCCTGGAGTGAGTATAATTAAAGTGAAAGTAATAAAGGAGCGCTTGAAGATTTAAAGTATATAAACTGTTTCCTTTGGACTGAGCTAAAGGACTTTACATAGATAGTGAGATAGCTTGCGCTGGCAAAGGTAGTTAGTAAGGCCCTTATTGCCACTTTGATAGGAGTGTTATGTGTATTAGGTTCCCCTTTATTTCAGATAAAAGTTATTTTGTTTATCAAGTACTGTGTGTGCATTATTATTGTTCCTAGTGGAGCCACCTGTAGGTGCACTCCCGGATCCCACTAAGGGGCACATTTACAAAAGCACGAACTCACGAGCGTATTTTAGCCGATTTTTTCGGGCGTCCGCACGACTTTTTCGTAATATTTGCGATCTTACGAAATTTTCGTTTTCAATACGATTTTTTCCCATTCGTGATTCGGATTCGTGGATTAGTAAATGTGCCCCTAGGTGTAGGCACTGCGCTAATAAGTACCAGGTACCCAGTCTCTCCCAATACCACTGCGGAGTGATTCAGGTTTGTCCTGTGCCATCAGGTAAGCGCCACACGTGGAGTGTAACACTATCAGAAATGCCAGAAGTGGTGAGAATAGGGTTACACACATTTTCCCCTCTCAACTGCTTTAATGAAGGTGATACCAGTTTATAGAATATATGTGTATATATATAAATACACAAACAAGCATATGTTCTTTATTTATGTAGTGACATGATCAACACACACCTTATGCAAAAATAAAACGCAAACGTGGCAATGTAAAACCTTCTCTCGATTTTATACAAAAATCTTTAATAATCAATATAGTTTGTGCCTTCTACAAATAATGCCAAAAACAACAAAATATCATCAGTATAAACATTTTAGCAACATTTTATAAGCATTACAATAATAATAAGTTGACATTTTTGCAATTTGAATGTTGGAATCATCAACCTGAAAATGTTTATTTCTGGAATAAGGCATGTTATATTATCTTTGTCTATGCAAGTCTTGAGCAAAACAGAATATTTACAGTTTTGTTATCTTGGCTGCTTCAGTACAAACAGAATTATAGCCTATGGGGCACATTCATGAAAACGCGAGTTCGAATTCTGAATGGGATAAATTTGGATTGGATACGATAATTTCTTAATATCGCAAATATCACGAATATGCTTATAAAAAAATCGTATTAGTCACGATAATATTGTATTGGCAATCCGAAAGTCACGAAATTTTCGTATCCGAATGATCGTAAAATGAAGGAAAACCTTTCCGACTTTGATCCTTCTGTGCATGATTTTGGAAGCCTCCCATAGGAATCAATGGCACTGTGCAGCTCCAACCTGGCCCAAGGAAAGTCACGATAACGAAGCTTGAATGAATCCGAAACTTTCTCAGTGCGACAATACGATTTTGTCGCACAAATTTTGTCTCAAAGTACGAAAAAGTCGCGAAAAATACGAAAAAGTTGTGCAGGTACGAAAAAGTCTCAGAAAATACGCAGATTGAACGCTTTGAGAATTAGTGGATTAGTAAATGTGCCACTATGTATGACTTTGCCCCCTAACTGCAGCTGTTTGTAGGACAAATTCTGCATATTGGCATGCATTGTTTGAATAACTAGCAGCTTTTTAAATGATCGATAATTAGAGTTATATTTGTGTGTAAAGGTGTGCAGGCTTTCACATAAGTTCATCATTTACCTTTGACCTAAGGTATGCATATTCAATACCAATCAGAATATACCATGTTATCATCTATCCAATGAAAAACACCAACTATCTCTGCTTATATGCTGTGGTACATTATGTACAATCACCCTTAATTCGGTGTTAGCATAAAAAAATGGCACTGAGTTCTAACTGTTTCAGTTTAAAAAAAAACCCAATAACACACACCATTATAAATATAGAGCAGTCTGCTCTTTGTAATATATTGTTGCCATGATTGCAATACATGGTAGGAGTTCAGAAATAACAAAGGACCTTTATTTCTAAATACGCTGTTTGTTTTGCACTCATAACACTAATATGTTAACACATTTTTCATTTAAAATATTTTACACACCTTTATGCATCTAATTTTTCCTTTATGCATTCTTGTGCAGTTATTGTTAATACAGCATTTTAATTTTTCTGCAATCTAGATTAGTACAAAGGCGTCAAAAACATGGCAGCCTACCAATACATATTCAAATAACTTCCCTTGTGTCTTTTTCTCTAAGAAAAAGATTAAAAGGCATAGCGCATTACATAAAACAAGCTACTTTTGAACACAAATCAGACCATGCTTTTCATTACAAGGATGAATACCTATGCTTTTGTTGGTCTTTAATCTGATTTTTAAGAATGGCTATTTAGTGCCTTGCAGGGATATATGAACATTTAAAATTGACAATGAAGAAAGAAAAGGTAGAACATTGAACTACAAATGTGCCAGATACACTATTTTTTGTGGAAATCAAGGATTCTAAACAAAGGCACAATACAGAACCTGCTGTCTTGGTTTCTTTTATAAACACCATAATACAAGCTAACTTGATGGCACTATATAAACAAATGATGATTAATAGAGGAAATATAACATCCTTGAATGGGCACCATTACCAACATAAATTCAATTTGATACTGAAAAAAGCAAAGCTTTAGTTGTCTTATTATTTTGTTGAAGCATAAGCCTAAATTAAGTTCTGCCATAAACAAAAATGCAGAAATAAGTCCAACCCTAACTCTTTAACAGATGATCCATGTCAAGACTAAAAATGAAGTGGTTTTGTTGTTATTATTATTATTTTTGATTGAACTGTGTGCTTCTGATCTGTTTGACATGTCCTTGGTAATATGAATGTCTTATTTTTTTAATGTTTTGTTTTGTCTCTCAGCATTAATATGTTAGTCTCACAGCAAGCTGCATGCTGCAGGCAAGAATGAGAGCAGCCTGAGATAGGAAAGTGGTGGGAACATATTGTATACAAATGCACAAGGGGGTTGCTTAGATCACATTATGATTGAAAAACTGTCATATTTGAATTAAAACATGACAAGTGCAGATATTCCTGACAGAGAAAATGTGTGAAACTTGACAGGATTCATTTAAATCCTCTAAATCACCTGGAACTGGAAGATAATATCAGATCTAACAGTCTGACATGAAAATAATATAGTGATGTTTGTATATATTTGATGGAGGGCAGAATATATTCCTTTTTAATATAATACCTGGAATATGCTATGTGTTTGTAAATTATAATCAAACAAATATTAAATGAATTGTGGTCAAATAATTGCCTTTTAACCAATGCCGGAATGCTTTAGTTATGCAAATAAAACAATGGAGTTTTACGGAGCATTGGCAGATTTGTATAGAGATACATTTTGGATAATACAGTACCTAAATGCTAAGGATTTATTCGTATTTTACATTGAGTAATCTCTAATTACAACTATTTCTATGTTAATGTGATCCGTAGAGATAATACATTTAGCTTCCTAAAAGTTGGTAATAATTATTCATCCAAGAAGATCTAAATAAAAACATCACAACTGTAAAATGTGATGCAGGAAAATTGCTCTGGCCTTTAAAATACCAAAGCATTAAATTATGAAGCATCTGGTTAATATTTTATACAACCAGAGAAACAATTTATTTTGTTTTGCTTTCTGTGCACAGCATAAAAATGGCATTTTTAAAGATCGAGTGAAATGGTTTAACTACATATAATTTTCTTAAATTCTCATTTATTATTGAAACATTAAGGCACATTTACTAACACCAGGGGCAAATGCAATGCACAATACACACAAGATTGTGCATAGTACTCGTACAAAGCAGCTGCACAAAACTGGATCACATTTAGCATTTTGTTACTAAATGAAAATCTACACTGTTTTTTACTAATTTTTTTTTTGTTTTTTAAACGTCATTGCTGGCTTATATAGGTGAGTCTGGTAATATAGGTGAGTCCCTGAATCCACTACTTCACATATTAAATGATACCTACAGTATGTTGAGACAAGAGGTTCAGTCAGCCTATAGAACTCCTCTTTAGAATTCCTGTTTATAGATGGTTTCCTTGAAAAAATGCCCATATGTTAAACATGAGTGGGATTTTATACTGCCAAAATGAGAGGCATGTTTACCAACATGTACTTTTAACATTTAAAATTGTTGATAAATGTTCCATATTCTTGTGTACACTCTATTTTATTTGCTATTTTAATGCTTTTAAACTTTGGTTAGTTTAATAAACAGGTATAGGTATCTGAAAGTCTTCGAAACCTGGGGTTTTCTGGATAAGGGATCATTGTGTTTTGCCACCAATGTGAATTCATAGAAGATGTCCTTCCCATAGTTTGGCACTAAGTAGGAAAACATAAAGGTTGTAAACATTTCTCATCTTTTCCTATTCCAACAAATTTTAGCCCAACCCACTATAATGTTTTAGACTGTAAAGTTAAACAAACCCTTTAAGGATAGTTGCTTTTTACAGAACAATGCAAAAAAAAAAAAAGCCCCAATCAGCCAATATTTTCAACACTGAATTTTGCTCTTCCTGTATTGCCCTTTCAAAGTGCCCCTTGCCCCATGAATACAGCACTGACATAGGGCTGATTTGGTTTTGTCAGCCATGATAACTTAGTTTAGCACAATAAGGTATTATATAAAAAAGACAACCTGCAACCAATTTATGGGACAGAGGTATTTAATAAGATTGAGATGACATATTCATTAACATTTTAACTAGTCATGGGTGGCAACAAAACAAAGAAGGAATGTGAAATTGATATCTATGTCAAGAATGCAACTTTGAAAACAGGGTACAAAGAATGACTGAGAGAGCAGGGTACATTTAAAATAGGAACAATCTATAGATTTTCAAGATAGAACTGGATGCCCCAAGGCCACCTCCATTCGCAAGTTGCAGTTGCATACGAAAAACTTTGTGCAATAGCCGCGTTGTGCAAATTTTTCAGCAGGTTTACTCATTTTAAGGCAAAGCAAAATGGGATAGAGTTGCTCATCACTAATCATAAACCCAACTCATGGAGCTTAAGGGGCTGATTTACTAACCCACGAATCCGACCCGAATTGGAAAAGTTCCGACTTGAAAACGAATATTTTGCGACTTTTTCGTATGTTTTGCGATTTTTTCGGATTCTGTACGAATTTTTCGGATCCAATACGATTTTTGCGTAAAAACGCAAGTTTTTCGTATCCATTACGAAAGTTGCGTAAAAAGTTGCGCATTTTGCGTAGCGTTAAAACTTACGCGAAAAGTTGCGCATTTTTCGTAGCGTTAAGTTTTAAAATGCGCAACTTTTCGCGTAAGTTTTAACGCTACGCAAAATGCGCAACTTTTTACGCAACTTTCGTAATGGATAGGAAAACTCGCGTTTTTACGCAAAAATCGTATTGGATCCGAAAAATTCGTACAGAATCCGAAAAAATCGCAAAACATACGAAAAAATCGCAAAGTACCGATCATTACGAAAAAAACGCAATCGGACTCCATTCGACCCGTTCGTGGGTAAGTAAATCAGCCCCTAAGAGTGTGCTGTTCAGCCTATAACAACCCCATTTTACCTTGGGTCTGACCCTGTTATTTAGCGGCCACAAAGATGTGTGAGAATAATAGAACAGTTACAACAGCTGTCAAGATTTATATAACTACAAGCAGTTGGAGTTCAGTACAGCTCAGTCTAGACATAAAATGATCAAGAGAATAGACAGCAAATAAGGTCAGGACTAGAAAGAGTAGAGTCAGACTTAAAAAAACTGAAAAATTTGAGCAAGGAAACAAGGGACAAGGGAACCAGGCCACAACTCCCCCCCCAGGGTCATCAGTTCCTCTGGGTTACCTGTGACAATGTGTATGACAATGACAACTGCTCTACTGTAGATTCACCAGTGGATTCCAGCACCACAGTTTGGAAATTACTGTTCCATTCTCAGTTCTCAGTTGAAATATAAGCATTTTAACACAAACTATAATACATATAAAACTATTTTTATTATTTATTTGATATTTTTAAAGAATTGCCACTATGTAATTTGAAGGGCACATACAAGTATCTTTATTGTGTTTTGAAATCCACATTGCCTACATCAATATAAAGTACTGTAGGTGCTGTAGAAAACTCTTGTACAAGGATACATTCTTTTTCTTTAAATCAGTTTTTTGCAGTAGTGCTAAAAGATCACTGAATTTATTATTTAAGTACACAATAGGTATACATAAGTCTAACATTATATAAGTAGAGAAACAACCATTTTTCTTGCCATCATTTCCTGAAAAAGCTTGGATTGAGCATAAACAATTTATAAAGAGTATTATTAAAGTTAGATTTTGGGTTGTGACCTTCTATAAATATGTTACCATGCACACAAAATAATGAGTTCATATGTTGGCAGCCCTTAAGGATAACATTGAGGATGTGTATATTATAAATGCCCTAGGGGATGCCCTAGTGATTCCCTATTACAACAACCACAGCTCTTTCAGAGTGGCAGCTCTAGCACAGCTTTAGAGATAAATATCACTAAACACTTTCAATAGATAAATAAACACATACATGAAAATAAACACATACATGTATGGAAAGATTTACCCAAATCATTACATTTAATTTTCCATTTTCACATCAATCTTTCTTTTTTCAGCAGACCATAACATTTTTATTTTCAGGTATTTACTATTATTAATATTATTTCCAAGCATTTTCCTGTGCAATTCCTGCACAGGAACACATAAAAATATCTTCGGAGCAAACACAAATGTCTTGTAGGTTCCCATGAATTTTCTCTTCCAACAATTTTGTCATCATTTATATAATGAATTTTAGCATCTCAGATCTGGCAAAAGCTTGGTGAGAAAACCAATGGTAGTATGAAAAAAATGATTTATACAGTAAAATGTTTGTTTCTGAGGAACAAATTCAACACCAGCTTAAAAAAAAAAAATCTCCATAAATGTGAACAGTATGGGGCAGAATTACTGAAACCAGAATTTTTCTTGCCTTGAAACTCGTATAAACTCAACTTGGTATTTTTCTAATAGAACATCATTCTTGCATTTATTAAATGTTACGATAATGTTTTATGGTCAAACAAAAATTTGAGAAATTGTTAATTTCCTCAAATCCTCTTTTTTTCCCCAGACAGGAATTGCTCCAGCAGCCATTTTGGGAGTATTGGCGCTCATTCTTGGAAAACAATAATATCATTAAGTTTCACTTGCAACTGGGTGAAATAGAAAACAATGATGGGATTAACTTCCTCTTAAAAATGTGTGAAATAAAAAACAATGATGCACTTATCTTACCCATAAAAAATGTGTCAAGGACAGGCTGTCACTGACTATTCTATTTCTCTACTATTCTAAGCCTCCATAGGACTCAATGGTTCTCTGCAGCTTAAACCTGGCATACTTTTTGTCAGTCTAAAAAAATTACATAAAGTTTTATAAATCTCGTTAGTTAGTGGTTAGTGGTTTTTTAATCTTTAATCTCAAATGTTTCAAGAAAATACTCTGAATTAACTTTCTTTTTCGAGAAAAAAAACAAATCAATCGTATACTACAAAAAAACACATACATAAATCTCGAAAAAAATGAGACAAAAAAAATCTAACTGTAAATCTAACCTTAGTACCTGTAAATGGGCCCCTGTACAAAAATGCCACAGAATGTTGCCTGTTCATTAGGTTTTAGGTCAGATTTACCTCACTTTTAGAGGGCACAAGAATTGTGTGGGTATAAGTGCAGGTAATATTTTTTTTTTATATTAAAGTAAATTGAAATAAAAAATAACAAAGTTATTATTATTACCAAATATGCCCAAACCTATTTTTTTGTATATAGATATGGTGCTTTTAAAGATGTTCACTTATAGTTCCTAAAAGAAATACAGTGAATATTTAGTTTTAGGTAGACTTCCAACTAGTATGAAAAGTGATACTTTCATTATTTAAAAGCATCGGATGAAATCTGTCTCCCTTTTTCTGGTGAGATAAGGTTCCCATGAGTAGTATGTGATGGCACCTCTTAAAATCAGATACCCTATTGTATTCCATGCAGAGTTCTAATTAGATTCAATGTGGAATTATGAGCAGTGTGCTCTAGGAGTATATGTGCCGTTACTTAAGATCAGTTCAGGCAGGCTGTAGTTTAACCCTTTTACTGCCAGCCATTTTGGTCAAAGCGGAACTTGTATTGCCAGACAGTTTTTGAACATTTTGCACTGTTTCACTTTAGGGGCCTTTCCTCGGGGGGACTTTTAGTTTACCAAGGAAAACAATATATCGTTTTTTTCAGAACAACCTAAGCTTTCAAAATATGGTAGAATTTTTGTGTAATTCCAATTCTGTAACAAGATATAGGCTTCTAAATGTCTAAAAATGCAAAAAAAATCAAATTTTCCATAATATAATCACACATACTAGAAACAAAAATTATTTTATGCACGAATATACAACTGATTTGGAAAGTCCCATGTCTCCTGAACGTGCCAATACCAAATATATATAGTTTTATGGAGATTTCTCACTTGTATAGGTCAAAAACTCCCAGCAGTACACTACCAAATTCCCAAAGCACTGCTCCAAAAAAACTGCATACTTTGGATTTCAAGGCCAAAATTCCCCTAACAGAAGGTTTATCCCAGAAAATTGTACATTTTTGGAAAGAACAGATTCTGGGGAATACAGAATAGGCACAACTGTCTGTCTACTCCAAACTATCAAGTCGCAATGCTTTCCTAAAGTTATTGGTTTTTATCAAAATTTGTGATTTTTTTTAAAAATCGCTTCAAAGCTTCTAGTCTATAGTATCTTATCTCCTACAGGTCATAAAGTAACCAAATAAAACACCCTAAATATGAATGCCTGGGGTCCACTGAACAGTTTGATGCCCAATATGTATAGGTTTACCTAAGTATGTGGCATGTAGGGGCCCCAATGTGAACATACCCCATATGAACTGTCATTTCTGTCATTTCAGCTTCTGCAAAATCAACACATTTACATCATTATATGTGGGATGAAGCTAGTAAAAAGTACGCTCACCCCAGAAAGTCATATATTTTTGGAAAGTACACATTCCCCCGAATCTAAAATGGGTACCCATGTCTTTCTACTCCAAAGTACCAAGCCGCACAGCTTTTCTAAAGTTAGCAATTTTGATGACATTTCCAAAAATCCCCTCAAAGCTTCCACTTTGAAGCATCTTATCTCCCACATAGCATTAGGTACCAAGATAAAACACCCTGAATTTGAACGCCAGGGGTCCACTGAACAGTTTGATGCCCAATATGTATAGGTTTACCTAAGTATGTGGCATGTAGGGGCCCCAATGTGAACATACCCCCATATATACTGTCATTTCTGTCATTTCAGCTCCTGCAAAATCAACACATTTACATCATTATATGTGGGATAAAGCTACAAAAAAGTACGCTCACTCCAGAAAGTCATATATTTTTGGAAAGTACACATTCCCCCGAATCTAAAATGGGTACCCATGTCTTTCTACTCCAAAGTACCAAGCCGCACAGCTTTTCTAAAGTTAGCAATTTTGATGACATTTCCAAAAATCCCCTCAAAGCTTCCACTTTGAAGCATCTTATCTCCCACATAGCATTAGGTACCAAGATAAAACACCCTGAATTTGAACACCAGGGGTCCACTGAACAGTTTGATGCCCAATATGTATAGGTTTACCCAAGTATGTGGCATGTAGGGGCCCGAATGTGAACATACCCCCATATATACTGTCATTTCTGTCATTTCAGCTCCTGCAAAATCAACACATTTACATCATTATATGTGAGATAAAGCTACAAAAAAGTACGCTCACCCCAGAAAGCCATATATTTTTGGAAAGTACACATTCCCCCGAATCTAAAATGGGTACCCATGTCTTTCTACTCCAAAGTACCAAGCCGCACAGCTTTTCTAAAGTTAGCAATTTTGATGACATTTCCAAAAATCCCCTCAAAGCTTCCATTTTGAAGCATCTTATCTCCCACATAGCATTAGGTACCAAGATAAAACACCCTGAATTTGAACGCCAGGGGTCCACTGAACAGTTTGATGCCCAATATGTATAGGTTTACCTAAGTATGTGGCATGTAGGGGCCCCAATGTGAACATACCCCCATATATACTGTCATTTCTGTCATTTCAGCTCATGCAAAATCAACACATTTACATCATTATATGTGGGATAAAGCTACAAAAAAGTACGCTCACCCCAGAAAGTCATATATTTTTGGAAAGTACACATTCCCCCGAATCTAAAATGGGTACCCATGTCTTTCTACTCCAAAGTACCAAGCCGCACAGCTTTTCTAAAGTTAGCAATTTTGATGACATTTCCAAAAATCCCCTCAAAGCTTCCACTTTGCAGCATCTTATCTCCCACATAGTGTTAGGTACCAAGATAAAACACCCTAAATTTGAACGCCAGGGGTCCACTGAACAGTTTGATGCCCAATATGTATAGGTTTACCTAAGTATGTGGCATGTAGGGGCCCCAATGGGAACATACCCCCATATGATCTATCATTTCAGCTCCTGCAAAATCAACACATTTACATCCTTTATGTGGGATAATGCTACAAAAAAAGTACATTCACCCCAGAAAGCCATATATTTTTGGAAAATACACATCCCCCCGAATCTATAATGGGTAAATATTTCTTATTGCTACAAAGTACCAAGCTGTAAAGCTTTCCTAAGTTTGCAGATTTATATGACATTTTCGAAAATCGCATAAAAATGTTGCAATTTGCCGCATTTATCTCTCACAATTTCTTGATAAAGATCAGATAAAGACAAATCACCCCAAAAAGGAACACCAGAGGTCTACTGAACAGTTTGATGCCCAATATGCATAGATATACCAAAGTCTGCGGTATGTACTGAACCCTAAATGAAAATAGCGCATAAGGATTTCTCGCCTGCCAGCTCAGCTTTTGCACACAGAGCCCCCTGTCAGTGTATTATGTGCCAAAACTTCCCCTAACTATACAGATCCCCCACAAAACCATATATTTTTGGAAAGTACACATTCTGACAAATCCAACAAGGGTAAAGAGTCCTTTCTACACCAAAGTACCAATCTGCAGAGCTTTCCTAAAGTTATTGGTTTTTATGACATTTCAGAAAATCGCCTAAAAATGTTGCAATTTGTCACATTTATCTCACACAATTTCTTGCGTACAAAGGCAAGTCACCCCAAATAGGAACACCAGAGGCCTACTGAACAGTTTGATGCCCAATATGCATAGATATACCAAGGTCTGCAGTATGTACTGAACCCTAAATGAAAATAGCGCATAAGGATTTCTCGCCTGCCAGCTCAGCTTTTGCACACAGAGCCCCCTGTCAGTGTATTATGTGCCAAAACTTCCCCTAACTATACAGAGACCCCCACAAAACCATATATTTTTGGAAAGTACACATTCTGACAAATCCAACAAAGGTAAAGAGTCCTTTCTACACCAAAGTACCAAGCCGCAAAGCTTTCCTAAAGTTATCGGTTTTTATGACATTTCAGAAAATCGCCTAAAAATGTTGCAATTTGCCGCATTTATCTCACACAATTTCTTGCGTACAAAGGCAAGTCACCCCAAATAGGAACACCAGAGGCCTACTGAACAGTTTGATGCCCAATATGCATAGATATACCAAAGTCTGCGGTATGTACTGAACCCTAAATGAAAATAGCGCATAAGGATTTCTCGCCTGCCAGCTCAGCTTTTGCACACAGAGCCCCCTGTCAGTGTATTATGTGCCAAAACTTCCCCTAACTATACAGATCCCCCACAAAACCATATATTTTTGGAAAGTACACATTCTGACAAATCCAACAAGGGTAAAGAGTCCTTTCTACACCAAAGTACCAATCTGCAGAGCTTTCCTAAAGTTATTGGTTTTTATGACATTTCAGAAAATTGCCTAAAAATGTTGCAATTTGTCACATTTATCTCACACAATTTCTTGCGTACAAAGGCAAATCACCCCCAATAAGAACACCAGAGGCCTACTGAACAGTTTGATGCCCAATATGCATAGATATACCAAAGTCTGCGGTATGTACTGAACCCTAAATGAAAATAGCGCATAAGGATTTCTCGCCTGCCAGCTCAGCTTTTGCACACAGAGCCCCCTGTCAGTGTATTATGTGCCAAAACTTCCCCTAACTATACAGATCCCCCACAAAACCATATATTTTTGGAAAGTACACATTCTGACAAATCCAACAAGGGTAAAGAGTCCTTTCTACACCAAAGTACCAATCTGCAGAGCTTTCCTAAAGTTATTGGTTTTTATGACATTTCAGAAAATTGCCTAAAAATGTTGCAATTTGTCGCATTTATCTCACACAATTTCTTGCGTACAAAGGCAAGTCACCCCAAATAGGAACACCAGAGGCCTACTGAACAGTTTGATGCCCAATATGCATAGATATACCAAAGTCTGCAGTATGTACTGAACCCTAAATGAAAATAGCGCATAAGGATTTCTCGCCTGCCAGCTCAGCTTTTGCACACAGAGCCCCCTGTCAGTGTATTATGTGCCAAAACTTCCCCTAACTATACAGAGACCCCCACAAAACCATATATTTTTGGAAAGTACACATTCTGACAAATCCAACAAGGGTAAAGAGTCCTTTCTACACCAAAGTACCAAGCCGCAAAGCTTTCCTAAAATTATCGGTTTTTATGAGATTTCAGAAAATCGCCTAAAAATGTTGCAATTTGCCGCATTTATCTCACACAATTTCTTGCGTACAAAGGCAAGTCACCCCAAATAGGAACACCAGAGGTCTACTGAACAGATTGATGCCCAATATGCATAGATATACCAAAGTCTGCGGTATGTACTGAACCCAAAATGAAAATAGCGCATAAGGATTTCTCGCCTGCCAGCTCAGCTTTTGCACACAGAGCCCCCTGTCAGTGTATTATGTGCAGTAACCCCCCCTAACTATACAGTGACCCCCAGAAAACCATATATTTTTGGAAAGTACACATTCTGATGAATTCAAAATAGGTAAAGTTATTTTTGTACACCAAAGTTACACCTGGCAAAGCTACGCTAAAAACAGATCAGGAACACTTATATAGGGATAAAATGTGATAAAACCACAAAAATTGTGCAAATCAGTGAAACAACAAAATAAGTTACATGACAGTGTAATTAGTGGCCAGAATATCTGATCCAATAGTTACGCTGTCAAAATAAACAGTTTTTAGGTAAAAGAAAATAAAAACAAAGTGGTAAAATGAAAAAAAAAAAAAGCAAAACAAAAAAAAACCAAAGTGTTTGTGTATACATGTGTGTACATGTGTAAAAGTTGTGTGATAGTGTGTAAGTGTGTATATGAGTGTAAATAAGTGTATAAAAGTGTGAAAAATGAAAAAAAAAAAAATAAAAAAAAAAAAAAAAAAAAATGCTAAAATGTGTGCTGTAAGTGTGTGTAAATGTATGTAAGTGTGTATAAATGTATGTAAATGTGTGTATAAGTGTGTAAAAGTGTGTAAATGCAATAAAAAAAAAAAAGTCCTTACCTGTTCCTGAAGACCGATCGCCTCCTTCCTCATTTGGGCCGGCGCTGGGGGAGAGGGAGGAAGCAGGAAGCAGCAGATGCGATGCGATCGCATCTGCTGCTTCCTGGAGGGTCCTGCAAGCGATCGGCTCGCAGGACCCTGATGACAGCCCCCCTGGCACATTGCCCAGGGGGGCTGTCATTGTTAGAAGCCCTCTGCAGCGGCGGCACATGCCGCCGCTGCAGAGGGCAGCGCTTAAACGCCAACGACGTATGAGACACGTCGTTGGCGTTTAAGCCCTTTTACTGCCATCACGTATGCCATACGTGCTTGGCAGTAAAAGAGTTAAAATATCAGTGTGCAGACACATGGTCATTTACAATGTGCAAAACAAACACAAAGTAAAATAAACAGGCACAATTCCCCATGTTCTTTGTATTGAGTCCTGGCCTGTACAAACAAAAATTGCTGCAGATACAGTATATGATCACCTGCTATTCGAAAACATTAAGGCAGGTTCCTATACATTCTGGCATAAAACATGCAATACACCTACATGTATATGTTCTGTCATAAAATGAAGATACTCATTATCCAAACCCTTCATCAGTCAGTCTGTGTTTCTACTGCTACCCAATGCCCCAACTACCCATGACAGCTTCTATGTTCAGCTGCTAGGGTAATGCCAGATGGGGCTATTCAGGGAGGTTTTTGTTTGCCCAAGTGATTTCTATGGGAATTGCCTGAATTAGCAGACACACTCATGGGTCAGAATATTGTTGCTTTAAATTTGTTGCTACCCTGATATGCGTTGCTGCATTACTCTTATGGACATATCTACTTAAATTTAAACTAATTGCAAATTTAATTGTATATAATCAACTACAAATGATTATGGCACTGTTTTATTTTGTACTTGGATATTCATGCTGGCATTTAACCTGGCATGATGTTGCTAATTAATTTCAAACGCTGTAATTCAAGTAGTGACAAATTATTTACGAATTCAAAGATTAAATTTTACATTTCCTGGTTACAAAGTCATTTTCCTAAAGCCTAACTTAATTTACATATTTCCTTATAGCGTGATAAATATTTTAAATAGAGCAGAACATATAAACCATAATTAAAAGGAATTTTATAAATATTTCATTCATTTGTACATTAAAATAATATGAGACTGAGCCTGATATGTGTTAAGTGCATCTGTACAATATAAATTAAAATGAATGTATTGATTGATTATTTGAATTGAAATATACTGTAGCTCACGAAGATCAGAAAAATAGGTGCACTAAACTTGTCTGAAATTGTAATTGTATGGGGCTAAATATAAATCTAACATTAGCTAGTTAATTACACAGGTAGATGTATTGATTTTTCTGTGCTTGCAAATGCTCTATGTTAAAGCAAAAAACTGATTTATTTAGTTTTTAAATACTAATAAAAAATTTAATAGAAAGTGCAAATACAGTAAACCATTTATCTAACTAAAATAACATTTGCAATTTCCCTAGGAAGATTGCAAAAATTTGAGCTACATGGAGAAATATAGAGTAGACCTAAGTCTATAGCTGGCTATTGTTAACACCTTCCGGAGCTTACAATAGTCAGCCATAAACATAGATCTATTCTGTTGGTATATGTATGGTCGGTTTGCTTACATATTCATTCTCTGTGTACTGGAAACTTTACAATAGCCCTAATAATAACAAGTTTGTCTTACATTTTGCCTCCACCAGTAAAAGATTAAAATAATTGCCATAGGCCATAAGTTGACAACAGGTTGTTCCATTATTAGGCAGTAAAAGCAACATCACACACCCAGACAATGCTTATTATGATCACATATTTACAAATTGGCAATATATATATATATATATATATATATATATATATATATATATATATATATATATATATATATATATATATATATATATATATATATACATACAGCACTGTGCAATTAATACATAAAACATGTAAATGACATACAAAAAACAGGACCCTTTCACTTAAGATAATTGATGCAATTAATTAATCAAGCTTTTAATTGATCAAGCTTAACCACAGCAGAATGAGAAAGAAGGCAATTGCCTGCTAAAAAGGCTTGCAGGGATCCAAAGCTTTATCAAATGGTTAACTCTTATTTCACCTATTGACAAGTATGCCTCTAAAAATCCACTAGAATTAAACAAAGAGTAGTAGAATTTTACTGTTGTGAGCTGTACTTCACACATTGATAAAGCTGCTCCTTAGATTTTATAATCTTCTTAGAAAAGGTTGTCCCTAAAAACTTTTTGTACAGACAAGGCACAAGAGTATGGAAGACACCATAGAAAGGCCAACAAATAGTTTGTATGCCTACAGAATTTAGTAGCCGAGACTGGAGTATAGGTGCATCAACCATAAAAAGAGCTTTACATAACACTGTCCTGTATGACATAAAAGTTATATGACCTAAAAATTACTTGAAAAAAAAATCAAAGCAATATATGTAGCAATATATGTATATATAGTGTTATCTTGCATGGCCTACACTAAATGAGGAAGCTGGTTTACTAATTTTTTGAGGTTGGGAAAAAAAAGCAAATAAAAAAAGCAACAAAATATTCCCCCCCCCCTACCTTATTTAAAGAAAACTTGAACCAAAAAGTTGCATTTGCATTTTGTGCAGAAGAAAAGATGCACACCAAAAAAAAATCCCATTGATTAATTCATTTTCAATAAAGCTATAAATTGTAAACTAAGAAAGTAAAATTGCTTGTGACAATTCCTACTGACGTCTATTGTGCTTTTGTTTTACTAAATCTCTATTCAACCTATTTAAGGTTTCAGAAAATACTTGCAAGTATATATGTGTTTGCTCTGTTTTTTACTCAAAAATCCCTTGATTTTTGATAAATCTGCTACTTATCTTAATATTATTACCAGCATGCTTTTTATCAGCAGCGACTGGGAAGAATAGATGGTGCAAACTACAGGTAAATGCAAGAAAACTTGTCTTCTAAAAAACAGAAGTTTTGTAGAAGGTTCATCTTCAAAGAGATGTATGATCTAACACTGACCACGTCAAAACCTTCATCTCGAGCCAGTTTAAAAGATGCGAAACATGAGAAGAACAAGTGTCATCCACCTAACCTGTACAATATGGAGCAGAACTATCTGGAAAAATGGGACAAAAGCACTCTCAAATAGTATATGATGCTGGCAGATACTTAGCCCTAAAGGCATAAAGCTGGTATTGCTGCAAAAAGCATCTTTGCCAAATAATTGTCAGGATTTAATATGCATGCAAATATTCCTTTAGTGGTATTGCATGGAATTATCGTTCACTTCTGGAATCCAGGCTGGCATTTTGTGATGGTTTGAATCAGGATCTAAATGGAAGCCTTTTTGCTCATTACATGTTTCCATTTTTTCTTCCACTTGCTTTTCATTTGGCTTAGACTATATTTTATTTTTTGTTATTTCATTTTAATGTAGAGGATGATGTACAGTACACCTGCATTTTTTAATAACAGAATAATGTTGATCATATAATATAATCACCTATACAAATTTGCTTGAAAGGAACAACATGTTAGCTTTAAGAGTAGCAGCTGGGTGCTGACAAGTGAAAGACATTGGCAAATTTCAGTGACTGATTAAAATAAAACATCATTGACCTTACATAAATTTCATCCAAATATAGATTCTTTTCTCCTGGAATATAGGTGACAAGAATATGACAAAGTAATTGAACAGAAGTGTTTTACATTGTAATATGCATTTTCTTGAGTGTGTTTAACTACATGTTGTATTTTGTATTTAAAGCAGATACTAAAATGTATCTTCTTTATATTATGTATAGTCATTAGACTGAGGGACAAACACTAGAGTCAAAGCAATTTGTTTATAAATTAAAGTTAAGCTAAACCAACTATGATCTCAACCATCAAATTAAAAATTTATTAGGGCTATATGGCACATCTAACCTCAAATTAGGTGATATATAAATAAAAAGTTTTTCACTTGCTACATTCAGCCCTTCTATACAGAAGGGATAACAACAGAACATAAAATCAACACAGAAATATTTTTACATCGTTAGGACAATTATTTTTCACCTGTGAAATCCTTTGAATACTGGTATTGAATATTAATGCGCACTCTCTATTTTTTTTTTTTATTAAGTTAACATTAATAGGCCTATGAAACAGCCTGGATATTGCTCAGAGGACTCTTCAAGACATAGCCCTAACCCCCTTCTGTTTTTTACTTTCTTTCTCAACAGTAAGGTGCAGGTTTATCAAAGTGTAAAATTAGAGCTCACCTGCCTAAGGGGCAGATTTATCAACATCATATTTTTCAAGTGATTTAAGTTTTATTTAAATTTGAGGTTAGTCGAAATAGAAAAAATGAGAAAATGATACACATTTTGATAAATAGGCCCTAAAGTATAGGTAAACAAATGGATATCGATCACATTTGTATCCTAAAAGAAGTTTTTGTAGCTGTCCTTTTATCAAAGTTTACAAATAAAGCAATGACATTTGTATTTTTTTTTTTTACAAAAAGCTCATTTATTTTGCATAGTATTAATATTTTCTTCAGAAGAAGCAATTAGTAGTCTATTCCTTGACTATGGCCACTGAATAACAAATAACAAATGATCAAAATAAAAATGTAAAAACACTGAATTAAACAATGATAAATGGCTTTATATTTGTTACTATGACCTGTCTGAGTCACACAGAAATAGATTGGACTGCTTTTATCAGCAAGTATGCAAACAATGGTAGAATCAATTAATACTTGATGTCACATTTATATGTTCTGATTGCAGAAGAGATCAAAATCATGAATCTACTCTGAGACGACCACCTTGCCATTTTGACAGGGTCAGCAGTGCACTACAAAAGGCATTTATTACTTCTATTCATTACAAAAAGGTTACAGTCATTTTTTCCAATTACTTTTTATAACTTGGTTCTTCCAAGTAACTTTTTCACAGATTGCTTGTCACATTTAGTGACCTCTGCATAAATCGATATGTGTTTGCATTTTTTGGTGCTCATTATGGTGAAAGATGACACAAGTCTGGAATAAAACATGCCTTTTCTGATAATAGCGGTCATGGTAACTAAGAAATAGTGATGACAAATACTTAGCAGTAATGAAAAAAGGGTAAAAATTATATCTTTTATATATATAATAATTTTCATTGGATACAAAATTCTTCTATAACACAATGATTTGCAATTGTATATTAAGATTATAAGAATGAACTGTGAAAGAAATACTTCTGTTACACTAATTTCAAAAATAGTACCAACTGGCCACAAATTTCACAGAATTTGAATAATATTTTGAATAATGTTGGTGTATTTTTATTTTAGGAGAAGACTAAAGTTCAGGATAAGTGTGTTGCACAGGTAGAGATAGTGGCAGTTAGATTGTGATTTTTTTTATATATATACAGGTATAGGACCCATTATCCAGAATGCTCGGGACCAAGGGTATTCCGGATAAGGGGTCTTTCCGTAATTTGGATCTCCATACCTTAAGTCTACTAAAAAATCAATAAAACATTAATTAAACCCAATAGGATTGTTTTGCATCCAATAAGGATTATTTATATTTTAGTTGGGATCAATTCCAAGGTACCGTTTTATTTCTACATAGATAAATTAAATCAGTTTTACAATTCTGAATTATTTGATTATAATGGAGTCTATGGGAGACGGGCTTTCCGTAATTCGGAGCTTTCTGGATAATGGGTTCCCGGATAAGGGGTCCGATACCTGTATGTATATTTGAATGAATCTGCATTTCATTCCAGATTTGAAAATCTTGTGCAAGGCAGTGAGCACATCACTCAGCAATGCAAGGAATCCCTGTAATTTGATTGGTAAGCACCTCCAGATAATGAATGATGAAATGAATAGGAAAAGTACATGTGAACATGGGCTGCTCACATGCACACCCATTACATGGCAGGCACAGAGTTAGCTGGCAGTTTTTATTTATTTTTTTCACTTGCACTTTGGCCCTACTTTATGCACATTATATTGTGCGATAGAATAAAATCAGATTGCACTTTTTTATTAAAAGTTAACAGCACAAATAATATGTAAACAAAAACTAAGAAAAGTAAGAACACTACCAGCAGGCCTCAGCCCATAACAGTGACTTGAAGGATATGACTAAAATACTGTACAGGCATAAAGAGCACAACGATTGGAGAAAAAATTCATGGCATACTGGACGAAAATACATCCTAATTCAAAAGGACAAAAACATAAGCACAGATGTAGCTTATCACATACACAGCAAGTGGAAGCAAAAGAGAAATTATGAAAATATACTAAAAGTCACAGGTCACTTCCCAGTTCTAATCCTCCTTGACCTGCATTTGATACGGTTGACCACTCCCTCCTATACAAATTCTGCATGTGCTTGGTATTTGTAAGCAAGCTACATCATTGCTCTCTTCATACTTTTCTGATCTTTCACTGGCTCTTTTGCTAACAAAACCTATTTACTATTTCCACCTAATGTAGGGGTGCCGCAAAGGTCTGTACTTGGTCTGTTGTTATTTCTCTTTTTGAAAATCTCACCTACTCCTTTTGCTTTAAATAACATCTGTGATGTATTTTGAGGATATCCAAATATATTTATTAACCCTTTCATTACCTGCTGAAATCGAGACTCTGATCTCTAACTTCCTCCTTGCATCTCCACCTGGAGAGATCAATGTCACCTTAAACTAAACAAAAACTAAGCTAAAATGCTCATAGATGCTCTTAACCTACACCTACTAAAGTCTATGCTAACCTGCTACTAAATGGCCACCCTAACTCCTATCTATCACTGCAGTCTGTACCAAATTTTGTTGCAAGGATTTCCTTTTCACCTCCACTACTGATACCATTATCTTGTCTTCCATCAAGCACAGAATAACTCATAAAATCCTCATAACTTTCCAAACCCTTTATTCATTTGGACCTCACTACATCTCTTCTCTTGTGTCAACATACATTCCTGGCTTACTCCTCCATTCCTCATACCTACTTCCACTGGTTCCTTAAATTTGAAATGCCATCCCTGATTTCCTCCAGAGGGAAACTTTCCTCAGTCTCTTTAAAAATAAATACGAAGAGTACCTCTTGGAGCACTCCTCCCTTAAGTATCAGGGGAAGCATCTACTATGCGACAATCGATTGATCGAGCCTAGCCTGACTCCTTCCTATACAGAAGCAAGGTTAGACTCGATCAATCGATCGCCGATTAGTGGCTGCTTCCCCCGATACTTCCCCTGCATCGCCGTATCGCCTTTCTTCAAATGAAGTCAAGTTTTAACAGATATTTTGTACTAAAGCATTCAAAATAATTAAATGTTTGCAGGATAGGGCAATTATTGGGGCAGGGTAGAATATATTTTTTACTTAAAATTTTTTAGTGTTACTTTTCCTTTAATGATCAAATTGAGGAATATTGGCCTTGAACATAATATTTCTAATTGGATAGAGAACTGGCTGAAGGATAGATTACAAAGAGTGGTGGTAAATGGAACATTTTCTAATTGGACCAGTGTGGTTAGTGGAGTACCGCAGGGGTCAGTCCTTGGTCCTTTGCTTTTTAACTTGTTTATTAATGACCTGGAGGTGGGCATAGAGAGTACTGTTTCTATTTTTGCTGATGACACTAAATTGTGCAAAACTATAAGTTCCATGCAGGATGCTGCCACTTTGCAGAGCAATCTGCCAAAATTGGAAAACTGGGCAGCAAACTGGAAAAAGAGGTTCAATGTGGACAAGTGCAAAGTTATGCAAATAAAATAATATAAACGCGAACTATCTACTGAATGGGAGTTTGTTGGGGGTATCCTTAATGGAGAAGGATCAGGGAGTTTTTGTAGATAACAAGTTGTCTAATTCAAGGCAATGTCATTTTGTGGCTACTTAAGCAAATAAAGTGCTGTCTTGTATAAAAAAGGGCATTGACTCAAGGGATGGAGCTTCCATTTGAAGCAGCGTAGGTGGTTTTTCACGGTGAGGGCAGTGAGGTTGTGGAATGCCCTTTCTAGTGATGTCGTAATGGCAGATTCTGTTAATGCCTTTAAGAGGGGCCTGGATGGGTTCTTGAACAAGCATAGTATCCAAGGCTATTGTGATACTAATATCTACAGTTAGTATTAGTAGTTGTATATATAGTTTATGTATGTGAGTATATAGATTGGTAGGTGTGGGTTGTGTGTGCTGGGTTTACTTGGAAGGGTTGAACTTGATGGACTCTGGTCTTTATTCAACCCTATGTAACTATGTAACTATGTAACTATAAATAACTTTAGACCCAGATATGCCACTTGTATTGCAGTATTAACCACTATATAGTGACTCCTTCCCATTGGCTCTTTAATACTTAGCACTTGATCTTTGAAGTAATTATACTTTTATTTATTTGTATTTATTATTTTATTGACTAGCTTGTTCCCCTTTAGAGCACTGCATGCATAAGTAGCGTTACGTAAGTAAAATATACATAAATAAAGCATCAAAGTCAAGACAAAAGAGACAACAGGAAATGATGGGTAGACAGATAAAAGATATAAAAACAGACAACCACCACCAAACCCCTCCCTCCCAAGCGCACGTATTGCATTCTTATCATTAGAATGATTGGAGGAGGGAGATCCCCAGGGGAGCACAGGCAGGGATAGGGTCTGGGTCAGTGGGGCCCACAAGGGCTAGGGCCCACCTGCTTTATACCGAGAGCCCCGGCTGCCCAGCCCGACAGAATTCATTTTTGGAACAATATGGTGATGGAACTCCCTGGTAACTAATAATATTCTAATATTTTACAACAGGGGCTACATTATTCACTATATAAATCATAAATGGTTATACATAAACCATTCCAAAATATTATAATTGTGTCTGTCCAATTATGTTTCCACCTTTGCTAACTTAAGCTTATCAAAACACAAATACAATGAAATATTAACTGATCTTTAAGAGATAGGGAGAATGAGAGAAGCCAAGCGCCAGTATCCCATGGCATGCATTTCATAATGGATG
Source organism: Xenopus tropicalis (assembly GCF_000004195.4). Classification (NCBI taxonomy): domain Eukaryota; kingdom Metazoa; phylum Chordata; class Amphibia; order Anura; family Pipidae; genus Xenopus; species Xenopus tropicalis. The sequence goes on along the minus strand of NC_030679.2, from coordinate 72,856,224 downwards.
TAGCCTAGCTTAAATGTAGCAAATGTAACTGCCTCACAATTTAGTGCCCCTGTAAATGTTTTTGACTGCTTCACCAGGAGATCTTAAATATGACCAGTTTTTATTTCAACTAATTACTGTATCATACACAAACATGTCTAATTATGTGTAATCAGGTTTTGATATTGTTGTATATGTTTTTGTAAATGTAAAGCTTAAAACCACAGTGCTGAATAAGAATAAGTAAACTGTTAAAAAAGAATTACACAGCTATAGTGTAAGTAAAGAAGTATATTCAATTATTAAGCGTAAACAACAACTTAAAATTATTTATAGATGTTCTATGATGAAAACATTAATTGAAAGATATAATTATTTTATTGGAAATTATTAATTTTGCAAGGAACATTTATATTTAATAGATAACGTGGAAAACATAACAATGATTTAGTCATGATATTTATTTTTTCTAAACATCTTTTTATTAGAGAATATAAAGGCAATACATGTCTCAGGCAATATAGTTCATTATAGGCAATTGTTATCTTTCTGTGTACCAGAAAGTTCCCTGGAAGCACTGCAGCAGCATTTGTTGTCTTTCACTGAGTAGTGTCATAATATAGCTCTCCCATGTTTAAAAAAACTTTTAACCTACATTTCTTTCTGCATAGGAGCTTTAATCAAGTCCATGTGGGACATGTTTTGAATAAAAAGAGAAATGGATGGGGATTACAGCTTAATTCAATCCTGAAGAATGTTTTTTTCAACTGCTAAGATTATCATTAGTAGCATATACTGCCCCTGGTGAATCTAAAGGGAAACTGTGTTGTGTGGCCCAAGGTGGCCCATTCAAGGGTAAATGGGGTATAATTGAGGAGGTTGGTATTGGAAAAGTCTCTCACCTCCCTCCAAAATTTCTTGATTATTGGGCAGCTCCAAAATGCATGGAACATATCAGTGTCAGTTTGGTTCTATTTTGGACAATTGCTGAGGGGAGTAGTAAGAGCAGTGAAAATTTTTTAAAAACATTTCTCTGTAAGAAGGCATGGAGAGTTCCTTTATGCAATGGGCACATTGTTCCCAGGACATCCCTAATGTCCAGGTCAGGTAGCCATTGTATCCACTTTGTATCCACTTCAGGATCTGCTCCAGACAGTTGCTTTGGTACTATTTAGGAAAAGGGCAGTGGACTTGTCAAAGTTAATAACAAATCCTGATGTGTTTATTTGAAGAGCTGTGTTTCTTCTAATATAGCTGGGAGTGAATGTTCCGGGTCTGATATATAGAGGAGTAGGTTGTCAGCAAATCTTGTAGGATTCTAAATTGGGGTCAATTTCTAAATTAAATAATAAGGAAAGTGCATCTGCTCATTGTAATAGGGTTTAAGTTATAATTGTTAACAATTAGTATGGTTTGAGGTTTGGTGTAAATTGTTATAATATAATTTAAGAATGTGTGTCCAAACTCCCTGTTCTTCAGTACATTAATTAAATGTGGCCAAAGGAGCTTGTCATACATCTTCTCGACATCCAAACTCAGTATCATTTTATGGTGATGTGAAGGCAGTGATTATATAATTGTTGCTGCTATAGCAGCCCAGACACCTTTGATGGAGTGTCTGCTATATACAAACCCTAACTGATGTTCGGTGAGTCTTTAAGCAGTTAGCCATAATCTTTGCAAGTATTTTGAAATCGCTATTAAGAAGAGAGATTGGATGATATGAGGTAAGATGTTCAGGGTTTTTTATTGGTATAGGTAGAAAGATTTTAAATGTGTAATTGAAGTGGGGAGGAGTTTTTGAATTTTTTTTGAGTATTATGTTAAATTATTATGTTAAATAATGGTTTAGGATTTTATAGTACTCATTACTAAATTCATCGGCCCCTGATGAATTTGCATTAGAGAGATTTCTGATTGCATTGCCTACTTCCTGTGAAAATAGGCTTGCATTTAATAAGTCTATTTGGACTGTATTCGATTTTGGGAGTCTGGCGTCTGGCTTATTGAAAATAATGGTGGTGTCTTTAGGAGCTGTGGGGGTCTTAGTAAATTACTGTAATTTACTCATGAAAGAGGTTTTGGATCTCCGTTGGCTCTGTGGTTTGCTATTGGATGTTTGGATTGACTACTGCCAAGATGTGATTTTGTGATCTCCTTGGTTTGCCTAGTCATGCCAGGAGTCTACCCACCTTCGGAAAAATCTGTTTTTGTTATCTATTTTTCAGGTTACATAGGTGGTGATTAAGGTGTTAAAAGCTTCTTGTGTTTCTTTATATTTGGTTTCTGAATTGATCATTGGGTGATGTGTAGTATGTTGTTTTGACCTGATTGTGTAGGAGAGTGTAGTACTTAAGAAAGGCACATGTAAGAAATAATGTGGCCCCAGATGAGTGCATTGGAGGCCCCCCAAAACAGTCTGGGTCATCATATATATGTATAGTCCTTTGTTGTGGGGTGGAATATGCAGTAGGGGTCTACAAGGGACCAATGGGACACAAAATAATTTAAGCTCTTTAGGTGGTGTCATCAGATTATTTTACTGAAACATAAACATTATTTATTTAATAAAAGATATATTGTAATGTCCCTTAGCAGTGTAAGTTGTCAGGTTTCCCCTTGGTAATAAAAAGGGAAGCATACATGTGTTCGGTCTCTTTTGGTCTACACACTTGCTGGAGGGAGTGGTGTTGTACTGATAGGGCTTGGAACGGATGTAAGTTCCAGTAGAAGCAGCATATGCAAGGATAGTTTTGTAATAGCTCACTCTGTGAGTGAGAGGCAGGGCAGAATAGTTAGTTAGCAGAGCAGGCAGAGGCTACAACAAAGAGGTGATAAGTGTTAGTGCATTGTGGTGTAAAGGGAGCCAGGTGGTCAGTTTCAGGAATAAATATATTCCTTGAGTAATACACCTCTGTAAGCTTCTCCTAATGCTGGTGATTGTCACCAAGACAATCAATACTAACTCTGAGTAACATTTAATTAAAAAAGTATTTGAGAACTTACTGATTTAATCTTGTACCATCAAAGTCAGCACCCACCATTTTCAAAGTGTGCATCATCTATTGAGTAAAGATTTCATCCTGTTTTTGAAAACCACTGGTGCCCAAGTTTATTTGAAGAATCTCTTAAGTGGTGGATACACAGTGTAACCTTTCCTCTAAAAGTCAGCGGGGGCCCACTGGATTGAGATGAGTAACATGTGCCCTACCAGGAGTACCCTTTGACTGTGTCTGAAATATACCAGCAGCGGTATCAGTTATTTTAATGTACCCCTACCGCTATTCCTGTTACAATAGTGTACAAAGCCTCTCTATACCAATACACAGAGTAGTGCAAGCACAAAGAATATGGTAATATCATAGTTTTCATTTTTAAAATGGCAGCCACTCCATGCCCATAGAATCAACCATTCTTTCGGTTAGTAGGAATGCAAAATAAAATGAAAATATTTTCATTTGTACATGGGATAGTCTTTACTCTGTTTTTGCCTTTTCATCACAATGGACTTTTCACTGGATTACAAAAAAATTCTAATCATATCCTTGTTGTTTTGCACTTGGCATACTGTAGCTCTGTTTAGAGTTAAACTAACTACTAACTTAGAGTTTGCTATACATTATATTTTCCCCTATAATCTGCTTGTACTTGCTACCAGGTATCCATTTTTCTTTCAAACTACACCCAAATATTATAAGCCCCATATACAAAAAACAGTGCTACCATTGCAAGTCTTGCATTTTGGTTATGTATGTATCAAGGTATGGTCTTTGGTTTGTGTCAAATAAGCTTTAAATGCAGTATGAGTAGACATTCAAAATGAGAAAAAAATTAACTGTTAATAAAAATGTTAATGAAATGTTATTGACTCCAAACATTACAGGTCTCATATCTTTGCTCTAGTTAATAGTCTTATTTTTCATGGACTGTTAAACATTTAATTAAAATGTACAATGCATCTCATATAACTATTGATCATTTTTTTTTTTCAATGATGATTTCTGCATTACACATTTTGAGATTTATTAAAAGACCAAAATCACACACCTGAATAATGAATCAGTTATTGAAACAAGAGAGATTGCTATTTCATACCCTTGGCTAAGGACCTTGCCCTTAACAAATGTTTTAAATGTTGATGTAAGACCTCTTGATGGTCTACATTCATCTACATTCATACACATCTGTTCAGATGGCATAATGCCTGTATGCAAACACAGCAGCCAATAAAATGTATGCTAATAATTGTTATAGATATATGAAAGACCTGCTTTTGTAATGCAAGTTTTTTAGTTCTACAAAATATATTATTTACAATTAGAAGAATACTATGAGAAATTTTATTTTAAGAGGAATGGTTTCTGCTAAATGCCCATTAGATTACATGAATTAAGACTTATTTTGAGGCAATTTAATAAACTATAAATTATAGTGTTCAGTGTAATGCCATAGGTGCTTGAATTTGCCCATATGACACACTCAGGCTATTAATATCTGTGTGTAAAAAAAGTAGTGTGACATTGTGTGTATAGGGTTTGTGTGACAAATTCTTAAATTACATCTCTTCAACCTGCATTATGGAACATGGGTTTGTTGTTTTTAACTAACATTTCACATCTTTATCTCTCTAGCAAGATATAAATTAAAATAATATCTAAGCCTATCTTTCAACTGTAAAAAATATAAAGCCATTCAATGAATCTTTGTATATTCTGCTCTGGTATAAATACATTCTAGAAACACATTTTTTTATGGAAATAAACAAGATATAAACCTTCAAGTTTTATAACTACTAGCTAATAAACTTTCCATGTACATTCAATTCTAGCTACTGTTTTTTCTGAAGAAAAGTCAAATACTTTTTTTTTATTACCTTAGCCTTACATTAAACATAAGTTTTAGATTTATTTATTTTTAGATTTATAGAATTAATTCTAAAAAAATATGATTTCGCTGCCCATAGTGCCCTATATGTTTTTCTACAACATTTAAAAAAGAAAAAAAAAAATATGCAGATTTCAATATATTTGCACTCAATAATAGATTATATAATTCTACTAGCAGAGAGGTCCCATTAAAAGGAAAACTCATTTAGTTAGACTTATGTAAAAAAGGTGTATAAACACTAACTGGCCAAATAATTATATATATTAATGGGCAAAATTTTTCAGCAGATATGGATTTGTGGCGAATTTTAATGTTTTGCAGCTGGTGGATGTTTTTGCGACACAGACAACAAAATTTACTGCTGAAAAATTGCTGCATGTGAAAAAAAGGATGTGCAACAATTTTTGCCCATATGCGGCACTTTTTTTTTTATGCATAGCATTTTCGCCGTTTCATTTATTTTTCGGTGAAGCACAAATGGGACAGATTTGCTCATCACTAAACATATATTTTCTTCTTTACACAGACATAGAGAGGATCCATGATGTTGAGGCAGACTCTCATGTTTTCCACTTAATATGTGGAATCATGTATGTCTGTGTAAAATATATACATACATTTATTTTGACAGTTCATATGGTTTATGCACTTTTATAGACTCGATTAAATAAGGTCATGTCATATAGGGTATACTTCCCTCTTTATAAAGCCACATGTTTTTTCTTATGTTATAGTTTGTTTTAGGTTATTTAATAAAATAAAGGGGCTAAAGCCTCATCCAGAATGTTTAGGATTTAGAGTTTTCCAGATAAAGGGTCTTTCCATAATTTGGATCACCATATTTTGTCTACTAAAAAATTATTTTAACATTTAGTAAACCCAACAGTGTTCTGCCTTAAATAAAGATTAATTATATCTTAGTTGGAATGAAGTACAGGGTACTGTTTTATTATTACAGAGAAAAGGGAAATATTTTTTAAAGATCAAATTATTCAATTAAAATAGGCTCAGTGGGAGACAGTCTCTACCTGTGATAATATTTTTATTCTTCTTGAATCATTAAAATGTAGTGTTTGACTGGTTGCTATTGATAACAAACCAGGTTAGAGAGGAAAGACGCACTGCTGCTTTGAGCTATGGCTAAAAAGTACACACTGTAAATCTAAAGGCCCCATACACGGGCCAATAGTAGCTGCCGATATCGGTCCTGAAATCGGCCAGATCTCGATTGGGCAGGTTAGAAAATCTAGTCGGATCGGGGACCGCATCGGCTCTTTGATGCGGTCCCCGGACCGACTTCTCCTATGCCCGTCATTGCAATCCAATCGTTTGGCCCCAGGGCCAAACGATCAAATTACCCTGGATTCTCCCGATATCGCCCACCCGTAGGTGGGGGATATCGGGAGAAAATCTGCTCGCTTGACGACATCGCCAAGCGAGCGGATCTGCCAGTGTATGGGGACCTTAAGGATACCTTTAATGCTTAGGTGTTCCTTGCAGATAAAGTGTGGGGTCTAGGCATTCTGTGGATTTTTTTTCCCATATAAACACTAACACGTTAGAAAGTCTGAAAGCAATAACTATTGTCAGCATTGTTCTGCTCTATCACATTTAATATTGAAGTGAGTGGCATCTTGATAAAACGAGGCTCAAGATTTGATAAGGATTCGGGACAGTTGAGAGAATGTGTTTATTTGATATGTCAGGACATCATTAACATTGACACAGTATGTCACTTGTTTTATCGGAAAAGTGGAAGTATACTCGTGAAGTAAATGAAAGGTTAGTGTTATATTTTTTTAATGAATACATGCTGAAAAAGCCTGTACTTTCTCAGTGAAACTTTTTTTTCTAGACTGTCTTGGTTGTCAGCTGTCATTTGATAAACTTTGTATACATTTTTTTCTTTATTTGGTTACACTTTCTCCAGATCAACGTATTTCATGATAGCAATAAATACATTGATTTATCCAAATCAAGATTTAGAGGTAAAAAGATTGATTTGTAATTTCTCTGAAGGATTTTCAATAAGAGATTTTTTAAGATGAATTACAATTATGAATCAGATGAATGCAAAAAGCCCCTTTTTTTGTGCCTACCTAGAATAAACTTGATGTATAGCTTGCACTTACAGGAACTTCCAAAAAGCCAAATGTTTAAACCTGGTCAAAAATAGGGAGACCTGATTGTTTTATGATGTTGGAAAATAAGAAAATATTTGTCCACTTTGACCACCCATGTAAAATGAATAGCTCAGAAACAAGCAACTAGGTCACAAAAGGGGCAGAACCATTCGAAAAGGATTGTTTATACTGTTGCAACCTTTCCTTATCAAGATCTGTCCAAGCAGATATTGGAATGGTATAATTTCACCCCATTCATGAACCAACACACTTCTGACTTGGTTAAGAATGGTCATCATTTGTATCATTTAGTATTTTAGCAGCAGGGAAAGGTAACATACTGTATGTCCATCAGAATAACTGACCCACACCAACCCCCAAGTCATCCAGTGGCTGGGAAGATTAGTGCAGGCACTGTTCAGCATGCAGACTAGGGTTTGATTCCAGGCATTTCCTAACACAAAGAGAAATTGTGAGTGCTTGGTCTAACCCACACTGTAGTGTGGTATTCAGCTGATTTTACAAAGCTTTACAAATATAAATAAGTGCAATTTTCAGTGTATGCTCCTCACTTCAGATACCTTGTGTTCCAGGTCAAATAAAGTTCAATAAATTTCTCCAAAGTTCCATCTTCTGCTTTAGACTTAGACTTTTCCTCATAAGACCTCATCGCTAAGTCTAAAGCAGAAGAGGGCACTTTGGAGTAATTTATTGAACTTGATTTTACAATGCTCAGACTAAACTACACTCTGAAGTTGACGAGCTACTGCACACACAAATGAGATAAAAAAGAAGCAATACTCAGCTACATTATGTACATGAAACAAAGGGAAATCATGAGCCCTGAGTCTAGCCAATGCTATAGTGTTGTCTTTATAGGAGACACTGAGGATTTAATGTGTGCCTTTATATAGAACTTACCCATCATAAGTGAGTGTCTCCCTTAGTGCTAATTTTTTTAAGAACAGCCACCCCAGCAAGCTTTTTTTCTCATTTATTCTCATATTTGCACCTGGCTACCCAATCCCACCTCAGCAGCCTTATAGGTCAGATAGGGTCAACCAATCAAAGCTGACTCTTACCTATTTTAACCCTCCTTTTGCATCACTTCCTGGCCTAAGCATGCAATTCTAATTGAGCACTGTGACTAGTTCTCACTCCTGTTGCTCTCACCTCTCCTGTCCCTGATCTAGTATGTTCTTGCTTAAGTCCTGTCTCTATGCCACTCCGACCCGCTCTATCCCATTCTGTTACTGACTTCAGCTGCCCCTTCTTCAATACCTGTAGTACAATAACTGCTCCTTGCCTGAAGGACTGACTCTTTCCCTCACAAAATCTCTTATATTTGAACCCTGCCCTTTGAGTTATAAATGAAAAGGCTTCAGTATAATTCAGTTTTGCAAGTTTCTATTCAGAATTCTAATTTTTTCAGTACAGATAACAGACTACATATTAGAAATAAAAAGTGTTATTTGTTGCAGAAATAAATGTTACAAAGAAAGCAATACCTGGGGGCTGATTTACTAATCCACGAACGGTCCGAAGGCGTCCAAATGCATTTTTTCGTAATGATTGGTATTTTGCGATTTTTTTCATAAATTGTCGCGACTTTTTCGTAGCCGTTACGACTGTTTTGCAAATTGTCGCGACTTTTTCGTAGCCGTTACGACTGTTTCGCAAATTGTCGCGACTTTTTCGTAGCATTACGACTTGCACGAATTGTCGCAACTTTTTCATAGCCTTCGCGCCGAGTACGAAAGTTTTGGATTCATTCAAGCTTCAGTATCGTGACTTTTCTTGGGCCAGGTTGGAGCTGCAGAGTGCCATTGAGTCCTATGGGAGGCTTCCAAAATCATGCAAAGTCTGAAAGTTTTGCCCGCCGTTTACGAGCGCTCAATACGAAAAAGTTGTGACAATATACGAGCAAATCGTAACAGCTACGAAAAAGTTGTGACAATTTACGATAAAGTCGTAACGCCGACGAAAAAAAATCACAAAAAATACGAAAAAGTCACAATGTTTGTTTCCAATCTGAATTTTTCCCATTCGGATTCGAATTCGTGGATTAGTAAATCAGCCCCCTAGTGTTTGGTCTAACCCATATTGTAGCACTGATCAGCTGCTAGAAGCACCCACAGGCTAGCTTGGTTCGACTAGCTGCTAGAAAGGATAAACAACCATGAATTGCATAACTTCTCCCAGGTGAAAAAGCTGGGGCTTTAATTCTTCCTACTTTTCTTATTAATGCTACCGAGTAAAGGGTAAGTGTAAAATTGTCTTACTACTCATACTGTTTGCTGGGGCACTAAAGATTTTAAATGTAGTACAGATTAGTACAGTACAGATTAGTCGAAGTACGACATACAATGAGAAACCTTGGCATGGCATGTGAGCTATATATATAAATATATATTATGTACACTCTAACAACTATTTTAAATTTACAAAGGCTAAGACTGTGCACTGGCAATAATTTAATCATTTTTTTTTCTGACAGAAAGAAAATGCTGTTTACCCTGAGTGACCTCACAGTGTATCCGCCTTCCTCCAGAGTCACATCTGTATATATCCAGTGCAAGGTATTCACTCACACATAGAGTGCAAAAAGTTCCACTGTTGTCAAGCTCATTTCATACTTCAGTTGTAAGAGGGTTTAACAAATACTTTTCTCACATCAAATTAAAATTATCATCTATGCAAAAATGTAGGCGCTTAAAATCACTGAAATTGTTAATATTAAATGAATGACTATTTTTCAAAAGTTAAACCACTTTGTCGGGGAACTTGCTCTCCTGCTTGTCAAATAGACTGAACTAGACGGTGTGACTAGACAGAAGTTTTATTGGACTTGTCTTATCCAGGTTCCAAACCATTGACTTTGTCAGCAACTGATTTGCAGTGGGACTGGGAAAACTACAGGGTCTGTAGTGTCACTCTTCTTCAATTCATTAGAAGTGTTTTATAAAAGTTCAAAATGATTTATTTTTACATGTGCAATATTCAGTTTATCATTGAATTTATTAATGTGTAAGATCTATTCAACACTGTTTTTAAAGATGCACACTATAAAATGTACTTTGCAATATTGTATAGCATCCAATACAAGCTCACAAAAATGTATTAATGTAAAAAGGTTTGAAATGTTAATACATGCCATACATCATGTTTTTTGATAAAAACACAGAGAAGAAATGGTTGTCATTTAAAATGATATTACATCATTACTATTCTCAATTTATTCCATTAATAAGAAAAGTGTTAAGAATCACCCTATGTGGCTTAACTCTGAGGTAAAGAAGTTAATAGGGAGAAAAAGGAAAGCTTTTAAGAAATATAAGTCAGAGGGGACAGTAGCTACGTTTAATGAATATAAACACTATAACAAGTGTTGTAAAACAGCAATCCAGAAGGCAAAGATAGAAAATGAGGAGCGCATCGCGACAGAGGCCAAGACTAACCCCAAAAAGTTTTTTAAGTATATTAATAGTAAAAAGATGCAGGTTGAGGGTGTGGCCCCATTGAGTTATAATAACAATATGGTTACAGCGGATACAGAAAAGGCAGATGTACTAAACCAGTTCTTTTCTTCTGTGTATACAGTAGAGGAGCCAGTGGGCCAAGTCCCACCCAATAGGTGCACTGTTGCCTCAGCTCCAACTATGCAGTTGTTGACACAGGATATGGTGCTTAAAGGGTTACACAAGATAAATGTAAACAAGGCACCTGGGCCAGATGAAATACACCCTCGGGTACTGAGAGGGGCAGATTTACAGTGGCCTTTCTGATATTCTTAGACTCTCTTTCATCAGGTATGGTACCTAGGGATTGGAAGAAGGCAAATGTCATTCCTATATTTAAAAAGGGAGTAAGATCTCAGCCTGGCAATTATAGGCCTGTAAGTTTGACATCCGTGGTGGGCAAGTTATTTGAAGGCTTGTTAAAGGATCACACAAAATTATGTACTGGGGAATGCCATTATGAGCAGTAATCAGCATGGCTTTATGAAGGACAGGTCATGTCAGACCAATTTAATTGCTTTTTATGATGAGGTAAGTAAGAAGCTGGACAGTGGGGATGCAGTAGAAATAATCTATTTGGATTTTGCCAAAGCATTTGATACCACTCCCCACAAACGATAGGTACAGAGGGTGGTTGCTAATGGTACATTCTCTGCTTGGAGTAAGGTTCTCAGTGGGGTCCCTGAGGGTTCTGTACTGGGTCCACTTTTGTTTAACTTGTTCATAAATGACTTAGGGGAGGGTATTATAAGTAATGTATCAGTGTTTGCAGATGACACAAAACTCTACACACCAGTCAATTCTATCCAGGATGTGGCATCCCTGCAGCAGGATCTTGACAAACTGGCAATCTGGGCGGCTAAGTGGCAGATGAGATTTAATGTGGATAAATGTACCTGGGATGTAAAAATATCCAAGCCACTTATACCCTTAATGGGACTGCACTAGGCAAATCCATAATGGAGAAGGACCTTGGAGTCTTTGTAGATAATTAACTTGGCTGTAGCAAGCAATGCCAGGCAGCAACAAGGTTTTGAGCTGTATTAAAAGGGGTATAGATTCCCCTTTACAGAGCGCTGGTAAGGCCCCATCTAGAATATGTTGTTCAGTTTTGGTCTCAGTGCTCAAACGGGACATTATTGAGTTAGAGAGGGTCCAGAGAAGGGCAACTAAGCTGGTAAAGGGTATGGAAAGTCTCAGTTATGAAGAAAGACTGGCCAAGTTGGGTCTGTTTACACTAGAGAAGAGGCGCTTAAGAGGTGACATGATAACTATGTATAAATATATAAAGGGATCATATAATAACCTCTCTAATGCTTTATTTACCAGTAGGTCCTTCCAACGGACACGAGGGCACCCACTCCGTTTAGAAGAAGGGAGGTTCCATTTAAATATTCGGAAAGGATTTTTTACAGTGAGAGCTGTGAAGTTGTGGGATTCCCTCCCCGAATCAGTCGTACTGGCTGATACATTATATAACTTTAAGAAGGGGCTGGATGGATTCTTAGCAAGTGAGGGAATACAGGGTTATGGGGGATAGCTCTTAGTACAAGTTGATCCAGGGACTGGTCCGATTGCCATCTTGGAGTCAGGAAGGAATTTTTTCCCATCTGCGGCAAATTAGAGAGGCTTCAGATGGGGTTTTTTGCCTTCCTCTGGATCAACTAGTAGTTAGGCAGGTTATATATAGGCATTATGGTTGAACGTGATGGACGTATGACTTTTTTCAACCTAACTTACTATGTTACTATGTTACATTTTTGCAATCTGATTTTGGTTTATAGCAGTAGGTTTTTTTTATCATGTCTACAACATTGGGTTAATGGATTTGGCAAAAAAGGTATTTGCTTTTACACTAAGAATGTTTATTGCTGATACTGGTGTAAAAACATGTAGAAGTCATGCTATGCTTTATGATTTCTGATAATATGTTTGATGTTTGTTGCAATAAAAGTTGTCCAGGTGAGACATCTCTCTCTTGCAATTTTTCCTGAAACAGGAGAAGCAAACTAGAGGCCCATGAGACTAGCCAATGCAATAACACTAGTAAAAATCCAAATAGAATCACCTCTAGTTCAAGACCGAGCTTCAGCTCAAATGTCTGGTTTATTTTTGTGAGTTTAAAGGAAAAGTAACTCCAAAAAATGAAATAGCTTTAAAGTAATAAAAATATAATGCACTGTTGCCCTGCACTGGTAAAACTGGTGTGTTTGCTACAGTAACACTGCTATAATTTATATAATAAGCTGCTGTGTAGCCACGGGGGCAGCCAATCAAGCTGGAAAAAAGGAGAAAAGGCACAGAGTACAATAGTGTTTTATCTGTTATCTGCTATGTGCCTGTGCCTTTTCTCCTTTGAATGGCTGCCTCCATGGCTACATAGCAGCTTATTTATATAAATTATAGTAGACTTTCTGAAGTAAACACACAACTTTTACCAGTGCAGGGCAGCAGCACATTACATTTTAGTTACTTTTATACACTTTCATTTTTTGGTGTTACTGTTCCTTTAACACCCACGTTTGGGTGTTCCTATGGGAGATATTGCTTATGTACTATTGTTACCATTACAACTTTGATAATTAATTAAGGGAAATACCTTAAAAGTTATTTTCCTTAATTAAGGTGCAAGAGTAAAATATAAGACCTGGACTGTCTTATGAAGTCCTGCTCTCCATACAAGAATGTGTAAGACTCAGTTATTGTGATTATATGTGACTCCTCAAGCAACCTTTGGCACTGTTTTTTCCATTTTGTCTTTGGTCTGGTTCTTGACATTACTCCTGCATCCTGCTGTTAAATTATTTTTGAACTGGCTTGCTTCCGACTCAGTAATATGGATTCCATGCTCAGACATCAGGCTTCTTTGTATATCTTTGTACATCAGGCTTCTTTGTATATCTAAAACAAATTTAAGCCTCAAGTGCTGTCCTCCTACTTTTTTTGTCATGACAGGAACATTTATTTCTGATAGTTGGGAAAGTGTTTTATGAATAGACTTATCAGATGAATATGTCAGTTCATAAAACTAATCTGTTCTACAGGGTATTTTAGAAATGGCATAGCTTTAAATAGCTCCTTTTAACTTTAATGGAAACTGATAAAACTGGAGGTGTGTGAGTGCATCTTCAGTCTGAAAAGTACTCACAACTCCACTCCTATGTGGAAGGAAGTTGAAGAGTGGGATTCTTTGGGGCAGAAAACACTGATAGTGAATTTTGTCCTCTCTGACATTTCTTTTAGAGCTGAGTCCTAACAGCCATTTGAATTACCAATCCGACATTAATTAATTTTTAGAACTAAACCCTAAAATTTATTATGGCTATAAATGCGATATTTATATTATAAATTATAAATTGACTGCACTGGCTTAAAGTTTCAGCATCTCTACAGTAGTAATGATAAAGGTTGTTACAGTTGTCACAGGAGCTCCCCATCCTAAGTTCTGCCCCCCGCCCTTCCCTTGGAACTGTTCGGGACAGTGCACATGTTCAGTGTGGTCTGAGCAGCTGTTGAGAAGCTAACCTTAGGGGTCATTGCAAATTATCAAGCAGAAAATGTGGGTTGTCTGTCATATAAGCTGATGCTACAGGGCTAATTATTTAATTCTGATGCAAATGCCCTGGTTTTAGATCTGTCACGAATGTGAATCTGAATGAATTACTAATCAGATTTTTACTGTTACATTTATAATCTATTTATGCAGTATATTTTGAGTCGGTCCCTAAGCTCAGTGACTGACAGCAGCACAGAGCATGTGTAGGGAATCAGCAGAAACCAAAAACATAATGTACAGTACAACATTTCTGCCCTACTTCTTTAGTTAGTTCTCCTTTAAAGCTTTAGACCAAACACAGATGCTAACAGGGGGATACTTACAACTAAATTTTAATACTGATCATTTGGTAAATTACAATTATTAAAGGACAGGTAAAAATAATTTGCTGTCATATTTTATACCTGACATGCAAGGAAATTTTGATATCAACCTCCAATAACCGATTAAGACTATTACATTTCTTAAAAGATTGGTTACTCAATAACCAAAAAATTATAAAATGAAAAGACTTATTAACCTAAAAAGAATGAAATGTGTCTATAAAGGAAGAAAGTATACCTTTTGTTGTCTATGTTTTATGCTCCAAGTTTAGTCCGTAATGCCAGTGTGCTAGCTGTGTGTATCGAAACAAGGCGATTCATCATTTTCTTCAGCATGGAGAAAGTTAAAATATTAATGCTTGAGTTGCTAAGGGCATGATCAAAAAGAATGTATGTGTACCTAACTGTGCTTGCTGTAAATGATGCATTTTCTGGTATACAGAACCTTTTGGGTCAAAAAGTAAGATAATTATAGAAATGATGCTCTGTGATCAGCATTTGTTAAGTGAAATAATGGTTCAGCAGTAGCAGTATACAACCATGGAATGCACAATAGATGTGAGAATATAAGGTCATGCACACACTAGAACAATAGTCTCTTTCTGCAACAATGACAATGCCATAACTGTTAAAGTAGGGAGGTAATCATAATAAACAGGACTAGTGTACTTTGTCCCGATCTTTAACAATATATATAAACGGAAGCCTAATACAAACTTTCAAAAATGTATCTGTTGCCTTTGCAAAACTAGTTATTATAAAGCCTGATTGATGGGTTTGAAATGTTGTTGTTTGGGAAGGAACAGCAAAACATTATAAAGGTTCAAATGAGAAATATTTGATAAATAGCAAATAAATCTTACATTTTCAAAAAAAAATAGCTACCTTAACTGTTACCTTATGCACTTTAAGTTCTGGAAGAAAAAACTATGCAAATCTGACAATAAGACTGTAAAGTAATTTAGATTTACAAAGGTCAAACAGTGAATAAGGTGATTTTATTGATAATGAATCAAGCCATAGACACAATTTACTATGAATTAATAGCTAAAAAATGTTTCCAAGACTTGTTCCGTATTGCTTGTTGTCCATGCCATGCTAAATTCTAATGGAGGTCACAGAATTGCCTTCATTTTTTCTTGCAAGATTGATTTACATAATGTTTTGACTTTTATACTTTTATACACTTTTACTCAGTTCGAATGTAATTAAATATTTGGGCAACAATCAAAACAGAACAGTAGCACTAATATACCATCTTGCAAATAACGAACAAGTTCTCGGTTTCTAAGTTTTCTCACCATACTCAAGGAGAAGCAATGTCATTGTTAAATGGGATGTGTTTTGAGCAAGCACTAGGGAATCCATAATTTCTGATTTGTCAGAACCTGACATACTGGATTATTTAGGCTGTCTGTCTTATAAATGTGTAGGGAATGCCTGAACACTATTTAGCAGCTATTAATATATTTGCAAGCCAAATACAATAGACATTGTTGTCTGGCACTAGAGCCAAAAGAACATGAAATCAATTTGCATATGTTTTTTTCATAAGCACATATCATATATTTGACAAAAAGATAAGAAGGAAACATATTTTTTGTGGCAGGGTAAAAGCAACCAAAAAATATATGCTAAAAGTGTTTAGTAACAGTTGAGGAGGAGCTTACCAGTTTCATGAAGAACACCTAAGGCATTTAATAATATAAAGGGAGACAGCATGTTTGGTATACCATTTATGACAGTGTTTACAGATTAATAGATCAAGAATTATAACAACATGATGTTGTACAAATAATGTCTCCAATATTAGTATCTGACATTCCCTCAATCCCGTTTACTATTTTTCAGATCCAGGGGTTGGAAAAGCAATATTCCTTTTGACCTCCAGCATTTGTCCACCCACCCCAACATTTGTTCACCCACAACAAATAAAGAACCTTTGTGGATTCCAAGTGTCTGGTGAGTTCTGCTATCTGGCAAAGATTGCCTATAGTGACTGTGCCCAGCTCCATACAGGCCTAGGGAGAGGGGGTCTCAGGGGAAACTCAGCCATTATCACAGCAATTGGAGTCAGAATATGCTATATTGTACTAATATAGTTACCCATAGCAAACTAATTAGCAATTAGTCTTTTTCAGTACTACCATTTAGAACAGTGATCCCCAACCAGTGGCTCAGGCGCAACATGTTGCTCCCCATTCTTCCATAGGGGTTTTTTTTAGACGTATTTAACAAATGGAAAAACCAATAAGAATGAATAGAGAGTGGGTAAGCTGTGGAAAGCTCTACTTTTACACTTTGATAAATCTGCCCTAATTTTCACACAAGTTTCACGCAATTACATAATTTGAAAAAATCCCACCCAATTTCCAAAAGACACATATATCGGCAGTTTCAGAATTTAAGATGATGAAAAATTTGAGGAATTAACTTCTAAGGAGTTCTAAGGTTGGGGTTGTTTTCTCTGGAAAAAAGGTGCTTGAGAGGGGACATGATTCCACTGTACAAGTACAGTAGAGGGGATTAGAGGAACGGAGCTTCCATTTGAAGCAGCATAGGTGGTTTTTCACAGTGAGGGCAGTGAAGTTGTGGAATGCCCTTCCTAGTGATGTTGTAATGGCAGATTCTGTTAATGCCTTTAAGAGGGGCTTGGATTGGCTTGAAGTTCTTGAACAAGCATAGTATCCAAGGCTATTGTGATATTAATATCTACAGTTAGTATTAATGTTGGTATATATGGTTTATGTATGTGAGGAGTGATGAGCAAATTTTTTTGCCAGGCATGGATTCGCAGCAGAAAAATTCGTCGAGTGAAAATTTTTTTTGTTGCTCGTCAAATTGGCCGCGGTTGCGTCAAAATAGACACGGTGACAAAAAAATAGGCGCGGGTGACAACAATCAAGATTTCACCAATTGTTATTCATTTCATCAGCAATGACTCATCAGACAGTTATCACAGATACAGATTCAAGGGCTAGTGTAATTACACTTTTGCTAAATAAAAGCTCTATTAAAAAGTAACACAATACCTTTTTGTTAAACAGTTAATACGTTAGTACAAAATACATGTATGAATATATTTCTATTTTGTATGGCAAGTAACATCAAACGCATAATTCAGACCAAAAAGTATTTTTGTGTTCAAAGAAAAAATCCAAAATGCTTGTACAGGTATGGGATCCCTTATCCGGAAACCCGTTATCCAGAAAGCTCCAAATTACGGAAAGCCGGTCTCCCATAGACTCCATTTTAATCAAATAATTCAGAATTTTAAAACTGATTTCCTTTTTCTCTGTAGAAATGAAACAGAACCTTGTAATTGATCCCAACTAAGATATAATTAATCCTTATTGGATGCAAAACAATCTTATTGGGTTTAATTAATGTTTTATTGATTTTTTAGTAGACTTAAGGTATGGAGATCCAAATTACGAAAAGACCCCTTATCCGGAATACCCATGGTCCCGAGCATTCTGGATAACTAGTCCTATACCTGTACTAAGAATTGGCTGATATCACTTTTAGTGCATTCAGCAAAATGTCTGAGGATTTAGCATGTTAACTGTGTAAGTATTTTACATTAATTATTTATATTACATGTACTAATTATTTCTAAGTAACTATATTTTAATACAAATATATTTTCAGTTTAGCATCAGATTGTTTGCTCAATACAAGTTTATTATGTATGGGTGCCTCCTAAATTATAGATATTGTCAATGTGGGTGAGCACTGCACTATGTAAGTGACTGAAGGCACATGAAGAGTTTCAAAGCCAGGTAGGTTGTTTACTGTAAGCCTGCTAATTCATTGCTTCTTGCTTTTAACAAGTAAGTGACATTAAGTCTGCAAAGGATATAAATAAGGGGATTACTGCTGGCATTTATAGGGTTAAGCCAATTGTTGTGTTAACAGCAAGCTGCAATGAGTGAGAGTTGACTCATAAATCCTGTCTGGTTTTGAAAATGTTAGGTACATAAAGTTGTCATGGGGCCAGCCATAGATATAAACATACATAAAAATAAATTTACACAGATGCTAAGTTGAAAACGTGTTTCTATAAAAATTAATTTATTTATATGTAGACTTTGATGTGTTAAGCATTTACACACTTTAGAACATGATACATAACCATAAAATATATATTTATATACAGTTACAATGCTTACAATGCTTTCCAGCTACAGAAACTTCCATGACTGCAAGCAAGTTATTCTCTTGCACTCATTTTTCTTATATAATTGCATTTCAAAATGAGCATTTGTTTCTTTATTTACTAGTAAAATGTTAAGTATAAATCCATGGATTACAAGTAAGAACATATACTTTACTATACTGAAAATATATATAGATACCCTGAAGTTCTGATGTAAAAAAGTATTATGTTTTTATATGGTCACTGAGCAGTTTTAATACCTAACAATAAATATTAAGGGACACATCTTCCCCTATATTATATATGTATATATACACATGCTTATATATGCCTATGCTCTCATAATCTCTAAATGGAATAAGTCCCTGCTATTGCAGAGACAGTATTTCTACTCTATAAAGATGCATGACATAGTAAAATCAATAAGCCTGAATTGCTCAGTTCATTCCTCTGTAAATAAATAAAGCCATTAATGAGCACTGTGATCATCCAAGATCCTAGGGTCACTAGCTCTGGGGAGGGAGGCAGAAAGTGAAGGGATTTTTTTTATGTTCCCTATAGGTTTGCTGTTTATTTTTAAAGAACAGTTTCAAAGGCAGCAAATTGGTTTATACTGTCTCCCAAGAGTAAAGTTATTTGATAAAGTGTTTGCTAATGTTTTTGTACAAATATTAACTTATCATGTTTTTTATTCATTTTTAGATTTCACACTTTTTATTCATTTTTCGATTTCCCATTTTTGGAAGAAAAACAAAAGAGTTTTATTGTACTTATGAAAGTGGATCCCTTGAGTAACAGAAAATTGCAGAGAGAATCAAATAGACATTATTAAAAAAGTACATTTTCTAATAATATCAACTCTTGTTTGAAAAGAAGGGAAAAATAACAGTGAGGGAACTACAATGCAGAGAAAGAAAGAATGGGGTTTCGACTGGGGGTGCAGTATGGGGGAAGGAGACTTGACCGGACTAGGAAGTGGGACAGGAAAAACTATAAGGTAAAATTGGATAGTTAGGGGAAGCAGGCAAAGAAAGGGATAACAAAACAAGCGTTAGTGGGGCAAACTATGGAGCAGGTAAAGTGTCTGGTATGCAGGGGAAGGTCAGGAGGTTGGGGCTTGCAGGGGGTACTAATTAATGCATGGAGAAAGCTGGCATATTTCTTGTTCTTGTGAGCACAGTGAACAGCATCCAGCCCACCCTTTAAGTTGTCTTGGGGTGGCAAGTGGAGTTTTTTGGGGGGTTCTTTTCATTGAGGGGCCCTGCACCAAATTCTTGTCTAACTTGGATAATGGTAGTGTATGGTTACCAGCTCTAACTTGCTCATCCAGTACTGTTGCAGAAAGTGACGGGTAGCCCGTTTTGAATTGCATTCCAAAGATTGGATGCATTATTTATGTTATTTTTAACTGATATATATATATATTTTTAGTTTGCAAATAAAAACTTGTGGCCTGTTTCATCCCATGCTAGATATCCCTATTGTGTGCTGGGTGGGGCTATAGGTATAATGTGGGTGGTGGTATATAAAAGGGATTAATGTGGCAGACAGGCTTCCAGTCTTCTGTCATTTTTGAAAATGTAATCTACATTACATATGTAGTTTTTTTTTTGAGTTAATGGCAAGTAATTCATGATCAACCACAATGTAGTTTTGTACTAAACAAAAGAGTATTTTTTTTTTTAATTCACAGTTCAACTTCTAGGATAATTGGTTGAGTTTGATCACGGTGGACCAAAATTTGAGCATTTATAGCCCTTGTTCAGTGCCTAAAAGACTTGATTACCTTGATGCATCAAAGAGGCATTTAAGACCTTGTTCAGCATCACTTCAGTGTACAGGGCTTGTGCCAAACATACTTTTTTGCCTATTGTTTTAATCACAAATAATGTATTATTATTTCTTGAACTAAACAGTGCAAACAAGGAGACTAAAGCTACTCCATGCTTGGTCTTTGCAAAGTAATCTAATTATCTGCCTCGAAAGAACCAAACAGGGAGTAGCTTAATTTTTCTAGGCTCTGCTGATGAACTGTGTGTAAGCGCATCTCACTCTACATATGTCATTCATAAAAAACATGCACCTGAAATAGCACGCATTATGGCATATTGTGCTCAGTTGCTGTGGATTCAACTTAGCATGTGACTGTAATGTTACTAAAATTCTGTGAAAAAGAATTGCATTATGGGGAAAAATAAGTGTCTGTCCAAAATCTGCACTGTGAATGCTGAACCTTGTAACTAAATACAGTACGCCTTAAAGGGATTCTGTCATACTTTTTATTTGTGAAATATACTGTTTACATAACAAATAATTCACACAAAATGGAGTAGGTAAAACTACTTTTATATAATGCTGAAGTAGTTTTAAGTCCAATAATTCATGCCAAGCAATTGGTATTTCATGCTTGCATTGTATCTGCATAGTTTAAAAAACCAAGATATTATTATTTAATATATTTTTTTTCGCCTTATGCTTTCCAGTTGAGACTGAAAGCTTTCCAACACATCAGTATCTGATTATATAAAAAATGTTGATTCATCATTCTGTTTAGAAAGCTGTGATAGTTTTTCTAGTTTCTAGAAATGTACACGTTTATTGGGTTATTGTAATTTTAGTTTGTGTTTTCATTTTTAAACTAAAACTATGTTTTATTGAAATGTGTGTATTGCTGTTAAGTTTGGTATTAGTGTGATAAAGAAATTGACAATTCTTAAAGAAAAATCATCACTAACAAATAAATAAATCCCTGCTCTATATTTTGCCTGGACAGCAGTTTACATGGGACTACATTTGAAACTCTCTGCTGTCAGGGGAAAAATTACCCCTCATGGCTATATGACTATGAAGATTTTCATTCATCCATGTAATGGTCTAGTATAAGTAAATCTAAAGCAACTGGACTTGGTAAATCATTTAAGACATTTCACTACTCATCCAAGCAGCTTCTTCAGTTCAACTGACTGGTATGGGAAGTCCTCAGCATATAAACTCTTACACTAATCCAAACACAATGGCACATTGTAACTCTTCAGAGAGATGACACCTGAAACTCAGAGAGGTGTGAATGCTGTGGGGCTACTTTAATAGGATTACCAAAGTATCATGCAACTCATAAAGACAGGTGTTACTTGTGAGAGTTGCTTGGATGGATGTGTGAAGAGTTCTGAAACTGCCGGGGTACCAATATTAGAACAGCATTGTATGTAGCAGACAGATGAGGGCTGATTCACTAAAGTGAAGTTAATTTTCGCATAGACTAATCCAATATTCATGCGTTAGTATTATTTCTGCTCGCTAATTAACACAGTGTGGTTGCGCGCTAATTAACGCACGCGTTATGCGACTTAATGCATGCGATAATACTTTAGCGAATCGCACGGTTTTTTTTCGCGTCAATCGCACTTTAGTGAATCAACCCTATGGTGTTGAAGGCCCCCGCCTCTGTTTACATCTGTAGGGAAGATCACAAATAAAAAGATTGGGGATCCCTGAACCCTTTAATTTGAAGCAGTGTAGGTGGTTGTTCATAGTGAGAGCAGTGAGGTTGTGGAATGCCCTTTTGAGTGATGATGTCATGAGCCTATAATGCCTTTAAGAGTGGCTTGGTTTATTTCTTGATCAAACATAATACCCAAGGCTATTATGATTCTAAAATCTACAATTAGTATAGATATGGGTATATATAGTTTATACTGTACATGTGAAATATTGGTATATATAGTTTATACTTAACAATGTAACTTTGTGAAAAAAAAACTTTGGGGAAAAAATGCTGTTATGGTGTAATACTATTTATTTTTTTTACATTCATATTCAGCCTTTAATAATATTTAG
Source organism: Xenopus tropicalis (assembly GCF_000004195.4). NCBI lineage: Eukaryota > Metazoa > Chordata > Amphibia > Anura > Pipidae > Xenopus > Xenopus tropicalis. The sequence goes on along the minus strand of NC_030679.2, from coordinate 72,833,842 downwards.
GGTCAATTACGATGACCCTGCGACAAAGTCTGAGAGCACAAAGGGGCACAGGAGGTAAGGACAGGGCTCCATTGCATCTGGATGACATGCGAGTTAGGGAATGGATAGGGGCCAGGAGGGTGAGTGCCTAAATGCATCCTTCCCTTCATGCACACCACAGGTCATCATGCTCTGAAACAGAGCATCATAGTCTGCAGGTGAAACCTTGTTGTCGCCTGGGCATTATTTATGACTCCCTCTTGTAATAACACAGGGATTTATTACCTCTTACATGGTCAGTTTCAGAACTTATGGCAAAATTTACAAGTTGTGTTTTAGTTATTAAAGATACAGTAAAGTTATACTATATATATTATAGGCAAACAAGATGAAATTTTATTTCACCACATAGTAAATGTCATGCTTGTAAAGTTGGATTTAGAACACGTGGAAGACTCAGTTATTGAACCAAAATTGCCTTTTTATTCTAATTAATTCCACTGAAGACTTCTCAAGTATTCTCAGTACATTGCGTTTATTGAGAGGGATCCTTCATCCCAATGAGGTTATCTTGCCCAGATTATTCCCTTTCTCAAACAACTTTATTATCAGTGGGAACAGCACTAGGCACAACATTGTATTCCATAAATATAGCTGAGACACCAAGGATTTTTTTTATCATTTAGTGCCAATGTGGCTGTTGCACCTATTTATGGGACTGGGATGTAAGATGCAGTGCACAGAGGCACAAGGGAGTCCTGCATTTTCCTTTTGCTACTGACCAGAAGGAAAGTGCAGGAACCCACTACACATGCTACCCATAATACTGAGAGAAGGTCACTTTATTATCTGGTAAAGAAATATGATACTTTAAAAGTACATTTATTCTTTCTGTATTATTTTCATTGAAATAAAATAAAAATTTGCTAAACAATAAAAATCAGCTGAATAGAAAAGTAGTTTTAATGTAGTTTAAAATTATTTTTAAAATAAAAAACATTTTAAATGCAGACTGACTTGATTTAACCAGCATTAATGTACATTTACTGATTTTTTTTCTGACTGGTTCTACGCTTTTCCCCCAACGTATCCTATCAATACAAGACAAAGGACAGGTTATTTTTGCACATGACCCAAGGTACAGAAAAGCACCAGAGTTCTGCAAAAATGCAAAGTAAAAAGAAAAGGATTAATATTCCTTGGCATACAATAGTCAGGTGGGATTAGCATGTATACCCCCGTAAATTGCAAACCTACTAAGTAGATGCAATAGCTGTTCAAATACGAATCTTTGTGGAATAATTAGACTAAGGGTAAAAACTTATGGAAATTACCAACATTAATTGCTCTAATTGGGTAATTTATCAAGCATGTCTTTAAGGTTTAAAATATTTTTTACTGTGTTTGCATTCAATTTGTTACTTTAGAAACGTGTTCCTTTTCCAGGATCATTATAAATAACAAATAAGCAACGCGTAGGAATAATTGCATTAACATTTCGCAGATATTTAGAGGTAGGACATTTGGTTTACTGATTATAACTGGCCTCATACAACTAAACCTATTAAATTCATGTACATTTTTTTAAATAAAAGATTTTCTACAACCAGGTGTAGATACCACATTTAAAGCAGAACTATACCCCCAGGCGCAAAAAGCACCATTAACTATCACTGCCTAGACCCCCCCTTACCTCTCCCTTATTGCATAGTTAACCTTTGTCCCTATCGCTAACCCCTAGCTAAAAATGCAGAGCAGTGCTGCAGCGTACCTGGCCAACATCTTCTTACCAACTGAAGACACTTCAGGTCTCAACAATGATACGAACCTGCTAACGCATGCGCAGTTGAAGCTGATTTACTGCTACCTCCAACTGAGCATGAGCAAGTAGGTTAGGTGTCGGCGGTGAGACCTGAAGTGTCTTTAGTTGGTAAGAAGATATCGGCCAGGTACGCTGCTGCGCTACTATGCATTTTTAGCTAGCAGGTAGCGATAGGGACAGAGGTTAAACTTAAAACATGCGACAAGGGAGAGGCGAGGGGGGTCTAGGAATGATAGTTATGGGGGCTTTTTGCGCCCCGGGTTTATAGTTCTCCATTAAAGAGCCCGTAGTACCAAAAACTGAAAGGGCTTCACATCTTCACATGCTTCAGGTTTGAATATAAAGATTTGGTATGCAGCTATTATCAAAATTGTGCAGCTGCAATCTGCTGCTTTTCATCCTACCTTCAGAATGCATTGAAAGGCATGGCATCTGCCTGTCAGCACACATGGGACAAATTTTAGCATAAAAATGCACACTTATAAGATTTAATGAAAGATAGCATATTGCATATTGTCGGAGTTGCAGAACTCTATGTTATATGTAATAAGTGGTGTGAATTTTCCCAAGTAAGTTTAAATACTCTATGAACATATGGGAATGATAAAATCTCACTGTAATGAATTGCCAGCGTTTTGTGTAGCAATAAAATGTCTTAATGGGGATGTATAGAATAATACAGATATCCTAGGAAAATGAGGATTCACACATTGCTTGCTTTAACTATTAGCAGGGTTTAATATTTGTTTGTAAATATATCAATTTCTAACACTTTCCATTGTTATTATTATTATTTGTTTATTTTTACCTTGCTTACCAAGTTTTACCCGGTAGCCCCATGTTTAGGGGGAGATTTATTAAGACCCGAACGGGTCCGAACGCGCTGAGCGGATTCGCGCCCGATTTTTTTCGAGCAGCCGTGGCTTTTTTGCGCGGGTGCACGAAAAAGTCGTGCGAAAAGTCGTGCCGCTGTTTGCAATGGTTTGGTACGAAAATTACGTGACCTTCGGATCGCCAATACGATTTTTTCGTAAGCATTTTCGGGATATTTGCGATCTTCAGAAATTTTCGTTTCCAATCCGAATTTTTCCCATTCGGGATTCGAACTCGGGTTTTGATAAATCTGCCCCTTAGTGTCTGTTTTATTTAGTGACAAGGTAAAAATGTAATTCCCAGTCCCATGTTATTAGACACCACAGTGTCATCATAGGGAAGCAGCACCATAAGAGGGGGAGGAAGAAGCCAGTGAATTACTGTGGTGTGTGGTGCCTGATGGATCAGTCAGGTGACAGGAAACAACTGCAGAGGACAGTGAATGACAAAAAAGCTTAAAAGAGCCATTTACATTGCTTGATACATTTTTATACAAAACAGACATATTGCTTGCAACTCATTACATTAGATAATTGTGCTTATGCAAATAAACCCCCCATACCATAGTGTATAAAACTCTTCTCTGTTATGAGTTGGGTGTATGTACATTATACTTATTAGTGGTCCTTCCTGATTAATGTGTAACAGTAAAATGTTATTATTATTATTATTATTATTATTATTATTATTATTATTATTATTATTATTATTATTATTATTATTATTATTATTATTAATAATAATAATAATGATAATAATGATAATAATAATAATAATAATAATAATAATACCAGTTTTAACAGATTATGAGAATAAAACGGTTAGTAAAATCCTTTTAACTGAAGTCTATAATATGTAATTACCAATTTTAATAGAAATGTTGTTTTCACGGTTTCCTTTAATGACATTGTCAAAATTCACAGTATGCCAGTGAAAGGTTTGCATCCCAAAGAAAGGAGGAAGAGAATTATTCATTTACAACAGATTTTAAGCAACTGGAATTTATCTGAAGAATTCCTGGATAAGGCCAAAGTAAGGAAAAGGGCAATGATGTCTACTATTTAAAGGAACAGTAACACAAAAAAATGAAAGTGTATAAAAGTAACTAAAATATAATGTGCTGCCGCCCTGCACTGGTAAAAGTTGTGTGTTTACTTCAGAAAGTCTACTATAATTTATATAAATAAGCTGCTGTGTAGCCATGGAGGCAGCCATTCAAAGGAGAAAAGGCACAGGCACATAGCAGATAACAGATAAAACACTATTGTATTCTACAGAACTTATCTGTTATCTGCAATGTAACCTGTGCCTTTTCTCCTTTTTTCCAGCTTGAATGGCTGCCCCCGTGGCTACACAGCAGCTTATTATATAAATTATAGTAGTGTTACTGTAGGAAACACCCCAGTTTTACCAGTGCAGGGCAACAGTGCATTATATTTTTATTACTTTAAAGCTCTTTCATTTTTTGGAGTTACTGTTCCTTTAAATAATAAAATGGTAGAAGGAACTTGGGGTGGTGGGAATATTCAGTTTGGGCCAAGGGCAAGCTGACAAAAAAGGTGAGATGGGGAAATCCCTAATAAAAGCCAGCAGCAATGATACAGATGGCAAAACAAAACTATATTCTGAAGTAAATACAAACAGGTAGCACTGAGGTCATTTTAGGCCACACTACCATTATAAAAAGGTCACATGCATTTGGGATTAACCATCCCCCAGTGTGCCTTGAAAATATGGACAGCTAGAGGATATATCACCCCTATGAATATTTTATTGCAATTTTGTGTGTTTGGTCAATAGGGAGATCCACTTGAGGAACCAAACGTCCAGATACTTAATCTAGTAAATGGTGAAGCTTATTTATTAACATTGTAGCAGGGAAATCCTTCAGCACTCTTAGCAGGTTCAATTTTATCACTTTTATTAAAACTTTTTTTATTGTAAGAAACATTTCAATAACAGAAATGAATGCATAAAAACACAATATATGCCTTTTTTTGTTTTTCAGCATTCAGTTGTAAATGCATTAAAAATGTCCAAGTGGAAGAGACCTTAGTGATCATTACTGCTCAATAACATATATGAATGGTTACAAAATCTACCCCTATATATTGTAAGTGACTTTGTTTTAGTTATTCATTGGCTGCATGAGTAGCAGTCTAGACATTTGCTGTTCAAGGAGAAATATCTCATAGGGAAACACATATGCACAGAACAATGCAACCCAGCACTAAAGATATAATTTTTGCATTTTGGGCTACAGATCATCCTTTGTGGTTGTAAATCAAATTGTGATTGACCTGTGAAAATTATTTGGTTTTACTGTTTCTTTCTTTTGCATACTAGACAAAGTTTTTTTTAAACCCAAGTATAAAATACTATTGCAAACAAGGGATGTCAATTTTATAGTTAGATATGAAACCCCTTGTAATTTTTAACTATGACATTAATCTTGCAAATTTTTCATTTTGGAACATTGTATTTTTATATGTTGCTGCAACACTGGGGAAATCATGTATTTCTAAAATATATGTAAGTGGTTTAATATTATTAAACAAATGAATTTAAAATCTGTATAAAGAGAAAAGAAAATTGTGCCATGCACATTGTTATAGCTATTTAACTTGTGTTTCATAAAAAGAACACTATAAAAATGTAATTTATTTCTGGTTTATTTAATTTCATTTGTCCTTCAATCTCATTTAGTTCATGTCTAGCCTATGGCTACAATTTAAGTTTTCTTAAATCCCCAATACTAGATTAAAGACTGAAATCCTTCTTAGTGCCAAGTTATCACATACCTAACACAAGCTCAATACAATCAAATGGATTAAAGCTATACGTGGATGTTAAAGTTAGCAAAGCCAATAAAGATCAAGGGGAATAAAACAAGAAAACAAGGTCACTCTGAATGGAATATCAAAGATTTTAGTTCCAATTGTCTGAGAACAATAATGCTGAAACCATTGAATGAACAGTCTATTAAATCATTATTGGAAAGTTCAAAATTTCAACTAAACATAAAATTGAAATTTTAAATGATTTCTGAGATTTGTTTTTGTCTCTTTCACTAAGGAAATTTAGAAAGAAAACATGAAAATACATTTAACATTCCATTTTTTTTCAGCTCAAACAGATTGAGAGAATTACATTTTAAGTAATGTCATACCAGAGGACAACTCAACAAACTAACCCTATTCATCAGCCAAATACATTAAAGGGCATATTTTTGTAGTGCTTCAAGACAATTTATTCTTTATTTACTATGCCTTCACTAAATTTTAAAAGTGATATTTTGTAATGGTTTCACTTTACACTGGTTTTCCATAAGAGTGCATTTATTAAGCTTTGTGCATCAGTGGCGTAATTAATGCTGGGGTAGACACAAGCACTGGAGTGCCAATGGTTGTGAAATTAAAGGAAAGGTAAAAACTAAGTAAGCTTTATCAGAAAGGTCTATGTAAATACAGCCATAAGCACTAACAGAAAAGCTGCACTGAGTCCTTTATCAAAAGAAATACAGGATTTCTTGTTTTCTTTTTTGTAAACATGTTCTTAGGGAATCTGACTTCCTTTTGAAAAATCCTTCATTCCTGGGCCGGAGTCTGCTCAGTTATCTCCTCTCTCCCCTGCTCCCCCCTCCCATAAGAATTCATAAATCTCACTCCCCCCCACCCTTAGGAATGTGTGATCTGAGCTATAAGGGCTAGACTGCAAACAGGTCGCTATGAAGACCAAGCAAAAATGGCAGCTGCTATCTTAAACAAACAGTGAATGCTTCTAGGGCTCTTTACTCAGGTATGGTAATGCTTTCTGCAGAATGAAAATATCATTCTAGGTGGCACTAATGTGGCAAATCTATTGGCAGTAAAATGCCAAAATTACTTTCCTTCCTCTTTAAAGCCCTGTATATGTTGCTCTGCTCCTTTTCGCTGGTTGCACATTGTTACCACCCTTACCTACTTGCAGAAAATATCAGTGCTTTGTACTTGTTTTTGCACTTTGCACCCTGTCCTGCTTATCTCCATGGCTATTTATAAAGAAGCCAGACCAGTACTTTGTCCTGTAAGTACTGATAAAGCTAACTGTTTTTCTGAGCTACATTTGGAGCAGGGTTCCCTAGACCCTATTTTAATTTGAAGAGTAAACACCCTCCTTCTTCTTGCTCCATCACTTGCTGTGGAGTAATAAATGTACATGTGCTTGAATCTCTAGGGACTTATTCTTTACTTATTCAACACAGAACTGGGTTATGAGAAAATACATTTGATGGTGGGGGGGGTCAATATTAATCCAGAACCCTAGATTATGATGGTAAGGATCATGAATGCAGAGTGTAAAAAGGGTGGCATTAAAGAGTGGGTGTGATGTCCACTATCAAATCAATCAATATCATGAACTGACAACTACAAAAAAATTTGAGTAAAAAATTTGACTAGTCTTTGATGTAATACCTATCCATTTCTTTTTGTGGTAAACAGCAAATGGTTTTGATTGATCATTCATGAGCAAACATTAAACAGTTAGCACACTGAGTAGAACAGAATCAGGTTGCTGATTTAAGTCTTCATTTAAACATGGTTCCCCGCAGAAGTGACATTTTGTCAAAATATAAGGAATTCATACCAAAACATGTCTGTGTTCTTTATGTTCCGAGAAAAGCATTTGAGTGCAATAATGTGTTCACATTTCTTTCTTTTTGCTCTTGATCTGTGAGAAAGCTCAAATTAAATACATTGGTAAAGAGTATATTAATCATCATCAATATTGCATTATAGTATCTCTCTTTAGATTGTGGAGAAATGTCATATATTAATATCTGTAGTAATACGTCAAGTCAACTGGACTTGTGTTTTTCTTGAAAATGTTTTGCTAGTCATCCCACTGGCTTTCTCAACTCAGGATTGGAAAGGAAGGGAGAATACCTTTTTAGAAATAGCTGCCTGTTCTAGAAAATGTGAAGTGAGTGTGACTGAGTAAATATTTGATTAGGTGAGCCAAAAGTGTGGCGTTTTTACTAAACAATAGGAGGACTATTGGGCAGTATGCTTTTTAAATTTTGACTTGCATTCTCCTTTAAAAGAGATTCCCAAATGTACATATGAAAAATATTTACTATTATAATTACTATAATTACTATTATCTTCAATATTTCATTCTCATGATCATCTTTCTCATGTAAATTATTTATTTTATTAAAATATGTATTTTATCAACCTGTGTTCCTTCCTTCGCCTTATTGACTTACAGCCACTACTGTGTAGTGATGAGTGAATCTGACCCATTTCACTCAAAAATTTGCGAAACTTTGAAAAAAATTCACAAAACGGTGAAAAATTAATGAAACACAACTTTTTTCATGCACATGACTTTTTTGTTGCAACCACGAATTTACTGCAACAAAATTTTGCTTTGTTTTGCAAAAAAATTCTCAGATGCCAAAATGTGGAATTTCACTGCAAATCCACCTCAAGATCTCTTTTAGAGCCTATAAAAACTCAGAATTGCTCATTAACTGATATGGTGCTTTGTGTAAGTTTTTGTGTTGGATATGTTTCGATTTCAATCAAATGACAATAACTTACTTACAATAACTTATTAATACAAAAACATAGATACTTTGCATTTCAAGACATCTAAGCATGTTGTCTTTTTCTGAGAAACGAACAACCCTCCAGTGCCAAAATTTAGAAACAAAAACCAGAAACCTGTATTTAGTTTGCCACTTGATACTTACTCGATTTAGTAAAACCTGGCTGGGCAATAATAGCTAATCAGGAAAATCAAAATAGCAGATCAGAAGGGCATGCTGAGTTTAGCTCCATTATATTTTACTTAAACATTTTTTATATCCTATATTTTACTTAAGCATTTATCTATATCCTGTATATATCTGAAAAATAAACATACACTGAGCCTATCTATCTATCTATCTATCTATCTATCTATCTATCTATCTATCTATCTATCTATCATCTATCTATCTATCTGTGAATCAGTCCAGCTGTCTATATTTCAAGAACACAGTTGCATATATATGCACAGAGCAGTAAGAAATCTTGTTTGCAAGGCAAGTACCAGGTGACTTTGCTTTGTTAACAATATCTGCCCAATAAACCTTGCAACTCTGTCTAAATCATTATGCCATCTGCATTGGTGACATTTGCCATGTGAAAAGTGAGAAGAAATATTTAGCAAAGCAGCAGTGTTTGCCTGCAGTTTTATTATTCCAGTCAAAGGCTAGCATACATATCCACATTTTTAAAATGCAACACTGCTCTCTGGTGGTGTTCTGTTCATACAAAATAATATTCTTCTCTTAGAAAGTGCTTATGAATATGTTTTTAATTACTCTTTTAACATACAGTTGGTAATTATGTCATCATGTAATAGCTCTTTTATAAGCTTAATCCAGTCCAGTCCATTTTCTGATTATGAACCTATATTTAATATAATGGGAATATCTATCTCCTACAAACCTGCTCCTTTTTTAAGAGGTTGTACCTAATAATTACCCACCAATGTAAAATTTGAAAGAGGATGTCCTTTCTTTAAAAAAAATTAGCTGCAAGTTTTTGACATTTCTTCCCTTAGGATTCTGGGTTCCTGGGCTGTGTGAAATGTGTGAAAAGGTCCTAACTGAAAGCACCAGTGATGAGCAAATCTGTCTCATTTTGCTTTGCCCGAAAATTCACGAATATTTGAAAAGAATCATGAAATGGCAAAAAAACAGCAAAATGCCAAAAATGTAAGAGTTGTTTATACAGAGTTACATAAACTGGCAGAATTTGAAACTGACTGACTGAAGTCCACTCTCTCTGTGATCTCATCTCTAAAGTAAGAGTACTGAAAACTAAATAAATATGAACAAACCTGTCCAAAATAATCTGAGAAATCTGAAGGGATATAAAAGATATTTCAAAAAAGTATCTTCCAGAGGTTACCATTCATATTAATCAGCCAGAGGATCTTTAGAACCAGAGAGAACATTTTTATAAACACACACAACATCCTTTAATTGTTTTAAAGATTCAAAATAGCAATTTGAATTTACTGATTGCATCTCATTTGGAACTTCTCACCCTAATTGGACAACCAATAGTAGGTTTCATTATGTGTTTACTGCATCATGCCAGCTCCTCTACCCCACAATTTTTATAGAGTGATTAACAAAATAATGCACTTTAAATGATAGCTTCCCCACCCCTAAGTGAGAGTAGCCATGGGTGGAAGTAGAAGTATTATATATGTATGTTCAGTTTCTAACTACTTCTCATTTTACCAGTACTGTCATTTTAGAATCATGTATAACTACAATTACTTGTTCAAATAGAGAAAAGTTAACATTCAATTAAGTTCTATAATTACTTGTTGTTACTTTATATTATGAAATGTTCCCTCTTGATTAATATGCTTAATTTTTTCATCAGCTAGAAATTCCTTAAAATAAAAGATATGCTGAATATTTTTGGAGTAATGTAATTAATCATGTTATTAAAAAAGCAGAGGTCATGATATAATTGCATTTCCCTCCATAAGTACCTCACGCACTCTTGCTTTTGAAATTGAATTTCATTTTAAAAAATGCATTCATTAGGACAAGGATATAAATTATAAAGAGCAGTTTATTTAAAATGTAAACTTTTAAACTCACGCTATAGGTCTTGGAAATGTAAATAAATCTTATTGTTGATTATCATTAAATACCAATTTGCAATTGTCCAGTTTTTTAAATTACTTGTTAGTAAAGATATATCAATCATGGCAGACATCTATGACCCCATAACTTTTGAATCAATTGGAACTGTCACACGGACTCAATGTTTTTCAGGTATGAGGTCTTTAATATGTACCAATGATTGCCTAATCATGTAACTCTTAGTTAACCAACAAATTTCACAGAGCTGTACAGTAAATGGGTTTATACATTAAACATACAATTCACATACAAACAACCAGTAAATCTAATGGATAAGGTTCAGTTTCCATAATGATGACTGCTATTTCCTCAGTGTAGCCTTTTTTTGCTGCTATGGTGCATTTTAACATTCTCCTCAACTTGTCAATTTCTTCCCCTGGAACCTACACTGCATCTTTGATTTGATTGTAATACCCTAAAACTTAATAATGCTAGAAGGGCCCTTGGTATTATCTGTTGTAAATGGCTCACTAAGTCTTGCAAGCACTGTCAATGACACCTGAAGATTTATCTGACATTCCAGCAAGTCAAGCTGCCCCACACAATCGAAGTCAGCCATATAATGTTTGATTGCCCTTGATTTTAAACAGCCCATTGGCAAACAAATATCTATATACACCTTACCATCAAGCAGTCAGGGTGCACGGTACCCAGTAGAAGATGGAAAGCTGTCTGACTTAATGGCTGCTTCTGCCATAAGGGCTCCTTGGATACATTTGCATACTATGTTAAAGGAATGTATAGTAAATCTTTATTAGCTCACTCTGATCTAGCTGCTAAATGGAGAATCAAGAAACCTTTTGAATTTGACAGATGGTGTATCAGATGAAATTTGCCAACCTCCATTTTGTGCAACACTCTTAATTTGGATAAGGTCAGATTGGGAATAAAGAACTTCTTAAATGGTGACAACAGTCTGCCCTATTGTACTTCCTTGAGAAGTTTTCACCTTATTACTTCTGGGTTCCTTGACTCTATTTCTTAAAACAGCTAAACAATGAGTGATTTGGTCAACCACACTCTGAATACACATGCAGTTTGCATGCTGCTCCCTTCATGGACTGGTTGCCATTATGCTACTAGCAGACTTCTTTTCTAAGGAAACTCAGAGAAACTGCAGTGGGAGGGGAGTCAGGTGCTGCCAGAAGGGAATTTTATGCAGCAGTCTTCAAACACTCCACCTGTTGTGCCTTCTGGGCAGTAATGATACACAACCAAAGATTGATGTCCTTGGTATCCCACTGAATGGATGGCCTAACAGACAACTTTGACAAGACTATTATATGTCATACTTTAGATAAGTATTACCCCGATATGTATTCCTAATTGGGACCATGTAGCAAAATAGAACAAAGGTGCATTTCTCCCTATCAGACTTCTAAAAATGGAAATTCTTGATGCCAGTTTTTAATCGAAAGTAAATGAACTTTTCAAGAACCTTTTTGAATGACTGAGTAAGTATAGTGATACCATATTATACTTACAGTTTAGAAGCAGCTACTCCTTGCAGAAGACAACAGTAAATACAGAAATCACTCCTATGGAGCTCAGTTGAGGCAGAACACATGAATCCAACTGAATATGAACCTGGCTAGATGCAGAGATAACCAAAGTGAATGTCATCCAGGATTAGGAAGAATATACTGGTCTCCTTTCCACTGTGGTCCCTGTACTAGGGGAATACTAACCACACTGATCCTTCAGGTAATGCTGATAAGTTGGGGTACTGAGCTGCCATTGCTCACTAACCCTGCCTGCCATACACCCATGGGTGTACTATCACAGAATATGACTATCAATAACTATTCCTCACAAGATCCTGGTATCCTGGCTTACTCAAGAAAGTAAGACCAACAATTGAATTGAATTGAATTTTTGTTTTTACATGATGTCAAATTCTATGTATTTCTTCTATGTCGGAAGCTGTGTGTTTTTAATTCTTATCCCCCACCCTTTTTTCTTCTTTCTGTAGCCCCTCTCCACCTCTTGGTAAAACTACTTAATTAAAATCTATGATACAAAAAAAAAATGTGAGGCCCAGTCCAGCCTCTAGACACTCATCACCGCAAAGGTGCTTTCCTCTTATAAAAACTAGGAAAACCTGATACCTCATGCCAACTACAAAACTGCCAGAGAAAAAGCAACCCCTCCCAACTATAAAACAGGCTTACACATAGCTGGCCAAAACCCTATGGGGACCGTTTGAAATAAAAGTGAGCAAAAATTATTACCCATCCTGTCAAATAGATAAAGATGAACTATTTCACATCCCTACATCTGACATAAGGTAGTAAATAGAAAGATTTGTGTATAAATATGCTTAATGCCTTTCGTTGATTAACAAAAAAAATCTTTAAAGAATACCACAAAAGTTAATTGAAAAATAAAAAATATATCTTTTCTATCATAAATGAAGCTTTAATCTGTCAAATGTTATAATGAAATTTAATATTTTATGTTACATTTTAGAAATATAATGAATATGTCTTTTTATTATTGATGCTAAATCAGAGGTATAATCAGTTTTCTAAATGAATTATATTGAAAAAAATTGAATTGAATATTAAGAACAAATCTTGATATTAGCTTTTAATGAAGAACATCATGTGCGCATTTTAACAATTCTTTTACTTCTGTCAGATGATTTCATGCGTTATTGCCTTCAGGAAAAGGTAGATATAATGCATTATGATCCATGACTTTGTGTTGGAACCTAATAACTTGGAAAATATAAAAAGTTCCCCTTTTATTTATTCTTTCCATGAACATATTATTGTTTAGGTTCTTCTACATTGCCTTAGGTCAGGAAAACCTCTATTAACAAACAAAGTACAATTGTTTAAACAGTTACCTTGTATTTAGTTTGGATCTGCCACAATTAGTTATTTTTTATGTATTATTTTTATGTAACAGTTTCTCTCATTAACCTGATTAACTGCTAGATAACCTGCAACACTAGTATTCATTGCATGATTCTAATCACATATTAGAAATTCCTCATTATAACACTATTTAATGATTTTATGCACATATGTTCACTGTTCAACACCATTGCTATGCAGTTTCTATACCACTTTTAATAAGAGAATTTCCTTGCCCAAATGGCTTACATCAGATCTGTGGTGGTATAAAATAATACTGTAAAATAGTGGTGAGCAAATCTGTCAAAAATTCACAAAATGCATTGGTCACTTTTTTTACTGCGTTTCTATGAGTTTTTTCAGGGCATTTTTTTCCCAAACAAAACGCTTTGAAGTCAATGGGTGTTTTTCTCCCTCCAAATACATTAAAGCCGATGGGCATTTTTTTTACAGCTTTTTTTTCTGCAGTGCCGAAAAGCAGAATTTCACAGCAAATCCGTGCCTGGGGATTGCTAGTTGCTACATTAAAAGATATATCCCCTTTATGAAGATTTGAGAGCCTGCTATAAATTCACATGTAACAAGTATGTAATAGGATCATAGAAATTATTTTTAGACAGGGATCCACATTAGTTTCTGAAGATAGTGCCGTGATATTGTTTTCAGTACAGGAAATTGAATTCTGACTAACAAATGTGAATTTATATAATAGTAGTTGTTTTTTAGGCATCTTAACTCAAATACTACAGGCTAAGCAAACCCACCAAAACATTAAAAAATTGCAATAATTGTAAGGGTGTCAAAAGAATTAAAGTATTCAACACAAATTTCAGCACAGAATCCAAAATAAAAAATCTTGCTACCTAAATCCTGGCTAGCTTTTGATCTTTAATTAAAAAAAAGGTAAATAAAAGCAATGATAAAAACATGCACGCAATTGCACAATTTCAATGGTTGGTTAATAATACATGAGCTCCCCATGTACAAAACATCAGTGTTAAAAATTACATTGTTATAATTATAATAATACTATATTATAAAAGTACTAAATTAGCATTTCCTGTGAATTTGAAATATAATATTTTACATAACAGAATGAAAAAGACATCTGATAATTAGACGTTTAAAGGTTTGTTGGTCATTTAATTAATTTCAGTTCAATAGGTTCTAGACCTCTTTATTACCTTACTTATTGCTTTCTACCTATGGAGATTTGAGTGAACACCTCAGGCCAAGTCTATCAAGTAGGTTTGAGTCTCTTTGGAAGAACAACATGCCATTAGAAGACTCAAAGAGGTGACAGCACAATCAATTTTTGCTGAAGATGTCCAATCATTCATATAGAAGAACACAATTAGCATTCTTTTGTAGTCTTCATGTCGTTGCAATCACTCTTACAAGTGTTGATGCACTAATCACGAAAATAGGAATGGATTTGTCCCTGATGCACAAAATATAGTTTATCCAGCAGGAGCATAGGCAACAACAGATGTTAATTCATATTCATGCCTACAATGCTCATATTGATTAAACACAGCAAGATAAAATATGGCTCAGTGACCTTCTAAAGCTACGTACCTAATATCTCTGTTTGTCACTTTCTGTTGTAATGCTAGCTAAGCTCACAACACCACAGTTAAAGTTGCAAAGTTTTAAACCTTTGTACATAGCCATGTGGATCACTGATCAGTTTAATTTGTGTATTTTATTTTTTTAAGATAACATTGAAAAGCAGACCCTTAATGTATTAACTGCAGCAGATAATAAAAAGCCAAATCAGAACATGGATATAACTTCCATATAACTGGCATATTTTGTGCTATGAGAAGAACATAACTTATCATATTTAAAGCAAAGAAGCAGAGCAAACATGAATGGGTTATAGTAAAATTGTGCAGTATTTGTGTATTATCTGGCTCTCCAAAATAATATATTTTTATGTATAAAACAGATATTTGATGTGCATTAATTCTACTAAGGTAATATTGATACATACATGCATAGTATTTTCAGAAATGTACTTATCTAAGCTTCACGGGTACCATAGAGTGAAGAAAAATAATTGTAAGTATTATTAAATATGTATATTATGATTTAAAAACCCAGTATGATGAAATAAATAGTGGTGCAAAATATAGTTTTTTATAGGTTATAAGGCAAAAGGCAAGTTACTTGTAGCAGTATGTTGCCAATAAACAATGCTACAAGTTGTGGTCATCACATAATCATGAGGGATTTTAATTGCCAAGATATCGGCTGGAGTAGAGATACTGCCAGCACTCTTAAAGAAAGCGTTTTTTAAAATTTGCTGCATGATTATTTCATGTCAAAGATCAAGGGCACGGGCAGAACTGATGCTATACTGGATCTTGGGATCTCTAGAGACAAATTACAGCGCATAGCAGTTGTGCAAGTAATAAAAACCTGGGTAATAATGATCATAACATTATCTAATTTAGGCTACAAAATACTAATATACAGTATATTGGGCCACTCATCATACATACTGTACATTAATCAAATGTCAAACTGGAGAATCAGCAGTTTAATATTTTCCCTATTTATCAAAGCAATTTTTATCGTCAGAAATATTCTCCTGGCAACAGAATCATTTATGAAACGGAATACCTGTGTATTTGTCAGAATGTGTTCGAATGTGTTTGACTTACAGTATCTGAGAAGTCCAATGCGATTCTGATCTGTGGGGTGGAAATGCTCAGTGCTGGGTACTGTCACCTGTCTGAATCATTGCTCCTCAAAGCAAATCACATAAGGGGGGGAATTCAAGCAATTATTTTCTGCTATAATATGGTATCACTACCCATACCTTTTTTATTTTTAAAAATAAAAAAGAGCAGATTTTTCACCTGATACAGATCTGCAGTCACTTGTGTGGCAAAAATTTTTGCGAACCTGCACTAGAATTTCCCCATGTGTCTTGTTTTGCCAGGAAAAAATAAACAAGATTTATCATTGACTCCACTAATTAGGCGACTTGATGATGATTAATGATGAGTGAATCTGTCCCATTTTGCCAAAAAATTTGCGAACCTTTGAAAAAATTCTCAAAACGGCGGAAAATTCACAAAACTTTTAAAATGAAATGCATCAAAAAACAATTTTTCTTGACCCGTGTAATTTTTTGATGTGCGTGCCAATTTTTTGTGGTGCAGCAAATTTTTCCCTGGTGAATTTTTGCCCTTGTTTCATGGAAAAATCCTCCTTTGGTGAAACATAGCAATACGCTGCAGATCCATGCCTGGTGAAAAATTTTGCTCATCACTAATGGTGATGCTTTGCCAGGGGTTCCCCTGGCACCTGGGAAAGCCTTGAGGGTTGCCGCCTATACCAACCCTTACAGTCATTGCGCCTATTAGGGAGGAGGCAGATGCTGTAGCATTAATCATGCAGGACTATTCAGAGGCATCGGGGTCACTGGTCAACAGGAACAAGTGTGAAGCTTTATGGATAGGGAAGGAAGATCCCACTTTTGATCTTCAGGATAACTTCCCCATGGAAGGGGTTGAAGTATACACTAAGGCAGAGGGTTGATTTAATTAAGAACTATCTGGTCCCAATCATTATGTCAGCTATGTTTGCCTTTTGCCTCATTCTTTCTATGGCAGGATTTGTGGTCTATTGTTCCTGCTCTTGTGGGAAAACAAAATGAACCTCATCAAGAGGAATGTCACCTACTTGCAAAGGAAGGAGGGGTGTCTTAACAAGCTAAACCCCATTGTGTTTGTGAATAACTTTATTAAGTACAGATTCAGCAACATCCTTCTAAAGAATCCTTCTTGGTGGGCAGTAGTGATGGACAAATTTTTTCAACAACAAGAGATCCTCTGTACTCACCCATTATCAATATATATATAGGATATTAAAACATTCTGTGCATTAAGCTACCAAGAAATTGTTTGTATATGTATTGCAATATGCTTCAAGCTGGCCAACTACGTCAAAGTCATCCCTTCTGGCCAGTCCTACACTGACTTATGTGATTCATTAAGAATTCTACTGCTTCAATATACTTTTAGCAAAGAGACTAAGTTTTACCTGCAACTTTCTTGCTTTCAAGGTTAAAACATAGTTGGCCAGCTTGAAGTATATTACAATATATGGACAAATAAATCCCTGTTTTGTTTAAAGGGGAGGGCATTTCTTGATAGCTTAATGCACAGAATGTCTTAATGTCCTCTATATATTGATAATGGGTGAGTGCAGAGGACTTCTTGTTGTTGTCTATATGTATTTTGTGGTCATAACCTCATTGCACCGCCCGCCAAATGGTTTAAAATTTAGTGGTTGAGTACAACTTCCCCCTTTTTTGAACAATTTTTTTCGCCAGGCATGGATCTGAAGTGAATTTCTGCATTTGCCAAATTGCAAAATTTGCAAAATTGGCAGCGAAAGTCAGGACAAAAAAGGGTGCACTCGAGTAAAAAAAAAAAGCATGGTCATGTCAAAATAGATGTGGTCATGCCAAAAAAAGGGAGTAGTTGCATCAAAAAGAGTAAGGCTGTGTCAAAAAAGTAGTGTGTGTCAAAAAAAATCCCAAAAAACGTAGTTTTGTGAATTTTTTGCCAAAGCAAAACGGGACAAATTGGCTCATCACTAGTTGGCAGATATATTTAGTATATGGGTATTTCTTTTTCTTGGGGACTGGATGAATGGCTACTTGGTAAAGAGTATGAAAATCCTTCATAGCTCTCCCCTGCCTTATGTTTCAGGGGGTCTGAAAGTCATGCAACAATAGTGCATTACTGTGGGTAAAATCAAGTGCTCTCCTAGCTGATGACCATGACTGTCCACAGGGAGGAATGCTCTGGGAATGTAGAAACCATGGACAACTTCCTGCTTCAGTATCCCTTCAACACTGACGTACTGTATACAAAAAAGTTTCTAATGCTTTGGGCATTCCCTGCCTTCCTGGTTTAAATTAGCAGGAATAGGCCTATGGGGCATCCAGACTTCAACAGGGTTTTGATTTGAGGACACTTTTTCTAGTTTGTTCTGTCACCAGCTTTTACACTTGGAGCACACAGAGTCAGGTTCCTACTAGGCACACAGTTCTCCCCCCTGTTCAGAAGTGGTGGGTACCATACTGGTGAGCTTTGGAAGATTTGCTCTATTGAGAGGCAGAGGATGGATGTGGCAAGGTGGCCATCTTTATGGCACAGGTTTTTTTTTCAGGGGTTGGTCTCTTTCACTCCCTTTAGATTTTTTAATTTCCTGTGGATTTTTATGATTGGGTTCATGCTGTTTTTAGTAACCTGCATCTCTGTCTTTCTGTCCTTAGTGTTGGGGTGGGCTTTTGTATAGCCCACATAGGGTTAGTGTGTTAGGGTTGTAATATGTGAATATATATATATATATGTATGTATGTGCGGAGTCACCATACCATTATATTTATCTTAAAAACTTTGGTTGAAGTAGGCAAAATGCTTATAAATATATCTGATTTATGAGGGAAATTTAAAAATAGTTTTTTTTTAAAATGACAACAGTTGAACAGGCAATGCTTAACTGAAAACTTAAAGATATTTTGAAGACCTTAGCTGTGTTGGCAGAGATAAAACAGGCTGGAAAGAACCTGCAGGTCAATCACTGGCTCAAATCCAGGGAGGATGGTAAAGATTAGGAGTAACAGACCAAATGGTTGATTGGGAGCAAGCAGCCTTTGCTTTTGGGGTTGCTTTTTTTGTTTAAGCCCTTCTTGACAAATCTAGATGAACAAGAAGATTTCCTAAATCAAATAAAAATATCTTGTTACCCCATTGGCTGTAATCTCTCTGAAAAGCATGTCCAGTTCCATTCAATGGTGTTATTATTTTGCTTAAAATACCCTTTTGAAGAACATAATATTTTCAGTCCTTTACAGTCTTTTATTCTTTTATAGCGTAATGGACTGATAGCTGTTTGGCCCATGCTGAGATATTGTAATGGAGATCTATAATGTGACAACTGTTTGATAACACTTATAACAGCAATATTTATATATTTGTTAAATGTTTTTTGTATATTCTCAACTTAGCAACTGTTGTTACATATGGTTGCTCTCCTGACAGATACTTTATAAAACTGGGCTTACTGCATAGTAATGTACAACATTTTATTTGCTGGTGATTCATGAACAGTTCAAAAACCAACCCGCCTTCTGTTCTGTGTGCTAAGCTCTGGCTAATTGCTTGCTCACCTAAAATCAGTAGAGATGTAGCGAACTGTTCGCCGGAGAACTAATTCGCACGAAAATCGGGTGTTCGCAAGTTCGCGAACTTTTAACGATGTTCGCAATTTTGGGTTCGCCTTAGCTGGAGCCAAATTTTGACCTCTCATCCCAGAGCCAGCAGATACATGGCAGCCAATCAGGCAGCTCTCCCTCCTGGACCACCCCCGGACCGCTCCCTTCCATATATAAACCGAAGCCCAGCAGCCATTTTACATTCTGCCTGTGTGTGCTTGATGAGTTAGCATAGGGAGAGAGCTGTGCAGGGGTTTGAGGGACAGTTTAGGTAGCTTTGCTGACTAGTAATACTACTTTCTACTGCTCTGTATGTAGCTGCTAGGGACAGCTGTCCTGCTGATCTCATCTGCTGTAACCCAATAGTCCTTGTAAAAGCAGTTTATTACACAAGTTTAGAAATGTAGTGTGATTTCTGCCCTTTACAGCACAAAACGCAACGCTGTGTCAACAACGTATTTTTCAGAGAAATTTTTGCCCTTGATCCCCCTCCTGCATGCCACTGTCCAGGTCGTGGCACCCTTTAAACAACTTTAAAATCAGTTTTCTGGCCAGAAATGGCTTTTCTAGGTTTTAAAGTTCACCTTCTCATTGAAGTCTATGGGGTTAACAAAAGTTTGCACTTTTTGGCAGAAGTTCGCGAACGGGTTCGCAAACTTTTTTTGTGAGGTTCGCTACATCTCTAAAAATCAGTAGCCCAAAAGGATATAGGTCCCTATGCTGACCTGTAGTATGCTGAGCTCTGGCTAATTGCTTGCTCACCTAAAATCAGTAGCCCAAAAGGATATAGGTCCCTATGCTGACGTGTAGTATGCTGAGCTCTGGCTAATTGCTTGCTCACCTAAAATCAGTAGCCCAAAAGGATATAGGTCCCTATGCTGACGTGTAGTATGCTGAGCTCTGGCTAATTGCTTGCTCACCTGAAACCAGTAGCCCTAACGGATATAGGTAACTGGGCTTGCAGATCTATCTTCCTATGCTGATCTGCAGTATGCTGAGTTCTGGTTAATTGCCTGCTCACCTAAAACCAGTAGCCCTAATGGTTATAGGTAACTGGGCTTGCAGGCAAGGTGTTCCTATGCTGACCTGCAGTCTGCTGAGTTCTGGTTAATTACTTGCTCACGTGGTAGCCCTAATAGATAGAGGTAACTAAGCTTGCAGGCAAGGTGTTCCTGCCTATTCTGTTCTGCTTGCTCGCCTGGAGCCAGTAGCCCTAATGAAGATAGGTCACTGGGCTAGTAGGCTGCTAGGCTCTAATATATGCTTGTTCTGAGCAGCAGTTAATAAAAGCTTTTTAGTACATATGGTTGTGATTTTGAGGCTGGGATGTATCCAATACACCTACATCTGAATGTCTTACTACACATTTCAGCAAAATGCTGCTGGATAAGGTATTGCTTAATCAATTAAGCAAACACATGTATTTCATATGGCAGTGTTTCTTCCTGCAGTAGGTATGTTTATTCATCTAGGAAAGGAAGATCACGGTAAGTATGAAACAATCTTCCCTTATTCCCTCTGTTAGCCAGCACTATCGCATTTTCCAAAATAGCAGCTTTCACTGGACAGCCATTTTCCCTTTCCCTTTTTACATCTACAAACAGCACGGGCAGATTTATCAAAGCACGAGTTTGAAAATTTCTGAAGATCGCAAATATCACGAAAATGCTTATGAAAAAATCGTATTAGTCACGATAATATCGTATTGGCGATCCGAAAATCACGAAATTTTCGTACTGAACGATTGTAAACAGAGGCAAAACGCGCGTTGGGCTTTGGGGGGAGGAACAGGTGTTGATGTGGGACGGTTTTTCTGAGAGGGAGGGAGGGTGAGGGCGCACGATTGATGTGCGATTTTAACTGCAGAGGTGTTATTAAGACTAAGAGACCGGGTGGCTATTGATATTGGGGAGGTGGTGGGCTGATGAATTTGCTAATTTATAAGCTTAAAATTCGAGCATATGTGCACCTCCAAATACTTGTGCTAACAGGCTCCGTTTTTCTTGGTGTTGAAATGAGATAAGGGGCAGAAACGCTATACCTTTCTCTCTACGAGTTTGAACTGGCAACATTTGTTGCAAACTTAAAGGGGTTTTTTTCTGGCTGTGTTCACAGGAACGCTTAAGTGCTGAGAGCCTTGATATTCATTGTATCACCTTTTTTTTTTTTTTTTTTTGATACTATATAATCCTGTGCACCTGAAGGGCTAGATAACAGCTGCCCTACCACATCTCATAGCAGATTTTACACCTGATAATCACCTTTGCGAATTTTAATGGGGATTTGAGCAATGACACACATCTTTCAATTTTTTTTCCTTTTTTAATGATTAGCAATAAAGGTTAAGTTTTATCATTTCAGTTTAATGGACTATTTGATCTACCTGACACTAATTGGGTTAATGGTGCAGTAATTTGAAGTCTTGATCAGGACCACCTGTGTGGTGTTTCCTCTTCCGTCTTTTATCTCTATTTGTCTATACTTCATTTGCACATTTTCCCTTTGTCCTAACTCTAATTAATCTAACATTAGGAGGTAAATATTGATGACTCCTATCTGATCTGTGTAACTGGTGTGGATGGTGCAAGCTTTCCTTTTCTTTCTATTTTTTCCAAAACGGATCCGATTTTTCTGTGCTGAAGACACGAAAAAGTCGCGCAAGCGGTGAAAAAGTCGCGAAAGCGCCGCGAAAGCGCCGAAAAAGTCGCACAAGCATCAAAAAAGTTGCGAAAGCACCAAAAAAGTCGCACAAGCATTGAAAAAGTTGCAAAAAATACGATTGGACCGGTCAAACAAACGCTCAGATCGTTCGTTGATAAGTAAATGTGCCCCCACATATACAACATAAAATTCATGCAATGTAGGCTTACACAGGCAGAACTTACTTTGATAAAAAGTCCTTCTTAGGAGAAAAAGCATGTTTCTCCAGCAGATTGTACAGTTAGAGCAAAGTTTCTATGGAAACCAGCTGTCACGATCAGTATCCCAAAACTCAGAACAGACTCCAAGGGTCCGGTCTCAGCTCACGCTTCTGCCTATAACAGCCATCTTTCACGTTGGGAGGAGCCCTTCGCTACTCGGATGCTACCAGGACTTATTGTGAGAGACCCAAGGAGAGAGTTCTGAGCAGGCGCGGGAACCAATCGTATGACAGGAAGATGGGGAACACTTTAGAGTAGTCAGGATGGGCCGGGGTCAGCAATGATCGGGCAATGCAGTACAGAGTCAGGATCCAATAGAATAGTCGGTCAGGCAATGGTCGGTCCAGGCAGCAGGCAAGAATAGTCAGGAACAGGCAAGGTCAATACAGGCAGCAAACAAGAGAAGGTCAGGTACAGGCTAAGGTCAAACACGGCAGGAACAACGAGAGAAACACACCCAGGAACTTACAGGAAGCAGTACCTATGTTGGGCAGGGATTACAAGCAAGAAGCGCCTTAAATATTTAAATTTGGCGCCATAATGACATCATATGCGCGCTCCGAGCGCCGGATGCGAGCGTGCATGTGCGCACATAAGGGGAGGCGCCAGTGTGATAAAGGGCAGCGCCGTGCGCACGCGCGCCTAAGAAGAGCCGGCGGGCGTCCCCGCAACGGAGGAGGCGGCGGGCGTGTCTGCTGCCCCACTAGACCACCAGGTACCTTTACACCAGCAATGCCACCTCTTTATTGGCTGCTAGACTGGTGGGTGTGTATAGTAACCTAAGTTGAGAAGAATGGAGCATGCTAAGTAGCCAAGAGCCAAAGTCAGTTCCTAAGGATGAGACTGAGTGAGTTAGAGCAGGAGAAGAAATCCTAAGTGGTTAAGAAGATGCTGCAGCCTTACTAAAAAATGCTTACATCTTGATTTAGAATAACTCTTTAAAATAATGTATTTTTACATTTATATTTTTTGCAGTTACTGAAAAGTTTTTGTACTTTTTAAACACTGAAGTTTCTGAAACTCCAAAAAGCTTAAATCCTTAGACTGGATTAAAGGGGAAGCAAGACACACATAATGAAGAAAGAAGTGCAGGCATTAGTTGAAATACACGTAGAAGTTTTGACAGGTGAGAAGTTGACAGTTTGGCAGTTGAAGAACTCTGTTCCCTGTAAATCAGGTAAATTAGTTGGCAAACTAATGGCAAAAAAGGAGTAAAGGGGCTACAATAAACTATAAAGCCAAAGTAAAATTTGGTAAGAAATCTTTTTATTTATCATTTTAAGAAAATGACACTTTTTATCCAAAGATTACCATATTGTAATTTCTTATTCATAATAGCTTCACTTCTATACTAAGAGGCATGTTTATTATAGCAAATAAATATGCCCCTTAGCACCATATCATTGAAATTATTAGCATTCTAAAGCATTTCTCTGTTGTTCCTAAGCAACCAACATTGAATTTTATAGGGTGTAGAAAATCAAAAGTCATGTGTTAGGAATAAACAAAAGATGTCAAGAATTAAACTCTTGAGAGCTACAGTTTTAATTGATTCTAAACATTACTTTTTTTGTCAACTGATTATAATGATAATATATAACCTGAATAAATTATATGAAAAGTATAATGGCATTAGCAAATAAAATAAAGCATAACATCAAGAGTACTTCAGCATGACAGCGTTTAAGAATATTAATCTATTTTATTATAATATGGTTACATCTATTAAAATGCCATCATATTTTTAAAGTATTACATTCCTACTAGTTAAAAACTATAATATGGCACTTTTGAACTTTTTGGGGTTTATCACAAAATGATTCATGAATGCATGTAAGGTGCCAACAGACCATGGCCTCTGATTTAAATATTCTGTAGATAGCGTGATAGGAAATGTATTCCTCCAAACAGTGGGAAATACAGAGACAAAAAGAGGGAACAAAGGCAAGGAGAAAGTATTGCAAAGTTAGTCATAATGGTTACATAGTTACATAGTAATATAGGGTTGAAAAAAGACCAGAGTCCATCAAGTTCAACCCATCCAAGTAAACCCAGCACACACAACCCACACCTACCAATCTATACACTCACATCCATAAACTATATATACAACCACTAGTACTAACTGTAGATATTAGTATCACAATAGCCTTGGATATTCTGATTGATCAAGAACTCATCCAGGCCCCTCTTAAAGGCATTAACAGAATCTGCCATTACCACATCTCTAGGAAGGGCATTCCCCAACCTCACTGCCCTCACCGTGAAAAACCACCTACGCTGCTTCAAATGGAAGCTCTGTTCCTCTAATCTAAAGGGGTGGCCTCTGGTGCGTTGATTGTTTTTATGGGAAAAAAGAACATCCCCTATCTGCCTATAATCCCCTCTAATGTACTTGTCTCCATTTAGAAATAATTTTAACAGCTTTTAACAATTTTAACAGCTTTTGCGTTAGGCACTGAAAAGAAATCAATTGTAGTGATAAGCGAATCTGTCCTGGGAAGAAAATTCGCGAAACAGCCAAAAATCTGCAAAAAAACACATTTTTTGTGCAATGGTTTTGTTGCACACATCTTTTTTTTGCCTCAACTGTGCCCATTTTGCAGTGACTGTGCTGGTTTTGACGCGACTGCACCCAATTTGATGCAACTGTGCCTATTTTGACGCAACCACAACTTTTTTTTGACGCGCCACAATTTTTTCTACTGTGGATTTTCGCTGAAGTTTCGTGAAACAATTCACCAATTGCAAAATTCAGAAATTCACATTTTGCAAAAATTAGTCTTGCAAAAATGATAAAGGCCTATTCTGTAAGTAAAACAGTTTCTTATTCACAAAACAGTTACAAGCTGCTTTGGCAAGGGCTCTCTGTACCCCTTGTATTAGTTATTATTAGTGATTAGAAAATGAAGCATGTCATTGTTTTTATGCATAAAACAATTGTTTTTGTCGTAGGCAACAATTTTTTGCAACGCAAAAAATATTTCCATGCAAATTTTTTTGCCCATTTAGCAAAAAATTCCACCAATGGTGAAAAGCGGAAATTCGCTACAAATCCATGCCTGCCAAATTATTTAGCCCATCACTAGTTATTTTGTATGTTTTCTTGTATGTTTAATGTGTACAGCCATTTATTGTACATCCCTATAGAATATGTTGGTGTTTTATATATATGCATTGATACAGGTATGGGATCCCGTATCCAGAAACCTGTTATCCAGAAAGCTCCGAATTACTGAAAGCCCATCTCCCATAGACTCCATTTTAAACAAATAATTTAGAATTTTAAAAAACTGATTTCCTTTTTCTCTGTAGTAATAAAACAGTACCTTATAATTGATCCCAACTAAGATGTAAATAATATATATTGGATGCAAAACAATCCTACTGGGTTTAACCCTTTAAGTGCCAGCCGAATTCGTCATTTCAGTTCCCCCCAGTGCCAGACGTTTTGTGAACATTCTGTGCTCTCTCAATGTAGGGGCTTTTACTGGGGGCAGGGTTAAGTTTAGGTAGGCAAACTATATATTGTTTTTTTCAGGAGAACCTGAGCTTTCCAAATCTACCTGAGTTTTTGTGTATTTCCACTTCTGGAACAAGATTTAGAGCTTGAAATACAAAAAAAAAAAGAAAAAATGCTATTTTTCATGATATAAGGATTTCTACCAGAAACACATTTTATTTTATGGACAAAAATTCAACTGATTTGGAAAGCCTCATGTCTTCCGAACGTGCCAATACCTGATATGTATAGTTTTATTGAGATTTCTGACTTCTATAGATCAAAAACTCCCAGCAGTAAATTACTAAATTTTCAAAGCATTACAGCAGAATATGGCATACTTTACATTCCAAAGCCAAAAATCCTGGAACATTAGGTTTACCCCAGGAAACCATACATTTTTGAAAACTACACATTCTGACGAATCCGAAATGGGTAACTATGTCTTCCAACTCCTAAGTACCAAACGGCAATGCTTTACTGAATTTAGCATTTTCTATAAAAAATTATGAAAATTCTAAAAAATCACCTCAAATCTTCCATTTTCAAGCACCTTATCTCCCACATAACATTAGGTACGAAGAAAACACACCCTAAATATGAAAGCCAGGGGTCCACTGAACAGTTTGATGCCCATTGTGCATAGGATCCCCGATGTATCTGGAATTTAGAGACCCCAAAAGGAAGTTAGTACATACAAATTGCCCAGGAGATCTCTTTAGCTACTGAAAATTCAACACATTTACTGCATTTTCTGTGGGGTAAAAACACAAAAAAATACATTGACCCCCAAAAATCATATATTTTTGGAAAGTACACATTCGGACAAATTCAAAATTGGTACCCATGTCTTTCTACTCCAAACTACTGAGTCGCAATTCTTTCCCAAAATTGCCAGTTTTGATGAAATACCTAAAAATCACATCAAATCTTCCACTTTCAAGCACCTTATCTCCCACATAACATTAGGTACCAAAAGAACACACCCTAAATATGAAAGCCAAGGGTCCGCTGAACAGTTTGATGCCCATTGTGCATAGGAACACCAATGTATCTGGCATTTAGAGACCCCATAAGGAAGTTAGTGCATACAAATTGCCCAGGAGATCTCTTTAGCTACTGAAAATTCAATCCGTTTACTGCATTTTCTGTGGGGTAAAAACCCAAAAAAATACATTGACCCCCCGAAACCATATATTTTTGGAAAGTACACATTCGGGCGAATTCAAAATTGGTACCCATGTCTTTCTACTCCAAACTACAGAGTCGCAGTGCTTTCCCAAAGCACTTGCTAGTTTTGGTGAAATACCTGAAAATCACATCAAATCTTCCACTTTCAAGCACCATATCTCCCACATAACATTAGGTACCAAGAAAACACACCCTAAATATGAAAGCCAAGGATCCGCTGAACAGTTTGATGCCCATTGTGCATAGGATCAGCACTGTATCTGGCATTTAGAGACCCCATAAGGACGTCAGTGCATAGAGATTGCCCCAGAGGTCTCTTTAGCTACTGAAAATTCAACACGTTTACTGCATTTTCTGTGGGGTAAAAACACAAAAAAATACATTGACCCCCCAAAACCATATATTTTTGGAAAGTACACATTCGGGCGAATTCAAAATTGGTACCCATGTCTTTCTACTCCAAACTACAGAGTCGCAGTGCTTTCCCAAAATTGCTAGTTTTGGTGAAATACCTGAAAAACACATCAAATCTTCCACTTTCAAGCACCTTATCTCCCACATAACATTAGGTACCAAGAAAACACACCAGAAATATGAAAGCCTAGGGTCCGCTGAACAGTTTGATGCCCATTGTGCATAGGATCAGCACTGTATCTGGCATTTAGAGACCCCATAAGGACGTCAGTGCATAGAGATTGCCCCAGAGGTCTCTTTAGCTACTGAAAATTCAACACGTTTACTGCATTTTCTGTGGGGTAAAAACACAAAAAAATACATTGACCCCCCAAAACCATATATTTTTGGAAAGTACACATTCGGGCGAATTCAAAATTGGTACCCATGTCTTTCTACTCCAAACTACAGAGTCGCAGTGCTTTCCCAAAATTGCTAGTTTTGGTGAAATACCTGAAAATCACATCAAATCTTCCACTTTCAAGCACCATATCTCCCACATAACATTAGGTACCAAGAAAACACACCCTAAATATGAAAGCTAAGGGTCCGCTGAACAGTTTGATGCCCATTGTGCATAGGATCAGCTAGTATCTGGCATTTAGAGACCCCATAAGGATGTCAGTGCATAGAGATTGCCCCAGAGGTCTCTTTAGCTACTGAAAATTCAACACGTTTACTGCATTTTCTGTGGGGTAAAAACACAAAAAAATACATTGACCCCCCAAAACCATATATTTTTGGAAAGTACACATTCGAGCGAATTCAAAATTGGTACCCATGTCTTTCTACTCCAAACTACAGAGTCGCAGTGCTTTCCCAAAATTGCTAGTTTTGGTGAAATACCTGAAAAACACATCAAATCTTCCACTTTCAAGCACCTTATCTCCCACATAACATTAGGTACCAAGAAAACACACCCAAAATATGATAGCCAAGGGTCCGCTGAACAGTTTGATGCCCATTGTGCATAGGATCAGTACTGTATCTGGCATTTAGAGACCCCATAAGGACGTCAGTGCATAGAGATTACCCCAGAGGTCTCTTTAGCTACTGAAAATTCAACACGTTTACTGCATTTTCTGTGGGGTAAAAACACAAAAAAATACATTGACCCCCCAAAACCATATATTTTTGGAAAGTACACATTCGGGCGAATTCAAAATTGGTACCCATGTCTTTCTACTCCAAACTACAGAGTCGTAGTGCTTTCCCGAAATTGCTAGTTTTGGTGAAATACCTGAAAAACACATCAAATCTTCCACTTTCAAGCACCTTATCTCCCACATAACATTAGGTACCAAGAAAACACACCCTAAATATGAAAGCCAAGGGTCCGCTGAACAGTTTGATGCCCATTGTGCATAGGATCAGCACTGTATCTGGCATTTAGAGACCCCATAAGGAAGTTAGTGCATAGAGATTGCCCCAGAGGTCTCTTTAGCTACTGAAAATTCAACACATTTACTGCATTTTCTGTGGGGTAAAAACACACAAAAATACATTGACCCCCCAAAACCATATATTTTTGGAAAGTACACATTCGGGCGAATTCAAAATTGGTACCCATGTCTTTCTACTCCAAACTACAGAGTCGCAGTGCTTTCCCAAAATTGCTAGTTTTGGTGAAATACCTGAAAATCACATCAAATCTTCCAATTTCAAGCACCATATCTCCCACATAACATTAGGTACCAAGAAAACACACCCTAAATATGAAAGCCAAGGGTCCGCTGAACAGTTTGATGCCCATTGTGCATAGGATCAGCACTGTATCTGGCATTTAGAGACCCCATAAGGACGTCAGTGCATAGAGATTGCCCCAGAGGTCTCTTTAGCTACTGAAAATTCAACATGTTAACTGCATTTTCTGTGGGGTAAAAACACAAAAAAATACATTGACCCCCCAAAACCATATATTTTTGGAAAGTACACATTCGGGCGAATTCAAAATTGGTACCCATGTCTTTCTACTCCAAACTACAGAGTCGCAGTGCTTTCCCAAAATTGCTAGTTTTGGTGAAATACCTGAAAAACACATCAAATCTTCCACTTTCAAGCACCTTATCTCCCACATAACATTAGGTACCAAGAAAACACACCCGAAATATGAAAGCCTAGGGTCCGCTGAACAGTTTGATGCCCATTGTGCATAGGGTCAGCACTGTATCTGGCATTTAGAGACCCCATAAGGACGTCAGTGCATACAAAGTGTATACACTGCAATATAAGCTACCGGCATGTGCATTATGCGGCATAAGGCCCCCTAACAGTAAGGAGACCCTAGAAAACTATACATTTTCCAAAAGTACACAATCTGACAAAACAAAAATGGGTAAATACATCTTTCTACTGCAAACTACCAAACTACAAAGCTATGCTAAACAGAACGATTTTTTTGACATTTCTGAAAATTGTCACAAAGCTTGCATTTTACCCCATTATGTACCCCCACATTTTGTACCGTATCAACATGAAACATTCTAAATATGAACACCAGGGGTCTACTGAACAGTTTGATGCCCTATATGCATAGATTTACCAAACTATGTGGGGTACAGGGGCACCCAAGTAAAAATAGTGCATATGAATTTTCACATAAGATGCTTCGGCTCATGCAGTTTTTGCACCCGGTATGTGTATTATGTGCCATACGACCACCTAACAGTAAGGAGACCCTAGAAAACCATATATTTTCCGAAAGTACACATTCTGACAAAACAAAAATGGGTAAATACATCTTTCTACTACAAACTACCAAACTACAAAGCTATGCTAAACAGAACGGTTTTTATGACATTTCTGAAAATTGTCACAAAGCTTGCATTTTACCCCATTATTTACCCCCACATTTTGTACCGTATCAACATAAAACATTCTAAATATGAACGCCAGGGGTCTACTGAACAGTTTGATGCCCTATATGCATAGATTTACCAAACTATGTGGGGTACAGGGGCACCCAAGTAAAAATAGTGCATATGAATTTTCACATAAGATGCTTCGGCTCATGCAGTTTTTGCACCCGGTATGTGTATTATGTGCCATACGACCACCTAACAGTAAGGAGACCCTAGAAAACCATATATTTTCCGAAAGTACACATTCTGACAAAACAAAAATGGGTAAATACATCTTTCTACTACAAACTACCAAACTACAAAGCTATGCTAAACAGAACGGTTTTTATGACATTTCTGAAAATTGTCACAAAGCTTGCATTTTACCCCATTATGTACCCCCACATTTTGTACCGTATCAACATAAAACATTCTAAATATGAACGCCAGGGGTCTACTGAACAGTTTGATGCCCTATATGCATAGATTTACCAAACTATGTGGGGTACAGGGGCACCCAAGTAAAAATAGTGCATATGAATTTTCACATAAGATGCTTCGGCTCATGCAGTTTTTGCACCCGGTATGTGTATTATGTGCCATACGACCACCTAACAGTAAGGAGACCCTAGAAAACCATATATTTTCCGAAAGTACACATTCTGACAAAACAAAAATGGGTAAATACATCTTTCTACTACAAACTACCAAACTACAAAGCTATGCTAAACAGAACGGTTTTTATGACATTTCTGAAAATTGTCACAAAGCTTGCATTTTACCCCATTATTTACCCCCACATTTTGTACCGTATCAACATAAAACATTTTAAATATGAACGCCAGGGGTCTACTGAACAGTTTGATGCCCTATATGCATAGATTTACCAAACTATGTGGGGTACAGGGGCACCCAAGTAAAAATAGTGCATATGAATTTTCACATAAGATGCTTCGGCTCATGCAGTTTTTGCACCCGGTATGTGTATTATGTGCCATACGACCACCTAACAGTAAGGAGACCCTAGAAAACCATATATTTTCCGAAAGTACACATTCTGACAAAACAAAAATGGGTAAATACATCTTTCTACTACAAACTACCAAACTACAAAGCTATGCTAAACAGAACGGTTTTTATGACATTTCTGAAAATTGTCACAAAGCTTGCATTTTACCCCATTATTTACCCCCACATTTTGTACCGTATCAACATAAAACATTCTAAATATGAACGCCAGGGGTCTACTGAACAGTTTGATGCCCTATATGCATAGATTTACCAAACTATGTGGGGTACAGGGGCACCCAAGTAAAAATAGTGCATATGAATTTTCACATAAGATGCTTCGGCTCATGCAGTTTTTGCACCCGGTATGTGTATTATGTGCCATACGACCACCTAACAGTAAGGAGACCCTAGAAAACCATATATTTTCCGAAAGTACACATTCTGACAAAACAAAAATGGGTAAATACATCTTTCTACTACAAACTACCAAACTACAAAGCTATGCTAAACAGAACGGTTTTTATGACATTTCTGAAAATTGTCACAAAGCTTGCATTTTACCCCATTATTTACCCCCACATTTTGTACCGTATCAACATAAAACATTCTAAATATGAACGCCAGGGGTCTACTGAACAGTTTGATGCCCTATATGCATAGATTTACCAAACTATGTGGGGTACAGGGGCACCCAAGTAAAAATAGTGCATATGAATTTTCACATAAGATGCTTCGGCTCATGCAGTTTTTGCACCCGGTATGTGTATTATGTGCCATACGACCACCTAACAGTAAGGAGACCCTAGAAAACCATATATTTTCCGAAAGTACACATTCTGACAAAACAAAAATGGGTAAATACATCTTTCTACTACAAACTACCAAACTACAAAGCTATGCTAAACAGAACGGTTTTTATGACATTTCTGAAAATTGTCACAAAGCTTGCATTTTACCCCATTATGTACCCCCACATTTAGTAACGTACCAACATAAAACACTCTAAGTATGAACGCCACTAGTCTACTGAACAGTTTGATGCCCTATATGAATAGATTTACCAAACTATGTGGGGTACAGAGGATGCCAAATTGAAATACAGCAGACAAAATGTCCATGTGCAAAGACAAGTAACAAAGAACAATGTAAAAAGCACTAAAATTGATAAAGATCACTAAAATCATTTTTTTTTTTTTGCCTAATAATATCTGCGGGCAGAATAACAGTTTGAGTATTTTGGCTAGGGCAAATAAGTTTTACAGACAAAGTCAAGCGAACAACAACTATGCATAACTGAAAATGCTATAAAATGGCTAAACATGCAGTAAAATACCCAAAAATCCACCAAAATCACAGAAAATGTAGTAGAAACACCAAAATAATACACAAAAGGTATTGCGCAGTGCGGTTAGCGAATACACTATCCGCAATGGCAATAAAACATTTTTTTCAGGCAAGAATAAAAACGATGCGATTAGAAAAAAAAAAATAATTACAAAATTACATAAGTGTGTAAGTGTGTGTGTACATGTGTGTAAAATGTGTTTTGTGTGCATGTGTGCGAGTGTGCAAGTAAGTGTGAGTTTTCTCTAAGTGCTGTAAGTGATAAATGTTTGAAAACCTCCCAAAAATGCATGTGTGTGTGTGTAAGTGTGAGTATAAGTGTGTATTAGTGTAATAAATGTGTGATTGTGTGTTTGTGTGTGTATTTGCCACTTACTTGGGGTCTAGGTGAGGATCTGCAGGAGAAACTCGATCTGGCCCAGCAACAGCATCAGCTCATGTGAGGGGGCGTGTCAGGAAGCAGGGGGGCCAGAGGGGGAAGCTGCAGAAGGGAGAGGAGCTGCCGGCAAAGCCACGTGGATGGCAGGTGAGTCCCATGGGGCCCCTGGGCAATCGCTACCCAGGGGCCACTCGTTCCCCACCTCTGACTATTGTCTGGAGGCTGGGGAACGAGTGGGGAGCGAAGGAATGGCTTGAAAAGCCGTTCCTCCGCTCCCAAAACCGGAAGTGCAGCAGGACGTAGAATCTACGTTCTGTGGCACTTTGGTCCTTTGATACACAGGACGTAGATTCTACGTCCTGTGGCACTAAAAAGGTTAATTAATGTTTATTTGATTTTTTAGTAGACTTAAGGTATGGAGATTCAAATTACGGAAAGACCCCTTATCGGGAATACCCTTGGTCCCGAGCATTCTGGATAACAGGTCCTATACCTGTAATAACAAAACTGGCATTTTAAATGGGTCAGTTGTTAAAAGGGAAAATAAAAGTTTCCAAATATTTCAATATAATATGTTTTGGTAAAAACAAACTGCAAGAGAGATGCTTGTTGAAAGCTAATGAATCCATATTAATATACACTACTATATTTGTTGAAACAGACTTTTTAATGTTGTGTCTAGATTATATTCTGCCATTTCCATTTTAGTTGAATTGCTAGTATACTACATCCATTGCAGAGGAAATGATTTAAGTGAAAGAATGGAGACTACCAGCATGTTACCCGTGGGGATAACAAAACCAATTTATCCAGTAAATACAAGTAAGTACAAGTATCACGACCAGAACATTAGTTCCTTTGATTCTTTTTGCTAAAGTATTGTACATTTTATAGATTTTTTTTCCAAAATAATGTACATTGTAGAATGTAGTTACACATCCATTTGTGATTATACAAACGAAATAAAACTTTATAATTTTTCGAAAGCTTGAAGTCCCATAAAATGGATTTCATAATTCATGCTTTCAAAAATACCGTACAAAAGATAGTACAAATGTGCTGAAAAAATAATTGTAGCTAAGTAATTCTCATCAGAATATAAAATCAAGCTTTTGTGTTGGGAAATAGTTGCATATTTACTGCTGCCTTCATTTCTCTCAAAAAAAGAAAAAAGTCTTGTCACGCTTTATGGTTGAAATTATGGCTGGTTTTATAATTAAACATTTTTGTCAAAGTGGTCAGAATTCCCATCTGAAAACTTGTTGTTTACAACACTGTAAACTTATAGGCTTTAATTGCTGAGTAAGCGAGCAAAAGAAGAAAAATGACAACTGAATAAGTTTAATGGAAACTGCAGTTTGTGAAGGAAGAACAATTCTAAATTAATATGTTTTATTATTTGTAACTTGGTATTTAAATAAAAAAAAAATACAAAAGGTACTTTAATGAGAACCATAAAGTAAATGTGGTAACTAAACAAAAGGCCCAAAAGGAGTGGGTGTACGCCTTAAAAAACATTTTTGGTTTTTTTGTTATTACATTGGTATAAAAACTGCAGTTTTTGATGGCTGCCTTGAGCAGTGTGTTAGTGTTGCTTATCACTAATTAACACCATATTTAGCAATAAGACTAGTGCTCAGATGGCAGCTAGGAGTCTAGGACATATTTCTAATGCTCAGCCTGACCTTGGCAATTCAATCTAATAAGGTGCCTGATGTATGTAATAGGTTATAATTATGATCTAATATATATATAATTATTTGCTTTTTTTCTATGTGTATATATTAAAAATAGAACTAACTGCACATTAACTACATTGTAAAAAGTGAAGAGGCCATTTACCCAAACAATTTATTAAAAATTGGCAACTTAATTCTCTATTAACACTACCTTTTTGGCATTTCAAAAAGATTGGAAGTTAATTTCAGGAAAACATCCTTTGGGGAAATTAGTTCATTTTGCTAAAGTATCTTAATAATTACAGTGACATCAAGGTTAATTGCTTAATCTGTATTGCCATAGTGCAGTCCTGTAGAAATCCCAACACAATCTGTTCTATAATAAATGCCAAAATACCCTTATACTGACCTGAAATGATTAGACTGATCTAAAATTACTAAGATTACACTGGTACTAAAATATTTTCTTGTCTTCTATGTCCACACACACAACACTGCAGCATACATTCCACAATTATACTGTAACATGATAGGATTATCTGCATTTCAGTTTCCCTTAAGTTTCATGGAAGCATATATTATAGGTAGGGTCATTTATCAAGTAGCCACAAATCAAATTGTTATTGTTTGCCCAATGAATGAATGTTTATATGTATGTTGATAACTAAACATCATGAGTTCCATTGATATGACCATGTACTTTATATACAGGGTGCAAGTCATATTTGCACACCAACCCACAGGCCATATCTGACAGGAATTCCATGGATGGGATACTTATAGACTGGTGCTACATGCTAGCTTTGCTGACAATAAATGGAAGGTCATGCCATCTTTCACCTCAGTCATCCACTCCCTATGGTTCAAAGATGTAAAATTAAATGATGTTTGGATTATAAAACAACAGTATTTCAAGGTTGAGCAGATACTGAAATGTTTTAAAATGAATATAACTTTACACTTGCACATGTGGGTGCAAGAAGGGCAAAACATCTCTAGATGGTGACTCTGCGTCAAGCATGGAAATAAAATGGGACTAATTAGTCAATTATTACATGGCCGTTTGTGTACTCAAACTCAAAGTATAGCTTGCTTCCTGTCACTCATTCACCATTGCTTTTATTGGAGCAACATTGAAATCCAGAAAAATGCATTCTATCTAAAAGAGTACTTGTATGAAACCAAGTCAATAATTGCTCTTTTTTAAACTAGGTAGATGAAAGCAGACATGTGATGGGTGTCACGGTCGGCACCCTAAACCAAAACTGATGCCAAGTTCCTTGGTCTCGGCTAGGCTTCACCAGTATTGTGACTGCCTTTGGCTTCGGGAGGAGCCCTCAGCTACTCAGATGCCACCTGGACTTAACGAGAGGAACAAGGCGAGGAGTTCTGGCACGCAAAGGGGCACGACTGTAGTTAAAGTCAGTTAGGCCGAAGATCACGGTACAAAAGGATTAGGCAAGTTCGTAGTCAGGCAGGCTGGGTCGAGGCAGGCAGTAATCAAGGATAGTCAGACAGGCAAGGGTCAAAACCGGATGATCAAACAGCAGGATGAGGCAGAATCAGAGTCAAAGTACAAGCCGGGGTCAGATTACGGATATCAGAATAGTCAGGAGCAGGCCGGGTCAAAAATAGGTAAACACAAGCAGGCAATACAGGAACAAGGCTCAGGAAGGCACCAGGAAACAAATCCTATCACAAGGAGAGGACGGCGTGGCGGGCGTCCCCGCCGTGCCGGTAAGGCAATATTTGTTACAATGGGCTTGTAAACATATTAATGCCTTAGATTTCCACAAGCCTCTAAATTTCTATTGCTAAGATGACAAATTAAACCATACTTTGTAGTATATATTTTATATAGAACAATAGAACAAATAGAGTATTTGCAAGTAAGAAATACAGAGAGAGAAAACAAAACTGCACATACCTCATTCCAGGAAGCCTTGAGTTTATGAGAATAAAAAAATAATTTTTTACCTTCAAATATCAGCACATCTAGGGGCTCATTTACTAACCATCAATTTTTAATTTTAAACTCAACTCTGATTTTTCAAAAAAGTTGCAGAGAAAAAATCCTGCAACTTTTTTTGAGATTTACAATGCGTCTAAATGGATAAAGATCCGAATTTGACAATTGGCCAGATTCAACTTGCCGAGTTCATGTAGAAGTCAATGGCAGAGGTCACTTCCCTTTCCTTCAAGTTTTTTCTTTTGACTTAAAACTTTAGAGATTTTGCTGAATTTTGTCCAAAAATCAAGACTTTTTCTCATTGTCACAGCAACAATTCAATAAGGTCAGAATTTTTGTGGCAACAATTTTAAAAAGCCAAGTTTTTTATGACTTTTCTTTGAGTAACTTTTCCTTGTGACTTTTTTTTAGTAAAGTCGAATTTAAAAATTAAAAAAAATAAGAAATGATGGAGTTTTAGTAAATCTGCCCCTGAGTGTTAGTAAATGGCCCCCCTAGTATACACACACATTATTTAAATACTATGGCATTTAAAGGACTGAACAAAGATTTGCCTTATACATGTTTTTGACTCCAGAATTTTATTTTATGTCCAATATGAATTATTATATAATTGTACATAAATGTGATATTTCTTCTTTTTTCGGGATTTGTCTAGAGCTTAAATTTGAAGCAATAATGGAGTGCTGTCCAAATGTGTGGGACATTGTTTATTCAACATGTCTACTGTTTTACTTTGTCCAAAAATGTCAACCAAATATATTCTGACAACTCTGTTGTATGCATTACTATTGTTATTATTATTTACATATTTAAGAAACCCCTTAAATCAGAACTGTTGCTAAATGGGCCTCACCACCTTTTTATTTACAAAATAATATTATTTCTGTTTGCTATAATAAAAATACAGAGCAACAAAATAAAAAAACACAACCTACAAAATAACTGCCAATGAAAAATAAAATCTACAGGCTACAGGATCCATATAATTTCATTCAAAGGAAAGGAATTACATGCAATATTAAGACCTACATAAAAACTCATTCTACATCCTGCAGCATAGGTCATAGTAATAATGATGAAGCTGCTGATACTGGCAGCAAAAGCAATAATTTAGCACACCTTGTTCATCACAATTATCAACTGTAGCATTATTTAGGACAGCTTTTATCAACTAATAATCTTCGGCAATAATTCAGGGTTTTAATAAAGCTGGCAAATGCCCTACCTGTCACTCTCAAACAAAATTGCATCGCTAAGTTTGGCAATATTTGTTAGACGTTAAAGGCTACAACATCAATCCTACAAATTGTGGTCTTGTTGTCAGCTGTGGCAAGAAAGGGACTAATATTGATAGATATCTGGAAATGAACCTGAAGAAATTTCACTGCGCAATATGGAACAAAGCTTATAATCAAGATGCAAGTGACAGCTATTGTTTCCAGTTTTAAATTCTAACCAAGTCACAACAAAAAAATACATTAATCTTTTTTGGTGTAAATCAGAATAAAAATATAGATGAAATTGTTGGATGACAAGCAGAAGCCAGTGCATTCTAGTTAATCAAATCGTTCTTAGTGTCCCTCTCAGAGCAAGTCAACATGCATGCTCAATTTAAACATTACTAATGTACCTTTACAATTATGATGGTTTAAGTAAAACACTACCTATAGGTAACTTGGCATTAAGAACAGTTTGGGTCTTGGTGCACCATTGAAAAATTCCATACAGAAAAATACTGCAGTCCTGAAATGTTTCTATTCCCTGTGCTCTACCCACTTTATCATCCTGATGACGGCACTTTCTACCCTTCTCCTGATAGTTTACTAATTGCAAAAAACTATAATTACTATAAACCCAAAGCTATTCAGTGTAATAGCATGTTGTGTTACACATATCAAAGCAATATATTTTCAATAAGTTTCATGACAACATTACTGAATGTAAAACTGAATGTATAACTTTAATTAAGCTTAGTAAAAAGGTAAGGAGAAAAGGAAGGGATACTGTATATCACTTGAGTTTAAAATGAACTACTAAATCCAGTAGATAATTATTCATACTGTAATGCTCCTTGACCTCTGAGCTGATCATTAGCTTTTCGGTGGCATTCTGCTATTTGCCATCCAAGATATAACTACTATTCATAAAAACCTTTCTAAATTTTTAACACCCCTTTAGCATACAAGAAGGATAGTCTTTCTACCTGTGCTGAACTTCTTCTCTGCCAAGTACACAAGTGCATTATAATATAGCAGCACACATTG
Source organism: Xenopus tropicalis (assembly GCF_000004195.4). NCBI lineage: Eukaryota > Metazoa > Chordata > Amphibia > Anura > Pipidae > Xenopus > Xenopus tropicalis. The sequence goes on along the minus strand of NC_030679.2, from coordinate 72,794,811 downwards.
ATGTAGGCATGGGTAAATTGTAGGTAGTGTCTGTCTAATAATTACATATATGTAATATATGTATGTTATTAATTGCAAGCAATAAAAAAGTTTAAGTGTAGCTTAGAGGAATGCCCTCCTACCTTGAACCACCATAAAGGTTTATGGTTTATAAAAGTAGCGCAGTACAAAATAACATCATATGATGGAACAGAATAAGAAGCAAAGTGAGTTCTGATATACAAAATAAATATAAGCTGTATAATCAAAATAGTTGTAGCAGTTTGACCTTATAGAGGTAAGAGAGCATTTTTTTTTTCATTTAAATGTAAGTGCTGATATGTAGGCACTCTTATATTCTTATATTATACTTTGTTTTAGCACTAAAATAGTGCAAGTTGGATGACTACTTGCCCACTACATGGAAAGGTCCACAAATTTACTGTCCACACAGTGTTCTCTTGTGTATATATCTACTGGGTTTTACAGCAGTCTTAGAACCTATAACCCCTTGACCGCTACCAAAATACACAGCTCTGCCATATTTAGGTGTACCACAATTAAGGGCCATGGACTATCTTTGTCTCTGTTTTACAAACAGAGATGTGTAAACAGGATGTGCAAACAGAACCCTTCACCGTTGCCTTCACCAGGGTTGATAATATTTGCAGGGTTCTCTATGGAGCAGCTGTGCATTGCCAGTAAAATTGTAAGCTGTGCTTCATATTGCAGTACATATTTTGGGCACTTGATAAATGAAATACACTAAGTACACAAAAACAGAACTGATCAAAATGAAAGCAATGAATTGGTAGCAGAGGTCTGTTTCCTTGGTAATGATGCCATTCCTATGGACTTCCCAAAGAGTAACCTGTTTACAGTCAGTCATTTTAAAGCTAGCAGTTATTATTTTTCTCATTGAAAAAATTGATTTAGAGGATTGTAGAGACTGCTTCCATAATAAATATAACTGATCTTTTGAATAACATAATATCGTGATCTTCATAATAATGTAATAACATTGGTTGGTGAGCTTATATACTTATGTCTGTGTTCCTTTGTTTATTTTTACTTTCCATTGTGCATAACAAATGCTTCTAACATTCTGGTTTCCTGTACAGATTGTAGCCTATAGTCTAGCCTGGGCAGAGGTTGCAGTACCCCATTTCCCTTTGTATTGTTGTACAATAGTGTGAGTTAATCACGGAGCCAGGAATTTTGCTGCTAATTTCTGCAATAGCAAAATACTAAAGAGGTGAAGTTTAGTTTCTGACATCATTTAAAATCTCTTTCAGCAGTAGCTGGCACAGCAAGAGAACAGAATTACATTTCACTGCAAAACAAATGCAAAACATGAAGCTTTTCAGTCTTGTAAATCGATTTTTATGAAAAAAGACTACATTCGTTAGTTTATTTAAATTACTTTAGAAAAATATAGATGATAATAAAAAAAACTGCATAAAACATTAAAGTTCAGTGTTAACAAAGTAACTGATGTTAAGGACCATTAAATGGGGAAAAACATGTAAAGTCATGAAAAATATAATGCTGACTTGTGTGATATTCCATTGTTTTAACTTAATGTTCTATAAAATGTGCTTGATTATATCCCAAAGAATAAACACAAATAAAACATTGTATGCTACATTTAGCCATAGAAGGATTCCTACTTCTTATTCTCTTTATCTCTTTTCATTTGTGATATAACACGTGTTATTGTATTTACATATATCTAATTTTAAGCAACATTTTTTGTAATTGTTTGTTTTAGTCCATCAATTTTATTACTCTGTTGCAATTTAAATTTAGGAATAAAACCTTTCCAAAAATTGAATAGGTAAATAATATATAAACATAGTAACTGAGAGGCAGTGTAGGACTTAACCTACTAGCAGAACAGTACAAGGCAAAGTGCTAACACATCTGCAAGCAGGTAAATCCCCTTTGTGTTTAAAACATAGTTACATAGGGTTGAAAAAACCCAGCACACAACCTATACTTACCAATCTATACTATCACATACATAAACTATTTATACAACTATTAATACACCGAATGACATTGCCAGGAATTAGACAACTTGTTATCTACAAGAACCCCTAGATCCTTCTCCATTAAGGATACCCCCAACAAACTACCATTTAGTAGATAGCTCGCGCTTATATTATTTCTACCAAAGTGCATAACTTTGCAATTGTCCACCTCATTTTCCAGTTTGCTGCACAGTTTTTCAATTTTGTCAAATCGCTCTGCAAAGTGGCAGCATCCTGCATGGAGCTTATAGTTTTGCACAATTTAGTGTCGTCAGCAAAAATAGAAACAGTACTGTCTATGCCCACCTCCAGGTCATTAATAAGTTAAAAAGCAAAGGACCAAGGACTGACCCCTGCGGTACTACACTAACCACACTGATCCAATTAGAAAATGTTCCATTTACCACCACTCTTTGTAATCTATCCTTCATCCAGTTCTCTTTCCAATTACAAATATTATGTTCTTCTGTGAGGTACTGTATCAAACGCTTTAGCAAAGTCCAAGTAGATGACATCAACTGCCATTCCAGCATCGAGGTTCCTGCTCACCTCCTCATAAAAGGCGACTAAATTAGTCTGCCAAGATCTGTTATGAATAAAACCATGCTGGCACAAACTTATAGTATTGTGAACTGCAATATATTCAAGTACCCTATCCCTTATTACCCATTCCAAAAGCTTTTCTACTACTGATTTCAGACTAAATAGTTCTCAGGCTGAGAACGGGATCCCTTTTTAAATAACGGCACCACATTAGCAATTCGCCAGTCTCTCGGCACCATGCCAGACCTCAATAAATCCTGAAAAATTAAGTGAAGAGGCTTGGCAATCACAGCACTAAGCTTGTTTAATACCCTGGGATGAATCCCATCTGGTCCTGGACCTTTGTTTACCTTTACATGTTCAAGTCTCTTTTGAATTTCCTCCCGAGTGACCCATGCGTCAGTAGCTAAATTACTAGAACTGGGCATATTAAAAGGGAAGCCTTCATTATCTGGCTCCTCAGATGTATAGACAGATGAAAAATAAGAGTTCGAAATTTCTGCTTTTTCCCTGTTCTCGTCAACAAACTGACTCCCCGTGATAATAAGGTTCCCACCCCTTCTTGCTTCATTTTTTTACTATTCACATAATTAAAAAATAATTTTATATTCTTTTTACTCCTTGCTGCAATATCCCTTTCCATCTCTATTTTAGCTTGCCTGATAGCATTTTTGCATCCTTTATTTGCTTCCTTGTACTTGATGAAAGTTTCTGCTGTCCCAGCTAACTTAAATGCTTTAAAAGCACATTTAGCACATGTTAAATTGAGCGTTTTAGTTACTCCCTTATAGAGCTGTCACTGCAGCATTATCTTAAAGGAGACCATGTTGTGATCACTGTTCCCCAAATGCTCACCCACACAAATGTTACAGATGAGTTCAGTGTTATTAGATATCACAAGGGCCAAAATAGTGTCATTCCTAGTAGGTTCTTGAACCGCCTGAAATAAAAAGTTGTCATATAGCATATTTTCTGACTTAGCCACCCCATTACTCCAGTCAAAGATAATTAAAATCCTCTATAATAACAACTTGAATTGTAATTCATAGTATACACACAGGGGTTTTCCTGCTGACAGAGGCATTGCTGTGGCAGTACTTTGTCCTGCATAGAATATTAGCAGGGTCCAGACCCTCTATACTAAGGATGGAACAAGTGGCAGAAAAGGTGTCCAAGTGCTGGTGATTGTTTGCTTATTGTTCGCTAGAAGAGCTAGCAATTCAGAATCCCTCCTAGAATGCAAACTGTTAAAGTGGTAAAGTGCATAACAGGCTTATATAAATAGTGTAATACTATCTCTTTATGCTTGTGCTTTTTATTGTTTTGTATCTGTCCTTTAGATAGCCAACCTTAGCATCTACAAGATCACTACCACCAGGTTAGACAAAAAATAACATTATTGTTAGGAGCCTCATCCATTGCTGATGGCTTAATTTCCTCATCTCAACTCGCAAGCAATGACCCTGTGACATTTGCATTGTTCTGAAAAAAAGATTTCCCCTGAGAGATCCCTGCACTGACCTTGTATCCATTTATAACCATTAATCATATACCTCAATAAGGTGCCCTTTTTGTACAATAAAACAATACAATGTTTCAGGATACTTTGTCTTAATAAGCTTAGTTGCCCTTTCTCTGAATTCTATACAGTCTAGTTAATTTTATCTGGTAATCCTGAAAACTAAATCCCAGAATGAAGATAAAGTTTGGTATGTTATTTATGGTGAAACAAAGTGATAACCTCTATTTGTACCAAGACATATTCTTTTGCAGACACTGACTGTCCCTTAATGCTATGCTTGGTCCGTTGCCAATTTATACCCTTATGTCTCTCTTGGTAGATTAACTATCAATTTATATTTGCCTTTTAATTTAGAGACCCCTGTAACCAAAAAATAATGTTTTGCTAGTTAATAAAGTTCAATAGGCCCATCTCCATATTATTAAAGTGGACCTGTCACCCAGCCCTAAAAAGCTGTATAATAAAAGTACTTTTCAAATTAAACAAGAAACACAAATTCATTTCTATATTAACACATCCAAACCCATTATAAAGGCATTTAATAATCCCAGCTGTCAATCATATATTGCCTGCCCCACCTCTTTGCCTTAGGCATAGAGGCGGGGCAGACAAGGACTTTGACTTTCAATTCAGCACTCACGTTCCCCCCTCCCTCCTAACCATCTAATTGTGTAGCCAGTGCATGTGTAAGGACCTGCCAGTACTTGAATTCTGGACTCTATGTTAGGCAGGTTCTACATTACCTCACTGAGCCACAGGAGACCTTGGGCAGCCAGCCCTAAACATTATGTTCACCCCTCTTTGCTCCATTGTTCAGACTCACCTCCTCCTCCCTTAGAAAGCCCAGGTGGTTGCAAGTGGACAATTAACGGGCTTTATAAGCCAGTTACAAGCAACCCCTGGTTGCTTGTTCATTAAGCCTTTTTGTGATCCTGTGACCGTACCTGCCTGACTCCTGCCCTGTTCCTGCCCCTGTTTCTGCCTGACTTCTGCCCGTGTTCCTGCCTGATTCCTGCCTGGTTCCGTTAGCTTCACCCTGTTCCTCGTCTCCTGTTCCTGACCTCTGTTGGATCTCCCGGTATTGACCTCGGCCTGTTTAATTGACTGCTCCCTGTCTTCAGCCTGCCCCTGACCACTGCCTGTTATTCGGACCCTCCTTGCCTGCTGCCAGACCTGACCCTCTGCCTACTTAACAGACTTGTATTGTTTTGCCGCCTGCCTCTGACCACTGGCCCGTTTTATGGACTTTGTATTTCTTTTGCTTAATCCTTTTAATAAATGTCTCAGCATCTCAACATGCTTTCTGCTCATCAACAAGCGAGGTACCCTTTATATCCGTTTTACACAGAATATACCTACCTGCCAGCCACCCACCTGTGGCTGTACCTGACAGCATGGGCCTGGGCATCTGGTCCCCCATTCTGGCACATACGCAAGATTTTGGGGTGATACAAAGCTTGCCTTAATAACAGTGTCCACAAAATGGTGCCTGCCTAATTGCTGTGATAATGTGTAATTCCAAGACTGAAGGAAACAAGATTTATATTACTTATATAGTGTAAGTGAAATTTATTTTGCTTAACAAACACAATAGAAAAGAATTTTGAATTATTTCTTATGGTGACAAGTCCCCTTAAAAAAAGTTACAATTAATTGGTCCTAGAACTAAACCCTTCTCTCAACCAAATTTACTGTTCTTTTGCACATAATGAAAATATTGCCTTTTCAGTAGCTCTTTTTTTAATAGTCTCCTCTTAGAAAACATAATTATCTTTGAAAAGTCTAAATAAATTGCCTTAATTACCAAATTTACAATTATTTCTTTAGAGAAACTTTTTTAAAATTAACTATATATTTAAGGTTTGCAAAAACTATTCTGTTGATGTAATACTGTACTCAGTCAAGAGCTCCAACAGTTTCCATTTTTACTTCAGAAATTCTGCTAGCTGTGATATTAATTCCTTTTTGTCCCGTGGAACTATATCAGCTTTACAGCAATGAACTGTTTTTCTTCTTTTAACCAGCTTTTGCATTTTACCATTATTACATTCTAAATTCCTATACTTCAGCAAATAGGTTTGTTGAGTCGATTTGGAGTAAATTTTACATAAGCATGGGAAATGCTTATCAACAATTTCAATGAAAAAGTGAAAAAAGTGAATAACAATTCCGCATCTAAATCACTCCTCTCTGTCTCTCTACTAAAATCTGTCTCCTGGCTTCTGGTCAAGTGGCACATCAAATACAAAATTCTTATGCTGTCTTTCAGAGTCCTTTATTTTTCTGTTTCTCACTATATATCAGATACATTCCCTCCTAGGCCTTGTGCTTAACTCAGGACCATTAAGTACATCAAAACCGCTGAGCCTCGCATAAAACCTTTTTCATTGACCGCACCCTGCCTTTGGAATGCTCTACCATCTAAGTTAGTTAAAAACCACCTTCTCGATGAAGCACCTCACTAGCCTTCCACTGCAGCAACACACCCTTATCCTATGCACTTATTATGCACCCGCCCTTTTTGTTTCTGTTTGTTCTCCTCTTCCTAATAAACTGTAATTTTCTTAGGGCAGGGACCTCATCCCAACGCTGTATTGAATGCTCTAAGCTCTTAAGCATTGATTTATCTATTGTTACTGTATAAATTAATATAACCATACCCCTGTTTGTGTTTACACCTTTGTAAAGCACTGTGTAGTGATGAGCGAAAAATTAGCAAAACGGCGAAAATGTTGTGCGCCAAAAAAAATTGTCGCCCGCAGCTATTATTTTGTTGCACGGCTATTATTTTGTCGCCCGCGGCTATTATTTCATTGCGCAGCTATTCTTTTGATGCCCGCGGCTATTATTTCGTCGCGCGGCTATTCTTTTGATGCCGGTGACAATTTTTGGACGTGCGGCAAATTTTTTCATCCGTTTCGCGAAACAATCCGCCAATGGCGAAGCGTGGAAATTCGCCACAAATCCATGCCTGGCGAAACGTTTCGCCCATCACTAGCACTGTGTACAATTGTGGGGCTATTAAATTAATACATACATACAAAATCTGTGAATACACATTTTCCAAATATTTTAAAAGAAATCTGAAATAGTACTATATATGAGTAGTACTCATATATAAAGTGAAAATCCTATTCTCAGGGGTTCCCTAGTCCCAATATTACTGTGTAAAGTTACCCAATTATATGAACATACAACTAACAGAGCTTCATTGATTGTTTGTGATTCAATCCATGCAATTTACCATGTAAGTTTTATATTTAGCTTTGCTGGAGAGCTTGCTTCATACATTTAACTGAATTTGCACAGTGGCAGGATGATGGGGGCTTATTAGACATGAAATGTGTGCAAAAATAACTGATTTTGCATTTAATTTAACCTTTTGAGCTAGAGTTTTATGGGAAAGCTAGTGTAGATGGGGTAGTGGGACTAGTAAAGGTTTGTGGGGGAGGAGTGAGGGGGGCATATAGTTTATCAGATAAGGAGCTTCAATTGTTACAAGGGAAACAGACTAATTTTCACCTTAGCTCTAACTCTCTGTTAGCTAATGTAAACATCAGAGGAAGAAGTAATAATCTCCGCTGCGTGCTGGCTAATGCGCAAAGCTTGTCGGGTAAATTAGGGGAGCTGCAGGCTATTGCATGTATTGAAAATTATGATTTCATTGGTATCACTGAGACCTGGTGGGATGATAAATGTGGCTGGGCCATGAATTTAAATGGTTATACACTTTTTAGGAGGGACAGAGAGATTAAAAATGGTGGAGGTGTCTTTATGTAAAGTCAGATTGAAAGCCATGTAATAAAGACATTACCAATGAAAACGTCAAATCTCTTTGGGTAGAAATTTCAGTAGGGCTGAAGGTCACAAAGAAAATGATCATTGGTGTATGCTATAAACAACCCCGTATAGATGAGGAGGATGAGACCCAGCTACTGTTGCAAATGGAGGAGGCTTCACAACTGGGTCAAGTTGTTATTTTGGGGGACTTTAATTATGGGGACATTGACTGGAGTAATGGGGTGGCTAAGTAAGAAAAAGCTAGAAGGTTTGTAAATATGCTAAATGACAACTTTTTATTTCAGGCGGTTCAAGAACCTACTAGGAATAACTTTATTTTGGACCTTGTGATATCTAATAACACTGAACTCATCTGTAACATTTGTGTGGGTGAGCATTTGGGGAACAGTGATCATTACATGGTCTCCTTTGAGATAATGCTGCAGAGACAGCTCTATAAGGGAGTAACTAAAATGCTCAATTTTAGACGTGCAGACTTTGCCAGTATAAGGGCATCTCTGCAATGTGTCAACTGGGAAAGGCTTTTCATAGGGTTAGACACAGAAGGTAAATGGAACATCTTTAAAACATTGCTTTGTAGGTATACACAACAGTATATCCCCCTTATAAGCAAGGAGAGGCATCGCAAAGCAAAACCTTTATGGCTGAATAAAAGTGTTAGTGTCGAGGTTGGTAAGAAAAAATGTGCTTTTAAAGCATTCAAGTTAGCTGGGACAGCAGAAACTTTCATCAGGTACAAGGAAGCAAATAAAGCATGCAAAAAAGCTATCAGGCAAGCTAAAATAGAAATGGAAAGGGATATTGCAGCTAGGAGTAAAAAGAATCCAAAATTATTTTTTAATTTTGTGAATAGTAAAAAAATGAAGCAAGAAGGGGTGGGAACCTTATTATCATGGGGGGGTAAGTTGGTTGATGAGAATGGGGAAAAAGCAGAAATTTTGAACTCTTATTTTTCATCTGTCTATACATCTGAGGAGCCAGATAATGAAGGCTTCCCTTTTAATATGCCCATTTCTAGTAATTTAGCTACTGACGCATGGGTCACTCGAGAGGAAATTCAAAAGAGACTTGAACATGTAAAGGTAAACAAAGGTCCAGGACCGGATGGGATTCATCCCAGGGTATTAAATGAGCTGAGCGCTGTGATTGCCAAGCCTCTTCACATAATTTTTCAGGATTCGTTGAGGTCTGGCATGGTGCCGAGAGACTGGCGAATTGCTAATGTGGTGCCATTATTTAAAAAGGTATCCCGCTCTCAGCCTGAAAACTATAGGCCTGTTAGTCTGACGTCAGTAGCAGGAAAGCTTTTGGAAGGGGTAACAAGGGATAGGGTACTTGAATACATTGCAGTTCACAATATTATAAGTTTGTGCCAGCATGGTTGTGTGTATGTGTATAGATTGGTAAGTATAGGTTGTGTGTGCTGGGTTTATTTGGATGGGTTGAACTTGATGGACTATGGTCTTTTTTCAACCCTATGTAAGAATGTAACTATGTAAATATACCTTGAAAATATTTTGGCATTCACAATAAAGAAATAATCAGCACTGGCAGCCATGTTTCTGCCACATCTGCCAGTGCTGATTACACAGGGTCCTCTATGCACACCTCCTGTGAATCTGACCTACCACAGCAAAACTGTAACTCTAAAGTAAATAAAATGGAGGATATCAAGAAGAAGAACTATGCAGCAAACTATGACTGTGCACCAAACTACTGTACATGTTTTGGCCTATGACAACTCAAAAAAAGTTAAAAAGAACCCTTCCAGAACTAGGGGGAGGTCTTGGCCATGCACAAAGAGTAGTTATTAAATATAAATAGAGGGCATAAACCAAGAGAATCTATAGCATGAGCCAATATGGGGAGTATAGCAAATCACTTGAGAACATCAGGCAATATTGATCAATTATCCAGGGTGACAATACCATCAGCAATTTGTTCTCTGAACTAAACACACTTTGTTGGGGGTATCAGCTGGCCATTTGTGCCACTTGAGACACAAAAAAATTAATCTACTGTATTTGTTAAATTATTTGTAAAAATCTATATAGACCTGTCCAGAACACAAATTAAAATTGAAGAACACAAAGGGGCATGAAGAATTTAAAAGAAACATCCAGCTTTGATACTGATGTGGCACACCACTTTCATGAAGACATGGGGGTTTTGGAAGTGGTTAAACAACCTTTGAGAGAGAATAATCTTAATAATCTCCTACAATGCAAAGAAGTTTGTATCAAATAACTCAATAGTTGAGCACTAAATGTGTTAAATGACTCATCGAGTATAAAATGCTTCTTTTGCTGTATCCCACCACAATGTAATGTGCTCTTGGACAGTAATCCCCTCCTATAGACTTTGCTAAATCTATAGGTGATGAGAGGGTAGAGCTGTACTTAAAATGGTTTTAAATTTTGGGGGGAATTGTGAACGCACTTCACAAAACCTTTGGAGCATAGTTGTGCTACGTGGATTTTTCCACTTTATTTAATTTGGGGTAAACAGAGCTACAGCAATAAGATTTAAAAGCTGTAAAAAGCATCCATATAATATTTTTTTAAAAATTAGAAAAAAATATTACCTACCCAAATGATTCATTTAAATAATTTGGAGCATCCCATTAAGTATATTAAAGGTAAGTATGATTCTTTTCTTCTACTATTTTTTATTTAAGAGATACATACATAAAAGTCTGCATGTTTTGTTTTGGAACTGTATGTTTTCTTGCAAGAATACAGAAAGATCTTAGTGGCAAAGTGATGCCATAGGAGCTTAAATAATCCCTTAAATAATAAAATACAAAATAAATATATTTAATATATTTTAAACTTCATTATCTTTTATCTATGATTGTCAACTTTTTCTAACACTTTGAAAAATGAACAAAGCATAACCTTTAAGCAAGCTTCAGTGGGTGGAAGGTATTGCTTTTAACAGCCATTTGCTCAATGGGTAAAACTTTTTGTGAATGCAGCTACAAGCTCCCGCTGATAAAATACTCTCATAAAAATAATTATAGTTAGTCTGTTAGAGAGGAGGCAAAGAATAAATGTAGAGCTGAGTATATTGGGAATAGAAGTAAACTGTGGAATGAAGTATTGGCTATATTTAGAGAATATAGGAATTTTATGTTATCAAAGCTTATTACAGTATCCATTCTCGTGCACAAATTAAACTAAACAACCATACATAGACATACTTTGTCAATTATGTTCTAAAACTGCTAAGGAAGATTGTTGCCTGTTACTCAGACAGAAAAGCACAAAAAACTTAATGACTTTAAATAGTACAGTGTAGTGCACTGTATATGGAAACCCAAATTATTATTTGTTATCTTAACTCTATGCATACTATATTACTTGAACAAAAAATCAATAGATAAACGACTACATGTCTGCTCCTGTGACATTGAAAGTTACAAACAGACCTAGTGCCGCATCAGTGAAAAGTGGTAGTCCTAATGATTTGTTCTAAACGCACTATATAAAACACACTTATAAAAAAATATAAAATATATTAATTATTCACAAAAAGAGCACTTGCTTGAATGTATAAGCCCGGTAACAGTATTTATTATTAAGAGCTAATAGTCTGTGGAGGGGAAGGCCAATTAACACAGCATTGCAGTAGTCAAGTATAAAGTAATAAGAAAGCAAATCTTTGGTTTCATCTTGGCTGATGTAAATATGTTGGTGCTTTACAAATGGGTTTATTATAATTATTACCATAATAATAATAATCCTTAGTAGAAACTGACACAAATTGGTAATTTATTGGGTTTGATCAAGTTTGATGAAAAGTAGACATTTGCTAATAACACCAAATTGTGCAAAAGTTCCATGAGAGATGCAGCCACATTGCAGCAGAGGTTTGACTAAATTGTAATTGGGTAGCAAACTGTGGCTACTAAAGCAAATGCTTGCATAAAAAGGGCTCTAACTCAAGGATGAAAGCATGATTTTGTCTCTTTGTAGGTCTCTGGCTTTGGATAAATTATTGACCATGACCCCAGGTCACAAAGCAAGTGGAAAAATGAAGGTTTTTTTTCTGGTAGCATGCATTGATTTTAAGATGAGACGGTCAGTCCACTTACATTAGCTGGGTGGTTTAATATTATTAGGACCTCACAGTTCTTGTCCCATGAGCCTAATACTAGGCAATGTGGTGTAATGGCGAGGTTGCAAGTCCTCATCTCTCCTGAGCTGCACAAATTCTCCATTTCAGCCATACTTTAGCTTTCAAAACATATGAAAACATTAGAGGAAGGCAGATCAATCGTCCCAACCAGCTCCCAAAGTAGTCAAAGCACAATGTCTCCATTCCCTGGTAGAATGATCTCACACTGTGCTGAACCACAAGAATCCTAGATGACGTAGGCCACGGTCCACGGACTGGTACTATCGCCACAGCACTGCTTCCTCTGTATTTTTTTTTATAAATAGTCAGCACCGTGATTCCTCCTTTTTTATTTAAAATTAATCTTACATTGTTATGCTACACAATGTTAAAATAACAACCTAGTGGTGGGAAGTAAATTTGTATATTTCACCTAGATTCTAAAGACAGATCTTGATTTTTTTATTATTCCAATAAGAATTAGAGTGAAAACATTGAAAAGCAGATGAGATCATTTTCAATAGCATTATGAGATAATTTGCTCATGTAAAAATGTATCTTGATTGGGTGTAGTAGTGGTTTCTGTAATAAAGCTATGCTTAGAAGAGTCTGGAACAAACTGTAGTTCTGCAACAGTAGGAGTAGCACCCACTGACTAATTATGAGCCAGAATTATTAAAGAAATGGAAACAAAGGCTGTTTCTCAAAAATGTAGATTCACTTCCCTCAGTGGTACTTCTCCCTAACAGTGCTAGGGTCAGATTTGAACAAATGACAGGTGATAGTCCTTGATCATTTAATCTCCGGTGTTATTTGATGTCTTCCATATGCCCACTGTGTTCGCAGTGGTCGGCATTCAGTTATAAAACAGTTATAAATTTTGTTAAGATGTTTGGCAAAGGTGAAATGCATGGTAAGGACTATCGATAGATGGTATTGTATAATAAAGCTGTGGCCGAACTCCACCCGCGTCCGTGTGTCCTCTTTGTCAGCTGAGTACATCGAGGTAAGGGAGGAAGGAAGGAAGGGAATAAGTCTCCACAGTCTTCCACATTCCAAAAAATATAAAAACAATGTTACTAACTCCTGATAAAACTGAACCTGGAGCATATGATTGCAATGCTCCACTGGAGCAGGGATTGATATTTATGATGAACAATCTCTGTAAAATGCTGCAAACATTGTGCATGTCTACATAAATATAGGGTAAAAATATAGTTGTTTTCAATATTTTTAAACTTTTTTTTACTTTTTTAGATGTTCAAAAATGTATAATTTTGACATGTTGTTCTTAAATGTGTGTCTGATGCCGCTCTGCACAATTATTCCCCAGCTTCAATTTATCCAGTTCTTTTCTTAACATTAAAGTGCAGTGTTGACTTTAAAAGAGTTATTGCATTTTGTTTATCCCTTTAATCATTTGCAAATCACACTGAAAATTCTAAATAATCATTAGGCTTTTTATTTAACAATATCCCCTGTGCACTAATATACAACTGGCATCAGAGTGCAGGATTAGAAGTATTCTCTTCTCTTCCTAAAAGAAAAAAGAACAAAACAAACATCAAACTTAGAGGCACACTGTTATTATTTTTTTCCTTTTTTTTCCTTACAAAATGTAATTTCATTATTGTCTTTGATTATCCATGTTCCCCATCTTCACATTTGTTAGAATTTTCTTACAACTGCCTAAAAAACACTTTAGGTGTAGGTGTTATTCACAGAAATGTACAAAGAAAACGTCCCTGAATCACTGACAGTAATAGAAGGCTGCCATTTTCAAGTATATTCTGACATCTAAAGTGAAAAGAATTGTTTTCTGCTAAAAAAAAATGCTCTGGTTTGAAAAAAATGTGAGTAATTTTATATTTTGCTGTGTAATCTAAATAGATTAGTGATGAGCAAATTTTTTCGCAGACATGGATTTGCAGCGAGTTTCCGCATGTCGGCATTGGCGAATTGTTTTGCAAAACTTATGTGAAAATTCGCCGCGGAAAAATTTGTTGTGCAGAAATCTTTTTGTTGCGCGTCAAATTGGGGGTGGGCACATAAAAAAGCATGGGTGACAAAAATAGACACGGCCGACAAAAAATAGACGCGGGCGACAAAAAAAAAATCGCCCAAATAAATGTATTTCGCGAATTTTTAGCCATTCTGTGAATTTTCTTGCCGTTTTGCAAATTTTATGGTGAAGTGAAATGAGGCAGATTCGCTCATCACTAATTTAGAAGTGTTTTTCTATATTAAACACAAAATGATAGTGGTGGCATGAAGAAGAAAGTTACTATTTATTTGCTTAATCACATTAGGGGTAATATACTATCACTTTGGACAGATGTGCAAGAAAGTAAAGAGCACTTCTGTCCTGGGTTTGGCTACACTCTGCACCTTGTTCCAGATAAATCTGTAACCCATTACCACTCCTTAACTTGCTAATTGTTATTTTGAAACATCATCTGACTTTTCCCCAATCAATATTATTTATTTTAAAATACCCAGTTATCCTGGTAAATGAGAGAAAAATAAAATATCAGCTTAAAAAGGTAACTAAGCACAAATATACAGGTATTGGACCTGTTAATAGAATACTTGGGACCTGATGTTTTTTAGATAAGGGGTCTTTCTGTAATTTGGATATTCATACCATAAGTCTACTGAAAAAAACATTTATTGCTTTCTTGTTATTTATAAAGCGGTGACACATTTTCAGAGGGCTTTACATTAATTATTCATATCAGTTACTGCCCCAGAGCAGCTTACAATCTAAAGTCCTTATCACATTCCCTATGGTAATTTAGTGAGAAGCCAATTAACCTGCCTGTATATTGGGAATGTGGGAGAAAAACCTTTCATATAGTGTCCTGGCTCAGTTTGAATTTAGGACTGCAGTGCTGCAAGGCAGAAGAGCCACTGATTTGTGTCAAAATATGATGATGATGATATACACAGAAGGAGAAAAGTCTTTTGCACTACAACCTATAAGGTCACAGGTAGTGTGCAACAATAACCCAAATTATTTAAAAATGCATTACCATGGGTATAATATTTATAACAACAGGTAAGTGGCTACTGACACTGTTAGTAGCACACTGCTAAAAAGATATCTCTTTATCCATTAATTTTTGCCAGCAGCAAAATGGCAGATTGCAAACAAAAATGCTCAAACCATTTAACCAGGAACAAAGCTTACTACTCCCAACTATGTCCCAATTGCTTCCAGTGTGCTTATTACTCACTGTCCCTATCTAACACTTGGTATTATGGAATGGGAAATAGCTTCAAAAGGCACTGGATACTATTGAGACACAAAAGGACTGAGAGGCTTTGTTATCAAATTCACAGTTACAGAGATATCTTTCATGCTGTATGGCAGTCCCCAGAAGTAAAAGTTTGTTTTAACTTTTTGTCCCTGTGACAATCTACATCAGTTGGTAGGAAGGTGCACTTCTTCTGTTCCTTTGTGGTGGGGCTTCTTTTTGCCCTACAAACATTTTTCTGTGATGAGTCTAGGTATGAAAGTGCTCTCTTACCACTTAACATAGAATATTTTTATTGTGTCCTAATATTTTCACCATATTCTGGGTGATAGTATTTGCTAAAGGAAGCATTATAACCATTCCATGTGTTATTATTTATTTTTATTCTAAATATTTTGTTAATAGAGTGGATTGATAAAAGTTATATTTTAGTTCCTTTTTGATCCTTTGCAGGTGGTGGGGAGGTATTTAAGGTCTTCACACCTTCTAAATTTTTCTCCTTCTGTTTTCAATTTTAGCTTGAATACAAATGCATTGCAAATGTGCATTGCATGGAAATTAATTTGCTTCAGTATTAGTGCATCATTGTGGCAGATACCAATTGGCTTTGTGGGTAAAAATCATTATTGTTTTGCATTTGAAAACTGCACACTGACCTGTTCTTTTAAATGATTACCAAGGTCTAGTAAATAGTTAGCTCAGGATATTATAAATTGGGCTGAGGAAGAGGGACCTAAACAATATTATAAGACATGCTTTGTTTTGCAGTTAAAATGCATGTACTCACTCTCACTTTTTTTGAATGAGTCTTTTTTAATGCATTTTTTTAATGAGTGAAAGTACTATCATTATTTTATGGGTTGGTTAGACAAGATATTGCCTGAGAAGGAGGAAATTATTTATAAAGGTCTACCAAACACAGACATGGTTATAAATAAAGCCCACATAGCAGAGCAAAGAGATAAGAGCTGCCCTTTGGAAACATGGAATAAATCAAACGCAAACACAGAAATTAAGGGTACACTTAAAATGTTCTTCTTTGGTAACTGATGAACAAAAAAAACTAGTGAGCTAATGTTTACCAAGTTTCCTTTGATCCCATGTAAAACAAGCACCACTGTGGGCTGAACTAAAAAGCTGCCAAGGTATTAATGGCTTAATTCTGCGAGTGTTTGTAAACATGCTACCATTCATTTCATATACAGACATGCAGAATTCAGTGATGCTTGCGTCATCTTAATAAACATATTAAAACCCTTTAGTGCATTTTTAAAAACAACAATGATTTCATTATCGGGTACTAAAAGAATAATGTTTGATTTCTGTTTCCTATTTTACAATATCACAATGCTTCATAGTTAAATGTTGTAATAACAACATTTAGCATGATGATTTTTATAAGCAATTTCCTATTTCTGGCATTATTTTGCACCCTTATGGCAAAGCTAATGTTAACTCTGTTCATCCATGCAAAGGCATTGCAATTAACCTAAAGGTCATAAGTCTGAAAGTGTGCCACTTTTTGCATTCTGCTGTGCTTTAACTTTAAATAGATTCCTAATTGCTGTTCTGCATAACCTAATATTTTATTTATTTTGAAATGCAACATTAGTCATGGTAATGTTTTATAAATTGTGTGCATTGCATTTGCAAGAACAACTTGTAAAAAGCTTTTCCTGGAATAATAGATATTCTTGAAAGGGATAAAATAAATTAAATTGTTTGGAATAAAGTATTTATGACTGATAAACAAATGGCTTGCAATGATTTATGCATTAACATGTGATTCTCTACTTAAGTAAGGAGTTTAGCTCAGTTGGGGAGGGGGGGGGGTTTGCTGGTATTAAAAAACTGTTCACGAACAAGTTTTTAACAAAGTGAAGTATATAAGTTACTTTCACACAGATTCATGGAAGATGGAATTCTACATATACCAGTGATATATCACTAAAATTGAACCCCTTCCAGGCATTTTAAATTAGATTCCAGGTTCTACCAACATTGTCCTTTTTTCATCTTGTTGCAGGGTATAGCTCATGCATGGTACCGCCTTGGGATATAGACTGCTCCATGTGCATAGGAACCAACACCTATGTGTTGTTCATCCAGATTGCATGGTAACAGTGAAAATCAACATTATATAAACTGTACTCTAAATCACTCTTCAGTTTGTTGGCTTAGTATTTGATTTAGAAGAAAAGAGTCACAGTAGAGTAACCAGGAGGATGATTGAAGTATGTATGGCAGGTTTTGTCTTATGTTCCATAGGGTTGCTTTTGTGGACAATGGCAAAATAGCCATGTGCCATTACAGCAGAAGTCCCCAAAATGTGGGTTTGGACCCCTTTGGGGAAACTAAAGCTTTTGATGCGAAGGCCATATAGTATGAGAGTTTGTGGCTACTAATTTATTTATTGCTGATATTATATTTAAAATAACTTAGCTTCATGATGGCTATTAGTATACTTTTAATTTGCTGGGGTAGGAAGGTATTAATACCCTCAGTATCTGGGAGGCACACAAGGCCCATGTACGGAGTGAGCTTTTCTTTCTTTCATGCTCAATATAACCTAAAAGGACACAAGCTGTAACTGATGTAAAAAACCTTTTTAAAGGACATGGAAAGGTTAATATAAATTAAAAGTAAGTCTAAAGGCATTCTTTTTAAGTACTTACTGCATATCTAAATTCCCAGATCCCTGCTTGCTTCTCTGAGATATGGTGCTGGAAGCCTACAGCAGTGTGAAGACTACAGTGACATCGCTGAAATCTCTCTCCCCTTCCTGTAGGCTGCCAGTGGCAATGCACATGTGCGTAACTTGATCTTGTCTCCTGTTCTGAGCTACACATGCCCACCAGCCAATCAGAAGCGGATCTGCCGGGGGGGGGGGGGGGGAATGAAACACATGTGCAGTATGAAGCAAGGAGGGAAAGGAAGGGAGAATACCTTTTTTAAAGATGGCTACCTGTTCAAGAAAACAGAAAATGTGAAGTAAGTGTGACTGAGTAAATATTTGATTAGGTGAGCCAAAAGTGGGGAGTTTTTACTAAACAATAAGAGGACTATTGGGCAGTATGCTTTTTACATTTTGACTTGCATTCTCCTTTAAGGTATAGTAGACAAACAATATGCAGAAGCCAACTTTATCCTCACACTGGCGAGAATAGTAGATACTTTTCTCACATTTTCTTACTTTGTATTGGCCAACCCAAATATGCGAACGTTAATAAATCAGCACTTAACTGTTATCGAGTAAAGATTCAGGTACTCTCTAAAAGCCATTAATTACAAGTACTGGCAAAAACAGCAAAGAACCATTAGCACCACAACTATGAATAAACACTAATGTGGGATTAAGCATAAATGACAAGCAACTCAAACTATATTTTTATGTGTACTATGTCCCTTTAGCATTAATACTCCTGCTTATTTCTTTCCTAATTTATACCAGATATTGATCAGAAATAGTCATAATATATAATGAGCAATAATAAAATGAATTATGCTTATAGTGGATATTGTTTATAGTAATTTTTCTAGAGGTTCTCATATGTGATAGTAATTTTATGCCCATATATTTCATCTTTCTTTTTTACCATCTGTAATGGGAAAAAATAATTTAAAATAAATGAATTTCAAGTTACTTCAACTGAATTTTAATTACAGATGGCAAAAAAAGAAACATGAAATACATGGGCATAAAATTACGCATATTAGGAAACATTTACTCCCATGTGGAAATCCCTAACATAGAATCTGATAGAATGCCAACAATTAAACTAATTATGGATAGGCATTTCAAAAGACATATTCACTTACTTCCTCTGTCAGCCCCTGGATGAGCCCTAAACAGTTTAAAACCAAATGTTTTATAATCAAATGGCAGAAGAAATTCCATAGACATTTTGGCAGACCCTACAGGGATGCCAGATTTTTGTTATGGTAACACACGTGTGCCAAATATGTTCAACAAAATACCTGGAACTGGTGGGTAAAGAAAAACAAGTCCATCAATAGCTTAATAATAGTGATGAGCGAATCTGTCCCGTTTCGCTTCGCCCAAAAATTAGCGAATCTTTCAAAAGATTTGCAAAATGGCGAAAATGTCGCACGTCAAAAAAAATTGTCGCCCGCGACTATTTTTTGTCGCAAGGCTATTTTTTTGTCGCCTGCAGTTATTTTTTTGTCACTCAGCTATTCTTTTTTGACGCCGGCGACAATTTTTGGATGTGCAGCGAATTTTTCTGCGGCGTATTTTTTCATCAGTTTCGAAACGCGGAAATTTGCCACGAATCCATGCCTGGCGAAACATTTCGCCCATCACTACTTAATAACTTTCAGAAACAAGAGGCCTAATAGCTACTAAATGGAATCACACATGAAATACAGTTTAACATTCTCTTGCTTCTTGTGGAAAACGTATGCATATAGACTAGTCTATTCCTATAGTAGCATATTACAGAATATATAAGGGTTTTTATGTTTCAGTTAAAAAGATTATAATTTATTTTCTCAATTTACCCTTTATTGAAGGGTATGCCCTGAGAAGGGAAAGTTGGGCCCACAGTATGTTACCAAAAACAAAACAAGGGTGATGTAAATTTGATACCTTTAAATATATTACAAAACAAGCTTTCTGGTCCCCTCTTGTTCGTTGAATCAATAACCTAATAACTTAAAGTCTAGAAAACTTGCTTTGCACCTCAGCCTCATAAAGGAACTTCAGAGTCCTGAAAGCTTGCTTTGTGATATTTCTATGCACCAAGCAATGTACATCATCTTTATGCCATAGCTTGATAACATCCTCGTTTTTAGATCACTTATTAATGTGTATGTAAGAAAAATCAATGCCTGTGCTTTCACCCTTAATATATATTTTATTTAAGACCAATGACCTTATTTATAATAATCTGCAGAAATGAAAACCATACAGAGTTGAAGGCTTGCAGCAATATTTGTTGCTTAAAATAAGAGTCATCACATTAATAATGCTTAAAAATTAAAAACATAATAAATCATAATTTAAACATATTTTGAACATATTACATTATTCTAAATCATCTTTTAACTGTGGTTGAAAATGAAAATGATAGTGCATCTTATTTTTTTTTAGCAATTAACCAGCCAATGACCTTGTGTTTCAGTATTGAATTTTAAATTATTCCTGCTCCCATTAAAACAAATGATATGTACTCAGATGTAAAAAGTGAAATCACAGTGGTTGATCTGTAAGTTGCATGCCATGCCATCTGCACATCCTCATATTAGTGTAGCTTAGCACATCTGGTACATTATTAACAAAGATTTTAAAAATAATAATTCAGTTCTAATTAATTCATATCCATCTGAATGGAAAATTTAAACACTCTGAGGGAAATTTCAAACAGTTTATCAGGAAGTGCAAAAAGTATAATGATGATCCTTCTACCAATTACAATGTATTTAAAAAGGGGCAATCAAAGAATAATTAATTTTATCACTCGTTAAGGCATGCTGCATTAGATTTAAGGCAATCTAGAATCCCTTTATAAAAGGATTAATTTATTTCTATATTATATCTAATAAAGTCAAACAATGTTATTCCAATAAATTATAGGTAACCCCAAACTATGACAAATCTTCTTCATCACAATTTGGATTCATCCCTGTAATATTTAATATTTTATAACCTTGCAGATTACTTGCTAGCATAGGAACAGATACTATTCTATGGCATACTGTTCTCATAGATATACCAGCAGCTCTCAAAAATTAAATTACCAATGGTGCATGGTGTTCCAGAAGTGCTACATAGACCCAGACACAATTAATTACATTCTTTTTTTCAGTGTTGCCAACCTTCCATTTTAAAGAGGGTGACTTATGCCAAATGCATTTTGCAGGGTTATACTGATATGTTGGCAGGCATGCATTAGCTACATTTCATACCTTTTCCCGTACGATACACATTACAGCAGAATGCTGTTTGTATTGATAGCATACAGCATGCAATTTTCACAGATGACCTGCAACAAGCATGGGTCCTGAAGGTTTACAAAAAATTATATAGAGGATATTGTATCCATTACTGTTATTTAGGTAACAGTATATTGCAGAAGTCAGTGAGACATTCTGTGGACATACTGTATAAAAACATGAGACTACAGGTCAAGTGTGTTTATACAGGTCATATAACTATCTGACACCTATCCCAAAGCTATTATTTAGTGTCCATCCTGGCGGATCAATAAAAAATTATCTGAAAAATATTAATAATTCTTGTAGGCAAAAAATAAAATACATAATAAAACATCCCCCTTAAAATGACAAGGGGACTCCTCAATTGACCCTTTACCTTGTGGCACACTACTGAACCCCCTTGTTACATACCTTAATAAAACACCAGGAGACAGAGATGAAGTAAAATGGCCACAGCATTTATTCACATTTTATAAATTTAACCTAACCCTAACCTAAGGCAATATTCTAAAGCCAGAATTCCAAAAGAGATTGCTACTATGCTCTACCGTTCCTTGCTAAAGACTTTAGTTCCATAGTTGCCAGATCAGCACTATGTCATTATATCCGCCACTAAGTTTTAGACTGCCTCTACCTACAGAAAGGATGGCCTCTACCTACAGAGAGGATGGCCCCAAACTCTACTACCAGCAGGAGCTGCATCACCAACCATGAGAGAAGTGCAGCAGCCCTGCTGCCGGTCCTGGATCTACAGTGTCTCGATGATAGGAAATCCAAGCAGGCTGTCACCTAGCACAAGCAGTAGTAGCGTCTGTATCTATCAATCCACCATGCAGTCACAGGAGAGAAACTCCTTTCTTCCCCTGCTAAAATTACCTGTGCAATACCCTGGCAAGGTCCTACTACTGCTGTGACAAATAAAACTTAAAATACATTATCATATATCCACTGTTTTGATCCAGAAGAAAGCAAAAAACCCAACCTGAAGCCAGCCATTTATGCCTCAAGAGGGAAAAAAATCCTTCCTGGCCCCCATGGCTATCAGAAACATTCCCTGGTTAAAGCAATCAAAGTTAATATGAAGTAATACAATGCTGACTTTCAAGTAGTAATGAGCGAATCTGTCCCATTTTGCTTCACCCACAAATTAGTGAAACTGTGACTTTTTTGATGCACACAACTTTTCTGACATGAATGTGTCTTTTTTTGCACGACTGGCACTTTTTTAATGTAGCCGTGAATTTGTTTGACACGACTACAAATCTTCTACTGCCATTGGCAAAATGCGGCATGTCGGTGCGAATCCATGCCTGCCAAAAAAATTCACTCGTTACTACTCTCAAGTTTATCCTATATAAAGATATGAAAAGCACAATATAACAATGTATTCATGAAAACATCCACATTCAGTTATTAATACTGTAGGTAATGTGAGAACATAAAGAAGAAAACGCCTGACATTTTTGCAAATTATGCAAACAGGGGCAGGGTTGGTGGGAAGTTTCTACCTGCTCAGAAGATAAGGAAGTGAGTGCTGCTTTTCCTGACATCACATCCCTCTCTTTCTCCACCCCCAGCCCAGATTTCTCCTACCTTAACTCATTTCTTCTCACAGCTACATCTGATTCTGCCAATCTCTAAACATAAACCAGTGTAATCTGGCTGCTGGTCATTTAGATCCCTGGTCATGCAGGCCCTGCAATTATAGCTGCTGGGCTTTCCTTTCCAATAACCCATTTTCAAGAAACTTTACAACAAATACTCAGAGTTGATAATGCTCATTCAAAGTAATTATTGGGTTAATAAATACTACATCAAATCAGTGAAATTAATATATATAGTTCAGTCCAGCAAAGTGTAAAAAAGCAATGAAAGAATAAAGCAACAAATTGGTTAAAGCCTAAAACTCTTGGATATTTGTATATAGTTAAGAAATCAATTCACTTTAAGCTCTTTTAATAATAAAGCAGTCTTTGCAATACAACAGGAATGCACAATAAGTACAGTATTGCATTCTACCTTCTTTACCTTTGCTTAGTGTTGAAATGCTGAACTGCATTTTGCATGTTCAGAGAGCCAACAGGGTAACAGTTTTGCTCTATAATATGTATTCTGTAATTGTTGTGAATCTCCCTACCTAAATGGTACCTAAAAGTTGAGAACTAAACACGTGTCTCAAATACTCTATAGCTATCTACCAAATGGAAATGTTTTGGGTAAAAGTAAACCATGCAGGGCACTGTCTTTACAGTTTTATATTGTTATTTACTCTTTTGCTCATCTCTACTTGCTTTATTCTTTTTCTTTCCTTTTTCTCTTTCTTCTAAACTTGTGAGTACACCACCCGTCTTGCCACAAATAGTAAAATTAATTTAACTTGTGCTCTAACAGGAGACTCATTTACTGTTAGATCTATGTCAGAGTTATTTGTTTTACTAAAAAGGAGTTTGAACTTCAAATTAGACAACTTTGGGGATTAGATAGAGTTGCCCAATAGTCATTGGTAGTATAAATCATCCACCCATGTTCGTTTCCACTTTGCTAAACATAGTTTTAATTCAGTACCCAGGCTTTCTGTCATGTGCCTAGGGCTACTGTGGACCCTGATTGTTCATTATTGACCTAGAAATTTGTTTTAATTTCAGACAAAAGGTCCAGGATATTAAGCTTATCCTAGAGAGATATAATAAAAGCCCTGTTTTTCTCTCTCCCTCTATCCCATACATACCATACATGCGTGGCATGGCACCTAAATTCACTCTGCTAACTGAGAGATTATCCAGTCTGTTCAACAAACCTATGCAGAATTCTGGAAGCTAAACCAATGCACTGCTAGACCATGTATATCCCATGATGCCGCTAAGGCTGTAATCCACACATGCAGCGAGGGAGCAGCATATACACATAAAAAAATATATAAAAGTCACACATATAACAACACCTTTAATTGGGGCTGTCAAACTGGAGGCCCATGGGCAGGATATGACCCCTCAAGGTATATTTATGTCCTCCAGTCTGCTTAAGAATACCATTGACATTATATCATTATTTTAATATATTTCTGCCCTTGAATGCATTTCGAGTATTAGATTGCAACAGCTTTTCTATAATTCCCATTTGCGGGTGGGTGCACAGCAGTTATGACCTTGGAAGATATAAATCAATACTACAGAAAATCTCCAGCTCTCCTACTGGATTTAAACCTGTTTTTATTAAGTTGTGTATATATGACCTTGAGAAACTTAAGAAAGCTTTTAACCTTGAAAAAGGAGTGCTGACACTTTTCTGTATTCTTAAGCGTCATGGCAGACAGCAGGCTAAAAGAAAATATTTGATTTAGGCCAGAGGTCATAATGGGTGGCAGGCTTTAAAACGCTGGACAACTGAATGTGATAATATTTTTTTTAAGATGATGCTTTTTTTCTTTTATTTGCATTAGTCAATTAGGAATGAGATTCACTATAGTATAAGGGTTTGGTGGACCATTTAGTATTCGGCCGAATCCAAAAATCTCCATGTTTATTCATCATTAATAATATGAACCTACAGTATATAGGATTAATTTGCCCTGAGTATGAACAGGGTTCCATAAGAGCACAGATAAGTGCAAGCACTATGTGAATGATATTTTAATAATGGGTCCAAAGCTTTGTGAATTAATATTTCTAGCGTTTGTCTACAAATAGTAAAGAAAAAACTCCTAATGTTTTGCTTTACAACTTTCTGCATTCATCTGTTCAATGAAGCTAGAAAAAGACCATTGTCTTCTTTTAATATAAAAATATATAATTTATTGCTCTATAAATGTGATGCCTCTACTAAAATGTATTTTAATCAGAATAGATTCAGTTTCAGTTATGGCTGGATATGTATTTAAAAGGAAATTTTGCCAGCAGGCGACATTATCAAATTGCTTACTTTTTATCTGTCTTGGAGATCAATGGTGAAACAGTTTGCTCTAATCGATTACAAAGCTATGTGAGCCATTGATCTTTAGGATTTATATTTTCATTTATGTGGGGTAAAGTACTGGCAGTAAACTGCTTTTTTCTTTATTATTATAATAAAAAACAAAGGATATTTAACCCCTGTTTTTTAAAAGGTTTGCATTCTGTAGAGGCCATGAGTTGTCTTGTCAATATTTATAGTTATGCAAAGAAAATGTGTTTTATTCATTTTTAATTCTTGGTACTTATATAACACTGAAACATTTCCACAGTGCTTAACAGAAATTATACATCATTTACATCAGTCCTTGCCCTAGTGGCGTTTACAAGGCCAACTATATCAGGAACCAATTAACCTTCCTGTATATTTCTGGAATGTGGGTGGGAACCAGAATAAGGAGGAAACCCATGAGGGCACAGGGAGAATAGACAAACTCCTTTCAGATAGTTCCCAGGCGGGAATCAAACTCAGAACCCCAGCACTACAAGGCAGCAGTGTTACCCCCTTGGCCTTTTGTTCAGTGATTAAACACATGAAACATGAGTATGGTAGAACTAAAACTTGCAAACATGAATTAAGGGACAACTGCACAGTGTAAAACATCATTAACATTTATACATGTAAATATAACTGAAATGTACTAGACTCTAGCTATGGTGTTTAAATTTTTGTATTATTTATTTATTTATAATAATTGTAGGTTGTAATGAAACATATATTATAACACATATACATATATTAAAATGATTGTACTATTGTAAATTCTAAACGTTATGCACAATGCAGGTGTTTCATTATGCATCTTTTCTTATTGTATTTGAATAACAGAAGGTTCAAGTTCAAAATAGCTAGGCTTTTCACATGCCCTCATAAATAAGCTTAAAGAATAAGTAAACCTTTTTTTTTCTATCAGTAAAATTACTCTAAACAGCCTCCAGAATTACCTACCTTTGTCCCAGCATTCTGTCTGACCTGGTTCCTCAGTTAGACGTTAATCCTTTCTTTGCTTCCTTGTGCAGAGTGAAACCCCGCCCCCACTTCCTGTTCAGTTCTCTCTTCAATTTGACAACCTGTTGTCGGAGTGGAGAGCCTTCTGCGCATGCCTGGAGGCAGCAGGAGCCAGTTTGTGCATTAGCAGGGTTTTTTTTCTTTGATGAGAGACCTGAATAGGAAGTTCATGGGGGGACAAAGGTAGGTAATTCTGGAGGCTATTTAGAGTAATTTTACTGATAGAAAAAAAAGGTTTACTTATTCTTTAACCTTTATTTAGCCAACCTGCATTTATTAGTACCTGTGCGTAACCCTAAGATCTTCTTCACAGCAATTAAATATCCATCATTGTAAGAATGGCTCAGTAGTCTTGTGTAAAATTCTACCAGTGTTAAAAATGCCACATTCGATACAACCTATGCAATAAATTAAGCAAAAAAATATAAATAATTACATCACTTAATACACAGGAATTACAGTGAACTTTTTTTTTTGATTTGGTGTTTCCACAACTAAACAATAATGAAAGAGTGAGTTCACAGCACATGTGCTGGGGCATAAAGATGCACCAGGGCCAGGTATAAAAGCCAGAACAGAGCAGCAGTGTATGACACTTCCTTCCTCTTTTAACCCACTAATAAAGAAAATATATTCATTAAAATTATTTGCCCCTATGTTTGCAGCAGCACCACAAATAGCAAAAAAATGTATCATGCAATAATCAAGACCCTGATTTAAGGACTAATAAAACTAGGTGAGTTTATATTCTTATTAAAACTCTTGTTATGAACCCAAGATCTTCTTCTAGTCATAGGAGCAGATTTATTAAGCCACGAATTCGAATCCCAAATGGGAAAAATTCGGATTGGATACGATAATTTGTGAAGATCGCAAATATCACAAAAATGCTTATGGAAAAATCGTATTAGTCACGATAATATCATATTGGCGATCTGAAAGTCACGAAATTTTCGTACCAAACGATTGTGTATAAGAGCGTGTGCTAATTATAGTGCATTTTCTATGAAGTTGTAGAGATTCAACTGAAACATGTTTCTTAAAAGAAATAACATGCAGTTTGAACCAAATTTACAGCTATTATACAAATATAATTCCTAGCACAATCACCTCTGTAAAACTTTTTATTAGTAATAGTTATGGTGTATTTTAATATCAGATAATTTTCTACTGTCAATATTTGACTTTGGTTATATATTTTTAAAAATAACTTTAAAAGAGAAAGTTCAATATTTCATCAGTAGGAATCATGAAAACTGACAATACTGAACACTAAAGATTTTTCATGATGAAAAAGCTTGTCAAAATTCAAGGAGTTTGTTATATTACAGTTTCACACATTTTTTTCCCTCTGTGACAAAAGTGTTAGATTGTTGGTTTTATTTACTTTATTTTTATTCTGTTGTTTACAGTTAACAGAATGCCATTTTACACATAATGATATATACTGGACTTTCTATGTATCTAAAGAAATGTGTATTATACAAAAGGCACACAATTAACCCTTACTTAGTGATGTCCAGGGTTTTAGATAGGGAAATAATGCAGAGATTAACAGTACCTTAGAGAAAGAGCTTGTATGTCTATGGTGTTGGACACAAAGAAAGACTTAGGGAAGATACAATTGATACATATTAAATAAAAAATGTTGCTTGGTCCAGTGATAACCCATTTATTTCCCTTTAGTTAAGTAGTGGGGGGAAGTAATGCTCCAGCAACCCTGTGGGTAAGTGACAAAAGTGGATTATGTGTGCTACAGAACGCATAACGTTTCAGGCTTTCTACTTTTCTACAGCTGCTATAGCTGCTGGAGCAATAATTTTTATGACTATTCGCTATTTATTTTTTTATTTATATAGCACTGAAATATGCAGAGCTTTACAGAGGTCTCAGGGGATGTTACAGTATAGGGTTCTGATCACATTCACACAAAGTTTTATCAGGAACTAGTTAACCTGCCAGTATATTATTGGAGTATAGGAGTAAACCAGAGCATCCACCACACAGACAGGGGGAGAACATATTAACTCCTTGCAGATAGTAACCAAGCTGAAATTGAATGCAGGATGCCAGCACTGCAAGGCAAACTATTCATTCTCATGAATGGTTTTAGTGAAAATAACAATTCTAAACTGGATAGAAAAATGTTTTGTTGAAAACAATTTAATTATATAGAGAAAGTTGAGAAAAATGTTAAATACCTGCATTAGTAAAATAATAGATTCTAAAGTCTACCTAAAAAGTTTTTTAAGCTCTTTTGGGAAGGGCCCTCTTTACCTTTTGTATTGGCTATAGGTTGCTTTTTATGCAATTCTGTATCTTCAATGTACAAACACATTTATAGTCCAGAGCTGAGGAATATGTTATGCTAAAAAAAAAATTAAATAGTAATTAAACCCAATTATATTGTTTTGGCTGCAATAAGGATTAATTATATCTTAGTTTAGATCAAGTACAAGGTGCTTATTATTACAGAGAAATAGGAAATACTGTGAAAAAAAGTGAATTTGTGGATTAAAATGGAGTCTATGGGAGATGGCCTTTCCGTAATTCATAACTTTCTGGATAATGGGTTTCTGGATAATGGGTCCATACCTATATAGTGAAAGTGGTTATAAAGGTGTGTTACAGTACTGTAAGCTTTGTTAAAAAACCTTTGTTATAGCACTAGCATCACTAATTGTTAATCATGTTAGAACTCTGCTACAAATTTATTTAAGTTAATTTTACCAAAAACAACTTATAGTCCCGAGGAAAGTGTTACCAAAGCGGTAACGAATTCCAAAATGTTTGTATTCTTTGTGTAAAGTATGATTTTTTCATGGAAATTTAACAAAAACCATGGAAAACTCAAAGAATTTTAACAAACATTTCCAAAATGTTCTATAAATTTAAAAAAATAAGAAAAAATACAAAATTATCTAAAAATTGTTTAGTAAATAGGCCCCTTAGTGTCTCCATAATCCCATAAAACTTCTCCATATGATCAGTTTACAGCTGTGCAAGTTATGTCTTATATAATGCACTCGCACATATTCCTTCTATTCATTCTATCATGACAGAGACATACGATAACAATATTATGTTATGTTAGGTATGACAATTATATATTATATGACAACAGTATTATATTACTTTTTTTAGAATCACATGTAGCCTAACAAAACATCCTGGGATATTGCAACAATTTCTGTTACCTGTTTCTGCACTTTTTGATTTCTCTATAGTCACACTTGAGTTATCATGTATTACATACTAATCAATAATTTTCCTCCAACCAAACATATAATGACCTGAAATGTATATATCTGATTTGCAGTCAATGCAGTCTAAGGGCTACTAAACCAGAGCTGCCAACCTTAACAGTCATGATTGTAAGCTCTTTTGGCAGGGCAATCTTTACCTTTTGTATCAGGTTTTTTTTTCTTATATGGACATCCTTCTGTTCAATGTTTACACCCATTTATTGTACAGTATTGAGAAATATGTTGGTGCTTTATTAATATATAATGATAATAACATCATTGTTATATGGAATAAAAGACAGCTGATAACAATTTGTAAGATAATTTATTGCAGAAACCAGTGAGCCACACATTTTAGGTAGCCTGGTTTTATTTTCCAGAGATACCACTTAAACGATACATTATAATACTATACCATACATTGGGCCAGATTCAGTTTTATGAATAAAGCTAAATTTAATTCTGATTCTATCATAGAGCTAGATGCAATACAATGAGAAAAAAAAAAACATCTCACTGATTATCACATGAAGGGCCAAATTCCATTTTAAGAGAAACAGGTATCTCATGGTTTTTCAAGTAAAAGCTCCATTGAAGTCAAGAGGAAAATCAGAACTCAGTTAGGAGATACTGTAAGTCTTGCTCATCTATGGGGAAAAAGAGAGTTGAATTAGGAAAAAAAGTCTTTTCTACTTGCCCATTAATTTTTATATGATGAACCGTAAACTATGTTTTCATGGAATCTCATGAAATTGAATCTGGTCCAATATTCTGTAAATTCAGCAATTCAACAAAAGCACCAGATTTTTACATTGTTTATTTAAGATTCTTCCTATATTACAGATTATATGATTATGTTATGTTTTCAAGAAGTCACAAAGTGGCAGGGAATTTACTGACAGTATCAAACCTAAACTGCTTGCTTGCTGATTGAGCACATACAGTCATTTTAATTACTTTCTCACAAGCCAATTTATGAAGTAAGGAGCATAAAGAGCATTTGCCTCTACAATTAATGTTCAATATGAATAATTAATCACATTTCTAAATGTCTGTAAAAGATCTTACAATGCAAAGAAGAGCTATCAGATTGGTGACACTAGATAACATTCATTTATTTTATTTCTATGGTAATATGTAATGTATATTTTACGATGGTGTAATTATGCATTATACAAATCAATTCTGATTTCTTGTATTGTATTTTTTTGTAATTCATGTTTGAAAGAAAAAGGAATATTAAAATTAAAAAGCGTGGTTTAGATCATCACAGAAGTCCAACTGGCATAATTTCCAGTGTCCATGTGAATGACATCTGCACCTGATTCTTTAGGCACAAGTGTGCTACACCTATTGACATTGAACAGGAAGGGAACCCTGGAGCTACTGCCTGCTCAAGATCCAGGGTTCCCCTACGTCAATAGGTGCAGGATGGAAAGTAGGAAGGACTGAGTTGTGCCAAGTACAACTATAATGAAATACAAAAACAGGTAATAGTGCTCTTACAGAGACAAAATTTGTTTACTATGTGAAGTACCAAGAGCAGGTAGCATTATAAAGCCTCATTCAGATTCATCTATATAAAAAAAAATCACAATGGTTAAAAAAAATATATATGCTGATCAGGAATCATACCATAAAATGTACCTAGCATTCAAGCTTTGGCCAAATCACTTTTCCATAGAGCCAGATATGGTTCAATGAATCAGAATTTTATCAGAATTACTCTTTGGTTGGACTTTTGTTTGAGATCTGGTGAAATTCTCAAAAACCAAATTTAATTTTTGCAGTCAAATTAGTTGTAAAATGTCTCCAAACTGGTAACTTTTCCTCTGACCCTGGGACCATTTTTAAATAAGTCATTCATATACAATAAATTTTGCTCTATTTGATGACAAATAGAGCAATTGTTATTGATCCAATAAACCCTACCTTTCATAAATACAAATGTCAATGTTTTTCTGCTGGTGATTTCCCTAAAGAAACAAAATAGTCAGGAAAGTTTTCTTAACAACTAGTAACATCCTGTGCACAGATGGTTTTCATCAGATTTATTTAGGCCCAGTTAAACAAACTGACTTGGATCAGAACCCCCCTCTTAATTATGCCATCAACGCCTTTCTATTCTTTCAATCTAAAAAGTGCAAACTATAAAATAGGTTTAACAATCCTCTTGCACATAATTAAGGAGCAAAGTCACATGTTAACAAAACTGTGAAATTGTGAAACTCTGTTCCCCTAAATCTAAGGAGCATCTAACATTTCTCATTTTTAAATTTATTTTATGTATATATCCAAGTATGTAAGTAAGTAAAGCAAGTAAAGCTTATCTCCTAATTTAATTCTGGATTCTCCCACAAGGCCCTAGAATATATAGTTTTTTATAGACCATTAAACAACTGATTTGCATAATGGAACATTCTCGACTTTAGACATGTATTGCTTAGTAATATTTTAACCGTGAGCAGTATAATGCCACTTTTAGGGGCTGATTTACTAAGACACGATTTTGAATCCGAATTGGAAAAATTCCGATTGGAAACGAACATTTTGCGACTTTTTCGTATTTTTTGCGATTTTTTCGGCGCCTTTACGATTTTTGCGTAAAAACGCAAGTTTTTCGGCGTCTTTACGATTTTTGCATAAAAACGCGAGTTTTTCGTAGCCATTACAAAAGTTGTGCAAAGTCGCGATTTTTTCGTAGTGTTAACACTTGCGCGCGAAGTCGTGCCTTTTTCGTAGCGTTAAAACTTAAAAGGCGCAACGTTTCGCGCAAGTTTTAACGCTACGAAAAAATCGCGTTTTTACGCAAAAATCGTAAAGACGCTGAAAAACTCGCGTTTTTACGCAAAAATCGTAAAGACGCCAAAAAAATCGCAAAATTACTGATCATTACGAAAAAAATGCAATCGGACGCATTCGGCCCATTCGTGGGTTAGTAAATGTGCCCCTTAGTGTAGGCACTGACATTCATGTCCCTCTAGGTAGAGTGTGTAGAAGAAATTCAGTTTTGTAATGCATTGGCTCTAACACCCAAAAGATAAATATGACATTATGCTTATCTGGTGTACACCTCATTTCCTGGAACATTTAAACAGGAAGTAAACACATAGGAATTTTAGATGTGGAAACCACACTGGCAGGACAAAAGTGTTTAACGCGTTCAATCTGCGTGTGTGCATGGAGCACTCAGTTATTTTTATTGTATGTTAAACTTTAAATAGATTTTTCAAGAAATTAGTGAAGGGAGAGAGTTAGCTCTTGCAAGCAGCCCCCCATAAATGTGTCCGTGTCATTATGTAACTGTAAATGTTTTTTCATTTTAAAATCCTGTAACTTTTTGGCATTGTATAAATAAATGAAGATTTGACAAGTTTTAAAATTGCCAAATTATTTTAAGTGAAAAAGTGATTGGCAGAAATTGCTAAACACATATAAAAAAATATATTCTTCTGGATTAACCTATCCCAACGGTTTCATTTTGTTGCAGACTATATTTTGTAATATTTTAAATATACGAATAAAAACGATATTTCCCTTGGTCTGCCAGGCACCAGTAACCAGTAATTAATATCTGCTCCAGTAATTAATATCAGTAACACTACTGCTAATGACATCTCCAGAGAAAAGCCTTCATATTCTTTGAAATTTTTTTTAGTAAAAACAATCACTGTTTTTAACCCCAAGTATGCTTATTATATATGTTTTTATTACATACCATGATCTTAAAAAAGAATGGGTATCTTGTTTCATAACTGAAATATTTCTGTCCTCTTATTAATTTAACAAGAACCATTTTCATTGGCAGTCCTCAATTTTCCACATAAAAAAAGATAATAAAGAAAAACCTTCGCAACCTCTTCGCACTGATCCTACCCTTAATAATATCCTAATTAAATTTGTAACAAGGAAATGTAGAATGCTTGGTAACACCCTTGCTCTTAGTATAATCTTCTTCATTGAAACACCTACCACCTGTATGTGGCCTAAATACAAATGTACAAATATGGCTCCACTAGATGTCTGACATGCACCCGTAGTAAAAACTTTTGTATCCAAGGTGACAAGTAACCATTACCATATTAAACAGCACATTAAGGGGTATATTTATCATTCTGTGTAAAAAGTGGAGTAAAACATTACCGTCATGTTGCTCATAGCAGCCAATCAGATGCTTTGCTTTGGTTTTGTAACTTTTGAAATCTAATTGCTGATTGGCAACATCACCGGTAATGCTCCACTCCACTTTTTATACAGCATTATAAATATACCCCTTAGGGTAATTGTAATTCCAGGTTGTTTATTTGTTAACCTGAAGGATGTGGAAAACAAAATGTAGGTCAGACTGCTAGAGCACTGAAGGAGCGCATATATCAGCATATATCAGATATAAAATGGAACAAGGGGACTAATGTCTCTGAACACTTTTCTCTCTGTTCCGATGGTAATAATAATTTCCTGGCTGTAATTGGTATAGATACAGTAGTGCTTGGCTTTAGAGGAGGGAGTTTATCT
Source organism: Xenopus tropicalis (assembly GCF_000004195.4). Taxonomy (NCBI): domain Eukaryota; kingdom Metazoa; phylum Chordata; class Amphibia; order Anura; family Pipidae; genus Xenopus; species Xenopus tropicalis. The sequence goes on along the minus strand of NC_030679.2, from coordinate 72,760,883 downwards.
ACTCTGCTCAATAGAAAAAAAGTGAAATTAATATTTGTACTGAGGAATAGACAACCTTCAGGTATAAATTCTGATTTTGATGTATCCTGTTACTATATATAATTTTCTACAGCTAAAAATGTCTGTCTTTTTCAAGCTTTTTAGAGTTTTTTTTCCAAGTAGTTTTCAAGCCTTGTTTACAACTCTTCAGTATAATTATGTAATTGGCACTAGTGATCTACCCTAAGTACTAGGAAGTGCTCCAGATTCAATTCAACATTAATTTCCACTATTAAAGATCATGCAATTGCACTAAAGAAACACTGGGCTCTCACAATATTGTATCCCAAATTACCTAAATGTGGTTTATTTTGTTCCTTCTCCATTTCCAAAATTCCCCATGTAACATACAAATCCACCTATAAATATTGTTACCCTTTAAAGTCCTTGCCATACATAAGATCCCCCTCACTTAAAACCACATAGAAATCAATAGGAGTAGCGGGAGGTAACAAACCATTAATATACACTTGACAATAATACATTTTATTTATTTGTAAAGTTTAGCATCAAGATACTGTATCAATGAAGTACAACAATTGCTGATTCACATCTCCATCACCATACACTTCACATCATATCACCTAAATTGCTACAAAGTACCCTTATCGGGTAAATTGTTTTTTTCAAGTGTCCATCCATCCACTAAAAAGTTGAGACTCTTTCTTTCTTGTTTTTAATTCTCCTCCCTCCTGTGTCCTATAAGTTGGTTAATGTCTAATACTAATTGGCGGTGTTAAGATATTTATTTTGTACATTGAAGCTAGCTTGTTTAGCCTATGAGTGCTCAATCCATGAAATTCATAAGGCTTTTTAATGTCTTATGTTAGCTTAAAATAAAGTCTGCAGTTAAATACTATATAATCATAATATAGCGTAGCAAAATATAAATAGCGTATGTTAATTAATTTGCATGGCAGTGTTTTGAACCTCTGCAAATGAAACATATGGGGGCTATGTAATAATATGTTGTATTATTTTTGCTACACTTCTAGTAGCAACCAATCAGCAGGTACCATCTACCAGTTAGCTATTTGGAAACAAACACTTGATTGGTTTCTAGGGGTTACGAAATGTGGGCAAATATAAGATTTGTTATCACATTACAATTGTCTGGAATTTCTGTTTATCACAAAAGTCCTCAACAATGAAGTATGCCCACAAATGCATATATTTTTTCATTCAGAAGCAGAACTAAATAAGCTAATGTGTCTACATACTCAAAACTAGAAAATCAATATCAACCAAGCAAAATGAAAATAAGTTATGTGTATGTACAGGGATGACACTGCCTGGGCCCAGGACATGGACCAGGCATCTGAATGACTCTTAGCAGGTGCAGGAGGCTCTCAATAGTTGATCTGAGGTGACGGGGTTGAAATGCGATGTATGTAATGGTTTAATTTATTTTTTATTCAAAACGTTCAGCCGTTGAAGATTGTTATACAATTATTGCTCTTAAAAGGTAATGAGAAATGCTATGCATTATTTGCTTCAGCAAGTAAATAATTGTGCCAGTGTTTGTCTATTTTTTAAGGTCTTGTTCCTTAAAATAATTTTAGATTAGACTAGCTTGTATTTTCTGCCTGGTTAGAGGAGACTGCAGTTAAGAGAGTCTCATTAGGTGGATGTCAATTTTAATTAATCTTTAAGAATTGTGCTAAACAAATGAAAGGATAGCTTTGATCAGCACCTTCACCCGCAACATTTATCAGCCAACTGATCTTTATCACCTTTCCTGATGACAGTAAATCAAAAGTGCTCTCCTTCCCAATCCATGAAACAAATGATTAAAGTGTCAATAAAATTCTCTGCTCAAACTAACACTAATTGTTTGTGATAAGGAGACCCCTTGTGACGAGAATGCTTGCCTTAAAATGGTTACTGACTGGAAAAAAGCAAGAAATAATGTTGGAAAACGCTGATGAAGCTAGCTTTCTCAAGTAATACATTTCAGTAGGGTTCATTCTTACGGAAAATGATAAAATGAGAAGTCTACTAATTTTCATTCTAGAATCTTATAGTTTATCCTATTGTTTGCAATTTTTTACTGATCTTGACATGTTTGTGTTCCTATTCTGTTTTTTTTTCCAGCTTGCCATTTAAAGTGTTATTTAATTGTTGGGGGTCATAGAGCCAGTACCTAAAAACTGTTGCTTTTTGAGCAGATGTGGAGAATAGTCTGCATGAAATTTGCACTACCGCATGCATCTAATCTCCTGAAAATACGTGCCCATCGGCATTAAAGTGAATCACTAGTGGTAAAAAACATATACAGTGCACATTGTAGCCCGAAGTTGCCTTGCAAGGTAACTTTGGGCTAGTACGCAAAGCACAGGTAATCTGTATGATTACCCACTAACAATTTACATTAATGGCAATGGGAAAGCATTTTCAAGAGATTAGTCACATGCGGTATCTCCAGATCTGCCACAGCCCTACCAATATATTGTTATTGTTCCTTTTTTGCTTATCTTTTTACAGATTCCTTTTTCTGCTCATCTTCCATGCTGACTTTCAAACCTCAACCTGAGTGATAAAGAAAACGGGGTCCTAGCAACCAGTCAACAGGTCAGAGTCCAAACTGTAATGCAGTGATCCCCAACCAGTGGCTCGTGAGCATCATGTTGCTCACCAACCCCTTGGGTGTTGCTCTCAGTGCCCCCAAACCAGGTGGTTATTTTTGAATTACTGACTTGGTGGCAAGTTTTGGTTGAATAAATACAAGATTTACTACCAAATAAAGCCCCCTGTAAGCTGATAGTGTACATAGAGGCTGCCTAATAGCCAATCTTAGCCCTTAATTGGCTCCTCCATGCACTTATGGTGCTTGTGTTGCTCTCCAAGTCTTTTTATATTTGACTGTTGCTCATGAGTAAGAAAGGTTGGGGACCCCATGCCATTAATTATCTGGGAATAAACAACAAATTTTTGTCTAAAATCTGTGGGATAATAAGCACTTTTCATTATTGTCATTAAAAACTGGAAAAAATAATAATGGTTTATTTATCTATAAGTCTTCTACTAAGGAGAAGCATTATACCAAGGTATGTCCCTGACAGAGTGTTTTGGTATATATAACAGGTTGTGCTGAGTTTCTGGAATACATACCTATGACTATCTGCAATGGGCCAGGTTCGGTTCAATGAGAAATAGTTATCTCAAGGTTTATCATGTGAAAACTCATGGACGAGATTCAATTCAAAGGGAGAAAGCTTTTCTCTAAATTCAGTTCCAGTGTTTTCTCAAAGACTTCAATAGGGTTTTTTAATGTTAGCACACGTTCCCTCCTTTGGAATCCCACCTTATATCAGTGTGACCACGCTATATAATAAATGTTAGTACAGGTATGGGATCCCTTATCTGGAAACCCGTTATCCAGAACGTTCCGAATTATGGAAAGGTCATCTCACATAGATTCAATTTTAATTAAATAATTCTGATTTTTATGAATGATTTGCTTTTTTTCTATAATAATGAAATAGCACCTTGTACTTGTTCCCAACTAATATATAATAAATCCTTATTGGATGCAAGACAATCCTATCGGGTTTATTTAATATTTACATTTTTTTTTAGTAGACTTAAGATATGGAGATCCATATTACGGAAAGACTCCTTATCTGGAAAGCCCCTGGTCCCGAGCAGTCTGAATAACAAGTCCCATACCTGTATATTCCAGAAATGGTATTTAGTGCTCATAAGATGTTTTTCTTTTACTTTTTCCTTGTTTCGATTGTTACTAGACAGAACCATGGGGTTGATTTATAAAATTCGCACAGGGCATACTTTTTTCACAGATGGTTGTTTGTGCATGTTTTCCCTAAACATTTACATTTTGCACTGCCATGTCCGTCTTTCCTTTTTTTCGTGAATAAAATGAAATGCAAATTGTGCACAAAAATTCACAAATAAGATTGTGATTTGCATGAACATGCCCTCGGTGCATGTTTATTGTGTTCAAATATAGCACAGATTTTCTCTTTTTGCGATTATAAATTCACAATTTATGAAATCAGGTTAGTGAATATTTATTTTTTGCTATAGTTGTGGAGTAGCTCAGAGTGTGAGCATAAATATTCGCAGTTTGCAAATATGCCATATTTAAAAAGCTTTACGGACATTCACGCTGTGAATAAAAATTTCGCAATTATGTTTGCACATTAAATGCACAGATCTTTGCCAGCTTTATAAATAAACAAGGCTTTATAAACAAGGGCAGGGCAAATATGTTCAAATATATGGGCCAATAATTTCTATATTATTGGCCCATAGGTATAACCACTTCCTGCCACACTTTAATATAGGTTTGGTTAGGGGTGGATCTTCCTTCTTGGCCTTCAGCAGTGGATCTGTGTGGATGTGCTCCAGGAATCCTGGGATCCACAAGACCCAAAAGTGTTCAACCCTAGAGAAAGCCATCATTTCTAATGAAGTTGGGGCCAGGGACCACATGAACAAGGATGTAGTAAGTGCAGTATATCTTTTGTAATAGCATGTTCTAGGAATGTGAGATAGTCCATTATAGCTAGCAAGAACAGCTTCTTTGCTCCAAACAGGAGAGATAGCTGGGAGTATTCTCTTTTACAGGCTCAGCTGCCTTTGTGAAGGGGCTGCAGTAGTGACAAGGGTATCAGGCTTAGTTTTATTCTCCCTGATCCAGGTCTGCTGTATGGGCTCCAGAAACCCTGGACTTTGTTACTTCCCAAGCTACTCTCCACAGTGGTGCATCTTTACTTTGCTTGCTCTGCATTGAAGCTGCCAATCCATTGCTCTACATCTTTATTGTGAGTATTATTGTATATCCCTATGTATCATTTGTCTTGGACAATAAAACCAGTTCTATTTGAGTTTGCTGCAAGAACCTTCCGGTGTCATTTCTTTACTATTTCTGCACACAGTACAAGTGAGTAGTAGTTGCACTACCCCCCCATGCTCCTTTCACATAGGAAAGGCCCATCCTGTGTGTTAGAGTCCAGGGTACCCAATGCTCTATAACCATTCTAGTTGATCATTGTCTGTTTAACAGCCAAAAAGGGATTATTCAACTATGCAAGAACCTCTGTATATTCTCTTATTTGCAGAACTTTTACAGTATTATGGCATAAATGTATTAATCCAGATCAGCTTCTATGTTTTGAATTTCTTCAATGATTTAACTTAAAGTGTATGATATTGCAAATGTGTGACTAAACTCAGATTCTGTGAAATGTAAGACTAATATTTTATCCCAGAGCTAACATCAATTCTCCAATGTTGTCTATCTATCTATCTATCTATCTATCTGTCTATCCATCCATCTCTAAAGTCTCTACTGTTATAACAAATAGAATACTACAGTCACAGGTGCACTAACACTGTATCATTTACTGTTGCAATCATCTTGTCAGTTCATTTCTATGCTGTCAAAATCAATTATTTAGACCATGGGTGATTTCTGTTACTTTCAGTGACCAGAAGTAAGTGAAATGAACAATATGAGTGGCTGATACAATAATATTAAAGCTCAAAGTCAGGCTGATGATTACAAATCTGTTGCAGAAGAAAATATTTCAGAACAAAAAAATAAAAACAGTAAGCCTAATTTGCAGGTATGCCTTTTCTTCAATCAAAGATGTTTGTCACACAAATATCAAATAAAATATTTGTGTCACAAACATCTTTTTGTTATTATTTTGTATACTCACAACAGTATTTTGTATTAGAAAGTATTATATTAATATTACCGTAACACCTGTATTAAGTATGCAATATAAAAAATGTACAAAAGTCTAAATGTTATTTTAACCATTCCCTGGTATTTGCAGAGCAGTTGTTAGAGAAATAGAAAATAGACTAGCACTGCGCATTAGCAGCTGGCTATTGGCAGCTGGAGCCTCTCGCTGGCACCACAGGATGTCAGTTACCTGAGAGCCACTCACTGCAACGGCTACAATGAATTCTCCACGGAGTTTTCCGATGGTTAGACGTTTCAAACTTGTAAATACCTCATACCTCTGGACTATATAAAGTGGTGGTAACCAGTACTGCAATAATTCAACCACATGTAGACATTTTCTTTTTAACATCCTTATTGTGCAACCAGTTGGAGGTTCTCATATCTGCTCTACATCACTGGTTTTAACCCACTTGAAGGAGAAGGATCGCAAATTTTTCGTGAGACTTATCCAGGGATAAGTCACAAATAGTACAGTGCTCCTTTAAAATATAGGAACAAAGGCTAAGGTTGGTTTTATAAAGAGGAGACGTATACTTAAAGTACATTGGCATTACTACTCATATGACCAAATTACTCAAAAATGACAACAATTACACAAAAATATTTTTTTTGTGTGATTGTTTTTTTATGATATTTACTAGTAATTTGGTTCTGCAAAATGGTTTTTAATCACTAAATGGGCATTAACTAATGTTTGTATTTTTTTCACAATTTTTTTATTATGCGGCATTTGTCGATGTCATGTAGAAGTCAATTTCTGGTGTCCTTTTTACAACTGGAAGATTTTTCTTTGCTTTGTGGGATTAGAGTTTTTTTTTGGGGGGGGGAGTTGTTGCTTTCATTTGTGCAACAATATAAAAAATTTAGTTTTTTGGCATTTTTTAGTTTTTTTGGCTATAGTTGCATAATATTGGTTTTTGAAAATGCATGCATTCCTATTATAACATGGTGCCATGTAATGCCTACAAATACTTTTCTTTTATTTATATAGATGTGGAACAAGGCCCTGTGACTGTCACTGTAGGTAAAAGAAGCATAAGAAATGTTCCTGACCCCAAAAGAAAACCTTTGAAACTTTGGGTATATTTTGTAGCTGTACACCTATATAATATTTTATAGAGTACATAGACAGAGAAAAATTTATTTAACCTTACTTTTGTCAAGGTAGTATGCTATCTGCCATTATGATATCAAAACATCCCCTATATATACCCCTATACAGCAAATATTTTAATGGTACCATTAAGCTAATTTCTTGTGCCAAGCACAGATATGCTGAACTGAGCCATATTTTTTGTCTTTTTTTATTTTTTTTACTATTCTTTATCTTCTTTTGTGAAAATTAAAAACATCAGGAGACATATGTGGCATAAGCCTTGGATCAGGAATTTAAAAAAAAAAAAAAAAACCCTTACTAACAGACATGTATAAATCAGCAACAGCTAACTGGTTACCACTAGTGATGAGCAATTTTTTGGCATGCATGGATTTGCATCGAATTTCCACATTTCGCCATTGGCGCATTGTTTCATGCCATGGAAAAATTCGGCGCACAGAATTTTTGTTGTCGCGTGCTAAAAAGAGCATGGTCGCGTCAAATTGGGTGCAGTCGTGTAAAAAAGGGGCGTGGTTGCATCAAAATTGGGCACAGTCGTGTCAAAAAAGCGCAGGTGACAAAAAATAGATGCTGGCAACAAAAAAACTTGGGCAACAAAACAAAACGCGCAACAAATGCATTTCACAAATTTTCTTGCCATTTTGCGAATTTTTATGGCGAAGTGAAACGGGACACATTCGGTCATCACTAGTTACAACCTCTGCTAGAATAATGTGTTGTAATAGACTTTAAACATCTATTGTATCTATTGTGTCTTATAGTAACAACTCTATATTGTGTGGCTATACTTCCTGTTATCCTGCTTGTTAATAAATTATTCACTTGCTATTAAAACATTATCTCCTGTAATTCATTTCTAGATTTACTATACTTTGAAATCTTTCATTTTCTACACAATATTTCTAGCCTTGATCATAGCATCCACCAAATGGCAGGAGCTTTTTGCAACCAAAACTCTTGAGTAAGCATGAGACCATTAGGACAATCTTTGCTTCTTTTCTCTAGTGATTTGTAACTGCAATTATTTAACTTAGATCTTTTTACTGTAGCTTACTACCCTAGCAAATGAAGATTTTGTTCCATGGTCAAGGACCCTCACCACATCTTTTCAGATCTCTTGATACAGGTAATACCACTTTCATGTACTTTGACTATACATGTCACTGATTAGCAGTGCTAAAGCTTGCAGTTTTATGTCAATCTAATTACACTTAAACTAGTCTGAATTGTCCACAGCAAGGGAGTTCAATCAATGGTCTATTTGGTCGCAATGGGTAACTGCACAAGCGCACACATTGTGCCTAGTCCTCATTTATACTAGTAATGTGCACAAATATACTAGTTATGCCTTCCCTTATGCAAGGAAGTCTTCTACCTAATACTTAACTTGATCAAATTGTATGTACATTGTTCTGCATGTTATGCTACATGGAGCTTAAAGTTACAGCAGTTAAACCACTACAATTGAATTGCATTTATTCACCCTTGTGCTGTCCCTTCCCTCACAGGCTAAAGTTGCACAGTTTACAAAGCAGCACACAACATTGTGCCCTTGAAATTTTAGATTGTTACATTGTGGGTAAAATTCTGGCTACTGACATTTTTCATCTTGTACTACTTTAGTAAATAAGCCCTTATATTTCAAACAGGAAAGTAAACTGATAAAAAATTAATTGGATATGCTACATTTGCCTAAATTTTTTTCAAAGAAATGACAAATATTTCTTTGAAAGGTTCTTGTTACATCATGTGTGGTTTATGGCCAATATTATGCAGTCTAAATCATTCACTTCAATGCTGTTATTGATTTCTCATGTTTTATTAGACAGTTAAAATTTGCAAGATTGTTTTAGTTAAAAAACAGCTATGATTTTGAGAAAAACAAGGGTTTATGAGTGAGTAAATTAAACTTTAAGGCTGTATTTATTCAGTGTTTAAATATGCATTAAAATCAGATAACAGTTTTATATTTACTTGCCTCTTTCTTGTCTGAAGGGCAAACACAGTTCTAATGAGCCACACAAGGACAATTGCTTCTATAGGCTGTGATTAATTCTTGGAAGCTACGTTTAATCACTGGTTAATTAATTGGATATTTGTTGACTTACAAAAAAAGTAGAGTCATTAAAGCGGTATTATATTGATTCACTTTGCCATGAATTTAGTGCATTCACAATTCAATTTTATTTTGTATTTTGCAGCTATGACTAAGGTGCCAAGGTGTCTCCTTTAAGTTCTAGATCCTCATTAAAAATGTAATAATAGGGGTTCAAATGCTGCTTTGTAGAACTATTGTTTTCTAGAAGTTAATTTACAGGAAATATGTCCGTGCTTCAGGTAAGAGTTAAGAAGAGACGCGTTTAAATTAGGTTGAATACGTTTCTGCAAGGCTGCTGCAAAATGTGAAAGCTATTTCTAGACTTGAAATCAAGAATGTTCTATAGCATGCATCTAAACTAATTAGTAATTAGCCACAAATCATGCATATTGTTTATTTATCTGATTTTGTATTTGTGAATTGTCAGATCTGTATGCAGGTTTAAGAAATAAGCTATGCATGGTGTGCTGAGTCTCTTGCCAAGCAGTCATTACAACATTCCAATATAGTAACACAAATGAAATACAACTTCTTCCTCCCCTGTGTTACCAGCAGCAGTGTTCAGTAAGGGATAGCTTAAACCATTTGCCAACTACTCTTAGGGGTATATTTATCATGCTGTGTAAAAAGGGAATGAAGCATTACCAGTGATGTTGCTCAGGGCAGCCAATCAGCAATTAGATTTTAACAGTTAGAAAATCAAAGCAAAGCATCTGATTGGCTGCTATAAACAACATCACCGGTAATGTTTTACTTCACTTTTTACACAGCATGATAAATATACCCCTTAGGCTCACAGAGTAATTTAATCCCACAATTCCATTGGGAATTAATGGATTCTGGGACCTGAAGTCTCTCTGTTTCCATAGAGGGTGGTGCAGAGATTCTCTTTATCATAGAGGGACTTCACGTACCAGAATCTGCCACTTCACAATGTCTGTGTTAAAAAAAAAATTATATTTATTTTTATAAGTTAAGATAGTCTTTACACACCTTTTTTACATAAGCCCTACTAAGGGGCCCATTTACTTACTCACGAACGGGCCGAATGCGTCCGATTGCGTTTTTTTCGTAATGATCGGTATTTTGCGATTTTTTCGGAAAATTATCGCAACTTTTTCGTTACCAATACGATTTTTGCGGAAAAACGCGAGTTTTTCGTACCCATTCCGAAAGTTGCGATTTTTTCGTAGCGTTAAAACTTGCGCAAAAAGTTGCGATTTTTTCGTAGTGTTAAAACTTGCGCAAAACGTCGCGCCTTTTAAGTTTTAACGCTACAAAAAAAGCGCAACTTTTCGCGCAAGTTTTAGCGCTACGAAAAAATTGCAACTTTCCGAATGGCTACGAAAAACTTGCGTTTTTTTGCGCAAATCGTATTGGTAACGAAAAAGTCGCGATAATTTCCGAAAAGTCGTAAAGGCGCCGAAAAAATCGCAAAAAATACGAAAAAGTCGCAAAACGTTCGTTTCCAATCTGAATTTTTTCCATTCGGACTCGGATTCGACCCATAGTAAATGTGCCCCTAAATGTGCATCTCAAAAAGGGGAATATTTTCCCTTTAAATCAACCTAGTACAGCAAATGTGACTAAAATTGTATCCTAATGATAAGCAGTACAACTTAATTTTTAATATTATCCATTAAATCATATTATTAAGAGCACACATGCAGCAGACAGTGTAAACACTATTTACTATTTCTGATCATAGCCTTAGTTCTACAGTACACTTAGATCAGCCACATATCTATAAGGTATTTTATAGATCTCATTAACACTTCATTGCCCCATGGGTGCTGAAAGTTATGCCATATACCGCAGTCTCTATGGCAATGGTTGTTCAACTTTTGGCTCTGCTAAGTGTATTAAATGTAGAGATATATGAAAATCAATCAGTGTCTCGGTTATTAAACCATAGTTACAAGAATATCAAGGGCAGCAAATAACTATTGGCTCCAGTTCTCATCCTAACTGACCTTGATACTGGGCTTTCAGGAATATCTACTGTTTTAAGCCCCCCACCTTTCTTTCTCCTTTAAGAAATCGAGAAAAAATCCCACATGACTTAAAAAAATATCAACATTTTATCAAAGCCCTTGATTTATTGAAATATTGTTGATGTACTCTTATTCCTATAGGTATGTATTCTGGAGTTGTATTGCGTAGTCTTGGCTAAATTATCCTTACTATGGCTTCTTGTGTCTTGTGTTTCTCATCATCCAACATGGTGCAAGTTCTACAGCATTTTTAGCAGCCATATAAAAGGGCCCCCACTATAATCACTATTCTTGTCTCATAGAATGGATTTCCTTTGGAAACAAATTACAGGATTGCCTGCTTTGACATGATGTAATATTTTTGCTAAACTTATTGCAAAGCAGCATGTCACATATTCCATTAATAGCCTTCACTGTGGAAATGATGTAAAATGGAAATGTTTTGACATTAAGTAAATTACAGAAAATATACAAATCTGCAGCTTTAAAAGGGATCAGTCAGTAGCATTGTATTTTTGCATAATTCATGCACAAATTATAGTTTTATACACAGACCAAATTTTGTCAGTTTTATTTATGTATTTTGAATCATTCTAAATAATTTCTATATATAGTTTGATAAATCTAGCTATGATAAACAATATTCTGCGCCAATTGTATTTTTATATAAAGGTCGGTCATCAAAACAACGCCATTACTTACTATGAAGGCCACAATCTAGACCTTTATCTGATAATTATAACTGGAAACATATAAGTCATAAGAATGTTATATGCAATTACAAATAAGGTTTTAAAAACATCTTGGTATTTTTCATCTCTAAAACAACATGATATGCTGTCTCCACTCTCCACATATTAAATGTAAACAATTTTGTTACAGAAAAAGAAAGGCTACTTCACAAAATGCAACAGTCCTCCTGTTCAGTAAAAAATGCACTGGACCAGGGAACTTGTCATGCATCCATCTTATCTATCTCTTCCAGGCAATCCAACACAAATAATTAGGCTAGCACATTGCAGTAGTGTAACATTTTACTTCCTTTTGCATATTCAAGTCCTAGACAAGCGTCTGCCGAGAAATTTTGAGATTTTATTCACTGGGGAAAAAAGCCTAGGCTTAGGCTTCTAGTCATTTAAAACTGGCAAGGTTTTAAAACAATATTTTAAGTCACATATATAGGTTTTCTAAATTAACTAAAGGTTAAATATATATTTACTTGCAACTAAAGTGGTAAAGGGGATGGAAGATTTAAGCTATGAGGTTAGACTGTCGAGGTTGGGGTTGTTTTCTCTGGAAAAGAGGCGCTTGCGAGGGGACATGCTTACTCTGTACAAGTACATTAAAGGGGATTATAGGCAGTTGGGGGATGTTCTTTTTTCCCATAAAAACAATCAACACACCAGAGGTCACCCCTTTAGATTAGAGGAACAGAGCTTCCATTTGAAGCAGCGTAGGTGGTTTTTCACGGTGAGGGCAGTGAGGTTGTGGAATGCCCTTCCTAGTGATGTGGTAATGGCAGATTCTGTTAATGCCTTTAAGAGGGGCCTGGATGAGTTTTTGAACAAGCAGAATATCCAAGGCTATTGTGATACTAATATCTACAGTTAGTATTACTGGTTGTATATATAGTTTGTATGTGAGTGTATAGATTGGTTAGTATAGGTTGTGTGCTGGGTTTACTCGGATGGGTTGAACTTGATGGACAATGGTCTTTTTTCAACCCTATGTAACTATGTAACTATGTAACTATATGTAAGTCATTCTACCATTATTACATTTTTTTTTTTTTTTGCGATGGTTACAGATTAGTCCTCTTTGATGATAATTTTACTAATAATAAGATTGGTTCATAGGTTGAGATAAGTAATTTTTAGGGTTTGACATTAAGGACACAAATAAAGTCTTTAGTTTTCTTATTTGCTTTATTAATGGTAATTAGTGAATGAATCTTACAGTCTTATACAATAGCTATTTACATGTAGTTGTTCAAAATATTATTGGATTTTGAGGGAAAACATTAATCCTGTGAGGTAAGTAGAAATATAGGGTAACTTGAAAGATGTAAACAAAGCTTATGGGTAGTGATGAGTGAGTCTGTCCCGTTTAGCTTTGCCGAAAAATTCATAGGAATTTTTCAACATCGAAATGCAGAAATTTGCCACAAATCTGGCGAAAATTTTCGCTCATCATATTTTAACATAGGATCTCTATAAAGCAGTCCAGAGCCCACAAACACTGGGGCATGTCGAAATGAGACAGTTGAGATGTGGTAGGTTTAGGAAACATAAACTGATTTCTTGACAACCTAAGCGATGTGATGATTACCTTTATCATTATTTATACATATGGAGGTCTGCCTTTAAAAATAACTCCATACTGAATAATAGTTAACTCTGAAAACATGGTCTTAATAAACTCTTATAAATATTATAAAACAATTACGCAGTTGTGTCCATTCATAAGCATACATTTTGTGAGAACTCCAGATTTAGTATGTGCATATACTTGTATGTATGGCATTGCTTATTACTGTAGGTATGCCTGGCAATTTACTTTATGTGTGTTGATGTACAGTAACTGATTAGTACTGCATGTACATACTGTGTGTGAGTGTGTTTGCAGGTGCTAATACCTGTATATAAGAATATCTTAAATGTAATTGTATTTTAATTATGTATTCTTCATATGTGGTTAAAAATGAGATAGCAAAACACAATTAATAATATATAACTGTATATACAATTGTAGATATAAAATGTTAACAGGGAGTATAAGAAATTTCTCATGTGACTCTAATAAATCAAACTTAAAATACATATTTAGAAGTCAGAAAATGTGTAATACATAATCATATTTATTTAAAAAGGGCCTTTGGGTTGACAATTAATCTTGCTACTGTACCTAGAAAACTACTGTCAGCATTTGTTCCCTGTTGTAAACCTGTGCATTAGAATTCGGTGATATGCTACTATCGTAAACTAATTTGGGAATGAGTAAAAGGCTCAAAAGGGCCAGGGCATAAGTGGAGCAAATGATGTATGAAGGGTAAAGCAAGTGCAGCAGACCTAACAATTCTAATGTTCTCCTGTTAAATTGAGTAAATCATTTATTTAATTGAGGTGACTAAATCAAAGTGTATTTAGTCCAGTGCCAGACCCCACCCTCATTCAGTAAGAAATAATTACTTTGGGAAAACAAAAACGATATTTTATGGCAATTTCCCATCATAATGATATCTTCTTGCAGATGTTTTTATACACACACACAGTTAGGACTGAATTTCTGCAGAATAACTATCCTTAGAGGTAAAAATATGCCTGAGCTACTGTTTATCTTGTCAGAGAATATTTATAATTCAAGGCACAATATAATTCATTCTGTCAGGTTGCTTTTTATTATTTTGAAGTGATTGAGATTACACAGATTCAGATTAAAACTGAAGCCTCGAGTGTTCCCTTTAGAAGAAAATGAAAGCATTTTGAAATGCAGTTGAAATTGTTATCACACAATTGTGAGCAGCTGATACAGTAAAAGGTTCTACTAGATTTTATAGGGTGGGGATGTTAAGACTAAAAGGAATCATCCTGAAAACAGATGGAAAACATTTTAATGGAAACTGAATGATGGGTTCCCATCTTAAAAATCACCATCTCGAATATACTTGCATTAGAAAAAATCTGCTGTGTTTTTGTAATAAAGGCAACTCCCCCAGGTGGAAGAAATGATGCAGTGCTAATGCTGCACTGTGGGTAAAAAAAATGCACACTGCACTTCAGGTTGTAATTACTCTTCCTTTGGTGTATTATAGATCGATATGGATTCTTTGAAGTTGCACTTCAGTGGAAGGGGGTCTGCTGTACAAATAGAATGAATAGCTAGGGAGAGTGTTTAAAATAGGCAAAGGGGGATGAATTAGAGATTATGGGAAAACTAGTGCAGATTGGGCAGTGAGATTAGAATGGTGTCACAGAAGATGAGTAAGGGGGCACATAGTATAGCTGATGAGATCCCACTGTTAAATATATATCTGTCTAACAGTAAATATAGATCTAATTCTCCAATGAATAATGTAAATATTAGACCAAAAAGTAGTAACCCTTCACTGTCTGCTTGCAACTGTGCAAAGCTTGTCAGCTGAAATTGAAGAGCAAAAGTTTATTGCAAGTATCATTGGTGTGTTCTATAAACTACCCAGTATGAGTAAGGAGAATAATCACAGCTGGATGTTCTTTTGAATCTTATAATAACTAACTTTCCTTGATTTATCTCTAGCACAAATGTTGGTGAGTATTAAGTGAATGGTGACCATAACATGGTCTACTTTGTCAGTATAATGGCATCTCTGTCAAATGTTAACCGATATAGACTTTAAGCAGGATTAAAAACAACAGAAATATGGAATGCCTTTAAAATCATTTTGAATAGAAACATGAACCCACATTACTTTTGTATTAAAACATCCATGCCTGTTATAAACATTTTTACAATCTTAGTTATCAATAATACAGTATATTTCCTTCCCTGCCTCTGTGCCATTTTGCAGTTCCTAGATGTCACTGCACGTCTCACATTCCACCCTCTACTTACAGTCTATAATAGTATTAGTAAAGTTTTTTTGTTTTTTTTTGCTAAACATGGTAGAAAAGCATTTCTAATAATTTCTTATGGTGATGGTGCCCTTTAACAAACATAACTGGCAGTATATTTTCCATGTAAGCAATGAAAGACGTCACAAAGCAAAACCATTATAGTTTGATAGAAACATTAGTGTTGGGGTTGGTAAGAAAATATGTGCATTTAAGGCATTCAAGCTAGCTGGGTCAGCTGAAACATTTATTATGTACAAGGAGGCAAATTAAACATGCAAAAAAGCTATTAGAGATGCTAAAATAGAAATGAAAAAGGGCATTGTAGCAAGGAAAAATGATCTAGTAATAAATCCAGAATAATTTTTTTTTAATTTTAAATATTAAAAAATTAAGCACGAACGAAAAGCGTCCGAATGCATTTTTTTCGTAATGATCGGTATTTTGCGATTTTTTTCATAGCCGTTACGACTTTTTCGTAAATTGTCGCGACTTTTTCGTAGCGTTACGACTTGCGCGAATTGTCGCAACTTTTTCGTAGCCATCACGCCGAGTACGAAAGTTTCGGATTCATTCAAGCTTCAGTAACTTTCCTTGGGCCAGGTTGGAGCTGCAGAGTGCCATTGAGTCCTATGGGAGGCTTCCAAAATCATGCAAAGTCTGAAAGTTTTGCCCACCCTTTACGAGCGCTCAATACGAAAAAGTTGCGACAATATACGAGCAAATCGTAACGGCTACGAAAAAGTCGCGACAATTCGCGCAAGTCGTAACGGCTTCGAAAAAGTCGCGACAATTTAAGAAAAAGTCGTAACGGCGACGAAAAAATCTCAAAAGTACGAAAAAGTCGCAAAATGTTCGTTTCCAATCCAAATTTTTCCCATTCGGATTCGTGGATTAGTAAATGTGCCCCTTAGTATCAAAGGGAGGTGAATTGTTGAGGACTGCACAAGAAAAGCAGAGATTTTGACCTATCGTTTGTCCAAAAAACCAGGACCGGATGGTAATATGATATGCTAAATGATATAGCAAAGAGCTCAGATCTTTAGTAAAGATACTTAAAGAGCTTAACTGTGATTGCCAGAGAGAATCCTCCCTCAGTCTTTTCAAAACTAAACTTAAAGACTACCTTTTGGAGCACCCGCACAGCACTTGATTTGGGAACTAGCACTTATATTGCAGTGTCACCCACTGTGACCTACAGCACTTATATTTGCCTATTTGTGTCTGTAAGTTACCCCTCCCATATAGATTGTAAGCTCTACGGGGCAGGGACCTCCATCCTCTTGTGTCTTTGACTCTTAACTTATTGCAACTGTATCTTGTATTTATTTGTATTTATTGTTATACTTTGTCTTTATGTAATAATGCATTTGTATTAAATGTATTCTACTGTACGGCCCTGCGTTCCTACATAGTGCTTTATAAATAAAGATATACATACATACATTTGTACTTCGAACAATAAACAACCCACCAGGTAACCCACCAGTTCTTCTAGAGGACTGACCCTGGAGTCTAGGTAAAAAGTCTGTGTCCTGCCTCCTATCCAAGCCCCTCTCGTATCCACCTTCCTCCAGGTCCCAGGTCTACCTATTTACCCCCTCGCCTTCCCAACTGACCATTTTAATTACCCCTGGGGTTCAGAGTAGTGCCAACCCCCCCGCCAACTGCAACAAGGGTCAACACCGCACCGTGAAAGGAACTGGTAAGTCCAACTTCTGGGCCCACTCTTAGGTCCTTGTACTGGGAAGCACATGTCCTGCAAGAAAAAAAGAAAAAGAGCGAGGGGGAATGGCCCTGCCTCCTTGCATTTTTATGACTGCTTCCCTCCGCTGCGCTCTGGCTAAGCTGGCCCCATTCTCAGCCTAAGGCATGTTATGAGATAATGGTAAGGAATGTTTATGGAGGAGTAATAAGGGATAAGATACTAAAATACATTTCAGATCACAATAAATGCACCATTAATTGATCTTGCCGGACAATAGTTATTGCCTTCTATGAGGAGGTGAGCAGAAACATAGAAAATGGGAAGCAGTGGTTGTGATCTACTTGCTAAATGACGAATAAGGTTACTGATTAAATTTAGGAACATTGGCCTGGAAAATAATATTTGTACATGGAACTGGTTAAATGATAGATTACAAAAAGTGATGGAAAAAAAGAATCTTTTATAATTGGACCAGTTTTGTTAGTGGAGTACTGCAAGGGTCTGTCCTTGGCCCTTTGCTTTTTAATTTGCTTATTAATGACCTTGAGGCTGGCATTGTAAAAACTATCTCTATTTCTGCTGATGATACAACATTTTATAAAACTATAATTTCCATGCAGGATGTTGCCACTTTACAGAGACTAAATTAAATAAGTGGGCAGCAAATTAGAAAATGAGGTTCAATGTTGATAAATGCAAGGCTGTGCACTTCCCTAGAAATAACATTAATGTGCTGGGGCCTCCTTAACTGAGAAGGATTTGGAGATTTTTGTGGATTACAAACTGCTGATCTCTAGACAATACCATTCAGTGACTACTGAAGCAAATAAAGTACTGTCTTGTATAAAAGAGCATTAGCTCGTGCAATAAACGGATAATTTTACCTTGCTATAGATCTCTGGTAAAGCCTCACCTTATGCAGTGTAGTTTTGTACTCCAGCCGAATAATACAAATGTACTTGAAAGAGTGCAGAGATGTGCAATTGAATTTAAAAGAAATGAAATAATAAACTATTAGGAAAGACTATAAAACATGTGGTTGTTTTTTTCTCATTTAAGGAGCTTTCAAGGGGACATGGGGTTATAAATAATGTATATTGCTGGGTCTCAAGTGACTCCACACCACAAGTTATTTTAAATTTTTTAAAAATTTTATGCAAATAGTAGATATAGGTAAAATACAGGAGGAATGCTACCTACCCCTGAATCTGTGACTATTCATTTAGGGTGCAATAAATAGATATACTTATTTTGAAGCTCTATAACTTAATTCTGCTAAAACTCATTTAAATATTGAGTGAACCCAATAGGCTTGTTTTGCCTCCAATAAGGATTAATTATATCTTAGTTGGGATCAAGTACAAGGTACTGTTTTATTATTACAGAGAAAAAGGAAACCATTTTTAAAAATTGGAATTATTTGCTTATAATGGAGTCTATGGGAGATGGCCTTTCCATAATTCGTAGCTTTCTGGATAAGGGGTTTATGTATATGGGATCCCATAGCCGTATATGCTTCATTTCTGAAACGTCTCATCTACAGTAACAATGACTAAAGAATCCCTTTGTTAACAGAGTTTTAGAAGTTATAAAAAAAACTGAAAAACAACTGCCATAAGATTGTTCAAATTAACTATATAATATTTGTATCTGTAAATGTTTTATTTGAAGTCTATGTAATGTTTTAATCACATACCCAAGGCATATCAACAGCTCAAAAAAATGAATTTGGGAAGTGTGCTTTAAACTATCTTTTTTCAGTGTACTTATAAATAAACTTCTAATTTTGCATCATCATAATACTGAAACCAATGCATGCTAATGAATGCCTCATTGAAAATTCTTGCTTCACTTCACATTTATCACACACTACTGCATCGGCTGATTAGTTAATTTGCATTCATTTAAAAAATTATAATTATGAAACTTTAATGTGTCAGTCATGTTCCAAATAAACAAATACTGCATCTAACTGACCTTTACGTTACAAGGTTCAAGTGGATTAATGTCACTTGTTGTGCAAGTAAAATACACATCAAAATGTGTCTTCTATAATATTTGTCATAGCATAATAACACTAATTTTTATGTCTGCAGCAGTAAAACATACTAAGCTTTATTAAAAAAAACATATTTAACAAGCACATAGGTAGATATTTATTTCTCTAGGTTACTTTCTACATTCTCATCTTTCTTTGTGAAATGATTAGTACTGAATGATTGTACTGAAATTCAGAGAATGTTGGAATACATGAGATTCTAATTTGCTTGGTGAACCTGTGACTGTATAATCTTTAGTATTACGTACTTTTTTTTTGCGGGACAAAAGGTGACCTTCCCACAAAAAAGTGTTGCACAGTATTAACTAAATCAACAAGAAGCGGATTCAATCACACACTGGAACGACGTAAGAAGTCTTTTTAAAGACTTCTTACGATGTTCTGGTGTGCGATTGAAGCCGCTTCTTGTTGATTCATGATTTCTCCTTCAGGCTATGCTATGGGTTTTGAGCACCTGGACCACTAATCGATGATGGTGAGTCTTTTAAATCCAATTACTAGCTGGTTGTTGAGATACGAGTGACAGACCCAGGGTTTACACACCTGGGTCATTACACACTTTAGGTATGATTGGTTTCTAGTCTATCCATTTACCCAGTACTAACTTTGGCATGATATACACCAGCTTATGATCATAACCATTACGTTGAACGTTATGTTGAACATTTTTTTTTTCTATAAGAACAGCCTTTTTGCTTAGGCACTGTATTTACTGCCTTGGAAGTTATCCTAGAACATGGAATCCCAGTTGATTTTTTATACACTTAACTGAAATACACTCCATGTCAAAGTAAAACATATCTCTGCGAAGTGATTTTAATAAATTACAATGATTAATATGATGCTCATAATGTAGTCATTTTTTTTCCTAAGCCACATAATTAGTTAAATGGAAGTTACCTATTTGTAGTCAAAGGGTTTCAAGTGCACCACATTAACAAATAGTCAATCTCTTAGAACCATACTAGATGTCAAGGAGTAAAGTAAAAGTTAAACAAAGGTTAAGGTTGTATGACAATAAAGCATTAAAACATCTAAAGTGGGTTAATGCATTTCATAGGCACTATAAAATATAAAAAAAATATAAACCCAAAATGTAAAATTATTTTTATTGATTGACAGCTTTGGTGCAGATAAACCAGAGAAAGCCAGAGTGCACTGTGAGCCTTTTGACATTGTAGACGCGCACATATACCTGCTGTATCCTACTCTCCTAATAGACCATGGATAACTACTGTTTTTGTCATCAAAGCACACAAGGAGCATTAATACAAGATGCAATTCCATGATTCATATTTAGGGAGGCCCATTCATCAACATTCTGTTTTTAGTGGTTTTGTTGAAACCAAAAAGACTAATTTCCACTAAAACCACAAATGTCTATTCATTTATTTAAAAATCTGAATATAAAAAGCATGGACAAATTAAAATGAAAAACAAAAACCTCAAATTTTTCGATTTCAGAAAAATTTTGCACAGTTCAAAAAACCAAAAACCTCTAAAACCATGAATTAAATAAAGGTAGTTACAATTTGCCTAGGGCAGCTCTCATTGACTTCTACATGACCGCAACAGCTTTTAGGTGGTGTCATTGTACATTCACGTTTTTCATAGTTTTGATGCATAATAAATGTTAAAAAATTCCATTGGTAAATCTGACCCTTATTGCTAGAGATTTCCACTGACACCAATGCAAAGGTATTTTTGTTGATTTGTAGCCCACGGGTAGCGTAGATTTCCCATGGGAAGGCAATATGGACAGTTTTGTCTTTTTTTCCAAGTTGCTAAAATACAGGACATTTTCTCTCCCAGCAGTGCTGTTAGCCCAAAGCAGAGCAATGACAGCAGCAGAGAAACATTGAGTTCTTATTAGTTTAGGCAGCTGAATCTTTTTAGGAATGGTCAGGGAGCAATTATCTTGTTACCGGCCCTTTGATTGGCTGCTGAGGGAAAAGGGACATTACTCCAACCTGTAGTGCCACAATAAAGAATGACTGAAACTTGTCAGAGAACACTTGGGGCACTTGGGAAAGTAAGGCAATAGCTAGCCTCACATCAAATTTTAAAAATAAATATAAAAAAATATGTTTGTTTTTTAAAAAAATAGATTTTAGTACAGAATTCTGCTTAATGGATACATTTTGTACAAGAAAACTATTGTCCTGTTACAGAATCCCTTATACTTTGCTCAGAGCATACTTAGCATGTAAGTATCACTGACAAAAAAATCAAAAACAAAATCCAGGGCTCATGCACTAAGAATAAAATTAACCTAAAAGTATATGCCATGTGCAATAGAGATTTGGTAGTATGTGGAATATTGTACACTGAACAGATGTCTAGACTTGCTATGCTAAGCAAAGGGGAACATAAAAGTCTCATAAGTAATTTCAGTATGGCTGCAGACATTCATGGCAAGGCACAATTTATACATGTAGCCCAGCTAAGATTGCAGGTCTTAAAGGGAATCTATACCCCCCAAACAATGTATGTCTCTATAAAAAATATATTGCAAAAACAAGCTTGTATGTAAAACCCTGCTTCATCTAAATAAACCGATTTCATAAAAATATAATTTTCAATTTTGTTGGTTAAGTATTCATTTGGGGGTATAGTTTTCCTTTAAAAAGGACAAGGCATATTTATATACAGGCATGGATTCCTATAAAGCCTTCCGTAGCCCAAGAATCAGCCCCTCCGCTGCCATCAGTGCCAACACAGTGGTTCCAGGTGCAGGCACACAGAGCAGATATCAGGAAAGAAACGCAAGCGTTCACACATCAGAGCTTATATGCATCGTGTATGCCTGACACAAAGAATAGGAGAGTAGGAGGATGATGCCAGTGGAGGGGCAGATTCTTGGCCTGCGGTTTTCTGGGTTTTTTTTTTCAGGTTTACTGATAATATATTCTGCCCAGAGTTGCAATACACATCAGTAAATCTTTTAAAAAACTAAATATATCAATTTCATTATAATCTATATTTTTACATCATGTATATACCAATATGCTAAGGTAGCTAGTTTGAAAAATGCAAAATTTCCCTAAATTAAAATTCTTGTTGAAGTCCATAAAAGACATGCTTGCAAGACAGATATCATTTGCCGCTAAGTTGACAATTGCAAGTCCTACCACCAATATTTGAACTGAAAATGGAAACACAAAACAAAATAAGTATATTTACACTTTGTCCACTATAGTACGCTAAATAACAGAAAAGTGTTCAAATTAATAGACAATTTGGGAAAATATAATTTTGTTTTGGGTGTTATATGAAATATTTTATGGAGCAAAAAATTATATATTTGGGAAATATGTATGAAATTGTATATTTGTAACATTGTAGATATATAAATACTGGTTAAAACTCTTCTGTTAAATTGCAGGCATTTTTTTGTTTCTCTTTTTTCTATTGTTGTGATTTTTCTTTTCTTCTGTTCTGGTTTGTTTCAGATTACTGTGACGTTTTGTAATAGCACTGTAGGCTCTGTAATCCTTTTACTGAATGAGTCTCAGCAAATGTATTATCCAAGCCTTTGAAATATTGAAAAATGAAAGAGAATACAAACCTTCAGAGAATCATCAGCTGTTAAATTGGGAAATGTAGTATAAAGTTTGTTAACTGAATCCTTGCACCAAGAGCTACACAAAGGTATGTAAAATGTTTTACACCAAAAAATTATGTAAAAAGTTGTGTAAGATAATGGTATTCCTTTTCTAATGGAAATTGAGATATACAGCTTCATAAAACACAACACTTTGAATTTGTAATGGAGTCTGGAAGATGACTGTCAATATAGTCATTGCGTAAAATCATGATAACAAGAAAGATTTATTAATAGCACTTTACTTTTTGCCTTGTAAAGATTTGAGACATCTTTATAAATAAAGTCCCTAGTATAAACTATTATTTAATGCAATACATTTGGGAAGAGCAGAAATTCCCAAGTAACAAATGGTGTAAAAGTTGTGAAATAATCAGTGCAACATTCACCACATTTATTACAGAGCTTTTAAATACAAATGGTTTTATATAATGTAGAAAGGATAGCCCTGGAGCTATAAGCACAGGGGCTGCATGGCAAGGAATCTGAATGACAAGCAGCCAGGTTACACTGGTTTATGTTTAGAAATTGGCAGAATCAGATGTAGCTGTGATTGGGTGAGAAGCAATGAGTAAAGGTGGGGGAAAGCTTGGCGGGGGTGGAAAAAGATGTCAAGGGAAGAGGCACTCACTTCCTTATCTCTGAGCAGGTAGATATGGAATATTTTGTAAAAATGTCAGGAGCTTATGTTCTCATATTATTTATTAATAACTGAATATAGGTATTTTTCTGAATGCACTTTTTATTGTGGTTACATTATAAACCTGAGAGTCATCATTGTATTAATCTATGTTAATTCTGAATGCTTGATCCAGGGAATGTTTCAGATTGCCATGGGGGTGAGGAAGGATTTTTTTGCCCCCTTGGGACATAAATGGCACTGGCTTTAGGCTGGGTTTTTTTTTTTTGCCTTCCTCTGGATACATGATAATGTATTTTAAGTTTAATTGTCACAGCAGTGGTAGGATCTTGCCAGAGTACTGTACAGGTAATTTTAGCAGAGGGAGAAAGGAGGACATAGTGCTGATCTCAAACGCAACTATGGACGTGAGCAGAGTCAGCAGAGCATAGTAGCGATCTCTTATGGAATTCTGGCTTTGAATATTGCCTTGGGGTGGGCTGGCAAGGTCCTATTTATTTGATAAAATGTGAATAAATGCTGTGCCCATTTTAGCCCATCTCTGTCTCTTGGTGTTTCATTAAGGTATGTAACAATGGGGTTCAGTGGGATGGCTCAAAGCGAAGGGTCAGTTAAGAAGGCCTCTTGTCAAAGTGTTAGAGAGTAACTCTTGCATAAATAAAAATTTATAAAAAACTTCATTGAAATAAGAAGCTTTCAAAATATTAGAAATCATAAATGATTTACCGTTTCTGAAATAATAATGGATAAGGGTAATCTTTAGTATCCCCCTCTCAGCAATCTGTCTCTCTTTTTTTATTTACCATATAGGCAACAGTGAACCACCCCTTAAAGCTGATGCCCTAGGCATAGATCATGTGATTTTCTTTAGGGGAACTTTATAGTAGTGATGAGCGAATCTGTCCCATTTTGTTCATCGAAAAATTTGGGGAACTATGGAAAAATTGACAAAATGGCAGAAAAAACGCGAAACACGGATGCTGTGCAAATTTTTTTTAGATGTACGACTTTTTTGTTATGCAATCGTGCCTATGCAGAAATTAGCTACGAATCCATGAATGGTGAAAAAATTCGCTAATCACTACTTTATAGTCCTTAGACCAGAATATCAGGTCATAAAAATATTTTAACATACGACTTTCCTCCATAACACATGTTCTAAATCAGATTGCTCTGTTTATTTAATACTATTTTAACAAAGCATGTTTGACTGGTGTAAATCACATTTTTGCCACACATGCACCCAAATGACTTAAATGGCCACCAGGATTCCCTCAGTAGTCCCCTCTACTGAAACTTATAACCAGTTTTCTGGATGCTTGTGTTCATTTAGTCACTTGCTTCACCTGGCAGACTATGGTAGGACCATATTATGTATCGTTAGCTCATCATGTGTCATTGGCACCACATTAGCATGGTCCTTCTTCTGTCTTCCAAATGCATGTTTCTCCATAATTCAGACAGGCTTCTTGTTCAATAGCTCCTTACTCTAAGATAGGTAAAAGAAAGAACCACCTTGAAGAAGCATGGCATAAAATTCCAAAGATGCTGAACTCAGACAAGGAGTAGGGAATAGTAGGCAAAGCCTACTGGCAGTGAGAAACCAACAGGTGGCAATGTTGGAGAGTCACTACAGAGCTACATGCTCAGGCCTGCTTAAACAAATATTGTCTAGTCTAAACGGATAGAAGATGTTCAAGACATACATGTGGAGTCATATATTGTGTTTGATTTATATTTTTGATTTATCTTCCGGCTTCTAAATACATTATTTTTAGTGAACCATTTCCAATAAAGCTCCCGCATCCCTCATTCCGCATTTTTTAGTACTATAAAAATAGAATTTCTCATCTACTGTATTGGATAGGGTATTGTGTAAAAAACCATATTATATGCAATCCATTTTAATTCATGGAAGACTTACGTGTATAAATATATTGTACCAAATTATCTTTCACCATCTGGGTAGCCTGGCAAGGTATGGATTTCTTTAACAGTCTAATACAAAGTAAAGGTAACACAATTGCTGTATTGATAGTGAATGCAGCACTCATACAAGAACAAGTACAAAATAAAGAACAAACAGTAAAGAACAAAGCAATATAGGAACACAATGTATTAAACCCTGTTGTGCACCACATATAACTGAGCGTTCAGGCCAGATTGGTGTGTACACTTTGGGGTGTATTTATTAACATAGGAGACAAATATCACCAGTGATGTTGCCCATAGCAACCAATCAGCAATTGGATTTGAACAGTCAACTATGAGTTATAAAAAAGAAGCAAAGATCTGGTGATGTTTGTCTCCACTTATCTTTAATCCAAGGTGTAACATCCATAAGATCCAGTACATTAAATTTTTTGCAGTGTCCAGTATTAAGTCCTGGTTCTCCTCTTGGGTAGAACTGGGCCACTAGCTAAGCAGGGGTGACTGACCCTAATGGGCATTGTAACCTGGGGCTCTAACCTACTCTGATCAGAGAAGGGGCCTGACTAATGAACTTTCTGGTTCTTACCAAGTGATTCTTTAATTGGGCCCTAGATCTGCACTAGCTACAGTGAGGGCCTATTGGAACTGTAACCTAAAGGGCCTAAAGTGCAAGTCCTTCCCTGACTGACGCTCACTGGTACACCAAGGGGAACCTGCAGTTGGTGCAGCTTTTTCTGCACTTTACCAAACTTGCATTCCAGGGTATCTCTCTCCCTTGACCTTTGCATGATCTTCATTTGTCTGTCTATAGTGCCATCAATATTTGCAGCACTTCAGAGACATCATTCACATGAGTAAAGGCTTTCTAACAATAAATATTGTTCATACGGGCTTAGCAGGGAAAATGGTGGGACAGCTAAATCTAAATATTTTCTCAATAATTAAGTGAACCTTAAATATATTATTTTTTATTTTGTTTTAAAGCATGCTTAGCAAGAATAAAATATATTGGTGCAGAGTGTGTCAGTATGATACTTTCCAGGAAGGATGCTCATATAAATATGGGTGATACAGTATATTTGCATATGCTATAGAGTTACATTAAATATTTAAAACATTCACATGGTTAAAGTGATTAGTTGGTATTCTCACTATTTAATCTGTAATTTCAAAATGAAGGATATAGATCATGCAACTTAATAGCATTTGAAAACTTACAGTTTGTTAGTAGGAACCATGAAATGAAGAAATACAAGAGTTAAAAACATACTGGGATGAGAAATGTGAGAAAATAAAATTTTAGATAGAATCAATGATGTACAGGTAATGCAACCCGTGAGTAAAGGAAGTAATTCGTAAAATATATTAAATCAGTGGGGGGTATAAAAAGCCTTTATTCTCCTCATTCATAAGGAAGCAGAGAAAAGCTTTAGCAATCTCAAACACTCAGATATGTTCTCTGACTATACACACACACACACATTTTTAAGTGGCATGTTACACTGCAATAAAAGTTAAAGAAACTATAAATGAAAGTAAAATATAAGACTGCATGTCAAACTTTATGAAACTACAGAAAAAAGGAGGATATTCAAAAAAAAAAAGATTTTCACAGGTGCCACTGAAGATTACTGAGGGGCGGCTGCTAAATTTTGCTGCAGCACAGAACTTTTTTGTCAACCTACCAGCTGCCTGTCTACCTGCTCATATTGGCATTTAAAAATCCTAGCATATCCCCCTGCCCCCCACTTCAAACAGCTATGGATTAACATTCAAATTAGTGAGCAGACAGCAGTGTTCGGTATGGCTATAAATAAGGAACAATTCTTCAAATTTTCACTTTTAAGCAAAATATGGGAAAATGTTTTTCTTCTGCAAAGGCAGTTTGTAGCCACAGAAGTGAAATCAACAATTCTATAGTGCTTCCTCTCACAAAAATATCTGAAAGGCTATTTTAAAATGTAAAAGCCAGAATGAAAGTCTCTAATATAATGTTATATGCTTGATAACATTTTTATTCAAATATATATGGGGCATATTATGAAAAGATCATGTAGATGTCTTATAAAATATTAATAATTCCATATATAGCTCTAGCTTAAACTCTATACAAATGTTTCTATAGCAAGGAAAAGAATTCTAACAAATGTTTCTCTTGGCACTAGAGTAATTGTGAGCAATACCTGCTAAAAGACTGCATATTTTCTGCTTGCTCTAATCTGTCCTATACCTCTACAGCTATTGTCACATTTTGACATTAAATAAAAATAAAAGTACTGTGTCTACACGGTAATATTTATGGCTCCTACTTTACAGCTGCATCTGTACTGTAAAACCAGCAGTTATGGATGGATAGTTAGCCAAAACAACCAGTGAAGCCTAACCCTAACCAGTCCTCACCCAATCTATTATCTCTCATGTACCCATACCTGACCCACCCATTGCTGTTGTCTGCGGAGGGCAAGGAAGGCACAAGTATATTAATGAAAGATAGTATGGCAGCCAAAAGAAGGAATGTTAAAAAAAACTGGGCCACACAAACACCATGGGAGGGCCCATGGGAAGATCTATTAGAAAAGTGTTTGCGGGCCCAAACCCACCAAGGCCAGCCTATACAACACTTAAAAGAATATATGAGTAGGGATGGGCAAACTTTTTTGCCCAGTGCATTTTTGTGGTGAAATTAATATTGCCAGTGCCAAATTTCATTGTTAATCTGCACTAAAATTTCCCCATATAGCCTGTTTTGCCAAAAAATAAAAGTGGTCTGTTATTTTGGAAAAAGATTTGCAGATGTCATTATTATCTGTCCTTGCCTTCCACAACCAGATTTGAAGAATTTCTGACCTGAGCAACTGGGAGAAAACATATTGATAGACATTGAAGACATGTTTGGAAGAAATTGGCAATATAGGAACCTCCTTTCTATAAAAAAAAAAAAACAGTTGTAGCAACAGTTGAAGCCCTGCAGTAAAAAGGGGCTTTACTGTGTACGTTATTGAAGAGCTAAAAATGCCTTAACTGCACTAACTACACTAAATTCACAGTTTGCTAAATTTTCTGTGGTTTCCCGAAATTTTCTTATCACTACATATAACAAACAATTTACATGTTACATACAATTCCTGAAATGTTGAGAATTCCCCATTGCCTGTTTCTTTTGAGTGCTATATGTACAGAATTGGTTCTTTATGAAGGGTATATCACCCCATTAAATAAATGCCGTCGCTGTTTAAATGTGTTCATTTCCCAATCCAATGTGCCAAAAAGCCCAAAGAATGCATGGCCATTGCATTTTTACAGTGTATCCTGCTTTATCCTTTTAACAAAAACAAAAATGATTACAGTGCAATAAACAATTTTACAATTTCCTTTAAACTATATCCTTGAAGGTTAAGATATTACATTTTTTCTAGACTCTTACTGACCCCTTTTAAAGAAGGAGAGTTATTGCAATGAAATGTACAATAATGGCACATTTCACTGGAGTTCCTTTCATTGAAAAGAATGGCACTTGCGACTGGAAAGTGTAATCTTTCTTGCAAATTTTCAATGCTGGATACTCCATCTATACTTGTAACAGCTCATAATAATCAGAATAATAATGGAAGATTTGTGCATAATCTGAGAATGTCTGCTGAGCTCCGAATACATTGCTTCATAAAGTACTTCTGTAAAATGAGAAACATTTTACCAAGTGTAAAAACAGTCTTATATATACTCTGTTTGTACGTTAATACTATTTCAGACAACACATATTTGTATAATGTTCTTGTGATTGACATACCTGCAGATGATGGGCTGACTCTCTTTTCATATAGCTGACTGATCTAGTTCCCGTGGAGCATGATTGCATTAATGGTTACAAAAAACTTCCAGGAACACAGAAACAAAATTGGACTGTGTATTCCTGTGTATGGGAAATCTTACTTTATGAACTGTGAGCTGGTAATGCGGGAGTAATAAAAGTATGCAGAGCCCCAGGAGATTTTTTTATTCTAACTGTGTTGCCGACATTATAGAAGAAACAGTTGAATTTTGATAACTCGGCGTTCGCTTTCTGCTTAAAAAAATTATAAATTATCAAAGTTCGGAACCTAATGAAATGGTTTATTTTTATGTGAAAAGAAAATAATGTAAAGGAAATTCACTGTGCAGCCTGTGGACAGCATCCTATAGTTTTATTAAAAAATAGAAGATTCAGTATGGCATGTTTAATTAGTGAGATGGATGAATAAATTCTTCAGAACATTTTCAACAACTAAAGCAGACGCTAAAACATCTGGAAACAACTTTTAATGGTGCCATCTGTAACCACCATTCACAATTCTTAGCAAACGGGTTTGAGTTTATAAATTCCCCTAAGCTCAATGTACATGTATGCAAATATGCATTTTTTATTATTTCGATATTTTATATTTGCACAGCCCATACAAACTTGTAAATAAAATAAAGATATTCACGAATGATGAGTCCTTCATAGCATGTTGGGTATATTTTGTTTTGCTTTCCATGTATGTGTGTTATTTTCGTATAATCTGTTTTTCTATAAGGAAACTGTTGGTACTTAAGTTTTAAAGTGCTTCTTATGTTTTGTATTTTACTGTGCGTTAAAAATATGTACTTAAATTAATCGAAGTATCCATGCTGGACTCAATTTGGAGCAAATACAAGGGAGTAGGGATTTTGCTATTCCCTTCCTTTAAGACTTGTCTTTGACTGTGCCCTGGGTCTGTTAGAGTTGGATGGGGGCAAGGTATCTACATCAACTTGTTGGGCATGTCCTGGTGGAAGCTTGAAGTGAACTAATGGTCATGGGTGCAAGGCTCCATAAGGCTGCATAAAAGAGATGGGATGCCAGGGTTTAAGCTCTTTGGACTTCCCCTGATGGTGAGGCACTTAAATGCCTGAGTTAGGTTGCCTGACACCAGCAAGGTAGAACAAGCTAATGTGAAGCCTACTGTTTGTAATAGCTCTTTCTAGGAGTAACAGATAGGATTAGAGTAGTTAGGAGAGCACCCTACGGCTCCAATAATTATAGCAGAAAGGGTTAGTACTCTCAGCATCGCCCACTATCATAGGTACTCAAATAAATAGACTCAGGGATTGATAGGTAGATGTACTGTAGGACTGGATAACTGTTGAGTGAGCACTATCACTAGTTGTAACTATTAGCCTTTCAAAGCCATTTTCATCAGGGAAAAACATTTATATGCAATTCAAGTGTGTTTACTGTACACTATCCTAAAGTAAAATATATCATAATAAACTATTAATAAAAGTTGGTTGGGATGTTGCAGCAATAAAGCAGTAACTGGACATAGGTTATTTAAGGTATATATAACCTGTATGAGACATTAGTGTGGGAACCCTTTCTCTATCTTACAGCTAGAGTCTATCTGAGATAGAGAGTTATGCATAATGCATGCTTAACTTGGATTAACAGCAAAATAATTTTTTATTTGGCACCCAACATGGTGCCCAAAGGTTTAATAGAGTTACCTAGTATTAATTAAGTTGTGACAGCCACTGCAGATGCACTGCAAAGTTACTTGCTGTATGAAAGGCATGTTCATTTTCTGTTACTCTCCTGTTAATCTTGATTCCAAGAAATGTTGTAAATAAAGATGAGGAAGTGAAACGTTTAATTTTTATGTTAATGTGAAATTGTAACTGAAACACGGTTTAACTCTACTTACACAAAACAGTTTAGAAGCCCCCAAAATTGGTGGGTTTCAAAATTTCAATCACAAAGATCCTTATCTTTACTGAACAAATTGAAATCTGCGCTTATACTATGTTGGCATTGTCCATTGACCCGTGATACTGCATGTGTTTCCGTGTGCATCACTGATTTTGCATGACCCCACATTTATATTGTTATTCTTGCTTTTTATTGCATATCTTTCCATTCAGACTCTATCCAAACCAGAACACTGCTGAACAAAACCTATAACAATAAATCTAAAACCACAAAAAATAAAAAATGCAAATTAGTTGCAAATTGTCTCACAAAATCTCTTTATCTTACTTTTTATCTTACTTTTAATAGTGGCCTACCACTTGGAACTTCAATGTGGGTTTAAAGGTGATGTACATTTTCCTCTTCAGCAAGTTCCTTATACCAAAAGTAAACATAAGGACTAGCTCCTTTTAAATCCTGAAATGGAATCAGTGCTTCCTAAAAGTTGATGTTTTCCTTCCAAGAAGCTCCATCCAGGTTGAGCCGTGCATCCTTCTTATTCATTAACAAAATAGTAAGGAAAAGAAAAGAACGTGTGCAGAACTGATACTACTCCAGCTCCTTCTTCATGCTGACTGTCTCCAGAAGTCGTAGTGAGAAAGCACAGGACCCAATCTCCGGTAAGTGGATGATTTTGGCAATAGAGACTTTCTAAAGACTTTTTACCAAAAGGTGGACATCCCCTTTAATGCTATTGAGAGGTGCACTACAGCACAATTAACACTCCACTGAACAGAACAGTGTTTAACAGCTGAAAAACATTCTGACACACACAGAAACATTCATCATGCTTTGATTAATTTGTCAATATGATAAATTATTTCCTGACAGGCAGGAAACTACCCGTAAACACTCAAAAATGAATTCAAACCACAAGAAACTCTTCAAGATTTCCTAGTTTGAATTTTAGTAAATCTGCCTTATAGTGTGCTGCAGATACAATTTTTTATTAAATAGAAGTGGATTTGAAGTGAATACACCTTATATAATATATTTATAAAGGTAGACCTGCCATAGCTGCACCTTAGCATCTGCACCATTTACCAATAAATATCCCTTACTGATTAATAAAATACATTTTTAATATCAAATATAGTGATGCCACTTTAGGAACAGATTATCGGATTTTGATGGATTTATGAGGTAGCTCTCGACAAGGTGGATAGTAGTCAGCAAAAACATACATATGTCAGCTGACTTGCAACCAACCATCTATTAGTGTGGTCAGTCTGCAGTGTTGTTCTTCGTTTGGCAACATAAATTTAGAATTTAATGACAAGTAAGTTTGATAGGGCAAATTTTTATAGGGAAATTGTTGCAAATCACTTTGGCTGTGACGATTATTTATTACAGTTTTGATGATTTTTCTAAAATATTAACCAACCATCTGAGCCTATGCTAATATGATTACACAGTGCAGCACAAATATATTCTCATAATTGTCTCTCATTATTTGATAATATAATGGCTTCTTACAAATACATACTTAAACCAGTTGCTTAGGTGAACACTCATTAAAGGATATCTGCTAGAAATGTCTTTTTTTTCAAAAATATCTCTGATTATCTTAGTATAGAGATAAAATTAAAGGAAAACACATAGTAAACCATCCTGAAGGTGAAACAGAGGACAATAACAATTTACTAATTTAACATAAGATCTAAGAAAAGCACATACTTTTCTGTGGCTAACCATTCATGTAAAAGCAATTTAAATATTTTCTGCATGAGTGGCAAAGCATAAAATCTAATAGCTTGCTAATAAATATAAATAATAATGAAGGGCTTTAAAAATGGGGCAATTGAATTAGCCTGAATAATATTACCATTGCCTTTATGATGAAAAACTTGTGACTAGTGTTAAAACTTAAACAGTTTTTGAAACTGTTTTATAGTGCATCCAAAACAAATAAATGCAAATGGAATGCTTTAATTATAATATTAGTCACTTAATTGATTTCTGATTTTAGTGCAGAATCAAAAATATCAGCAACTAATGTTTCTGCACCATATTACTGTTTTTTAAGGAACCTTACGAATTAATGAACAATTAACCAAAAGACAATGTATTTCATAATAAGTGACTTATTAAAGAATCTTACAAAACTGGCATATGCATATCGGTAAATATTGCTATTTTACTTTTTTTTTTCCTTGAGCCATTTTTTGATGTTCTGTGTTACATTACATCTATAAGGTATATTATGAATATTGCTTTGAAACCAAAGTTTTTAAAAAAGAAATTTAATTTCTCTCTGATTAATGATGAGTGATTCTGTCCTGTTTTGGTTCACCGAAAAATTCACAAATCTTTCAAAAGATATGCGAAACAGCAAAAATTTGTGAAACAGAGAATATGTTATATTTAAAAAAAAATTGTCGCAATAATACGCTTGTCGCAAGATTTTGATGAGAGACAATTATATCGCGACAATACGTTTGACGCTTGGGCAATATGTTTGACGCTTGCAATAATTCTTTTGACACTCGCAACAATTCTTTTGACTAGGGCGACAATTTTTGGACATGCAAAAAAACCTGCCAATAGCGAAACGCGAACATTTGGCGCAAATCCATGCCTGGCAAATTTTTTGCCTATCACTATCTGTGATTGAAAAGCGACATATCAGTATCACCCTAAGTAGGAAAAGCAATACCAAAAAAGCGACATATCAGTATCACCCTAAGTAGGAAAAGCAATACCAAAAAATTTAATTAAAACTAGATCTTGTTGGTCATGTTTTTTTTAATTTACCAGAACCCTATTTTAGAACAAGACTCTGAGACAAGGGTCTTATTAATGAAACAAAGACAGAGTCTTGTGAAAGCTTTCAGCAACAAAGAACACAAACAACTTCAAGTGGGACCTGGAAAGTCATATTCCCCCATATGTAATAAAAGGCACTACGTTTACCCAGGAGCAGTAACCCATAGCAACCAATAAAACATATTTATTTTATAACCCCATTAGCCTTTTAAAGATGATGGCATACCTTATCTCAAACTAAATGACACCCCTTTTACAACTTTCTGTGTACTCTTTAGCTAGTCTGTGCTATCATGTCAGGACTGTGTGGTGTTGTAAGACAGCATATTGAATTTATATTTTATACTTTACATAAGGCATATTTATATATTTTTATCTCCTACCACACCTGCCTTGGGCTGTCTTTATTGGGAACACTGGAGGATTTAATGTGTCCCTCTATCCAGAACTTATTTGTCATAAGTGAGTGTCTCCAACAGTGAATAGGAAACCCAAATATCACTCCTACCCCAACACCTTGTCATTAACCGGGAAGGCAAATTTACCCAGTTCCTCTGTTTTACTCCCTAATATTGATGTGTAACTTTTTTCACCAGGTTTCGCCACAAAAAATTCCATAGACTCCAATGGTTGCAAACAAAAGTGTGGTAAAAAAAAATAGCCCATTGATTCTAATGCATTTTGCAGAATCTGTCCTGTTTGGTAAAATCACTACTCCATAGCTTTTGATCTAAATAATATTATTCATAACATTTAGCACTACATTTTAGAAGGAGAAGGGTGACATTTACATAGCTCAAATTCCAATCACTGTTTTTTTTGTGAGGTGTGTGGTTCATTATATTTTACAGGGGTAGCCAGTGTCCGGAATTTAGGGCTGTCTGTACTGAACATCAATGGTTATTCATGTAGTGGATGCTTTGCCAAAATATGGCAACTATACAACAACACCAGCCTAAATATAATATTAAATAACTAGTACATGTCAATCTGCAGAGAATCTTGAACTTCCTACTAGTGTGTGGGTGAATGTAGAATGTCTGTTGTGACATGCCACTGCAAGTGGCAACCACCTTTAGGACATTTGCCCTTAAAAATTGGCAAAAACTTCTTTTATTTCCTCTGTACTGTTAATAATTACACCCCTTTGCTCTTTTGCACACCTGATACCTCACCAAATGATTGTTTGGCATTTGCACATTTCTCTTTTGCTAATCTAGTTTCAGGGTCAGTCTGGGCTGGCTGGACACTGGGAAAAAACCTGCCGACCCAGGCCCCCCCTGTGGCACTGCAGACTCTCCCCCCTCACCTCGATCACAGTTGCAAGTGAGGTAAAACATATACAGCGCAAAAGTGTTGATGGGGTTGAAAGGGAGTGTACATCAGGAGGGGGCCCTTGATATTGCAATGGGGACCCTTGAAGTCGGAGCCCCGGTGGGCCCCTAGCTATACATTCCAATGCTGTTTAGTTTACTTCTGTGCAAGCTATGTATTCTTCTACTCGCTTAGTAACTGTTTCTGAATATCACACATGGCAAAGAAAGCATTACCAATGCTTTACAATCTAGACTACATCAATATAAATTCCATGTAAATTCAAACTAAATACATTTATTTGTAAACATTTTTATATTTAAAATGCTAAGGTTAAATTTTAAATATTAAACTCACTTAAAGAAGGTTGGGAATTAAAATATTATTATACAAAAATAGTACTGATATGATGCATGATTTATCATCTTTGATATCAGAAGCTAATGTAGCAGCTATCCATTTCATCTAATTATAAAAAAGAATATGGTTCTGAATAGAGTTGCAATTACTTTTGAGAAAGTTTAAAAATCGATAGTGATATTTAAAGTGAATAGATCGTTTCAAGAATAGAACTAAATACAAAAATAATCCATTCTCATGACAGAGATTATTAAGAGAACAGAAAATTGCCCCTTCTTAATCTATTTTCAGGCCAAAGATGGTAATGAGAATGGAAAAGGTTAAAGCAATTCATTCTAGTGACAGAAATTATAATGGAAATCCGAAGTTCTTCAGATATTGCCAAACCATTTAGTATCTCAGGAAACAATTTCAGTTTTTTTGCTTTGCATGATACTATTACAATATGTAATCACAACTCTAATCTATTAGTGAATCTTTAATCTTGCATAGAATATATTTACTAGTATTTGTAGAGTAGATTGCTATACTTATTTAATTTTATGATAAATTTTCCACCTAAAGTATGTGGTAATGGCAATATAAAATAGTATATGACAGTATAAGAATAGAATATTACTGTAGCAACTAGTCAAATTCATACCAAAGAGCAATACTTATGTCTAGACCTGTAAGATGTGGGGCGGAAAAACAATAGATGTACCAAATAGAAGTTTATTGCAGATAAATATAGGCAAAGCTGAGTAGCGGGTCACAGAACACAAAGTATGTGTTCCAATGAACAACATGCTAGGCTAATGTGCTGGGGGAATTGAAATATTACAACGTTGGGAATCACAAAACAGAAAAAAGCAGTGGATGCTATTTGTGTAATGGAACATACACGTAAATAAGAACAGCAGGTAGTTAAGGGCTACTGAAAACAGCTGCATTAAAGAATGGCCTGGAAAATGGCACTATAAAAGAAATATCTCTATGCATTGTTCTGTTATATAATTTACAGATATGCCACAATGGTATTTTGGGGGACAGATATGTCTCCATCTCTCGGGTCATTTAAGATGAGCCCATTAGTGCTCATTTCCTAAGAATTTGTGCTGCCCCCCCCCCTGTAATGGTGCACCCTGCACCGAGTGCCTCATAATGATGTGCAAGGTAGGGGCAGGTAGGGTGTTAGAGGGGAGGACTCGTATGTGTCCCTCACTAATACATTACAGAGTAAAACAGTCAATGCTGCATTAGTAATGAGATCAGAAAAATGGGCAATGGCATTTTTTTGGGTTTGGATTCACAAATGAACCTTCTTCTGAATTGCTTAGTATTGAGTTACAATTTCTCAGTTTCAAGTGAAGAAGGCACTTAAAGTTTTGTAACAAAAACAAAAGGTCATATTTTACTGTAATATTATTTATCAGCAGAAATTAGACTGCATGTTATGACTGTGTATTTTACTTTGCATTTTCAAGACTGGTTTGAAGGTTTGCACTTGTGCACACAACAGTATAAGTCATATGGCAAATGAGACATTAAAGGGACACACTCTGTATTAAAGGTCCCCATACACTGGCAGATCCGCTCGCTTGGCGATGTCACCAAGTGAGCAGATCTTTTCCCGATATCCCCACCTACGGGTGGGTGATATCGGGAGAATCCAGGGTAATTATAATGACGGGCATAGGTAAAGTTGGCCTGGGGACCGCATCAACGAGCTGATGCGGCCCCCGATCCGACTGGATTTTCTAACCTGCCCGATCGAGATCTGGCCGATTTTATGCCAGATATCGGTCGGGCAGGCCCATCGGAAGTGCCCATACACGGGCCGATTAGCTGCCGAATCGGTCCAAGGGACCGATATCAGCAGCTACTATTGGCCCGTGTATGAGGACTTTAAGGGGCTGATTTACTTACCCACGAACGGGTCGAAATGAGTCCGATTGCGTTTTTTTCGTAATGATCGGTATTTTGCGATTTTTTCGTATGTTTTGCGATTTTTTCGGATTCTTTACGAATTTTTCGTTACCAATACGATTTTTGCGTAAAAACGCGAGTTTTTCGTATCCATTACGAAAGTTGCGTAAAAAGTTGCGCATTCTTCGTAGCGTTAAAACTTACGCGAAAAGTTGCGCATTTTTCGTAGCGTTAAAACTTACGCGAAAAGTTGCGCATTTTAAGTTTTAACGCTACGAAAAATGCGCAACTTTTCGCGTAAGTTTTACCGCTACGAAAAATGCGCAACTTTTTACGCAACTTTCGTAATGGATACGAAAAACTCGCGTTTTTACGCAAAAATCGTATTGGTAACGAAAAATTCGTAAAGAAAAATCGCAAAACATACGAAAAAGTCGCAAAATGTTCGTTTTCAAGTCGGAACTTTTCCAATTCGGGTCGGATTCGTGGGTTAGTAAATCAGCCCCTAAGTGTGAAGGATACAAGTTTTTGTAGAAAGGAAGAATAGTTTGTGTTGTGAATAGTTTTTCTGGTTAAAGGGATAGGTCAATTTTACAAAAAATTCAAATACTGCCTTTTTTAGCTACTTCAAATTTTCTATATTTTATTACAATTTTTCTAAATTTGTATGTTTTAAAAAAGAATTAGTTTCATTTTCCTCTACTCTTGTTTCTCAGTAGCAGCTCATTAAGCCTGACTGCTTATTGCAATATGATACATTAGTGGATACATTTACAAGTAGTGGCTCTGGACCCTGCTGAACATGCTCCCTGAGCGTTACTAAGGTATATGACATAACTGCTACAAAATAATACACAAGATAGATAATTAGATTACCAGAATGAAATAATCATCCTGCATAATGAACTTTTTTTTAGTGTGCACTGGTAATATAACTAAGTACTTCATAAGGAACACAGAGTAGCTTCAATATTCCTGTTTACCGAAGAAACCAGATTAAAACAACAGGCAAAAAGTATGTTCAGTACCAGTGCAATTATTGAACAAATGTTGGAAAGGATGTATACTGCCCCTTTAAAGAGAAACTGACACCAGAAATTAAACATTTTTTACATCCATCATAACATTGTCTTTGCATGAGCTTTATAATTTTGCCAAAAAGTATTTCCTGACACTTTTCCATTCCTTATCTGATCCCCCATGTTCCCCTATAAGGGGGCTGCCATATTTGTCCAGCAGGAGTCCGTTAGCATTAGAAGCTATAACTGACAGGCTGAGAAGGGACAGTCAGGTTGGCAAAACAGTCATGTTTAGGAACTTCAAGTAACAATTACTTACAAATGCAGCCCTATTAGGGAGAAACAATCAATATGACCTATGGGGAACTTTTAGTGTACATTCATATTTTGAAGAGTAGCTTTTTATTGTCTGTATTACTTTAAAGCATTACTGTTATTAATGCATTAATAATTAAAGCATTTTATTTAATTGTTTTCATGATAACTGGCATGATTTTTTGTGCATGCAGATAAAATAAACAATTTATCCAATTTATGTTTTACATGGCTTGCAAGCACAAATTACAAACATCACTTGTAATAATAACTCCTACCTTCTGAACAATACCTACATATTTAGTAAAATCCCTCACTGCACTACACCCCTTCAACACACAAACTTCCAGCCAAATGTTTGGGGTTATCCCTGTACTCACTTCAATGTAAAAATAAAACTGGGTAAATTGATAGCCTGTGCAAAATGAAAAATATTTCTAATATAGTTAGCTAGGCAAGAATGTAATCTATAAAGGCTGGAGTGAGTAGATGTCTAACATAATAGCCAGAACCAAACTTCCTCCCCTCTAACCTCTTAGTCAGGCACTCGAGGGGGGGCATATGGGACATAACTGTTCACTTAGTTTGCTTTTTATCCTTAGCACGCAGGTCAGATTCAAAGGCAAAAAGTTATGTCACTCAGTCAGGTCACTGATTGGTTACTGACTTTTAACTGGTTAAAGAGCTGCAAAGGAGGAAGTTGAGTTATGGCAATTATGTGTGAGGGTAGGGTAAGAGAAGTAATTCCTTTTATTGCAGGGAGCTGCAAGACAACAGGAACATTCACTTAGTCCTGCACATGGAAACTGGTGCATCAGGTAAAAGTTCCTAAACATCTAAACATACACGTCTAAACAAATACTTCAGTATACAAGTAACATAACCATACCTCCCAACTGTCCTGGATTCTTACTGAAAATTCGCTCATTTCCCTTTAATCTCCTGCACTGAAGCTAAAAAAGACACAGATTGAATTAAAAGTAGCTTTTGGCAGAGAGCCCAGAAATCTTAATGAGCATCACCTGCACTTAGATACATTGTTTTTTGCTTTTAATTAAATAAGTGGGCTTTTGGCCCAGAAAGGTAAAAAGCCCTCCCTACACTGAGACAATTGTTACAATGTTACAATTGTAACTAATAAGGTCTCTTGGGGGAAAAAAATATCAGCCCTACGCCTCGTGTGGCACCAGCCTAAAGGGCAATTTCACCTTTTTCAGCAAAACTGTAATAACACATAAAACAGAACCACAAAATCCCCAGAAATGTGTTCAAACTTTAAATAACCTGCCAAGTTTAGTAAAATGGGAGTGGTATTTACGGGGTGTGGTTGCAAAAATAGGCATTGTCTAAAAAAATTGCTGCGCTGCACACCATTTATGTTTGTCCCTCTTTCTGTTTTCAAAATGTTGGTTGGCATGCATAACATATTACTCTGCTAGAAATGTAACATATCTTGCTGCATAAAGGATCTATAGCCAGCATTAACTACTGTGCAACATGTGCACTGATTCAGTTGGTATCCTGTCTGGCTGTAACTCACTGCCGGCTGTCTGTGCTGGAGACAGTGTAAAACTGTGCTGTTTGCAGTGTCATATAAACAATTCTGGATAACTTTATAAAACTTTAGCATAAGGATTACTACCTGTAAGACAACAGGAACATTCACTTAAGGGCACATTCATGAAATCACGAGTTCGAATCTCGAATGGGAAAAATTGGGATTGGATACGATAATTTCTGAAGATCACAAATATCACACCTACAAAAAAATTGTATTAGTCATGATAATATCGTATTGGCAATCTGAAATAACCTTATACATCTTACAATAGATTACATTTTTGGTAAACTAACTACATTAAAAACATTTTCTATTTTGCACAACTATTCCTACAATGATTCTTCAGGGGACAATTCAGTTCCATAATTTTAGTCTAAATATGTCCTTCTCTCTGATTATTTCAGTGGCACAGCAGCCCCAGCTGAACTGTGAGCTCCTTGCATAGGCAAGAAGCCTCCATGCCCAATGTCCTGCTCAGAGGGAACATACTAATTTTCTAATTCTACCTTTCACTGGGACAAAATAGTTTGGAGGCAATAAGGCCCTGCACCAAATGTATAATTTATGCACCAAGTCCATTCACTTCCAGTTACCCCTGGGACATCATACAAACTTTAATAACATGATATTATTAAATATGGCCACTAAAATAATTTCTCTGTTTACTATTCCTAGAATGCAAAAAAGTTACTACTAACAATAATATTAATGTCTACATTGGGTTGCTGGAAATAAAAAGGCAAAAACAAAATTACTGAAGAGATTCTTTTATGAACCAGAACTAGGTTTGTTTTCTATAGTTATACTTTGAAGGAATCTGTGCATAAAATGAGTTGGTCACTGCCGACACTATATAAGGCAAGACGGGGTCTACATCTCTTCTGTTGTGGTAAACTTGCAAAAGTAGCTCTTTTCCTGGACCTTTATAGGCCAGCTGACCCAGACCTGCTCCCTGTGGATGCTGTGGATGCTCCCCTGCCCATTCACAGCCATCCCTTTGCAGCTGTTAAGGAGGAGGAAGGAGGTATGCACCACAATGCAGGCAGGAGGGGGGGATGGTGAATGCCGGGAGGATGCAAAGGGGACCCAGCAGGTTGCAGCCCCAGTGGGCCTTGGACATGCCAGTCCGAGGCTGGGTCATAGCATTGATTCTAACCAAAGCTAGAGTTATGAGTTTATAAAGTTTTCCCTGGGTCTGCATGGGCTTGGGTTTTTTAGTGTTCTGATTTCCTACTATATACCAAAAATATACAGTTCGAAGAGGTTAAGTGGTTCCTAATAAAAATTACCATAGTGTGTGTTAATGTGAGTGGGACTTTTCCATTGGGGTAGACAATGACTGATGTAAATGATGTGTAATGTCTGTAAAGAGCTTAGGAAAATGTCAGTGCTATATAAATAAAGAATAAAAATAATAATAATAATAATAATAATAATAATACTAATTACTACTGTCTATGAAACCAAACAAAGGAGAGAGGGTTATCTGTTAGTACTAATTGCCTTTTTCTCTCATTCAATTGCTGTTAAAGTTTCAATGAAACTCTAACAATTCTCATGTTTAAAGAACATGCAAGTATATAATTTAATGTTACTTGCTAATGTTTATTATATATTTCCTTATAATTCTGTAGATAATATGTTTCTCACCATATGTATATATTTTACATAGCTATTTGCATGCTCAGAGCTGTACATTTTTACCATAGAATAATCATAACAATCAATAATCAACAGGGAAGTCAAACAATGCATTTTATAAATATAAATATACACAGTTACAAAGACAATATTATAGGAGGAAAGAGGTACCTGCCCTGTAAATATCTGTGCAAGAAATACATATATCTTTCATACAACATTGTGGTAAAATGTATGTTAAAATTACCTTGACCTCATTTGGACATTGTTTCCAAGATTCCATCGAAAATCTTGTAATTAAAGCTTATATTCACATACACATTTTCAGATGAACAAAAATGAATGTTTCACACTAAGCCATCATTACAGGCTTGTTGAGATAAAGCCAGTACTTTGAATCTATTAACCTTTCATTGTGTGGCACTATCACCGAGTGCCGAAGATTAGCTACTGACACATTTAGCAAAGGATGATAAATGAGCTGTCCTTTTAGATGTCTGATTATTTGACCTTTATTCAGTTAAAACTAAAAGGGCTGACAATGTTAAGTAGTGCAAGTTTTGAATGAAACTGAGCCCAAGAAATAAATTGAAGCAAAAGAATGACATTTAGTATCTATATGAATAAATATAATTATGTTGTGTATAACATATAAATTTTGTCTTTCAAGGCACACTTTTTCTAGACAGCCGAAAAACCAACTATCCCAATCCATACTATGGGGATCCATAGTAAATTAAAACATGTGTGAGCTGTGACTTTCATGGTACATAAGTACTATTTTTATTCTTCATTCTTGTACACGGATATAATTGTGTGAAGCCAAGACACCAGCTCAGCAAAAAGATGCTACTGAAATGAATACAACTGGTAGATGATTTCAAGGTTGAACTGGCCAGTCAACAGATCACAATAAAAACTGAAAATAAATCTAAGGAAAAGAAGGCAGTAGTAGGTCATGTTTACACCACTAACCAGTAGTTCTCAGCTGGAGGCGCACACTAAGCCAACTTTTAAAATAGGCTCACTTCAACAAAGTTGCAATGTAAGAACTTATGACAGACCCAAAGTTTCATCTTTGTTCACCCATCAAACTCATCGGACTTATGTTAAAAAGAGTAGATCTTTATTGGAACAATATAAAAACAGGCAGCAGCATCAGACACCTGACACATTTCGGGTGCATTTGCCCTTAATCAAAGGCACCTGTGCTTAAACTTACTTTTCTTTGCTCAAATGTGTTTTTTCACAGGATAAAATAAATCTTGCAGGACGCATTCAAAAACAGTTCCATACATGCATACATAGTGGAGGGCTAATGGAAGCCATTTTTGACCACTCCCCTTTTTTAAACTGCACCCACTTAAAACCACACCCATGTAATCACAAGAGCTTTTTAACCCATGCCCACATTAATGGTGGTAGCACAGCAAAAACCCAAATGGTTGCTGCTCACTACGGAGATATCAACCATCATTCATTTGTGAAAGAATTATATTATGTCATATTAAGACACACCCTTAAATCCATATGCCTCCACCTTAGGGACCATTTAATGGCTATTTCCAACTGCTAACAAACTCCCAGAGCAAACCCCTGCCAGGTTCACCTCCCACAGGGCATAGGGCAGGCAGAGTATGGCACACACAGGCAGCATAGGGCAGGCAGAGTATGGCACACATAGGCAGCATAGGGCAGACAGAGTATGGCACACACAGGCAGCATAGCACAGGCAGAGTATGGCACACACAGGCAGCATAGCACAGGCAGAGTATGGCACACACAGGCAGCATAGGGCAGGCAGAGTATGGCACACACAGGCAGCATAGGGCAGGCAGAGTATGGCACACACAGGCAGCATAGGGCAGGCAGAGTATGGCACACACAGGCAGCATAGGACAGGCAGAGTATGGCACACACAGGCAGCATAGTCAGGCAGAGTATGGCACACACAGGCAGCATAGGGCAGGCAGAGTACTGCCTATGTGTGCCATACATGTCTATGGTGTGAAGAAGTGAACAATGTGGATGCTTACAGTCTAAGCCTGAGGTGTGAACAATGCAGGGGGTGAACAATGCAGAGATTAAAAGGTGTTAACAGTACAGGGGATTACCTGTTTAAACAATACAGGGGTATTACAGCCTGAATCTGAGGTGTGAGCAATGCAGTGGGCCAGTTAATCTCAGCACTGATACCATTTAAAGTTTACACAAAGGTAAACCATCAAAGCAGCCAGACGGGGGGGGGCGCCAGTTAGACAGCACTGAGTTAGAAGGTTTACTTGTGCAGTGATCCCCAACCAATGGCTCAGGAGGAACTGGATGTTTCTCCAGTGGCCTAAAACACTAGCGTATTTTTGAATTCCTGGCTTAGATGCAAACTTTAGCTGCATGAAATCCATGTGTACTGCCAAGCAGAGCGTCCTAAAGGCTATTAGTCCACATAGGGGGATACTAAATAACCAATCACAGCCCATATTTGGCACAGCCAGGAAGCTTTTACATGCTTGTGTTGCTCTCCAACTCTTTTTAAGAATATAGCTCACGGACTA
This sequence comes from Xenopus tropicalis, assembly GCF_000004195.4. NCBI lineage: Eukaryota > Metazoa > Chordata > Amphibia > Anura > Pipidae > Xenopus > Xenopus tropicalis. Next base: position 72,716,205 of record NC_030679.2, on the reverse strand, counting down.
AATAGGTTGGGGTCCCCTGATCTAGAGCATACACATAAAAAATGGTTTGCTTAATGAAGGTTCTTTAATACTACGTTTAATCTTTTAATTGTTCTTCGCAAATACATACAGCACTTTTCAAAAACAGGAGTTTTTAATTATAAAGGTATGATTAGAAAATTCCTTAAGACTTCATATATGTGTCACCATAAACCTTATATTATGGTCCTATTGACCTCTGGTTATGTAGCTCATAGGCTGGTAAGGTATGGGATCTGTTATCTGGAAACCCGTTATCCACAAAGTTCAGAATTATTGAAAGAGTGTCTCCCATAGACAATAATAATCAAATAACTAAAATTTTTAAAAATGTCTTCCTTTTTCTCTATAATAATAAGACACTGCCTTGTACTTGATCCTAAATAAGATATAATGAATCCGTACTGGTGACAGAACCATCCTATTGGGTTTAAAAATATTTAAATGATTTTAAAGTAAAGTATGGAGATCCAAATTACAGAAAGATCACTTATCTGTGAAACCCCAGGTTCCGAACATTCTAAATAACAGCATTTACAGAGAATGAATAGTGAATGAAAAGTTAAAACATTGGCAGTGGCTATATCAATCATTTTTTTGTATGTTTGCTTCAGGTTACAGATAGCAAAGCCGTAAAGTCTGTTTTAACCATGCTTCCGTGTCTCTGTCTTTATACAGTAAGAAGACTATAACAGAATAGGTGTAGCATCACAAAGATGAGAAATCCTGGCACAATAGCATCCATTTATTAAGGTGCGATAGACAACGATAATGACTTGCGTCAGAAAAAACCCGCAAGAACAGGTTTACTAAAGTATGAGCACTTTTGTCATTGCAAATTTTCTGGCGCACATATATTTTATCGCCTATTTTCACATTTTGTCTCGCAAGGTTTACTAAAAATTTTGTTGCCAAATATAGACCAAATTGTCGTCAATGTTTATGGCCACCTGGAGCGTAGCGTTATGTAAAACAAAGCCAGAGACTGTATAGTGGGAGCAATATGATGTCAGTTTTTAAACATGAGCAGCGAAAATTAGTGATTGCACTGGGGAATAATGATACTTACAAATGTATTATTATTGAATTAATTAAGAATAATTAATATAATGTGAAAAGAATTGATTCCCTAAATTACTCTATTGGCCATAAGTATATTTAATAATACATTTATAAATTGATAATAAATACTATGTTATATAAACTATTCATTAATGTGGCTATTGGCAGTGGGGAAACAAAATCTGCAAGATTTATAGCAGATAATGCAGATTAATTAAGTGAGCACCAAAAAACTATCAACTCGCCAGAAATAACGCAGAAACTAACTGCTACGCTTGCGTAAATATTGCCACTTATTGCATTCCACTTTAGTAAACATGGGAGAGGCATTAATTTGGTCGCAAGAATATTTGAATCAATTATTTACAGCTAAGGACAGACCCATTATGGGACCACTTAAACCACAGCTTTTTCCACTGTTCCCTTGTGTTAGTGGGTGCCTGCATCAGAGCAGGCTGGGCAGCTATGGTGGCACTTCCTCAGGTACCCACAAGTGCAAGGTGTGAGTATATTGAAACAAATACATTATATGAATGGCATCACTACAAAAGTCTCTGTTCATTTTAATATTAATTTGTCCTACTGTCTCTAAATTCTGGCCAGTTTTATAGTAGTGAAGCCACATGAACAATGTCTACTAAATATCCCTTATTTTCTTATAGGAAAGAAAAAAGTTAGGAGATATATTGAAGAAATCTGAGGTCACAGAGAGCCCTAATCAATTTTTCAAAGTACCCTACACCAAAACAGAAATGGCATCATTAAAAGCTTAGTAGTGACCCATATGTCTAGGGGACAATATAAAGCAATTTGAATATTACACTTGTTTGTTCCAAAATGCAATTACTTTAATAAATGCCTTGGTGGCATTGAGGTCAGGATTTTTCCAAACTGTGGGAATAGTTATTTGGTACAATAACTGACTTTTTTAGCATGATATTTTTTTTTACAGCACACTATTGCAGACTGTGATAATGTAATGGAGAGGCCCTAATTACATTTGCAAATTTACAAAAGCTATATTAAATTCACACAAAGGAAACATTGTTTGCATTGTTCATCTTTTTTTCATTAATTACTTTTTTTAACATCTCCCCAATTGTTTTCATTACTGTGGTCTCCCCTGCAGGATGGTTCTAGTTTTTGAAAGTGACACTGTCAATTACAGACCTTTCCCCAGATACAGTAATTGATTTTTGTTCTATTGTGTTTTGTGTCTGGATTTTATTGTTAGAAGCTATATGCTCATCTCTGTAGCTGTTCTGTCGAAGAGTTCATTTTACTTCTGCAGGGTGCTGAGTCTGTTGTTTATTTCTTGCACATGTGACTTGTGTTCCTCTTTCATTTTCCTTATCTCCTCAATCAACTAATTATCTCCACACTGGGATTATGTTTCGTGGATCTACTATCTGAGCTAAATAAAGTCTCTTTTCAGCATGGGGGGACTGTCTCTGAAAGTGTTAAAATTGTTTTGCAATGTCCCTTTGTCCCTTTGTCCCTTTGTCCCTTTGTTGCTAGTCCCTGGGCTCCAATAATTTACGACCTTCCTCTCAGGTTCACAACTTCTTCTTTGTGGGGCTTGTATCTCTTGGGAGAATGTCTCTTTCTTTAACTATTTCAGATTCTTTCAATGTTTTGACTCCTTTCCTTGGAGCATAATCGTTTGCAGTTTTATATACTAATAGTTGTTATATCTAGGTCTTGTTCCAATTTACTTTTCAGCTTTTTGCCTTGATCACTCTCCTACGCTGAGGTTCATATAACAGCTACAGAATGTTTTGCACCATGTATCTGATTTTATGTGCAGATCAGTATGATTTTTTCCTTATATTAATTGATATATTAGCAAAACTTCTCTCCTGCTGTAGTTGTGTGATCCTGTATTTGAGCTGTTTCCTTGTGTACTTGATGATATTTTTAGGGTATCTGATTTTTAATGTGTTAGTGTAAAATAGAAATATACCCTAACTCATAATCTTAACTGTAGTCTCTCCTCCCTTAGTGATTCCTCCAATTATTCTTTCCATCCCAACTGGCTCACATGTACCTTCGTAGGTTATTAGCACTCATGGTCAAATCCTAGGTGCCTTTCTGAATTCAAGAACATGATTCTTGTGCTCCTGTACACAATCTGCAAAGTAGATGTGGGGGCAATTCCATGCACAAGCATACTTCAATCATCATAAATTTTATGCCTCAATTTTGCCATGTCAGTACTCTCATAAACAACAATAAATCCAAGTTGTGATGCCTGCCTTTTATATTCAATGTCCTTCTACCTCCCTAACCTACAGAATCACTTAACTTTAAACGCTCTTCTCATGACCAGTTTCACTTGAAGTAAGAGTGCTTTAAGGTGCTTTTTTTGGTCTGTTGCTATTGTCTCTATAAACTCCATATACACTTTGAGAGAGCTCTTCTACTCATTAGGCTTTAAATATCATCAGTATTCTGATGACTGTTTCCTATCATTCTCTGATTATATTAAGGCAATGGTCAAAACTTGTCAGCCTTTCTATGCAATGTTTAAAAAAGCTCTCCCGAGAATCATCATTTCCTCTCTTCAAAAATAATCTCAAAGATTACCTCTTGGAATTTATAAAGCAATGTCTCAACCAGTGTAATTTACAGCACGTATTATACTTCTATTTGTTTCTGTAAATAACCCAACCATTTCTATGCTGTATAGGACCTCTTCCCTCCTGTCTTTTTAACATTTAACAAATAATCTTGAATGCTATTGAATTAATTTCTATGAATAAATAGTAAAGTAAAAGTAAAACTTTATCTGACATTATTCTAAAACCTGTCTCAGTAATATACAGTATCAATATTATTCTCTACACAGTAACTATTGACTAATTCTATTTTTTGTAAGTAATGTAACTACTGAAACTAAAATTAAAACAGAATTTACATACAGATATAGCAATCACAAGGAGCAGCAGTTAGGTATTTATAGTTACACATTTACTTTACAAACACTTTATGTCTGGGAGGGAAGTAGCAACAGAATCACCAATACTGTCATACCTTGTAAGTAAATTTACAGGCTACAACCGCCCCATAGGAAAATGGGTATTCTTGTTGCAGTCAGTCACCCCATATATAATTTTTTTCTTATCGTACCCTTTTGCATTATAAATCAAACCCTCAAGCACACAAAGATGGTTAATCTCAGAGTCCACTGTGTGAAGGACGGGGGAAGAAGGGCTTTCTATATTTGAGTACTTTTTGAGTACTTTTGAGTTTTGTTTTTTTTTTCAAATAAACGTTCATTAAGGAAAATACAGAGATATTTTAAGATTCCTTAGAGCACTATAACTAGCAGGCCATTTTGATCCTCAAAGGCGGCCGTGAATCAATAATAGTCCAGACTATTATCTGTAGATTATGCACTTATCAAAGTGCATCACAAAGGGGACTCACAAAAACATACAAAAATACACTGACTTATATAACAAGCACACACCAGGACTGGCGTATAAAAGCCCAGAATCTATGAAACAAAGTGTCTGACATTATGTACGACATGCACAATCAATGAGATCAAAATAAAACATCTCCCTTGTTTAGATATAACTTCTCGTTCCCCTGCCTACACATAGTTATTCATTTCAGTCCATCAATCTACTCTTCTGCTTATAAGCAACATCCTTCCTGAAGGTTTAGCCTCCCAGAAAATCCCAGGTCCCAAGCATCCTGAATAACAGGCTACATACATGTACTAACAAACAATATGGCTTAGTTGCGAGTGTTGGACTGGCCTGCCAGGTACTGGGACACTTCCTGGTTGGCCCTGACTTCAGTGGGACTTTTGACCACTTTGGAGCACAAAGCATTAACCCTTTTTACCTTTTCCAGGTTTTGCTTCCTGGCAGTGAGAAAGATAAGAAAGAGTTAGTTTAGGAGTTTGTGATAGGGTCAGAGAAACAAAGTTTCTACAGATAAGCAAGGGATTCAAATGAGGCTGTTAATTACACAGAGCTGGCAGGGGAAGGCTCTTGGAAAGAATTTGCACAGTGTAAATAGGAGAGCAAGAGCTAATAGATTCCTCAACAACTATATAATTGACACTGTAAACTGCATGGGGATAGAGATGTTCTGCCTGCACACTGTTTGAGCTATCCTCTGCAATCTGTCTGTATCTACTATATTGTTCTATGCTCTTACACAACTTATATTAATAATGCAATACACATCAATGCAGCAACAAACTGAACACACAGGAGAGAACAGCTGCACACATAGAATTAGTCCTGGATGTGTATTTTTGGAAGCTGCCGCTCTGGTTACTATGATATCTTTTTGTACAAAATGTTCCCTCATAGACCTACAATGAAATTTTATCTGGTGGGCAAAAAACAGTGCTTTCTGTGCTATTTTATTCACTCACATTGGGTTGCCACCTTTCCATGGCTATAAATCTGGGCAGGGGGTGGGGATACAACATCAGTGGGCAGGGCATGACATCATGGGGTGGGGACATGATGTTGCAGGGGCAGGGCTATGACATGGCGATCAGGGTTTGCCTCATCAATTTTGGAAAGTCCTGCCCGGTTTTTCAAATTGGGAAAACCGAGCAGGCAGTTTTGACCTGGGCAGCCCTTCCAAAAATCTGGAGTAAAAACCAGACAGGTGGCAGCCATACACTTAAATGTGAACAATAAACCTCTCAAACATAGGAATATCAGGCTTTTTTAGTGTCCTGGGTGAAGGGTCCTTGATATGAGGTTCTCAGGTGGGCCCTTGGAAGTCCAATGCTGCATGTTAGGTTGGGGAAGCATACTCAGAACCCATCTATATCTCAGAGTCAAAATAAAATTCTAAATCTTTTTTGAAAAAAAATCCTTCTAATCCTTCTACGGTTTGGTTCCATGATTTATATCAATGACAGTTCATCTTTTAGAAAATAGACTTAGCGCATTCAGTTTTTGGTCATTTCTGAACATTGACAAATGGCAGTATTTACTTTTAAAAGTAAAGGCTTTAACCTGAAATTACCCTGACCATGAGAAAAAACAGGTATAAATTAAGTTTTGCTTTATTTCAGCATTGCATATCTATGAGCTTAGTTTGACAAACCGTGATAGCAAAACAATTAAAATAACTGACTTAATTGGCAAATAGAGCTGCTGAAGTTACATAAATGAACAACTGCAGTGAAAAGTCCTGTGGAGACTGAAAGGCAAACACCTGTAGAGATTTTTATAGTTCTTTTATAGTGTCCAGCCACCTCTAAACTTAAGACATCAAAATAACTAGCAGAAATTCAAGATTTTATTATAGGATGTGGACTAATAGCCTCATAGACTGTGTATTTAAATATCACGTGAATCTCTACATCCTTTATACTGTGCTGGGCTGTTGCATTAGTGAAGCAAACATTGTGCTTCTCTGTAAGATAGTAAGCTGCACAGTGGGTAGAAAACTGAGTTGTTTCTTAGTATGGACCATTGTTTTGCATAATGTGCAGATTTTAATGGCAATGCTGCAATTTAGCTGTAGCACAAATTAAATGCTGGAAACCTAGTTTTCAGAAATATCAGCAGGGTTTTTAAAGTAACCACTTTAGTTGAGTTGCTGAATGTCAAACTAAAATTTACTCTCAACTTGTAGGTTAAATTCCTGGGATTATTTAGAATTAAACAAAACATCCCTGTATGGGGGATTTCAAAATGTGTGATCCATAGGGTGCGCACGATGCAGGCAAGCACTTAGTTTGCCCTTTATAGATCACACAGCTTGCAGTCTGTTAGACTGGAGAGCTGACTCTGAATTTGCATTTCAGAAACTAAGGCAATTTCATTCACCCTGAAGTTATATAGAAACCATCGACAATGCTTGCAATTGTGTATGTGAACTACGGAAAATTAAGTCCTGTGCCATTAAATGGAGGAGTTCTCATTTTAGAGGTAATCCTGTACAAGAAATGCATTACAAGTAAACTGGGCCACAGAATACATATGCAAGATTTAAACTGCAGCTTAAAGCTCATAAAAACATCAGTAGAAAAGTCAGAATTCAACCAACTGAGAGCAAATTCAAGTCAGAGAATGGATGATGAATAAGAAAGAAGAAAACATTGCAATGGATTTACTTCAAATAGGCACTTAAGATACAATAAACTCAGGGCACACATATACAAATGTTTTTCATATTCAAACATGCATTTTTACTGTTTTATCAATGATAATTTTGAATCCTGTCTGGTTGCTGTTTGTATTCATACTTGATGATTGCTCTTTTCAGCAAGGGATTAGGTTATCTCGTATTTTTGCAAGAGGAGGATGCAGATCACAACAATTCCTAGCTTCATTCATATCAATGTGAATTAAGAGCTATGAAAAACTGTTCAGTTATCTATATTGTATAAAAAGGCACAATTTCTACTTCTTCCAGTCTCCATAAGCAATTTAGTACAATTTATGTATGGTATTATTCCCTTTCAGTCATGTTAAACTTTTCCTCATTCTTAGGTCTGATCAGTACACAACCCGGCATTATCTTGCCTGTTGCATTTTGTAAGCCTCCTCCTAATGCAGATATACTGCTGTGTGGTCTTTTTGAAGATATTTAGTGATGAGCAGATCAAAAATAAAAAACACAGCATAAAATCCACTCTAATCTGTCCACTGACTTCATAGGTGGCTGGGCTAGGAATATGAAAAAGCGCTAAATGGTAAGGATCAAGGGTAATTTCCACAGTTTGGACCATACAGCAGCCTGGACCTGTCACTCATCCTAAACTCTGCATTCAATATTAACTTCAACCTAAAGCTATCCAAACCAGGGAAGCGGTTTAGCTTTGTACCTTGTGTATAATAGTACTAGAGACTATTTTATGCTTTGACAATGAACTCGTACAAATACATACAGAGTGAGGATTTGACATTTTAAAAGAAATGTATCTTACCAAACATTCACAAGGCCACTCTTTAAGACTGCAAGGAAGATGGATTGTCAGTGGTCAGTATATAATAGCTGGTTCTATAATATCTTTAAAAAGACCCTGATTGGTTTATAGCTGATGTCACCCAATTTACTTTCTCATCCTCTGGTCCAATACCCAAATGATCCACTTTTCACAGATCTCTTTTTTGCTTATAACCAAACCTTTTGGTTTACGATAAAGTTGCAAGCAGAGAAAGGGCCAAAGGTGACCTTTCCTGCAGTATAATGTCCTTCCGAGTGCACTGTCTGTGTTGTTGAGAGACTGCGCTCCGTGAGTGATATTTTTCATCTTTAATACAACTTTGTGGTCGCGGTCCAGTTTTCCAATCTGTGGTTTTGAAGGGTACATATTCCTTTGGTTTCAGAGCAAATTATTCAAACCAGCCATATCAGGAGGCATGAAATATTTAGTAGATTATAATATACATGCAAAACAAGACATAAGGGAAACAATTCACTGAATAAAAATGAGTACAAAAGTACAAATGAGTATAAATGTTGATATTTTTATGAATGCTACCCATGAAGCTCTCACTATATAAGAATCAGACAGGTTTTTTTTAATTATAAAGTAGAGAAAAAAGATTTTAGTGTAAATGCTCAGACAAAATGTATTTCATGATATCTTTAAAAGTTGTAAAACATTTGTATAAATATGGCTAACAAACATATTCTTTCTGTGTTTTGTTAATATATACTATATCCTGTAGTGTGCAATTAGCTCAGCATTATATCGTTTGGCAGAAAGCTCTTTCTTTTTTGTGTGCTAACTTACAAAAGAGAATGTGATAGCACTGTATAACCCTCACTAGATTTCTAAATCTGTCCAGTGCAAGAAGGCATGAAATGGAACACTCTGGCCCATCATTGATTTGTTGCCAGTATAATCTGCTTTATTCAAGTCACAGTCCAACTGTTTTATCACAGCCACCCTATTTCCCAATTTCTCTTCCCCAAAGCTGACCATGCATTATGAACAAGTCAGATGTGTTCATTCAACTTTGATTTTTATACCTCTTTCAAATCAATACCCTTTGATTGATCCTCTAAAATCTGAGAATCAGTGAGCTGTACAAAAGAAATGAATTAAAGGTGGAGAATTCTCTCTTTATTGAAATGAACACCAGGTGCTATATTGGGCTTCTAATGACACAAAACAAATCTGCTCCAGGGCAATTTGTTAGCACACATTTTGCACCTGTTTAAATAATAAATCATGTCATTTCTCATTTCTTGTTTAAAACAAAGGCTTTTGGAAACAAAACTGGATATCAAATGTAATAATCATTGCTAAATTGGAAAAAGCTAAACCTTGTAACACACACTGTTAAGTTATTGAAATGTTTTTAATAAAAAGCTCTTTAATGTGTATTGCTTTTGTGAAACTGAATAGTCGATATTGCTATCCATTTGTTTCTGCCTAGTTGTGTAGTTGAGATATATTTTGAAATTCTGTTTAGATTTTTCTACCTATTCAGTGAAATATTTTGCTCTTTAGTATGTGTTTATCAGAAAGTATGTGCTAGGAAAAAGAAGCATGGCTTAAAATTATTAAAGGAGAAATAAAGCTCAACAAGGGCTAGGATTGTCACCTCACCCCTTTAATAGCAACCACATATTGAGTCCACATCCTGCTAATTAGCAATTCATTTAGACGCTTGCTCCATAGCTGAACATAAATCTGCTCAGTCTGCAGCTTATATCTAAGTTAGATACTAATTAGCCATGCAGGATGCGGATTTAATATTAAAGTCTCATGCCACACGAAGCGTATCATGCATATTTTCGGCAAAAACCTTTACCGAAAATACACTCTATGCGGTCCTACCTGTGCCTGCACCTGAATGAATTGAATACGCTCAGGTGCAGGAACATGTAGCTGATATCCGCAAAAAAAAGAGACTTTTTCTCGCGTTTTTATGCAGATATTGGCTACATGTTCCTGCACCCGAGGTTGCAGGCACAGGTAGGAGCGTATGGCGCATATTCTCGGCAAACTTTTTCGGCCATACCCAAGGGGTATGGTGGCAACCCTAACAATGGTTGGGCTGGAAATGTTGAAGATTAAAATGAAGATGAATACCTTGGGATACCCCTTATCACCTGTTATCTTTCTACTAACTAAGGCACACACATGACAAGCCTGTTTTGGTTGCCAGAGTAATATTGTGGCAACCTTAATTTCTAATTAACAGCAAAATGTAATTCTGCATCCAAAGTGCAGCATTAAGCTCTAAATAGAATGAGATTCAACATTTTTGATGTTTCTATTTGATGCTAATTTCATAACTAGTTCACCTTTAAATTATTATAAGATAACTGTTTGTTTTAAATGAATGTAAAGCCCTGCATTATTTGTTGGCACTATATAAATAAATAATGAAGACAAATTCCTAGGAAAGTAGTGCTGAACATGATCCAGTATTCTTCATGAGTCAATTATAGTTTTTTTAGTTTTTTAGGGGCCTACTTTTAGGATCTGCAGGGATTCAAACCAAGGACCTCTAGACTTTGGCTGTTTTTTCCTAACCACAAAAAGGCTGCTCACAGGTACCTGATGAGCGTGGACTTCTACCCAGCCTGCAGGGTGAATTAACCCCCACTACTCCCTATATAAAAGCCTATTTTTTTCACTTCTTGCTCGCTTCCTGGCAAGTGCATTAAGGATACGTTATTAGGTCTTGGCATTCTGTGTAACTTCAGTACTTTGTACTGTCTCTTACTCTTCTTACCTTTGTATTGCTTTACCTAATCTAAGAACTCTGGTCTTGCCTTGAACCCTACCATGCCTAAGTATTCTAGCCTGACTTGCCTTTTTATTTAATTTTTGTATCCCCTAAATTGTTTTCCTGACCCGGTCTGTCCTGTCCATTGCCTGTTTTACTCTGCTCCAATCTGTTATGTTCCAATCTGCTCTGTCCTGCTCCTGAAGGTGAAATATAAAATAACTCAGGGGCATTACAATTACACACCACACCTTTACTATATGTATTAATTTTCAATAACGTAACCAAAACTGTGTTTAAGATATACATATTGTATTTTCTTCGACATTTAATCTAAACTGGAAGCTTTACTGTCAAAATATGATACAATTTGCTATTGATTTGATAGAGCTTTGCCATTCTCAGTTACATGAATATAGCAAGTAGATTGCAGGGTTCATTTTACAGAAAGGGCATTTGTTTTCACATTTTAAGGGTGTCATGCTCATTAGGTGCTTTTCTTAATAGCTCAGTGTGTTGTTCCATCACAAGGTAATAGCTGTAACCAACAGAGATTCTACATGTGTTCCATAAAGCATCTATTTCATAAATGTTAACTGCAGCAAAAGGAGGCCTCAATTAATGCCACAGTTTAGCAGTAATGGTATAATTGCAGCACAATTATCCTTGCAAAATGTAACAAAAGGTAAAAATAAAAAAGCAGAATAGGACAAGAGATTTACATTCATTAAAGAAACTTAAAAATCCACTAAATACCACAGATATTACCTGTACCATACACTTTGATAGGAAGCCATCATTAACATCATTAACTACAGAAGATTGGCTGATTTTTAAGTTAGCTTTTTGGCAGGAAAGGGTTGCCCTTTCATGATGATAGTGCAGCTAATTTAGGGGAGAAGATGAATAGAACACTGGAGAAGATATGAAACCAAATGACAAAATTTTATATGCATTTGTGGTTGAAAATTGAAAAATATCATGTCATAGGCATTGCTAAAATGTCGCTGAATGAGCCACATGATTTGGCAGCAAATATAGAAGGCAATACCTTGTTTAAGTGGGGCAGGAAAACTAGATAAGAAGAAGGGTTGCGTCTGTATGTAAAGTATGATTTCAATTCCAGAATAAAGAAGAAGTGGAAAATGATACGGCTAAAGTTGTATAGGTCAAACTCTTCCCAGATGGTAAAGAGAACTAAACCCTAAAAATGAATATGGCTAGAAATATGGAACTTACTGCAGCAAACTAAAGGTTCTGCATCTCTATAACAGTAATCATCAAGGCCTACACAGGAGCTCACCATATTGGATTTCAATAGGAGTGTCAGTGACACCACACATGCTTAGTGTGCTCTTGGCAGCTGTTAGTGAGTTGAGTAACCGACAGCACCACAGAGGATGTGCAGTGAATCAGCAGCAAAGAAGATGCAGAGCTACAAAAGTCATCTTCAGGTGCACAAATCTTCACTGCATAAGGGCTGTGGTTGCCTTGGGCTGGTACCGGACCTCAAATACGACATTTCTACCATCCTTTTTTGCAAAGCTTTAGTTTTCCTTTAAGTTAAAAAGTAGATGTATGCTACAGCCCTTTTAGTGTAATCCCTAGTACTTCTGACTTCCTGGGTCTTCTTGAATCTGAGCTACCACACTAAGGGGCAGATGTATTATTGCTTCAACCTTTCGTCTCAAACAAACAATCATAAAGAAAACCCTGCGTGAGTTTAGAAAAACACCTCGTTAGTTGAGGTATTTTTCCCAAAGCTTTCTTAAAGGGCACCTATCACCCTAAATTTGCTTCCGCCACCAGAGGGGCGGGCAAATAGATCCCACACTCTGTCAGTGCTAGGCTGCCATGTTAAGTAGCGCTCATGTGCATAATGAGTAAAACTCGCTCATTGTGCACATGTGTATAACATATACATTAAACACAATACATTAGGGAGCAGATTTATCAAAGTTGGAATTTAGGATGTTTAGAAGTATGATTGGCAAAAATTTGGATTTAATACGTATCATGGTCGTACAAAAATATTGTGGTCCGATCCAAGGACCTTTCTGACTTTGAACCTTCTGTGCATGATTTTGGAAGCCTCCCATAGGACTCAATGGCACTCTGCAGCTCCAATCTGACCAAAGGAAAGTCAATATACTGAAGCTTGAAATGAATAACGAAACTTTCATAGTTGTTACGACAAATGCAATTTTGTCGCACAAATTGATGCAAAGCACGGAAAAGTCGTGTAAGTTAACGAAAATATATATAAAATAAATTGGAAAAAATACTAATTTTTTGTAATCGTACCCATTCAACTTTGATAAATCTGCCCCTGGATGTACTAGTACAATCATGCAATAAAACATTGCTTTATTCAATATCTTATAGATAGCCTTCTATAGTTTTAGCTAATCGTGGGAACAATGTAGATAAATATTTGTCTTTGAAGCTGTGTTGTCTAATTATTATTGACCTACATGCTAGTAATTAGACGTAAAAAGGCTCATTGTAGATAAAAAATACTCTCGCTCTTAATAGTTCCATTATAATGGCTAGATTAATTAACTGTGAAAGAGATCAAATATTTTTATACTTGAGTTGTTATTTTTCTTAACTGGGTCTGAATTGGGTATTTGGAAATTTAAGACAGACTAAAATATAGCCAGGAATGGTATTTTATTTTACTTTTATTTTAATTTTATTTCTTTGAAGCATACTTTTGAAACATATGCTTTAATGGATTACCAATTTCTATTCAATAATCTGTCCAAATTGACATATACTGTACATTACAATAACTACTGCCCATTATAACTTTTACCTTGAGCCACCAATGTGTGAAAATCTGTATTCTCATGTACAGGAAATAATGCAGAAAGATACATGGGAGTAAAAGACCCAATTTTTTCGATTCACAGGACGATGTAACATAGCAAATAAGTGTGCCCTTGGTTTGTGTGTAAGCACAGTGCAACAAACCAGTCTTACAAATGTAGTTTTCCTATACTGAATTATGTATGTAACATACTATAGTATTAGAAAGTATATTTTTCATAAAAGGTTTTCTTTATATGAAACAGCATTTTACAAATGGACCGTTTTCTATTATATATCTTTTTAGTGACCTGCAATGCTTAGTGGTATAGTTGCCCTTTAAGTAAATCCATTGATCTTAGGGGCATTTTAAGAACATTTCCTTTTATACACAATGTGACTCATTTATTAACACAGGGCAAAACTGCACCCAGGCAGTAACCAATGACAACAAATCAAATGTTAGCTTTTTTTGTTCTGCTTGCAGCTAGCTAAAAAAAGCTAATCCATGATTGTTTGCTATAGGTTATTGCCTAGGTACAGATTGACTCCATGTTGCCAAATAACTCCTAATTGTTTCCAAGCATTAAAAAATACAATTCCGCAAAATGGTGGTTTGTTGTGAGCTCAGCTGCATACAAAATTCTAGCACCCATGGTTGCAATGTTAGGTGTTGTCATCACACTGTGGCTTCACACCACTTTCAAAATAAAAGAATAACAAGGACCTGGGCTCAATTACTGTTTGTTCTTAGTGTGCAAAGTTCAACAAGTGTGTTATAATTCTTGTTTGTCTAGTTTTGTCAATCTGCCTCCTTCATACTATTCTGTTTGGTGCCTGCCCTGATCTGTGCCTGAATTCTGATGACAAACCTTGCTTTACCCTTGAGGTACCTTGCTACTGGACTTTGGCCTATTCTTCAGTGTCAAGCTTCCTATCTTAAAGTCTGTGTGGGCCTGGAAATTTCTTTGGCAACATAATACTATTCCTTCAATCGACATATTCTGTGCAATAATTTCATTTTTCTACACTGGTTGTCAATGTATCATTCATTGAAATTCTTCATAGCATAGTATTAGTTTATCTCTAGATTTTATAAGACCAAGAGGGGGGAAATATGATAACTCTAGTGGGCCATGGAATTGTTAAAGAAGCTTGATATGATAAAACCAAAGTACATCTGAAATATAGAGATTAGCAAATGTATTCATTAGCATATAATATTATCAGTAATCAGCTAATTTTTGGCAAATCATTCATTATCAGAGATTGCCTTCTGATCACAAGTTAAATGTAGAAATGCAGTTTAATTGGATAACTTGGTGAGACTGTAGGACGATAAAGAAAAGACAGAAAATATTATGGGATTTAGTAAAACAGAGTAATGTAAGAGTGATTATAACTAGGCTATAAATTATGGTGGGAGATCTGCAGCAGAACAATGACTCTCTCCCACACAGCTTTTGAGATTGATTTGGTGAGAGATGTTCTAGTTGTGACTAAACAGGACCAGCAGTTAGTACAGTAAGATGAGTAAATTTAGCATTTTAGAGGTATGTTGCAAACGTGCACTTGCAAAAAAGTGAGTCAATGTTGGGTCATGTGCTAGACAGACGGAACAAATTTTAAATTAAGACAAAAATATGTTACGAAACACAAGAATTAAGGATATCAGAAAATCCGGATCCTACTAAACCACAGCTTAATGCTCAAGTACAGCACACAGAGTGTGCCAGGCTTAAACCGACCCTTCACTGGAAGACAAACAACATTGCAAAGTACATGCAATAGATTTGGTGATTACAACAAAGAATAAAAGTCCTGTATATCCGTCTTTAACTTGGGAAGTGAAAGACCTATACAAGCTAAAGCACAAGCTTCCAACTTTTAGACTGAGCAGATTTAAATAAAGCACCAACCTCTTCCCTACTACTAGTACTACTCAGCACAAAGTAATTACAGGTAATTACAGGTCTTCCGCACACCCACATCAATAGTGTGATCCAACATCAATATATAAGCCATTTTGTGCAATAAGCTCCAAGAAAATGCCACCCCATTTATCTGGCCAGTTCTAAACTCACTTTTATCTGATTCTAATAATTCTACTGCTTTATTATACAATTCAACAAGTACTTAGTTTTACCAGCAACTTGCTTTTAAAGGACAATGAAAGGTTAATATAAATTAAAAGTACGTCTAAAGGCATTCTTTTTAAGTACTTACTGCATATCTAAATTCCCAGATCCCTGCTTGCTTCTCTGAGATATGGTGCTGGCAGCCTACAGCAGTGTGAAGACTACAGTGACATCACTGAAATCTCTCTCCCCTTCCTGTAGGTGCCAGCGGCAGCCTTCCTATTCTCTGAGCATGTGTGTAACTTGATCCTGTCTGCTGTTCTGAGCTACACATGCCCACCAGCCAATCAGAAGCGGATCTGGCAGAGGGGAGGGGGGGGAGGGAATGAAACACATGTGCAGTATGAAGCAAGGAGGGAAAGGAGGGGAGAATACCTTTTTAGAGATGGCTGCCTGTTCTAGAAAATGTGAAGTAAGTGTGACTGAGTAAATATTTGATTAGTTGAGCCAAAAGTGTGGCGTTTTTACTAAACAATAGGAGGACTATTGGGCAGTATGCTTTTTAAATTTTGACTTGCATTCTCCTTTAAGGTTAAAACTCCCAAATGGTTGCCTTTTTTATTGCCCACCAATGGGGCCTGTAGCTGGGAATGTTGGAAGCTACAACAAGAAGCTGGTCACTGCTTCTGTATACACTATAGCAAAAAAGGAAAAGTGGTGCCACTAAATGTGAAACAATTAGAGAGTGCAATGAGGTGTGACCACAAAATTCATCATAAAGACAAATACAAGAGATTAAGCTACCCCTGCCTGATGGTTTAAAATTTAGAGGTGAGCACAACATTCTGTTTTTTTTGCTACAATTTGATTATAGTGTGCACTGGACACCATTGCAACAATCCCCTTACATCATTCCAGGATGGTTGTGATCTCACAAGCATCCTGGAAGCTTTAGCATTCTTGTGGTGGAGGAATTAGAGTGGCTAGAGAAAGAAGTGTGAACTGAAACTAAAAATAGAAGTTTAGTGTCTTGAAAAGTGCAAGTTTCATGTTTTGAGAGACTATGCTTTTTCAAAGGAAACCGTGTTCCAGCAGCTGGGAACCTTGTATAGTGAGAGAAAGAACCCTGTGTCAAAGGTAGAGCTCAGAGGAATGGAAATTAATTTTTCTGTGACTTTGTGCAAAGTGATGTGTTTTTGTGAAACTATATTGGTTGTGCTAAATGAAAAATAAAATAAAGATGCAGACCTGGCATGTGAAATATATATGGTGTACTTGCCTAAACCTTACCAAATCCTATTTCTCTCACAAACAGTGGTTAGATTAAGACAGGGTTTCATCTGCAATAAAAACAATGAATTAATGCTAAAAATAATCTTTTTGGCTTTTGCTTTCCAGGACTTTATATAAGATAGTTTTATATTTTCTTACTTTGAAGAAATCGAGGCAGAATACTAAACCATTACCAAGAGGCAACAATATGCCCTAGAGGGTGACTGATGAATTAGCACAGTGATCCCCAACCAGTGGCTCAGGGGAAACATGTTGCTCACCAACCCCTTGGATGTTGCTCTCAGTGCCCCCAAACCAGGTAGTTATTTTTTAATTCTTAACTTGATGGCAAGTTTTGGTTGAATAAAAACAAGATTTACTAATAAATAAAGACTACTGTAAGCTGATCGTGTGCACAGAGACTGCCTAATAGCCCTTGTTTAGCACCTACATTAATTTTTAGGTTGCTTGTGTTGCTTTCCAAGTCTTTTTACATTTGACAGTTGCTCACGAGTAAGGAAGGTTGGGGATCCCTGAATTAGCAAGTAATATGAACCAGTCAGATATATTCTCCCCCCATAATTGCTGGTAACAGTGCTATAACTTATTTGTGAAAGTAAAGAGACCAGTAGCCTCTCCACTTTAATTCTATTGAGAAGAATTGAAAAGTGGTAAGGTGGAGTAATTATAAAATTCATCACAGATGTTTCTTATACAGGTATGGGAGTTTAATTAACATTTAAATTTTATTTTAGTAGACTTAAGGTATGGAGATCCAAATTATGAAAAGGCCCCTTATCTGGAAAACCCCAGGTCCCAAACATTCTGGATAACAGGTCCCATTCATTTTTGGTCCCATTCAGAGTCTTATTGGCAGCTCTAATACATCATTGGTGTATGTTAGTATTAGTCTGTCATTTAGTTAGCTGTCATTTAAAATATGACTCCAACTCCTGCATGGAGAGAGAATGAAAAGAGACAGATTGCAGAAAATTGTACAGAAATGGTACAGAATTTGTAATTGATTATTTTTACAAAGCTCCTTATTTCACTGAGCTGATGCTGCTTTTACATTTTCTTTTTTGTGATAGTTCCCTTTGAACTGTTTCTTAAAACCTTTAGATATATATAGTGCTTTTTAGTGAGGTGCTTTTTTAAGTTTAGCTGCACTGATGGAAACATTTTAATATATTTTTCGTATAGTTTATATGCAACAGAAAATATATAGTTTATATTTTGAGTGCTGGGTACCATTTATTCTCTGTAACTCTATATAGTAAATTAAAAAATTATTTAAAAAAGGAACATTGTTCCTTGAACAGCTTTAAAGAGGTTGTCCACCTTTTCTCACTGCTATCCAAAAAATTATAGATTATGTTCCCCTGAGTATGATAATATGTGTCATGCAAAGACTATGGGGCACATTTACTTATCCACAAACGCTCCGAGCGTTCGTTCAATCGGTCCAATCGTATTTTCGGCGACTTTTTTGATGCTTGGGCAACTTTTTCGTATTTTTAGCACAAAAGAATCGGATCGGTTTTGCCGCTGTTTACAATCGTTCGGTACAAAAATTTCGGTACTTTTGGATCGGCAATACAATATTATCGTGACTAATACGATCTTTTCGTAAGCATTTTCGGGATATTTGCGATCTTCAGAAATTTTCAGTTCAATCTGAATTTTTCCCATTCGGGATTCAAACTCGTGTTTTGATAAATCTGCCCCTATTTATCTGTGTGTTTCAATACATTGTAAACTTACTGTAATAGCTGCAGTTCACACAGAAAAGGTTTTCAGGGAGGAGGAGCGTTTCCTCCCTGAACATTCATAGCAGGAGAGAGCAGCAGCACCAGATCATGTTACCTGCTTGTAACTTTAGCAGCCAATCAGAGGGGCTTACCCCCAAATTATGGATTTTAAATTACTACCATTGATGTCTTATCGTAAAGGTAAAACAATAGGCAATATGGTCACATCCTCTAGGGTAAAAACACAGAAACCAGAAAGACGCAATGATACAAGCCTTGGGTTGAGAACTCTGGGCATGTATCGCTGCTCTGGCTTCACACAGTGCCACAGTGTAATAAAAGGAAAGGACTTTATACATCCAGGTACGGGATATAAAGTTCAATTACGGGGCCATCATACCTGTATTTCTAAATATGTGATTTATGCGTTAACCTGCCTGTGTGGGCTCGTCTATATAGGGGAGACCACACAAATGGTCAAGTCACGCATATCTCAACACGGGCGACTAATCTCCCTGTGTGCCACAGCCCTAAATGTGGCGACTAATCTCCCTGATATGACATCCCACTGGCAAGAATGTAAATCACCAGTGGGATGGCATACGCGGCGCCGACGATTTGCCGAAGTTGCCTCAATCGCGGTGCCACGTATGCCATCCCACCGGCGATTTACATTCTCGTCGGTGGGATGTCATATCAGGGAGATTAGTCGCCTGCAACAAGGGAGATTTGTTGCGGGCGACTCATCTACCCGTGTGCCACAGCCCTTAGTGTTCTAATTGTTTGCGCACCAGGCTGCATACATAGGAAATGAAGGGGTGGTAGAGCAGGTTGTTTATAGCAGTTGCTAAGATACTGTCACTTCCTGTGTTAAGCTATATAACTGGTATGATTAACCTGCTGTGCTATTGCTTGATTGAGCTTGCTAAAGTGCACCCCTAAAAAGTTAACTAAAGGATGCTTATAATGGTTCTATATTATCTAAAGGTAATCCCAACCAACAAACCCGGTCAGCCTTGAGTCTTTTTTTATGTCCCCCTGATATTGCCAATCATATTGTTCTCACAGACTTCCCACAGAGTTCACTTCAAGCTTCTTGTATTCAGAATTCATACATCACCATTTTTTAACAAGTCCCCCAACAGATGTAAGCTTCATTCTGCACATGACCTACCTCTGTGCTCTTCACCCTCCTGCATAAAGATCCTGCCTGGATTTGAACCAGGAGCCTGCAGATTATTATGCAGCATTCAGTTGCTCCATTCTATAAGAACAGAAGACTAGGTTTCATGTGTTTTGAAGTAGTCACAGTCTGTTCCATCTGTTATCAATCTGGCCGCAGATACTTCCCATAAGAATTCCAATATAATCCCAAGTCTGTTTGTCCCAATGTGTGCTGAATCCTAATCCTTATTTGGTTCCTGCCTCCTACCCTTGTGCTGTCCCTTGTATTGATTTACTGGTTTTGACCCTGGTTGTTTTCTGTTTATGAGTTTTTCTTACAATTCTATGGTTAGTAATCTGGTTCTGACCTGATCTGTCAGTTTTCCCTAGTGGTAGGCTCTGGATTCTAGTATAGTGAGAACTGAGTACTTGAGGGCCAGGCCTAACACCAAAGGTCGCTTTGAGAAGGGACACACCTGCATCCAATTAAACACTCTCAGTGCCATAAGTCACTTAAGCTCTACCTTTTCTTATTCAAGCCTACAGTCTAAGAACACAGAAACTTGATCACTTTGAACACCTTTCAAACCTACTTAATCTTCTCCTCCAAATACATTAACTACTGATTCTCTGTTCTTCATGACACACATACCACACCAATAGTGATGAGCACATTTTTTCAGCAGGCATGGATTTAAAAAAAATCCTCATTTTGCCATTGGCAAATTTTTCAAAAATCTAGGCAGAGTGAGGAAACAGTGTGCAATCGTTTCCCAAAAAAGACGCATCGAATAAGTTGCCGTTGCATCAAAAAAGTAATATGGTAACCACTTTTCACAAATTTTCCTACCAAGACCGTTACAACCAGACAAGTCACTCCCACTTTAGGTTTCACTTTACTCTCCCTTTTAAATTGTAAGCTCTGATGACCAGGTCCTTCCCCCTTTTGTTGCGAACCAATATGCAATTGTAACAATGTGCACCTACTCTGGTAAAACATTTATGTTTGTATATACATATTAGTTTGTGCCAGCATGGTTTTATGCGTAACAGATCTTGCCAGACTAATTTAGTCGCCTTTTATGAGGAGGTGAGCAGGAACCTTGATGCTGGAATGGCAGTTGATGTCATCTACTTGGACTTTGCTAAAGCGTTTGATACAGTACCTCACAGAAGGTTAATGATCAAATTAAGGAATATTGGCCTAGAACATAATATTTGTAATTGGATAGAGAACTGGCTGAAGGATAGATTACAAAGAGTGGTGGTAAATGGAACATTTTCTAATTGGACCAGTGTGGTTAGTGGAGTACCGCAGGGGTCAGTCCTTGGTCCTTTGCTTTTTAACTTGTTTATTAATGACCTGGAGGCGGGCATAGAGAGTACTGTTTCTATTTTTGCTGATGACACAAAATTGTGCAAAACTATAAGTTCCATGCAGGATGCTGCCGCTTTGCAGAGCGATTTCACAAAATTAGATAACTGGGCAGCAAACTGGAAAATGAGGTTCCATATTGATAAGTGCAAAGTTATGCATTTTGGTAGAAATAATATAAACGCAAACTATCTACTGAATGGTAGTGTGTTGGGGGTATCCTTAATGGAGAAGGATCTAGGGGTTTTTGTTGATAACAAGTTGTCTAATGCCAGGCAGTGTCATTCTGTGGCTACTAAAGCAAATAAAGTGCTGTCTTGTATAAAAAAGGGCATTGACTCAAGGGATGAGAACATAATTTTGCCCCTTTATAGGTCCCTGGTAAGGCCTCACCTTGAGTATGCAGTGCAGTTTTGGGCTCCAGTCCTTAAGAGGGATATTAATGAGCTGGAGAAAGTGCAGAGACGTGCAACTAAACTGGTTAAGGGGATGGAAGGGTTAAACTATGAGGTGAGACTGTCGAGGTTGAGGTTGTTTTCTCTGGAAAAGAGGCGCTTGCGAGGGGACATGATTACTCTGTACAAGTACATTAGAGGGGATTATAGGCAGTTGGGGGATGTTCTTTTTTCCCATAAAAACTATCAACGCACCAGAGGTCACCCCTTTAGATTAGAGGAACGGAGCTTCCATTTGAAGCAGCGTAGGTGGTTTTTCACGGTGAGGGCAGTGAGGTTATGGAATGCCCTTCCAAGTGATGTGGTAATGGCAGATTCTGTTAATGCCTTTAAGAGGGGCCTGGATGAGTTCTTGATCAATCAGAATATCCAAGGCTAATGTGATACTAATATCTACAGTTAGTACTGGTGGTTGTATTTATAGTTTATGTATGTGAGTGTATAGATTGGTGGGTGTGGGTTAGGTGTGCTGGGTTTGCTTGGATGGGTTGAACTTGATGGACACTGGTCTTTTTTCAACCCTATGTAACTATGTAACTATGTAACATATTGTTATGTTTGCATCACCTTAGACTTTAAAGCGTTGTGGGAGGGTGTTGTATAAAAAATATTTGCACTCAGACATGGCCAAATATGTTACTTTATTCTATGCTCTACACACATATTATGAGGGTAAAGTACTGCTTGTTTAAAGGGTAAAGTAAAGCAATGTAATGTTATCTTTTGGCAGGGCACCATTCACTCTAATCTTGTTTTTAACTTATTGATCCAATCAGCAACTTTAAGCATACAACAGCACACAATTTAAGTTTAGGCACGAAAAAGCATGGTAGATCAATATGTTGGATACTAGATTGCAAAAGCATGAGTGATGGCTGTTATTGTGCATGCTTTCTTTTATACTGTTTAATACAATAATCCCTTCATGAAAGAACTTTGATTAGAATGAGGGGAGGGTGAAAGAAACATTCTTCCACAAAAGCAAATCTATTTATACTATGAAGATTTTAGTCATGTGTACAACATTTTGAACAATAAACATTATCGTATATCATATGACCATATATGAATATTGTGTATATTGTGTTATCATCATAGAATAAAAAAAATCTTAAAATCTGAAAGAAATGTCTCATACTGATGTTTCAAGAAAAACAATAAATATGTAAAGCTCAGTGTGTCTGCATGCTTCTAGAAAAAGGTTTACGCTGTCAAGAGGCTTAAATTGGATCAGTTAAGACAGGGAGGACAATATATTCCAAGATAATAATTGCTTTAATTCTGCACTCTTCTCTATGACATTATTAATCCTAACCTCTCTAAGATAGAACTACAGGTGTTGCTACCTTTAACTGACATTTATATGAGCTCAAACTAAACTCACACCAGTCTGTGTATGCCAATTCCAAGCCAATTGTAGAAAAGAAAATAAATCTTTGCCCTTCTTGTTTCTGCAAGCAAGCTATTCCACAGCAAAAATGGCTTGCTCGCTAACTAATATATCACTAGATAAAAAATGTGGGCACAACAAGGACACAACATAATAATTCAAATATTAAGAATAGTGCCAGGGGATGCAGAAATAGTATAATAGTTAATTAGAATTAATAGTTCTGAAAAGTCCAACCATGGCTCTTTTTCTAGTATAATCTTTTTCTTACAATGATTAACCTTTTTAAAACATCCGCTCTTATGTTAGTTGGTGTTTAACAGTGAGATAATGTAGCTCTAATGACTCTTCAGAAGTGCAAGGTTACTTGTGAAAACCAAAGCTTAAATTCAGGGCATTTTTTTTAAAACAAATTAGCTAGAAATTAGCCACTACTGCAATCCACTTTTAATCAGGTTTTCTGTGGAAACCAAAGCTTAAATTATTTAGATTTCATAATGGATACAGGTTTGATTAAATCTGTTTACTCTTCAGTGTTTAAGTGTTTAAATAAATCAGAAATTCCTTCATCTGGAAAATCCAAACTGGCACACTACAAAGGTAAATGAAGTAGCTTGAAATTAGTGGTGGTGGCTAGTAACAAGACAAGTTAAGACAGATAAGCAAATGGATTGCAGAAGAAAAGTCAGAACCAATTTGTTTTGAAAGCTTTCTGAATTATCATGAGGATGTTTTACAAGTTTCTAAATATTAGCAGTAATATATTGGCAACCAGATGTAAAGTCAACCATCCATGTTAGCAAGAATATACCTAGAGCACCATGAGAAAGACTACCCTGGACTCTTTCTCCTCTTGATTCCAACTAGCATTACATACAATTAAGGGCTTGTTCATCAATTTCTGTGTTTGTGAATTCAAGTATGTTTTTTCTAAATCGAATTGACTGTATCAAAAGAGAACAAGCCAAAATATAACATTTTAAATTGTTATGAAGAAAAATAGTATGACTAGAATGGTAAATTAATTATTATTAAAAATATTACCCTAAAAAGAATCTGGCAGATTGCAATAAGAATCGAAAACATGGTACACAAACAGGTCTAATGGGGTATATTATTTCCATTATATTTGTTTTAGGTTAAATGTTTGCTGAATACAGGATACAAGTTACATATTTTATTTTTTTTTATATGTGATATTTTGATATATCATTATGAATGCAACCACAAATTAATTTGTTTGGACCTTGGGTATTAAACAAGCCACTACATTCTAGTGTTGGCCCTTTCAATGACCTTTAAATATCTGGCTACTTCAACAGATAAAGAGTTACAGTAATTGCTCGGCTCAGAAAGTGTCTTACTTATGTAACTGAAGTTCATAAAAATATACTGATCATAGAAAAAAAAGCACACCAGAATCCTAGAGAATGCTATAAAAAATCTATGTCTATGATGAGTCTCATTTATCCAGATCATGATATACAGTATCTAGTAGAATTAAGTCTAAAACAATTGGAATTTTCAGAGTTTTCTTGAAAATGTTAACATAGTCATCCCATATGTTGCTGGAACATCAGAAAACATCAGAATGGTCTGTGGTCTGTGCTGTCTAGTGCTCAGACTTATACATTGGGGAGACAAAACAACCTCTCTGTAAGAGAATGCCCAACATAGGAGGGCTAACTCCTCAGGGCAAGACTCAGAAGTCTTCATCTCAAGTAAAATGGACACTTTTTTGAGGACAGTGGGCAGAGAAGACAGATGGTTTGAAAGAGGTGTGAAAACCACCAGACTGGAAAAACCATCCGTGAACAGAGGAGGGGGCCTGCAATACCGCAACATACAAAGCTACTTTGACATCCTTACCCCGACAGTTTCACAACTATTCACACTTCCAGTCATGTACTTTCAAAGATTAACACCTGCCTCAATAGGAATCATGGTACCATTGTGACTAGATCATACTTTCTCACACCTGTGAGTTTCAGCCAACACCTAACTGAATAAGTGTCTGTGACTGTACTACTTTCAAGGGTTTAAATGCCAGAGAATTCCCTACCACTCATTTGAACTGAAGAAGCCACTCGGATGAGCGATGAAACGTTTTCAAGAAAACTTCTAAAAATCCAGTTGTTTAAGACTTAATTCTACTAGATACTATAAAAAGGTAGATCAACTTTCAATGTATAGATAACAATCCATGATCATTATCTTTTATTTTGATAGTTCTAGTAAGTTATGTAGCATGTTATAATACTATTAAAACAAATAAAACAAAAAATAAGAGTTACAAACTGAAATAAGGAGATTAGAGGGACCTACCTCTGTATAAGTATGTAATTGTCTAAAGAATTCAAGGTAGAAAACATAGTTTTGCACCTTTACATTTCTGCTTAGCTAAAATAAAGGCGTTGCAGGTTGTCTATTTTCCTCCTCACTGATGCTAGCGACAAATATCCAGATTTAAAAAGTTGCCAATTTTGACCACACTGTCCAACCATCTGAACATCTATGAACAGACAAAGGAATTCTTATTTTGATCAATATCAAACAAAGGACAATACTCAGACAGAGTGCCCTGAGTCAAAAAATTAAATGCATTTTGAGGTCATATTTTGCCACAATTTCTGTAAATCACAAACAAAACTGAGATTGTAATTTTTTTAGCTTCTTAATCCCAATTTCTAAAACCTGTGTTTTTGTAGGTTTTAGATGCAGAGATTTCTATTTTTTAAATACGTTTTCTTTTTATAAAATACGATAAAAGATTTGTGAAGTACATATTGTTGTAAAAACAGATATCATATGGCCACTAAATCATTACTTACACAAAAAAATGATGGGATAAAATAAAGGCTATGTTAAGTAATAAATTCCAGCACGCAAGGCAGCTGATAAGATATATTTACATTTAGCTTTTTCATTCTTTTTTATTTTGTTCCACACAACATAGTATTCATGCAGTTTTTTAGATACAGGGCTGACTGACAGAGGACAAAGGGGTGTTATTACCAGAGCATATTCAGTGGGACAATCTTGGATTGAACTACTACTGAAATCAATATTGGGTCAAGGCTAAAAGGCTATTTATATGGGTAACCCAGAAATAGATCATGATTTAGGAATGATAACAGATACTGAAACAAGCTTGCTTACAGAACCAGAGTAACCAGAGTTATTTTTCTCTAAATCAACTGTTTCACGGGGAAGAAAACCTTTTGTATGCACAGACTGCATCCCTCAGTCATTTGCATTCAGGATTTAATTGGGCCCAGCATTTTTTACAGTCTCTGTTTATAGGTATATAAAATGCTCTAATGTTTTTTTTCAACTCAGTATTTTTCAAGTCAAATATTTATGCAGTTATAACAAGGACATTATATTATATAGATGATTTCATGTGTCTGACTGTTTAAAACTTCTTAATAACTTTTTACCTTTTACTTCTTTCCTCTGTTTAATTTAAAAAAGAAAGAAAAGTTGTTTAGCTTTTTTCTTGCCTTTTTACCATAAAATGAAATGAAATTATTTCTTGAACTGTTTCCACTTAATACGATTGCTGACTATAGGGTACTATTGTACTACCTAAAATATTTTTTACCAACACTTCCAAAATTTAAATAACAAAAAAGATGCTTAAAACACAAAGAAAGGCTCAAAGAAACACCGTGCCTAGACTGTAGCAAATATTTGTATCTTCTCATCTAAGCCATCTTTCTCGTTTCTGATATGAGTAAATCTAGGTGTTGACCTCAGACCTTCCTGAAAATTGAGCTGACCTAGAATCATTGGCAGGTAAAGTGCAGTAATAATAGCAGTTGAAAATCAATACAATGTTCTTTACAGGGTCAGTCTAAAGACATTTCAGTTTCAATGACAAAATGTTATTTGCCACAAAATACAATTCTAGCAATTTGGTGCCAAATAGTAAAGCCTGTATTATGGTGCATAAGTAGTATAAATCTACTTTTATATAAGCTATAATTATTGTGGTTAGCAAATGTTAATTACAAGTAAGGACTAAAAGTTATGTGATACTATAATACATCCAATAAAACTGTACTAAAAAGACAACCTACATCAGGTAAACAAAGCAATAATACCTGACTGTTAAAAATGAGATATTAGACAGGATGGTATCTGGGTATTTTTGGCCATATGTACTTACCTTGAAAACAATTATCACTGACCCACCATCTTTAAATTTACCATGCATTTTCTACAAGTTTGAATTGTTTTCTATAGCGTATGTATGTATATTTCTGTTTATGTTTTGAGTAATATGTGCTTTTACATTATACAATGTCGTTAAACATCAACATGGATATTTCAATTATTGATATTTTATAACAAAATACATTTTGATTTATAAACACACATAAACAAACAATTATTGAGTTAAAATACAGTGAATGTAGTGTTTTATGTAAAATGAATCATAAAGGATTTGCAGCAAAATGAATAGGGCAATAAGAACTGACATTTCTCAGAAATGTGGAAGTCTCCAGAAAAAGCAAATATGAAAATGACACAAAAAACATCTGAAATAACTATAGCCCAAAATCTCTTTTTTTAGTTTTGATTGAAGCTTTAGGGTTCTAATAAATAAAGATTATATGCATGACATGGCTCTTGCTTATCAGGAAGAAGCAGTTAGTATTAGATTAAAACAAATTTAACATATCTATATCTTTGCTGAGGGCACTGAGAATTTTAGCTCTTGGCCAATCAAATATTTAAGGTTTTTGCAACAATAGATGTATAAATTAGAATACGTTTAATATATTTAAATTCAAAATGACTGCTTTTGGATTTTATTATATTTGTAATGCTGAAGTTACATTTCAGCCAGCATCATATAAACTACACATAAAATGACAGCGGTAACATATTGCATCAACATTTTTCTAATTAGGATGCAATTGTTCAAGTGAATAAATTATGTCCAATAATACATTTTAGATATTCTGGTTGCTAAGAACCAAAAGGTAATAAACACTATGGGGCTGATTTACTAACCCACGAATCCGACCCGAATTGGAAAAGTTCCGACTTGAAAACGAACATTTTGCGATTTTTTCGTATGTTTTGCGATTTTTTCGGATTCTTTACGAATTTTTCGGATCCAATACGATTTTTGCGTAAAAACGCGAGTTTTCCTATCCATTACGAAAGTTGCGTAAAAAGTTGCGCATTTTGCGTAGCGTTAAAACTTACGCAAAAAGTTGCGCATTTTTCGTAGCGTTAAGTTTTAACGCTACGAAAAATGCGCAACTTTTCGCGTAAGTTTTAACGCTACGCAAAATGCGCAACTTTTTACGCAACTTTCGTAATGGATAGGAAAACTCGCGTTTTTACGCAAAAATCGCATTGGATCCGAAAAATTCGTAAAGAATCCGAAAAAATCGCAAAACATACGAAAAAATCGCAAAGTACCGATCATTACGAAAAAAACGCAATCGGACTCCATTCGACCCGTTCGTGGGTAAGTAAATCAGCCCCTATGTATAACAGTTATAATCTTTAATGTGTCTGTAATAAATGTTTTCATATTTTAATAGACAGCAATTAATATATTAAAGAGATACTGATACCATAAATTAAACCCTTTTTTAAAACTTTTTTTAAAACATTTTTATATCTATCATAACAATGTCTTTGCATGCCATTATGGCTTATGTTCCCTTAGACATCACCTGACAGAAAATAATGTAGCTCTAACGGTAATAGGAGGAAGTGTGGGAGCAAAAGGCAGAACTTTGTCCTTTAATTGGTTGATGTGACCTAACACATATGTGTGATCCCAGGAGGCGGCCCTTACTACTTAAAATGGCAATTTTCTATTTAGAATTACCCAATGGGGCATACGCGTATAGGACCCATTATCCAGAATGCTCGGGACCAAGGGTATTCCAGATAAAGGGTATTTCTGTAATTTGGATCTCCATATCTTAAGTCTACTAAAAAAATCAATAAAACAATAATTACACACAATAGGATTGTTTTGCACCCAATAAGTATTAATTATATCTTAGTTTGGATCAAATACAAGGTACAGGTATGGGACCTGTTATCCAGAATGCTCTGGACCTGGGATTTTCCGGATAAGGGATCTTTCTGTAATTTGGATCTTCATAACTTAAGTCTGCTAATAATCTTTTAAATATTGAATAAACCCAATAGTTTTGGCTCCAATAAGGATTAATTATATCTTAGTTGGGATCAAGTACAAGGTACTGTTTTATAATTACAGAGAAAAAGGAAATCATTTTTAAAAATAAGAATTATTTGCTTATAATGGAGTCTATGGGAGATGGCCTGGATAATGGGTTTCTGGATAAGGGATCCCATACCTGTACTGTTTAATTATTACAGAGTAAAAAAAATCCATTTTAAAAATCTGAATTATTTGATTAAAATGGAGTCTATGGGAGACAAGCTTTCTGTACTACAAAAAATGTATTTAAAATGTTTATTTAGATGAAGCAGGGTTTTACATATGAGCTTGTTTAAGCAATATATTTTTATAGAGACCTACATTGTTTGGGGTATAGTTTTTCTTAAATTGGTTCCCACAAAAACTGACCATAATTTTTGTGAATTTTATAAGGGACCTTAGATTGTGAACTCCACTGTGGTAGGGACTGATGTAAAAGAGTTTGACCCTACTATGAAAAGTACCATCTAAGGCCCTATTCAGCTGGCCATGTGCCCAGTTACAGACATTACATGTGCCCCCAATTACATAATAGAATTTCCCTTGAATTGATAGACCCCGCCCTCAAAGCTGAGACTGTTAAGCCTTAACTTTAGCTTTACAATATATAATGCAAACTTCACAAAAACATGTGGAATGCTAGCTAAACACTGTAAAGAATGCTGCATAAGATATATAGTAATTATAACTGCGCTTTGCTGTGCATTTTCACTCAGGAAATGCAAGCTGTAGTTGTAAAAATGCTTTATTTAAAGATTTATTTTGCATTTATAAACAGAACACAGACCCACTGAGTGTAAGTAGAGTGTGCTAAAATTAAAAAATTAATCAATTCTGCTGTTATATCCTGACCGCTTTATTTTGTTCTAAAGTATTCAAGCTGATTGTTAGCACAGCATGTTTCAGAGGGTGGCATTGCTGCCACTGCAGGAGCATCCCGTAAGACTGACCTTTGATCTCAGAATTCCATGCAGCTTTGTAGAACCCTTCCTGTGGATTTATTAATATAGTTGAATAAAGTATAATTGAAAAAAACAGTGTTCAGGAAACACTAGAAAAGTTTACAACAACCTGAGAATTTTAAAAGCGTAAAATGACTTCTCCAAATATAAAAACTCAACACAAGTGCCATAGTAATGTTTGGAAGGGTTTATTATTCTTAGTATGGCATATTTCATTTGCATCAGAATTATTTTACCTCAGTTATTATATAAATAAAGAACATTTTACCCAGACATTTGTTTATCCAGACATCTGTCATTTTATTTTAAAATGAATGGTGTGCCACGTGTGGTGTGAGCCAGATGGGAAAGCCAGCTAGGTGGAATAATTATCTATGGGGAAGATTTAAAGCTCACTGCAGTAAAATTTCCCTGCTCGCTGTTGATTTCTATGGGATTTTTTGAGGTGTATTTATTAAATGGTGAACTTTTACCCAATAATAAATATGCCCTTAAAACTCCCATAGAAATGAATAGGGAATGGATGGAATTTTACTGTGGTGAGCTCTAATCTCACATCTTGATGACTCTGCCCCTGTAAGTACAGACATTTTTGTATGCGTACAAAGCAATTGTGCATTTCACTATAATTTTGCATATTTTGAAAAACATGCCTGTCACGACTTGCAGTGTGACAAACCACAAACCATTCACCAGTGAATACCCCAGGGCTAGCGTTTTAGCCTTTATTTACTGAGAAACTTTAATTTAAAAACACAACTAAAGAAACTATGGTATATTTAATTAAAAGTGTATATCCATATACAAAAACAGTCAGAGAGACACGGTTTGGAGTTTATTTCCCAGGGTTGCTCAGTGACACTGTGGAGTAAGAGTGACAGGTCCGCAGCTCACACCATATTTAGCAGTGCCACTTATTGGCCTCCAATCCAGTTACTAATAGCCACATTCACAGCATTCTGTTAACTTGCTCAAAAGAACTAACTCCCACAATGGTTCCAGATTCCGTAGGATAAATTCAGTGATACACTTCCAAAATGAATGTGTTACTTTTAAAGGGTTGTTTCACCTTTGAGTTAACTTTTAGTATAATGTAGCGAGTAATATTCTTAATTTATAATTGGTCTTCATTTGAGGTTTGAATGATAGACTGTATTATGAATGGGGGAGAGCCTCAATAAAATAATAAGTCATAAAAAGTAATAATAACAATATAACTGTAAACTCACAGAGCAATAGATTTTTGGCTGCAGGGTAAGTGAAAAAAAAAATAATTAAGACCAATTGAAAAGTTGCTTAGAATTGGTCATTCTATAACATACTAAAAGTTAACTTTTAAGGAATAGTTCAGTGTTAAAATGAAATTGTGTAAAATAAATAGACTGCACAAAATAAAAATGTTTTCAATATAGTTAGTTAGGCAAAAATGTAATCTGAGTTATAGTCTAACATAATAGCCATAACACTAGCATTTGTCTAACATGATAGCCATAACACTCCTTCCTCCTTTACTTTCTTTCT
Source organism: Xenopus tropicalis (assembly GCF_000004195.4). NCBI lineage: Eukaryota > Metazoa > Chordata > Amphibia > Anura > Pipidae > Xenopus > Xenopus tropicalis. The sequence goes on along the minus strand of NC_030679.2, from coordinate 72,684,446 downwards.
AAGCTTTTAGCAGTCAGTAACCAATCAGTGACTTGAGGGGTGAGGGGTGCCTATGGGATATAACTGTTCAGTTAGCTTTCATTTGAATCTGACCTGCGTGCTTACAAACTTACTGAACAGTTATTTCCCATGTGGCCACTAACTAAGGGCTATGACAGACGAGGAGATTAGTCGCCAGCAACAAATCTCCCTTGTCGCGGGCAACTAATCTCCCCGAAATGCCACCCCACCGGCTAGAATGTAAATCGCCGGTGGGATGGCATATGCGGCCCTGCGATTTCCCGAAATCGCGGTTGTTTCCTCTCAAGGCAACTTCCGAATATGCCATCCCACCGGCGATTTACATTCTCCCTGTCTGCCACGCCCCTAAGAGGTCAGAGAGCTGAAAGCAGGAAGTAGAGTTCTGGCTGTTAGATGTAATCTGCTCACTACAGCCTTTATAGATTACATTTTTGCCTAACTAACTATATTACAAATATTTCTTATTTTGCGCATTCTTTTTATTTTACCCAGTTTTATTTTTACAATGAATTGAGAGGGATGCTATTATATTCTTCAGCAATAATATCCATGGAGCTGGCAACATGTCCCATCTGATATAAGATGAATGTCTTTTTGCATGGGAAGTTCAATATTAATCTACCTTAGCCAAATGTTATTAACTGTGCCTTTTATTCCTCCTGCAGAGCCTCCTGGAGAAAACAGTTTATTCATTTGTTTGAGTAGCTCTTACTTCTAACGTCCTGGTGCAGCAATTCCACTGGGGAGGGGGGGAACTATAAGATGCATTACTATTTACAGTGGAAACTAGAAATTAAGTAGAAATTAAGCAGGATCAGTTACTCATACTTTTTGCCCACACTGTGTGATTAGTACTTTTACAGAGATTCAAAGACAAAACATCACATAAGTACTAAGTTAAATTCATAAATACTAAGGGGATGTCATTACCATTTGTGTGGGATGTGCAGGTAATTTAATAAAGAGCATGATGTTGCTCTTCCTAGAAATATACATACAGTACTAATGCGTTTAAAATTGACAACGCTGTGTTGGGATAAAAGTTTGAAGAAAAAAGTTTGAAAGTGACAAAAATATACATAAAAAATATATATAGAATTATTTATAGCCTTAATTCTTTATAGCCCTAAGTTGGGTTCTTCTAATCAAATTCTAATCCTAATAAATGTAAATGACTACAAATAAAAACTTTTGTTCAAGTTAATGCTACAGTATGACCTGTACACATGTCAAATTATGCATCACTGTTTGGTTTATATTTTAATATAGGGTAGTGGCATTGTTCTTTTGCAATAATGGACATTTATAGTAGTTAATTTAAAGAGCAGAGGGGAAAATTCATATAGAAATATTGTTGGGAATGAGACAAATGTTGTAGAAAGTTGCCAAAAAAGAGTTTTTAAAAAAGTGCACTCCACTGCTGGTATGTTTAGATGCATAGAATAACTTAGTAACTGAGGTCATCAGTCTATCTCTGTGGCAGTGTATGGCTATTTAATCAATTATATTTATAATGTTAGCTGTTTTGGCTTGGTTGCTTCTCCTCTGTCTGATAAACTTATTATTATATTATATTATGGAACCTGGTGAAAGGAATTATGCACATTTCAAAGTGACAGCTTACTGCTATAGCAAGTATGTACATAAAATGTCAGTATGAAAGGAATAGTCATAATTTTACACACATTGCCCCCTATAGTATCATCTGTCCTATTTATGTACATTTAGCAAATGTAAACAACAGGTCTACATCATATAACATAGTATACTTGAATTTGAAAAACAAATTTAGGGAGTGGAGAGCAATATAACATGAAAACAATTGAAAAAACACATTTTTAAAAAATAGACATATCTGTAAATGTTTTTTTGGAAAGCTTTATGTATATTTCCAGATAATTAGTGGTTTATATTAGGCAGTGATCCCCAACCAGTGGTTCGTAAGCAACCTGTTGCTCTCCAACCCCTTGAATGTTTGGGTTTTTGGGCAAGTTTTGGTTGCATAAAAAACAGGCTGCCAATCAACATTGGGGCTATTAAGTAGCTAATTATAGCTCTTATTGGCACCCCCAGGAACCTTTTTCATGCTTGTGTTGCTCCCCAACACTTTTTCCATTTAAATGTGGCTCACTGGTATAAAAGGTTGGGGATCCCTGATATAAGGTCTCTGTTTTGTGAATTGTCACAAATTGGTGTCAAGAATTCATGTGATGTAAAAGTATGTATGTTTTTTTTCATACATTCCTTATTTAGATTTTGTTTATAAACGGTCTCAGTGCATTATTTAAACTACTATTGAATAAACATAGCCAATCGGGTAAGATCAAATGATACACGAACAGATGAAACTTGGGGGGAGTAGGAGAAGGAGAAAAGAAAAAATGATAAGTCAGTGCATCACTCAAATCCGTTATTAAAATCCCAATTTTGCATTATGGAATAAAGAGGTGGGGTGAACTGGACAATTTTACTAGGGTATACATAAGGAATTAAAACAGTAATCTCACGATAATGAAGCTTGAATGAATCTGAAACTTTTGTACTCGGTGCGACAATACAATTTTGTCGCACAAATTTTGTCTCAAAGTACGGAAAAGTTGCGAAAAATACAAAAAAGTTGTGCAGGTACGAAAAAGTCACTGAAAATACGCAGATCGAACTCTCGGAGCGTTCGTGGATTAGTAAATGTGCCCCTTTGTGTAGATGCTGAGACTTAGGGGGACATTTACTAATCCACGAACGTTCCGAGCGTATTTTCGGCGACTTTTTCGTACTTTGCAACAAAATTTGTGCGGCAAAATCGTATTGTCACGCCGAGTAGTTTTGCATTCATTCAAGCTTCGTTATCGTGACTTTCCTTGGGCCAGGTTGGAGCTGCAGAGTGCCATTGATTCCTATGGGAGGCTTCCAAAATCATGCACAGAAGGATCAAAGTCGGAAAGGTTTTCCCACTGTTTACAATCGTTCGGTACAAAAATTTCGGATCGCCAATACAATATTATCGTGACTAATACAATTTTTTTCGTAGGCATTTTCGTGATATTTGCGATCTTCAGAAATGATAAGTTATCGTCACTTTCCTTGGGCCAGGTTGGAGCTGCAAAGTGCCATTGAGTCCTATGGGAGGCTTCCAAAATCATGCACAGAAGTCGGAAAGGTTTTCCTGCATTTTACAATCGTTCGGATATGAACATTTCGTGACTTTCGTATTGACTAATACGATTTTTTCGTAAGCATATTTGTGATGTTTGCGATCTTCAGAAATTATCGTATCCAATCCGAATTTATCCCATTTGGGATTCGAACTCACTTTTTCATGAATGTGCCCCAAAGAGTTGCCAAATTTCATGTAATCTTAATTTTAGCAGTATTTACCCAGTGCATATTTCCGAATGGCTCAGACTGCAAACATCCCAGATAGGTATTCTGTATACATATTTTGTTGTAGATGCTGCACTTCAAATCTTGCCATAGTTAGTGATGAGCAAATCTGTCCCGTTTCGCAGAAAAATTAGCGAAACAATGAAAAAATTAGTAAAACTCTGAAAAATTCATGAAGCAACCCTATCATGTGACTTTTTTGACGAGAGCACTTTTTTTTTTTTTGACGCGCACATCTTTTTTTTTGGCGTGTGCAAATTTGCCACAAATCCATGCCTGACGAAAAATTTCGCTTATCACTAGCCATATTTAGATGAGCTCTTAATAAGCACACTTTGCATGGAGGATACTATTAAAATGCACCTGATAATAATGGATGAACTGTCATATTGCAGTGCAGTGAGATGAAATCTATGAAAAAAACACAATGAAGCTGAGAACTGAGTCACTGATTGTGCACGGTGAGTCATAAGTGCTGGATATCTAATAACCATTACTATAATTATTGTGGCTTTTAGAATGCTTATATTTTCCAGTACTGACAGACTCCATTGCTTGCAATAAAAAAGGACAAATACGCACTTACTCTCTTTCTCTCATATATGCACACACTTCCATTAGAAACAAAAATCTATCCTTGTTTACCTGGTTTTGTTTTGTAACTAAATTTCCTGAATAGAAAACAGCCTACCAGCCTCTGGGACACATTGCTAACAGATGTGTGCTTCTTCCAATATGCTCTACTGCCATCTTTTGGGCATTTAAATGAGCTGGGTACAAAAATATAGAGATCTCATCAAGTTTAGCTTTTGCACTGCCTTCTCTAGGTTTATTAAGAAAATACCATCATTAAAACAAGAGACACCAAAACAACAAAACTGCAAGTTAGAAAGAACAAAAGTAAGTTAAAGAAGAAAGGTTAAAACTAAGTAAGAAAAGGTTATGTAAATACAGCCATAAACACTTATGGTACTGCTGTCCAAAGAATCACAGCATTTATTTTCTTCTATTCTGTACACATATTCTTTGGTATTAGACTTACAGTACTTCTCTCAGCTCAAACCTTCAGGGCTTGGGCTTGAGCATGCTTGGTTTGCTACGCTCTCCCTCTCCCTGCCCCCCTCTCTTCTGTAATCTGAGCCAAGAGCACAGAGATGCAGGCTGAGAAGTGAAGTCAGGCCCAGCTAAAATGGCAGCTGCTTTCTTAAACAAACACAGAGCTTCTAGGGCTGCTTTAGGTATGCTAAAGCATTCTACTGAATAAATATAGGATTCTAGCTTGCCCCATTGTGGCTTATCTGTTGGGAAGAAACTGCATCGGTAGATTTCCTTCTCATTTAAGTATACAAATTATATATATATATAAATATATTATACACTAACAAACCCATTCACCAGTATCAAAAAGAAGTGAACATTAGCACATTTGCATTCATATACCTTCAAAGACATACAGTAGTTACTTGGTCATGGAAGAGCTTTGCAAATCATTATTAGCTCTAATTGGGTCTTGCTCCAAACCAAATAGTAGTAGGGGAAAAAAATGGCACATTTGTTCTGTTCTGGAAATACACCTTCTCAACAAGCAATGTATCTTTCCCCCACACAAGAATACTAGAAAATCTGAGATGGTATCTAGACTGACCTTGTGCTAATTCATGTTTCTAGAAAAGTGTTACATGGTATTAATAACTGCAAATGGTACATTGGAACTGTCATGTATTCTGCAAATTATAAGGTTCCCAAGAATCCTGAAGATCAGAAGAGGTTTTTATCTGCCATTTAAAGGAAAAGTAAACATTGCAGATCTCTATACAAATATATTACATAAAACAGCCCTAAATAAAACACTACTTCATTTAAATAAATCATTTTAATAAAAGTATACTTTTCAAGTAGTATTATCCTAAAAGAAAAACATTTTTTGGAGGTTTATCAACATTCGAGTTCGATTTTTTTTTCACACGCAAACTCAATTCACAAACTTGAAAATTGATAAATAAGCTGATTTAAGTACTATGGGCCACCCCTTGACTCATAGGATTCACTGTGCTTACAAACAAACCAAGGGCACACATATATGCTAGACCAGCATTCTTCTAGCGAACGTCCAGTCTTTGCAAAACAAGCTGGATGAACTAAGAGCCAGGATAACTTTTCATAGGGACATTAAGAACTGCAACATCTTTGTTTTTACAGAGACATGGCTTGTCCCTTCCATCCCTGACTCTGCCATTGTTCCTGAGGGACTCTCCATTCACCGCCGGGACAGAACAATAGACTCAGGTAAATGCAGGGGGGGTGGTGTGTGTGTACTGACCAACAAACGGTGGTGTACTGATGTACAGACAGTTTCATCTGGGTGCTCTCCTGATCTTGAATATCTTATGATCAGATGCAGACCTTTTTATCTGCCCAGGGAGTTTACAGCAATATTTTGTACCGCTGTTTATATTCCTCCCCACGCCGACACCACACAGGCACTGGATGAACTGTTTGATGCTATCGACCGGCAGGAAACATTACACCCGGAGGCTGCTTTTATCATGGCTGGCGATTTTAATAAAGCCAACATGAAGAAAGTTCTGCCGAAGTTTTACCAGCATGTAAACTTTCCAACGCGTGGTGAGAACATCCTGGACCATGTTTACACTCCGTACGCACATGCCTATAAAGCCCGCCCTCGACCAGCCTTCGGCAAATCAGATCACTCCTCAGTCCTGCTGCTGCCAGCCTATAGGCAGAAGCTGAAACGCGAGCAGCCTATGATGCGTTCGGTTCAGCGCTGGACCGACCAGTCAGACAGCACCCTGCGTCACTGCTTCAACATCACGGACTGGGAAGTCTTTCGGACTGCCGCTGACAACAACATCAACAACTACGCTGAGTACGTAATGGACTTTATTCACAAATGCATCAATGACGTCGTACCGCGTGTTAATGTACGGACTTACCCCAACCAGAAGCCATGGGTTAATGGAGAGGTCCGCGCAGCGCTCAGAGCGCGGACTGCAGCCTTTAAATCCAGAGACCCAAGTGAGTACAAATCATCCCGGTATACACTCAGGAAAGCAATAAAAACAGCTAAGGGACAGTACAGAGAAAAGGTGGAGTCCTGCTATAGCAAATCTAACATCGGGAACATGTGGAGTGGACTGAAGACCATCACAGACTACAAAGGAAAGAGCTGCAGAGTGGGGGAGGTAACTGCTTCTCTACCTGATGAGCTGAACACCTTCTATGCACGCTTTGATAAACACCTATCTCAGGAGCTTTTGTTGGAAGAGGACGGTCGCCCTTATCAGATATCTCAGGCAGACGTGTGTAAACACTTCAGAAAAGTAAACACACGGAAAGCTCCTGGACCAGATAACATCCCAGGTCGTGTTTTCAAAGCCTGCGCCCATGAGCTAGCAGATGTCTTCACAGACATTTTTAACCTTTCCCTGCTCCAGTCTGCTGTCCCAACATGTTTTAAGAGGACCACCATCATCCCTGTCCCTAAGAAAATGAATGTGAGCTGCCTAAATGACTATCGCCCAGTAGCACTCACCTCCATTGCCATGAAGTGCTTTGAGCGTATAGTCAATCTTTACTCCCTGCTTCACTTGATCCACTCCAGTTTGCCTACAGGTCAAATAGATCTACAGACGATGCAATAGCAATTGCACTTCATACTGCCCTCTCCCACCTGGACCAGAGAAACACATACGTGCGGATGCTGTTCATTGACTACAGCTCTGCTTTCAACACCATCGTACCATCCAGACTTGTCATGAAACTCTGTGACCTGAACAAACAGACCTCAGGTGGTTCGGATCAGCAACATCACCTCATCCACACTGACACTTAGCACCGGTGCCCCCCAGGGATGTGTGCTCGGCCCCCTGCTGTACACCCTGTTCACCCACGACTGTACAGCAACACACAGCTCCAATACTATCATCAAATTTGCAGACGACACCACCATCATCGGCTGCATTTCTGATGGAGATGAGTCGGCTTACAGGGCAGAGGTGAGAGCCCTGACATCATGGTGCCGGGACAACAACCTGCTGCTCAAAGTCAGCAAAACTAAGGAGCTCATTGTGGATTACAGGAGACTGCAGGGAGGAGGCCATACCCCCATTCACATTGAGGGAGCAGAGGTGGAGAGAGTCAGCTGCTTCAGATTCCTGGGCATCAATATCAGTGAGGATCTGAGTTGGTCTCACCATGTTGGTGTGATCACAAAAGCTGCAAGACAGCGGCTCTTCTTTCTGCGGCGCCTGCGAAGGTTCGGCATGGACTCCAGAATACTCACAAACTTCTATCGATGCACCATTGAGAGTATTCTGTCTGGCTGTATCACCACCTGGTATGGCAGCTGTAATGCCTTGGACCGCAAAGCTCTGCAGAGGGTGGTGAGATCAGCAGAGCGCATCACCAGGACTGAACTGCCGGCCATGCAGGACCTGTACAGACAGCGCTGTAGGAGGAAGATGCAGCGGATCATCTCTGACCCCAGCCACAGACTTTTCACGCTCCTACCATCAGGCAGGCGGTACAGGAGCATCCAGACCTGCACCAGCAGATACAGAGACAGTTTCTACCCACAAGCCATCAGGCTTCTGAACTGCTGACATTCTACCCAAACCAACACACACTCCCCATAACTACTGGACTCTTCACAGTGTCACTTTAAATCCTCACTGCACAATTTCAAATATTGCATTGCATTTTATTATTGTAAATACTTGTACCTTTATTGCACACTTTTATTATATTTAATATTTGTATTTTTTTTATTTTTTTTTTTTTTGTCTATGTAAAGTTGGGAGGAACACGGGTCAAAAAAATTTCATTACAGTAATGATGCTTCATTGTTATTTGTATATGACAATAAACTTGAAACTTGAAACCACATCGGTCAATTAATGAACAGACCTCTGTCTTTTGCTCCCACACTTCTTCCTGTTACAGTTAGAGCTGAATTATTTCCGGTGATCTCTGAGGGAGCACACAGATCATCACAAAAATGAATAGAATGTAATATGTAATATATTTTCAGTCTTAAGGCTGTTTTAACTTGCTGATCATAAAAACATTCATTTTACAGTACAAACAACTTTACAACAGAATGTCATAGTTTATGCCAAGTCCAAAGAACAGGATAGGTGATACAAACCCAGGGAAGATGTTCCTTCCATCTCAGCTAATTGCCAGAGACACACACCTAGTAGAAACCTGTACAGATAATTGACTGTCTGTCTAAGTTTATATGTCTAAGGACAGATTTAGTGATATAGACAATTAATGATTAATGATATTATGGAGCATTTTCACTGAACGTGTATCCAGAACAGATCCCCCATACTGCAGAAAACCATCAACGCTAGAAAACAACCAGGCTAGTATGCACCAGAAACCTATTAAGCTCCTGGTACAAGCTAGACCACAGTCTGTATCTGCAATAACAACACAAAGAAGTAACAGTTGTGATCAAGCACCGCTGAAAACATCCTTGCACTTGTTCATTTATACTTACATTTATTCTAAGCCAAAAAAAGTTGCACCAAAGTAAAAAGAGTTTTACATAGATAATTCAGAAAACTTCCATTTAACATATTCGCAGGTATAATAACTTATTCTACCACTGCTATTTAATATTTCATTAGCCTTAATGTGCTAATTAACTTTATGTAGCTAGCCTCAATTTTTAAACCCACTTAACCTTTAAAAATAATTACTATGTGATTTAAATCACAAAACTATTTATGCAGAAGCATATTAGATACTGTAAAAAGAAAAGTGTGCTACGAGTCGGCCTTGCGTTGAGAGATGTCATGATGCTAGTGTTTATGATTACCATTTCAAATAATTTTGCTAACATATAGCAGACCTGGCAACCTTATATGCAATTGATGAAGAGAAATTACCATGTAGTTAATTGTTCCCTCTTACTCTTAGCTCAGAAATGGCACAGAAGACCAAAGTTTTTAGAATAAAATTGTTAGCTAATCATGGCCAGGCTTAGTACCTACCCTTGTTCATGGTTTTATGCAAAAACATGTCTCTGCAAGAACCTTAGGTAGTTATAGACATTCTGTAAATAGACATCAGATTGTAAATAAAGGTAAGTGCAAACTTGTTAACCAGTGTAATTATGATCTTAAAATATCTCTATTAAGTATCAAATAGATATCCTGAGACAATGAAAGTTGCTAGGCAAATGTGCCTGAAAGAATAGACCAAAATGACTCATTGACTCAATGAACATAATTACCCCAAATCAATTAAAGGAGAACTAAACCCCCCTAGTTACAAAAGCCCCTCAACTGCCCTCCATCACCCCCCTTCACCTCTACCTTGTCAATTACATTGAAAAGTTGCCGTATTTTAAAAACTGAGCTAAAAAAGCAGAGCAGCGCAACAGAGTACCTAGGCTCCATCTTCTGTCCATTAAAAAAAACACTTTGGGTCTCACCGCCGACACGGACCCTGCATGAGCATGCTCAGTTAGAAATGATTCCCAACTAACCCCAAATGCGCATGCTCCTGTAGGGTCTGTATTGGCAGTGAGATATAGGTATTTTGCCATCAGTGGAACTATTTCTTAGTATGTGGCCATGAAAATGTCTTTTTGCAAAACTTTTCAATAAACAATAATATTATTAAAAACAAATAAGGTCTTTAAAACAGTAATTAGAGAGCTCAATTCATAGCATGGCAAAGACTGAAAGAAATCTAATTCTTCTGTTTCCCTTTCTGAACAATATATAGACAACTGCAGCCAGAATATATTTAAATAAGTGAACAACACATAAGCACAAATTTAAATGTTCATTTATTTGTAGTGCTGCTAACCTGAATTTATAGAAAAAAAAAACCAACTTAAAACATTAGCAGACTAGGCTTGAAGACATTTTCATTGCTGCATTGCATAATAAATATATGATTTTTAGTTATACGGGTACTAAAATTAGCATTTCTCTATCACATAACTGTATATCTCTGTTGCATAACTAAAAACTCATTGTTATTAATCCAGTGTATCCATCTACATGTCTTAAAGGGTGCACATTAATGCTCTAAGTTGTAACTCCTAACAGAAAGCCATACTCTACAGAGAAATATCAGTTAGCACTGACACATAACTCTTTAAACCAAACTGATGGCTGCCATCTCCTATCCATTCAAGCGTACTGGGAGCAATGTCTGTTTATGTGACCTGTCTGCAGGTCAAGTCTGTGCTGATTTATAACATATTCACTTGCATGTAGTGTCTATTTTGGAAAGCTTTTCCTCACTTGAGGGCAATAACTCTTTCTGTAAATTTCCTCCATGGAGCAGGTTTTTTTTTTTTAAAAAAAAGTTGTAAATGGTACTAATAAATAGTACTATAAACATAAAAAAACACATCATTAAAGGAGAAGGAAAGTCATTTTGGCATTTTACTGCCAATAGATTTGCCACATTAGTGCTGCCTAGAATGCTATATTTATTCAGCAGAAAGCTTTACTATACTTGAGTAAAGAGCCCTAGAAACTCCCTCCGATAGCAGCTGCCATTTTAGCTTGGTCTTGGTAGCTTCCTGCTGCAGTTATAGCCGTTAGAAGCTCAGATCACACATTCTTAAGGGTGGGGGGATTGAGTCCTTATGCATTCTTATGGGAGGGAGGAGCAGGAGAAGGGAGGGGGAGAGAGGAGAGAACTGAGCAGACTTGTGCCCCAAACCTGAAGGAGCCCTAAAAGAGAGGAAGTCTGACACAGAAGACCAATGTTCCCAAAAAAGGAGACAAAAAATTATGTGTTTCTTTTGATAGAGGACTCAGTGCAGTGTTTCTGTGAGTGCTTATGGCTGTATTTACATAGACCTTTCTGATAAAGCTTACTTAGTTTTTACCTTTCCTTCTCCTTTTATGTTTTGTTGCAATGATAAAATACCAACATAATTTCTTAAAATATATGACAAATAATCTGTAGTCGGGCAATGTGTAGCTAATGTACTAATGCATGCTTATCATGTTTGCTAATTCAACTTTTTTTTTTTTTTTTTACTAAAAAGGTTATTTTACTTTTAGGTTTTTGTTTGAACAAGCCAAGTTTTAGTAACTTTTGCATAATCATGATTATAGGGTGCAATTTTAAGATCAACTAACAACAGTACTTAGTGATAGAATTACAATATTTACAGATGGAAAATGAAGTTAATGACAATGCTGTACCTTAGAATACTTTATTCTGCTGTACCCAAGACCAGATTTAATTTGCTTATCTTAATCTCACATGACATAATGAAATTGCACTTTTTCATCATGTTTACACCTGCCATCTCTAATGCATTAGCAGGTGTGAGATTTATGAGCCGAACACATGAGACCTGCCAGAGTTAATCACATTCGCAACCTTTCAGATACAGTGCAGAATCTTTCCACAATTAGGTTTCATTTTATTCTTTGTCTTTTCAAAATTTGGACAGTTAAACATAAGTTAAGTAATATTTTCAAAATCATCTTCCCCAATTATAACATTACTCCTCATTATTGTTACAGCATTGTTATGCCCTGTGGTGTAATTTCATTATAGAGAAAAAAGGTTGAAAGTAGACCTGTGTTCTCTGGGTTTTTTTTTCAGTTATAAAAATGTTGAATTTACCACTCATTTTTCATAAACCAAGGAGCTTTATTCACCTTCACAAATTTGTTTTTTTCATATGAATATGAGCAACCTTGCTGAACCTAGCAAGTGCAACAAGTTAAACCTTATCTGCTATGCTTATCTAAAAACTTATTTTTGAGACATGCTTTTTAAAATATCTATGCCTTAAGAAAATTTTAACCCACCAAAGAATTGTTCATTTGTACAATATTGAGGTACAAAGAATACATTTTTCCTTCTTACCTACAGCATCCAGATCTACACAAAAATTCTTAAATTTCCAAATAAAGAATCAAATTTCTGCCCTAAAACATATGAATGTATAAACCTATTTCAATAATACATATAAACATATTTGCAATATTTAATGGATTGATAGATTCTCTTTAGTTCTCTTCTCTCCCAGAAGTTCTGATTTCCCCTTATGACGATGGTAGTGCTGTTTTTGCCCATTTCCCTGCCCCCTTATCAATACACATACATAGAAGTGAAAATAAATGCATAATTAGACTAAATGCATAGATCAAACCAATGTTGCAGCACTTTGAAGGTCAGACAATCACTCTTAGGCAGAAGATGTAGTGGGATGCAAGGATGCATGTGGCTAATATTCATTCGTGCTAAGATCTAATTAGTAGAACCAAGTAGAAATTAATTACCCAGTCATATTTAACACATTAATGTAATGAACCCTTAGTTGTACTATTTCCTCCCTTTATTCATTCTGATGAAACTCAAATATATCTTTCCTCTCCTTATCGCAACTGAAATCTCTTAATTCAGTTTTTTTTTGTTTGCAAGCAATTTCTACTTTGATGTCCCAGTGGTACCTGTCAGAGATAGAAATAGTCCAATTTCCTTACACCCACATCATCCTAGAAATCTTTATTACAGTTAAGGACTCCCCTATCACCCTTTCTGCCCAGGCCCAGTGCCTTGGTATTAACCTCTATCCTACCCTCTCCTTCATTCCTCAAATTTAATCAATAACTAAAACATGTTTCTTTCTGTGGATTTATTTTTTTAAATACCACCATTTATTACACAAGATGTTGCCAAAATTCTTATTCACTCTCTCATCATATCATAAATTGACTTCTTCAACTATTGATTGGCCTCTCCCTTCAAAAACTGACACCACTCCAGTTCATAACAAATGTAGGGGCTAATCAATCTTTTTACTTTGCCAAGCAATTCTGCCAGTCTCTACCTGACTTTCCTTGCTATTCACAATAAAATTGAATCTATGAACCTAATATTTAAAGAAATTCTACCTACTGCACACTGTTTTTTCTACCTACTTCTAAATTCCTCTCTCATTACCTCTTAACATAATAAACTTACCTTAATAAACATATTTTAGAGCTTCACATCTTCTCTGGTATTCCGTTTCACCAGACTTTTTTTACCAACCTTTTTTCTATGTTAAGTTATGGTGTTTTTCTTTTCTCTCTGGAGATATTGATAAAGTAAGCAGTGTAATTATTATTATTTACATGTATTGTAAAAACTAATAAAAAGTTGAAAAGCATGCTTGTTTATAGAAGCTTACACTCATATAGTTTACAATTCCTTTATAGTACACTATTATACACTATAAGCTTCTTCCACCTGCAAAATAAAATGCAGATCCTCACTTGGCTGACTCTTGATCTTGCCCAATCCCACACTTTCTGGTCTCCTCCTAAATCTAATGCAAATGTCTTTGGAATATGTTGGCGCTTTATAAAAACTTACTATTAATAATGCTACTACTGTATTAATATCCAGAAAAGCAAGTAGGAATTAATCCCCAGCATTATTTTATCTCTCTGCATAGTGATACAGAATAATGACATGGAAATAAAGTAAGGTTTTACGTTACACATGCAAGTTAAAGCCATCAGATATGGGACTATTTTTTCATTTGTTTGGATTGTTTTCCCCTATAGTAAAGGCAATCTAAAACTATCACAATAGTAAAGATATGCAGCAACTTTTGTTTAATTTTTTTTTTTAATAGCAAAATAGTAATAAAGTGTTGAAGCCTTAACATCAAATGCACTACTATATTACCTCAGTATTGCACAGTAACTTTACAGTAACTCTGCAAGGTTGACAAAATGATGAGAATGCAGGTTGTCCTTATGACTTTTAAATTAAACTGACAACATAAAAAACTGAGACCTTGGATGACAGCCTGGATATGCTGTTTTCTTCAAAATTAATTTTTAAATCTATGCAAATATTAAATACTTTTCTAAATCAAATGTACAAATAGTTGATGATTGGGCAACAAAAAAAGCATGATTTAGTGTTAGATTTACATGTTTGAATCTTCATGTTGTCTGTTTACTTAATAATTTCAGTACTAACTCATCTGATATGAAGATTCATTTAATCTAAAAACATCTCATCAAAAAGACATTGTACTGCATGGCTGACTTAATGTGACAAGATAGTTTATGATAGACTATAACTGTTAGCATTTCACAAATCATTGTAAAAGAAAATATGTGTAGCAGTACCATAATTTTATACTTTTTACATAAAAGATATGGTGATTAACAGACATATAGATAGTTTAATTACATAGCAGAAGGTTACAGTATATAGGTGTAAATTGTATTTATTTGTAAATACAATGTATTCTAAAATAAAAACATATGATTGATGTTTATAATCTCTACACACACTATACTGATGTCCATTTTACCTGTGAAGAACATACCCAAAGCACTTAATATCACTTTACTATAGACCTGAATGAGCCTTGAAAAGTAAAGAGTCTTTTCTTTTAACCTGCAATATGTAGAGTCACAAGGTAACTGTTTTAGACTGCTAATACCAGGAAACAGCTCTCTTTCAATGTCACAGTGTAACCAACCCCAACCTTATTAAGTTGCTTAATGCTAGTAGATTCTATGCGCTTATGTTTTTATCCATGTTTTAACTATTCAAGTGTACCCTAGCCTCCCTCGTTAGCAGTGCATAGTTTATGATATAGATTAAGATGGGGTACCTAGTAAGTTGAACACACTGCTAAAACATATGCATTGAGAGGGTTGTTAGTAGGAATTGGTGATGCATGTGTAGCTGCAAAAGACCAGGTTGGTGGGTCTGCAGGTTGAGGGTCAGCTCCTCTGACATAACCCTACTCCTAGTTGAAGGCGCTTCTGGATCTATGATGGTGCCACTTCCAGTCTAGGAAGACCTCACTTCTGTTTTTTTGGTCAGCAGGTCAAGGTGCATATAAAGCTATTATAGAAAAGAATACTAGTGATGAGCGAATCTGTTCCGTTTCACCGGAAAATTCGCGAATCTTTCAAAAGATCCACAAAACGGCGAAAATGTTGTGCGGCAAAAAAATTGTCGCCAGCGACTATTCTTTTGTCGCCCACGGCTATTATTTTATCATGCAGCTACTATTGTGTCACCCGCGGCTATTATTTTGTCGCACGGCTATTCTTTTGTCGCCCGCGGCTATTATTTTGTTGCGCAGCTATTCTTTTGACGCCCGCAACTATTCTTTTTTGATGTCGGCGACAATTTTTGGATGTGCAGCGAATTTTTTCATCCGTTTCGCGAAACAATCCACCAATGGCGAAACGTGGAAATTCGCAGCGAATCCATGCCTGGCGAAACATTTCACCCATCACTAAAGAACACACTAGCCTTTCCCACATTCAGTACTTAGAAAATAAATCTCCACCTGTCATGTGGGTTAATTCTTGTGGAAACGTTCCATGTGTATTGTGGTCACACAGCTAATACACATCATGTCCACTACCTGAAAATGTTTTTAAGTGGGTTTCATTTGTCATGCAAGGTGCTCATAAAACAGTTGCAGCTCAGATCAGGTAGCAGGTCCAAGTGAGTACAAAAGCACGTTGCTGGCTTGAGTTTAAGGGGCCCATTCATTAAACCATGATTTTTTTGGTGGTTAAAATCACGATAATTGCTGATGTTCGAAAATGTCACGAAAATCGGTCGTATGAAAATATCATGGTTGTGTTCCGAAAGTCACCAAATTTTCGGATCCGAACGTTTGTAAACAGCGCGAAAACCTTTCTGGCTTCAATGTAAACCTTCAATGTATGATTTAGGAAGCCTTCCATAGGACTCATTGGCACTCTACAGATCCAACCTGGCCAAAAGATAGTCCCGATACCAAAGCTTGAATGAATTCCGAAATGGTCGTAGTCATGAAAAATACGACTTTTTCGTGGAAGTTAACGAAAACCATAAAAAAGTTTTGGACTTTTAATGATATTATCGTGGACATTATGAAAAGCTCTATAATAAAAAAAATTGTGGTTTAATGAATGGGCCCCTTAAACTCATGCCAGTAACCTGCTGTGTGCTAGGTCCAGATACAGGTCTGCTTAATTAAATGTATGCAGGTCTCTAATCCAAACCAAGTGGAATTAATATACAGTAATCCTTGAAACATACAAATTTAGGACAGGATTTGGTTAAAACATCTAATTCTGCTTTAAAGGAACAGTAACACCAAAAAATGAAAGTGTATAAAAGTAACTAAAATATAATGTGCTGCTGCCCTGCACTGGTAAAAGTTGTGTGTTTACTTCAGAAAGTCTACTATAATTTATATAAATAAGCTGCTATGTAGCCATGGGAGTAACATATATCCTACATTTATATAACTACGCACCCTTCTACAATATAATTGTTTTAAAATAGATAGACTGAAAAAATGTTTTCAATATAGTTAGTTAGGCAAAAATGTAATCTATAAAGGCTGGAGTGAGCAGATATCTAACATAATAGCCATAACACTATTTCCTCCTTTAAAGCTCTCTAAGCTGATAGCAGTCAGTAACCAATCAGTGACTTGAGGGGGGCATATGGGACATAACTGTTCAGTTAGTTTGCATTTGAATCTCACCTGTGTACTCACAAACCAGCTGAATAGTTATGTCCCATCGGCCCCCCTAAAGTCACTAACTAAGAGGTTAGAGAGCTGAAAGCAGGAACTAGTGTCCTGGCTATATGTTAGACACCTGTTTCTCTCCAGCCTTATTTTTTTATTTTGCACAGTCTATCTATTTTACCCAGTTTCATTTTTAAACTGAACTGTTCCTTTAACTAAGATGCAAAGTAATCAAATAATAGCAATAAGACACAATCCTGCAATAAGACACTGTATACCATAAATTACTAAGGATTAATGGAGATTATCATTGGGTCACTGTTACATAAAAAAATCTCTACTGAATAAAAGTACAACCGGCGGGAACTGCAAGAACAAAATGAGTTTGATGCATACTAGCTGTTCTTTCACTAATTTTTCAGAGACTTTTCACCTCTATGGCAAGTGAACAGGTAGAAATGGAGCAAATTTATGTCTCTGCCAGAATATTTTCTTAGGCTAACTATGTAATAATTAATAAATCATAAACTTCAGAAATGCAGAAACATCAATATGCTATTTTCTGCTGAGATGTAGTTAAACTGAATTTGTTTTTTCAAAAATGTATGTAGAGAGATTAATTGTGGCTTCAATTCCTCACTATGGCACAGTGAAAGTTGTAAAGGTTGTGTAACGATAAACTGTAAATGTAAATTAGAATCCACTTCATATCTGTAAAATACGCTAATATTAATCACTGGCATTTTTAATCCCTGGTGTATTTCCCAAGTTGTCATACTTGCTTAAGAAAGAAGACACTGCAGGCCTTTAAAGTGCAAATTAGTAAAACTGAACTTTCTTTGGTTTCCTATTTATTTACTGTATGGACCAAGTTCTTCCAATATTTCCCAATATCTTCCAATATGCTAGCATTTGTTTAAAAAATGTGATCGATACAGAACCTCTATTGATTTAATTGTGATCTATTTAAATCACCACAAACATGAAAACTGATAAATAGGCTTCCTCCACATATTTATTTTTATTACTACACACAAATGTAGCTAAGCAAGTTATTATAACAGTTGTAAAACACATCAAGCTGTTCTGGATGCAACTGAAGATTGTTTAACATTAGTTCCTTTGAAGACCACTTTTTAAAAAAATAAATAAATCACTTCCCTACAAACCTAGTATATGTTGTAAAGAAACATGAATAAATGGAGAAATAGGTGTGATTCAGTATTAGGTATGGATAGAAGCTCTACTTGGAGATAATAGTGGAGATAGTGCTTGAAAACCAGTGAACAGAGAGATGGATGATCAACCACTGTAACAATGCCAACCACTTGTCTTATGTGAAACCTTCATTTCCTCTACCTTTTGTATACAACTAGCACTAAATGGTACTCTCACAGTACAGTCATAGAACAACAGCTGCAAACACAACAGGCAACACAATATTAGACTAGTCTGTAAAATGCTGTGCCCAAGATTATATTACTTTACAGTGCCCTGTTTATTGGTATGAGATTGCAGCTATTCTATACAAGCATATATATTCTCTGTGCCAAAATGTATGACTTAGGGTCACATTTATCAAAATGTGAGTTTAGAGCTTACTAAATGAATACTCACATGCATTCTATTTATTCTATTATTTTTAGAAGCGTATTTATCAATGGGTGAAAGTTAGAACTCATTATTTGATAAATAATCTTCTAAAAGTCCCATAGGAATTAATAGGACATGGGTAAGAACATGGCTCTAAACTCACATTTTGAGTTTAACACGTAAATATCACGCCGTATAGTGATATACAGATACTTCAAACATATTTGCTCTGCATCTGCGTAGCTAAAGGTTTTTGGCACATCTCCTTCCATGGAAAGCAAAAATGCATGAACATTATATAGAGCGGCCACATTTCACATCATCAAATGGGGGAATTATTTTGTAAAAAAAAAAGGTTTTCACCACTTTCAAGAAAGCCTTTAAAATGCACAATGCACTTTTACATTTTGAAATGTAATAAACCTCCTAATAAACATTTTTACATTGCAAATGCAATTTTTTTTCTTATTGTCGCAAATGATTTTTCAGTGTTTCTATTTTTACGTACTGCTCCAAAGACTTTTACACAGTTAATTTGCTCTACTTAAACCCGTTATTATCTGTCCCAAATCCTGATCAAGTGCTTACAGGTATAGGACCTATTATCCAGAATGCTCGAGACAAAGGGTATTCCGGATAAGGGGTCTTTCCGTAATTTGGATCTCCATACATTAAGTCTACTAAAAAATAAATAAACCATTAATTAAACAGGATTGTTTTGCACCCAATAAGGATTATTTATATCTTAGTTGGGATCAATTACAAGGTACTGTTTTATTATTACAGAGAAAAAGAAAATCAGTTTTAAAATTTTGAATAATTTGATTAAAATGGAGTCTATGGGAGACAGGCTTTCCGTAATTTGGAGCTTTCTGGATAATGGATTTCCGGATAAGGGATCCCATACCTGTACCAGAATGGGACCTAGAAAAGATGCATTGGTGATAGGATTTTGGCACTTTTGTTTAGATGTTTATGTGCATACTAATTGTGTATTATGTAAATACACTGCAAATATTTAGTGCCAATAGTTTTCTCACTATTGTCATAAATGTTGTTGGTATAAATTGTTAACTATTTTAAATCTTAACTAATTTTTCTTCCTATTGCACTCAGGATATATCAGTATTTGAACCTTTTAGGCATTAATTGCTGAAAAGATAAATACACATAGATTCATTTTAATGTCATGTTTCTCATCTGTGCATCACTCTAGTTTGCAATTATTTTTTTTATCTTCTCTTCCATAGATTCTTGGTAACCTATACAATAATTATATCATCAAGATAATAAACAGGGTAATTCATTTACACAAATAACTTTTCTTAATTAAGTCCCTTGGGGCTTAGACTGATCACATAGCCCAGTAATCAGATTACTGATGGCAAGTAAATTAGGAAAGATGTTGAGGCTCCTTACTTTTGTATTTAAACAAAAATAGAGACCTTAATGCCTGACATTTGTATTTAATCATTAAAGAAACAGCTATCTTGCATGCAATTAATCATGTGACTGAAAATAATTGCAAGACATCTAGTTGGCCATGTAATTATTGGAAAACACATTTGATCAGGTGAATTAGGCAACCCCTAATCTTGTACACAGTATGTTAACACAACTACAAAATACAGGGGCATTGATCAAAATATAATCCTATGTTGAATTATAATTCATTCTTAGTTGAAGAATAAAGTTTGTCAAAAAAATGCTGAATCACATTAGAGGACTAGTTTCACTGTGCAGGTTCCATATTTATTTACTGCTTAAATAAGAATCCAAAAGAATGATATATTAAAGGACCTGTAACATCAAAAAGTGTTTTTCTTTACATTTAAGGTTTGTATCTATTCATCCAGTGTTTACAAACTGTTTTTTGTATGAGAAAGGTTTTCATTCTATAGTTCTGTAGAGACTCATGCATGGCATTTGACTCACTATGATATCACTATGTACCTTATAGCCATATTCAATATTCTAAAGCTGCTACAGTTTTATATAAACGGTAGTCGTGTTTCTAGAGAAAACGCCATTTTCACAGGGTTACAGCATTCATGGCCCTTGAAAGTCAAAAAGTGCACCCCCACTTACACACAGACAAAAGAAAATACACACAAAAGCAGATACAGGTATGGTTCCTCTTATCCAGAAACCTAGGGTTTTCTGGATAATGGGTCTGTCTCTTTCTTCATACCTTAAGTCTAATAAAAATTATTTAAACAGTAATTAAACCCAATAGGATTGTTTTGGCTGCAATAAGGATTCATTATAATTAGTTGGGATCAAGTACAAGGTACTGTTTTATTATTAAAGAGAAAAAGAAAATCATTTTTAAAAATGTTAATTATTTAATTAAAATGGAGTCTATGGAAGATGGCCTTTCCGTAATTCAAAGCTTTCTGGATAATGGGTTTCTGGATAATGGCTCCCATGCCTGTATTCACATACTGTAATGGTAAGGAGATTTCAGAGATCACCATGACAAATAGGAACATTTATTCCTTAGATCTAGCACCTCTTCAGGACCCAGGTAAGCCATTACTTGACTGATTGAAGGTTCTTCTGTGCCAAAAACCTCTGAACACCTGTGCAACCTCTGCACTTGCTTTAATAACTTAAACAAAGCTCAAACGAAGGGGCTGTATATAGCACGTCACTATTGCAATATTATGCACTCTATGGGAGCCATTTACTAACAGTTGCGACTTTTCCTGAGATTTACTATACGTCAAAATGGCTAAAAATCCAAATCCGACTATTTGCCAGCTAAAACTTTCCTAGATCATGTAGAACTCAATAGCAGATGTCCCTTCCCTGGAGGATGCTTCTTTTGCCTTGAAACTTTAGAGGTTTCAGGTTGAAAAAGTTGCAATTTTCATGCAACAGGTAGAAAAAAATCAGAATTCATGTGACTTTTCTGCAACTCTTCCCACACTGACTTTTTCAGTACAGACTTTTTTTCATGCTTTTTAGTAAATGTAAGCAATTCATGGAAACAAGTTTCTTAAAATTTTAAAATGAAAAAAAAATGAGAAATGTTTAGTAAATCTAACTGTATGGGTTTGAGTGAGTACCGTATATACTCGAGTATAAGCCAATCCGAATATAAGCCGAGGTACCTAATTTTACCTAAGAAAACTGGAAAAACATATTGACTCGAGTATAAGCCTAGGGTGGGAAATGCAGCAGCTACTGCTAACAGCTACTGTGCGATCCCCTGTGTGCGCCAAGGCACGTGGGATTAGAGGCAACAATTTATCACTGCGTGTACTGTTTACACACAGAAAGCATTTTTTTTTACGTGCAGCCTTGCATGCAACTCACTTGCCCCCCCCCCCCACCCCGTGGATGCACGTATATATGCCACATATAGCAGTCTTATGAAAGTAAAGTTTTAACCTTTCTGAACTTTCCAGCACTTCTAACAGCTCTCATCTAACAGCCATTTACTCACAAACAGCTCCCATGATAGGAAGACGTGCATGTAACTTGCTGGTGTCCCCCCTCCCCCCCGTGGACGTGCGGATCCACCCTACTCATTCTGTTTGTCACAGCTGGCGTTCTTTGTAACTTCCTAGGAAGTGAGGAAAATAAAGGAATTTATCTAAATCAACAGATCATCATAAGTGTATCAAGGTGAGAACTAATACAATGTGTTGTTCTGATTCAGAGATCACATGTGTATTGGGTCAGAATCTATAGTGGGTTGCATTAGTCCATCAGAGGTACTCAAACCCTTATTACCAGGTGGGTTATTATGTATTTATTATTAACTAATATTATCACATTATTATTATGTAATTGTCCTACAGGGTATTTTTTAGGACAGTAGATTCTGTCAAACCTGTGGTTTTCCAGTTGTTGATGAACTACAACTAGTGACAAGTGAATCTGTGCTGTTTCACTTTGCTGAAAAATCAGCGGAACTGCCGGAAAATTTGTGCAACCAATTTTACATGTGACAAATTTTACACACAACAATTTTCTTTACTCCAAATGCATTAAAGCCAATGGCCGGTTTTTGCATCAGTGACTTTTTTGTCATGGCGACTTTTTTGTTTTTCACAGCAAATTAGTACCGCAGATTCGCTTATCACTAACTACAACTCAATACTAGGCAGAAAGGTTGATTTATAAAAGACTGAACAATGTGCAAAGTACAATTTTTGAAGTTATTAATCATATTCTTTTATGCAAAATGCACAATGTTCTCCCAGAATGCCATTGTAACGGGCAGTCCATGTTTAGTTGCATCCAACACGACTTCTACATGATGCACCAATACAGATACAGATTAGTGTGGTGACTTTTCCCTGCATTTTTGCTTGAATGGCTGCACTTCCAGCCCAAAGCATAGTGCCAGTGGTACCTCTGCCTGGCCACTCACTTCAGATTCTCAAAATCCCTAGAGCAGAGCTTTTAACTTCTCTTCTGTCAACGCTCATCCCGATACTGGTATATATTTGTGTATAACTGACTTATTTAGATCAAGGATGTGCAGCCTGGGAACAACTTTTCACAGGGTTAAACACTGCAAAAAATGGAAAGTCTTTAAAATGCTACTTAACAAATACACCTGTCAGTATATTCCCCTAGTAATAAAGGAAAGAGAACGCAAAGCAAAACCATTATGGTTTAATAGAAAGGTTAGCATTGAGGTAACGCATATGTGCGTTTAAGTCATTTAAGGTAGCTGGGTCAGCTGAAATTTAATTAGGTACAAGGAGGCCAATAAGGGATGCAAAAAATTAGACAAGCCAAAGTAGAAATGGAAAAATATTGTGGTAAAGAACACAATTATATTTTAAATGTGTAAATATTATATATATATAATATATAAGGAATAGGACCCTTAAGAGGTTATGTAATAAAGGTTCTAATTTTGCCCAGGAGCAGTAACCCATAGCAAACAATAAGCAGATAGGTTTAATTGGTATTATAGGGAGATAATTGATTTAGAAAGAAGGGGAAAAGGCAGAGATTCTGATCTGTTATTTTCAATATGTCTACACAACTAAGGAACCAGCTGTTGAAGGGTTTTGTTTTTCTTTAGAAAGACTCAATTCTAATAATTAAATGGTTTTTGGCTTTTTCAAAAGAGATTAGAACATGGATAGTCCTTCCTTATAGATGAAAATCTAAAATGCATTTAACAAAAATAAATGAAGATCTACATAAACAGGCAACCAACTCAGATGGCAGTAATAGAAGCAGAAGCTCTGAAGTGTTACTGCAGTTGTTAGGTAATTCCCTACTTTTATCAGTGAATTACTTTTATTTATTCTTTCAGTGCACTATTACAGACATAGCTATACAACTACTTATATATCCCTGTCAGTGGTTCTTTTGTCCTTAGCAATTTCCATTGCTCCTTATGGAGAGGCGTTTTATAGACTTTGGCATGCTTCTTGCAAATGTCTGATTCACTTAAAGGTTTGGGGCTGTTCAGTGCCTGAGAGCAATGTGGACAAAATGAAGTGCACGGTTGGAGGTGGAGGGAAAGGAGACCCTCTAAAAGCATCAGTTATACTTTGATGTGATTACAAACTATCCATTGTTCTGTCTGAAGGAAAACACATTACGATCTGCACACATCGTTACATGCGTAGGGGGTAATCCTGAAGCTAATACACACTGCTTTAACATTTCAAAGTTAGGGATTAATAATGAAATGGCTCAGGACTCTCTTTCCCAGAACAACAGAGTTTCCTATAATTTATTTAGACAGCCACTATTTTAAAGAAATTATTATAATGTGTTTTGCTGACAAAGCCTTCCTGAATCAATTATCTGTGAAAGACTTAAGATGACTTTTTTCTCACAATTCCCTGCATTATATCTGGTTGTTTGGACAAAGGAAAATAACTGATTTTAGATATGATTTTTAGGATTGATATGTAGTTTATGTCTCAAGTGGAGTTTATGCAAATAACCATCCATATGCACACATTACCATGAAGGAATTGTATGTATATTAGAACAACAACCTTTTAGATTTTCCAGCACAGAATTAAAAACTGCCATCTGCTTTTGTCTATAGGAGTAGCATACCAATATTTATTTATGCTGCCCACTGCCTGGGTATTAATTGTAAATACACATTATATTGTAAATAAATAATCAGGGCACTCATATATAAAAAGTGTATCAATCAAAATGTAAGGCTAATGTTGTAACAATTTCATTTTGGCTTAAAGGGGATGTAAAGTCAAAAATTATAATCCTTGTGTGTGTTATTTAGACCAAATTAAATACATTTGCAATATAAACATTTAAACATTTAATTATCTACCATTTTTAATTAGAAGCCTTTGTAATTTGCATCTTATACTATCCCCTGCAATCGCAGCTCCTGGAAACCTACAGGGCCAGTGATTGTCCTGATGTGAAAAAAGCAGGGGAATGCTCTGTACCAACCTGAAAAAAACAAAAGCAAGGGCTGTCCTATACTACTCTTGAAAAGCACAGGAGGATTGTTTACTGGATTTTCATTGGTCGGTTGCTGGTAAGAGCAAGTCAGAAGGTGAAACATGAGCGCAGAATGAAACAAGCATACAGAGCTCCAGTAAGCTGTGTTTTAACCATGCTTCAACTGCTTTGCCATATATTTTTTCTTAGAAGAACACCTGTTATAGTGCTTCCTATCTTAGGGCTATAACACTGAGTTAAAAGTTTGACTTTACATCCCCTTTAATAAATGTTTATATGTGAGTACCCTGCTGACTGATTTTTATTTGTTTGTTTTGATAAAGCTGAACATGTATTTGGCTTTAATTGTTTACTCTCTGGCCGTAAGACTGCTGTATGAATTTTCATGACCAGCATCCTTGAACCACATGAGAAAAAGCAACACTTTCAACTTGGCCCTTTATTTCCACATTCAGAGCTAAATAAATATGCAGTTCCTTGCCTTGGGGTGCATTGGACATGTGCTTGACACCTATATAAATAAAGACAAATAAGGAAGCTGGCATTTTTTTGTATATCATGAGCCCTCTAACCTTCTGAACCATAATATATATAGTTACAAAAGGCAGGCACTCATGCCAAAGTCCATATTTGTGGCCTGGGTGCAGTCCAGAAGTGAAAATATCAAAAACGTAGTAAGGGTTCGCACTGCTCAAGGCTTAAGGAAAAATAATGTACTTTATTTTCAAAGTACAGGTATGGGACACATTATCCAGAACTTTCTAGATCTTTCTGTAATTTGGATCTCCATACCTTAAGTCTACTAAAAGACTATTTAAACATTAAAAAAAAACTAATAGGATTGTTTTGCTTCCAATAAGGATTAATTGTATCTTAGTTGGGATCAAGCACGAGGTACAGTTTTATTATTACAGAGAAAAAAGGAAATCAGAACCTTCTTGATAACGGGTTTCTGGATCCCATACCTGTACTTTGAAAAAGGCCCTTATCTGGGCAGAAATGTCAGCCTCTAAATAAAGCACATTATTTTTCCTTAAGCCCTGAGCAGTGCGGACCCTTATTACATAGACACAGTATATATCTTAAACAGAGGTGCACATTAGGAACTTTTCTTATAAAGATAAAAAAAATATTTTATTTAACATCTAAAAACAGACCCTATATATACAATATATATATATTGTATAGATCTTTTGTAAAAAAAAAAATATATATATATATCATCTTTATTATTGTTGTTTAGTGCTGTTATGTTTGTCATGAAAAAATATATTGAGGTCTCCCCCAAGCAGATAAAAATAAAATTTGATGCAAATATAATACAGGTATAGGACCCATTATCCAGAATGCTCGGGGCCAAGGGTATTCCGGATAAGGGGTCTTTCCGTAATTTGGATCTCAATACCTTAAGTCTACTAAAAAATCAATAAAACATTAATTAAACCCAATAGGATTGTTTTGCATCCAATAAGGATTAATTATATCTTAGTTGGAATCAATTACAAGGTTTTGTTTTATTTCTACATAGAAAAAGGAAATCAGTTTTAAAATTCTGAATTATTTGATTAAAATGGAGTCTATGGGAGACAGGCATTCCGTAATTCGGAGCTTTCTGGATAACGGGTTTCCGGATAAGGGGTCCGATACCTGTATATATAATATAACAGAGCAGATGAGGTTAAAACAGGCCCCATCAAGTTCAACCTTTTAATCCAGGTGTGAAAAACACCTTCTGAAGGCTCTCCAATTTACCTCAGAGGGGGGAATTCCTTCCTGACTCCAAGACGACTATTGGATCAACTATGTACTAAAATTTCTGTATTTCTGACATTCTAAAAAGGCAAAAACTCCTTCTTGAAGTTATGTTATGTATGTGGCAATATGGATACTTGGGAAAGATTTCCACCACTTCACAGCACTCACTGCAAAGAACCCATTTTAAATCTCAAAATGGAACCTCCATTCTTCTAATCTTAATGGATGCTCGTATGTGTGTGTATAGATCATGTATATGTTATACCAGGTAACTTTTGTATTTGTGAGAAGCCAACCTCATTTTAGCATTTGGTTTGTTCTGCCACATTATTACAGTCAATGCAGTAGATATTTGCTTCTTTTAGCTTGGTCTGTAAAGCATTTCTAGCAAATGTATTCTTCTTTATTACTGTGTACATCACAGATAACAGGCAATGATTTATATGGCAAAAACTGTTATTTACTAGAATTCTTCTGTAACATTCAATATGGTTGATATACAATTACTGGAACTAAATTTGTACATTCATGTGAAAAGACATATAGTACCAGTTATTTCTGTCAAGTACATGTAAAAAGGTTTTCTTTGAAGTGTAGATCTTTTTTTTTATTGCTGTGTTCATCCACTCTTAAAACATTTCTAATGTGCTACATAAAAGAATCATCCTATATATGTATGGCTGGCGCCAGAAAGTCATACACAGTGAAAACAAAGCTATTTCAAATATAAAATATCATGCTTTCCTTGAAAGTACCCAGGTATGGGACAGTTTACATCTGTTATTTTATCTTGGGAAGGGCTTTATTGAAAAAGTGCATTGTCTATTCCTTTAAAGGAAAACTAAAACGCAACAAAGAATTGGGCTAGAAAGGAAACATTTAAGGGACAATTACTATTGGCCAAAGTGTAAAGTGGGAAAACATGTGCAAGTTGCTATTTTTAACCTATCATGATATGAATAGCACAGGTATACCATAAACTACTAAATGAGTACTAAGGGGCGTGATTTTGCACCCCTTAATGCTCTACCACTTGCATCTAGGACATATATAAATGAGCAAATGCTCATTAATGGTGAGTGTTTTGCATCACTGAAATTTGTGAAACTACAGAAAAAATCCCACAAATGCAATGAAATCAATGAGCATTTTTCCTTCCACAAAATGCATTGGCGTGAATAGGTATTTTTTTCTTCCACCA
This sequence comes from Xenopus tropicalis, assembly GCF_000004195.4. Classification (NCBI taxonomy): domain Eukaryota; kingdom Metazoa; phylum Chordata; class Amphibia; order Anura; family Pipidae; genus Xenopus; species Xenopus tropicalis. The sequence goes on along the minus strand of NC_030679.2, from coordinate 72,656,556 downwards.
AATGTATTGAAGTCAATGGACTTTTTTTGCGCTAAAATAAATGCTTTGGAGTAAATGGAATTTTTTCATGGCTAGTAAATTGAGGATAATGTACAGTTTTTCTCAATTTTTTCTGCACACAAAAACATTTTCTGGTGAAATTCTTGCACAGATTTATAAAAATTTTTGCTACTTGCGAAGATGCACATGTTGCAGTCAACACATGCAAGATGAAAAAATCCACTTATTCCTAACCCCTATTAATTACCACTGTAGCATCAGTTTAGCTGACAGATGTGACCTTACTTTCTCCTAATGTTCTGACAAATTCCCAATGGTTAATTTAAACAACTCAAAATCAATGTAAAAATCCTGAATTTATTTATATCAACATTTTGAAAAACACACACAAACCCCGTGAATTTTTGTCTTTCACCAGTTAAAACACTATAATTCCCCTCTTCAATTTGTTTAATATTACAAAAATTACAAACATTGTTGCATGCATAAAAAGTGCAACGTGCAGTTGTATCACTAGATGAATGTATCACAGACTTTTTGAGCCAAATTACCACTTCTTTCCCACAATGCGCCGTCTTTTCCAACAATTCCATTGTCATTACAGATGCAAATGGGCAAATCTCTTGAAGAAATTGGGTTGCTCCTAATGCAGCTTTATCTGATTGACACAACCGCACTAATGCTTTGCCTCTAATCTGGTGCAATAGTTTGCCCATCTGCCATCATTTGAGGTGTTCAGTGTGCGAGTGGTGTGTGCACCCTATTCCTTTGGTTCAAGTGTGCTGCACTTATTGACAAAGGACACAGAGGGAATCCTGGAGCTACTGCCTGGTCTGGAGGGGGTGGTAGCTCCAGGGTTCCCCATGCTAAATAGGCGCAACAGCATTCAATTTAAAACTGAAGGCAAGAATGACTGAGTAGTGCCAAGCACAATTATAGGGAGGAGCAAGGAGCTTATTTTGCCACAAGTACATTTAATGAAAATGGTTTTACATGCAACTGACTGCAGGAAAAAATTAAAGTTGCCCTACATACTTTTTACAAGACAAGGAGTAACCTTAGCTACATAACAGCAGACCAGAACAGATTCAACATTAAAATTTTGCAGCCCTGTCTACCATTTACCAAATATGGCCTATATACCTGATATACGTCTAAATAAAAAAGCCACCTAAAAGAAAAGTCCTCATATTTATGTGCAGAGCTAGGAACAATAAAGAGGTGCAGAACTTGGCCCATTAAAATGTCCCCTGACTTAAGCTCTGCAACGGGACCACTCTACACCACTGTGCCGACAGAGCCTACATTGTCACATTAGTTGCAATGTGAAATGTGAACCATTTTTCTGCTCACAAGAATCCTGTATTTCACACATTCACTAAACAGGAAATAATTACAAGGCTCCCTTTGCATGTTGCAGCTATATGCAATTCACATTGCTCCAGTTATAACAGGGACCTTTATTTGTGTCCTGTGCCAGTGCAGCTTTATACTGTACTGTATATGCTGATGCATGTAATTCACTAGCTAAGGCAAATACTTGCCTGTCTGGTACTGGGCACAAGGATTTGTCTTGTTTTGGCTGTTGTGTTGGATTCTAGGAAATAATCATGGATTGTGGTTAAAGAAAACATGGAAAATGACACAATTTAAGCCATGATGCCTCTGTAATAGTTTTCATTTCACCCATTTAAACCACAGTTTACAAATGATAGAGGATTATGAACATAGCTGGAACAGCAAAATGTCTAACGTCACTTATTTGAAGAATGATTAGCACCATTTTCAGCTGTCATTTGACATTTCCTGAGGTTCATCCAAGACTAGAGACAAGTGTTTTGACTTTCATTTGCTGATGAATTATTATCCATCTTATTTTAATTGTTTGTTTTTTCATTCATCCAAATAAAAGACCGTGACTGTCCCAAAAGAGGATTAATAAAGATGGTCAATTCCCATTAGATAACTGCTTCTATTATATAAATATTCAGTTAGCTGTTCTATATGCTGACAGGCTTACAAAGGGTGCCTGTACAGTAAAACCTAAATGTATTCTAGTGACTCTTATATTTTCTTTTCATTGCTATTCAAAACCAAGGCAATTATGTATGCCTGCTGTAAGTCATAAAATTGAGAATTGCACTTTTAAGCAATTTAGCTCAGAATATTGTACAAGGTAGCACCACTTAGCTGTCGTCTTAAAATGGAAACATACAAGGGTTTTGATCGAAACCCTCTTGAAAAGCAAAGACAAGAATAAAAACACCAGTTGATTAGAACATTTAATTTATCAAACTTTTTCTATTTGAAGACTATAATTTCATTGTACAAAAGCGAGATTTTGTAATACATCAGAATATTAGCATAGATGGTGATACTTTTATTATTTCTGCAAACAGTTGTTCTTGTCTTTATTTCATTTTGCTTGCCCTATTGCATGCTGCCCTTCTTTCATTTATATGATAATTCTCTTTCTGTATCTCCAACATCCTAACACCGAGGAATAACAAACGTAAGAAGGTAAAATGGAGCTCACATGTTAGAAACAATATGCGAAGGTCACTTCCCAGCACCTTTTGTAAACCTGATACAAGTTATTTTGAATTGGTAAATTGATATTTAAACTGCCTCCATCCGCGTTTGCTGTCACTTAACAAATCTGATCATAGCAGGAAATATTGAATTTCAGCTAAACGCATAAAGGCAATCACAGAAATAGCAGCAAAATATCTATATAAACTGGCGCACAATTTACAAAGCCACAGATCACTATCAAACAAAATAGATTTTTATGTAGGCCTTTTTCATGGAGGATTCTATATTCCAATCCCTTTTGTAATATAAGAGTACCACCTTCTTTAAGTACATGGTCTTGCCTCTGGGAGCCTCTTTTATTGGACACGGACACTCCCACAGTACTAAATCTTTCTGTAAGTGACAGAAAGAGATATTTATACCCATGGTGTCAAAGCTCTGTTCACAGCTAGTATTCATTTCCAATTCCCCCCAACCAATACCCTTTATTTAAAAGGAGCTGCACTTGCTTTAATCTCCCTCCATGACATGAGTTAAATCTACATTTAACAGACACTAAGGGGCTGATTTACTTACCCACGAACGGGTCGAAATGAGTCCGATTGCGTTTTTTTCGTAATGATCGGTATTTTGCGATTTTTTCGTATGTTTTGTGATTTTTTCGGATTCTTTACGAATTTTTCGTTACCAATACGATTTTTGAGTAAAAACGCAAGTTTTTCGTATCCATTACGAAAGTTGCGTAAAAAGTTGCGCATTTTTCGTAGCGTTAAAACTTACGCGAAAAGTTGCGCATTTTTCGTAGCGTTAAAACTTACGCGAAAAGTTGCGCATTTTTCGTAGCGTTAAGTTTTAACGCTACGAAAAATGCGCAACTTTTTACGCAACTTTCATAATGGATACGAAAAACTCGCGTTTTTACGCAAAAATCGTATTGGTAACGAAAAATTCGTAAAGAATCCGAAAAAATCGCAAAACATACGAAAAAGTCGCAAAATGTTCGTTTTCAAGTCGGAACTTTTCCAATTCGGGTCGGATTCGTGGGTTAGTAAATCAGCCCCTAAGAAAGATCATAATCTGACTGCAGCTTCCATACCAATAAAAGTGAGCAGTAATGTGTACAAGAAACTCTCAGTTGCAACTGCAAGCCTGAAAAGTACTTGAATATATTGCCAGGCAGTCTAAAACATAGCAGTTCCTTCTCTCTTGTTTCTTAAATTGTGCTATGTAAATGTTCACAACTGACAATTAATAAGATATGATACCATCATTAAGTGTTTAGTTCTTACTATTAAACCTTGTGTTGATCACTGTACTGAGGGCAATATGCAAGAACCTAGGGCATTTATTAGGACTTGGTAACTCCCTTATGTAGTCCAGAATCTTATGGGAAAGAACAAGATCCAATTTTGATATAAATGTGATTTCTGTAGAAAGGTAGTAACATAAGCACAGTGATTTATTGTGCCGAAACTTTTCTGTTAATCACAAACATCAAGAGCAATTACATCAAATCGCTGTTCGTAAAAATCCCAAAATGTTTAACTAGGGAATTAAAATACTTTTATAGAGTCATTTATAAGGAAGACCTTGTACATATTTAATTTATCGTGACATTTAGAATGAATGTTGTGCTATTGAGATTTGTCTTGGGATTCAATTTACCTAGCCAGGAAATCATTGCATACTATGATAGAGTTTAATCGTGTTTGGCATAGCTAATGTAAGAAAATGGAACATAACAAATATTTCTGAGCAACTTTCCAATTAATTAAAAGTTTACTTGTCTAGTAGTAGTGGCTTCCCTCCATATAACTCAGTGAGCAATTAAGTAGTATCAAAAGTAATTTAGTGCTGATTCTTTTAATTTTGTGTGGGAGAGTGGACACTAGATGCTTCCAGGCCCTACTATACCTTCTTTAAACAGATAAGACATATATACATATATACAATATATATTATAAGGAGTTTCATGACCATATAACAGTACGAGGCATGAAGGCCAAGTGCTTTTGTACAGATCAATTCCAAGGTGACTTCTACAACAGTGGGTACATTATTTATTATAATACACAAGTTTGCATGAGTCATGTGACAGGAAATACATCACTAAGCACCGATTATAATTGATGACATCACTAAGCTCAGTTTATAAGGATATAATCAACAGGATATTCATGGCTCTTGTGTATTATATATACATATTTAAATCTCTAGATTCTCCACAGTAAGCATTTATCTATTATACCAGTTCTACACTAATTTGCATTAATTGGCATTAGGCAAATGGAATCAATGATATGCTAGACACATTAATAAATATAATAATATATAAAAAAATAAATCATCTGTGGGAAATAAATTATCTAGATTTAAAGAGACAGTTTCAGCTCAGTAAATGGGGCTAGTGCAGAACATTTTGCCTTTTGTTTTAATTAAGAACTATCAATGGGTTTTCTTATTTCTGGCACTAAGGAAGAAAATGGAAATAGTTTCACTTTAGCACTTCTTGTCACTTCCTGGTTCTCAATGGTTCTGAGTGAATGTGTATTTGATAAAACAAATGACTAAACCAATATAAAAACCCTCTGATAATGATCTGCACAAAGGCTGCATCTTAGGGAAAGGAGAGATTTGTTTGTTCACTGCTCTGAACAGATCGCCTTGTTTATGATAGGAGAGGACCTTGATTGAAAAAGAAAATTCCCAATAAGTGGTATATTATGACAAAACATATTTTTTAAAAAAATAATTATGGGAATATGCAGAACGCATTTTCAACACAACAAGTTCTATTCAATGTGTTTTTTTGTTTGCAAAGGTTTTGTTAGGTGTATACTATCCCTTTAATTGCAGCTATCATGCAATGTTAAATATGTATGTATAACTTTATTTATAAAGGGCTACAAGCATATGCAGTACTGTACAATCTTACGATATACAAAATTAAACAGAGGGAGGACAAGCGTTACAGTAAATACAAGTACAGGTATGGGATCCCTTATCTGGAAAACCATTATCCAGAAAGTTTTGAATTACGAAAAGGTCTCCCATAGACTCCATTATAAGCAAATAATTCTAATATTTAAAAATGATTTCCTTTTTCTCTGTAATAATAAAACAGTACCTTGTACTTGATCCCAACTAGGATATAATTACTTCTTATTGGGGGCAGAACAATGCTATTGGGTTTATTCCATATTTAAAAGATTCTTGGCAGATTTAAGTTATGGAGATCCAAATTACAGAAAGATCCCTTATCCGGAAGACCCCAGGTCCCGAGCATTCTGGATAACAGGTCCCATACCTGTATAAATACATAGAGATTACGTGTCATGTGGTATGAGACACAGTAGGAAGAGGGCCCCTGCCCCATAGAGTTTACAATCTAAATGGTTCTTGCTAAGGCAATAATAATAATAATAATCTCTGTTCTAATTTTGCACCCTTTCATTTTGTATTACTACAGGGCCCCTTTTTACAAATTTTACTTATCTTTGCATGAACATAGAAATTCAGTTGACTTAATTGCTGACTTTATTCTGCCACATCCTATGACTCTATGGGGCCCATTCATTAAACCACGATTTTTTTGTGGTTAAAATCATGATATGCAAAAACCTTGGAGTAACCACGATAAGTTCTGATGTTTGAAAATGTCGCGATAATTCTTTAATCGGTTATATGAAAATATTGTGGTTGTGTTCCGAAAGTCACAAATTTTTCAGATCCAAACGTTCGTAAATGGCGCGAAAGCCTTTCTGGCTTTGAAACCTTCAATGTTTGATTTTGGAAGCCTTCCATAGGACTCAATGGCACTGTACAGATCCAACCTGGCCAAAAGTTAGTCACAATACCAAAGCTTGAATAAATTTCAAAATGGTCATAGTCTTTGCGAAAAATACAACTTTTTTGTTTTTAACGAAAACCATGAAAAAGTTGTGGAATTTTAACAAAATTATCGTGGACATTACCAAAAGTTCTATAAGTTTGAAAAAACACGGGCCCCTAAGACTCAGGGCAAGGCATGAGAATGGATGTGATACTAATCTGGACATATTGCTAATACTCACATAGCAGAGTTCCAGTAAAGAAGCTTTGTTCCCTTCTTTCAAAGATATCTCAATTCCAGATCTGCATCAGTCTATGGTCACGGTACAATAAATAGGATGACTGTTCAATACACATTATTTTATCAATATAATCAATAATATCAATATAATTACCCAGATATAAGTACTGACATTTTTACACAGTAAAATTCTGCAACAGCAGAAGCACTTTAGACCTTACAATATTCAGTGAATATCCATGCAGAGTTTTACTTGACAGCGTTTACATTAACTCTTGCTATACCAGGAAATGTTAGACTTGGAAACGATACCAAACTAATTATATTTCATTACTATTGTTTGGGTTGCTTAGGTTTTTTTCTGAAAAATAATTTTAATAAATGATAGATGATATAAAAGTGTAACAATGGTAAAATATGACTGCTAAAATATGACAAATAATTACAATGACAATGAAATATTACATATTTAGTAATGCAACAAAAAAAAATTATCATATCATATGGTAACACATATTTAATGAACATAACATTTTTATTTTAAATAACACACTTTCTAGACACTGTATAAATCTACCCTTTCTGTCTATTAAATGCTAAATAATAATGCTGTGCCTTAAATACTTTTTCACAATTTAACAGCATTCATTGCCAAAACAATTCAGACTGAACAAAGTAGTGAAAAAATTAAAACACCTTTTAAAAGAAAATCCATCTTTTCTTATCAGCTGCAGTCTTAACAATCTGATGTATTAGTAAACTCAAATCAATAGTAAAAGTTTAAATGGACTCAGTCAGTTGCAACAGATTGCTCATTACAGTTCATTCCAGATTCAGACTTCAGTACAGTCTCTTCAAATCCTAGGACTTCGGTTCCCTAACATGTATTTAAGTAGTTACTCTTTTTAAAGGAACACTACACCTTCAAAATGAATACTAACAGATGTTATATATCATAATAAATGTCCAATTAATTAATATATATCAAATTGCCATATAGAAAGATAGAGAAAAAGAGGGGGATTGCCATTTTACATCTGGAGCCACCATTTTGTGATGGTCTGTGTTTTTCCTCAGAGATCACATGACAGGAAAAAATTCAGCTCTGACAGTAACATAAAGAAATGTGGGAGTAAGAGACACAGCTTTGCTGATGTGAGTTAACATGTAAGTGGTCACTTGGTTTGTTTGTGAGCACAGTGGCTCATATGAGCCAGAGGCAGAGCTGAGTACTTTAATATTTTTTTAAACATTTTAGGACTATCCAATGGCACACATTATAAGAAAATAATATTTTTTAATATATATTTTTTATTTATCTAAAATTATTTTACAGTTTCTTGTGTTGTTGGGTTTTTTAGCCTATTTTTTTTAAATACATATGGATTATACCTGCAAAAGATGCATTGCTTGCCGAGAAGCACAATTTATCATCCTCCAGGTGAATCACTTCACCAGCTCAAAAAAAAATATATTTTTTACATGGCCAAAAGTGTCCACACAAATAGCAGTTCAATATATTATATCAAAATCAGGCTGTCACGCACGGTATCCCAAAACTCAGAAAAAGAGCAAAGGTCCCGGTCTGAGCTCACTCTTCCGCCTATAACAGCCACCTTTCACTTCGGGAGGAGCCTCCGCTACTCGGGTGACGCCAGGACTTTTTGTGAGAGGACCAGGGCAAATGTTCTGAGCAAGCTAGGGAACCTAGCGTTATGCAAAGTTTGGGGAGGAGAGACGATATGAACAGGCCGAGGTCAAACCGAACAGGCAGCAAAGTACAAAATCGAATTCCAGAAAACGTAGTCAGTAACAGGCAGAGGGTCAGTACAGGTGGCAATCAGCAAGGTCAGAGTCAGGCAAGGGTCAAAACACGGATCAGTATCAAGAACAGCAGAAAACAGTAACCAGGAGGCAAAACCGAAGTTGGGCGACGAAATTATGTGCAGGCGCCTTTAAATATTTAAAATTCGCGCCTTGCGCGATGACATCACACGTCGCGCTGGCTTAAAAGGAAGTGCGCACACCTCCACTCGCCAGAAGAGCAGGACACGCGCATCGGCGTGCATGGAGAGGCAGGCGTCCCCGCTGCCCCGCTAGACCACCAGGTACTCTTACACAGGCTATTAATTATGTTGGTCCTCTGTTTGCTTCTAAACCTGTCTCTGCTCTTCAGAGAAAGATTTTTGTTAGAGGTTGGGACATTGTTGGTAAAATTTGCTGCAATTAAGCCATAAGAGCTTTACTGATGTTGTGTCATCCCGGCCTCGCTCACAGCATTCCAATTTATGCTACAGGTGTTTATTTGGGTTGAGATCAGGGCTCTGTTTAGGTCAGCAAATTCCTCTACTATAATCTCCATGCTGAAAGGACCTCACTTTGTCCACATTACTGCTCTAAAACAAAAGTGTCACAAACCCTAAAAAAAGTAGATAGTATGAAACTGGAAATTGCCAGAAATGTCAGTGTACACTGTAGTGGCACCTGTGTCATATAGAGGCAGATTTACTATTATTCAGACTGGAAATACTGAAGAATATACAAGATGAAAATGTAAACGAAAGTACTCATAGTTGTACCATATTATTTGTTATTGATTCTGCCAAATTGAAAAACCTTCTGGAAAGGGGTGAGCATCTGCACCTTCCTTAGTAATGTCTGTGATAGCTGTGTGATGTGTGATATGTGTGATGCCTGTTTAAGTTCAGGAAAAATATGGACTTACTGGTATTTATTTCCTGTTTTTTGTTGCTGATTTTATTACATATATTACTTACAAGAATTTATCAGATTCCGATTCTTACAATAAGTTCTGGAATTCAGTCAAATGGTAATAAAGCTGGAAAATTACACAAACAGAAAATTCTGCAATTGCTACAGTGCATATCTCTTTACATTCCATATTGGATACATTTAACAGAGATCCTTACTGCAATATATAATCACAATACTTTGAATTTATTATCTATGTAGGTACTAAAAAGTTTTCCATAAGAAACACTCATATTCAAATAGATGATACAAATAGCATTATCCTTAAGTAAACAAAAACCTTATTAATAAAATGGCCGTTAATATGGCACCAAAATGGGTCATTTGATTTTCTTTCTTGCCTTAAATATGAATAGAAATAATGCATTTAGAATACTGAGCCAGATTCAATTTAGTGAGAAAAATCTCCTAGTTCAATTACTGATTTCCCCATAGACTTCTGTAGAATTTTTACATGATAAAATTAGATTAGTTTTTCTCACCAAATTGAATCTGGCTCATTATTTGCTAAGTGCACATATAGAAATGGCAGAGAATATTTATTGTAAATGATAGTACTCTGGGAAAGCATGGAGCGGCATTTGGATATTTATACTGCTAATTGTCCAATAACTGCTATCTAGTGGAAAAAACAGCAACTTTTTATCCAAAACCACCTTCAGTATTGGCATGCATATTTTGATTAGTTCTAAAGTACATAACAAATTACACTGCCTCCAAACAAATTAACAGTCTGTGGCATTATCCTTCAATGTTCACTTGCTAGTAATTTCCAGTAATTGCTATCTACCTCCCATTTCAATTATAGCTGAGTGAATTGTAACAACTAAAATTCAAACAAAAGGAACATTTTTAAAGCATTTGGAACAGCTATAGAAAAAGATTTTTGCAAAATGTAATATTTAAAGAGATAGGATTTCAGAAATGGCTGAAATGTGAAATTAACATGTTTAGGGCTTGTAAGAAATTTCATATGAAAACCTTTAAAGTGTTGGTTAGTTTTAGGAAATCTACCAGCACTTTTGTCATATTTAAGGTGCCATTGATTACTTTTCACAGACGAACACCATTCAAACATTGACCACCAGTGTTTTCAACAGAAAGACTATCCCATCAGGGTTCTCTCCAAGAGCACTATGGCAGACAAATTCACACATGCCATAATTAACACTTTCTGGGCCACAATTAGTTACTAACAAGAGCACATACAACCGGTCAAACAAACTCACGTAAAATAATCTGTTAATGCAGGCTCTTTGCTGAGAGGTTATGGCTTGCATCCATATCTGGAAAGGTCTCAGCATGTTTTAATAGTGGGCCCTATACTGTGGATGTGTGCTCCACATTAAAAGAAAATTAAAAATCATTTATAAGGTACTGAATTTAAATCCATGCAGACACTAGAGTTGACCTGCCATTGGCTGTATATTACACTGCACTTCATTAATAACATTTTTGCATAGCATACCTTAGGAGGACTTTTAGCCTCTTTTATTTGCTCATTTAACTTTATTATAAGCCTGCAGCACCAGAAGACTATCCTTTAGCAGTCTATAAGGAACTACTGATATCCTTCAGTGAGGCTTTTAAGGGAACCCCGTTTAATGTATCAGAGCAAATGCCTTTGTTGTTACAGGTGGTGTTACATTTTTACTTATTTAATTTAATGCAACAGGACTGTCCAGCTGGAGGCTCTCTAGATATATGCTGCCTATAAAGGTTCTTTTATGGCCAAGCCATTGCAAACGATCTACTTTTATACATTTTGCATCTGCTATAATGAATATTACAATTTATTGTAAGTTTGGGTATGTTAAACTTGCAAGGTACTATTTGCATTAAATTAAACTGTAATTTGCTACCATTGAAGCCACTTTCCATTACTTATATCAGTGATGACTCAGTCTCAGTAAGTGCACTGCCAATTAGATCTAAACTATGTTGTAGACTAAACAAAATCACAAAAGAAGATTTTCTTTACCTTATTACAACAAAAAAAACTCCATGCATATCAGCAAGTGAGCACCTTGCTGTTAGAACATTCTTTAATTCATCTCATTAAAGGAACAGTAACACCAAAAATATAGAGTCCTGCCTGGTAAGGACGTTGTGTGTTTGCTTCAGAAATCTTGTGTTATCTTGTGTTAATTCTTAAAAATACATAATACTATGGGAACGCTTACCAATTAATGAATTGTCCAGGTGTACTTTTACCCTGGGCCTGTCGCTTGAGGTGTCATACAAATTTGTGAGCAAAATGGTAGGAAACACCAATACTCACTGCCCTCCTAAATTGGTCTGGGTACAGCTGCCACAGACCCCTCATTGGTCTTGCTCAATCCTAACACAAGGACTCCACTGGTGAGGGACACATGGGCCACTCCTCCAAATGTATGGGGTAAGTTCCATAAAGTGCAGTATTCACCGAACTAGCAGCCCCAGTTCAGTGAATATCATTCTTGCACAGCACCTTTTGTGGGACTATATATATATATATATATATATATATATATTATATATATATATATATATATATATATATATATATATATATATATATACAAAGTCCAGAATGGGAAGCACATCATATGAAGTTACTATACCTTGGTGCTAGAGCAAAAAAATCTTCAAGTCAGAGGGCTGACACTTTTCCTGCTTATATATATATATTTATTTATTTATTTTTCCCTTCTCTGCGAGTGCTTCCAATTTATTTGGAATTTATTATATATATATATATATATATACACACCAATCTTGAACAAACAGGCCGCTTCACACAGGACTTAAGTGGAACAAAGAAATTTATTTATAGAATATAACTAGAACTGACGTTTCGGCTGGTGTTCCAGCCTTTCTCAAAGTTACAAATCTAACAGTGAAGTGAACCTAAATACATCAAGTGGTGGGAAACAAAGACAATGACGTGGGAGTGACGTGATCAAAAACAGACAGTGTGGTCCAAAATTACAAAAATAACAAAGGACATATAAAATAAAATCAAAATAATAACAAGCATGAAAATACTCAAAAACAATGTGTGTCACAAATAGAAACATAAATATACATATAGAAATATATCATATTGCAACTTAATCAAGAAGTGTTACATATCGCTAAGTATGTGATAAACATAAGATCACAAAGTAGTTCATAGAATATTGGGACTTAAGTATTCTCGAAAATGAATAAATACAAAAGCAGGAATATATTGTATCTACAAGACACGTACGAAAGGTTAAGGGTAAATCATGTAACTAAGGCATTCGGCCCATAGCAACGTATCAGAGTATGTAGGCAAATACATCGTAATAATTAAGGTAAACGAAAGTAAAGGAACAAGAAAGAAAAAAAAGAGAAAAGAGAACTGTCAGCTGGTGCAGGTAACATACCGTTAAATCAAGTGTCTGCTATGATGTCAGTTACCAAGCAAGGCTTGAAAGCCGGCTAAGGGTCCAAAGGCAGTAGTCGTTAGTGCCAACCCATGGTAAGTGACAGCAGCACAGAGTTTGTGCAGGGAAGCAGCAGAGAAGAAGATGGGGATCTATTGGGGGCATCTTTGGAGGCACAGATCTTCCCTGCAAAAGGGCTGTTGTTGCCTTGGGCTGGTACAGAGGCCCAAAACAATGTACAACATTTCTAGCCTACTTCTTAAGTTAAGCTTTATTTCTCCTTTAAACCCATATGCGGTATTGGAGAGATATTTTACTAACTACTAAACTGGTTAAGCCTGCATTTACAGTCACTTGCCAATTGGTTTTCTCTTCCTATACAGGGTGAAATTATTTGCAACCCTGAAAGATTTTTTAGTGGGGCCAAAATGTCAGTTACTATTTTTGATGGAAGCACTATAATAAACTTCTATTTTCTTTTGTAGTGTCCTGAGTTGTGCCAAAACTTTTTCTCTTTGATCATTTTTCATGTGGTTTATTTATTCTTTACTTGATATGATCTTGCTTGTTCTGTTTCTTTGTACTATGAGAAGGCATTGATCAAAGCAATATTTTGACATTTAATGAGATTAATTTGCATGGCTGAGCATTAGGTCCATTAGGTATTGTATATGAGTGGACCTGCCCAATCTGCTTTTGTTTCTAATGTCCCCACCATTTCATACAAAGATAATGTTATAATGTTATTTGGTTGTTTTTCTGTAATTTTCTGTTCCCTTTGAGGCATTATTGTTTTTGACCACGAGTGCCAGAATGTTTGATTTAAATCTTCAATAAGGCAAGGGAATGAATGATGAGCTTTTACTGTTTCTTGTAAGGCATTCACTATTTATGGATTCTAAGCACACTACTTGCTTTATTCACATGAGTTTGTCTAAATATTGATGAATGTCTATTTCCCTTTCCTTTGATGGTTTACTAATCCAGAGTGGTACTGCATTGTATATTTTTAATAATTTTGCAACCTGTTAAGATTGTTGTTGCTATATTCCTTTTAACACTTTGGGGGCCACAAACTGTTTTATTTGCTACTGATGACATCCTTTATCGTTTGGGCAAATACCGAACAAAGTCAAATTAAGTTCCACAAATAATTCAATACTTTTCATGCCAGCGTCAACTTTAAATTAGCCAACTCCAGAATCCACATTCACTTCCTGGATATGACTGTTTACATTAAAGACAATAGGGTTGATTCACTAAAGTGCGTTAAAACGTGCGCTATTTATAGCGTGCGTTAAAAATTGTATTGCGTCTAAATTTTCGCAGCTTAATGCATGATTCACTATAAGCATACTTGCGTTAATTTACGCGCGATAGTGCATGCGTTATTTTCGTGCGGTATTGGACGGTACATGCGCTAATAAACGCCTGCGTATAAATAGTCACCGCATATAAATGGTAGCATATAAATAGTGCATATAAATAGTTGCCGTATATAAATGGTAGCATATAAATAGTGCATATAAATAGTAACATATAAATGGTAGCATATAAATAGTAGCTGCATATAAATAGTAGCCGCTAGTGATGAGCGAATCTGTTCCATTTTGCTTCGCTGAAAAATTTGCGAATCTTTTAAAAGATCCACTAAATGGCGAAAAATTCGTGAAACGGCGAAAATGTTGTGTGGCAAAAAAAATTGTCGCCCACGACTATTCTTTTTTGACGCCTGTGACAATTTTTGGACGTACGGTGAATTTTTCGCCGTTTCGCGGATCTAAGTGTTTGTGAATCATGCGTTAGTATTATTTCGGCGCGCAAATTAAATGCATGTGTTTGCGTGCAAATTAACGCATGCGGTAATGCTGTAGTGAATCGCTTATTGTCGCGTCTATTTTAACGCAAAAAAGCATGCGATAATAATTAACGCACTTTAGTGAATCAACCCTATTACCTTGCATACCACCATAAATCAATAACATACACAGAGCCACCAGGGTCGCCAGGCACAAACTGCTAAAATACAAACAAAAAAAGAGAGACAAATCAGGTACCACTTGTCACAACCCAATAATAATGAAATAACCACAGCCATTACACTTGTTCATCTACCAATGTGGTTAATGCAGTAACATGGATAAGTGTCCAACAGGAGGTATTTACTTCAGAGTAATTGGATAAACCCTACAAAAAAGAACCACTCACAACCAGTTTACCACAAACAATAAAAAAGTGGACACACAAGTAGGGAAGTATTTTAATAACCCCAACAGCATCCTGCACAACTTCAAAATCTCTGCTTTCAAGGGCAACTGCAATAAAAAAAATAGTGTGGGGATACAGACTCATGAAAGCTTTTAATAGTCTGGAGAAAGGACTGAATTAAGGCCTTGGATTTCTGGTTAATAACCTAAATTAGGAACTGTTGTGCAAATTAAAAAAAAGAAAATCTATGGAGATAACAAACTAATACAATAAATGTAATTCATTTCACACCTAATTTATGTCTGGAACCCTTTGCATAAACCACCTCCCAATATATCTGTCTAGGCCTGTAATACAAATTATGCTTATATATTTTTCATTTTGATTCTCACTATTTTTGTGTGTGTGTACAGAATTCTGTATATATACCTGTAGCTAAAAGCCAACTTAGCATTATAGTAATCAGCACTGCAAAAGGAACTAAAATGTATTGGAAGCTTGTTATGATAATCATCTTAGCCAATAGAGGCATCGCCTTGACCCCACTTTTGTTATGCTACATGTCAGGGACACGCCACTCTCAGACGCGTATGACACGGGGACAGCACAACAAGGGGTTACACTCAGCCACCTTTCACACAGGTTAGACTAACATCAGGCACCCCCAAACACACTGTAACAAACAACAGACAGGCACATCTGGGATCCCTTATGCGTCAAAAAAAGTTTTCAAAAAGCAGCTTCTCACCTATAGAATAAACCAATATAACTATTCAAATCTTTAATGGTAGATCCGTTACTTTATTCAGGAAATATACTTTCTTTAATCCTTAACAACTGTGTTTATTCTATAGGTTAGAGGTACCACACAGTATAATAGAATTAGTTTACTATGAGTCACCTCGTATAACCTGTCTAGAATATGATTGGCCCATTTGTGACTCTTTCACAATTGATTGGTTAATTAAAAATGTAATGTGATTGGCCCATCTTAGGAATCCTCTGATTGGCCCTTGTGACTTTAAATAATGTGTGTCTTCATGTTTGAAAAGTAGCCTATGATTAAGTACCCTGTCAGGTACGAAACGCGTAAGGCTTTTGCAGTTGTTTTTTATGGATTAAATAAATTTTGAAACTTTTATCAACATTACAAAGTTGCTTTTTTGAAAACTTTTTTTGACGCATAAGGGATCCCAGATGTGCCTGCCTGTTGTTTGTTACAGTATATTCCTGCATGACTCCCCAAGCTGAAGGTCTGGGGCATGAGCACCTGGACCCACCCAAGTAGGGGGTAAGATTCCACCTTATTACGACGATTTTGCCAGTCTGAGATATATTAGAAAAACCCCCAAACACACCACCACCCCAAATAACTATTCACTGCCACCATCTATCATTAACAGGCGATAGAAAGCTAATCTAAATATCTCCCTGCTCTCTACAACAGGTATTATTTCCCAATACACAAACTTTGTCACACACTTCCTCTCACTGTAAGTAGGGTTAGCTTTAAACTAATTCCACAAGCACACTAGCAGCCAAAGGGTTAATTTACAAACACACTCTCCTGCTAACAGTCAACTAGTTAATTAGCCTTTACACAGAACTTGCCCTCTACTCAATACACATACAGCCAAGCAGTTAATACATTTAGGCCGGAGCATATATGCAAGGTACGTGGGGATCTTTATAAAGCCAAAGGACATAACTTACTAAATTTTAAATTTAATATTACAAGGGTAAACAGTGCATTCAAAAAGGTTTTACAAAAAGAGACATATACATACAAACAGCAAATAAAATAAAAGGAAATAAAGCACAGAGAACCCCTATGTACCTTACAGAGTTATCTTTTGTGTCCTCCTGAGGTAAGAGTTTGGAAAATTGAGCCCATCCCCCAACAGATTGGGACCCAAGAATGAGCTAACTAGTACCTGGGTCTGTGCCCTTTTTATCCTCTTGCTGGGACCCTCCCTCATTACTGTATTCATGAGGAGGGAGTGCCCAGGAACTTGTCACATGACCCCCCCCGTAGAGATGTACTTCTCATGCTAGTTTCTTGTCATATAATATTGGTACTTGCCAGTACCCAATATTATTATGAAAATAGGGGCTTGTTTTAACCCATATGTGGGTGATCAAAATGATACCAAACATGAGGGCTGTCTCATGTACCAGTCCCCCAGAAACTATCCCTCCTAACTGGTGGGTATAGGCCGCCCCTGTTTGGTATCATTGGGAAGCATGGGACCTCTCATAACCAATATATGATTTTTGAGGATGTGAACCTTAAAGCAAAAGAGATATGGACCCCTTTCTATAATCCATATTTTCTCATAGCTGCACCCCCTGCAGTTCTTAGGTCCACAATGGCCTCTCTTTGATCAACAGATCAAAGAACCAATGGCCCCAGTTTTCTGCCCCATATGGCTCCATATTGTCTGATACCCCAGATAGGTTTGTCACCTTCCACAGTCCCTTGTTGTGTATTGAATTAATTAAGGGTGTCTTGTGGACACAAAGCCAAATGTTGCCAGGGAAATACTATGCTGATATGACACTACACATCAAAATCTTTACCCTGTAACAGTTTCAACTGGCTAACATGGTACAAAAATGTTTACCTAGACTGCTAAGAGCAGTCTTAAGGCTCAACTGAGAGTTAACAACCTGAAAGTTGGAAGTGCATAGAATGTGCATTGAAAGTTAGGGTCACTGATGCTGTGGACCTTTAAAAAGCTGCTGAGCAGTACAAAATTATATTTGGGACTATCTTCTTATAAAATACTAAATAATTATTTGAAGTCAGAATGAAGAAGAGAGATTAAAAGGGATTTCGTTTGGTGTAAACCTGTATTCCAGATAGTACATATAAGGGCAAATTGACCAATTCCCTTTTATGTACTATATAGAGCAGGGGTCCCCAACCACCGGGCCGCGGACCGGTGCCAGGCCGTGGACTGCTTGGCACTGGGCCGCCGCCGTTCCCCTGGAGCATAATAAGTCGTACCCAGAGAGGCAATAATTCAATGAGCATCGCATTTTAAGGTGTGAACGAACGTGCCGTAAGCAATATTGCGCAAACTAATGCAACGCGTGCAATGCATGAATGCATGTAAGACCGCGCCTTCAATTCGCGCTCCCCGCCCTGGTCCATGGAAAAAATTTTCTCCTTGCAACCGGTCCTTGGAGAAATAAAGGTTGGGGACCCCTGGTATAGAGCACTATGTGCACTTATGAGACCCATTTTGAAGCTATTAGCGCTCAGTAGGGTTAGATTCTGGTAGAGAGCAGCTGCTTTCTACAGTGTTGTGCTGACTGAGCCTTTAGTGATGCATCCAGTACAAAGCACAGAACAGGCACAATGGATTCTGGTAGACAGTTATTAATACCTACTGACTGATACCTGTGAGTTCCTGGTGAAAACTGTTTTATTACATTACTTTCTAGGAGGTCACGTTTGTCCAAGGGAGGCATATTTCACTTTTTCACAATGCCTCCCTTATTATAAATGAGACTTATGTTAATTTATGGACTTAAACTATTGCCAATAATCTGTTTAAATGTTTTATCCTTATAGGTATAGTGAAAAATGTATTTTTTTAACATTATCCTGTTAATAACCCAATAGTTACGTTATGTTTTATATAAGTGTAACAACTTGTATGTTAACAACTGCATTTTGTATCCCTGTGAAATGCTATCCGCCTGCTCTGATTTAACTTTGTCTGAAAATCCTGCTGCCTTCTGTGGCTTAACCTTTAAAAGAGTGCTTAACCCTCTCCATAGAATCAATCTAGCACCTGACTTACATTCCAAACGTTGCCGTCTCACATCCTACAATTTTGATTTTACAAACACTGAACAAGCTGTAGACTTCTCCGTTCATATTTCACTTCATCAGTTCCTTCAGATACTTTATATAATTGATTTGACATATTCTTTTTTCCCAAATATGTATGTATGTATGTAGTAGTAGTAGTAGTAAGTTGGGTAGAAAAAAGACATACGTCCATCACGTTCAACCATAATGCCTATATATAACCTGCCTAACTACTAAACTACTAGCTGATTTGTACTACAATCCTGTGAGTAGCCTGTATATGGGCAGGTTTTATTTATAATAAATAGTATTAATCTATGTTTGTTTTCTCTCATTTTATCATAATTTGAGGTGCCCGCTTTATCACTACCATCAAGAATCTACAGATTTACTTTGCCTTGCTGTATTTTACATCTGGTGAGTGCATCAGCTCACTATTTCGCACTGGTGGACAAAATTTATTATCTAATTTGGTTATGGTCACATTTTTCAAGCTTGCACTTGTGGGTTTTTTTACTTATTTAAGAAAAATTACACCATAATTTCACATGTTCTTTATTTTTATGCGCTTCCAATGCACATTGTTTGGAGATCTTTGAAAACCCAGTCAAAGGGGAGTCGTTGAGAGGAGGCTGCACACAATCAACACAGATTATACACACTTTACGAAGACCATGAGAAGCGTTGAATATTTCTCTTCTTTTCACAGAGCTAGTTGGTATAATTTCCAAACTTCCATAGTGCCAGTTTGCTTTTTCTTTAATTATTTCATAATGTGAATAACTTTTTTCCGGTGGGGTATCTAAATCTAAATGTAAGACTTGTGACTGTTGAAAAAGCAAAATGTCATCTGTCCTATCCATTTTTTATGTTATTAAATCATGTAAAATAATGCACAAATTCTGTAGTCTCTAGAAAAAGTAATAATATTCAAAGCACTCAGCAAGCGAGGTTGGATGATTACATTTGGTGAACATCATTTATATGAAATATGATACATTTCTGTAAAGTTCTATATTTGGAAAATGCTGATGAGAAAATTATATTAGATAAACATTCTTTAAGTGGATTTTAAATGTCATCTTGTTTTCTTTTGTATTTACCTTATCAGCAGCTAGGCAAGTCTTATTTGTATCAAGGATATTTATAGATTAACATTTTTAGAATTAGAATTTTTTTACTGACATGACTTCTTATTTTATAAAGACATAAGTATTATTTTTCAGTCTTATGGCAGTATTTTAAACTATGGTCACTAACCTGACAAATAATGGTTTCCAAACTTGTCAGATTTCTGTTCAAGTATATATAAACTTCCCACAATAATTTAATTAGTACCGGGCAGTCACCATTAGGATCTCTTTGAATTACCTGGTAAGTTAACATGTTGCTTACACCTTTAAACTAATACTAATACACATTGGGGCTTATGTACATTTGCAACTGCAATTGTGGTCCCTGCAATTTTCCTACAGTCAGTTGTGTGTAAAACCTTTTTAATTGGTTCTTAGTGGTCCTTGCGTCAAAATGTACTCCTTACACTTCCCTATAGTTGCACTCTGTGCCGCTCAGTTCTGTCTTCTCTTCTAAATTGAATGCTGTTGCACCTACTGATGCAGGGGACCCCTGGAGCTATCGCCATGTCCTGACCAGGACCCAGTCTCAATAGGTGCAGCACACTTGAGCTTGAAAAACTGAGCACAAATGTCACTCACACTCTCAACAATTACACCAGGCAGACTTCTGCTTCCTATTAGAGAAGCAATGCATTTGCAGTTGCTATAATTTTGGTAAATCAGACACAATTGCAGTAGGCCCATTGCTCCTTGTGACAACAATGATGCTGGAAATCTGGGGAAGATGGTGCCTTGTGGGAAAAAACATGGCAACTGCACTTAAAATTGCACTCTGCTCACTGCACTTACAGGGGTATATGTGCCCTGTAATGTATTACACTTCAAAATAATATTTATTATCAATAATAAAAACCCCAACAAAAGCAAATGTTTTCACATCCAACTGTTTACCACTCACCATGCTGTCTGCATTATTTTATGTTTTCATTCATAGATTGTAAGCTCTACGGGGCAGGGACCTCCTTCATCTTGTGTTTCTGACTCTTATTGCAACTGTACCTTGTATTTATTTGTATTTATTGTTGTACTTTGTATTTATCCATTATCTTTAACCCCCCTGTCTGTATTAATGAATTCTACTGTACAGCGCTGCGTACATAAGTAGCGCTTTATAAATAAAGATATACATACATACATACATTGGCAGAACTTGGGGTTGTGCACTCCTTACAGATAGGTCATATTTGTTGCACCTACTGGCGAACCCACTGTGGGAAAACTAAAATTACCACCAAATTTAGGGTGAAGGTAGCCTTTAATAAGCAGCATCAAGTGCACAGACATTCATCTGAAGTCAGACACTTGAGCCCTAAGATATTAAGTTTAAGTGTGACTGCTACTTGAAAATATATTAAGCTGCACTGAAACAAAATAATCAAAAGAAACATCAGCATCTAACAGCATAAAAAAGAAAAAAACATACTTTAGCAAGCCTTCGCAGGTATTTAAACAGTGCGTGAGGGACCACTTTTGTATTCCTAACAGTCATTAGTGATTTTGATAGTATGCCAACATTAATGCTGCATGCTGTAAGTACGGGCATTATAACACAAAATCTATGCATGTGCCACAATTTGTGTGCAATTTACAGAAATGGTCACTGACTAGTTGGTTTATTGGTGTTTCACATAGACATTGCTGTGGACACAATTAGCTTGTATTTGCAATCATGCTGGAGTCTTTTTTTTGGGGGGGGGGGGTTTTTTACCTAAGAGGAAAAAAATTAAATTTCAACAAATGCTTTAGTAAATTGCAGGAAACTGCACAAACAAAAGAGTAGGAGTAAAATTACTATGTGAAATTATTGGGAGTAATAATAAATTCCATCCACAAAAAGTAAAGGCCCAGCGAAAACAAATATGGAAAACATATGTTGTTCCATTTTAAACTTACCGTATATAGGTAATTAATTGCAACAAAATATATGAAGACATTTCTTCCATTGTTATTCACATTACCCCTCTTTTGAATTAGTACTCTTTATTATATCTTGCCCTTAGACTCCATTATTTCATGGACATGAAAAATGAAATTTTCCTGATTAACACTAGCCATGGAGACTACTATGTGCAAAATGGACGTGTAGAGTAAGTGCAGGAAGCCTATGACCATAACAAAACTGGAAAAGTGGAAATGTGCACCTGCTTTTATTTGTTCAAAGGCAGGACCTGAAAAATGAAATTATACTTACTGTACATCTTAGCGTAAGAGTGACAACTCAGTTCTCCTTTTTTGGCTGGGCGGTGGAGTTCTTTGTTTTTTAACATGATGTTATATTGTCTCTTTTTTTGTACTCTGAATGGAGTAGCACAACAGTAGATAATTAGTCTTCTATCACTTCTTATTTTGATTTCTAGGTGTAGATTGCTGTGTCTTTCTTGTTATAGGAGTCCTGCTGGGTAGCATCAGTAAATTCAGTACCACATTATCACACATTCAATACAGAAAAAAGAAAAAAAAATACTGTGAGACAAATTTGTGCCCAAGTGAAAAATGGTATTTCCCCAAAGCACCCTGTAGTGCTGTTATGTCTCTTTTAGGAAATAAATTATATTCTAATCTTTGATTTGTGCCTTGAATTTAAGTTATTAACTTTACTGCCCTCAGATGTAAAAAAAATAAGCCAAGGGGGAAACATCAGCATTTATGTAGCTTCCACATCGTAATGCTGATAAGTGACACTATACTTTAAGCTAATAAGCTAATACACAGCTTTATGTCCATGTCATATATTGTTTCTGTAAATGTACTAATTATGCTAAAGTTATAATCAAACAGCAAAATGATTAGTTACCTCATATGCAATTTATCATTTACTTGAATAGGCAAGATTCCATGCCATAAACACCATTCATTAAACAACTGTAACTAAGATACCTCACCTAGATTGTAAGCTTCTTGGGACAGGGACAGGGACCTCATCCAAACTGTGTATTGAACACCAAGTACAGGGCTCTCTCTGCACATTGTGCCCATAATGTCATAAACTGTATGTAATTTAGGGGTATATAAGTGCATACTTCTGCCTTCCAAACTTGTTGCAGAAACATAGAATTTTTTCACCTCATTATGTTGATTTAATTAAGCTGGGAAAAATACTGCATTGTGGAAAAAGTTACATTGTTAGGAGAATGTCTGTAAATAATTGGTATACAGCTTTATTGTCAATTTAAAATACTGTATAGTTATACAGGTAAGGTTTCTGCAACGCTGCATATAGGAGTAGAAGGATAATAGAAAAGATTGTTGATATTTGATCAGGAAACTATACAACTGTGCAAACATTTGAACAGTTGTACTGTAAATAGCTATTATTGTCAGGGGTTTGCATGCTAATTGTTTTTGGGAGACAAAAGAGATATAGTTTAGTTGGCCATAACATCAAAGCAGCAAATGTCTCTGTTCCAGATGCTGTAAGGGTAACTTCATTTTTTTTTTAACCCAACTTAACTATGTAACCCTGTGCGGTACAGTAAGATTGAGTTTCCTGGATCTGTACTTGCCATCTATGCTGCACCTTGTTCATGGAACAGAGAAATACATATATATATTTTTATTTATAAAGTATAACAAGCATGAAGAGTACTATTAAAACCTCTAGACATACAAGTTAGTTGCCACATGTACAAGTAGTTACCGCTATACCAGTAAGCAGTAATGATATAACAAACTGGGCTCATATTTTGTTTTTTACAATAGTGTTACTGGTGCTTACACAGTGATGCATTTCTCACATTGCATAATGGTGCAGAAAAGGTGCAAGTACTGTATATACAGTGGCTTGCAAAAGTATTCGGCCCCCTTGAACTTTTCCACATTTTGTCATATTACAGCCACAAACATGAATCAATTTTATTGGAATTCCACATGAAAGACCAATACAAAGTGGTGTACACGTGAGAAGTGGAACGAAAATCATACATTATTCCAAACATTTTTTACAAATAAATAACTGCAAAGTGGGGTGTGCGTAATTATTCAGCCCCCTGAGTCAATATTTTGTAGAACCACCTTTTGCTGCAATTACAGCTGCCAGGCTTTTAGGGTATGTCTCTACCAGCTTTGCACATCTAGAGACTGAAATCCTTGCCCATTCTTCTTTGCAAAACAGCTCCAGCTCAGTCAGATTAGATGGACAGCGTTTGTGAACAGCAGTTTTCACATCTTGCCACAGATTCTCCATTGGATTTAGATCTGGACTTTGACTGGGCCATTCTAACACATGGATATGTTTTGTTTTAAACCATTCCATTGTTGCCCTGGCTTTATGTTTAGGGTCATTGTCCTGCTGGAAGGTGAACCTCTGCCCCAGTCTCAAGTCTTTTGCAGACTCCAAGAGGTTTTCTTCCAAGATTGCCCTGTATTTGGCTCCATCCATCTTTCCATCAACTCTGACCAGCTTCCCTGTCCCTGCTGAAGAGAAGCCCCCCCAGAGCATGATGCTGCCACCACCATATTTGACAGTGGGGATGGTGTGTTCAGAGTGATGTGCAGTGTTAGTTTTCCGCCACACATAGCGTTTTGCATTTTGGCCAAAAAGTTCCATTTTGGTCTCATCTGACCAGAGCACCTTCTTCCACATGTTTGCTGTGTCCCCCACATGGCTTGTGGCAAACTGCATACGGGACTTCTTATGGTTTTCTGTTAACAATGGCTTTCTTCTTGCCACTCTTCCATAAAGGCCAACTTTGTGCAGTGCACGACTAATAGGTGTCCTATGGACAGATTCCCCCACCTGAGCTGTAGATCTCTGCAGCTCGTCCAGAGTCACCATGGGCCTCTTGGCTGCATTTCTGATCAGCGCTCTCCTTGTTCGGCCTGTGAGTTTAGGTGGACGGCCTTGTCTTGGTAGGTTTACAGTTGTGCCATACTCCTTCCATTTCTGAATGATCGCTTGAACAGTGCTCCGTGGGATGTTCAAGGCTTTGGAAATCTTTTTGTAGCCTAAGCCTGCTTTAAATTTCTCAATAACTTTATCCCTGACCTGTTTGGTGTGTTCTTTGGACTTCATGGTGTTGTTGCTCCCAATATTCTCTCAGACAACCTCTGAGGCCGTCACCGAGCAGCTGTATTTGTACTGACATTAGATTACACACAGATGCACTCTATTTAGTCATTAGCACTCATCAGGCAATGTCTATGGGCAACTGACTGCACTCAGACCAAAGGGGGCTGAATAATTACGCACACCCCACTTTGCAGTTATTTATTTGTAAAAAATGTTTGGAATCATGTATGATTTCTGTTCCACTTCTCACGTGTACACCACTTTGTATTGGTCTTTCACATGGAATTCCAATAAAATTGATTCATGTTTGTGGCTATAATGTGACAAAATGTGAAAAAATTCAAGGGGACCGAATACTTTTGCAAGCCACTGTATATAATGTTTTAAAGCAGATCTAAGAATTTTTACTGGCCCTACTCCTAACAATTCTGGTAAAGAGAATCCTAAACTCACATTTTAAATTATATCCTTGATATCCCTGATATCATCCCATAGAATATCTGAAACATTTTTGCATCAGCAATCACTAACATCACACAGGATCACCTATGACATCAATGAGTACTTTGTTTAGTGTATCATTACAAGGAATACTACCTGTAACTGACAAAAATGAGGATAACTTGACCAAATCCCCTTTCTTTCTTTCTTTCTTTATTTTTTTTGGTCAAGCAGAAACTTTTCCATTAACCGTTTTCCTTTTTGCCTTGTTCTTCTTTTTCAGGTCAAAGACTGACGCCTTGTGCAAAATTGCACCCCTTAGTGCTCTAGAACTTGCATTATGGAATTTGTAAATTACCCCTCTGGACTTATGACACTTGCAATTCATGTTAATTTTTTTATTAAGTTTGCTTGAAAGACCACAAATTAAAAATAAAAAGGTCTTATAGAACAGATAACAGATGAACCATTATGTAAAGAGCTGTATAAATGTGTCAGTGCTATAATAATAGGATAATAATGTGACTGGGGTGTGCCCTTGATCCATACCCCACCTTGTATATTAAACTAAACAGACATTAGAGCCCTTGACACATACTGTGTGTGCACTGTGGCTGATGCCCTACTTAAGTGAAGATATCATGCATCCATGCATGTTAACAGGCTTAACTACCTATTATTTCATGAAGTATGTAACTGCCCTAGTTAGAAATGCCTTCATTGGCGTTTTCTGTCAAAACTGGTATTGTACTGTACACAACATGTACATTTATTTAGTATTGACCTTGTTTTGTAGTCTACATTCACATACCACATTTCTAGTGACAGGATTGTATAATTCTAGCTATGTTGCATGCAATATCACAATTCTTTGTCATCAAAAATTAAGACAATTGTACCTAGTTAGTCTCCCTCAGCCCCCTCATTCCTGGTGTTTGCTTTGCTACCTACACCCAAGATATAATTATTTCTGCAACTTCTGATTCTTAGAGAACCAACTGATTAGGGTTTTTTTAACTATATTGTTTTCCTATACAGTATATAAAAAGAAATGAGAACAAGTATCAGCATTCACCCACAAACACCTTAAAAACCTTCCAACAGACCTGTGCAATACTAAAAATAACAGCCAATTCAAAACACTGAAAAGCACATCTTATGTGGAAAGCTTTTGTTAGCCATTTATTTTGTCAGTTAGCGAGTAGAATTCCTGAGCCAAGCACTTTGACCTTTGTTGATTGAGAACTGGTTTTAAATTAGAGCCTTCAGGCTCAATGCACATCTCTAATTTTAAGTCTTTCCTGTGGTAGATGCTATTTCTATAAATACCTATTAGTGATATCCATTAAAACTGTCAAAATAACCCTTTATGTGTGAATAAGAAGACTTTTCTCAGTCTTTTATAGCTATTTGTTTGCCTTTAAGGAAAGAGTGATATGTTTTACTATGTTTAACATTTTAATGCACTACAAAATTTGGAATGCTCACAAAGCTTTAAGTCACAAAGTGATATTTAACTCCAGAAATTCCAGTCTCAAGAATGTCTAGCCCTTTTTTTTGTAATGTATGCTTCATCCAAAAGGGAAAAAGTACAAAACACAAGCATAGTGGTATGGTATATTTCTGTACAGGATAAGGAAAAAGAAGACATTAGTGTTGTTCCTGCTATATGAAGGTCCTCAGTGATGTCCTGGTACTTCTCCTGTGCTGCTAGGCAATGTACCCTTCTGGATTCAAAGAATTATTACACAATAGAAAAACTGTAAGTTAATTTAGTAAATAGATACTCAAAATGATACAAGTGTAGGGACCCATAGGGTCAACATGGTCCCTATGGCTTTAAACCCTGCAGGTTCATTGGTTTGTGCTGTTACTGGGCAAAGACCCATGTATCAGTTTAGAGTTTGCCTCTGTTTGTTCTGCTGGGCACAACACACAAGCGGCAAGAGTGTCTGACGATATGTACCGGCTACATGATGCAGGGGGGAGCGGGGGGGTGTATGGAGGATGGTGGGGACGCATGCGCAGTGGAGATAGTGAGGAAAGCGGAATGGGCATCCCTTGTTAAAGATGGCGGCGCCGTTCACTGAAACAAGTATGTAGAATGTAGCATTTTTACACAGCAATAGAAGTACTATTTAATAGTGTGGTTAATAGATTTTGACTTTAATGTTTAATCCAACATTACCTGTGATGTTGCCCATAGCAACCAATCAGCAATTACATTTTAACAGTCACCTACAAGTTAGAAAACAAAAGCAACAATCTAATGCTATGGGCAACATCACCGGTGATGTAAGATTACACACTATAATAAATATGCTCCTAAGAGACCAAAAAAGGAATCTGAACTTAAATGGTTTTAAGGCAACCTGTCTTCAAATTCTATTAGCTATTGAAGTATTAGCATGAAATGGTACTTTCATGTCTGTTACCTTAACTATCTGCCTGTCTTGCATATCTCCTACATGTAATTCTTCTTAACTTAAAAGATCCTGGCAACCATATTCCTCTTACTTGGAGATGACAATACATGATTGATACAGCAGAAGAACTATGTAGGCCTGTGTAGGTCTGCAAGTGCCATGTAATCCCTAGCCTAGCAGGTATACTTCATTTCTTAACAGCAAAGGGTGGTAAATCAAGGTAGAGAAGTAGACAAATCGGGACAGAAAAAAAAAGAAGGAAAGCTACTGAGGTGGTTTGTTCTCAATAGATTAACCACAATAGTGCAAACTAAAACACTATATTTATTCTGTAGAATGCTTTACCATACCTGAGTAAACAGCCCTAGAAGCTATTTCTTTTTTTAAAAAAAAAAGTAGCTACCACATTAGCTTGGTGTGATGTAACCTCCTTCTCCTCCTTGTAGCTCTGGGCTCAGATTACAGCAGGGAGAGGAGGAGGGAGGGGGAGAGGGAGAGAAAAGCAAGCTGAGCAGGCTCAAGCAAATGTCCTGGAGGTTTTAGCTGAGAGAAGGAAGTCTAATACAGAAAGCCATGTGTACACAATGCAAGGAAAGAAATGTGGTATTTCCTTTGACAGAGGACTAAGAGCAGCTTTACTGTGAGAGTTTATATGTGTATTTAATTAGACTTTTATGATAAAGTGTACTAGGTTTTTACCTTACCTTCTCCTTTAAGGAACTTTCTTCTTAGCATGGGTGGGTTGCACCATATCCACCCCTCTTAGCTTAAAGCAGAAGCAGATTGTAATGCTTGTAGCTAACAACTATTGCTTTTTAAGCACTGCATCACAAAAGTTTCTTTGCCCGACTTAATAGTTCACTTTAAAAAGAAGGATTTATGACAATCATTAACTCAGGTCAAGAATAAATATATCTTAAGGGATTTAACTTTTAAAATGTAAGGTTTAAATGTGCTTCAGTGTCAGATTCAGGTTCAGCTTTAAAAGCCTTTTCAAAAAAATGAAAAATCCATTTGTATTTCATCTTGTAAGGATTTACATACTTGTGGAAACATGTAACTATACAATAGCGCTGTGAGAATTGAATAGTCTGGTAAATCAAACTGAAATAATTTCCACATATAAATATATCAAGTGAAGTTGAAGGCAAAATAAGCATAAATTTTATCTTGTGGCAAACATTACCATAAATGAATGACTGGTACAAAATAATTTTAGACTGTATCCAGAAATGTGACTTATTTCAATTTCCAGCAACTAGAATTTTGTAAAACAGCTGCTATGATAATATGTTTGTGTTACATTATCTCAACTTTACTTAAGTCAGCATTTGAAGATGAATAAGTTCAGAGTGTTCCTTTTGATCACAGCCATCTAAAAGCCATAAAACTAACCACTAATGTTCTCTTCTTTTCTGAAAAACTTTTTTTTTTTTACATGTAATTGTTTAAAAAATGTCTTTGTAATGTTACTATCTGTTCATGGCTTGCTAATCCATTGTGAGATGCTTTTTGTCGCTATTTTCCATGGTTTCTTGCCCTTTTCATCTCTAGCGTTCACTATTCAAATAAAATGCTAAATATACCGTAAGCGGCACCCTGGTCACTTCTACTCTTTTCTGAAGGCTCTTACTTTTGACAGTTACCGCTAAATATGCAGATGCCTGCTTCCTTTCTCGGTTTCCTTTATTATTATTATTATTTATATAGCGCCATCAATTTACGCAGCACTTTTAGCTAGGTATCTATCTGTAGGTGCTATATAAATAAATAGATACAAATAAATGCAATACAGGGTCCACTAAACTATACAGAATAGCATGTCCATTATGGAATATCTCGAGTCTGACTCAGAAAACTCTGCCCTTTTTTAGTATGTTTGCCACATGTTAAAACTGCTAAGGCAATACTTAAAACCATACCAAAGTACATCAAAGCCATAACAGAGTGATTAAAGAAATTAAAGTGATTAATAATGCCACTAAAGTATAAAGAGTCTGTGACAGTATTATGGTTCATGCCTACATATCACCAAGAGAGGCTTTTACATGAAAATGAATAGGACAGAATGCAGGTTTTGTGAGGCTAATATCCCCTGTTTTAGAAAATGGTACTTGAGAACTTCTATTATAAATCTTTTCCATTTTAAAGGGATCATCTTTCCCAAATAATAATACCCCTATTATGGAGGTGTTACCTTTGTACTGCTACGTTTTCTGATCTCAGTAATGCTGCTAACTGATGCTAAGGGCTCAACATTTTGAAGTGATGCTAAAAGTATGCATTAGATGCTGGATCACTGAATTTTGTAACGGAGCACAATGCTCTGTTCCAAAAATTTCACACTTACAACCTAACAGAACAGTTGCTTTTTAATATAATGGAGGATGGCTTCACCCCATTTTTACACTGCACATTTTTATTTTATGAAAGTACATTGTATAAAAAGTCAAATATTGAAAAAAATAAAAAGTAACTGCAGCTACATATTTAAAGAATAAATAAACCTTTTTTTTTTTCTATCAGTAAAATTACTTTAAACAGCCTCCAGAATGACCTACCTTTGTACCAGCATTCTCTCTGACCTGGTTCCTCAGTCAGAAGTTGTTCGTTTTTCTTTGCTTCCTTGTGCAGAGTGAAGCCCTGCCCCCACTTCCTGTTCAGTTCTCTCTTCAATTCGACTACTTTTGTTGACCTGGAGAGCCTTCTGCGCATGCCTGGAGGCAGCAGGAGCCAGTCTGTGCATTAGCAGGGTTTTTTTTTTATGAGAGACCTTAACAGGAAGTGAGGGCGGGGCTTCACATGCTATATTAGCACACGATTTTACGCACCTAACCATTATTTCGGAAAACTACTGTTCTGAAAATTACCATTTCCCTTCATTCTAGGGATTTTGTAAAAAAGCGGAGCACAGGATAGCTGGTAAAATCAGACTTTTATTTCCATCATTTAAAATTAAATATAGACCAGAGCATATTCATCCCTTGGCTTAACGCGTTTCGTGGATAAAACACCACTTCCTCAGAAGCCCAAATTGTGACCCACCCCCATGATTGTTTAAATAGGCATAACACACACCCATTGCCACTTAACAATCCCCCAATTAACCCCTAAGGTGCAACAGAGTGTGTGAAGGTGGAAAAACTTTTTTATATATATATAAAAAAAACATTTTATAAAAACATGAAACCCATAAATCAACAGGGAAAGGGTCCAAGAATAGAATGCTAAAACCATACAATAGATCTACATAATATATATATATAATAATTAGGACAATAATTAGTAAAAACTATAGAAAATTGATACATTTTGGAACAATGAAATATATCTTTCATAACTTGCTCCAACTTAATGAACATGGCCATTAGACCGCAGTGCCCAGCCAGAATCCATATCCCGCCCATATCCACACATATACAAACTTGAGCAATGTACACATATTACAACATCAAAAAATCATTGTAAAGTCCATGTTGTGTTGCCAAAAGCTCACAAACCACAATTTTCTTTAAGTACCACCTGTCCCAAGTAGGTGTTAATCTTTGCACAGACTAATGCAATATTCAGCGCGTTTACCGATTCATATGTGTTTGTGAATCATGCATTAGTATTATTTCTATGCGAGAATTAACGCAGTGCGAGGTAGATAATGCATTGCGATTTTTTGCGCATGCGATATGCGTCTTAACCTATGCGAAATTACTTTGATGAATTGGGACTTAATTATCGCATGCTTTTTAACACAAAAAAGCATTGACCTTTAGTGAATCTGCCCCAATATTTGTTATTGGATAGAGAACTGGCTGAAGGATAGATTACAAAGAGTGGTGGTAAATGGAACATTTTCTAATTGGACCAGTGTTGTAAGTGGAGTACCGCAGGGGTCAGTCCTTGGTCCTTTGCTTTTTAACTTGGAAAAATTGGAAAACTGGGCAGCAAACTGGAAAATGAGCTTCAATGTTGAGAAGTGCAAAGTTATGCACTGTGGTAGAAATAATATAATAATATAAATAATATAAATGTTATAAAAGTTATATACTAAATGGTAGTGTTTTAAGGGTATCCTTAAAGGAACAGTAACACCAAAAATGAATTTTTTTTAAATCAATTAAAATATAATATACTGTTGCCCTGCACTGGTAAAAATTGTGTATTTGCTACAGTAATGCTAATATAGTTTATATAAATAAGCTGGTGTGTGGCCATGGGGGCAGCCATTCAAGCTGGAAATATGGAGAAAAGGCACAGGTTACATAGCAGATAACAGTTAATCTCTCTAGAAAACAATAGTGTTTTATCTGTTATCTGCTATGTGCCTGTGCCTTTTCTCCTTTGAATGGCTGCCCCCATTGCTACAGAGCAACTTTATTTATATAAGTTTCTGGAGAAAACACCCCAGTTGTACCACTGCAGGGCAGCAGCACATTATATTCTAATTACTTTTATACACTTTCATTTTTTGGCGTTACTGTTCCTTTAATGGAGAAGGATCTGGGAATTTTTGTAGATAACAAGTTGTATAATTCCAGGCAGTAAATAGAATTGTAATGGAGCCGGGGACACACAAAGATATATGTAGTCGGGGAGCTTACCCCATTTATTGTGACCACCTAGATCAACGCTTTGTAAATAAGGAAGGGAGGGTGTAGCCCCCCAAAACATTGATCTAGGTGGTCACAATAAATGGGGTAAGCTCCCCGACTGCATATATTGTTGTGTATGCGCGGCTCCATTACAATACCATTTGCTGGAGACAGGGACCTGCCAGTCCTACAGAAGGCGTGCACCACCAGAGCAGTGGATGAGATATTTACACAGGTCTGCGGTGAAAACGATTGTGTTTAATTCCAGGCACTGTCATTCTGTGGCTACTAAAGCAAATAAAGTGCTGTTTTGCATAAAAAAGGGCATTGACTCAAGGGATGAAAACATCATTTTGCCTCTTTATAGGTCCCTGGTAAGGCCTCACCTTGAGTATGCAGTGCAGTTTTGGGCTCCAGTCCTTAAGAAGGATATTAATGAGCTGGAGAGAGTGCAGGGATGTGCAACTAAACTGGTTAAGGGGATGGAAGATTTAAGCTATGAGGTGAGACTGTCAAGGTTACAATTGTTTTCTCAGGGAAAAGAGGCGCTTGTGAGGAGACATGATTACTCTGTTCAAGTACATTAGAGGGGATTATAGGCAGATAGGGAATGTTATTTCTCCCATAAAAAACAATCAGTACTAGAGACCACCCTTTTAGATGGAACGGAACTTTCATTTGAAGCAGTGTAGGTGGTT
Organism: Xenopus tropicalis; assembly: GCF_000004195.4. NCBI lineage: Eukaryota > Metazoa > Chordata > Amphibia > Anura > Pipidae > Xenopus > Xenopus tropicalis. The sequence goes on along the minus strand of NC_030679.2, from coordinate 72,623,459 downwards.
TTTCACGGTGAGGGCAGTGAGGTTGTGGAATGCCCTTCGTAGAGATGTGGTAATGGCAGATTCTGTTAATGCCTTTAAGAGGGGCCTGGGTGATTTTCAAGGCTACTGTGATACCAAAGTCCACAAATAGTATTGTTTGTATTTGTTTGTATATATAGTTTATGTACAGTATGTGAATGTAAAGGTTTATGTGCTGGGGTACACTTTTAGGGGCTGAATTGATGGTCTTTTTTCAATAAAGCAAACAGATCAGTTTAACCAGTGCAGGACAACAGTGCATTATATTTTAATTACTTTAATTAAAACATTTCATTTTTTGGTGTTACTCTTCCTTCAAGTGTTTGCCCTAAAGTATTGGGGTAAGATGAGACCTAAGTAATAATTCCAAATTATGTTCTGTTGTGATAGTAAGGCAAAATAAACTTTGCTTACACTGGAATTCACAATCACAACAAGCAGATGGGCACCATTTTGTTAACACAGTTATTAAGACAAGCTTTGCGTCTTCCCAGAATCTTGTTGTGCCAGAATTGGGGACCTGATGCTCATGCCCATATACAGAAGACACAATTATAGACCAAGTGGAGTAAGGGGGAATGAGAGGAGTGCAGTGAAGGTTGGAAGTACTAAATCAAAAGTAAATGTAACTGCCTGCCCTGCCTGTATGCCTAAGGCATGAAGGCAGGGCAGGCAATATACAACTGAGAGCTGATATTCTTAAATACACCTATAACAAGTATCAGTGTTTCAATTAAAAAATAATTTGGGTTTCATGTTTAATTTAAAAATGACTTTTATTATGCAGTTTTTTATGTGTGGGTGACAGGTTCATGCCAGTATGAAACTAATGCCCTAAAAGTAAGAACTGCATTTATTAACTTATGGACTGCAATTCTCAAATTTCAAAGTATTATTCCACTGGTGGATAAAATTTATTTTATCTTTTTAATATCACATAGCTCTCTATTCTGGAATGTGTATGTCTGTTTTTTCTTTAAAGCTTGATATCTGGGTAAAGCAAATATCCCTGTATCACTTTTACCTGTAAATCCCAATTTATGCATAAATTCTTTCCCTTAAGCACTGTGTTTGTGTCAGTTAATCTGCGAATGCTTAGCTCCAGAGATTACTGCACCGGTAATTCGCAAGCTCTGTGCATCATTTACACTGAATGTGATGCATTTAACACTCTTAAGCAAGTTTCTAGCATAGAAGTAGTTCATTATCATTTCATATAGGGTCGTCTTTGTGAGTCTTTGAAATGTTTACTTTTAAAAAGCAGGTAATTAATTGATTGTAGGACATCAGCACTGAATAATTGTAGAGTACTGTACTCGCTAACAGCTGTTAGCGGAAATCCTTGCTTTGCAGTACCAGCTCAGCTGTAATGGCAAAAGATTAGCATTCTTTGTATCTGTCAGAAGAGTGACCATTACTTTCCTTCACTAAAGGAAACACTCAAAGCGAAAGGGTAATTATATATTATTACATAAAATGTGCAGTTTAGTTGAGGTGTATTTATTAATAAATATGGATAGAGCAAATATTCCTTTAGGGAAAACTGGAAAACCAATAGCCTTCTTACTGCTTAAAATATAATAGTTAACTTGAAGATAGCAGGATCTAAAATTTCATTTAAAACATTTTCTTACAATTCATTATAAGTATAAGGCATATTTCAAGCATATACTCCATGGCTTTATAGTTGCCATGGTGTCATGTTTACTGCATTTCTATTCCTTATTAATAAATGATTTAATAATTGGTCATGCATATTTTATAAATGCCTAATAAAAATAGGCTTAAGGTTAAAAACTAACATGATTTTACATTAGTGGTATCATGACAGTGGTATTTTGAAATGCCAGAGATCAGTGATGTAGCACATAATTGTAAGTAGGCAGGCAAATGAAGGGGTCAACTTACTTTCCCTTCTATTACCACAGCTACTGATCAGTAGAGCAATATTACATTACCACCTCCTTTCTCAGGGGGCCCTTACAATTGTGTTTGAGAAAGGAGTAGCATACTTATACTACAAGTGAAATGCTATGATAAACATATAAAGGGAACCAGTGGTTCTTAACCATAAACACAAACAAAGTATTTACTTGGTACAATAATCACTAATGAGGCCAATGGTTATAGAGTAATATATTAGGGCAGAAACAGGCAGACAACGGATGAAGTCACACAACCATTTAGGTTGTAGATAGCAAGGGTAGAATTTAGTCTCTCTGTTCAGGCACAACTCATTGTAATGGATCCCCTCCAGTGGATGTATCTAATGGATAAATATAGCCCTTTTTAGACTGTGTTGCCTTGGAGTACTAACTCCGCTACATCTCCTTGGTGGTCCGGTGCTGCTCTTTCTAGCTGGTCTTACTTATTTACAAACCACCCTCTGACAAGACATAGGAAACAGAATCTAAGGCAGAAGCTGTATGTCCCCTGCATAGGGTTTGGGTTAAAAGGTAATTTGTTACATCACAAATGATCCGGAAACACTATAACTGTGTCAGGTGGTTTCTATTGAACACAACGAGAGCCAACCCCTTGGATGTCGCTCTCAGTGCCCCCAGACCAGGTAGTTATTTTTTAATTCCTGACTTGGCAAGTTTTGGTTGAATAAAAACAAGATTTACTACCAAATAAAGCCTCATGTAAGCTGATAGCGTGCATAGCGGCTGCCTAATAGCCAATGTTAGCTATTATTTGGCACCTTCATGAACTTTTATGATGCTTGTGTTGCTATGTCTTTTCACATTTGACTGTGGCTCATGATTAAGACAGGTTGGGGATCCCTGTTCTTGCTGATTTACATGGAGGAGTATACATGATGGGCATATTTATAAATGACTGTGGCTCACGATTAAGAAAGGTTGGGGATCCCTGCCCTTGCTGATTTACATGGATGAGTATGCATGATGGGGCATATTTATAAATGAGTGAAAATAGAATTCACAACAGTTTGCCCCTCTATTTACTTGCATAGGATTTTTAGGGACAATAAAATAATGAATATTTTATTAAATATCCTATACTAGTGAATACAGAGCAGTGACATTTCTATCTGGTGTTTCTGGTGTTACTGTTTGATAAATATGTCCCCTAGTGTGCTCCTGTAAAGCAGTAGAGTAGAATTTGAGTTGGGAGGTAAAATAAATTAAAAGCATAGGGTATAAATAAGTATGGCTCGGTCTGCCATACATGGGAATCAGTACAACTTTGTGCATGGATACAAACAAAATATTATTTCATCTGAGTAAACAGTGATTTGCCTCATCAGCTTTATTTTTTTTTTTTTTTTAAAAAGTGTACAAATGTCTGCATCTTTCTTAAAGGTGCTAGCGATACACCTCAAGTCTAAAGGAGGACTCATTCTGTGCCTGACATTTATGGGCTTATTTATCAGTTTTCGAGTTTGTGAATTCGAGTTTGTTTTTCTAAATCGAATAAACTTGCATATCAAATCGTCGCTTATTTATTAGGGAAAACTTGTAGAAATAAAAAAACTTGAATATCTTGAATTTTTGGAGTTTACAAGCTCTTTAATAGGCTTGACATTGCCTGTGACAACTCCATTTGACTCCTATAGAAAATCCAAGCTTTTAGATGGTGAATTTTTACGTTCAAGTTTTCGGGTTTTTTGCACTTAATAAATACAAGACATTTGAGGTTTTTGAACCATAACTCAAATTCAAGTTTTTTAAGAACAAAAAAACTCGAATCGAGAAAAAAATCAAACTTGACCATTGATAAATCACTCCCTTAATGCAGTGTTTTTCAACCGCTGTTCCGCGGCACACTAGTGTGCCGCGAGATGTTGCCTGGTGTGCCGTAGGCAGGGCCGCAATTTTTACTTTAAAAAAAATTCCGGGCCCTGTCATTGGTTGCGCCCCGTGTGTACGGGTGACGTCAGTACGCATGGGGCGCAACGTTATAAAAGGGCCTGTGTGCGGTCGCGTGTAGGCAGAAGTGCAGAGGCGGCGCGCGTGAGGGGAAGATGCTGCTGAAGCCGCCGAAGAGTAAAATGCTGCTGGGCACCAATGTATAAGGGGGGGCCACGGGGCACACTGACTTATGGGGGCACTGCTGCTGGGCACCAATGTACTAGGGGGGCACTGCTGCTGGGCACCAATATACTAGGGGGGCTGGCTCTTGGCACCAATGTACTGGGGGGCACTGCTGCTGGGCACCAATGTACTAGGGGGCACTGCTCTTGGCACCAATGTACTAGGGGGGCACTGCTGCTGGGCACCAGTGTACTAGGGGGGCACTGCTCTTGGCACCAATGTACTAGGGGGGCACTGCTGCTGGGCACCAATGTACTAGGCGGGCACTGCTATTGGCACCAATGTACTAGGGGGGCACTGCTCTTGGCACCAATGTACTAGGGGGGCACTGCTGCTGGGCACGAGTGTACTAGGGGGGCACTGCTGCTGGGCACAGAGTTAAATTTTTTAACATTTTCTAATGGTGGTGTGCCTCGTGATTTTTTTCATGAAACAAGTGTGCCTTTGCCCAAAAAAGGTTGAAAAACACTGCCTTAATGTATATGTAAGGCAAACCAATGGACTTGGTGCTACTAATAGTTATAAAAGTAGAACAACAACTAGTCTTAAAACCAGTGCTAAAGCTCAATTGCCCAAAGCTCTAGAAAGCCCTCAGTGCAGTAGCAATATTGAATTACTGGGCTTAATTCATAGGCTGCATGTTAAAAATATATTCTGTGAAGATCCTGAACATTTTTCTATTCACTTTAGAAACAACCTATGTTTGATGAGACTAAATGCATAGATCCAGAAACAAAACAAAGTGTATTTGCGAATAGTAAATGCCCCCTGCCTCCATGTGGTTCAGTTTTTTAACATACAGTACCATGTTAAAGGAAAAGCAGCTCTAAAAAGGTGTGGAGCATATTTTGTGAGTATTGTTTGAAATGTTGTTACATATACAGGTGGTATCCATTTATTCATAATATAGCTGACAATAGCTTTCTATGATTATATAAAGTCTTTTGTAACAGAACCTGCATTTTGAAATTCAAGGATAAATGTATTTTTTGCCAGTTTTCACAAGATAATTTTATCCTGTCAGTTTCCCAGGATCAAATCCCTTGCAGATGTTGTGCCAATACCACCTCATGTGTGGTGAATGGAAAAGAGTAACAACATACTCTCTAGTAGAGTCAACTGAAATTATTATATTATATTTGCACTTACTGTTTTATCATTGGATTGGATGTAATTCAGTTTTTTCTTAAATAGTATGTATGTATGCATGTATGTATGTATAACTTTATTTATAAAGCACCACAAGGGTACGCAGCGCTGTACAGTCTTACACAAAATTACACACAGGGAGGACAAGTGTTATAATAAATAAATACAATAAATAAATATAAATACACAGGGAATATGTGCCATGAGGTATGAGACACAGTAGGAAGGAGGTCCCTGCCCTGTAGAGCTTACAATTACAAGTGGTTGGGTAACATACAGGCAAAAATTGGAAGGTAAGTAGTAACATTTTTACAGATAAAATCAGTAATAATTTAGCCTCCCTGACTGAACAAAAATAAGGCAACATTGGAACGAAGGCAACCTAGACCATGCATCTTGCACCCTGTACCCAACAGTCATAACAAAATAAGTTTATACACAGAAATCCATATAACCAGTGCCAGTGAAGTCAGCCTTAGCTAGATAATCTGTCACATTTATTGGCTTTTCTTGGAAACATAAGTTTTCCTTTTAAACTGATCCCATAAACAATGCCATTTTGCATTATCTAACAATACCTGACCATTGTATTTGATTTTATTAGAATGAATGTTAAATGTAATTAAAAATGACATTGTGGTTTTTTGTTTGGTGACCAATAGGGCTAATCTAAAGCAGCCTGAGTGTTTCTTTAATTTATGTTTGTAATGATACTTTGATACAGTCCATTTACCCTAAGGAATCTGCAACAGAGCAATCCCAAGAAAGCAGTTCTGGGATGAAAATGGGTGGTTGGTAGCAATTACAATTAGACTCTTCTCAGTACAAGTTAGTTTGTAAGATAGCTACATCAGATATAGTTAAAAGAAGAAATTAGCTAAAAGTAACAACTGGACTGTGTTTTTAAGTAGCATAGATCTGATTGGCAGTAGAACAGAAGCATAGAAAGCATTACATACATTCAATGATAAACAAACTGGACTCATCCAGACTGAAAATCATCTGCATTTCAAAAACACATAGCACTGGCTTTCAGAAAGTTTTAGTAACAAAGTTTTCATTTATTTTTATAAAGATAATTCATTTCACACTCATCTAAGTGCTTCATGGAGTTTTCAGCTAAGGAAATAAGGATTTCTTCCAATGAAAACTCCCATACATGTGAAGAGACTTATTAACATTTATAATCCAATATTAGCTCCATTGTGTAAGTAATTTAGAGCACAAAAATGAATTATGCAATTGATTTTTCCTTTAATGACTAATTTGTAAAAGTGTTAACAGTTAATAAGCATATTAAATAAAGATATCAAGACTAATCAGATTTACATGGTCACAAAAAGCTTTAAATGTAAGAGTGCCATGGAAAGGTTGTGCAAAATGAATGCAATAGAGCATGAGCAATTTTTACAAGGTACATACATTACATATTTGTTCATGTAAGACTCTTCAAGAAATTATTCAGATTTGCTGACTGAATAAATAAACCTAGCTACTGACCAAATTATTGCAAATCCCTGTAGGACAATCATTTGGCAGCTAAAGAGAGCAATGGCAAACAGGTGCTAAGCATAACAAGCCCCCATAAAAAAATGGTGTAACATACATTAATATATTTTTAAATAAGGCAAATGTTATAGCAAAACAGATTGTTTGTAACTAGTAAAAATATGTACCACTTGGCCAAAAAAGAAATGACGCTTACAAGAAAGCAGATATTTCACTTTTCTGTACACTGTTTTTCTTTTTTTAAAGGTGGTATGTGTTTTGGCTTTTTTTTACTGTTATGCAAAATTTATGATATATCACTGTGTCATGCTCTAATACTGTGTGATAAGCTTTCCATACAGAAGATCTTACTGCTATACCATCCTGAGTATTTTATATATTCTATTTCCTGTGAAGACAGTTTTAACCTTTTTTTACCCATGAGCAATACACTAATGTAAAAACTATTGGGGATCCACACAAGCAAGAAAGAAATCCTTGGAGATGCCCAAGTAATGCTGCAATTGACTAACTGGTAGCCACATGTGGGCTGCCAGCCTGGAAGAAGTTCTGGAGTAAACCGGTTTCCTTATGCCTCCAAAACTTGTCTTCAAGCCATGAATTCAAAAACTGGTACCTACTTTGAACCCACTGGACATAACATCAATGGGAGTGGTAAGCAACATGTTGCTCCTGAGCCGCTGGTTAGGGACCACTGAACTAGATGGATAGATCTAGCCACATTTTTTTACTTTCTCTAGGAAACAAGTTTTATTTTTAAACAGATTCATTAAAGGGTGTCATTTTGCCATTATTTGACAATACCTGTACATAGTATGTGATTTTATCAGAATGAATGTTAAGTATATTTTGTATGTATATGTTTATTTATAAAGCGCTACTTATGTACGCAGCGCTGTACAGTGGAATACATTGATACATATAAGGGGTTATTAAGATAATTATAGATAAATACAAAGTATAACAATAAATACAAATAAATACAAGATAAAATTGCAATAAGTTAAGAGTCAAAGACACAAGAGGATGAAGGTCCCTGCCCCGTAGAGCTTACAATCTATATGGGAGGGTAACTTACAGACACAAATAGGCAAATATAAATGCTTTAGGTCACGGTGGGTGATAGTACAATATAAGTGCTAGTTCCCAGATCAGGTGCTATGCGAGTGGTCCAATAGGTAGTCTTTAAGTTTAGTTTTGAAAAGAGGGAGGACTCTCTCCGGAGGAAATCAGGGAGGGCATTCCAAATGTAAGGAGCAGCAAGGCAGAAAGGTTTAAGGCAGGAAACAGCAGTCGTAGTGGGGGGCGCAACCAAACGGTTGCTCTGCGAGGAACGAAGGAGTCGTCCAGGAACATACGGAGACACAAGGGAAGAGATGTAGTGAGGAGCAGAGGAATGGAGGGCTTTGAAGGTTAAAAGAAGGAGTTTGTAACATATTCTTTGTTTAATGGGAAGCCACGATAAGGACTTTAGCAGGGGAAGAGGAGGAGAATTCTGGCAGCAGTATTTAGAGATGGGAGTTAGGGAGGCCGGTTAGTAGCAGGTTACAGTAGTCAAGTTGGGATAGGATGAGAGCATGCATGAGCAGCCTAGCTGTTGCAGTAGAAAGAAAGGGACGGATTTTGGCAATATTACGTTAGAAAAAGTGACAGGTTTTGACAGTGGTGTTAATATGGTGAGAGAAGGAGAGACAGGAGTCAAAGATCACCCCCAAACAACACGCCGAATCGACAGGGGGGTAGGACCAGGCTTAGGTGGAAAGATTATTAGTTCAGTTTTTGTTCGGTTCAGTTTGAGGAGGCGTTGGTTGACAGGGGCAATAGGAAAGGAGGAGGAGTGTGTCTGTTCATTAAGCACGACTTAAAAGCAAATATTAAGGAGGAAGTGATGGGGGTAACAGAGGGAGCTGAATCCTTATGGGTTGAGCTTCTCACAGATAGTAAAGAATCTACCAAGCTAATTGTAGGGGTATGCTATAGACCCCCTAATGTAAGCGAAGAGGAGGAGGCCCAGCTCCTGTTGCAAATAGAAAAGGCTGCTAGTTTGGGGCAAGTGATAATAATGGGGGATTTTAATTACCCTGATATTGACTGGGGCAATAGTACTGCCAGGACAGTAAATGGGAACAAGTTTATAAACTTGCTGCACGACAACTTTATGTCACAGGTTGTTGAGGAGCCAACCAGGAACCATGCTATACTAGATCTAGTGATCTCTAATGACCCAGAACGTATAGCAAATGTGCAAGTGGTTGAACCCCTGGGTAATAGTGACCATAATGTTATTTCATTTGATGTTTGGTGCAGGAAACAAATTTACACGGGGGCAACAAAGACACTGAATTTTAGGAAGGCAAATTTTAGCTCCTTAAGGGCAGCGCTTCAGGGCATAGATTGGGGCATTATGTTTTCTGATAAAAATACAGAGCAGAAATGGTTGTCATTTAAAATGATATTAAATCATTACTGTTCTCAGTTCATTCCATTAATAAGAAAAAGTAGAAGTGTTAAGAATCACCCCATGTGGCTTAACTCTGAGGTAAAGAAGTTAATAGGGAAAAAAAGGAAAGCTTTTAAGAAATATAAGTCAGAGGGGACAGTAGCTGCGTTTAATGAATATAAACACTATAACAAGTGTTGTAAAACAGCAATCCGGAAGGCAAAGATAGAAAATGAGGAGCGCATCGCGGCCGAGGCCAAGACTAACCCCAAAAAGTTTTTTAAGTATATTAATAGTAAAAAGATGCAGGTTGAGGGTGTGGCCCCATTGAGTTATAATAACAATATGGTTACAGCGGATACAGAAAAGGCAGATGTGCTTAACCAGTTCTTTTCTTCTGTGTATACAGTAGAGGAGCCAGTGGGCCAAGTCCCACCCAATAGCTTCACTGTTGCCTCAGCTCCAACTACACAGTGGTTGGCACAGGATATGGTGCTTAAAGGGTTACACACGATAAATGTAAACAAGGCACCTGGGCCAGATGGAATACACCCTCGGGTACTGAGAGAGCTAGGGGCAGAATTGCAGTGGCCCTTGTTTCTGATATTCTCAGACTCTCTTTCATCAGGTATGGTACCTAGTGATTGGAAGAAGGCGAATGTCACTCCCATATTTAAAAAGGGAATAAGATCTCAGCCTGGCAATTATAGGCCTGTAAGTTTGACATCCGTGGTGGGCAAGTTATTTGAAGGCTTGTTAAGGGATCACATTCAAAATTATGTAGTGGAGAATGGCATTATGAGCAGTAATCAGCATGGCTTTATGAAGGACAGGTCATGTCAGACCAATTTAATTGCTTTTTATGATGAGGTAAGTAAGAAGCTGGACAGTGGGGATGCAGTAGATATAATCTATTTGGATTTTGCCAAAGCATTTGATACCGTTCCCCACAAACGACTGCTTTCTAAGCTAAGGTCTATTGGTCTTAGTGAAGTCGTTTGCACATGGATAGAAAACTGGCTACAGGATCGGGTACAGAGGGTGGTTGTTAATGGCACATTCTCTACTTGGAGTAAGGTTCTCAGTGGGGTCCCTCAGGGTTCTGTACTGGGTCCACTTTTGTTTAATTTGTTCATAAATGACTTAGGGGAGGGTATTATGAGTAATGTATCAGTGTTTGCAGATGACACAAAACTCTGCAGACCAGTCAATTCTATCCAGGATGTGACATCCCTGCAGCAGGATCTTGACCAACTGGCAATCTGGGCAGCTAAGTGGCAGATGAGATTTAATGTGGATAAATGTAAGGTCATGCACCTGGGATGTAAAAATATGCAAGCCCCGTATAACCTTAATGGGACTGCACTAGGCAAATCCATAATGGAGAAGGATCTTGGAGTCCTTGTAGATAATAAACTTGGCTGTAGCAAGCAATGCCAGGCAGCAGCTGCAAGGGCAAACAAGGTTCTGAGCTGTATTAAAAGGGGTATAGATTCACGGGAGGAGGGGGTTATTCTTCCCCTTTACAGAGCACTGGTAAGGCCCCATCTAGAATATGCTGTTCAGTTTTGGTCTCCAGTGCTCAAACGGGACATTATTGAGCTAGAGAGGGTCCAGAGAAGGGCAACTAAGCTGGTAAAGGGTATGGAAAGTCTCGGTTATGAAGAAAGACTGGCCAAGTTGGGTCTGTTTACACTGGAGAAGAGGCGCTTAAGAGGTGACATGATAACTATGTATAAATATATAAGGGGATCATATAATAACCTCTCTAATGTTTTATTTACCAGTAGGTCCTTCCAACGGACACGAGGGCACCCACTCCGTTTAGAAGAAGGGAGGTTCCATTTAAATATTCGGAAAGGATTTTTTACAGTGAGAGCTGTGAAGTTGTGGAATTCCCTCCCCGAATCAGTCGTACTGGCTGATACATTATATAGCTTTAAGAAGGGGCTGGATGGATTCTTAGCAAGTGAGGGAATACACGGTTATGGGAGATAGCTCTTAGTACAAGTTGATACAGGGACTGGTCCGATTGCCATCTTGGAGTCAGGAAGGAATTTTTTCCCCTCTGAGGCAAATTAGAGAGGCTTCAGATGGGGTTTTTTGCCTTCCTCTGGATCAACTTGTAGTTAGGCAGGTTAGGTATAGGCATTATGGTTGAACTTGATGGACGTATGTCTTTTTTCAACCCAACTTACTATGTTACTATGTTACTATGTTACTATGTTACTATGTTACTATGTACTATGTTACAATTGGAGATGGCCAGGGGGCAGTTAGAGATTTGAGTCTCTGTCTGTCAACTGTTAATGAAGGGGTCAAAAAATAAATTTGGATATCATCAGCATACAGATGATTTTTAAAGCCGAATGAATGGATAAGATCTCCCAAAGACAGCGTGTAGAGGGAGAACAACAATGGCCCAAGTACAGAGCCTTGGGGTACCCCCACATTAAGAGGAACTGGAGATGAGGTTTTGTTAGCATAGGAGACAGTGTATGAACGGTTAGAGAGGTAAGAAGAGATCAGGGATGCAGCCTGACTACGGATACCAATCGATTGCAGAATTTGCATCAGGAGGGAGTGGGCGCCCATATCAAACGCAGCCGATAGATCGAGGAAGATTAGTATAGAAAAGTGACCTTTGGCTTTGGCAACCTGAAGATCATTTGTAACTCTGCACAATGCTGTCTCAGTAGAGTGCGCAGGCCGAAAATCAGATTGCAGCGGGTCCAATAAATTATGGGCGTTAAGAAAGTTAGTAATATGGGAGATTTTGGAGGCAAGCGGTAGAAACGAGACAGGATGGTAGTTAAAGAGACAGGACGAGTCAAGCGTGGCCTTTTTAAGGATAGGCTTGACACAGGCCTGTTTGAACAAAGAGGGGAAACTTCCAGAAGTCAGAGAAGAGTTGAAGATGTGAGTAAGAGCTGGAGTAAGCTCAGCAGCACAGTGTTTGAGCAGAGAAGAAGGCATGGGCAGGGGCGCTTCTGCCATGAGGCGAGTTTCTCAACTCGCCTCAGGCAGCAGAAGCGCCCCAGTTACAAGGGGCGGCAAAAAGCCGCTCCTGATAACTTTAAGAGCCGATAAGACCGCTCCTGCGCTGGAGAGGTAAGCGCTGGGGAGCGGGGGGGGGCGGCATCCAGGAGCCGCCTCAGGCGGCAAGAGGGGCCCAAACGCCCCTGGGCATGGGGTCTAGAGAGCAAGACCTGTTTATTGACTTCAATGTGATTTGCGAATTTTAACCATCACGTGAATATTCCTGCAGTTTCAGGGATTTTGGTATGGCAATATGAGACATTTATTGATAAGGGGTCTAGTGTGGAGCACTTTACCATAAGACTACTAAAAACTTTTTAGCATTAATTAAAGCCCAAAAGGATAAATTCACCGGGGATTTAGAGAAAGCTAACTCACCATCAAGTACAAGCCTTTGCATTATTAATAGTGAGTAAAAGATCAATCAAAAAATAAAAAGAATACATTTTCTAGACAACAGGCTTTTCACATAATGAATGTCATATGAATGGCAATAACTATTTAGTTAATTAGGTTACCTTGCATTTGAATAGAACACATAGAATTCCCCTGCCATAATTTTATATTTGTAATGTGATTTCTTTGGAAAATAATCCCATACCCTTTTGTTATCTGTATTTGTGACAAGGTTGTTTGAGGTAACTTGAAAATGCTAAAATTAAGCTAATAAGGGACTTGTTCAACATCATAGCTTATACATACTAGGACAGATGAGGGGCTGGCCACTGTGCAAAAGCTTATTATCTAGAGAGAAAGTGACAATTGTTATTTGAGGTGAAAATGCAAAAACTCTTTAATTTGCATTTGGGCCAAGCCATTAGGACCTGGTGATGAATTACATTTTTCCATGGTGTAGATTCTTTTCTACTAAATGAGTGAACTTGCTGGATTTTTTTTATATGATGTCGCCTTGGTACCATAGAACCATAGAGACACTACTGAGAATTTTGTAGAATTGAACTGCTTTAATTAAGAACAAAAATCAATCTATTCACGAAGTCTGTAGTATTTTAGGAAGAGGGCACATTTTTTAAAGATACCTCCTGTCAGATGTAAAATAGGGAATCACAATATATTGAGGGTTAAGATTTATAACACTACATATGACTGCAGGGTAAAAAAAAGAAAAATAATTTGAATGATCATTAATCAGTTTGTATGGTCTGTGTATGATATAAATGAATTTTTAGCAATTCTCCTTTTTTGAGCACAATTAGAAAGTAATGTAAAGACAATCTTGCTCAAAGGAAAAGATATTACAGTATAGCTTTATACATACTATATATATAACATATAAAAATATAGTTGTGAAATTACTGTTGATTGCATATTTCTATACTGAAAACTCTACATTGCATCTATTAATCAACTCCCTGTCCAACAGTGCCATCTATATGCCAGCAATAACTGTAACTTTTCCCCCAGAATGGAGAAAAATTGTTGTCTAATGTCCGATTCAGTAAATACCATTGAGTCAACATTAACCCTGTTAAGCATCCAAACAAATTACATTTTCCTTACCGTATGTAATGAAATAATGTTAGGTTGTGAGCAAACCTCAGAGGAATCAACGTAACTGCAGATGTACAGAAATTAATTTTGAATAGGAAGAATCATTGCCATTCAGTAAAACGTAACAAGAAGCTACATCCTTCTGCATCATTCCCATGTAATTCTGTCTAAATGTCTGCTAATTGTTAGGCATAAAGTTGGTGCTTTACTTTTCTAACACTGTATATGTTAAAGAAAAACTATTTTAAATACGGAACATAATAACTCTTAGATGTTAACATTTCTGTAATGGTTATATTCACTTATATATAGTCTGTGTAAACAGTTATGCAGTGCTATAAAATGTTTGAATGACTATGTTTTCTGACTTTCAGGTCTTTTAATATTACAAGGACAATACTAGTGACCAGATATTCTGTCTATAGATCATACCAGTTCAGTTTTATGGTCAGCTTTTATATATACATGCAAATCCTTTTAGTATGTTATGGTATGTTATAGAATGGCTTATTCTAAGCAACATTTCAATTGGTATTTTTTATTTCTTATTGTTATTACATTATTTGTTTTCCTCTTTTTCCTCTTCTGACCCCAGCAGCCAAAAAACTCTATTGCTCTGTGAGGCTAAAATTTCATTGTTACTGTTCATATTCCTGTCTCTCTTCAAAACTACTGCCTAGTTGTTAGGTTATATTGGACCCTAGCAACTAGGTAGTTGCTGAAACTGCACACTGGAGAGATGGCGCACAAAAAAGCTAAATAATTCAAAAATTGTAAATAATAAAAAATGATGATAAATTAACAGCATTCTCTTAATTTAAAGGTGAACTACTCTATTAAAGTGTAAATAGACTGCTCCCATTTATTATGTTATTGGCATTACAGTATTAAAAGAATGTTTGGGGTTTGGCCCATTAATATATATGATTTCTTTTAAAAAATATGTGTTTATATAAATATATATATTTAAAATTATATAAAAGTATACATACATTTCATAATTATATATTCCTTTTAGTTCAGGTGCCTAAAGGAGAGATATGATTAAAATCAGTACTATATAAAATAAAACATTATTAATGTATTCTGAAAGTTCTGTGAAAGCATCATGGAGTTAAAAATGTAAAAGAAACAGCAAATTTTGAATTTAAGAGTGAACATAACCTTCATTCCCTTAGGTTCTGCAAGAATGCTTTCATGTCATCAATCATGGTTTCGCAATTACCTGTAACATCACTAGTGACAGAACAAAACTTCTGCAGCAAATGATTAGGGAGAGAAATAATGAATACCTGCATAAGCCTTTATATCATATTTTATCATACAACATTAACACTGCATTAATGGAAAATAGGTATATTTAAGGCAATAAACATATAACAAATGAAACTGTGTTGTTTTTCACAGCTATGTTGCAATATATTATTCAATTTGAAAAGAAAATTTGAAAGGATAAATTCTCTTGGGAATTAAGCAATAAATTATTTATTGTACACATCAGAAAGGGACTAGAAAGTGTAAGTAATGTATAAGTAATGGAGAAATGTGCACAATGTGCAAGCAATTTATTTGTATTTGCAGAGAGATTAACTCAAATAAATTAGCACCTGTGTATTCTGATACAAAAAATACAGGCTGAAACTTAAGTTAAGATATATGAAATGAACCAGATACAAAAATACAACTGCCTCTGTTCTTTTTTTTACATGATAAAACTTACTGGCCCAGATATATAAGGCATCTTATATCAATAGTCCTAAAGAAGGCATAATATTACTTATTCGAAAAGTTTTATTATGGAGAGCAAATGCTATATTACAGATGTATTGTGAGGTAATGCAAATAATTGTATATAATAATTCATATAATATTTGATTGCATGATAATCTGCATTAAAATGTAATGCCTGAGTCTGAAACTTGGTGCTTCCATAAATCATATTCCTGGAAACCCGAGGTTAGTTGTGAGCTTTCTCATAAACATGGTCCTGGATATGCTTGAAACTATTGTGGCTAATACAGCAAGATTTTTTAGCTCTGTAACATATCACATAAGCTATCAGAATCTATCACATAAGGACATCCATGGCTAAATGTTGGACTTTAACCAAAAAAGTCTAAAACCCTCTGGTGGATGATTTGATTCATTCTAAATGGGAAGAAAAAATCCTATTTTGGTATTTATCAACAATTGGATTATCATGTATACAATTACATTTATAAAAATTAAATTTTTAAAAACCAATGTCCATAGTGCGTGGAGACTATAACAAATGAAGGACTATGTGTTGGGCCATTAAAGCAGAAGTGCAATGATTTCACTGTACATGATTACTCAATCAAACCATTTCTTAAGTTTTTATGTTTTTCAGTGCTCACCTTAGAAATGACTGACCATTTATAGCCATCAGCTGCCCAAATTGGTCTCTCTCTCCTGAATTGACTGCTGAACAAAGCTAGGGCTCATTATGATTAATATGGGATTCAGGTCTCAGGAAACAGAAAGTCCAGCGACCACTTTAGGCTGCATATAAGTTACATAGCTCACTGCAATACATATATCATGAAAACGGCATTCTCAGTCGCATGTGACCCTCGGGTATGGCCACAAGGGGTTACACTCTGTCACCTTACACACAGGTTAGACTAATATCAGATAACCCAAAACATACCAACACTAGTGATGAGCAAATATGCCCCATTTCGCTTTGCCTAAAAATTCACTAAACTGCTAAAGTACTGTACTGGAATTTCCTGATGTCCCTGAGGCATGGTTTAAAACTGACAAAATTACTTCAAAGACTGAGGGGTAGTTGCACTAATAAGCCCTAGTATCCATGGGGTATTAGTCCCACATAAACATATTCTGCACTACACAGAGGATTTTATCAGTTTTTTATTAGAAGCAGTAGAGTTTCTTTTGAAACATAATTATTTCATTTTTGATTCAGTTTTCTAACTTCAGTGGTGTGGGAACCAATGGGGGTCTATTCATCACTGCATCAGAGGTCAGTTACAACTTCTGAGACAATGCACCATTTTTTTGCACTTTGCACAATGTCTTTGCCTTCTAATGAATTGTCAAAGGTCTCTGTGCTCAGTTTTGGGCACAAAGAATAATACAGCACTGTCTGCATTCTTCACTTGCCCCTACCCCCCAAACCGGTGTCTGGACAGCAAATTTCTCCATTTATTTTATACAGCCATTGACCTGATCTTGACAGGTTTTATATGGCATATTTTTGACTTTGGAATTGTCTTAGTTTTGTTGCTAAATAAGTTACATAAAATCAAAGGGTTTTTTGCAACAAAGTCATGTTTTGGCGTAAAAACAACTGAACCGAAAAAATCAAGCACTAGTAAATGCCCCCCCTAAGCTTGCATAGGAATTACCCAGATAATGAAAATATACATATGAAGGCTTATTTATCAAAGTTCAATCTGGAAATCCTTTCAGGTTCCTACAGGATTTTCAGACATTCGAATTGAAAGGTAAGTTTAAATTAAATATAGATTGTAAGCTCTACGGGGCAGGGACCTCCATCATCTTGTGTTTCTGACTCTTATTGCAACTGTACCTTGTATTTATTGCTGTACTTTGGATTTATCCATTATCTTAATTTTTACCCCCTGTTTTGTATAAATGTATTCTACTGTACAGCGCTGCGTACATAAGTAGCGCTTTATAAATAAAGATATACATACATACATACATACATACATACAAGTTCATCTGATGTGATAAATATTGTTATTTGTCACTGAATGCACCTTCAGGATTTGGTATGCTGGACCAACCAAAATAATGATTTATGGGCAAAGGTCAGGTTTTTTTTTAATGTTTTTATCTTATAAATGCTTTCCTATTTGATCAATATATCCAGAAGGTTTTTTTTCTAAATGTATCTAATGCAAACAGATTTGTTTTATGATAATTTCCCAAATAATTCCCCAAATCCTTATGGATTGATTAGAACCTTGTAATCTCTAAAAACAACTGTTAATAAAGTATTTTGTTTGGTGATTCAAGTGTCAGTCTCTTGATATACTGTAGTGGAATAAGGAAAATGTAGAAAGATGTAGTCATTAGTCAAAACATGTTATATACTTTAAAGAAGAGACACTTTTTGTCACTACAAATGATGATATTATCCGTACACTGTCTGAAATGTACTGTAGAGAGATGTTGTACTTGCTAATTCTTAAGAATATCCATTTATTCTCAGATAACTGATTCTGAAAGTGTTTTTTTTTCTTGAAAATGAGCCAGGGAAAAGAAACTTATCATGCTGCAAGGGTTGGGTAATGCAATTACAACCAAGACAAAATGAAAGGAAATGAATTCTAGAACAAGTTCTCTTACACTAGTAATATTAGAATGCATTTAACATACTGTATATGATAGTGTAACATTTTGTGCTTTTCATGACACCACAAATTTTCTTATTTTTTCCCTCACGCAGAGTATAAAATTATACAGAAATTCCAGTAACTGTAACTCCTGGGGTAAACTCAACAGACACCAGTAAGAGGTTCAGCTGCACATGCCTCAAGCCTTCAGCAAAAAGATCGTTTACAACAATATTATTTCATGGTGGAAATAGCTGGCACAAAACTGGACCAAAAAATAACATGGTAGTGGGGCATGGAGAATTTTTCACAATAAAAATTCATGTCTTGATGAAAAAAACAGAGGTTTATTTTATTTCACAAGACTTTATTAAAAAAAAAAAGAAATAAGCACGGCTCTTATTTATACACATATCAGAGACTTACAAAGCAGACTTTGTTACAAAAATAAAAATCCTGCTATTCACAACATACAGCAGCTCTTCTGAGAACCAGCACTTCCCACTTACACTTTACAATGATCAGGTGCTTGCAGGGTCCTTCAGCCTTTAATAGGAGTCAGAGCTCCCACAATGCACTGCAGTATTCCCTTTAAATTCCAAGAAGTGCTGCTGGCCTGCCTTTTAGAGGTGCAAACCACCACACCCAGCTGGAGCATAGGTATAGTAATACTTTTGAGTTTAAAGCTGCACTTGCAGTTAAGTATTTTAAATGCTTTGCCAGCAATACATCAAACTTAAATGAAATGCATTACTTTTCCAATTCATGCAAATTGTTTAGTATTTATCTTACACATTTAAATTTAACACAAAAATAAATGTCCGGTTTCTAACATGAAATAGCTAGTTAAATGCGTGGTTCACAGGTGCTGACAGATTCAGAGTAAAGAAAGAAAAGTGCATTAGGCCAGCCTAATGGAGAGAAGGAAAAACAGAAGACAGGAAATTTACCATTCACCCAGAAAAGGTCTGTCAGTCCATGTGAACACTTGCATTAAAACCAATGTAGCAGACTTTAGCACACATTACAGACAGATTAAAGTTTTACAATCTCCACAGTGGTGTATTGAAAACATTCTTTTATTTAAAGAAAAACAAAACAAAAAAGCCTTTCACGTTTTGTGCCTAAAAACAAGGGCACTTAATCATTTTTCTACCATGAAACAATAACGAGGAGTATAATACAATATTAAAGGAATAATGCAATAAAAGGCGCAAAGGATTTAGGGCCAGAATTATGATTGCTCAAGCAGTCATAAAGGAAACACAGCATGAATTTTAAACTCTGCTGCTAGGATTCTCCTGCTCTCTCCTGTTCAGTCCCAAGTAATATCTCTAGCATGGCTGTCTGTTAAGCAAACGATAGCCTACAAAATCCTTCTGCTAACATTCAAAGCCCTTCACTCCTCTGCTCCTCACTACATTTCTTCACTGGTCTCCCTGCACATTCCTGGTTGTCTCCTCTGCTCTTCTGAGAGCCTCCATCTTTTTACACCATCCACGCCCACTGCTCTCTCTCATCTTACACCTTTCTATCTCGCTGCTCCTTACCTCTGGAACTCTATCCCTGAATTCCTCCATAGCGAACACACACTCTCTTTTGGGGAAAAATCAGATGCTACCTTCTGGAGCAAAGAGAAAGAAAGGTAAAAACTAAATAAGCTTTATCAGAAAGGTCTATGTAAATACAGCCATAAGCACTTGCATAAATGCTGCACTGACTTTTGTCAAAAGATTTGTCTGTAATTCATGTGCCAGAGACACGCAGCTCTCTGCTCTCTCCCCTCTCCTGCTCCCCCCTCCTGCTCCCCCCTCCCTCAAGAATGCTAAGAACTCACTCCCCCCCCCCTTAGGAATGTGGATCTGAGCCAATCAGCAGGAAGCTGACTCATAATCTTACAAACTAAGCATGTACACTTGGTCTCGGTGCAGGAGTGAGGCATTATGGGAACTTTCTTTACACAGCTCAGTGTTTTTTCTTCCTGTTTGGCTTCTGATCATCTGAACAGGTGAAATATGGGGAGACTTAAGGGCACTATTGAGAGAACTGAAGGTATGCCTGCAGCTTGAGATTAACTCTTTATTAGCCTTTCCTTCTCCTTTAAGGGCAAATGCCCATACCTGGTGCACACTTACCTTCCAATTTGTGCCTGATTGTTACCCAACCACTTTGATTGTAAGCTCTATGGGGCAGGGACCTCCTTCCCAATGTCTCATACCACAAACCTC
Source organism: Xenopus tropicalis (assembly GCF_000004195.4). Taxonomy (NCBI): domain Eukaryota; kingdom Metazoa; phylum Chordata; class Amphibia; order Anura; family Pipidae; genus Xenopus; species Xenopus tropicalis. The sequence continues at coordinate 72,603,157 of NC_030679.2, read as the reverse complement.
TGTGTATTTATAGTTATTTATTGTATTTATTATAGTACTTCTTCTCCCTGTGTGTAATTGGGTATATTGTAAGATTGTACAGAGCTGCGTATCCTTGTAGCGCTTTATAAATAGTTATACATACTGTAAGCGAGATCAGACATACAGACAGTCCTTTAGGTGAATACAGTCCATTTTATTATGTACAGTGACTGACTCTGGTATCCAGCAGGAGCATAAACAAAACCCTTGCCGCACTTGGGCTCTAACTAATTCATAGGGTGCTTTCCCTCTCTATTACCAGTCCCCTACTGGGGACTGGTAATAGAGAGGGAAAGCAAGAAAACACAACTCCCCAGAGTCACGGTACCTTTGAGAGTCCTTCTGTTTGGGAGAAAATGCTCCAAGCTGCTTTAGGCAGGCACAGACCCTCACACAGCAAGTTCAGTCCTCAGTCTCAGTCCCAGCCCCTCACTCTCTGACTGCAGGCATATCTAGCCTGCTAATTATTCCCCAGGTGAGACTCCCTTGGGGAATTAACCCACTCAGCACCGATATACATGAGGGAGTAGGAGATGAACCTAGGGGAAATATATCTCCCTTCCACCTGTTTACCTGGTACCGGTTCACAATACATATAAATACATTCAAGATTGGTTGCTCTTTTTCTCAAAACATTACTTTCTTCATCATACTAAATAAAAAACAAATATATATTCTAAAGTATTTATAGTGTTTTTACATTGTTTTACAGTGTTTTAGTATTTACCTGCAAGTACACAATGTATTTGCAAGTTTCACATCTGTGCAAAGATCTAATTGCAATACTGAATACACAAAAGATCTACACCATTCGAGACTGCTATTCCCGTGCTTCCTCCATTGTCTTGTACATGATAATATGTGCTAAGTGCTCTACATGAGGCATGTACATTGGAGAAACAGGGCAAAAACTATGTACAAGGATGAACCATCACTGATATAAGATGAAGGCCAAAGCATGTGATACACCAGTGGGACAACACATCTGCAATCAAGCCCACAGGCTTCAGGACATGAAGGTGTTATTCTGAAAGGGATCTTTAAAACTGAATGAGAAATAACGATCTATAAATTTAAATGGAGTTATTTAACACATTAAGACAGGACCTTAATTTGGGGTCAGGTTTCATGCCACGCTATCTGACCTGACTGAATCCAGACCCCTGGACTATTTACAACCCACCCTAATAAACAGTAATTACTTTTATTATCCCCACAAGTTATCTCTATCTGTAACTTCCTAATTTATTGCTCATGAACACTTCTCGCTGATCTAACAGTATATACATTGTGCCTTTCCAACTTTCATTTGTATCTTGCCTGATGAAGAGGCCTTAGAGCTCTGAAAGCTTGCAATGCATTTTTATTGTTAGACAATATAGGTATCACTTCTACAATACTTTTGTATTTGTTTGCGTTTTTATTAGTTTTGCCACTGGCTAATATGGTACCACAGTTTTTTCTCTTCATCATACTTAAAGTTAACTCAAAAGTGAACAATCTCTAACTGTTAACTCAGCCAGAGATGACAAAAAGTCTGTCTGATGGCAGAAGATTCAAGGATTGGGATGATAACATTTTAGAAAGAAGCATAAAACTAACATAACAGTCTGTGTATGCATATAAAATCACTTCCAGTAGCAGCATGCAAATATAAAGTGAACTCGATAATCCCATGTGCTACTATCGCTAACAGATCCTGATGAAATATGGTTAAGTTGCCAATTTAGGAGACCATGGGTGGGTATAGTAAATGTCAATTGTGCATAAAAATATAGCTGCTGGTGCTGTCAATTCACTCATTTCCAGTTTTATATATACTGGCACTTCTATGTAGGTTTGGCATTTCTCATGTTAACATTTAATTTCTCTCTGCAAAAGTGCAGCTTTTAAGCAAATGTGGCCCTACATCAAGCAGCTTTTGCCATTTAAATACCATTAAAGGAACAATATTTGATATTGCTTAAGTTGATTTTAATGCCTAAATGTGCATCAATTCTGTCCAGCTTGCATTAGCAAGAGCTGTGGGGAACAGTTTTACATTAGGATCAAAAGAAGTTTTTAATTCTCAAGTCAGTACAGTATTTTAATATAATTTTAACCTTCTGCTTTGTCCAACTCATGCCTTTTCCAATTTCAGTTAAAGATAAGATACCATTATGAATCAAAGTTAAACCAGAACTGTGTAAATTCCAAGAAATACCAGCATGCACACCATTGCTTCTCCTATTGCATTATCCCATCAAGAGGGGATTTTATATAAATGTATGTAGAAATTATGTAAACGTTTATCTTGAACAGAGATTTTAAATCTGTGGTTATTGCATACCATTGAAATATAGCTCCTCAAATCACCCAATGGACAAGCTTCTTAAAACACACTTTGTGACCTATATACTGTATATATAGATATATATTTATATAGACTAGAGAGTGTGTTTTAAAGTAGCTTGTCTGTTATGTGTGTGTGTGTATACAGTATATATATATATATATATATATATATACGTGTGTGTATGTGTATATATGTATATATATATATATATATATATATATACATACACAAGACAAGGGTGCACAGCAAACAATGTAAAAACAGCTGCTTTGCACTCCCACTACTTTGGTGGACAAATCAAAATTATTTATGTAATCATATGTTCATAAGTTCAACAATTTGGTCACTACTCTGTCACTTCTCTCAAGGACCTGTGTTTCCACTAACAGTGAGGAACCACCTCCCTCACCCAATACAGAAAGAAGAAAAGAATTTGCTGTTATCAAGATTTGAGATATAAACAACAAAAACAGAAAGGAAATAGACAATTCCTCTTTAGTAGCACAGCTACCTCTATGTGCGCATCCTATACTACATTTCCCAGAACTATCCTTAAGCCCCAACTTTGTGTTTGCATTTAATTACTAGTGTGCTGCCCAAACCACTGCTGACACATATGAGCACAGAGACAAATTAGTGTGGTAAACCCAACCCATTATTGCGAAGTATTCACCACAAAGGGATTTACTTTTACCTCTATATACCTTACAGAAAACATAATGCAAATGAGAGTTTACACTTTAAAAAGTGACTGCTTTGCTATAATATTAGTATTCTGGTATAATGTGTCACAGTACTAATGGGGAACTCTTAAAAGAGTCAGTCTAAAAGTACAGAGAAACGAGAAACTAACGCAGAAAGATCATTCACCAATACTAATAGGCATTAGTAGTGTTGTTTCCTTGGTTATTGCATTTTAAGCAAATCTCTCTGAATTTAAAAAAAAAACTATATAACAACCACAGTAAATGTTATATTTGCTTTTTTTATACTAACGCAAGAGTCTTCCACCCAGGGGGTTAAAATACATTATAAATTTACAACAATGAAAAATTGCAGTATTCCAGCAGACTAATATACCATATCTCTGAAAATGTAACTGGAGAAGTTAGATCTAATACATTTTAGGTACTCCAAGGTCCTTCTGATTATGATTGAAAAGGATTATATTAAAATAAATGCGGCTGTAAGACCGGCAGATACATGTCTTGCAACCACCTCCTTCTTCCTCAGGCCGCCTAATTATTTATGCAAGCATCCCTGATGTTTTACCAGCTGTTAGAATTGCAATGATAGTTTTGATTTGTTATAATACTTTGTTATGATTCATAATTAACTGTCGGTTTTCTTCCGCATGCTTCTTGCTTAATCACCTTAAGTCTTAAGGAACAGTTGCTTCCAATTTTCAAAATACAAGTGCATTTGCAATTGAGGATGTTTTCTTCCTTTGGTTAATAAAATATATTTTAATGTATGAAAGTATAATTATATATTTAAACATCAACATTATTCTTGGATCCAAGCCTGCATATTACTTAAAGGCACACTATCACATATTCATTTCTATTTTATTTAACATTGTATTATATTTTTAACATTTCCGCTACTATTACTCTCACAGTCATAAACCCATTTCCTAACAGCAGATTCTTCTTTCTGATGTACTGAATAATTACTGCTCTAGGCACAGTGAACTGCCAAAAAGCACAAAAATCACTTGGGAACCCTAAATACTGTTACCAAGCAATACTTAAAATGTAGTGGAACTATGTTTTCCAGCATCTCATTTCTCCCAGAGAAGACCCATTACCCTAATATTGCCAGCCTTACTAAACTCTCTTGTTTCAGCCACTCACCCAATATATCCTAATAAAAACTTCAACAGGGTTATGTAATAAAGCTAATATAAGCTTATATAATATAATGTTTGCTACAGTTCTTATTACCTATAGCAACCAATCAACAGATACCATTAACTAGTCTCCTGTTTAAAAGTAAGCATGTCATTGGTTGCTTTGGATTACTGCACCTGGGCAAACTTAGTACCTTTTATTACAAATGGGGGTAAATTCTGCAGTGATGGGCCTCAAGAAATACATTTACCTGTGCAAGCCTATTGTATTCAAAACTTTTCTAGGAGACTAGGGGGCACATTTACTAAGCCACGAATGGGCCAAATGCGTCCGATTGCGTTTTTTTCGTAATGATCGGTATGTTGCGATTTTTTCGGAAAAATGTCGCTACTAATACGATTTGTGCGAAAAAACGCGAGTTTTTCGTAGCCATTCCGAAAGTAGCGTTAAAACTTGCGCAAAAAGTTGCGCTTTTTTCGTAGTGTTAAAACTTGCGCGAAACGTTGCACCTTTTAAGTTTTAACGCTACGAAAAAGGCGCAACTTTTCGCGCAAGTTTTAACGCTACGAAAAAATCGGGCGATTTTGCGCAACTTTCGGAATGGCTACGAAAAACTCGCGTTTTTTTGCGCAAATCGTATTGGTAACGGAAAAGTCGAGACAATTTCCGAATAGTCGCAAAGACGCCGAAAAAATCGCAAAAAATACGCAAAAAGTCGCAAAATGTTCGTTTTCAAGTCGGAATTTTTCCAATTCGGTTCAGATTCGTGTCTTAGTAAATGTGCCCCTAGGTTTGTTTTCAGAAATAATACACATTTTTAACTTCCATTTTACATTTGTTATATTATAATAAGCCAAACCTGTTACCCAATGCCTGCATGTGAGAGAGTGGGGCAATATTAGGTCTATTACCAGTTTGGGGTCTTTCCTTTTTCTTTAAAAAAAATTGGGTTATGGTGGAGATAAGCTAGTTTGGAACCATTCCTCTTACCATTGCCTTAAAACTGCAAAGAAGTGACCCAGAGCAGGGATGGAAGAGCTAATGTGTCATTTTTGGTGCACAGAATGCTAAAATATATTCTGGTTACAATAATCCCCATTAATATGTTGATTGCCACCATGACCCAACTGTACTCAGGATCTAATCCATTTTCCTACATTCCTGCTACCCTAAATCACATGGGATCACCAGTGGTATTGAAGTTTTAAAGATTGAGGTTGATTATAACAAGATATCTATTTTAAGCAGTGTTATCTCTATTAGGCATTCACAATTTCCACTAACCTTCTAGTCAGTCGTGAAAAGCTACAGTATATACATTTAACAATAATACCCTTTAAATATCCTTTCACATTAACAGGCTCAGTTACTTGCTTGAATTACTTTTGTTATACAGTATATCTAACACAAGTTTTGTGAGATCAGATTAATTACAAAGCAGAAAAGATAAACTGCATTGACACGGGCTGGATTGACACTGAAGAACATTCTATATTTTGCACTATATATTTTAAGATTGCCCCACTGATTTCAGTATAAAAAGATGCATAAGGTCAGCTTTACTCCTGCATTTCTCACAGCATTCCATAAGAAGAAGTATTACAAGCGAACAATTTCAACTTGAAATAAAGAAATTCTCTTTCATAAGTGTTTGTGTTATTTTAAAGATAAATATTTGTTTGGTTATTTCCTTGCTAGAGCTAACCAAACTGTATAATATATCAGCGATTTCACTGAATGTTTATTTTGCTATTTAACAAAATAAATGATTTTTCTAAATAATGTGCTTGTATAACAATGATATAGATAACTACTGTTGCTCTACTGTATGGCAAGTAAGTAAAAATGAATAGGCCATGACTTTGTAAATAGGAATTTGCTTTTTGCAAATGATCCAAGACTATATAGGAAAATGACTCTTTGGGACCATGCAGCATTATGTAAAATACTGAGAAAGACATTGATATTCCATAAACAATTCTGCATGAAATTTCATTTCCCTGTAGGGAATATCAGAATATTTTTAAATGAGTTAAAATTAAGATAAACTGCAGCTGACCCCAGGCATTATAAATGCCATTAAAATTCTCGCTCTGCTAAGGCCATCTGTTGCTTCTGAGGCCAGCTATTCATTAACCTTATTAGTGACTGTCCCTACAGCCTTCAACTGACATTTCCCTGGTTAATAAGACCTGTTTTCTAACACACAACAAAAACTGATTAAAGCATTTATATGGATTGTCAAATAACTACAGTGGTAACAAATAGCAGCTGCCAGTAAAGGCATATTAGATTATATTTATGGGATGCTTACATTCCTATTAGCCTGCATCATCTTTAGATATCCCAGTTCCAACATCATTAGAGTATTTATAATGTGAGCTTGTTATAACTAATCATACTAGTAAATGCAGATGAGGGTGAACCCTTAAGCCTTTTATGGTACCTTAAATTTTCCAAAATTTTCACAGGTTCATATCTCCCGCAAAATGACTACGAGTAATGTACTGGTTATTGATTAAAACAAGGATTCATACGCTATAAAAGCATACGCAGCAGTTTAATGTAGTTCAGTCCACTTGTAATCCATGAAAGAACAGCTTTTCCACCACCGCCATGTTTTGTAATGTCCCTCAGTGTCTATACCATCTATATTTCCTTTAACAATAGGGCCCCAAGTGAGATTTCCAAGTATAAATCTGCATTTAAATGCAGCTATGTAAATATACAGTTATATATACTTCTACAGACTTTTTAGACTTATACATACAGATTTGCTCAATACTAATTACCAGCAGTTACTGTCACATGCAGTGTGGCCATTTAAGCTTTCCTGGATTTGGAAAAAAGCCTTGCAAGTGAGACTGGCCTCACAGTTTGAGAGACATCATTCAAAGATATAATTCAAACATTTTAAACACTTCCAATTTTGACAAAGGTGAATTATCTTGTGTTATTCATTGGACAAGTATTGACTAATACAGGGATCAGTTATCTGGAAACTCATTATCCAGAAAGCTCCAAATTATGGGAAGGCCATCTCCCATAGACTCAATTTTATCAAATAATTCAAAATTAAAACAGTAACTTGCACTTGATTCCAGCTAAGATATAATGAATCCTTATTAAAGGCAAAACAGCATTGCATTTGGATTTATATTAGTTTTGTCACATAATAAATCACCACAAAATCATGTTTTTTTCTGCCCTATAATCGGCTTTTGGCAAAAAACCCAAACTGAGAAAATCAAGCTTTAGTAAATGCCCCCCCCCTTAATGTATTGAGATCCAAACTAAAGAAAGACCCCTTATCTGGAAAAGACCTGGTCCCGAGCATTCTGGATAACAGGGCCCATACCTGTAGTTATAACTAGTGTAAACTCTGTAACCTTTCCACTATAGTTCTATTTTTGCAGACACTTCTTTAGAAATCTTTTTAAAATACACTATAGATATGACTGAATCATGCACATGTATAGAACAGAATATTACATCTTTGTATTTTAGACACGGGCCAATGAGATAATGTGCATATCTACCAGGGGATACAGAAGGCAGGCCTGGGTTCACCATTGGCATTGCTCCAGTGATATGATCATTTATGGGCTTATTTATAAGTTTTTGAGTTTGTGAATTCATTTCTTTTCCCTAAATCAAATAAACTTGCAAATATTTGAAGTTTACAAACAAATAATTTGAGTTTGAAAATATGGCTTGACTTTGCCTAGGACAACTCCCAATGACTTCTATAGAAACTTGCAAGATTTTAGATGGCAAAGTTTTACATTTGAGTTTTCGGGTGTATTGCATTTAATAAATACCCGTAGTTCCAGTTGTAGTGCTGAGAAACTCGAAACGTGAAAAAAATCAAACTCAAAGGGGATAAATCTCCCCCATACTGCACTGACTGAAAGACCAGATAATGTGAAATGTGATCAAACATGTGGTTGGACTGGTTTAGATGATTGCATTTTTTTGGACTAAGGAATGACTTCTTTTTAGAACATCAACCATCATGATGTTTTGTTCTAAAAACATCATTATGGTTGATAATAATAACTGTCCAATCAGGACAGTCATATTCCTTTTTTTATCAGAATTATTAAGAATGACTTTTTTCACGGTTCAAGTTTTTTTGCACTAAAAAAACGCAAATTCAAATTATGTCAAATACTCAAATGTAAGATAAAATTTAAGGTAAAAATACACCATCAAAAACCTAGCGCGTTTCTATAGGAGTCAATGGGATTTGTCCTAGGCAAAGTAAAGCTATTTTTTCACAAACTCAAATTTTTCGAGTTTTTCGAGTTTAATTCAAAAAATTCTTTGTTCTTTCTTAGTGATAAATAAGCAAGCATTCGATATGCAAGTTTATTCGATTTGGAAAAACAAACTCAAATTCACAAACTGGAAGTACTGTGACTGGCTGTGCTATGATATATTTTGCATAGCTGAGACAATTTTACAATTTCAAGGTTTTTATTTCAGTATTTAGAAGAATGTAATATAAAAAAGGTAACATAGATAGACAGTGACACTATTTTGTTAGCCCATATAGTTGGTTCAAAGACCTGAGAATAAACATCAGGAAAGCAGATTTCACATAAATACCAGGAGCAGCAATCCATCAAACAGAGATAGACTAAACTCTTAGCATCATGCATGTTTCCAAAGTGACACTATCTTTTACTACAAGACAAGCTAGGCAGGTGAATGAGAAAGCTTAAATCCATAGTGATGTGGCATTAATGTCTGTACACCTTCAGTGTGTATTTTGATTTTGTTAGCCACAGTTGAAGTTGATACCATTAGATTTTCTCTTTCAATTAAATAAAATTCTAACAGTATAAGTGACTTGCTTATGATAAATAGCTGTATTGTAGATTGAGAACAGACAGACAAACAATTATACAGTTGTAGAGGGTATACTGAGTTGAAAATTGTTTATTCTCTCCATGGACTCTAATGAACCAGTTGCCTCTGGTGGATACCATATTGATTTCTAGCATGTCCTGATCATTGAAAACAAATTAAACATTTTTTACTTTACTTACAATATGGCAATTTGACAAAACCATAAATGAAATTGCATCTTGGGTTCAAGCTTTGTTATTGTATTTGTTTTAATGTGCTCCTAGTTCCTTTACTGTTCAATACTTCATCTACTGTAATCTCGAGGACTTCATTTTAAAAATGGTGCTTATACTGCACAAGTCATGGGTCAAAAAAAAGTCACAAACCATTTAGGATATCATAATAAATGTGTCATATAAAACATGGTGACATCATTTTCTGTTTGTTTTTGTCAGATAGTACAAAGTACTTTTTACCCGATCCTGTACTTTTTCACACATATCATCAGAATTAGCCACTTCCAGTAACAATTCTATTGTTACAAGAATTCATTGTGATATTCATACACTGAAACATTCATATTTGTTAGACTATTATATGAACAACAGTACACATTAGCCATTGCCTAGAGTATCACAGAAGCAAATGATGAAGGTGCTGAGTTCTTTACGTACTGTATGTATAAAGAAGGTCAGTTTACATTGTCGAAAGCACAAACCAACTTAATACCAACAGAAAAGCTTTTTCATAAACTAAGTTATGTAAATTGCAGAATGCCCTTACTGTCAGCAGGTGTATTATTTCTTAGAAGACAGACAACTGTGTTAATCTCCTTCTTGCTTAATCCCTGTCTCTCTACAAATCATCACTGACAATTTAAACAGATTTAGATGTGACTAAAATCAAGAAAAGGGGATCTTGGGATGCAGGGAGTAATGCAGGCTTCATGAGGTAATTTTGTTTGTGGGAAAGAGAGTAAATCTAACAAATCTAACAAAAGAAGCCCTCTGGCCCAGCCCTGAGGATCAAATTCAATTCTACCAAGATACACATTAAGCCCTGTCTATCACAAGTTTGCCCTTGAACAGAAGAATAATGATGAGATTCACCTGACTCCTTCTGTCCCTGGAGAGTAAAAGATGAAGAGACATTTGAAGAACAGAAATACCATATTTGCATTGGTATCGTACATTAAAGAGATATGCAAGTATTATTTAAAATGGTCAGAAGACTGAAAAAATAAATGAATGTGAGTAAATATTTACTCATGCTCATGCTCTGGCTATAATATGAAAACAATATAAAAATTGGCGCTATGGTGCGTTTCCAGAGAAACAGTTAATTCAGTGCATTAATGCAGTATTTCATCATGCTCTGCACAAAGTAGCTAGTGCTGTCTATAAATAGGTTTATGCATTCATTTAACATTTTTATATGCTGTTTTTCCACTGAATCATTATTTATAATATAATAATAATGTGTATATTCTCTAGCAACAAGTTCAGCATACCAGGAAAAGCATGCTTTCTGTATACTGTATACTGCCCTCTAATGCGCTTTATCTTTTTCTTTTTTTAATAATGAGTTTCTCCTTGAAACATTCGTTTAATTCTATTTTAGTAGACTGGCTAGTGATCATTATGACATTAGAATAAAGTAATCCGTGGGACATATTTAGATAAAATGATGAGCCATTGCAATGCATGAAAACCTGTTTCATTCATTTAAGACATCATCCTAATTTGTATAATTTTGCACTTTAATGGAAAAAATAAAACTGGGCTTTCCCAAGTGGATGCAAATCACTAATCTAATTTCATTTACACATATGGACTGCATCCAAATGAATCTGCCTGGTTATGTTCTGTATAATGACAGTATTTAAATACATTTTTATTCAAAATGAGTATAGGTATTGCATTCCTTTGGCATTGCATTCATACCTATATATTAAAGCATTTATGATTTCTAGGCACTAAAATAGGAGCAGAATTGCACCAATAAAAATGCCACAAACAATTCACTTTTGCCTACTTGCGCACATTTATACTAGGGAAATAGGTGTTTGTTACCTCTTCTTTGGCACTGTGGCACAAAGGAGGCTTGTACCTAAACTTTCTTGACAAGGTAATAGGTACATGTTGGGCCTAAAGGGGCTTGATGAATCACATGAATTCCTGCATACCAACCATCTTCACACAGGTCACTCTAGTGGAGTAACTAGATTGCACCAGGCACCCCCGCAAAAATATCGACTTCCCCATGACTTGTGTCCCTTACATTCTTTGCTCCCTGCCCATAGGTTGGATATCGGCAGGGGAGGGGAGCTTTATTTGCAACCATGGAGGCCACAAAAGCCCAGGCCTAGGGTGGACAAATGAATGGGCAGCATGATGCCCAGTCACGCCTGAAAATTGCTCACTCTGTAGCGATGTGATCTAGGCATGCTGGTGATCTCTGTGCATCCTGTCCCCTGTGCTCTGGTGTAAGATCAAAGGATGCACTTGCATGCTATACTAGAGGGGTGGGGTGGGCGGTGGAGGATGCTGGTTTCTGGGCACTCAGAAAATAAATCCGGTCCTGCTGCAAATGACTAGGGACAAATACTCATACTTCTAGATCTCTCTGCAGTTGACCATTCTCTCATTTTAAAATAAGTCCAAATGCATGGTATGAGTAATTCTGCTTTAACATGGTTGTCATGGTGATTTCTCTATGCATACCTTTAAGTGTAACTGCTTTTAACATGACATCTCCACCTGTTGATTTCTCTGTTGGTGTGTCCCAGGGCTCTATTCTAGGGCCTCTTCTCTCTTTACATTCTCTTTCTTGCTGACCTCATCACATCCTTCGACTTCTCCTATCACCTTTATGCAAATCAGTTACGCAATTCCATACTGCCATAGCTGCTCACCACCTGAAACTTAACACTTGAAACTTAACTTTTTTAGGCAACAATGGATTCTTCATTCTAAGAAACATCACAAAAATATGGCCTTTCCTCTGTTCCTATACTGCTAAAACACTGGCTTATTCTCTCCAGGACAAACTCCTGCTACGTATTACTAGTTGGTCACCCAGAATCACCTCTCCACCCACCACATTCCATCTTTACTGCTGCTGCTAACATCATTACCATTATCTAAACCTCTCCCCACCACCTCCCTGCTCAAGTCTCTCTCCTGGGTTCTAGTCAAGTGGCACATCATATTTAAAATTCTTATCTTGTCTTTTAGAGCCCTGCTGTAACAATGAGGCAGCAGGGACCTTGGCCTTGCCTTCCTCTCCCCGTTACTTCTGGAATACACTCTAGTTCCCTCACCTGCCCAGAACTCTTGCCTTGGTTCTCTCACATTATGTCCTGGTGGCATCCAAATAGCAGAGTGCTTCTCCTGAAGTGAAAGGCATTTGCTATTGGCAGAAGAGTGATCTCAGACTGAAATCTTAGCATTTGTTCTGCATGTTGGGAAACCGTGCATGACACCTGCATTCTTATGCTTCTCTCTATATATCTGTGCCTGGCACTCCATACACTCTTCTGGGCCTTGCACTGAACTCTCGAAACATTTTTAACCATACAATTTCTCTCCAGAGAAACATAAAACATTTTTCATTGATTGCATCTCGCCTCTAGAATGCTCTACCACCTTGTTTAGCCCCCACACTAACACTAAAAATCGCCTTCTAGAGGGGGCACTTCTATAGTTTTCCTCTGCATAAACATACTCTTAACCAATGTATGCTCTTGTTTTTTACCCCTTTTAGCCTCTGTCTGTCTCCTCTTCCAAATAGATTGTAAGCACTTCAGGGCATTGAACCACCTAGCACTTAAGTATATATTAATTTACTTTCTCTGTCTAATTTAGAATAACTATACCTCTGTTTATGTTTCACCTTGTAAAGTACTGCACACATTTGTGTTGCTATATTATTAGATAAATACACACATACAAACCATTTTGCTGATGGTGTGAAGGAATTAAATGGTGTTTAAAAAAACAGAGGTGCTTAGAACTCAGTAATTGAAATGAGTATAAGTAATTGTTTGCTCTGTAATGTAAGATAAATATCGTACAGTATGTTAACAAAAACTGCCCAGCACCTTCACATGTAAATAATTTCAGAGTGGCAGAACATTTCATGATGCAGGATCTACAGTATAACTGTGTCCCAACCAGCACCCCTTGGCACTCCAGTATTCCTGTTTGACCACAGCAAATTAACCTTTTTGTTTAGGGTGTGAGAGCAATTATTTGTAAATGACAGAAGCCTGGATATTAAAATACTACTATGTTAAAAATTGTTAAGACACATGCAATATACAGCAAGATTGGATTGAGATGGGTCATAAAAACACTTGTATATGTTTCACAACAATGAACATATTTTTCTAAAAAGAAAATTACACATAAGCAATCAAAAGTGTGAGCAACATAAATAAATCACTCACTGGGGAGTAGTGGCTCATATGCTACAGAACATGATAATAACATTGACTCTGTGCAGAAAGTACTTTAAGATGAATGTTTTGTGTTTAGTTTAATTATCACAAGCACATATCTCAAGTCAAGAACCACTGTGAGCTCACTGTAGAGGGCTGCGACTCATGCAGTGTTTGCACAAAATCCCATTTTTTTCATTGAGAAAATAGCCATCTATTTCCTGCATAATATGTAATCAGTTCTGCTTGTAAAAACAATTACTTTGCCATAGATGGTAAGTGTGTCTTAAACCATTCCATATTTTATTCTTTTTATACTACATAACACCATGACTGTGTTTCTGTGCTGCTTGTAAAGCAAAGTCCTCTACAAAGTTAACTGAAGCTGTTTATAATGTAACAATGATATGCTTAGCAGGAAGAGACAGCAGGATCCCAGTGTAGAACATTTAGCAGTTCCACAGTGAGAAAGACTATGTGCAGAATTCAGATTCAAGCAGGAATTCAGAAGAGCCATTGTCAGGCTAAACTGCAAGACCAAGAAGACTAATGTAGTTAGAGATAAGTTGGCCAGTACACAGGACTGCAATGTCTCCTTATCTCCATGTCTCCTTTAATGCATATCATTATGCTAAATGTTACCTTGTGCTTTCATTATATATATGAAACAAATTCTGTTTGAAACATCACCAACTCTGTTAGTTTTCACATCTTCTCAGCTCCCAGATAACCACACATAGAGCAAGAGGGCCCAACACAGCTTGACTGCTACTAATTCAGAGGCTTCAACTAGCTATTCCAGCACCTGACATATGTTTGAGAAACTGAAATCCAGTTTCAATCAGGACTGAAAAGCTTGTTAGCTAATGACCCCCCAAGTATGTGCGTGGGAGATCATCTGCTAACAGGAAATAGCCAGGGCTGTATCTCTCTCATGCACCATATGTGACTTGCCATTTAAATAGGCTATATCATCAATATTATGTTGCATTATGGACATAGCAACACACATTTTCTTCATAAGTACAACTTTCAAAATCATGTTTTAAACTATATTTGTTTTGTTTACAACTCCCCTAATGAATTGTCACATATATTAAAACATGCATTATTATATGCTGAACTCTATACTTACTCTAGTTAGATGGTACATGATGAAATAGTTCTTTACTGCTTTGCTGACATTACATTTTGCATCACCTCACCTCAATAATTGAAATTTGGATTAATGATTAAGCTCATTATTTGATTATTTAGTTTATATTATGAAATAATGGATCTACCTCAGAAGAATATGTTCATTAATAATTATTCATTACAGTACACAAATAATTTATGCTTAAACAAGAACTGAGACCCCTCTGTAGTAGGCCAAAAAAGAGACATGAAACGTGGGCAACCCAGTGACATTTACAGGTAAAAAAGGTTCAGCCCACTTAAACAAGCGACATAGATTGTATCTTTTCATATACAAGTATGGGATCTACTATCTTGGGGTTTTTCACATAAAGGGCTTTTCCATCATTTTGATTTCCACACATTAAGGGTACTAAAACCATCTAAACATTAAATAAGCCCTGTAGTATTGTTTTTGCCCCCAAGATGTAGTTAAGTTAGGATCAAGAACAAGGCCCTGTTTTGTTCTTATAGAGTAAAAGCGCAGGTTATTGAAGAGCAGTCTGTTTTCAAGACAAAGGCATACTATTTCAGATGGGATCGGTGCACAGGTATCTTCTATTCATAATGTCCTAGCATCTGCCTCCATTAGAAGGCCACAAACATTTGACATGTCTTGCCAAGAATGTGATATGCCAAGTTTAAATGTGTCAGTTTCAAGGATATGCTTGCGTGCGCTGAAAATAGGACATTGTTAGAAGGTTCCAATGGTAAGTCTACCTGTAATTGTGCCCCAGTATCTTGCGGTTTCAGGATCTGAGTCCTGTGTAATAATATATAATGTATATTGCAATAAACACAGGATGACATTTGCTGCTATGCTTCCCCATTTTGTGCAACATTTTGTGACAATACTGCTGCTGGATGTTTGCAAATAGCGGTAAGCAATTATTGTTCTCGCAAGCATTCTCACCCCTGCTGTTTAGGGAAGAAAGTCATCTTGGCTCCACTCCCCATAATACTTTAATTGCTTTAATTGTGCATAAGTGTCTTATCACCACCATCATTTACTTTGCTGTCAGTGATGCCCACCTTTCTCTAGTCAGCATTGTCTTTTGGCGTGCTGTTTGTCAGTGGAAGGCTGTTTGGCTTTATAGAGCTTATAGTTACACTGAAGATTCCTCATGGACTGACACACTGGTTACTGTGGTGATATGTAATCTATAAATAAGATAATATCTATTTGCATTGGTTTTGGAACATGCAACTTATTATTTTATCTTAATCATGCTCTGCTCCTGGTTGTTGGTACTTCCTTCTGGCTGGCAGCCTGTAATTCATAATGATATGTTATGTTGATACATTCTGATTGTTTTATCATTTCAATTTACCATGACATGGTTTTTTTTAGTTTTTTAGTGCTTCTTTGTCTTCAGATATTTAGTAATGTCAAAATTTCCTTATGGAGGGAGGTAGTCTTTTTCAGAATTTCTATCCCACTTGCTGCATATATTACTTGTTTTTGAAATTGACTTCCAAGCAAAAATAATCAAACAATCCGGTAGTTAAATAAAATTGAGATGATATGAAATTAGAATTTGTCTCTATATCAGATATGCTGTCTATTTCAGATTATTAAGTGTAGTTGGCTTCCGTGGTCAAACACAGTTTCTTGTTATTTGTAAATGTACTGAAGTCACATGAGGAAAGCCCAGTGTGTTGGTTGAATATTGCTTCAGTGCTTTAATGTTGTTTGGGGAAGCACTGGAGAACAATAAATGCTCAATGGTCTTATTTTATTGAAGCTGCCACTTACAGACACCTGATGCTGTACTGAATTATAACATCTGCAAATGTTCTCCTAACAATCAATTTATCAGCAACTTTTTATGATAGAAGGATATATCATTAATTTCTCGAAGGAGTTACTGCATAAAGATACTGCAGGCAATAATCTTTATCTTGCACATTATATTTTTCTTCAGTACATTTCCAATCACCTTCTTTTCATTTTATTGCTTTGAACAGTTTCCTTTCCACTGTGAGATCTTTTGATCTTTTTTTTATCTTACATGCTAATATCTGACAGTAGCAATGGTGAATAACAATACTTCAATGTCCCCTTTGAGCTCTCATACACACTGAATCTATTATCTAACATACAAGTATGAAGTTTCTGTAGGTCAACTTGAGATTCCAGCCTCTTCATTTTTCTTTATACTTTTAAGTTTAAATCTTCAAAAATGATTTGATGACCTAGTGACTGAAACACTGTAGACAAAATCATTAGGGCATATTTATTGTTTCCTTATGTCATGTCATATTATAACATAAAATTGAGGTTTACATATCATTTATATTGCAATTTGGTTGGGCAGTTTGGAAATTATGGAAGTTCTGGGAGAGATGCACCTAAATGGAAGGTGGGCATTGATGGTAATGCTATATAAATGCTATCCATGAGCACCAACACTGAAGGGCATATTTTTATGACAGATACAGTACTTTTAAAGGAGAAAGAAAGGTAAAAACTAAGTAAGCTTTATCAGAAAGGTCTATGTAAATACAGCCATAAGCACTCACAGAAACGCTGCACTGAGTTCTCTGTGAAAAGATTTCTTGTGTCTGTAATTCCTGTGCCACAGACACGCAGCTTTCTGCTCTCTCCCGCTCCCCCTCCCCTCACGAATGCTAAGAACTCACTCCCCCCCTTAGGAATGTGGATCTGAGCCAATCAGCAGGAAGCTGACTGGTCCGGATGTCTCTGCAGGAGTGAGGCATTATGGGAACTTTCTTTACACAGCTCAGCGTTTTTTCTTCCTCTTTGGCTTCTGATCTTCTGAACAGGTGAAATATGGGGAGACTTAAGGGCACTATTAAGAGAACTGTAGGTATGCCTGCAACTTGAGATTAACTCTTTATTAGCCTTTCCTTCTCCTTTAAGTTGGTGTACAGGCTTTTTAAATTCAAAGAACAAGATGGAGATGGGGGTATGCTGCTCTCCTGGTAGAGCACTGCTACATGCAACTGTTTCAGCTGGGTCCTCACAGGAGTGGCCCTGGGGCCAAACGATCGAATTCTGCAATGGGGCAGTCGGTTCTGGGACCGCATCAACGAGCCCATGCGTCTCCGACTGGATTTTCTAACCTGGCCGATTGATATCTGGCCAATTTCAGGCCAGATATCGGTTGGCCAGGCTCCTTGTTTCTGCCCCTACACGGGCCGATAAGCTGCCGAGTCGGTCCAAGGGACCGATATCGGCAGCTTCTATCGGCCCGTGTATGGGGGCCTTAAGTTAGGCAGTTTAGCTAGTAAGACAAGCCTTGTGCTCCAATTTGGGATTAATATCAATGCCATAAAGTGAAAGGATCACAGTTTAGACTGAGAGTTTTCCAGTGGAAGGGATCCAGACTACTAGTTGATATTTCATAAAGGTGTATATTAAGCCTGCCAAACTGTCTCCACAATGGTGACAGTGTTCAGCTCTGTATTGAAATATTGCTACAACCCATCTACCTCATTGATTACCATGTACTACATGAGTACTTACTCTTGTGTGCTAAATAAACACCTGTTTTGCTTAGTGTTGCCTTTAATTTCTGCAGGAAAGCAGCGACAATGCTAAGAAAAACTTGCTTGTGGGACCTAGAAACATTTTGTAAGGAATGGGTGGGCCAGACTCCAGTAGCAAACATTAAGAAGGCAAACCTCTAGAAAAAAAGATTTAATTCTAATTAGAAGTTTAAGATGGTCTTTATGACCAGGACACAGAGTAGAAAGGCTACCTGCCTCTGCAAGAAACACTCAGGGGGACTGGGGTGTTTTCTGCTTCTTCAAGGAAAAGAGGGAGAAACTTATTGAGACAGATGCCAGGAAGCTGAGCATCCCCGAAAGATGTGTCAAGTGTAGAGTACAGGGTGAACCCCCATTATATTTCTGCTTGTTCTTGGTCACAATAAGTGTAGTCAAGGAACCCACCAAGTATGGCACCAAGTATTTTTTTCTGATTCATGTTTGTAGGGTAATCAACTGTTTCAGTAGCTGTAATAGATTTGATATATCAGCTGTATTCACCTGTTTTCCTCAAACATTGTAAAAAATATCTCTAATTTAACAAGAGGTCACAAGCTAAACATAATATCATGAAATTGTCACCAGCAGAAATAATTTACTGCTAAAAGCACACTCTAAAATAAATGCTGAATACACCAGATGCTTGCATAATACTGAAAAATCGGGATCAGGCTAATTATTTTTT
Organism: Xenopus tropicalis; assembly: GCF_000004195.4. Taxonomy (NCBI): domain Eukaryota; kingdom Metazoa; phylum Chordata; class Amphibia; order Anura; family Pipidae; genus Xenopus; species Xenopus tropicalis. Next base: position 72,584,279 of record NC_030679.2, on the reverse strand, counting down.
TACATCAAAGTGTTTTCCGAAACACATTTATTCATGGCATTATAAGCATATTTGTGATTACCATATTTTTCCAATTGAGTTATTAATGCATGGGTTTTTACTGTGAGTTTCTTTGAGAGATTTTTTTCCAGTTTTTCTTCCTCTGAAGGAAATAGGCATAACAAAAACATTTTAATGCAGTGAAACAAAAAAATAGGCTGCACTGAACAATTAGCATTTACACGGAAACCTTTCAACAGTAACCGCTGGTGGGAAATGCTACCAGCTCCATGGCCCAAGGGGTTCCATTTTAAATAATTTATCAACATTTTTCTTGCAGTGAGATCAAAATTAGCTGTATACTTTGGGGACAAAATTATAGCATAGCAATCAAACATATTAGGCAACCAAAATGAAAAGAATTCAAATACAGCAGGAGATGGACCATGTTTTCAAAGGGAAATTAACTATTCTTTTCATTTCATTTTTTTTTTTGTTCTCGAGTCACAATCTTAAGAAAAAAACGTAACCTTGTAAATTGCCAACATGATCACAAAGAAATGACAGCTTTGCTTTAAAATCGTTCACTATTATAGCACCCTTGCTTGTTCATTTGCTATATGCAAAGTGGTTAACGGAAAGTTCCATATAAAATTGGTTCTGCACATAAACCAATTGCTTTATAACAAAAGAAATTGATCAACTAGAAACTAAATAGATATATACTGAGTCAGGAGGTTAACTTGTGGGATTTATATTTTTGGCCTTGCTTGTATTTACTGTATTTGTATACTACTTTTGCCCCTTGGACTTTTCTTGTTCAGCTGGAATGAGGGAGATAAACAACTGAGCATACAGAGCATTAAGGGACCCTTTACTTTCACCATAATGTAAGGCTTATAAGAGAACAAACCATCAAAACAGTTATGGGTAGAAATGCCATAAATTAAATACAGATCTTGGAAAACTAAAGTTTCAGTGTCTCTATAACACTTTTAAAGAACAGGCCTGCGCTCCTTGTCCAAAGCTTTACACCAGGTGCAAATCGGATGGGGAATCTTGGTACTCCCCCTCCATTACCACAATCCAAAAAATATTCTGATGCACTCAGGATTTTTTTGTATCAAAATTGTAAAAATATTTTCTTTATTATATCAATGTTTCAACACAAGTGTTGAAACAAAAATTTATATCATAACATAAAGAACCACCCATAATAGGCTGGTCTAATAAACAACTCTTCCCTAAGTATAAAACACAACATATCCATCACCTGACATTTAAAAAGCATTTAAAGGACAAGTATCTCTATAACAGTAATGATTAAGGCCTTCAAACTTGTGCACAGGGGCACCATATTGGATGCCCAGTGTGGGTCTGAGCAGCTAAGTTTAGGGGTCATCACAATTCATCAAGCAAAAAATAAGGTTCACCAGGCTGATAAATTGTGGTGCAACTTGCATGGAGCTGCCATGTTATGGAAATATGAATTAATTACTAACCAGTCTTGGATTTGGCAGGTTATATATAGGCTTAAAAGATTGTTACTATGTATTGTGACATATTCTAAAATACAGTATATTGTGGGTCAGTCCCTAAGCCCAGGTAACTGACAGCAGCAACAGAGCATGTGTGGCAAATCAGCAGAAAAGAAGAAGATGGGGAGCTGCTAGGGGTCTTTTTCAATACTTGCCTTGGGCTCTTACAGAATTTCAAAACATAATATTTAGCATTTGTACCCTCAGAGTTGGACTGGGGGGTGCAGGGCCCACTGGGCTACTGCCTCAGGGGCCCCTGTACCCCCCAATGGGCCCCTGCCGCAGCCTTCACAACCCCTGCAGGGGCCCACCAACCAGCCAACCCCCTCCTCCGAGCGTGCGTAAATGAAACTTAACTTCCACACGTCGGGGGAGAGACCGGCAGCTCAGGGGAGGGCCCTGCAGGGTTTTTTCCCAGTGCCCCGGCGCCCCTAGCGCACCCTGTGTACCCTAGTAGTTGTTAAACTTTAGGTCTCCTTTAAGAATGTGAGAAGGTTAACTTCCTTTCTTTGCCACATTGTGCTAAGGTATAAATAAATGGTATTAAACACAGTGGGGTGAGCTACTAAATTATCCAAATAATCTAAATAAAATATCTGTCTGTTAAATGATGATGGTGATCTTCATCATCATGCACTGGGATATATGTATAGGCATTATAACAGTTAGTGAAAATCAATGCATGGAAAATAAATAAATGCTCTAAGCTAATCATATTGTGTTCTAGACCCTTATCTATGTTATTGTAACAATACACTCTCAGGTGGGAGATATAAAATTGCATTATCCAATAGGTTACACATAGAGGTCAAATTGGGTTAATGGTATTAACACCCAGTTTAGAATTTGTAATACTTCTTACTCACGCCTGACTAGAAACTGCAATTCTATTGCACCACTACAAATAAGAATCGCATAGCTTAATGGTATTAAAATCCTACAAAATGTATATCATAATGTGAGTTATAAAGGCCACATAAATGTTTTTCTTGAATTGTGATCAAGATGCAAGACAGTTAAACCAAATTGGTCCTGTGAGATCGGTTTGTTTGGGCTTACTATATATACATACAAATATACAGGCATGGGATCCATTATCCGGAAACCCGATATCCAGAAAGCTCTGAATTACGGAAAGCCTGTCTCCCATAGACTCCATTTTAATCAAATAATTCAGATTTTTAAAATTGATTTCTTTTTCTCTGTAAAAATAAAACAGTGCTTTGTATTTGATCCCAACTAAGATATAATTAATCCTTACTAGATGCAAAATAATCCTATTGGGTTAAATTAATGTTTTATCGATCCAAATTACAGAAAGACCCCTTTTCCGGAATACCCTTGGTCCCGAGCATTTTGGATAACAGGTCCTATACCTGTATATATATATATATATATATATATATATATATATCCAAAAAAAAGAAAAGACCAGCAACACCGAGTTATATTCCAAAAAGATCAATCATGTATTAAAAACGCATGAGGCAACACTCAGGGGCACATTTACTTACCCACGAACGTTCCAACGGCGTCCGAATGCGTTTTTTTTCGTAATGATCGGTATTTTGCGATTTTTCGGAAAATTGTCGCAATTTTTTCGTAGCCATTACGAATGTTTCGCAAAATGTCGCGACTTTTTCGTAGCCGTTACGAATTGCGCGAAAAGCCAAGACTTTTTCGCAGCTTTCACGCCGAGTACGAAAGATTCGGATTCATGGTGACTTTTCTTGGGCCAGGTTGGAGCTGCAGGGTGCCATTGAGTCCTATGGGAGGCTTCCAAAATCATGCTAAGTCTGAAAGTTTCGCCCACCGCTTACGAGCGCTCAATACGGAAAAGTCGCGACAAGATACGAGTGAATCGTAATGGCTATGAAAAATTCGCGACTTTTCGCGCAAGTCGTAATGTTTACGAAAAAGTCGCGACAATTTCCGAAAAGTCGTAAAGGCGACGAAAAAATCGCAAAAAATACGAAAAAGTCGCAAAATGTTCGTTTCCAATCGGAATTTTTCCAATTTGGATTCGAATTCATATCTTAGTAAATCAGCCCCTCAGTGTTGCTGGTCTTTTTTTTGGATATTTAAATCATTTACCTTGCACACGAGGTAAGAGCTGAAGCAGAGTGCCACCCTGGGTTCGCTATATATATATATATATATATTTCTTATGGGAGTTAGTACTTTGTTTTTCGTTTTGTGTGTCTAGTATTTCTCCATATGTGTTGTCCGTTGAGACTGACTGGTAGCTCCTCCCGCGCTACATTGTAGCGTTTATAGATATCATGTTTTATTCATATGTTTCAACTTGAATATCTCAACACTGTATAACTTTTTCCAGTTGCTGTCTTGTATAAGTTTCGCTTTATACATATGTTAATGTAATTCACACAATAACAATGGGTGTTAGTATATTGTATAGTGTGACGTCACGCTTGCACATTTGTTGTCTGTATTTTCCCGCCACTAGGGGTAAGTTGAACTGAACTGAAGTTGCTCGGATGAGTAGTGAAACGTCTTCAATGATTACCAAACAAGTCCAGTTGCTTTAGATTTATTTATACTAGATAGGGGTATTTATGGTTTGATTTCACTCTGTATTGCCACTTTGAGAAAGGCTGAGGTGTTCAGCCGAAACGTCAGTCCACCATTCATTAAAGGAATCTTTATTTTTTCACATAAGTCCTGTGAGAGCGGCTTCTTTATTTTCTATTCTATATATATATATATATATATATATATACACAAAGGATGGCACACCGCTACATAACATACCTCGGGTGCTCGGTAAAGGGTTCCAATAGTATAAAAAAGACCAGCAACTCCGGGCTGTTTATGCTACTTTGAATACATGTTTTGATTTTTCACAAGAAATCCGGGAGTTGCTGGTCTTTTTTATACTATATATATATATATATAATCCAAAACAAAAATCGGCACTCACCGCATCAGCATCTCACGCCGGGTGCTAATCACACATAAAGAGCACATTCACAAAAAAGCACTCACGGCTTCAAAAATATAGAAAAACAATTTTAGATTTATTAGATCATCGCATCAACGCGTTTCGATCCAAATAGGATCGTCATCAGGATGGGGAAGGGAAGTGAGGTGCACCCATAAATACAGAACTCAACCAATCAGAGTTCACAAGCAATTTACATAATCAATCACTGTGCAAATGTCAACATTTAAATAATTAGTATATATATATAGTGTATAAGTACCCCCAGAAGTGAAAAATACCCAAGTTCATAAGAATAAAAACTCCCATGAAGTATGTGAAAATATATCACAAGTGTAAATAAATATTAAGAGACCTCAATATTACCAAAGGAAATCAGCCCAGATTAAACCTGGATATAAAAAGGTAATAATCACACACAACAGTGGCGATATGTACCAATAGTATATCACATAGTGAGATTAATTTGGTAACACTCTATACCCGCAATAGAGGTCATATTAATAAAGTGAATAAGTGCAATAAATACAATAAATATGGGGATAAAAGATGTTAAAAAGCGTCAATCTTATTCGAAAATATTAAAAAAATTACAATAATCAGGGATCTCAGATGAAAGGGATGAATATATCATCTCATCAAATCGTATCAAAAAATAATCAGAGATTGGATATTGATCTTAAATTGTAAATTGTAACACCTCCATGGTCATGGAATCAGATTCATAGAAAGCACGAAAGTGAAAACATTTCATTAAGGCCACGAGGGGCAATGGTATCCAGTCTTCGAATCCACTGGGCTTCTCTTTGTAATAATAGCCTAGAACGATCACCACCACGTGAAGGAGGGGGGATATGATCAATTAAAGTAGCCCTAAGCATAGGTAATGAGTGTTTCTGTTGTACAAAGTGTCTAGCAAGAGGACTGTCAGACTCCCCAGAAACCAGAGCCGCCCGTATCACAGATCTATGATTGTTCATGCGTATCCGGAAAGATGTAACGCATTTGCCTATATAATATAAGCCACATGGGCACATGATGCAGTAAATAACATGATCCGAAGTACAGGTCAATCTGTATCGAATTAAATACTTTTTCCCAGTCCGGGGGTGAGCAAAGGTATTGCCAGTAATAAGGTGGCCACATGTCATACACCCACTGCATTTAAAGCATCCTGGTTTCCCAGGTTTCAGCCATGTGCCATTTGGTTCATGTTTCAAATCAGTTACCATCAGTATGTCTCTGAGGGACCGGCCACGGCGGTATGCACATATCGGGGGAGGCATCTGGGTAAATGGTAGGCTAGAATCCAACTGTAGGATAGGCCAATGTCTTTTAAGTATATTATTTATCTCATAGCTCACCGGCGTGTAGTTGGTAACAAACACCATCCGATCCGGATGTGTCTCTTTCTGCAAAAATTCAGGTAAGCCATCCCGTGTCTTCCTAATCGCCTTTTCCATTTCCCCATGGAGAAAATCAGCAGTATATCCCCTTTCAACAAAACGATTGCACATCTCCACAGCTTGTTGTGATGCAGTTGCAAAATCAGTATTAATCCTAAACACTCTTAGAAATTGTGTATAAGGGATCGATTTGATCACAGAGGAAGGATGAAAGCTATAAGCATGGAGCAGTGTATTACGATCTGTCTCCTTGCGATATAATGTGGTACCTACACCAAAAGGAGTGCGGAACAACCTGACATCCAAAAAATCTATTGTATCCTTAGCATAATTTAAGGTAAATTTAACAGGAGTAGGGAGGGCATTAAGACTGGCAACGAACGATTCAACTCCAGTGTGGTCCCCGTGCCATAAAATTAAGATATCGTCGATATATCTGCAATATAGCAGTAATTTATCCATATAAATGATAAATGTTTCTATATTTTTGAAGCCGTGAGTGCTTTTTTGTGAATGTGCTCTTTATGTGTGATTAGCACCCGGCGTGAGATGCTGATGCGGTGAGTGCCGATTTTTGTTTTGGATTATATTTGCCACTTTTTGGCTTTATGATCGTGCACCCCATCTGAACGTTTGCTGCCCTGGTGAAATTCTATAGAACTTTTACCTTTTTTTGCCGGTTTGGATCGGAAGCGGTGACTTGTTTTTTCAGGGACTCTGAGTGAGAGGGAGCCTATGGAGGATAGATATGAGATCTCGAGATTTGACGTCGAAGTCACGCGAGAATTCGCCTTCACACAGGAAGACGCAACGCGGATCCTCTTTACAGACTCGGCTGCCGCACATACTGATGGTAAGTTGCCAAAAGATGTATTTAATCGGTTAAACACTCTTAGAAAGCGTGAAGTTGACTTCTACTTACATGGTCTCTATCTGTCTGACTATTATCGGTCACGGAAAATCCCTAGGGGATTTAGATTACGTAATGTACCTACCATTGGGAGGTCAAATGCAGAGTTTTGTAGCCGTTGGTGCGGCATCCTAAATAAATGTTCCTTTGACCTTATGTTGTTGGTCATTGAGGAAGTTGGGAAGGAACTAGTTAAAACTCGGGCTGACATTGTTGAATTGGAGAATAAATCTTTACAAACTCTCACTACGGATCAGTCTAACAACTGGTTACAGAAGCTTGAAACAGGCATACGCCAATACAAACAGGAACTCATTTCTTTCAAGCAGACTAAGTTAATTAAAGTTGAACAGGATTACAAAGACAAGAGGGTTTATGGTTGGTTGACTGGTCGGGGGGAGGCACCTAGGAGAATACGGCGCCACTATAAACGTGATAAAAATTTGTCTACTGTTGATAGTTCTGGTGATTCCCCCTCATCTGATTCGGAATTTACTAGTTCAACTACACCATGTGCTACTCAGCAAGGGGGAGTAACCATTACTCGGGGTCAGAGTCTTTTTTTAGACACCGACACAAGAAAAGAAACCACACCCGTCGGGGGGGTCGTGGCAAATCGCAGGGGCAGACCTCCCAGAAAACCGATACAGTGATTTTCAATTTGAGTCAGCATGTGTTAACTACAGGGGAAATTTCTCTGCTTTCACGTGGTTTATCCTTTGTACCTGTTGATAAAAAAGATCCTTTTGACCTTGAGGTTGATTTATTTAGATTTCAACGTAAATTAAAATTAAGAGATCATTTTAAGGATCATGAGGATGAACCAAGGGAGAAATTCCGTCCTGTTAGTACTTTTGATCCCCCTAACACTGCAACTTCTATTAAAACATTTACTCAAATTGTACAAAGGGATAGTAATGAGATTCTGGGTAAACCAAAAAAATTTTTTTCTAATTTGACAAGAATGGAGAGGGATGCGATTAATTCTTTACGTAATGATAGACAGTTGATAGTGCGCCCCGCTGATAAAGGTGGTGCTGTTGTACTACTGGATTTGACGTATTATAGACAGGAGTTGTTACAGCAGCTCTCTAATACTGATGTATATGATAGGTTACCTGGTGATCCAACTAATAAATTTAAGCAAAGACTTGATAAAGAATTGGAGCTGGCATTGTCAACTGGCTGGATTAGTCAGGATTGCTACAATTTTCTTGGTACTAAATTTCCTAGGTGCCCTATCATATACACTTTGCCCAAGATTCATAAAAATTTATCGGCTCCTCCTGGCCGTCCCATTATATCAGCTAGAGGCTCCTTATTTTCCAATATTGCTATATTTTTGGACACCTTTTTACAGCCACAGTGTACCCGAATGAGATCATACATAGCGGATACAGCGTCTCTACTGGAAATTTTGAAACAAATTGGTCCCCTTCCAGATAATACATTATTTGTTACCCTTGACGTTTGCAATCTATATACCATTATTCCCCTCCAAGAAGGGATTGCTGCTTGTAAGGAAGCACTCATTGAGGGTCACAAGGGGATCCCACCTATTGAGTTTTTGTGCTCATTATTACAACTAGTATTAACATGTAACTATTTTAGGTTCGAACGGACATTCTATCTACAAAAGACTGGCACGGCGATGGGCTCCAATGTGGCCCCCTCTTATGCCAATTTGTACATGAATTCTTTTGAATCAGAATACATTTATCCTATCTATATGGATAAATTACTGCTATATTGCAGATATATCGACGATATCTTAATTTTATGGCACGGGGACCACACTGGAGTTGAATCGTTCGTTGCCAGTCTTAATGCCCTCCCTACTCCTGTTAAATTTACCTTAAATTATGCTAAGGATACAATAGATTTTTTGGATGTCAGGTTGTTCCGCACTCCTTTTGGTGTAGGTACCACATTATATCGCAAGGAGACAGATCGTAATACACTGCTCCATGCTTATAGCTTTCATCCTTCCTCTGTGATCAAATCGATCCCTTATACACAATTTCTAAGAGTGTTTAGGATTAATACTGATTTTGCAACTGCATCACAACAAGCTGTGGAGATGTGCAATCGTTTTGTTGAAAGGGGATATACTGCTGATTTTCTCCATGGGGAAATGGAAAAGGCGATTAGGAAGACACGGGATGGCTTACCTGAATTTTTGCAGAAAGAGACACATCCGGATCGGATGGTGTTTGTTACCAACTACACGCCGGTGAGCTATGAGATAAATAATATACTTAAAAGACATTGGCCTATCCTACAGTTGGATTCTAGCCTACCATTTACCCAGATGCCTCCCCCGATATGTGCATACCGCCGTGGCCGGTCCCTCAGAGACATACTGATGGTAACTGATTTGAAACATGAACCAAGTGGCACATGGCTGAAACCTGGGAAACCAGGATGCTTTAAATGCAGTGGGTGTATGACATGTGGCCACCTTATTACTGGCAATACCTTTGCTCACCCCCGGACTGGGAAAAAGTATTTAATTCGATACAGATTGACCTGTACTTCGGATCATGTTATTTACTGCATCATGTGCCCATGTGGCTTATATTATATAGGCAAATGCGTTACATCTTTCCGGATACGCATGAACAATCATAGATCTGTGATACGGGCGGCTCTGGTTTCTGGGGAGTCTGACAGTCCTCTTGCTAGACACTTTGTACAACAGAAACACTCATTACCTATGCTTAGGGCTACTTTAATTGATCATATCCCCCCTCCTTCACGTGGTGGTGATCGTTCTAGGCTATTATTACAAAGAGAAGCCCAGTGGATTCGAAGACTGGATACCATTGCCCCTCGTGGCCTTAATGAAATGTTTTCACTTTCGTGCTTTCTATGAATCTGATTCCATGACCATGGAGGTGTTACAATTTACAATTTAAGATCAATATCCAATCTCTGATTATTTTTTGATACGATTTGATGAGATGATATATTCATCCCTTTCATCTGAGATCCCTGATTATTGTAATTTTTTTAATATTTTCGAATAAGATTGACGCTTTTTAACATCTTTTATCCCCATATTTATTGTATTTATTGCACTTATTCACTTTATTAATATGACCTCTATTGCGGGTATAGAGTGTTACCAAATTAATCTCACTATGTGATATACTATTGGTACATATCGCCACTGTTGTGTGTGATTATTACCTTTTTATATCCAGGTTTAATCTGGGCTGATTTCCTTTGGTAATATTGAGGTCTCTTAATATTTATTTACACTTGTGATATATTTTCACATACTTCATGGGAGTTTTTATTCTTATGAACTTGGGTATTTTTCACTTCTGGGGGTACTTATACACTATATATATATACTAATTATTTAAATGTTGACATTTGCACAGTGATTGATTATGTAAATTGCTTGTGAACTCTGATTGGTTGAGTTCTGTATTTATGGGTGCACCTCACTTCCCTTCCCCATCCTGATGACGATCCTATTTGGATCGAAACGCGTTGATGCGATGATCTAATAAATCTAAAATTGTTTTTCTATATTTTTGAAGCCGTGAGTGCTTTTTTGTGAATGTGCTATATATATATATATATATATATATATATATATATATATATCACTAAATATTGCCCTTTTATATCCCTTGATCCACCATTTAGTGATGGGCTGTGTGCCCACAATTCTTACGTTTTAATTTAAGTTCGAGTAGGCTTTACTAATTAGGTGGTATGATTTTAGTGTACAAATTAGACACAATACACAGCAGCTAATCTAGGTAGAATAAATGGCAAGATGAGATTTGAGCTCTGAAGATGCTAAGTCTTCTGTATACAGAAAAAAATGGATTTGATAAAAGGTACGTTAAGAGAAAGTTTAGTTTTGAAAAGGGGAGATGTGTGACATGTTCACAGCCCACCACAGCATCTATTTCCACTTCTGTGAGTTTGTCTAATAACTATACCTAGCATAGGGCAACAGGAGAATCTATGTGAGATGGGGTGAGCCAGTGTTCAATGATTACTATTAAAGTTAAGGAAGTGGAGAGGAAACAGGTCATGAATGCAGGTGAGCTTATTTCACACACAGCATGTTCTTCAAATCGCACATTTAACGGTGGCAGGAAACATGTTGGCTAGCAGGTAATATAAATGAGGTTACTTTGATTTCTCAAATTGTTAGAAGCATGCTGAGAAATGCATGAGAGGAATAAGAGACCAAGACCAACATTAGGATACATTTAACTCAGCTGCTAAGAGAGGAAAGAGAAGATAGGGAAGAATTCACAGGACCCTGTATAAAGTCAATTATGAAATAAAATGGTTAGTTTAAAAAGCAAATAGTGTAATACTAAAGAATAATAACATTTGAAAGGCGGGTAAGCAAGTTGATGGGTGATTTGCAAAAATTGATACAGATAAGAGGCCTCTGCCTACTAATTAAACTTCCTTGAAGATACCCCTATGTTAACATCTGTGACAGTCTCATAACTTATATTTTAGGACCTGTTTTATACGTTCAACAGTTCACAAAACTGTAATTCCTGAGACAGGCAGTTGTATTTAAACAAGCAATTCTTAATTTTTAACTGACTTTCTTTTTCACTTAAATAATAATACTATACTTTGTGCTTAATGTTGATCCATGCTCATAAATTTGCAGACAGTTTTTAGGCAGAAACAGCCTGTGGGATTCCAGCCTGGGGGTTTCCATTCTTGGTACAGAGGTCTTACAGCAGATGGCACGAACAACGTAGAATTATTAGACCAGAGCTGCCTGTTTCCTCACTATAGAAAGTCTTGGAAATGGCAAAATAAGTTTGCAGTTTGGTAGTTTGAAGAAGAAATACATATTTACCCATTTTGACTTCACCAGATTTTGCAAAACTTTTTTCTGGACTCCACTTAGTTTCCTTCTTGTGCCTTCCATGTCAGTATGCATGGGTAGTTTTGCACCACCTAAAAAAGGAGGTAAGACCTGTAACATAGCCAATCCAAATTAACCATGACCTAAAGGACCACATGAACTGCTGCCTATCACTGTTATTTTTTTGCCATACTGGCCAGGGAATATGATCTTCCTCTTCACAGTTTTAATTTTCTTGACTCTCTCCTGTGCTTACACAGGCTATCACTGGCCATTGCAACAGTGCTTGCATGAGCATTGCATGTATGGCAAATAACTATTGCACCAGTGTTGCATGCGTGGTAGCTGGCCTTTGTGCCAATCTTTTCATGTGCTGTAGCTGGTTATGTCAGTGTTTGTGAGGCTATGTTATGGGCTCTGACAGGTTTCACCAGGCTTTTCACTAGCATTGTGGATTAGGCCACGCATCATCTGTGTATTTTGCATGGATTCTTATTGTTGGTTACAGTGATGCTGTAGTCTGACCCTAAATTCTTGGCTTGCTTTAGGGCAGGTAGTGTTACCTTGTAGTATTATCAGAAATATGTTTAGGTTCAGTGGTTGTTTTTCTGAAATGCTGACACTGAGATTCAGAACTGGGTTTACTGAAGCAATTTTTACTTGTTTATGCTAGGAGCAGATGTTTTTAATTCTCACCCCTTGTTTAGGCTCGGCTTGGTAGATTCCATGAGTACTGAAATAAAAGGGATGAGATAAAAAGTAAAATGACAACAGAATACCCCTGTCATTCATAGTTAATAAGTGAAAGCATAACAAACACAAACTAGAAAGGGAAGTTTGAGAACAAACTTCATGTTGGGTTGAAAAACATGAAGTCACTGAATGGGCTCTGCCCACTTTCTCTGACCATGGACCACAGTTATATAGTAAAAACCACTGTGCAAAGTTTGGGGACCCTGGTTTTAATAGTGTCTGCATGGCAGCAACTTAAATTTCCCCACTGAAAGTCAACGACATCTGATTGGCGGTTGGTGGCTCCACCCCCTTTTTCTAACCTGGAACTGCAGTTACCCAGTGACTAACTCTGCGAAGTTTAGGGACCCTAGGATTAATAGTTAAAGAACGGCAGTAATTACACCAATAAAAGTCAATAGGTGAATTGTGATTGGTTCCGCCCACTTTTTCTAACCTTGAGTCGAAGTCACCCAGTGACAAACAGTGGGCACCCTGGCATAAATAGTTTGAGAATGACAGCATTTTAAATTTAAACCAATAAAATTCAATGGATGAAATCTGATTGGCTGTTAGTGGCCCAACCTACTTTTCCTATTTTTGAACTGCAGTCCCCCAGTGACCAACTTTGCAAAATTTGGGGACTCAGGCATTCATTGTGAGGCTGACAGCATTTTACATTTCACCATTAAAAGTAAATAGGTGAAATGTTATTGGCTGTTGGTGGCTCCGCCCACTTTTTTCTAACTTTGAATGGTAAATACCCAGTGACTAACTCTGGAAACTTTAACAACCCTGGAATTAATATTTAAATAATGGCATCAGTTTAAATATAAACCAAGGAAATCTAATGGGTGGAAATGGATTGGCTGTTGGTGGCTCCTCCCACTTGTTTGGGAACCCTGACATAAATAGTGTGAGCAAAGCAACATTTTAAATATAAACCAAAAAAATTCAATTGGTGAAGTCTGATTGGCTGTTGGTGGCTCCACCCACTTTTTAAAACCTAAAAATGCAGTTCCCTAGTGACCCTGGTGTTAATACTGTGAGAATGGCAGCAGGTTGAATTTCCCATTGAAAATCAATAGGTAAAACCTGATTGGCTGTTGTTGGCTCCACCCATTTTTCTAACTCTGAACTGCAGTTACCAGGTGACTAGCACTGCAAAGTTTGGAGACCTTAGTATTAATATTTAAAGAATGGCCGCAGTCTAAATTTAAACATATGAAGTCTATAGGTGAAATCGAATTGGTTGTTGTTGGCCCCACCCACTTTTCTAAACTTGGAACATAGTCACCTAGTGACAAACTGTGCAAAGTTTGGGGACCCTGACATTAAACATGTGAGAATGGCAGCAGTTAAAATTTTCCCACTGAAAACAATGAAAGAAATGTGATTGGCTTTTAGCGGCCCCGCCCACTTTTTCTAACCTTGGGTACAAAGTCACGCTGTGACTGACTGTGCAAAGTTTGCGAACTCTGGCATCAAACCAATAAAATTCAATAGGTGAAATCTGATTGGCTGTTGGTGGCCCCGCCCACTTTTTCAAAACTAAAACTGTAGTCCTCTAGTGACCAACTGTGAAAAGTTTGGGGACTCTGGTATTAATACTGTCAGAATGGCTGCAGGTTGAATTTCCCCATTTAGAGTCAATAGGTAAAATCTGATTGGCTGTTGGTGGCTCCACCCACTTACAAAAAAAAAATCTTAAATGCATAGTCACCCAGTGTCTGACTATGCAAAGTTTGGGAAGCCTGGCAACAAACCAATAAAAATCAATAGGTGAAATCTGATTGGTTGTTGGTGGCTCCACCCACTTTTCAAAACTAAAATTGCAGTCCCCTAGAAAAGTTTGGGGACCCTGGTGTTAATTCTGTGAGACTGGCAGCAGGTTGAATTTCCCCATTGAAAGTCAATAGGTAAACTCTGATTGGCTGTTGGTGGCTCCGCCCACTTTTCAAAAGTAAAATTGCAGTCCCCTAGTGACCAACTGTGAAAAGTTTGGGGACCCTGGTGTTAATTCTGTGAGAATGGCAGCAGATTGAATTTCCCCATTGAAAGTCAAAAGGTAAACTCTGATTGGCTGTTGGTGGCTCCGCCCACTTTTTCTTACCTTGAACCACAGTGACCTGGTGCCTAACTCTGCAAAGTTTGGGGACCCTGGTGTTATTACTGTGAGACTGGCAGCAGGTTGGATTTCTGCCAAGTCAATAGGTAAAATCTGATTGGCTGTTCACATCTCCGCCCACTTTGGGCATCCAACAATCATCATATTTTCATTCAGGCTGAGCCCATGACGGTGTGATTCAAGTTTGGGGAGTGTGGCCTCAAAGCTGTAAGTTTGGCAGCAGTTTCGATTTCCTCATAAAAGTCAATGGGTACAATATGATTGGCTGCTGTTGGCCCCTCCCACTTTGTGGTTTGTTTTTTTTTAATGCGTAGTCACCCAGTGACTGACTGTGCAAAGTTCGGAAAATCTGGCATCAAACCAATAAAAATCAATAGGTGAAATTTGATTGGCTGTTGGTGGCTCCGCCCACTTTTCAAAACTTAAACTGCAGTCCCCTAGTGACCAAGTGTAAAAAGTTTGGGGACCCTGGGGTTATTACTGTGAGAATGGCAGCAGGTTGAATTTCCGCTAAATCAATAGGTAAAATCTGATTGGCGGTTCACAGCTCCACCCACTTTTGGGCATCCAATAATCATCCTATTTTCATTCAGGCTGACCCCATGACTATGTGATTCAAGTTTGGGGAGTGTAGCCTCAAAGCTGTAAGATTGGCAGCAGTTTCAATTTCCCCGTTAAAGTCAATAATTAAAATTTGATTGGCTGTTGTTGGCCCCTCCCACTTTGGGGTCATCCAACAAATGTTGCTGCTTCATTTGGGGTGACACCATGATTATGTTATTCAAGTTTGGGGGCTGTAGCTTCAAAGCTGTAAGTGTGGCAGCAGTTTGAAAATCTTCCCTGTCAAAGTCAATGGGAAAATTGGGGGGTTCGGAGCGGCGCAATCGCTTAGAAAAGCACAAGCAACCTGCTCCGCTATTGGGCGAAGAAGTGTGGGGCGTTTGGGTGTTGTACCCCTAAAACTGTAGGAGGAGTAGCGTTTAGAAAATGGGGGGCGCTAAGAAGAAGAAGCAGAAGAAGATGAAGAATAAGCTAAAGTCGAAGAACAGTATGTTGGGGTTTTCAACCCAACATAAATATAGTCTTTATGTATTTACAGTATTCAGTGTTCGCTTTACACTGACTTTGGTGGTGCACAATTGCACACATGTGTATGTATAACTATAGGAGCTATCTGTGTCTTTCTAAGTCTGAGATGGGGTGGCTAATGGCAGGTATTATGATACATATAGCGCTATATATGGCCAAACAGCATACACCTCAGAAGAGGGTGCACCCATCATGAAGTGTATGCTACCAAGTGCATACCAGCTTAGGACCATTTTGACAGAAGGGTGGAACTAAGGGTGATCACTAGCATTACAGGTAAAATGTTGTCCATATAGTGCAAAATTGCAATTGTGGCTTTAGTTTGTTATCTTATCATTATTTCCATTGGCCTCTTGTAGGATTAATATATTTTAGTAGAATGATGTTGATGCTGAGGAATACATTCAAGGGTGGAACTTTATGGACAGTCTTTTTTGTAACCCTATTCAACTAACAATCTTACATGTCACATAGTGGCTGCTTGCTGTGTCCTTTAGACAAGAAAAACTGTCACAAAAACGGCTTCATACCTGACCATTCTTCTTGTAAATCTACTTTCTTGAAAATACAGAACATATCCATGGTATAAATATTTGTTATCAGCAATTATTTCATATTCAGCAACTTGAATTTAGGTACAGAGGTCTTTAAGTGTCTCATAATCTGAATATAAACTGTCTTGATGTGGAAATGGTGTAACCCAATATACAGTATATCATTTAAGGGTGCTTGTAACTATTCAGTATAGTTCCTTTAAATAAGACTTGTTCTGCAGAATAACAATTTCTCTCCAGGTATGATACATATGGAAATGAATGATTTATGTGGGTAGAATTTATTATTCATATCAATAAAAGTACTCTCTCAAATATGAAAGGATCACAGAGCAGACAAAGTGCTGCATGAGCAGCCTTGACTCATTTTATGATGCATTGCAACCAGAGACCTTGATAAATAGCTTCTGTATCATTTGGTGATCCCCTTGGGCAAGGTCTCTTCTGATTTCATGCCAATACCAGAAATGATTGCAAGATGTGTCAAGGAAAACATCTGCACAGTTGATTTAATGAAAATGAGTGACTTTTACAGAGAGCAGGTTGTTTATGCAGAGAATTTTAGTTACTTATAAAATGTTTCTGTTATTTATCCGGACCTTAGAGATTGCAACTAACAGCTAGCAATTTTGCCTGCTGTGTTAAGGTTTTCAAAATACCCCAAAATAGTTACAATAAACATAATTTAATCATATTTCAGTTAATATATATATATATATTTTCAAAAAATTATAGGTTTGGCTAAAAATGTACAAGTGCTTAGTCTATATACTGTAGTTCATCCTGATTATTTAACTGTCTGTGTTCTTCAGCATGTGCTTCATACTTATTTTGTATATTTGAGTGTTATCAAACAAATTAGAGTTTAGTTAAATGCTCTTCCTCCATACTTGAATGCAGGGATCCCCAACCTGTTTTACTTGTGAGCCACACTCAGATGTAAGAAATGTTGGGGAGCCACACAAGCATGAAAAAAGTTCATTGGGGATGCTAAGTAAGGACTGTAGGAGGCTCTGCTTGGAGTAAAACTGTGTCTCTGTAATTCCAAAACTTGCTTCCAAGGCAGAAATTTAAAAACGGGCACTTACTTTGTGCCAATTGCTCATGCCTGGAAACATCAAAGGCATGAGCCTCAGCCTGGAATCAAATTATTCTATATAAACACAAACTCAGGGGGCTGCAAGACTGGCATCCCAGTGCCAGAGCTTTTTCCAATATAGGACAGGTCCTAAAGAACCAACATTATACTTTATAGTTTCCATCTGAAATACTGCACACAGTGTCTGTTCTAGTGTTGTTTGGCAAATGTCAGAACAAGTGCCAGATGCCTTGTGTGAAAATTATCAGTTTCTCAGGTTCTGTGACAGAAACACTCCTTCTCTGCGTTGCACTGACAGATGGACAGGTCCCAGGCTACAGTCACTTCTGAATAAGTGAGGGCATGGTCAGGCCTGGATGCCATTTTCATGGTGAGGGTGAATTGTATAGGGTCATGCAATTAACATACACCTCAGCGACAGATCTGCTATCATAATTATTGGCATTGTGAGTGTAGGTAGTGTTATACTTTGTGGCTTTAAAGGTATTCTGGAAATGGTGAGTTTGCATGTGGGCTGTCATTTCTCTGCTGTGGATGGACTGAGAGGAAGACTGATTGTGGCTAATAGTAAAAATACACCACTATATAAATTGCAGTTCATTAAAACTGTTAAATACATTTACTAATATAGGCATGTACATTTTTTAAACTGGTGCAACCAGTTCATGGTGTACATTAAAATATCTAAGGTCCTTTATTTGAAGTCATAATAAGAAGAAAGTACTTTGATGATTAAGCATCACGTTTGTATTGTAAACAATAAAGCATTCTGTTCGACATTGCATTTGAGAGAATACGATTGCTATCATAAGGGCTTGATTGAATCAATACAGGCAGAACAATGTTTATTTCTATGCAGTCTATGCAGCCATTGCTTTCACACAAGGCCTAAACACATCAATAATTAATCATGTAGCCCACTCTCAATCACACAAGAAAAGGTCAGTGTCACACATTAACAATACAACCATATACATGACTAGAAACATGTACCGTTACAAATGTCACCTTTGCTGGAATTATTTAGTTAGTAAGGTCTGCAATGATAGTATGACCTCCATATTTTAACTGTTCCCAATATGTATAAGAGGGTTTATAAGGAAAAAAAATTGTGTTGTAAGTACCAGATGTCTACCAAAACATTGCAACTGGCTAATATTAGGTTGAGAGAAACAGGACTGCCTTTTAAAAAATGAGTTTACATTTAAAGCTACCATCAAGTCTTGAAAATTCTTTCCTAAATGTATAATGCATTTATTTATATAGCCTTGACATATATAGCAGTACTTTACAAATATTATGTTTATCGGCAAATTTTCATTTAGGATTGGAGACCTG
Organism: Xenopus tropicalis; assembly: GCF_000004195.4. Lineage (NCBI taxonomy): Eukaryota > Metazoa > Chordata > Amphibia > Anura > Pipidae > Xenopus > Xenopus tropicalis. The sequence continues at coordinate 72,565,680 of NC_030679.2, read as the reverse complement.
CCTGACAATAATAATAATATTAATAATAAATAAAGGCTTTTCTGACCTGTTGGGCTCTAATTGCTGTTGGCTAGCGACGGGAGATCTTCCAAGTGATAAGTGGCCTGCTCACTAAATCTCACTGAATGTACAGAGAGAAGTGGCTACCAGGGTACAGGCCAGAACCAAGAGTCCTGTACCTGAAAGGGAAATGCCAAAGCACAGAATGTGGAAGATACTACTCCTGACAAATGCTTTGTGGATGACAGAGACAGCTATTGTTCTCATACAGTGCTGGATGGACTGCCTATCAGGTGGAACACCATGGAGGGGGGGGGTCACCCCACAACATCATATTTATGGGAGTAATATGCCAAGTTATTATATTTATACACTTTCCTCTCATATACGTTACATGCATGCAAAAATATGTTCAACATTTACAAGTAGTTGTTTTATTAGTACAGGTATAGGATCTATTATTCAGAATACTTAGGACTTGGGGATTTCCAGTTAAGGGATCTTTCAATAATTTGGATCTCCATACCACACATCTTCTGAAAATCATGAAACATTAAATGAACCCAATAGGATTGTTTTGCGTTTGGAATTAAGTACAAGCTACTGTTTTATTATAACAGAGAAAAGGGAAATCTTTTTTAAACATTAGAATTATTTGCTTTAAATGGACTCTATGAAAGATGGCCATAACATAATTCCAAACTTTCTGAATAGCTGGTTTCCAGGTAAGGGATTCCATATCTGCCACATACAGTATTTTGTTTTGCAAATGTTTCCTAGCCTGACTTACTACACAAACATTTCTTCATGAGCTGGAGAATTGTCCTTCCCATTATATTTAGAACTTGGGTGCTCCTGTAATTGGTTAGAAGTCAGCGCTAAACTACATGGGCGATTTTGATCAAATTTTGCAAGTCAGATTTTTTCTTGTCACGCAACAACACAGGATTTTGTGGGATCCTACAAAATATGATTCCCACAGCTGTAACGCAAATCGGATCAGATAGTTGGATGGTATGTTTTGTCCTTGCATCTACATCTAACAGTCAATGTATTTCACTAAGAAAATAAAGTGTCATATACCATCAAATTTTATCTTGTTGATGCAAACACAGCAAACATCGCTCCATTCCGACAGGCGTGTCGTGTCAGATGGCAAATGTTTCATATGAAACCTAGCTGAAGCCTTGCCTGACCCAGCCCACCGACCAGCAACCCAATGGAAACAGAGCTGTCCACCTCCCCAAAAATTTCTGAAGTGTCCCGATTTTGCCACAACCCCCCCCCCATCCCCCAGTCGTCAATATTAAACCACTCATTTCCTCTAAAACCATGAATGTCTAGTCATCTAGATCTGAATATAAAAAACACTAACTGATTAAAATGTGGAAGGAAAACCTCAAATATTTTGTTAGAAAAAACAATAAAACCATGAACTAAATAAAATTGTTACAGTTTGTCTAGTACAGCTCACTTTAACTTCTACATGATGTCTACAGCGTTTAGATGGAGTATTCTTACATTTGCGTTTTTGTGGTTTCAACACATAATAAATGTAGAAAGCTGCTGTTTTAGTTTAGTTTAGTTTAGTGTCAGACTGGCAAAGGGGTTTTTGTGTACTTTTACCTTTTGTTACTCATGGCTGCAGTTCAGTTAACTCTAGCACTGCTGTAAAGGTCAAATATTATCAGTAAAGGAAGGGGCCATCCTTAAAAAGAATCCTTAGATATTACACAATATATATTTGTTGCATTTATACGACTTAAGTGGCCTTTTGTGCTTGCATATGATGGACCCACATTTCTGCTGAATACATTTGCCCTATATTACTTTCCTAAAAATAACTGCCTTTGTGTTCTCCCCCATGCATACAAAGAATACGTATTGCTTGGCTGTAAAGGGAAAAATGCAGTTGTAAAAAGGCTTGTACATTGATTAAACTGTTTATATAAAAAGCTGAGTATTGTTATTGAATATCTTTTTATAACAATGCCTCAATGAGCATTTTCAGTTACCCTTGAGTGCTAATACACCTAAAGTCCAAGACTGCCATCTTGTGGGTAATTTGCACACAAACGCAAACAAAATCTTAACCAGTTTTATCCTCTTAACCTGATGTCATAAATTCTTCCTTTTACATTTAAATGCAAGAACAAAAAAGTATACTTTGCGTATTTCTAACTTTTTCAGATATTTACCAAGAATTAAATTCCCTGCCTTAAACAGCTTCCAGGGATATCACTATGCATTTAACTCCCAGTTTGCACAATACTACAGAGGGACTTTTGCATAGTTAACTTTAAAGAAAACAATGACCTGCCTGCCTGTGCCTAATGAGTCTAAAGCAAAGGGATACATTTGGGGTTAGGGAATTATTTTAGGTGGAATTAAAGGGAAAGAGAATTAAAACTGTATTGACAAATATAGAGGCCTGTATTGAAATACTGTTACCGTGCCCACATCATACAAGATAAAGGGTTTGCTCTGGAATGTAGTCAGCCCTTAGGCTAATGCCACGCGAAAACCTTTCTGACTTTGAAAGTTCAATGCATGATTTTGGAAGCCTTCCTTAGGACTCAATGGCACTCTGCAGCTCCAACCTGGCCAAAAGATACCACGATACCAAAGCTTGAATGAATAACGAAAGTTTCATAGTCGTTGCGCAAAGCACGAAAAGTATGACTTTTTTAACTTTTTAATGGTATTATTGTTAACAGTATGAAAAGTTCTTAAAATATGATTTTTTTCTAATCGTGGTCATCGTGCTTTAATGAATGGGCCCCTAAGTGTGGCATTAGCCTATACTTTGCTGAGGGACTGTTTAATTGTGGGGACACTCTGGGACTTACAGTGGCTTGCAAAAGTATTCGGCCCCCTTGAACTTTTCCACATTTTGTCACATTACAGCCACAAACATGAATCAATTTTATTGAAATTCCACGTGAAAGACCAATACAAAGTGGTGAACACGGGGGAAGTGGAACGAAAATCATACATGATTCCAAACATTTTTTACAAATAAATAACTGCAAAGTGGGGTGTGCGTAATTATTCAGCCCCCTTTGGTCTGAGTGCAGTCAGTTGCCCATAGACATTGCCTGATGAGTGCTAATGACTAAATAGAGTGCACCTGTGTGTAATCTAATGACAGTACAAATACAGCTGCTCTGTGACGGCCTCAGAGGTTGTCTAAGAGAATATTGGGAGCAACAACACCATGAAGTCCAAAGAACACATCAGACAGGTCAGGGATAAAGTTATTGAGAAATTTAAAGCAGGCTTAGGCTACAAAAAGATTTCCAAAGCCTTGAACATCCCACGGAGCAACTGTTCAATCTACCAAGACAAGGCCGTCCACCTAAATTCACAGGCCGAACAAGGAGAGCGCTGATCAGAAATGCAGCCAAGAGGCCCATGGTGACTCTGGACAAGCTGCAGAGATCTACAGCTCAGGTGGGGGAATCTGTCCATAGGACAACTATTAGTTGTGCACTGCACAAAGTTGGCCTTTATGGAAGAGTGGCAAGAAGAAAGCCATTGTTAACAGAAAACCATAAGAAGTCCCGTATGCAGTTTGCCACAAGCCATGTGGGGGACACAGCAAATATGTGGAAGAAGGTGCTCTGGTCAGATGAGACCAAAATGGAACTTTTTGGCCAAAATGCAAAACGCTATGTGTGGCGGAAAACTAACACTGCACATCACTCTGAACACACCATCCCCACTGTCAAATATGGTGGTGGCAGCATCATGCTCTGGGGGTGCTTCTCTTCAGCAGGGACAGGGAAGCTGGTCAGAGTTGATGGGAAGATGGATGGAGCCAAATCATGGAAGAAAACCTCTTGGAGTCTGCAAAAGACTTGAGACTGGGGCGGAGTCCCAGCAGGACAGCAGGACAACGACCCTAAACATAAAGCAACAATGGAATGGTTTAAAACAAAACATATCCATGTGTTAGAATGGCCCAGTCAAAGTCCAGATCTAAATCCAATCGAGAATCTGTGGCAAGATCTGAAAACTGCTGTTCACAAACGCTGTCCATCTAATCTGACTGAGCTGGAGCTGTTTTGCAAAGAAGAATGGGCAAGGATTTCAGTCTCTAGATGTGCAAAGCTGGTAGAGACATACCCTAAAAGCCTGGCAGCTGTAATTGCAGCAAAAGGTGCTTCTACAAAGTATTGACTCAGGGGGCTGAATAATTACGCACACCCCACTTTGCAGTTATTTATTTGTAAAAAAATGTTTGGAATCATGTATGATTTTCGTTCCACTTCTCATGTGTACACCACTTTGTATTGGTCTTTCACGTGGAATTCCAATAAAATCGATTCATGTTTGTGGCTGTAATGTGACAAAATGTGGAAAAGTTCAAGGGGGCCGAATACTTTTGCAAGCCACTGTACATACATCTTTTGAAAAAATGATTTCAATGCAGGATTCTGTTGGAGGATGCATTTTGAAAAACACATGTTTCCCATTACAGAATCCCTTTAAGGTCAGCACTGATCTCATCAAAGACTGTCTCCACAAATGATTCAACACCATTCTTAATTTCTTTATTCCTTGATAGTAAATGATTTAATATGACCAGTTTGTTGATAGAGAGAGACATTCAAAGCAAGACATTTCTAATCATAAGCATTTAAGTTGCTGACTCTCTCAAAAGAATTAAGGTTCAGAATTGTAACTACTGTCAAAGAACAGTATCCTATTGGCATAAGGACAATATTTCTTGCCATGGTACCCTGAACATTTGTATTGCATCTCAAGTTCAAAAATAGCTCAATGGGCAAAGAAAAGTATGTGAGGGAAAGTGGATAAGTATGTTTGGGTACAAAAGGCAGCGAAAAGAAAGAAACCTCAGTTTAAAATGGATTAGATCAAGAAAAGTACAATGAAATATCACATTACATTTGATACAGACAGTTATTAGACGGCATACCCCTGACCAGGAATAAAAATCAGCAAGAGTAACAGAGACAGGAGTTGAGTAGACTTGAGCTTGGTTAATAGACCCTTGGATAACAGGTTATTTTTAAACTACTTAAAATATACACCGTAATATGGTGAAAAGTGCCTCTTAAACATTCTTTTACTTTCCCACTTTAGATACCTTTATGCACTCACTCCACTGGCTGCTGTGTGGTGAGCAGGATTCTGGGCTCACAAATAACCTTGCCTTCATTCTCACAATTAACTGTAATCTAGTCCTTAATGAGAACAGTCCATCTGTTTTTCTCATCATCATCATTTTCCTGTCAGTTTAAATTTTACACACATGTTGTCTCCCATGCAGAACAACCAGTCATCATAAGGAACTAGTTCGTTTTTAGTTCATTCCTAATCACTTTCTGAAAATGGATCTCTGGGCTGCCTTATTCTAGGTGGTATCAACCATCCACCTTTTGAATATTACTGCATAATCTGCTGCAAATAATTGACCGTCAGGCAGACTTAGTAAAGCAGATTCAGCAGTAAAAAATCTATTGGAGTAGAAATTGCTGACACAAGCCATTAAAATAATAAAGCAGTGGGCTCTGCTGTTCACTTAAAGGAGCGGGCCAAGTAATTGCTTTGCCTTAAAGGTTAGAATAAATAAAGCTTTCTCAATAAGCAATAAACACTTGATATTTCTCTCTCTTCCTCTCAAATTTATCAGGGAGAGGCATTTTAGGACTGCTGGGGTAGTTTGTGGGTCATTACATCCTGAGCTTCTTCCCCTTCTTCTGTATTGCAGTTCTCATTGCAGCAATTTGCTAGGTCAAAATTACTGGAAACAATATTACTAACACAGGAAAAGCCTGTTTCCCAGAGGAGTTGGTAACAAAATAACAATTAGGTACCTGATAAGGTCCAATATTACATGGGCAAAATAGACCTGGCCTTAGGCTTTTGTATGGATGCCCACAGGTCTGTGATCAGCACAGCGTTTAGGGATGGTAAGACTACAAAACATGTTGTTATCCCAAACATTTTTGGGATAACGCCTTCCCATTTTTAAATACACTGCAATAGATCATATACCCTCTCTTAAGTTTGAAGGGGGGGGGTAGTGACAGGTCGAAGCTTCTGTTGCATTTTCTCTAGCTTGTTTTTGAGTCAGTAACAAAGTAGAACTTTGTTACTGATATCATGTGTTTCCATATGGTTCTAATGTGCATGTTGTATCATGAAAATAGTCCTATGTTCCAAGAGCTAGAGCAAAACATTGATATGTATACATTGATATACACTATACAAGCTATACTATACATGCTAATGACACAAGGAGCAGTTTCTCAACAGTGTGTAGGTGGCAGAGAGTGCCTAAACCACTCATGCCACTTCCTATTGATATAAAAGCAAGTACATGTTGTTATGTGTTCTTGTCCTTACAATGCACATAAAAGCATTTTAATAATTGTCTGATTAGGGCTGTGGAAAACTGGGCATTTTTCCTTAATCAGCAAACTAAAAATGCTTTTACTACTCCTGATAATATTAAACAAAAGCATCTTAAAGGAGAAGGAAAGGCAAATTCACTTGGGGGTACCAAAATTTTAGGCACCCCCATGATTTTAATCGCTTACCTTGTACCCCGGGCTGGTGCCCCTGTTCGGAGAAAACAACACCAGCCCAGGCTACCTGGAGCGCAGCGCTTACTTCTTCCTGCTTCCCTTTCCGAAAATGCCAGCGGTCGGCACATGCGCAGTAGAGTGAAAAGCCGACTTCTCTGTTAAAGTTCAGCTTTTCACTCTACTGCGCATGCGCGCACAGGGAACCAGGAAGGAGGAAGCGATCGCTGCTAGGAAGCATGCTGTTCTCTCCGAGCAGGGGCACCAGCCCCGGGTACAAGGTAAGCGATTAAAGTCACTTGGGGGTGCCTAACATTTTGGCACCCCCAAGTGACTTTGCCTTTCTTTCTCCTTTAAGTGATAAACATGAAAGACTGAACATCTCTCCATGTGCACAAGATGCAACCTAAGTGAATTCCATGAGAATGCTCCCTTTAGCATTTTTGCACAATTACATGAGAAGTGATTTGTGACCCACAGAGATTCACATAGGGAGCAATCCATAGGTATTTTCTGGTTCCCTGTTGCATGCAAGGAGCAAGATTCTCAGGGGCAATTAAGTGCCCTGTCTGTGCTCCTGTAAAGGGGAGGCAGTATGGGCAGTTTTTGCCTATTTCCCCAGTCACTAAAATACAGGATGGTATTTTTAAAGAAGAATGCAAGTCAAAATTTAAAAAGCATACTGCCCAATAGTCCTCCTATTGTTTAGTAAAAACGCCACACTTTTGGCTCACCTAATCAAATATTTACTCAGTCACACTTACTTCACATTTTCTAGAACAGGCAGCCATCTCTAAAAAGGTATTCTCCCTTCCTTTCCCTCCTTGCTTCATACTGCACATGTGTTTAATTCTCTCCCCCCCCTCCCCTCTGCCAGATCCGCTTCTGATTGGCTGGTGGGCATGTGTAGCTCAGAACAGGAGACAGGATCAAGTTACACACATGCTCAGAGAATAGGAAGGCAGCCTACAGGAAGGGAAGAGAGATTTCAGTGATGTCACTGTAGTCTTCACAATGCTGTAACACAGTAACATAGTAAGTTGGGTTGAAAAAAGACATACGTCTGTCAAGTTCAACCATAATGCCTATATATAACCTGCCTAACTACTAGTTGATCCAGAGGAAGGCAAAAAAACCCCATCTGAAGCCTCTCTAATTTGCCGCAGAGGGGAAAAAATTCCTTCCTGACTCCAAGATGGCAATCGGACCAGTCCCTGGATCAACTTGTACTAAGAGCTATCTCCCATAACCCTGTATTCCCTCACTTGCTAAGAATCCATCCAGCCCCTTCTTAAAGTTATATAATGTATCAGCCAGTACAACTGATTCGGGGAGGGAATTCCACAACTTCACAGCTCTCACTGTAAAAAATCCATTCCGAATATTTAAATGGAACCTCCCTTCTTCTAAACGGAGTGGATGCCCTCGTGTCCGTTGGAAGGACCTACTGGTAAATAAAACATTAGAAAGGTTATTATATGATCCCTTTATATATTTATACATAGTTATCATGTCACCTCTTAAGCGCCTCTTCTCCAGTGTAAACAGACCCAACTTGGCCAGTCTTTCTTCATAACTGAGACTTTCCATACCCTTTACCAGCTTAGTTGCCCTTCTCTGGACCCTCTCTAACTCAATAATGTCCCATTTAAGCACTGGAGACCAAAACTGAACAGCATATTCTAGATGGGGCCTTACCAGTGCTCTGTAAAGGGGAAGAATAACCCCCTCCTCCCGTGAATCTATACCCCTTTTAATACAGCTCAAAACCTTGTTTGCCCTTGCAGCTGCTGCCTGGCATTGCTTGCTACAGCCAAGTTTATCATCTACAAGGACTCCAAGGTCCTTCTCCATTATGGATTTGCCTAGTGCAGTCCCATTAAGGGTATACGGGGCTTGCATATTTTTACATCCCAGGTGCATGACCTTACATTTATCCACATTAAATCTCATCTGCCACTTAGCTGCCCAGATTGCCAGTTGGTCAAGATCCTGCTGCAGGGATGTCACATCCTGGATAAAATTGACTGGTCTGCAGAGTTTTGTGTCATCTGCAAACACTGATACATTACTCATAATACCCTCCCCTAAGTCATTTATGAACAAGTTAAACAAAAGTGGACCCAGTACAGAACCCTGAGGGACCCCACTGAGAACCTTATTCCAAGTAGAGAATGTGCCATTAACAACCACCCTCTGTACCCGATCCTGTAGCCAGTTTTCTATCCATGTGCAAACGACTTCACTAAGACCAATAGACCTTAGCTTAGAAAGCAGTCGTTTGTGGGGAACGGTATCAAATGCTTTGGCAAAATCCAAATAGATTATATCTACTGCATCCCCACTGTCCAGCTTCTTACTTACCTCATCATAAAAAGCAATTAATTTGGTCTGACATGACCTGTCCTTCATAAAGCCATGCTGATTACTGCTCATAATGGCATTCTCCACTACATAATTTTGAATGTGATCCCTTAACAAGCCTTCAAATAACTTGCCCACCACGGATGTCAAACTTACAGCCTATAATTGCCAGGCTGAGATCTTACTCCCTTTTTAAATATAGGAATGACATTCGCCTTCTTCCAATCCGTAGGTACCATACCTGATGAAAGCGAGTCTGAGAATATCAGAAACAAGGGCCACTGCAATTCTGCCCCTAACTCTCTCAGTACCCGAGGATGTATTCCATCTGGCCCAGGTGCCTTGTTTACATTTATCGTGTGTAACCCTTTAAGCACCATATCCTGTGACAGCCACTGTGTAGTTGGAGCTGAGGCAACAGTGGAGCTATTGGGTGGGACTTGGCCCACTGGCTCCTCTACTGTATACACAGAAGAAAAGAACTGGTTAAGCACATCTGCCTTTTCTGTATCCGCTGTAACCATATTGTTACTATAACTCAATGGGGCCACACCCTCAACCTGCATCTTTTTACTATTAATATACTTAAAAAACTTTTTGGGGTTAGTCTTGGCCTCGGCCGCGATGCGCTCCTCATTTTCTATCTTTGCCTTCCGGATTGCTGTTTTACAACACTTGTTATAGTGTTTATAATCATTAAACGCAGCTACTGTCCCCTCTGACTTATATTTCTTAAAAGCTTTCCTTTTTCTCCTTATTAACTTCTTTACCTCAGAGTTAAGCCACATAGGTTGATTCTTAACACTTCTACTTTTTCTTATTAATGGAATGAACTGAGAACAGTAATGATTTAATATCATTTTAAATGACAACCATTTCTGCTCTGTGTTTTTATCAGAAAACATAATGCCCCAATCTATGCTCTGAAGCGCTGCCCTTAAGGAGCTAAAATTTGCCTTCCTAAAATTCAGTGTCTTTGTTGCCCCCGTGTAAATTTGTTTCCTGCACCAAACTTCAAATGAAATAACATTATGGTCACTATTACCCAGGGGTTCAACCACTTGCACATTTGCTATACGTTCTGGGTCATTAGAGATCACTAGATCTAGTATAGCATGGTTCCTGGTTGGCTCCTCAACAACTTGTGACATAAAGTTGTCATGCAGCAAGTTTATAAACTTGTTCCCATTTACTGTCCTGGCAGTACTATTGCCCCAATCAATATCAGGGTAATTAAAATCCCCCATTATTACCACTTGCCCCAAACTAGCAGCCTTTTTCTATTTGCAACAGTAGCTGGGCCTCCTCCTCTTCGCTTACATTAGGGGGTCTATAGCAAACCCCTACAATTAGTTTAGTAGATTCTTTACTATCTGTGAGAAGCTCAACCCATAAGGATTCAGCTCCCTCTGTTACCCCCATCACTTCCTCCTTAATATTTGCTTTTAATTCCTGCTTAATGAACAGACACACTCCTCCTCCTTTTCTATTGCCCCTGTCCCTCCGAAACAATGTATACCCCCCAATATTAACAGCAGGCTGTAGGCTGCCAGCACCATATCTCAAGCAAGCAGGGATCTGGAAATTTAGATATGCAGTAAATACTTAAAAAGAATGCCTTTAGACTTACTTTTAATTTATATTAACCTTTCATTGTCCTTTAACAACTGTGCTACTAGCTAAAAGCAGAACAGTGTTATCAGAACATGCTGAGTAACTTGGGAATGTAAGAAAAGTTCTTGTCTTATGTTAAATTACAAGATTAATATTTAAAAAATGGATTTTAGTACAGGATTTAGCTTGAGGTGTTTTGTTAAAACATGTGTTTTGAAAAATACGTTTCTCTTGTATCACTTTATGGTTGTACAACACTATCAACACTTTGATTCAAAGCAGTCATGGGGTAAATGTAACTGCTACCGCAGTATTGATAAAGTTAAATAAAATGAAACATTTAAAACAATTTTCTTCCAAGTTTTGCTTCCTAAGAAAATTCCTACCTATTCTGTCCAGCAAAACTGTTAACAGACTACCTACTGTAACTACCTAAGCGATCTACTGACTACTACTGCAAATGTTTTTGGGCAGCCCAGCACTCTTCTCAGATATCTTTCTTCCTGCCTTTAATGTGCTATGTCTTTAGTATAGCAGCCATGCGCTTAAAGAGATACTGACACCAGAAATTAATCTTTTTTTTTCTATCATAAAATTGTCTTTGCATGCTATTTATAATGTTGCTATAAAAGTATTTGCCTGATGCTTTTATATTACCCATCTGACCCCACTCTATTAGGGGGCTGCCATATTTGTGCAGCAGTTGTCCGTCTAACTGGCAGGTTGACAAGGGACAGTCAGGTTGGCAAAACAGTCAGGTTTAGGAACTTCAAGTGTGTGTGGGGGTAAAATAAAAAATAGCCTAACTTTAGTGCTTTCTAACAGCAAACATATTTTACATTAAAATGATAGGCAGAGTGTAATTTCAATACAAGCCCTACTTTTTAGCAAAGGTGTGTTTAGGTGTATACTGTCCCTTTAATACATAAGGCTCTAACTATCTGCTCCACATGTCTCTCTTTTTTCTTTAGGACAAGAGAAGAAAACTACCTCCAAGTCAGACCATGTGGACAGGACCTTTCGCCACTTTCTTATGAAGAACAGTATAAGGGGAGTCTGCCAGGTACCTCTGGTTCACAGGTACTTTTTTCATAATAACTTTTGGGTCCTTCTTGAGTAGGCAATCTCTATGGTTTTAAAGAAAAATTGATTTGTATACTGTTTCACTGTCTTAAGTGAAAGTGAGGCATCAAAGAATGTAACAGTGGTTTCTTGATAATGAAAGACATTCCTGCTGGAACTGTTGTGCCTTCAGCATTGTTTTACTGCTCCACCTATCTCATATCATGACATTAAGTCATTATATAAGTATTTGTCCACGCTTCCAGGCCTTTCTGTTTCACAGATGCCTCTCATCTCTATGTATTTGTACAGATTATTAACCACAGTGTTTAATGTACATTGCTATGCTAATCCATATTATGCTTTGTAGTAAGCATTGTCATTTTTTTATTCCTCCAGTTTCCCTTTGTTAATAAAACTGAAGCATAAAAATCTGTTCTCAGTCATATGATCAAAGAAGTAGTTTAGCTGCATGTCAAGCTACACACTACCTCACGTAGTGAGGGCAGAACAGGAACTTATACCTACTGTCTAAAAATGCCTTCGGTCCAATATCAAACTGGTCCAAAATGTCTGCAAATAAAAACAAGTTGGCAGTTGGATTCAGCTTCAACTTCTCCAAGGCAAGTTCACAGAAAACCTCACGAAACATGAGCTGGAAGCCTTTGATAGGCTAGCTAACCACTCTCTTCTGTCCATTAATTCATCAGACAAAGGGGATTCTATTGTTCTGATGCATACTAGACATTATATTGCTAGGTATCGCTAGGCATCAAAAATAATTTACAGTACATGTGCATGCAGTATATGAAATTATTACATTCACAGAATGTTGAAATGTCTTAGCACGTTTAAATTAAATATTGCCAAAAATAAATTAGAAGTCTGTTCTTCATTCAGGCCATTTCATTGCAGATGGCACTAAAGTTAGCCATACACCTTAAAATAACAATCTTTCCTGTGACCATTGGTTGCGGGAAATATCGGTTGCTCCCTCCACTGACGTTCAGAGCTGAGTCGTCAGATATAGGGGTAGAAACAATGTATGTATATATGTATATTTTTATTTATAAAGCGCTACTTATGGGATTCTACCTCCACCTGACGATTCAGACCTAAACCCAGGATTGAAGGCACTTGAGCAGCAAAATCTTTCATCCCGTCCAATCGTTAAGACGACCGATATCCGGTCGCCTCGTTGATCCGCCATACACGCACCAAATATTGTACGAAATATCAGTGCATGTATGGCCACCTTAAGTCCGTGTGTCCCTATTGGTGTCATGTATCTAATTTAAATCTAGGAGTAAATGCTATCTCAGAGACACCAATCATTTTCTCAATCAAATATTATAGGACAATTAATGGTTTTAATGTGTTATCCTTTTTACCTCTGAACCATACAATGATATTGTATGTGTAAATGTAGGCAGTTGAGAATTTCATCTGCTAAATACACAGATATTAGGATTACACTTTTCTAGGCATATTTAGATTAATTCTATTTAACCTATCTAGATTGTAAGCTCTATGGGGCAGGGACCTCCATCTTCTTGTCTCTTACTATGTGATGTAAAGACTATGACCAACATTGTCCTATACACCATGTTCCAAATTATTATGCAAATGATATTTTTCTCATTTACCAAAATAATTGATGTAAATAACAGTCAGCGTAATTCTCATGTTATCAACTATTAAGAGTACAATTCAAATTTTATTGAACAAACCTCCTAATGATAACAGTATTTTTTTTAAGAATAAAAAACTTACAATGCACTGTTCCAAATTATTACGCACAGTAAGTTTCCAAACACTTTATAGGTTGTAAAGAATTGAAAATTGTCATTTGTTGTGTTTGCAGCATATTTACTGAAATCAAAAGCTATTTCAATCAAACGTTTAACACCAATTTAACTTTTTAAACATTTTAACAGGTCACGTTACATTTTAACATAGGAGCCCTTATTTGCAGCTTCACAAGTCTTGCATCCATTGAACTTGTGAGTTTTTGGACAGTTTCTGCTTGAATTTGTTTGCAAGATGTCCAGCGCCGGATTTCTAAATGACGCGCCCCGAGGCCGCCCCCATTCGGCGCCCCCTACCGCCCCCACCCGCAGTACGAGCGCGCATGCGCAAACCACCTCCTCCTCCCCTGCCGCCGCGCTGACGCGCATGCGCATGCGCCAAAGTTAAAACTCCCATACGGAGCAGTGGGGAGAGGTCCCCATTGCTCCGTATGGGAGCAAAATTTTAAAAATTTGCGTGCGGCGGGGCGGCATGCCGCCCCTATGTTTATGCCGCCCTAGGCCCGGGCCTTTGTGGCCTCGCCACAAATCCGGGCCTGAAGATGTCAGAATAGCCTCCCAGAGCTGCTGTTTGGATGTAAACTGCCTCCCACCCTCATAGATCTTTTGCTTGAGGATGCTCCAAAGGTTCTCAATAGGATTGAGGTGAGGGGAGGATGTCACACCATGACTTTCTCTCCTTTTATCCCCATAGCAGCCATTGATGCAGAGGTATTCTTTGCAGCATGAGATGGTGCATTGTCATGCATGAAGATTATTTTATTACAAAAGCATAGTTCTTCCTTCTGTACCAGGGAAGGAAGCGGTCAGTCAGAAACTCCACATTCTTTGCAGAGGTCATCTTTACACCTTCGGGGACCCTAAAGAGGTCCAACCAGCTCTCTTCCCATGATTCTGGCCCAAAACATGACTCCACCACCTCCTTGCTGACGACGCAACTTTGTTGGAAGACGGTGGCCTTCCACCAACCATCCACTACTCCATCCATCTGGACCATCCAGGGTTGCACTCATCAGTGAACAGGACTGTTTGAAAATTAGTCTCCATGTATTTCTCTGCCCAATGCAGCCGTTTCTGCTTGTGAGCATTGGTTAGTGGTGGCCGAATAGAAGGTTTATACACAGTTGCGGACTCTGGAGGACTCTATAGCTTGATGTCCGTGGGACTCAGATTGTAAGCTCTACGGGGCAGGGACCTTCTTCCTACTGTGTCTCATACCACATGGCACTTATATATATATATATATACATATATGTATTTATTTATTATATCACTCGTCCTCCCTGTGTGTAATTTTGTATTCTGTTAGACTGTACAGCGCTGCGTACCCTTGTCGCGCTTTATAAATAAAGTTATACATACATACATACTCCAGAGGCACCAGCAGCTTCAAATATCTGTTTGCTGCTATGTAATGGCATTTTAGCAGCTGCTCTCTTGATCCGATGCATGGATCTGGCAGAAATCTTCATCAATGTGCCTTTATCTGCACAAACACGTCTGTGCTCTGAATCAGCCACAAATCTCTTAATAGTGCGATGATCACGCTTAAAGTAAAAGTAACACCAAAATTTTTTAAGTAAAAAAGCTATTCTACCTTGCACCAATAACTGCCCTATCCTGCAAACCACTTGGTATTTTAAATGCTTTAATAGAAAATACCTGCTAAAACTTGGCTTCCTGTCAATTGAAGTACGGCGATACTGCGAAGGAAGGAGCAGCAACCACTATGCGACGATCGTTTGATCGAGCCTAGCCTTTTTTCTGTATAGGAAGGAGTCAGGCTAGGCTCGATCAATCGATTGTCGCATAGTGGATGCAGTTCCTTCCTTCGCCGTATTGCTGTACTTTAATTGACAGGAAGCCAAGTTTTAGCAGGTATTTTCTATTAAAGCATTTAAAATACAAAGGGCCCGATTCACTAAAGTCCGAAATAAGGAGTGCTATTTATAGCATGCGTTAAAAATCTTATCACTTCTTATTTTTCGCTCGATTCACTAAAAGGACACTTGTCATAATTAAGAAGCGATGTTCTTGGCGTTATTTATCTTGCGACAACATATTTTCAAGCAACGTGCTGCGTAATATGTTGTGCGCTGCGTAATATATTGCTTGAAAATATGTCATCACAAGATAAATAACGCCAAGAACATCGCTTCTTAATTATGACAAGTGTCCTTTTAGTGAATCGAGCGAAAAGTAAGAAGTGATAAGATTTTTAACGCATGCTATAAATAGCACTCCTTATTTCGGACTTTAGTGAATCGGGCCCTAAGTGGTTTGCAGGATAGGGCAGTTATTGGTTGGTTTTTACTTAAAAAATTTCCTTAAAGTTTTCGTGAAATATCTTTTTTCATACCTCGCCCAAGGCATTGAGACACAATGTCATCCATTATTTTAATTGAAAACCAAAAAATCTAATCTTTGTGACACTTAAATAGAATTTGCATAATAATTTGTACCAGTGCATTGTAAGTTATTCTTAAAAAAATACTGTTATCATTAGGAGGTTTGTTCAATAAAATTTGAATTGTACTCTTAATAGTTGATAACTTCAGAATTATGCTGACCATTATTTATGTCAAATATTTTGGTAAATGAGAAAAATATAATTTGCATAATAATTTGGAACAGGGTGTATATGAATGTTTAGAGTGACAATATTATGTTTAATATTCAAGTTAGTGTAGACAATGTGAACTTTGTGGATGTTTTGGTTGAGAAGACTGATTCTTCGAGCAGAACTATTTACTGTAAAAATGACTGCCCTTAATACTTGGTTGTATTTTTTAAATGAATCTATCCATTGACATGTGCCTCCATGTGTGCATGCATACGATCGTCACAGCATTCGTTTATACTCTTGGCTGTGTGCACTAATTAATCTGCCTTCTTTGCATGTTCATAACTTGATGCTATGTTTGGAAGCTAGACAGGATGCTCCATTGTTATGGCGTAGCTCTGTGGACCTGTTCCTATGCCTAAATCTAGTTTGACAACTCCTCTGCTTTATATTGATCCATCCAAACTCTTACCTCCTGCCTCCAGATTTTTGAAGTTCAATTCCACCTCACCTAACCACGGTCTGTTGCTAGAATAGTTTAAAATTTCTCCATCTCCTCTATATTTTTTCCCTTTTGTCATCATTGGGTGCAGCAGTATTAATTAAGTGGAGAGAAATAATTCCACTTTTCTGTTCTCCCTTCACCTAACCTTACATCAGGTTAGTATCACCAAAAAGTAAAAAAAAAAATCCATCCAATGCAATCCTGAAATCAGGATTGTTGAGGATAATGACAAATGTGGAATTAGATTAGATTAGTAAGAAATCAACCATTGCTGAATGAAACAAAGCTACCCTATGACATTGGGGTTATACAAGACAGTGATCCCCAACCTTTTTCATTTATGAGCCACACTGTAAAAAGATGTAAAAAGTATTGGTGAGTCAAGCAAGCATGAAAAAAATTTATTTTGGGATGACAAGTAAGGACTGTGATTGGCTATTTGGTAGCCCCATGTGGACTGCTAGTCTGCAGGCTCTCCTTGAAGTAAAACGGTGTCTGTTCTTCTAAAGCTTGCCTCCAAGCCAGAAATGTAAAAATAGGCACCTACTTTGAAGCCACTGGGAGCAACATTAAAGGGGGGTGGAGCAACATGTTGCTTACAAGCTGCTGCTTGGGGATCATTTTGAGGGGCAAACTTTGTGCCTATTATCACATAAAGGGTTAATGTGTGATATATTTGTAAATATGAACAATATTTGTAAATGTAGTTGCAGTCAAAAGCAGTGTTTATCCCTTTCTGATCTCTGACTGACTTAGAACTATATAACAAGAGCTTTTAATCATTTTGGCTTGCAACAGTTTCAGGTGTAAGAGCCAAGGGTGCAGAGAATGTAAAAAGCCAGATGCTGCTTTCAAAGGCAATTACATTAACAATTAACTTTAAAATCATTAAAAAATGTTTAATGAATGTATATTGTAAAGATGTTTAGAAATACATTTTCTTGTACTGTGCAAAAAGAGTTTTGTAGCTACTCCTTTAAACAGGAGGCATAGCACCGTATGACTTGTTAAACACATCCAAATCGATGAATTCTAGCATATTCAAATAATATCCTGTTATATAATAAGTTTTGCACACTTTGCCCAGTGTTTATAAACAAGCCTCAATGCTATACAGTTTGTATCAATAAACCATTGGAGAAAATGCAATCAGCAGCATGTTGTCTGTCTTTAGAACGCACCCTACAGGCATGGCATCTGCCGGTCTGTGCACCCATGGGGCTGATTTTGGCATGAAAAGCTGAAAGTATGCATTCGCTCACTAAATCCCCCCTGGGTGTCCAAAGATGTGGTGGAAGGCTGAGGAGGTGGAGAAACACAACGTGCAACACTAGCCTAAGAGGCAAATTTAACATGTTGTATTTTTGTGATCTCATGTTCTTGTTGAAAAAATTTTCAATCCAAGTCGGGTAGGGGAGATAAAATAACCTTTGGTTATTTATGTTAGATCACCACTTCTTGAAATGGCTTTTATGGCAACCCATACGTAAACAATGTTGCAGCACATTGCCCATAAGGTCAGAACAACATGATACCTTCCACAGGGAGAAATGAGCAGAGTAGTGATGCTAAAGTCAGCCCAAGTCCCATGTCAACCTCAGATTGGGTTAGGGTCAGGGTCAGCATGACGATACCAATCACTAGAGCAGAGGCCCAGAAACCTGGATGTCACATTTGTGTATAGTACATGGCTCGAGTAATGTCCTCTCCAGAAAATCAACCTCAAACATTTATTAGGCTTACATTGCAACTTTACTGTTTCATTCCTTTAGTTGAACATCTCTTAACTATTCCAAGCTTATTATAACCTTCCTGTGGATATGAACACAAAATGGAATGCTATACAGTCTTGGATTACAAATACTCCATCACCACCTGTAGTTCTGTTCATGCTATTGAGCTAAGCACTACCTGATTTGAATACTTATTCTACTAACTTAAAAGGAACAGTAACACCAAAAAATGAAAGTGTATAAAAGTAACTAAAATATAATGTGCTGCTGCCCTGCACTGGTAAAAGTTGTGTGTTTACTTCAGAAAGTCTACTATAATTTATATAAATAAGCTGCTATGTAGCCATGGAGGCAGCCATTCAAAGGAGAAAAGGCACAGGCACATAGCAGATAACAGATAAAACACTATTGTATTCTACAGAGCTTATCTGTTATCTGCTATGTAACCTGTGCCTTTTCTCCTTTTTTCCAGCTTGAATGGCTGCCCCCGTTGCTACACAGCAGCTTATTATATAAATTATAGTAGTGTTACTGTAGCAAACACACCAGATTTACCAGTGCAGGGCAACAGTGCATTATATTTTTATTACTTGAAAGCTCTCATTTTTTGGTGTTACTGTTCCTTTAAGGCAGTTTTATACACTTGACTTTTTCCAGTTTATTTAATTTGACACAATGCCCCCTGGCATGCACTGCTGTTTATTTTCACTAATTAGAACGTATCTGCTCTATGATAATGATATCTTACACAAGCCATACTGCTGATCAATGCTTAGATAATGCATGATTTAGTTAAACTTATGAACAGGTTTTCATCCATTTGTAACTTTGTTGTTAGGTAAGGGTCAGCCTAACTAAATGTTAGAACAAACTGTACAAGACTTGAACAAGTATCGGTATCAGTCTCTGAAAAGGACACTTACCAATTCAATATAAAGAACTAGAAAAAAATAAATAAATAATTAGCAGCTAGGGTTGTAGTTATTATTAACTTGTGGATCAGTGAAGCCGTTCAGTTTAGCCTGACTCGAGCCAGAGTGCAGAAAACCTCAAATGAAGAAACAAAACTCTACCATTAGCAGTCAGCAAGTAGGGTAGCTGTAAAATATACCAAGAAAGCTGTACTGTATATGATTAAGTAATGAGAAAAAAGTTTAACAGGTATCATACAGGACTGCCTGCTACTATTCGTACCTAAGTTTCCATATACAGATTCATAAATCATTAATTTATTATGCGTTGTTTATAGTTTAATTGATTTTCTATGTTCGTGTACAAAATAAGTCATCAACTCTCGAGTCCATAAAATGGTTTTGTACATGTTTGCCTGGTAATTACTCAATTACTGCTGTGGAATATTTTGTATTTTAACAGAGGGGAAAACATTTAGAGCACTTTTCGATAAACATTGCACTTAAGAGAATAAGTTATTAAATAAATATATGCATATGGATTTGAATCATAACAGTTTCCTAAACCCCCAAATGACTAACAAAGCAGTAAAGGCCTCCACAATTTTCCCCGCCGCTATATTTTGTGGCTTTACACGTAGCTCCTCCTGTTGGCACTGTACACTTCATAGCTGCCTGCTTTTTGCTTATAGGAAACCAGACACTTGTGTCCCTATACAAGTGGTACATGATAAAGGAGGATCTGCAGATAGAGTGGGCATAGAATGTGAAAATAAAAAGGGAAGGGAGGTTGGGGCATGCAATGCACAAAACTATGATTTAATGTGCATGCTTTTGCCCGGGGGTTAAGGGATGCATAGTAACCCTTGTCTAAAGGGGTGAATAATATACAATAATAAAATCTTATGAGAAATCTAGCAGCACTTTAAATGTGACATTTACAATGACCTTTCTGATTAAGTGGGATCATATTCTACCTTCTCTTGTTCTTTAAATCAGCATGCTTCCAAAATGCAACAGTTCATCAAAATCTTGACTTTTTATTTTCATATAAAAAAGCAGCTCCTGAAAACCACCATACATATATGTATATCCCTAACAATGCTTCTTGTCTTAAAAATAAAAAATGTACTAAGTCTATATACATCACATGTACCATACAAAATGTATCCAAAGTTTCTATTGCTACCAAGCTTTTCTAAAGTATAACTGGTTACATAAACTGCCTGTCCTTCTAGGGAGACAAAAACAAAACAAAACTATAACACAGAAAAGCAGTTACATATTCAATAACACATTTTGATGCATATTCTTTCATAAGCAGGTTGCCATATGTATGTGCCTTTAATAAAACACACATTAATAGAATTTTTCAAAATTAAATTCTCAATTTAAACAAACGAATATTTTTCAAACAACTCAGGCACATATATAATTAAATTTATTTTTTTTTCTTTTATACATAAAAAAAATAAAATCTTTTGGGAAAAGGCAGTGGGATTTTGAAGAGGGGAAAATGAGCTGAAAACTTTTTCTCCAGAACTTTTAAAAAGGATAATTGCAGTAAATTAAAAAAAAATATATATAAAATTCAATCATATGCTAAAAAGAAATTAAAACTTTGGGCATTGAGTGCGACTGTAAGCAGTTTTGAAAGTAAAAACACACACCATAATCCAAACAGGGGAATATTATGCCAACATAGTTATTTAAGAAGAACACTGTAGAAAAATATAGAAAGTATGTTCCTAGATGGTAATTTACACTATAGTTTATGCTATAACAGTGTTAAAACTTAAAATATAATGCATAACTGATCCGATACAATACTTTAATACGAGTGGATTCTTCCGATGTTCTGTGTAAATAAAATTACTTTTTTGATACACTGAACTCTTTTGCAAGGACTTTATATAATTTAAAAATATTCCTTTAAAGTACAGTAGTCAAAATATGGGAATGGACACACCAGGTAGCAATACATGTTATTTAAATAGATTTTTTGAACATAACTATTTTTTCAATCTAGTTGACAAATACAAAACACTTTTTATGTAAAGTGGTGCTAAGGCTCAACCATTTGTTGTCAATTAAAAAAAAAAAAAGTTTAAAAAATTTGCTAAAAAAAAAAACAAAACAAAAAAATAAATTCAACAGACAAAAAGCCGAGAGGAAGCAAGAACTACCTCAAAGTCAGAATAAGTTAAATTTCCCAATATACATATATGTACATATTATGAACACTATAAACATAATTTTCAACAACTTTAGTGGAAGCTACTCCAATCTATATGAATTAGATAAAATCAGCAGAACGGCAGCAAGAGTTTTCATGCTCCATTACAGAACATCTTTACCCATCCAATGATTGGGCATTTTATCTTCAATACATTCTTTTCAAGAAAGAGGTTCTAAGTAAAGCTTAAGAGTACATGAGGCATGTTGTGTCTTTGTAGCACCTTCTTTAATCAATATCACTGAAGTCACTAACGGATTCTCCTTGAACTCTACTTAAATGATTCAATGCTCGATCATAGGCAACCCTAACGGCCTTTCGAATGCTTGAATTACGTCCTTCCATCATTTTCAGCTTGTCAATTGTTTCATCGACACCTAAAGGAACCATTTTGGATTTCGGAAGCCACTGCCTGTAAGGTAAACAGCTTATGTTTTAGTTCCAATCTTTTTGACATACTAAGCCCATTACAATAAATTTCAAACAGGATACTAACAAAATATTTTCAAACTGGACATTTATAGGAAAGCCTTAAAAATCAATGTAGAGCAGCGTTTTTCAACCGCTGTAGTGTGCCGCGAGATGTTGCCTGGTGTGCCGTAGGCAGGGCCGCAATTTTTACTTTAAAAAAAAAATCCGGGCCCTGTCATTGGTTGCGCCCCCGTGTGTACGGGTGACGTCAGTACGCACGGGGCGCAACGTTATAAAAGGGCCTGTGTGCGGTCGCGTGTAGGCAGAAGTGCAGAGGCGGCGCGCGTGAGGGGAAGATGCTGCTGAAGCCACCGAAGAGTAAAATGCTGCTGGGCACCAATGTATTAGGGGGGCCACGGGGCACACTGACTTCTGGGGGCACTGCTGCTGGGCACCAATGTACTAGGGGGGCACTGCTGCTGGGCACCAGTGTACTAGGAGGGCACTGCTGCTGGGCACAGAGTTAAATTTTTTAACATTTTCTAATGGTGGTGTGCCTCGTGATTTTTTTCATGAAACAAGTGTGCCTTTGCCCAAAAAAGGTTGAAAAACACTGATGTAGAGCAACAGAGGATAAAGTGAAAATCATTATATGGCAGTGATAGGACTTTAACAGTAAAGGGGTGTTGTGGGCCAACTGTTGGCGCTGTGAGCCAATTACCTGCTTTGTGTGGGGACAAGTTTCATTATAACTATTGCAAAGATGTCACACAAAGAGGCCACTGGAGAGCTTAGGAATGCAGGCGGGCCATAAAAATATCTTTGACAGCAACATTCTGCCCAAAGGCCTGAAGTTGGTCTGCCCTAAGGTAAAGAATAATTGTGAAAACAAAGGGAATAGCTGAAGCTATGCTTCCTGAAATCATTACTGTTATGTTTTAGATGACTAAACACCAATTATATCAAACTATGTCCCTTTGTCACTTGCCCATTTCTGCTGTTGGCTGCTAATAAGAGGATTATAATATTGCAAAAGTGGTTTAATGAGTTAAAAAGGCATATTGTGGGCATAGTCTTGGAACATTGGTGCCTTACACAAAGCATATACAATTGTCAGTCAATTAAACATTTACCTAGCTCTAATTTCACTGAGGGGTGCAAAACTCTAAAAATCACATTTCAGATTCACTTGGGTCTGACTCTCACATAAACAATAAAGCTGTGCTAGGTAAATTGCATTATGAGCACTGCAATTTCGCTAGGTAAATTGCACTACAGCACTGAAATTCACAAAACTGTAAACAGAATTTTAAAAATAATGTAAAATTCAATTGCAGCATGCGCATACAAATTGCAATCAACCTAAAAATGTTTATAAGTTTACCAACTTACCAACTTCTTTTATTGTCAAAAAACAAAACCAAAAATAATTTTTCTTCAGCCCTGGTTTGCATCTGGTCTCCAGTTTTTAGTACATCCATGGGAGGTACGGGAATTGCAACACCGTTGTGGTGGCAACCAACTCGAGGCATCTTAGGGTCAATTATCTATAAAATGAATATTTGTAAATTCTTTAGTAATAATTTTAGAAAATAAAATCATTTCTAACAATGGTAAATAAATACATTTTTCGTACTTGCTTGAATTCAGAATGGGGATGGGTGGGTGTACAAACAAAGGCTAACCCTGTCCAATAAAGAGAAAAGCACCGCCTTTGTAACTTACCAAAGCTGGATAGGAAGGATATCCACTACATTTAGCCCAAACCACTTTTAAAGGTTCAAGAAATGCAGATGTACTTGCAGCAACCCACATATTCGTCTGACCAACTTCTATTAAAAAAAAAAAAAAAAAATTACAAATATACAGATTCATCTATCATACTTTTAACACTGACTCCTAAATTTCTAAACGGAAACAATACCATAAACATTGCAGATCTCTTTAAAAATTTTCACATAAAACAGCCCATATGCATTTTTTTCAAGTAAGGTGATCACTGTGGCGTACATTTGCTGTGCTTGGTTCACCCTGAGAGGTATCAGGGGGCATAGGGCCTTAAGCAACATGAAAATTACAGTTAGATTACAGCACAAACTCACTTGCATTGAACTCCTTGTATTTTTATTGCTGGCACAGGGGTATCTCTCTAACAGCAATAATAAGTAAAAAGTCTTCTACTTCTCAAGTGGTATGCCCTATAATCCATCCCTATTTTAACTTCCCAAATGGCAAGGGAAGCCCTTTAACTGTACACTAAATCATAATTCAAATGCACCTTGTATTGTGTACAAACCCAACTTCATATTTTACAGGGAGTATAATTTATATTTTATTTAATATACACAAGTGTCAGTGATTCCTGGCACACTAATGGCACCACTAAGCACCAATTATAATTGATATGGAGTAAAACAGCTGACAACAGCTATATGACCACAAAAAAACTAGTAGATTGTTAACACATACTTGCAAAACAGGCAAGTGCAGGCAAATATATGCAAAACAGGAAATAGTTTAAGTATAAAATAACATACCAGCTGCAATTCTTGCTGCTCTAGCGTAGTTTCCATTTTCTATACAAGATATTAATTCACTTCTGTCTTCTATTGTATGACGTCGTATAAGAGCTGGTTTACCTTTCCCACATTTTGGCAAGCCAAAGCTGATACATAAAAACAACAGAAGCATTAAGCAGGGTTAACAGATAAACAAAAAAACTTGGTACTGGTAATAGAAGGAGGTGAAGTCTATGTAGAAGAAAACTCATTTAATACTCTATATGTAAAAGATTCCCACATTTTACCTAGTCATTAAAGGGGACATATTGTGTGAAGAACAATATTGTGCCAATGAATTGTACTTATGTAAATATAAAAGGAATGCACTTTAAAAAATAGTGTTTTGGGCCGATTTATTGAAAACTTCTCCCAAAACCCTACTAAGTCCCACTCATCTGTTCCACTTCCTGCTGCCTCCTTTCCCTGGCTTGGCAGGGGGGCCGGCGGCACTTGGCACACTGTACTGAATAGAGAAAATTAGCAGCTAGGCTGAACTGATATTTGAACTGAAGCCTGTCTTGGCTTGTGCAGGGCTGTGATTGGCTACTCCCCTATTACTGTTCTTCTGGCATGGACCGCTAGGTCACACCCACCCCTCATTTGAATCTCTGACAGGGACATAAGAGGATCTATAGGGAACTCCAATAAAGGGGCCATTTTTTACAGACAGTACTAATTTTTAGACCTAAGTGAAACCAGCACCATATGTTACTCATATTTGCCTACAAGATTAGAGGGTTTTTTTGTTTATCCTATAGGTCTCCTTTATAAACAAAAATTCAGAAATAGGCCATCACCAATGTTAATAATTTGTACCTGGGATTGCACAAGATACTGTTGTTAGAGGAGATGCTTGACTCTGATGCACATCTTCTGCGAGGTTCCAGTTTTCTTCCTGGAGTTATATTGAATTCTTTTTCCTTTTCTCCTTCTCCATAACCATTTGAGAGACCTGCAACATAGAGGCATGTTTTTCAATAATAGATCTGAAAACATCAAATGCCAATGCATTTCTCACTATTGTTGCATAATATAAGCAATGTAGCAAAGTAATAAATTTAAAAATGTATAAATATGCACCACAAAATCTGCTCCACGTCATCAGCCATAATAGAACATTCATTACAGAAGCAGATGCAGTGTTCTACTGTATTAGAGCTAGTGAGGTGGGAGCAAAATGGCTTACAAAACATTGTACTCAGGTGCCCTCACTAAAATTTGCAGTGTAGTATCATTTGAATATACCTATCTGCTTGACACTGTGCATACAAAAGCATACTTCTTTAAAAGGATAAAAAAAAATGAGCTAATCACTTTTAGTGAGCACTGCTCTCGCTATCAATTTTACTCTATTCTATTTCACAGTTAATCATATCTGCTATTTAATCCTGTGCCTTTTCTCCTTTTCATTTAAAACACAAAATTTTGTGTTACTGTTCCTTTATGAAAATGACACATGGGGACATTTGTTGCTTGCATTAAAAGTTTGCTACCACAAACTCTCCCTGAAAATGCCCTGCCCTTTGCTAACATTGTAATTGTGTCAAGTAAATTACCTTAACTTTCGGCAATTCTGTTTAATAGCAGAATGTGAAAACAGGCATTTCCCTGAGATTAAGCCAAGTCACTGCATGTAATGCAATTTACATATGGTAGCAAATTTTAATGCATGCTACAAATGTACCCATGTGTCACTGCCCTAAAGGAGAGGGAAAGCCAAGCCATTGCATCCCCAGTGATTCTAGTTGCTTCCCTCCTACCTAGGCCAGTGCATCTCTTTAAAAATAAATAAAAAATAAAGAATTACCCTAACATTCAGTTATTGTACATATTGACAAAAATCATTTACACTATCTTTGATTTTATTATTTTTACCACTGAACAAAGAAATTGGTTTATGATTTGGATTAATGCTAATAGTAAGCCAGACAACAAGTGAGCCTGAGTTACATAACACGCTATAACACTTGCAGTTGCTAAGGGCACAAAACTAGTAATCCTGTGGGATATTTAGCCGCCCTAAGTATAGCTACATGTTTTTTTAATTGACTGTATTGATTTTAAATAAAGGTAATATTAAAAAAAAGAATTGCCTCTGCTAAAACACACACAATATATATATATTATATTATTACATGTAGAATGTGTATATATATATATATATATATATATATATATATATATATATATATATATATATATATATTTTTTTTTTTTTTTTTTTTTTTTAAATAAGATCATCAATTATTCCTAGGTCTACACTGAAGAGAAGCTCACAGCCAAGGCCTTATTTTGAGGCTAAAATGGAAGATGACAACAAAAAAATGTAAAAATGTAATATAGGTGTCACCTCATGGAAACAAGATATTTTATAAATTTAACAGATTACACTGTACTGTTTTGTACTGAGAGGGGGATAATTTCAGAAACAGTTACAAAATTTTGATTACAAAACAGAATTTGTTTAGGGAAAAAAATATACCATATCCAGGCTTTTTAACATGAGTTCATTTAGTTGGGTTTATGTAAAAATGGTATATATACTATATAAGCTTTTTTTTACCCAATATAGACTGCCTGTGCTTGCTGGTATAAATGCAGGCAAAAAAACCCCAGATAATCAGCTCTGTCCTGTTTCTGCACTGACAGACGCTGTTGTCCTCTGTATAATTGTAATTTCGTGCATAAACGCAAATACATGTATTTTCCTGCCAAAATGTAATCCATGTGCCTGCAAAGAGGGTTATGCAAACAGCCATGTGTGGCAGTAACCTAAGTCCCTCTGCTTTCCATAGCAAATCCATTTAAATTGCAGAATCCATCACTAACTATATAAATAGTGAAAAGCAAACTACTTGGAAATCATATGTATTATATATAAGAATTAAACGACCAGCACAAAGGGACAATTACCTTAATGCACTACATGAAGGTATAAATCCTTTTGTGCAGGTTTTTTTTTTTTTTTTGCTACATGACCTTGCACAAGGCCAGCTACAATGTGGTTTTAAAAGGCAAAGGTGCTATTTATTTGTATTTTATATATGTATTATATACTATATGTAAATATTAAATGCTTTGACTGCTGTTACTAGTCCTTTTTCAACATTAGTGTTGTTGCTTACCTACATGATGGTTTTTGCTTGTATTAAAGGCTCACTGACACTAACGAAGATTAGATTTTAGCCAAACCAATTCTGTATCAGTAAATGTAACTTGTAGCCAATCCGCTCATTATGTTAAAACATAACTTTTATTAAGTAACTTGAAATAACATTACAAAAACAAAAAAAAAATGAACATTTTACTTCTATACATCCCTACTATGAGTACAGCCCTTAATGCGACTGCCAATAGAGCACATAAAACACAACATATTTTAAGTAAAATTGTGATACTTTGGATGCTGCTTTAGCAACTGGTATCTACAGCATTATATTAACCATACTATTTTATAGTCTGCCTATAAAGCTATTTTTTGATTCAATTCAATTAGTTTTGTACAAGACATCTCCTGCAGTGTTTGGTAAGTGTCATGAATAACATTAACCTGTGATAGCACAGATGGGGTTAATTTTGTGCAAAAAACGCTTGTGATTTTTCTGCTTAAAATCAGCCCTGTATGTGCAATGACAGGCAGATGTTATTCCTGTCAGTTACAGTACACAAGGGACAATAGAAGGCTGTATCTGTCTTCTCTGTGTGGTGTGACATAGCCCCAAAAAAGCCTGATACTAATTGGGGCCCTGCATTATACTAATAGATTTGGGATTATTTTAAACTATTCTGGAACCAGGAGTCCAATTTATAAAGCAAATAAAATTGGTCAAAATGTGCAGGTTTTACAGCCTTTGCCTATTAATAAAACAATCTTCGAGGAAACCAATTCATTCCAATACAACTGACGTCATTTTTCGCAGCTGAGTTTATGAGCTCAGGCCTAGGAAACACCATTATTTCCTATGGCAGGAAAAGGACCTCTTCTGTAAAATGAGAGAACAAATCATTGATATTTTACTAGCCACTCATGATTTTGTTAGTGGTTAAAATGGTATCTATACAATGGATAATTCCCATTATGACACCACCTACTTAAGTCACACCAACCTTTTCAGAACATTTTTGAAGCTTTATAAATAGGCATTTCCAATGTTGATGGCTACTTGCAAAGCACATCAAAGTAGTAAGCATTACTACTTCTATGGTTTATATATAGGGAACTATGCTCCTACCAGTCATTAAAAATACATAAGAATTGGCCCTAAAGCTGTCAGTTCCATCACAGAAAATGGCACTGATGTAAGACCTAGGTTTAACAGAAACAAAAACAAACATGTAACAGAGGTCACAAGAGTGTTAAGAATATGCTTTATGCAGTGTTACCAGTAAGTATAAAGGTACTGTTATTGTTCCAGATAAAAAGGATATTTTCCCTAAGTGTACTGTGTGAGGTTTTTTTTTTGGGGGGGGGTGCTACCAGGTTTCAGGATAAATTCCATACCAGTGCAACAACATTAGGGCTGATTTAAGCTGTTGTTTCGAGCCCATCAGACCAAGTCACCAGTTTAACTGGGGGCAGAACATCATGGGCATGTTCTGACTGCCTCTAACATATATCTGAAAATTGCCAGACATCTGCTGGGCGAGGTCCGTATTGTCATGTTGATGTGGTTTTCTTCCAACAAGCCTTTATAAGTGTTGGCTTGGGGGCTGAATGATCACATCAGCCCAATTTGACCCAGAATGTAAGTGGCCAACTAAAGCAAAGATCTGTTTGTTTGGCAACAATTAAAGTACAGGTATAGGACCTGTTATCCAGAATGCTTGGGACCAAGGGTATTCCGGATAAGGGCTCTTTCCGTAATTTGGATCTTTATACCTTAAATCTACTATCAATAAAAAAAAATTAATTAAACCAAATAGGATTATTTTACATCCAGTAAGGATTAATTATATCTTAGTTGGGTTCAAATACAAAGCACTGTTTTATTTTTACAGAGAAAAAGGAAATCAATTTTAAAAATCTGAATTATTTGATTAAAATGGAGTCTATGAGAGACAGGCTTTCCGTAATTCGGAGCTTTCTGGATATCGGGTTTCTGGATAAGGGATCCCATGCCTGTATATGGCCTGCTTTTGTGACCAAGCACATACTAACTGCAACTAGGACAAAAAATGTGCTCTAAACGGTGCAACAATTCAGTTCAAAACACTTAGTACAGTGCTGCCAAGCACAAGTTAGACCTGTACTTAAAGGAACAGTAACACCAAAAAAATTAAAGTTTTTTAATGTAATTAAAATATAATGTACTGTTGCCCTGCACTGGTAAAAGTTGTCTGTTTGCTACAGGAACACTACTATAGTTATATAAATAATCTGCTGTGTAGCCACGGGGGCAGCCATTCAAGATGGAGAAAAGGCACAGGTTACATAGCAGATAACAGATAAGCTTGGTAGAATACCATAGTATTTTATCTGTTACGTGCTATGTGCCTGTGCCTTTTTTCCTTTGAATGGCTGCCCCCATGGCTACACGGCTTTGTTTATATAAACATTCTGAGGCAAATACACCAGTTGTACCAGTGCAGGGCAGCAGTACATTATATTCTAATGACTTTTATACACTTTAATTTTTTGGTGTTACTGTTCCTTTAATGAGACAAAGGGTAAAAATACTGGGCTTCCCTGCTTGCTGTGCCTGTAGTTGCTGCATGTTGGATTTAGGCACAAGCTAAAAAAGATATTCCAGGGGATGCCCATGATAAGTCCTTTTTTGTAATGCAGCATTGACGAGGGCCAAATGATCAGATTATCCTGATATTGCCTGCCTCATTTGAATCACACATAGAGAGGTTTGGCTTAAGATTCTTTTCTTTGACTTCCACGGAAAATACCTAGATATCCACTGTAGCAATGTATGCATGTTTTTGTTGTAGACAGACTGTTATTTGTGCAGAGCGAAATCAGCTAAGCCTTAGGAAAATTAAACTTTTATGAGCTGCTAGGAAATTAAAAATGAAATACTACAGTATTTGATGTTAAAACTTACTAAAAAAAAGATATACTTTGGAACACTCCCTATTTAGAGAAAACTGAATAAATGTCATGCTCACCATCAACCTGAAAATATAATACGAAATTACATTAACATTTTTGATGTAAAAAAATCAATGCACATCTAAAATATATATTACTTACCGAACTCCATAGAACAGTGATCCCCAATCAGTGATTCGTGAACATGTTGCTCCCCAACCCCTTGGATGTTGCTCCCAGTGGCCTCAAAGCAAATGCTTATTTTTGAATACATGTCTTGGAGGCAAGTTTTGGTAGCATAAAAAACAGTTGTACTGCCAAATAGAACATCCTGTAGGCTGACAGTCCACAAAGGAACTACTAAATAGTCAATCACAGCCCTTATTTTGCACCCTCATTAACATTTTTCATGCTTGTGTTGCTCCCCAACTCTTTTTACATTTGATTGTGGCTCACAGGTAAAAAAAAAAAAAAAAAAAGGTTGGGGATCATGTCAAGAGGACATGTAGTATAAAAATTTGCATTTTTTAATACCACATATTCGAGAAGGAATGTTTACCCTGGGGCTCAGACTCACTATGCACTTTCCTCCACCACTACGTTAAAGGTTTAAATCCGACTATACAAGTATCTTATCAATACATATCTGTGTATAAGAAGCAATCACTCATTTCCACTCATTTCAATAAGGAAAATACCTATTAATGTTCCTAACTGTGGAAAACATAAGGCTCTGGTCAAAATAAGCTGGCTTCGTCCCCCATAGGTACAAAGAAAAAGGGGGCAATCATTTTACCTACTGACTGCAGCTACATGCAAATTATTAGCTAGTCAAATCCATAGTAAAGCTTAGTAGCATGAATCCTATAACACAGCAAACAGAGTGAACTTATTCAGCTAACTCTAGAAGGTGAACACTTACTAAAATCTTACAAAATGATTAATAGTTATGAGGACATCATGAAATGAATACATTTTTGTTAAATAGGAAATACGATATTTGATTAATATTCTTGATCACATAATTAATGGAGAAAAGGTTTTTACCTGTATCCAGTCGCTTCACTGGGGATTCTCCATCAACCTCGGAATCTCCACATGTGCTTCTTGATCTTTTTCTTGGTTGCAGGAGTGTCTCCAACCTTGGAAGGACTACAGACAAAAAGGTTTTGGTCCCTAGCTGTGGAGAAGTTGGCTGGGTTTCAGTGTTCTTTGAAGGCTTTTGGGGGCTTACACTTTTTGATTTGCGGAAGAGAATAGATGTACGTCTGTTTACATCAGTTGATGATTCCGCTACTTCAGAATCTGACGACTCATTGAGATTACTGTCCTTAAGTAAATTTTCTGGAGTATGTCCATTTATCATTTCATTTTGAATAGTAGTGCTATGCAATTCATTATCAAATGTGACTCTTTTGTAAAGCTTACTCTGCTCTGGATTGAGTTCTATAGGTTTGAGGGTTGGTGGTTCTGAATTAGTCTCCGAGTTTGAAGGTAGAGGTAATGCATCAGATGGTTCAAGTTTAGGGGGAGATTTATCTCCTGAAAAAATTATAAATAAAGTGCGGTTTTTGAAAACTGTATATTATAAAGTTATCTATCAAACATAACTCTAGGTGTGTAATATGTATTTCTGCCTTAAACACAGTAAAACACTTATGTATGTGAATGAACTTAAGTTCTGATACAAGGCAATCAGGTAAACCTGCTGGTTTTTCCATTTGTAATATAGCTAACAAATTTGTGTGTTTAAGTTGGGGCAAATTACAATTTTAAAAAACTGCTCAACAGACTATTTATTACAATTAATCACTTTTCCTATACAAGCACAGACACAATTCTGTGTTGTGTGTATGCTATCCATTTGTATTCTGTTTTATAGGCCAGAGACTAATATTATAAACCACCGTAATAGCTGTGCACAAGCACCACATGGGGTGACAGACGTAGGGTATGATGTTTTTACACCCAGTAATTATTTAAAAAAAAAAAGTACCGAGTATGACCTTTGAGATAAGGATTTGATAAAGATGTGCAGAGATATTGTTCGCTGTGGAGAAAAGGCACTTGCAAGGGGACAAGTTACTCTTTACATTAGAATACATTATAGACAGAGAATCTTTTTCACATAAAAAAAAAAAAAACGAACAAGAGGCTACACCTTCAGACTTTAGAAGTGAAATTTCATTTGAAGCAGCAAAAATTAGCTGAGGGCAGAATGTCCTGCCGGGTGATGGCGTAATGTCAGATTCGAGTGAAGCCTTTAAGATATGACTTCTTGAACAAGCATACTATCCAAGCTATTGTGATCTCATGATCTACAGTTAGTTTAGTATAGGTATGCGCATAGAATTTTGTACTGTACTCTAACAATATAGCGGTTTGTATATATACACACTGGGGATTTTAATAGTATATTTACTAGGTGTGTTCTTCAACACACATCAAAGCAGGGCTGTGGAGTCGAAGTGGGAGTTGAGGAGTCAGAGGCAATTTTGGGTACCTGGAGTCGGAGTCGGCAAAAAATGAACCGACTCCGACTCCTACTAAATTTAAATGGGAAAAAAAAAAAAATAAAGCAAGTTTAAAAGTCCCAATTCACAAACAGTCATAATTAATTACTTCTCTGCTATAAGAATAAAGCCCAATGCACGTAGTGCATAAACAAACACGTTGAGTGACCATGAAGCATGCTTTTCATTGACTGTATGTATATTAAAAACAGAGGAGTCGGAGTCGTGGAGTTTGAGTCGGAAGTATCAGAAACTGAGGAGTCGGAGAATTTATCTACCGACTCCACAGCCCTGCATCAAAGGGCATCAGAGTCCATGGTCTAACTGGAGAAATACTATTTTATCCAAAAAAAAAAAAAAAAAAAAAGCTTCTAGTGAACGCTATGCTGCCAACACCAATAGGAAGTGCCAAAATAATTATATTTCTTAATTAAAAAATGTGTTTACACACACACGCATAATGAGAAGGTTCAGGCACTTGCTCATTATGTATACAAACGTGCCCCTACATAGCCTTCTGCACTGAGAGCTGCCTCCCAGCGATATCCTGACCAGATCTCAGTAGGGTAGACCCGTCGGAGGTGCCCATACATGGGCAGATAAGCTGCTAAATCAGTTTAAAGGACCCGAATCAGCAGCTAAAACCTGCCCGGTGTTTGGCCACCTTAAGTAAGGGAGGGTCACTAGGACGCCACTGCCCAGTAAGAGTATAATATTGTTATATACTGGCCACTATCTGTCTATTAACTACCACCTTAGCAGCTGAACTATCCTGTCTTTGGACTAAAATATTCCTTTGCATATTATAAAAAAAATATCTGTTATACAGGTAAGGGATCTATTAACCAGAATGCTTAGCACCCAAGGTTTTCCAGATAAGAGTTTCTCTGTAATTTAGATTTTCTTACTTGAGATAATCATATAAAGGATATTAAAAAAACATTTATTCATCAAGTAAAACCATATGCAATTTTTTTGCCACCAACATGGGACGACGATTAAGATGCGAGATGGACTTCCCACAATTTGTAACTTTATGAATAGCAGGACTCCAGATAAGACATCCCATATCTGTACAAGATTTTGACATAGAATACAAGTGCAAATGAGCCAACAGTATTATCATCTGATAAGATAAAATATTTTTTATAGATATAACAGTTCCTATGTAAAGTTCGACTGCCACTGGAAAAGTAAAAGTATGTTCAGATTTAACTTTTATTTTGTATAAATGTTTAGTATATCTTTTCACATAGGGTACTCTGCACAGGTATGTGCAAATCTAATTGCAGCACATTATGAAGATAGTATTGACAGAGCCATTCATCTGTTGCAATGTTTTCAATAGGTAACAATGAAGTAGTTTGAATTTTACAAAACAGTGGTTAATAAACTATTTATAAGAAGCTCTGTTAATGCTGTTAAGTTAGTTTGTATACCCTGCATTGGTAGCCTTATTTATCTGCATAATTCAGTTACACTTATAGGAGTAAAAGCAGCTATAATTGCTATTATAACTATGTAACTATGTATAAGCATTAAAATGATAATTGCAAATTCAGCCATAATCAGACCATAGCACTACAGGTTTTCCTGTATGTGAGGAGATCCTTTCACATTCAAAAAAAAAAAAAAAAACAAAAACCCTTCATAGGCAGAATAACTGTCTCCTGATTACTGATAAAACTGACCCTAATGTGTGTGTATTGACAGTAAAGTTAGAATGTAAAGCTCCCTATACACGGGCCGCTTCTTGTTGCCGATATCGGTCCCTTAGACCGATTCGGCAGCTAATCGGCCCATGTATGGGCACTACCGACGGGCCTGCCCAACTGATATCTGACCTGAAATCGGCCAGATCTCGATCAGGCAGGTTAAAAAATCTAGTCGGATCGGGGACCACATCAACGAGCCAATGTGGTCATGGGCCGATTAGCTGCCGAATCGGTCTAAGGGACCGATTTTGCCTATACCCACCATGATAATTTGAACGTTTGGCCCCAGGGCCAAACAATTGAATTAGCCTGTTTTCTCCCGATATCGCCCACCCATAGGTGAGGGATATCAGGAGAAGATCCGCTCGCTTGGCGACATTGCCATTAAGTGCAGATTTTATACTAATTTCAGTTTATGGAAAGAAATTGGTCTAAAAGGGTTCATGGGATCAAATGGATTTAGAGTAAAAATGTCCATTTCTCGGATTGTAAAACAATGGCATACCTACAGGGTGAGCGCTATAAGATATAATTCGGAGTAAAAAGATCAGCTTTGCGGACGGCTAAGGGAAGCTATTAGGTTTCTTGCAAAAAAAATATATATGAGAAGAAAATATTTGATAGGTGGACAAAGGAATATTTGCTTTATAGCACATGACAAATCAGAATAATAGCAGAACTACCCCTTTGGTTATTTTTGAAAACACATTCTGTATGGATGGATTTGTCATAAATATCAATTCCTCACAGTTTCTGGTTAAAAGAAGAAAAAATTCTAATCTCTTCTGCCTACATATGTACTATTAAGTTTCTGCATTATGCCACTAGATGGAGCATACAGTAAAACCAAAATGTTTTTGCACTGCTAAAAAGCTTATGATATTACAGGTATGGGATATATATGGATGGCTTATTAATCATAATATATATGGTTACACATGCATCATAACTCTTGTCAATGACTTGTGGTTTATTTTTACACTGTAATGTGTTCCACAATGTAAAAAATAAACCAGGAGTCATTGACAAAACAGTGCTGATCCATCTGTGTATATATGTCTATATGTCTATATATATGTATATATGTATATATATATATATATATATATATCTCTCTATATTATATCGAAAAAGAACGGCACTCAGGAAATTTCACACCAAAGACATTGAATGGTTTGAAGAAAAATGAGGTTTCTTTATTAGTCCGACGTTTCAGTTCCTACAGGAACTTTCATCAGGGACAGCAGTATTGTATTACACAGTGAACGCCTTTTTAAACCCAAAAGGGCGCCAAAGTGGTTGCCAAACGCTATTGTAAGCTTACAGTGGCCAGCGCCAAAGCATTCAGATAGAACCGCCAGCCTTCCAGTCCCAACGTCTGAGGTACACACCACTTACCCAACCCACCGTATGCTCAACCCGTCCGTGCCCGAATGTATGCTGCTCTGCTGTGTCACCGTTATTCACCCGTACTTCCGACTAGTTGCGGGTGGTTGCTAGGCAACCCGTCAGAGGTGAGGGGACTCAGTAGTCCCTCATGTGCAGGCAGTACCGTCAATGTTAGGACTCAAATGGCCACGTACTCTACTTAGCCCAGGATGGCAGGCAGATTTCACGGTCCTAACATGGAAGGGCCAGAGGTCCGTGCCAATCCTATATCCAGCTACGTGGGGTTCTTTTGAGTCGCTGACCCCCAAGTGGGGTAAAAGCGGATTTTATATTGCCATTAGCACAACTCACTTGAGGGTTGAAGCCTATTTAAGAGAAGCTTGGCCCTACGCAGGGCAATTTATTACAAGCAGAAGCATTATTGACGGACCCGGGTATAGAGACGTGTCCCCATGCGGGGGCACCTTCACTAGTGGGTCCCCACGCGGGGCACCTTCCATGGTGGGTAGAAGGACCCAAGGTCCTAGGGGGCGCGCCTGCTGCCCCATGATATGTGTCAAATGGGACCTATATGTGGCATAAACAGAACTGGAGCAGTATATAAAAGACGTTCATAGTTAGCCCAGCTAGGAGGATACAGACTTGTTACATTATATTAAACATTGTTGCAAACATCACATACTGATCAAAATAATGCAACAGTGTAGTCACAGAAAGGGAATCATTGAGAATATGTACAAGGTAATGCCACAGTGTGGCCATGGGCAGAGAATCATTGTATACATAAGCAGGTTATTGCGACAGTAGAATCACAGAATGGGAATCATTTTATATGTCAAAATCCAATTGGTTAGACAAAACAGCCAAGGGGTAATGTCTCATTTAGGCCCCAAGGGGCCACACAGTCCAATTTGTGAATCCAGCGTGATTCTCGTCGAAGGAGAGCCAAATCTCTATTGCCACCCCTAGGTAAGGGTGGTTGATGGTCAATGGCCATACATTTAAATGTTGGGAGGGTATGGCGCATGTGTAAGAAATGTCTGGCAACTGGTTGATTAGATTCGCCCTCTTTCAGGGCCTTGCTGATGGCAGACCGGTGATTGCCAATACGTTCTCTGAGAGTGGTCACTGTTTTACCCACATAATATAAGCCACATGGACAAGTGATGATGTATACTACATAAGTTGATAAACATCCTAGTCTTGAGCGTATTTTAAGTCTTTTACCCGTATGGGGATGTGGGAAATCAGGTCCGGTCAGTATACACCTACAGGTCACACAATCAGGACATTTGTAGCAGCCAAGTTTCTGTATAGAGGATAGCCAATTTTTTTGTTTGGTACCTAGCCCTCTGAAGTCCGTTTTTACCAATAAGTCCCTCAAGCTGTTACCCCTTCTGTAACCCATTAGGGGCTTCTGGGCCTGGTATCTGAATGCTTTGGCGCTGGCCACTGTAAGCATACAATAGCGTTTCTCTTCTCTGCATAAATCATACGCGCTAGATCGGTGCGCT
Source organism: Xenopus tropicalis (assembly GCF_000004195.4). NCBI lineage: Eukaryota > Metazoa > Chordata > Amphibia > Anura > Pipidae > Xenopus > Xenopus tropicalis. Next base: position 72,528,190 of record NC_030679.2, on the reverse strand, counting down.
CTGGAAGCTTATGTGTATAATAGAATTTCCCTTTGTTTTGACTCCCTTCATTCGGCCCACTGCCCTACACTTATGGGCATGTTTATACTATTACCCCTGTTCGTTTTTTATGCGTTTTGATTGTTTTGTATGTACTTTATTTTTTTGTATATGTTGATGGTTGCCTGTTGATGGTTACCAGTTTGTCACTGAGGAAGAGCACAGTTGGTGCTCGAAACGTTGGATTTTTTTTATTAAAAAAATGTTGTGTTTTCTAACTAAGTCCCTGTGTGTGCGGCTCACTGTCTTGCTATATTATATATATATATATATATATCAGACTGCCTCAACTATTCCATTTATAACTCCCTAACTTTTTCTCCTGCTAATCTGCAGGGTCCCACTAGGTGGCATATTTATGCATTTTTAGCAGTAAAGATGATTTCTGAGCTGTAGGATCCTGAAACCTACTTCTGCCTTCAGGCAACATGCTTTTTGGAAAGGAGGCGGCTAAATGGCCATCTACACTCTTAATATTAAATGAAAAGCACCAGAGTCTCACACACAGAGCAGTAAAAGGCAGGTCCATCCAACAATATTTTACATTACATGGAACTCTCTTTGCATGTCATACCAACAGAAGTGGTAACGGGCAGACAGGGGAGCTTTGACCACTTATGGTTTTCCCTTGACCGTAGCAGTAGAAAAACCCTTAATGAATGGGAAACGGCGTGGGCAGTTTTCCCATACTCCAAATTCCAAGATGTTTGTTTTCACCAGTAGCCCAAAGCAGAGCAGTGGTTAACAGCAAACAAACATGGAGCACTTATCAGTTCATGCAGCTGAGAAATGTCAAGAAGAGCTGATCACCTGGTGTTACCGATATAAATTTGCAGGGCAGCAGTATCGGTGATAACAATGGTGACATATCTCAAAAATAAAGCTAAAATATAAAAATATAACGATTTTCTCTTTTATAAACTAGATTACAGTACAGGATTATTTGTAAGAGAAATATTTAGTGTGATCTAAAAACAGAATGTTTCCCTGTTTATGTTGTTTATCCTCTAATTATCAATGGGCCATGTATCCAACAGTAAACAATTAGTCTAGCTACAAAATATTTACACCTTCAATATATTGATTATCAAGTACTTAAAATAAAAAAATGCCAAAATTCAAGTGCTGTTGGTTACTTGAAAAAGCAGCATTATTTGCTTGCTATTTTCATCTTGAAAACTGAAAAACTAAACATATATAAAAGACTAAAATATTTACCCTCTTCTTCGCCATCATTCAGCATGGATCCATCTTCTTCAAAACTTCCAATGCCGGATTCTATTTGTGGGGGCTGTACATGCTGTTGAGACAGCATCTGACGAACATTGGCAATCTCTCTTTTTAGCAACTTCAGCCGTTTACTTCTGGATCCACTTGATTTCATTGCAAAAGTCAAATCTAATTTTTCCAGTAGCTCTTTTAGCTGTTCTTCTAAAGCCATGTGTGCTCGGTTATTAGGATTAAGCAGCTTATCAACTAATAAGAGATACAGATGAAGATTGTATTTGGGGCAGCTCTTTTAAATTGTTAAAAACACCTGATTTATTAATAAAGACATACACATTTGTTACATCCATTTTTTTTGTACAAACTACTGCTGGTAATCCACCGAAGAGGAAGCTCGTGCACACCCTTGCTTTTCCGGGGACAGTGAGGTCCGGTGCTTAGTGACAGAATCAGAACCCTACCCAATTCAGTTTTAACATGGAAGCACAAGGTTTCAGAGCCACACCCCTTTATCAAGCATGCAATGCAATGCTTAGATGATAATCAGAGACCACTGGTCCGATTTGTTCAGACACACTACAAAGCTTAGGGCAAGGTCACACGAAGTGTATATATGCTTCTCTCAGCCCTGCGTTTTTCTGCCAGGCTAAGAGAAGCAGATCAGTTTCCCTGTGCTACTGCCTTAAAGACAACAGCAACTGCCCAAGTGTGGGCACGCAGTGGATCGGAGGTTGGCCTGGAAAACATCCACTTTCGTGTTTTTCATGCCGCCCTCCGATCCACTCTGCGTGCTCGCAATTGTGGGAGTTAATGCAGGCACACAGAGGAGCGTAGGGAAGTGGATAAGCTTCTTTCAGCATGGTAGAAAAACGCAGGGCTGAGAGAAGTAGATATATGCTTCGTGTGACCTCGCCCTTAATGTAACTTTTACAAGTTTTGTGGAATTTGCTGCATACAGAAGCAGGCATATTAACATGTCTGAAAGCAGTTTTGTGCAAAATTAAATTAACCTTAAGGGGCAGTATCTGAGCTGAAAGTAATCAACAGCATCTTAGTTATAGAGCTGCTGACTTTATTACTAACTGCCTAGGGACTCAACAAGTGAACCTTAATTCTGGTCACCACTATTATCTTTATAATGAGAAATGCTGGTTACATAGCAGTAACTGAAACAGTGGCTCTATATTGAACTGGCACAGTCAATGAATCTGAATAAAAACTCAATAAGCACAGTATTTTTTTCATTATAAATATACGTACACATACAAAGACCGTATACAAGGTGGAAGGTAATTAAATGACTTACCATCCTCCCATGAAAATTGTGGTGGGGCTTCAATTTTTGGTTGTTCTGGTAAATGCATCCCTGTTTCCTCATCGAAGCCAATGACATTAGCCTCCCTTCTAGCTTGCCTCAATAAAACACCTCCATGGTCTCTTAACCGTACTGCAGCTCTATAGAAAATGGTATCCTTTGCATTGTATTTCATACAGTTCTCAATAATAAGGTTGAAATCTTCCTCAAATTCATTCAGATTTCTGTATCTCTGATCTTCTAACCGTTTTTTCATAGTAGAAAAATCCATAGGATGCTTTATATGGTCCAAATAATCTGGAACCTGTATATCAGGAAAAAAAACCCTTACTTAGTTTGTTAAGAGAGGTTGATGCCCTACATAGGTTACAGTGAAGGTGGCATAACAGCAAAATCAAAGCCTATAGCTTAATCGTTTCCTTAAAAAAACGAGTCAGTTATTCTTTAAAGCAGTGTTCTCCAACCAGCCGTTCATGAGCAACATGTTGCTCACCAAACCCTTGGATGTTGCTCCCAGAAGTCTCAAAGCAAGTGCTCATTTTTTAATTTCTGGTAAGGAGGCAAGCTTTGGTTGCATAAAAACCTAGTATAATACCAAACAGAGCCTTCTGCAGGCTGCCAGTCCACATAGAGGATATTAAGTAGCCAATATATCTCTTATTGCCACACCCAGGAACCTTTTTCATGCTTGTGTTGCTCCTCAACACTTTCCATTTAAATGTGGCTCACGGGTATAAAAGGTTGGGGATCCCTGATTTAAAGAAACAAGACTTAAAGCTAGGCAAACATGGCTAGATTTGGTCTGGGGTTTTGACCATTTGACCATACTGGCAAGCTGCTTGGGAAGGTATGTCAGGTTATGGGTGGGATCTTAGATTATCTGTCCAGTTTGGGAATATTTAACCTGTCAACACGTCGGTGGGTGTATGAACCAGCTCCTCTTCACTTCATGCGTTACAACTGTTTGGGCTGCCAGCTGAAGAAGTCTACAATGGAAAAGGCCCGTACATCTATGACCAATGGTACCGTAGCAGTCCTTTCCAATATCGCTTTTAAGGTATTGTGGAGGATCACCACTCTTAAGGGCTACATTGTAAAGCAGATTCCATTTATGAATATTTTTTAGACAGACATTATATCCAGGCTACAGTAATCTCAAGATCTACAAATTAAATGTTTTTATATCTTAACTCTGGGAATAATTTGGAGGGGTTAAACTTGATGGTCTACTGCCATTTTGCCTAAGATGGGGTTAAACTTGATAGCCTACCATTAACACAAATAAACTATTTATGAGCACCTTAATTGCGCATAACAAATTAAAAATACTCACCTCTGTAAGGTTAACAGGATGAGCAAATATGCGAGCTGGATCCTTTTCCTGTAGCTGTTCAAGAAGGGATCGTAGCAATACAGTGAGTGGAGTCAGTTTAAGTTCCATAGCAACTTGCTCAACTTTAACCTAGTGAACAGATTTTAAATAAGAGTTATTCATATAATATTAACAAAATAAATAACACTGTCCAAGTTATGTGATGTTACTATTTCCTTTGCTTAATGTAACCTATAAGGGAATTTAAGTGCAAGCACCTTTTGATTTCTCTCTATCTACAATCTAGAATATGTGGTAGTTAAAAGGAGACTGTAGGATAGACTTCCATGGGCATATGCAGCATAGTCTTCGTGATGGCCAACCTCAAAAGACAATAAGGATGATATTTGGGTTGAGTGTTTTGCATCTCTAATCTTGTTGTTATGAGCTAACAGGTGGGATTGTCACACACAACCAAGATAAAGGGGTTTCTGAAAAGGAGAGAGAGGATTATGGTACCGGTATGGGACCTGCTATCCAGAATGTTTATGACCTAGGGTTTTCCAGATAAGAGATCTTTCCATAATTTGGATCTACATAACTTAAGTCTGCTAAAAATCATTTAAATATTGAATAAACCCAATAGGATTGTTTTGCCCCCAGTAAGGATTAATAATTCCTTAGTAGGTATTGTTTTATTGTTACAGAGAAAAGGGAAATCATTTTTAAAATTTAGAATTATTTGCTTATAATGGAGTCTATGGGAGATGGCCTGTACGCAATTCAGAACTTTCTGGGATTCCGGATAAAGGATCCCATACCTGTACTGTTAAAGATTGAAAGTCGTCGTCGTCAAAAAAAAAAAAAAAAAAAAAAAAAAAAAAAGATTTATATATTACAGGATGCACAAACAATTTGAGAAAGAGTAAGCAGTTAAACCTTTTACATGTAAGGGGCCACTTGTCATACATGTCCAAAAGTTGATATATAGTAAAATAATAATACTGTGCACAGAGGTCTATGAAGCCTTTGAGCAACATACATATTAAGCATCATATTACATTTATAGTACATTTATATGAATGCCCGGAACCCAAGTTTTCCAAAAAGGGAGATTTCTGTAATTTCCATAACTTAAGGGGGGGGGGGGTATGTCAGCAGGTAGCATTTACTGGTCACCTATTTAAAAGCAAACATCTTATTTTTGTTATGGGTTACTGCTCCTTGGTAAACTTTGTGCCTTTTCTTACATATGGTAGTCTACTAGAAACATTTAAGCATTAAGTAACCCCAAAAGAGATGTTTTGCCATTAATGTGGATTCTTGTAGCTTTGTAAAGATACAAGTACATGTTACTGCTTTATTATTACACAGAAAAAGTAAATAATTTTTAAAAATTAGAATTATTTGCCTAAAATGGACTCTGTGGGAGCAAGCCTTCAATGAATTTGGAGCTTTTTGGATAATGGGTTTACAGATAAAGGATCCTATACCTGTACTAGTCCCTTACACCTGCAATAAACAGTCTGACATCTGCATTTGCAGGTCCGTTATGATTTCAATATTATATCGTTACATCTATCCATAAAAAAAGACAAAACAAAAATCAAGTATATATTAAATGTTACTTAATTTATTTTCTCACAGAGCCACCCACCAAGTAGCTATCTGGCAAGAGGAAAAACAAAAATATTCTGATAAAAAAAAGCAACAACATACCTGTTCACGCTTTAGTTTTTCACGTTTTCGGATAAGTTCAATCAACAATCGAGCCCTTTCAAGGTCATGTCTTAAACGCTGCAAGTACTTCAATTTCTTCTTCAGGGCCTGCACTTCCTCATCATCTTCACTCTAAAAAGTTATTTAAAAAAAAAAAAAAAAAAATGTATCCTACTGATTGAGACAATATCTAGTGTACGAAAAGCAGCCAGAAAGAAATACAAAAGGGGGTTTGGCATGTGCTGATTGTTCTACCTAATCAGTGTTATCTCTAAATCTAATTAAATGTATTTTAGTAAACGTAAAGTCAGCTTTGGGTTTGCATGTATGTATTTAACTGCTGTAGATTGCATATGGATGCTGAAATTAAATAGTGGTACATAAAAAGTTTGAAAGCACCGGCTACAATTTCTAGTGTATTGAATGAGCCCTATCTTGAATTTTTTTTGCCAAGTTAAATTTAACTGCAGTTACAGATATTGCAAAACTTTATCATGTATTGGGGGTCCATACCTCTTGTATATTCCTTTGTGACTGTAAACTTGACTGGAGCCTCCTCAACAAGGGAATGCCATTTCTTGAAAGCCTTTTTAACATCCAGTAACTGTGAACTCTTTCAATGAACTGCTTCTTCCTCGGAATAGACACTTGATTTATGATTTTATTTACTCTATATATAAAAAAAAAAAAAAGAATTACATATATTAGTAGAATTTACAGTAAAATAACTATTGTGGCCTTTCTTTAGACATACACTGCCACTGAAATCACAATGTCCTGGAGAAGGACTTTCATTATAGATCATTTCCAAGGTAAGCTAAAGGGTGTAACTGTTTTGTTAATGTCAAAAGCAATACAGTATTTCTTGCCTTAATTTTACAATGATTAACATGGGGTCCCATAATTGAATGCAAACAGGAATAGAGTATTTTAGAATATTTTTGGCCAAAATAGCCGAATGCTGGTTTATAAACATAGGTGCTAAATTGCAGTTGCTAATAGTAACCAGTCAGCAACCAGTCCACCGGCGATTCCCTTTAGGGCTGTGACACACGGGGAGATTAGTTGCTGTGCGACAAATCTCCCTTGTCGCAGGCGATTAATCTCCCCGAAATGCAATCCCACCGGCTAGAATGTAAATTGCCGGTGGGATGGCATACGCAGGGCCGTGATTTGCCTTGAGAGGAAACTTCAACGATTTCGGCATATGGAATCCCACTGGCGATTTACATTCTAGCAGGTGGGATTAATCGCCTGTGACAAGGGAGCTTTGTCGCACAGCAACTAATCTCGCCGGTGGGATAGCATTTCGGGGAGATTAGTCGCTGCAACTTAGATTTGTTACGCGCCGACTAATCTACCCATGTGTCACAGCCCTTATTGCTGGTGGAAGGGCTTTTTAGGGAGATTAATTGCCTGTGGTAGCAGGGATTTATCGTGGGCAACTAATCTCCATGTAGGACATTACCCTAAGAGGCTATGCACAGAAAGTACACAGTTGGTGTCAAATAGGATGGATCTAAAAGCACACCTGTCAGGTAAGAACCACATTGATGAGCATTACAGTACTGTAACCATTAGGCTCATAGCAGTGAACAAACAATACCTGCGGTTAATTTTCCTCCATTTATATGAATGGGCAACCACAACTGCACTCAGAATTATCAACTAAACCTGACACACGCTAATGTACCGTGTTGACAAGTGGATGAAAAACTGTCAAATGAGGAAGTGAAGAGGGCTGCCAACTATTTTCCACATACTGTAGTTTTGGCTGTCAGCATAAGCACAACAAAAAAATAAAATGGGGTCATGCACAAGTATGGTCACTCATACTGTATCAAACCTTTCGACCTGCAAGGTAAACAGTCGGATACAGATGATCACTTCATCACCACCTTATGTACAAAGTACAGGCTGGAATGAACACTTACCTCATGGGGAACAGCGTCTACAGCCCATAATGCACTCTTACTCTAAAAGATGACTTTAGTCACTTAAGAGGCTATTCGATAATTCTCCCTTGTGAGGTCATAGCATTTTTTTTCCTTAAAACATTTTAAACAAAGCATTAGCTGTTAATAGACATACCTTTGATACATAACCCTGCAAATCAAGCCAATTAAATAAACAAAAATTGAATAGGATCTTACCTTTGAGGTGGGATATCAGGTACAGTGATTGTTGGGAGAACATTACATGTTTCATTTAATTCTTTTTTTGCTTTCGTAGTTTTCCTCCTCGCTTTCGACGTTGATCGGATATTTTTATCAGAACTCTTTCTACAAATACCATTTTTAGATTCTGGCTCTTCATAAATATTTAATGGCCTCCTCACACATCCTGGAGGTGTGTGTGCGTCACAGTACGCAGTCTTTTTAACAGAGAATGTTGTGATGCTGCCAGCCACTTCTTTTACAGGTTCCATTTTCATATATAAACCTGCTTTCTGAGCACAAGTCACATGGAAAGCAGTATAACAATTAGCCTTATGGCACTGGATACAGGCACCAACACCTTTTTGCTTGCAGAGGTAACAAGTTAACTTCCATCTGGCCGGAGGAATGTTTCGAACACCATCAATTGGCTCAATAAAAACTGTATTTGCAAATCCAACTTCTGGTATCCATAGAGCACACACAACATGACCCCATCTATCATCATCAGTCTTTTTGAAGGCACCTCCTTTATTTGGGCACAAAACACAGTCAATAGGTATATTACGAGACTGAAGACAATGCCTACAAAGCCATTGCCCTTCTGGTATGTATGGCACCCCATAACACTCTTGGTGTACAGCTAAGTTACACATATCACAAAATAAGATGACATTGCTGTTCTGACATTCCCCATCCATACAAATGCAGCATACTGCATCCTCATCGATTAATGACTGCTGGTCACCCTGCTTTTGGTTTTCACAGTAAGATTCCTTTTCAAATCGGTCCATAAGAAATTCAAATATGTCTTGAGACACTGCAGAAAACCCCTCACTTTTACGTTTCTCATTAATAATTTCCAGCCAGGCATAATCCTCCTCATCCATGTCATACTCTACTTCTTTGTCAAGCTCTTCAGGTGATTTGTCCTGAAATTTGTAATAGCTGGGAGACCTGTTTGGAGCAGATGGTGGACTACATTCTATAACACGAACTTTGGGCTCTGGGAGAACGCTGGTAGTAGTGTGGCCATGTGCAGTTGGAAGAACTTCACTTTTCTTTTTCTCCTTACTTGCTTTATGCCTTTTGGATCTTAGACAAACCTGTGGAGGCTGTTCACTGTTTTCTTTATTGCTATTACATTCATTTATTTCTTGAGCAGTAAGGTCATCCTCTGAAACAATCTCCAAAGGATCAAAAATACTGATCCTGTGTAAACGACCCTCTATTTCAATTTCAACCATTCTTTGAGCTTGGGCATAAGTCAAGGTTTCCCGTGTAGGAGAATGTTTAATACTACATGGAGAAGTAGAGGAACGGGGAGCCGAAACCCGGTGCCAACGTCCTTTTCGCCTCATTTTAGGCAGTCTGCAAAAAAGTAAGTATAAGAATAGTAATCAATCAAAATATAAAAAAATAATTTAAACCATCATTAGCTATTTGTATACTCAACTCATACTAAAAAAATCCTGTTTGCAGAATTCACTATTGCAGTGTGTTTGCAATTATATTATTTTATATATCATAATATTTTATCTGTTGATTAAAGAGATACTGACAGCAGAAATATATCATAACATTGTCTTTGCATGAGCTTTATATATTTTCCTTAAACGTATTTGCCCAGTGCTTTCACATTATCTATCTGATCCCCCATGTTCCTCTATGAGGGGGCTGCCGAAGGGACGGTCAGGTTGGAAAACAGTCAAGTTTAGGCACTTTAAATAGCAATTACTTACAAAAGCAACCTGTCGGTGAAAAATGATCAGCACAACCTATGGGTAACTTTTTATGTACATTCATATTTTGAAAAGTTGTTTTTTCGTGTCAGTATCATTTTAACCTATTAATAACTTGACGGATTTGCGAAAATATGCTGCAGTGTGTGCTGAAGAGCAAATAATTATATTACATATAAATGTCAAACTCTATCCTAAACAGAGGGCAGTCAGCAATTGTAAGTGCCTATGCAGGCATTTAACATGCAAAGTAGGGGGGAAAGGAGGAAAAGCAAAGCGAAACTGAAAAAAACTGAGATTAAAAGGGACTGGGGTTTGTGTGGTTTCTGTTCAGGATGTAGCACGTGCTGTAAAGTGATTTTCTCTTCCCTTCTAGCCTCTCACTGTTTATTGTTTAAGTCAGAAAAATAAGCCAACCATGCCAGAGATTCAAAAAAGGTAAAAGCCTGGCACAAAGGATTTGTTATAAGAGGGAATACTGTCAACATGGCAAAAGCATTAAATGACTGCTTAATGAGGTACTCCACTCCAAAACTGATTTATGCTTAAAGAAAAAAAATCAGCTCAGTTCCCAATGAACATAAAACATATTTCAGTTGTATAAAAGGTTTATTTAATGTTCAAATTATTTTTTTAGTAGACTTAAGAAATGGAGATCCAAATTAAGTAAAGACTCATTATCCGGAGAACCTCAGGTCCCAAGCATTCTGGATAACAGGAACTATACCTATTGTAAGTAGTATCTGTTTTGGGTGTTTGACAGCTGATCAGCACTCTGGAGGAAAAATAGACTTTTGCTACATTTTCAATTGTCAGATCCAAACAACAGAAAAACAAACACTGCTTTGAACTACCATTACAGAACTACAATATAACAGAAAATGTTTACTCTATAGTAAAAAGTTGGTTAGAATTACATTTTCTATTATTACCAGAGCTTCTCTTTAAAAAAATCTGCTTCATTACCAAATGACCTCTCTAAAATTTCATACATATAACGAATTGATAGTACAATTACAAATATTTGTGTGTACATAAAAGGCATTTAGGTAGATAATACTACCTAAATAAGGCTAGTATTTTACCACAAGACTTTAGCCAGCTCACAGTTATTAACATGCTCACTGGGGTCGCCTGTTTTGACACTTAAAACAGTGACTTCCACAAGTAAAAACCAAAGTGCATGGCATCATTTCTACCCTCTTCGTACATACTGGTGAGTAAATACTCCAACTCCAAAAAGGTATAATTATAGGAGGCTTAGATAGATTTCACTGCATCTTACTAGAGAAGAAACTCCTAATAAAGAGATTCAGCACCAGCCCACATGGGGTCAGCATAAACACACTAGCACTTTATAAAATACCAACAGATGACCAGACATTACCAGTTGTCAAATCAAGGCAAACAAGAGTAAGTGGGGGTCACAACTTTGGGCAGCTCGTTTTATTTGCATATGGTTGTTTTGAACATTTTTCCTTTAATGCTTTCATACTGCATTTTTTTAATTTGTTCTCTGAACAAATAATTCAGTGTTGCACTGTTTATTACTGAGTGCCTTTCTCATACAGAAGTTAAAAATTAATACAGAAAGCCTGTACAAAAATAGAAAATTGTGACCATTTGTTCACAAATAAATTTTCTAATCAAAGTAGATGATGCCCACTTTGTTGCACTACAGCAGGGTTCTCCAACCTTTCTTAAGGTCCCCATACACGGGCCGACTATAGCTGCCGATATCGGTCCCTTGGACCGATTCGGCAGCTAATCGGCCCGTGTATGGGGAGAACAGAGCGGCCTGGCCGACCGATATCTGGCCTGAAATTGGCCAGATCTCGATCGGCCAGATTAGAAAATCCGGTCGGATCGGGGACCGCATCGGCTCGTTGAAGCGGTCCCAGATCTGACTGCCCCATTGCCGCCCACATAATCCGATCGTTTGGCCCCAGGGCCAAACGATCGGATTATTTTTTTTTTTACCTAAATGCCCCCCGATATCGCCCACCCGTAGGTGGGGATATCGGGGGAAGATCCGCTCGCTTGGCGACATCGCCAAGCGAGCGGATATGCTCGTGTATGGCCACCTTTACTCGTGAGCCACAGTCAGATGTAAAAAGACTTGGAGAGCAACACAAGCATCATAAAAGTTCATGGAGGTGCCAAATAAGGGTTAAGATTGGCTATTAGGCAGCCTCTATGCACACTATCAGCTTACATGAGGCTTTATTTGGTAGTAAATCTTGTTTTTATTCAACCAAAACGTGCCCCCAAAATAGGAAATTGAAAAATAACTACCTGCTTTGGGGGGAATGAGAGCAACATCCAAGGGGTTGGTGAGCAACATGTTGCCCCAGAGCCACTGGTTGGGGGATCACCACCCTACATCTTTCGTAACCCCCTGACTAGTTTTAGCTGCGAGTGCACGTTTGGAAATGCAGTTTATCCATATTCAATGTAACTGTACGGTGGGTAAGCCCGCGGCCCACGTGACTGAGGAACAGCTCCCCAGCCACCAGCGCTGGAAGAGTTAAGCGAGCCTCGCACAAGCGCGGAACAGCTGGAGTGAGCTCTGCAAGTCACGTGACTCGGGGAAACTTTATCATCACAAGTTGCCCAGCAATAATTCCACACACCTTCCTGTTATAACAATTACTCGCAGCTCGTTACTCCATATGCACAGCCGTGCCCTACACTCGGTATATGCTCTCGTATCAGCAGTACTGAGGCATAAAGCAGGGGCGATGGGTGGGTTAATATGCCCCTAAACATTGGGAAGGATGCCAGCCCCGTGACGTCACTGCACCAAACACTTTCCCGGGCCCGTTCAAATCAATGGGTGGCCGATAGACTACGGGGAGAGTTTCAATTAAGTCTGCCAAGCCCCCGCCGTATTGTTCGGCTCCTCTATAACTACAACAGCATCCCCAGGCCAGTTTATAGTAAGTACCAGGAGCGACAAACATGGCGTCTAACAAAACAAGCGCAGACAGCAGAGTGTACACATACACAGAGGGGAAGCACTGAGCGTCCTCCTTCCCCTGACGCCGGCAGCTGCCTGGGGGCGGGAGAAAGAGAGAGGTCAGGGCAGGGCTGTCCAACATGAGCTTCTTCAGCTTTTGTTCAGCTACAACAAAGGCCGAACGCAGAGGGTTTGTCGAGGGGCAATAGAGTTGTGGTTCAAACAGCACTGGAGGGACACAGCTGAAATAGTAATGGAACTGGAGTATTCCGTGAGGAAACGTGAATTAGACACCTTTAACGCACCTGCTGGCGACGGGCTTGCTCGCACTGGCTTGTCAGTGGTTAATGGAGGCGGTCTGCTCGGCGCTCCGTTTTCTGTGTAAACTGCAGACGAGCCGCGGAGCCGATCACAAAGGACCGCGCCGCTCCCCTGCGCCCTCAGTACGTGTCCCAGTTTGAGATGGTCGAGAAGAAACGAAACGGCCTGGCGGTTACAAGCCAAAAAGCTTGAATCCCTACAATCTGCGCCGCCGCCCCAGTCTCTCCCCGGCCCCTCTACTAGACGGCCGCGACTCGGCCCAGATTCCTCCTTTCAAACAAACAATGCGCTCTCACTACAGCGTGTTCCGCCCCTCCCCACTCGCCGCCACGCAGCTGCGTAAGGACTGCTACGTCCCGCCATCATTAGAGAGGCAAACGGGTTCACAGAGCTGTTGGGTATGTTTAGGTTGCTGTGGTAACCTTCTGGCTTTTCGATCACCTATGCCGCCTACTCCAGATTAGTATTTTCATGTGATGGACGTTCGCTTAAAGGCAATTGTCGTATAAGATGCGTGCGTTATTCATATACTGCCCGTGTCATGAAATAAAGCTTTTGGTCCACATAGGGAATGTGTACATTTGTGTGTGTTGTGTGGAGCAGTCCTGTCACGTCTCATAGCCAGGGTCTTACTGTGGGGGGGTGTAAGCTAACATCACCAGTGATGTTGACCATAGCAATCAACCAGAGTTTTTTTTTTGTTTTCTATATATATATCTGGCCTGAAATTGGCCAGATCTTGATAGGGCAGGTTAAAAAATTCAGTCGCGGTCCCCGAACCGACTGCCCCTTGCCACCAGTAAACAAATTTTGCGTGACAAAATTGTATTTGTATGAGTATGAAAGTTTCGGATTCATTAAAGCTTCATTATCATGACTTTCCTTGGGCCAGGTTGGAGCTGCAGAGTGCCATTGAGTCCTATGGGAAGCTTCAAATCATGCCCAGAAGGATCAAAGTCAGGTTTTCCCGCCGTTTACGATAGTTCGGATACGAAAATTTGGTGACTTTTGGAACGCCATTACAATATTATCGTGACTATTACGATTTTTTCGTAAGCATTTTAGTGATATTTCCGATCATCAGAAATTATTGTAGCTAATCTGAATTTTACCCATTTCGGGATTCAAACTCGTACTTTGATGAATCGGATCGGTTTTGCCGCTGTTTACAATCGTTCGGTGCGAAAATTTTGTGACTTTTGGATCACGATACGATATTATCGTGACTAAAGGTGGCCACACACCAGATCGTTAAATCCGCCACTAACCTTCAGGACTGAAACGGTAGATAAGGAGGTAGAAACAATAGGATTTCTACCTCCTTCTGCCGATTCAGCCCTGACGGCAGATTTTGCTCAGGCGCCTTCTATGGCGCCCGATCAAAATCTTTTAACCTGGCCGATCGGCAAGTCGACCGATATCAGCAGCCTCCTGCGATATCGGTCGACTCGCCGACTTGCCATACACGCACGGAATATCGCACGAAACGAGGTTTCGTACGATATTATCGGTGCGTGTATGGCCAGCTTAATACGATTTTTTTGTAAGCATTTTCGTGATATTTGCGATCTTCAGAAATTTTCATTTTCCCATTCGGGAATTGAACTCGTGTTTTGATAAATCTGCCCCTATGAATAATATGTAATATATGCCCACAAAATAGCCTTCCACCAGCCCACTAAATAGTTACTGTCTATGGCATCTTACAGCAGTTCCTCTGGCATTTGCCAGAATCCACCGATTGCAAGTCTGGGCCTGGTAATATACAAAGGGAGAGACAGAGCACACTGAATCACTGGTTTTAAGCAAATGCAAAGTATATAACCATTCTGCCACTTCTCCCCCCCCCAAAAAAACTGATAAATTCTTAAGGGCAAGAACCCACAGGGCGCCCCCGATAGATCTCTGCTATTGCAGGCGAGTACCTGCTCTGAAAGGGTTTCCACCACCAAAAATAGTAGTCCCCGCATCGCTTCGGTTTCCAGAGTTGCGCGAAGTTGCCTGCAGGAGGAAACTATGTGCAACTTCGGAAACCGAAGCGATGCAAAGGGCTTTCCACCAGTGACTCTATGGGCCCTTAGGAATGGTTGCCCTTAAGAATTGATACTTGTTACCTCTCTTTGTGGAAAATTAAAAGTCATTTAGGTATGTTAATGGTTGCCACCCTTTCTGGTTGAAAATTTGGTTTTCCTATCTTTTTAGCATTTTGCTTTCAACTAATAACATTAAAGGACAAGGAAAGGCAAAGTCACTTGGGGGTGCCTAAATGTTAGGCACCCCCAAGTGACTTAAATCGCCTACCTTTTATCCCGGGCTGGTGCCCCTGTTCAGAGAGAACAGCACCAGCCCGGGGTAGCTGCAGCGCTTCCTTCTTCCTGCTCCGCGTGCGCATGCATACGCAATAGAGTGAAAAAGCTGAACTTTAACAGAGAATTCGGCTTTTCACTCTACTGCGCATGCGCCGGTCCCGGCAAAATGAAGCAGGAAGGAGGAAGCACTCGCTACAGGTACCCCGGGTGCTGTTTTCTCCTAACAGGGGCACCAGCCCAGGGTACAAGGTAAGCGATTAAAGTCACTTGGGGGTGCCTAACATTTTGGCACCCCCAAGTGACTTAAGGTGGCCATACACGCACCGATATTATCGTACGAAACCTCGTTTCATACGATAATCAGTGCGTGTATGGTATGTCGGCGAGTCGACCGATAACGCAGGAACCTGCTGATATCGGTCGACTCGCCGATCGGACCAGTTGGAAAATTTTGATCGGGCGCCATAGAAGGCGCCTGACCAAAATTCTCCCTTCAGATCTGAATCGGCAGAAGGAGGTAGAAATCCTATTGTTTCTACCTCCTTACCTGCCGATTCAGCCCTGAATGGTGTGTGGCGGATCTTACGATGTTTCGTGCGACCGATGGTCGTACGAAACATCGTCAGATCGCCACGTGTATGGCCACCTTTAGCCTTTCCTTGTCCCTAGAGATTAGTCACCCGTAATAAATATCTGCTACCGCAGATGACTACTGTCTTTGAAAGGCATCTGCAAAACTTTTTTTTCACAGTTGTGTGACGTTGCCTGCAAGAGGAAACTGCCTTCAGGAGTTCGAAGACCTTATAATTCAAATTCTTTGTCTGCAGCATACATGTATATATCTTTATCTGTATATCTTTATTTATAAAGTGCTACTTATGTACGCAGCGCTGTACAGTAGAATTCATTAATACAGACAGGGGGTTAAAGATAATGGATAAATACAAAAGATAATGGATAAATACAAAGTACAACAATAAATACAAGGTGCAGTTGCAATAATAGTCAGAAACACAAGATGAAGGAGGTCCCTGCCCCGTAGAGCTTACAATCTATATGGGAGGGGTAACTAACAGACACAAATGGGCAAATGTAAGTGCTATAGGTCACAGTGGGTGACATTACAGTATAAGTGCCAGTTTCCAGATCAGGTGCTGGGTGAGTACATACAAAATTCCACTACATACTCCCACATCAAAGAATTTGGAGGCATGATCTCCCCCAGACTCAATGTTTCTGGTAAAGTAATCCTGTCTAGCTTTGCCAAGGAATCTGATCAATAATAGCCTCCCCTATGCCTATCACTGTGACTCAGTGTCCCAGAGCCTAGAACTCTCACTCAATATGCAATGTGCATCATTCCATATTCTGCCTGCCAAAGTGCACATGGAAGGAATTTAAGCCAGAATATGCTTGTATGAATTTTCTGCCACATTGTACAGTAAACTAGGTTGAAAAAAGACATTTTATGTCAAAATGAAAGCTGCCTAAAGTTGACCCAGGACCCAGGTCCTAACCGGATAGGGAAATCAAGCCTGCCCAAGTGATGTATGGAAAATGTTTGGCCAGGTATCGGTCTGATTCGGCAGCTTATTTTGGCCCATGTATGGCCAACCTAACTGCCTAACCCACAGTTTAAAAACCACTATCTGAACAGAATCAAAAATAATGCTAAGAGGGCTGATTACACTGATGTCTGGTACCTTTGCTTCAATGCCATTTCGGGGTTTTAGCTGAACATTTTTCCTTTGATGCTCCATCTAGTGGCAGTATATCTTAATTTAGATTCTGTGTTATACCCAGTTGCTATCTGACCTGTAATTTGGTGAATTTATGACATTATAATGGTTGGGGTTAAAGGACAATGAAAGGTTAATATAAATTAAAAGTAAGTCTAAAGGCATTATTTTTAAGTACTTACTGCAAATCTAAATTCCCAGATCCCTGCTTGCTTCTCTGAGATATGGTGCTGGCAGCCTACAGCAGTGTGAAGACTCCAGTGATATCACTGAAATCTCTTTGTCCTTCCTCGTAGGCTGGCCAGCGGCAGCCTTCCTATTCTCTGAGCATGTTTGTAACTTGATCCTGTCTCCTGTTCTGAGCTACACATGCCCACCAGCCAATCAGAAGTGGATCTGGCAGAGGGGAGGGGGGGCAGGAATGAAACACATGTGCAGTATGTTGCCTGTTAAGCAACAGATAGTGTACAAAATACTTTTGCTAACTTCATTCATTCCTCTGCTCCTCACTACATTTTTCCAATAAAGCACATTTAGGGTTATTCTTGTCCAGCACAACAATTGCCTTTCTCAGACATACTGTACTTTCGACTTGTTCACACAGAGTAAAGTATGAAATGAAAAGTTCCCCCAATGAAAAGTTCTCTGAGCTAGAGCAAATTTTTTTTGAAAAGAAGCACCATCCTCAGCAAAAAACACAATAATTTTATTTCAGCTTTTCTTGTTTTTTTCCTGTGTAAAAAAACAGAAAGGGTCACTTTGCACAATGCTAAATGTAAAAAAAAGAAAACAATTTTATAAAACCAAATTGATTTAGAATTGGAAGGCTTAAAAGATTTTCCCACTATTCTTCTTGCTGGCCACTGGACCCTGTTTACCCTTCTCTGATGAAGCACCCAATGGTGTGAAATGCATAAGGAGGGCAGAGTATGGGGACCATGTGGCACTGGGATGCACCTTTATGTGGTTTGGTATAGTATGTTTAACTTTTTGAACTTTTGTAACCAATTAGAACCATTAAATGTTTGCATATGTCACTGCTAATATGTTGTGTATCAGAGGAGCCTACTAAACTTCCATACCAATGGAATATTATGGCATTGATAGTTTCCCTTGCAACGGGGAAGTAGTTTGAAAGTAAAGATGGAAGATGAATAGGAGAGGACCTCTAAAAAAAAAAAACCAATAAAACTAATACACTAAAAACTTAACACAATAATAAAGGCTCAAATACCACTCATAATTAATAAAAAATATTAAACATTTATTTCATTCCATGAAAAAACAACAACACCCCTTACATGCAATGTAAGGGGTGTTGTTGTCTTTTCATGGAATGAAATAAATGTTTAATATTTTTTATTAATTACCCAGCACTTAATCATAGGGGGAACACACACTCAAAGTATATATAGAAAGTTCAAACCCCTCCCACCCTTAATTTAAAAAAATCATATCATGATTAACCCCTCGCAGAAGTTCACAAGTCCCAAATTCAATTCAATTAGCATTATGGAACAGAATCATGATTTAAAGAATACATGTTATAGGGTTACATGTCAATATATTGTTTGAAAACAAGAAAATTATTCCTACTATCATATCAAACATAGCAATTCACATCAAAAGTAAAATTCACGCCCAAAAGTATTTGTGTTAAAAAGTAACAGATCCAATACACCTCTCGTTTATGTAAAGTATATCACCACCTCTCTTTCTTATTTTGACCTGTTTAATAGCCTGTACAGAAAAATATTTTATATTATTGTTACTGCATTCAGCAAAGTGTCTTGTAACATTAGTTTTATTAGAATATTTGGTATTCATAATCTGATTAGTATGTTCCCTAATCCTGTCTTTAAAGGCTCGCATTGTACACACTACATATTGATTGGATCATTTTTGGCAAGTAACTAAGTATATCACAGCAGTACTGTTACAGTTAATAAATTGTTTAACACCATATGTTTTATATGTAACCGTTGAGTGAAATGTCTTGGAATCCTTTATACAGGTACACGTAATACAATGTCGACTGCCACATTTGTAGTAACCATGTCCAAAAAATGAGAATCTCTGTGCAATGTGTCCCTAAACAGTGTAGGTGATAATTTATCTCCAAGGATGTGAGCTCTCCTTGCTATATTAGAAATACCTGGCTCAAAATAATACCCATCCACATACAAAATGGGAAAGAACTTTTTATGAATCTCAAGATACAGTTAGTTTAGTGTAGCTGGTGCATATAGGTTATATATGAATGTATATATGCAATGGGGGTCAAACCAAAACCATACCCTGTAATTACAGATTTGGTTTCTTTGTGGTTTGTATTTTGCAAGTCTTGTGTGTAAAGATGATTCCTTGTCTTAAAATTATTACAGCCAGCTAAGACATGTTTTTAGCCACGCTAAAGCATAATAGCGGTGATGAGTGAATCTGTCCCATTTTGCATCTCCGAATAATTTGCGAAACTTTGAAAAGAGTTGCAAAACGCAAAAAATTTGCAAAACACAGAAAGTTATTTTTTGTTGCGCAGCAAATTGTTGTGCCTGTTTCACAAAACAATCCTCCAATGGCAAAATGCAGAAATTCACCAGAAATCCATGCCTGGTGAAAAATTTCGCTCTTCACGGCATAATAGTAATTTAAAAAAGAGAATAACAAATGTCCCTCACAGCAAACATTTTATTGCAGGATTGTAAATAGATTTTGTTTTCCATAGGAACTGAATAAAGAGTCCTGGAATTGCCAGTACCAGAGAAAACCTGTTAGTACCTAAAATTAAATATTATATCTCCCACCAGAACCGTCAGACGCTACACGAGGTTCAGAACCCAAACAACAGCCATCTGTAACACTGCATTCCCCACCCCCCACCTGTCACCACAGCAACGAAAACATAGTGGAGCCTCCGGTTTGCCTCCCTAATGATGGCGGGACGTAGTGGCTGTGACGCAGCTGCGTAGTAGCGAGTGGGGAGGGGCGGCACGCGTTGTAGTGAGAGCGCATTGTCTGTTTGAAAGGAGGAATCTGGGCCGAGTTGAGGCCGCCGAGTAAAAGATCTTTAAGGCACCGGGCACCCGTCAGTATTCGTGTGTTGTTCACATAAGTGGCTTTCTTT
This sequence comes from Xenopus tropicalis, assembly GCF_000004195.4. Classification (NCBI taxonomy): domain Eukaryota; kingdom Metazoa; phylum Chordata; class Amphibia; order Anura; family Pipidae; genus Xenopus; species Xenopus tropicalis. Next base: position 72,508,228 of record NC_030679.2, on the reverse strand, counting down.
TGTTCTTCCAGTGGCTGGATCAACCTGGGTAACGGACTTGGTGTGGGGTGCTGTGCGGTCCTTTGTAACCGGCTACGTTACTCGCCTGCTTTTACTGGGGGATAACAAGCCGTCTCCGTTCGCTGCTGACGAGCCAGTGTGATTCTGCAACCAGCAGGTGAGAGAAACTACATCTCCTTTATGATTCTTTTTACAGTTGCTAAACTGGCAGTGGAATGCCCGACCTACAATTTTAAAAGTGCACCCAAGAACAACCTTCGACTGCTAAGAATACTGGGAGTTGTAGTAGGGTTACAGCTGGGGGGAGACGCATGCTGGGCAGCTGACCCATTACTTATGTGTACCTTGTGAGGCAGCTGCAGGCGTCATGGGAAGGGGGACGCTCAGCTCTTCCCCTCTGTATCTGTGTACACTCTGTTGCGTGCGCTTGTTTTGTTAGACGCCATGTTTGTCGTTCTTGGCGCTGGCTGTAGATTGGCCAGACGATACGGTCGTAGTTATTGTGCGAAGCAGCGCGACACATACTGTAATGGCCACTCATTGATTTGAACGGGCTCGGGCGGGAATGCGTTCGTTGTAGACACGTTATGAAGATGCCACTCATTGCAGGTTTTGTGTATAAGAACCCTATCGCTGCCCGTGCTTTATTCATGTACGCTGCCCATTCAGCAGCATGTCCTGTTTCACCGGAAATGCACTACGGCCTGAAGGCGTCAGACTTGTTGCTGCTAATCCTTGTATGTAGCCTCCTTGGTAACTTGTGGAACTTTGTTTGTACCTGGATCACGTGATTTGCAAGCCACACACCAGCTGTTCCATACGTGTGTGCGGAGAAAGCGCCTCTGATCTCCCCGCAGAAAGGAAGGTGGTGGAATTCATGTCTTGAATGATATCCTGCCTGTTTTGGAAATCTGTAATTGATCAACAGGGGTCTTTAATTTGCTGCTTACAAAGTATTAACAGGGTACTCGAATCCGGTCTCTGCTTCATAGCTAATACAAATGGATGTTCTCTTGCCTGCCTTACCTATGCCCCGCCCACGCACAGCCCTCAGACTGGGACAAAAAGCAATTGAAAGATACCAGAGCAGAGTTAAAAATAAAGACCCATAACTGGTCACTAAAAATAATCCTGTTGGTTGTATCAAATAAAGCAGAGTAGTGTAAAATATTTACCAGTAAATGAACTGACTGGAGCAGGTTTATGCCAACTTCTGAGTGGCCTCCCCAAAGAGCAGAGGTTTTAAGACTTCTGAGTTTAGGAAAACTTTTGCAGTCAAATTTCACTCTGGTATTTAGATCTGACCTCCTTTTATTTTGGGAATTATTTACAAAGTGTAAGAGCTTTTGGCTTTTCATTGCCTCTGTATCTTTAAGTTAATGGCTTGTAGAATTCTGGTTAACCACTTTATAGGTATGTGTTTTTGAGGAAATTAGAGCACTTCCTATATTTTGCAGGGCTTTTACCTTCCCCAATGACACAAATATCAACAGAGTAGAATAAATTCTGGAAACTTGCAGATTCTTAGCATGAGGCTCAGAAGGACATGGCGTAGATTTTGTACTAAATGAATAGCGGTCCCATGCATTATGATTTTAAAGTTGGCCATACAAAAGTGGAAAGAACACTGCAGACTGCTTTGGTGTGTTGATGTGGTCCTCTTCCACTTGGTTTTCCTATACCCATTCATAGCCTAATCAATAGCATGGGGTCCAAATAACTGGATCATCACGTTGACCCAGAGCATTGGTTGCAAAATCAAGTTGTAAGCTCCTTGTTTGATAACCTCAACAAACAAGGGGATCTTATAGGGTAAGCCTAGTTGAATTTTATCCATTGGTTGCTGCATCTGTGCCACTACCACTGACAGGAGATTTATGCCTGTAAATGAGCCTTGCTACCATTTAACTCCCAGTGTTCCTTCCCTTCATTTACATTTATTTGCTTGTGTTTTTGTATCATGCCCATAACTAATAAAAGTTAAGGTTTGTTAACATATTCTGAATTCTTCCAGTGGATAGAGAACGTATTGAAAACTTAACAGCAGAAAACCTGGAAAAAGGTCCAGATATCAATGGAAATCAGCCTTTAGCATTCTTATCCCACTCTTCTAGCTATCCTTGGAGAATGTTAAATAGGTTTCAAAAAGCTGTGGTTTGGAGGTTTTAAAACTTTTTGTCCCCAACACTTAAAGATGGAATGTGGAAAAACTGTGATATCTCTACTACTGTGAATTGTTGCTAATAGTTTGCTCATTATAGATAATGGGCACCTTTGTATTTAAGTCACACACAAGCAGCTTTTTTCTAATGTTGAAATCTGTGATTTAGTTGAGTTACATGATGGAAGCACCTTCCAACATATTATCCATATGCGTACACAGGAAAAAATGGTTTGAAATCAATTTTCATACTGTTATCTGCATGTGGGCTAGGCTGCTGATTCAGCCAATATCTGTGTACTGTGGATATGGGTTAGTTAAGGGATTGAGCAGGTTTTGAACATCTCATGTCAGCCAGTTCAAAGTGGATCAGCATATGATGTACTGTTCCAATCATTTGAATTCTGCAAGATCGATAATGAGATCTACATAAAAGAAAGGCATTTGACACTGGTAACAGGAGTATCTTGCCTCTGTGACACATGAAGCACTGATAACAAGCTGCTGGCTACCTTGGCAAAAAATTCTGAAAATGGCCTGCTTTCTTACCTTGTGATGTGAATGGGAACAAATAAAAGGGTATTGACCAGCCCAGTGCCCTAACTGAACAGTTCAGGTTATTTGCCAGCCCCATCACTTTGTGTGCATAGAGGTTATTAGCCAAGATGTGTAAACAGGCTACTGGTCATACCATATAATTATATGCAAATTATACAGTAAGAACAGCAGTTTTTGTGTAACATACAGTGGAGGAAATAATTATTTGACCCCTCACTGATTTTGTAAGTTTGTCCAATGACAAAGAAATGAAAAGTCTCAGAACAGTATCATTTCAATGGTAGGTTTATTTTAACAGTGGCAGATAGCACATCAAAAGGAAAATCGAAAAAATTACTTTAAATAAAAGATAGCAACTGATTTGCATTTCATTGAGTGAAATAAGTTTTTGAACCCTCTAACAAAAAAAGACTTAATACTTAGTGGAAAAACCCTTGTTTGCAAGCACAGAGGTCAAACGTTTCTTGTAATTGATGACCAAGTTTGCGCACATTTTAGGAGGAATGTTGGTCCACTCCTCTTTGCAGATCATCTCTAAATCCCTAAGGTTTCGAGGCTGTCTCTGTGCAACTCTGAGCTTGAGCTCCCTCCATAGGTTTTCTATTGGATTAAGGTCCGGAGACTGACTAGGCCACTCCATGACCTTAATGTGCTTCTTCTTGAGCCACTCCTTTGTTGCCTTTGCTGTATGTTTTGGGTCATTGTCGTGCTGGAACACCCATCCACGACCCATTTTCAGTTTCCTGGCAGAGGGAAGGAGGTTGTCGTTCAGGATTTCACGATACATGGCTCCGTCCATTTTCCCGTTAATGCGAATAAGTTGTCCTGTGCCCTTAGCAGAAAAACACCCCCAAAGCAAAATGTTTCCACCCCCATGCTTGACGGTGGGGACGGTGTTTTGGGGGTCATAGGCAGCATTTTTCTTCCTCCAAACACAGCGAGTTGAGTTAATGCCAAAGAGCTCTATTTTGGTCTCATCAGACCACAGCACCTTCTCCCAGTCACTCACAGAATCATTCAGGTGTTCATTGGCAAACTTCAGACGGGCCTGCACATGTGCCTTCTTGAGCAGGGGGACCTTGCGAGCCCTGCAGGATTTTAATCCATTGCGGTGTAATGTGTTTCCAATGGTTTTCTTGGTGACTGTGGTCCCTGCTAATTTGAGGTCATTAACTAACTCCTCACGTGTAGTTTCTAGATGCTTTTTCACCTTTCTCAGAATCATTGACACCCCACGAGGTGAGATCTTGCGTGGAGCCCCAGAGCGAGGTCGATTGATGGTCATTTTGTGCTCCTTCCATTTTCGAACAATCGCACCAACAGTTGTCACCTTCTCTCCCAGCTTCTTGCTAATGGTTTTGTAGCCCATTCCAGCCTTGTGCAGGTCTACAATTTTGTCTCTGACATCCTTGGACAGCTCTTTGGTCTTTCCCATGTTGGAGAGTTTGGAGTCTGCTTGATTGATTGATTCTGTGGACAGGTGTCTTTTATACAGGTGACTAGTTAAGACAGGTGTCCTTAATGAGGTTGACTAATTGAGTAGAAGTGTCTAACCACTCTGTGGGAGCCAGAACTCTTAATGGTTGGTAGGGGTTCAAAAACTTATTTCACTCAATGAAATGCAAATCAGTTGCTATCTTTTATTTAAAGTAATTTTTTCGATTTTCCTTTTGATGTGCTATCTGCCACTGTTAAAATAAACCTACCATTGAAATGATACTGTTCTGAGACTTTTCATTTCTTTGTCATTGGACAAACTTACAAAATCAGTGAGGGGTCAAATAATTATTTCCTCCACTGTATATGCCTATAGGAACACACAGATGCATGCATTATTTACTGGATTTGTTTTCTTGTCCTGTTTTTGCCTTTCCCTCATTTACTTATCAACAATATTCCACTTTTTTTAGGTTTCCATATAGACTGCTCCAGGGTTGCTTTGTTCCATCATACTGTTCTGTGTGTTGTCATCTCTATCACCATGACTGCACCTTCTAGAGGCCCCTAAGACTTGCATGTCTTCAAAAGTCATCTGATCAACTTGGGCACTGGGGGCAGAAGACCATGAGTGGCTAAAAAAAATCTTGACCCAATATACAAGGTAGGCTAAATGGGGGCAGTATGAAGGATTATTTTTGCAGGTTTTTTTTCTTTTATTAGTCTGGCAAGCCCTAGTATTGGAGGGTACAAAATTGTTTAAAGGGCGCATGTCAACGCCAAAAATATTTTTTTGCATAATGAAAGAAAACCTAATTCTAAGCAACTTTCCAATATGAAATAGTTAAAAATTTTGCAGCACTTTAAACGTTATTTGTAAATGTAATTGCTATTGAAAGCAGCATTTGCTGAACTCCTGTTTGTAACATTTTAAACAATGTTGCAAAGGTCTTGCTTCTCCAGCGAGGCAGGTCTGTCAGTCTGTTGGCTTGTGTTACAGTGTTTCAACAGTCAGAGCCACCAGGGCAGAGAATAGAAAAGGATAGGCAGACACTGCTTCCAATAGCAGTTATATATACAAATAACTCAAAACCATTACAAACTCGTAATGAAATGTATACTGCAAAGCTGCTTAGAATTTTGGTTTTTTATTAGGCAAAAAATTATATTTTGTGTTGCCTTGTCCTTTAATAGTTTTATGTGGAATCTACGTATTGAAGGGGATCTTTTATGAAAAGGCATTTTTTTCCTGTTATATCATGAAAATATCAACTGAATCCTCTGCCCTTTATATAAACAAATTAATCGTCATGGCCCTCAGAAGTCTCTCTCTATGCATGTAGGTTTTTGGTCAGAATTGGTTATTTTGAAAGAAAGTTATCTAACATTGTTTGTTGCCAAGAATGTGCACATTTTCATGGCTGATCTGCTGTTCCACCTGCAGTCAAAATAATTGCTTTCTCTGTGGCTATAACATATTTTTGCACTGTATAAGGATGCTATTGGTTAATAGGTCAAGCAAATCTCAGCTTGCTTTGACTTTTTCTAAACAGAAAATCTACCTGTCACTGCTATGGTGTTTTTTTTTTTTGCCCCATGTTTCTCATAAATCACCCATTTGATTGGTACTGTTTTCCTACTAACTAGAGGTGGTCAAATTGCTGTTGTGCTGTAGCCTTCAGAACAGATGCTGGACTTTCATAATGAAAAACACATTTGTATTAAGTAATATTTTTCTTGAAATGCTTTCAAAAATCTGGGTCCCAAATATGTTTTTGCCTATCCAAAATATATGGTTATGCCTTTCTGAAGAGCAGAATGCATAATTAGGGAACTGTGGGTTTATTGGCCTATGCTTTATAGCTTGGCACTTTTTTTTATCCCCAAATTTATTTATTTATTTTTTTTGCATGTACTGGATGAACATACACCACATTTTTAATTTAAAAACTATTGTGGCACTTATATATTTTATCATGCTTATCCAAAAAAAAAGAAAAAATTCAAGTTCAGCTTGATTTTGCAGCCATGGCTACTTACCTTTTCAAGTACGTAATGCTTCCTCCTTCATAGTTACACACAAGCATAAAGGTGGCCATACACGGGCTGATTGTAGCTGCCAGTATTGGTCCTCGATTCAGCAGCTTATCTGCCTGTGTATGGGCACAAATGACGACCTCGGTCCCCAACCGTAACCTGGCCTAAAATCCTCCAGATCTGACAGGTTTGATTTTTTCCATCTGATCAACTTGTAGATGCAGCCACCCAACCGATGGTGCCTATACCCACTGTTTTGATCATTTGGCCGAAAGCAACCGAATTAGCCCGATATCGCTCACCTGTAGGTGGGGATATCGGGAGAAGATCCTCTCGGTTGGCGACTGTGTATGGCCAGTTTTAGTCCCACATACGTGAAGATCTCTTTAGTACGAGAACAGAACAAATATATAAAAATAAGAGTGAGAATACGCAGGGTGGAAGGACACATCATAAGGTTATTGCAATAGGAAATATAAAATAAAGTGGATATCTCTTGTTGTGCATGGAAAACAAGCTACAAAAAAAAAAAAGGAATAAAGAACAAGGGGGTGCCTGGGGGAAGCAATTCTGGTAGGGTAGCAACAGGGTATGTAACTGTAAAGGCATGAGTAGTGCACAGTCATTTTTATTTTGCCTAAATCTAGTTATAGATTTAATAGTCAGTTTGCCATTTTTTCACTTTTAGATGAAAGTAAGAAAAATAAAATCTTGAAGCTTGCCATACTCGGGTCGATTCTTCATGGTGTCCAAGTGATGGACCTGTGAGAGAAATGTAGAAATGGCCATACACAATCTTCCGTTGTTTTGTTCATTGGGACCTACAGCTTAAAATCATTTCAACTGAAGCTTGGCTGAAATAGTTACATAACTACATAGGGTTGATAAAAGACCAGAGTCCATCAAGTTCAACCCTTCCAAGTAAACCCAGCACACACAACCTATACTTACCAATCTATGCACTCATATACATGAACTATATATATACAAACATTAATACTAAGGGGCACATTTACTAATCCACGAACGTCCGAAAAGCGGTCAAATGCGTTTTTTTCGTAATGATCGGTATTTTGCGACTTTTTCGAGCGCTCAATACAAAAAGTCGCGACAATTCACGAAAGTCGTAATAGCTATGAAAAAGCCGCGACAATTCACGAAATTTGTAATGGCTATGAAAAAATCGCGACAATTTGCGCAAGTCGTAACGGCTACGAAAAAGTCGCAAAAAATACGAAAAAGTTGCAAAATGTTTGTTTTCCAATCCGAATTTTTCCCATTTGGATTTGTGGATTAGTAAATCAGCCCCTAACTGTAGATATTAGTACTACAATAGCCTTGGATACTATGCTTGTTCAAGAACTCATCCAGGCCCCTCCTAAAGGCATTAACAGAATCTGCCATTACAACATCACTTAGAAAGGCATTCCACAACTTCACTGCCCTTACTGTGAAAAAAACACCTATGCCAAAAACTGCCTAATGAAATCCATTGGTCTGTGGCTAACTTCAGTCCTATCTAGGTTCATTTTTTTCAGTTTCAGTCCCCACACATTTTTAAATTTAAACTGTAAAATTAATTCATTTTTAATTTAAAGCTTTCCTATTTCATCCCAATCCTGGGATGACCGAACTTTATTGATGTGTGGTCTGGTTTTCGTAAACTTATTTTATCAGAAGGGTATAGTATGGAAACGCTAAACTTGCTATACATCAAAGAAAACTCCTATTGTTATACTTAAATGTATGACATTTTACAAGCCAATCGGTAATGAAAGTACCCAGAAGAGTAATCCAATAAAACAGTTGGTGAACAGTGGTAGGTGGTTAAATACTGGTAGAGGCTAGTAGCCAAGGTAGGACAACCTGATGTTACCTAGAGCATGTATTGCAATAGTATCTCAGAACTTCCAGTATTACTTTAAATTCTTTTATTCACGTAGAGCAATATCTGATCACTGTCCCAAAGCCCCGACAAATGGAGCAAAGCTTAAATAAATCATTTGGCAAATGTGGCCTATATAAGTCTGACCCTTCTCTTCTGAAATATGCCAGCATAGGTATAAGTATAGTGTTCTGCTTAAAAAGCCTTTCTAGACAAAAATATTTGCCAATCCTTTTGTGGACCTTGTTCTCTTGTAATCATGTTAAATTGTGGAAATTACCTTCAGTTGAAAATTGTTGATTATTGTAATTTTTGTTTTGATTTCTTTTAGGTACACTCTCAGAATGACTGAAACTGCATCAAATATGCTGGTTTAGAAGGCCACACTGAATTCTGTATTTTTGCAAGATACTTGTGGGATGCCACAAATTTCAAGTCTGCAAAATTTGATGGCAAGAAATGTCTGTGATGTAAAAGGCAGCTTAAAGGCTTTGTTACTGTGATACTTAAAGAGAAAAAAAACAATTATTTTTAAATGACCGCTTCAGTTTTTATCTAAGTTCTGACAAAATAGAAATTGTCCCCAAAAATGGAAAGTAATCTTGCTGAAGAAAAAAGCAACGATCTGAAAGTTGAAGATGATGAAGACAGAAATAGCGACTTGGATGGCATGCAAATAAAAATGGAATCAGATGACCTAAAACAGACCGAAAGCAGCGATGAACAAGAAGATAAGGATCAATTCTGTGCCGATACCTCAAATACTTTTGTTTCAGCTGAAAATGAGGATGATTATGGTGTTCTGTTTTCTCAGTACACTACTACTCTTTATGATGCAGCAATGGAGGCTGTTACACAAAGTATACTTACAAATAAAAATATTAGCAATCGGAAAAAATCTCCAGCTTGGAACCATTTTTTTATATCTCCCCGGGACAGTACTAAAGCAATATGCATGTATTGTATGAAAGAGTTTAGCAGAGGGAAAAATGAAAAAGACCTAAGTACAAGTTGTTTAATGAGGCATGTTAGAAGGGCGCATCCTAGAGTCCTTGTTTCTGAAAATGGAACTATGCCAGGTATATCTTCCTACTCTCCACCAACATTACTTCTACCTCCGCAATCTTTAGATGCTGCAGAATCCAATGTTACACCTGCTAAATATAAAAAATCAGCATTAAAAATATCTCCCTCAGAAAAAGTACCAGAGGAAACTTTGACTTTATCAGATGAAATATCCTCAGACTTTTCATTGTCAGGAAAAAACAAAGAAGAGGTTTCTGTGGTCTCGCCAGTGTCATTTCCAAACAGTCAATTAGATGAAACCACTGAGAACATTGTAGAAAAACACATTCCAACTCCAAAAAATTCATCTGGTTCTAGGAGAAGGTCTGCTGTCTGGAAGCATTTTTATTTATCTCCACTGGATAATTCAAAAGCAGTTTGTATACACTGCATGAATGAATTTAGCAGAGGAAAAAATGGAAAGGACCTTGGAACTAGTTGCTTAATAAGGCATATGTGGAGAGCACACCGTTCAATTGTTTTGCAAGAGAATGGCGGAGGAACAAGTTTGCCGCCCCCTTATTCTGTGCCTCCTACCTTGTTGCCATCTCTCCTTCCTTCAGATGGTGGTGATGTTGGATTTGTTGCTGTATCTCCAGGAAAAATGGGTAAAGACCCTGCTTCTATTCCTTCATCTCCTGATAGGGCTTCAGTGGAAATTCAGTGTGGTGTTCCTAATGGTAACTTAATTGATGACGATGATGAATCCGTTTTGCATTCCTCAGAAAGTAATACTGAGTCGTTATTGCTACCTTCCCCTGAAAAACTTGGTCGTGGTCGCAGATCTTTAACATATAAGCCGCACGTTTTTCAACCAAGTAAAAAATGTATGAAAAGGTTAAAATCTGAAGTATGGCACCATTTCTCATTATCTACAACTGATAATCAGAAAGCAGTGTGTAAGTATTGCAGTTGCATGATTAGCAGAGGCAAAAAAGGAGATTTGGGAACAAGCTGTTTAATGAGGCATTTATATAGACGACACCCAGAAGTCATATTGAACCAAAAAAAAATTGACATCAGTCTAGCCAATTCTCCTTATGCTACTTTAGCTTCTGCAGAGTGCTCATCAAAAATGACAGAATTAACAATAGTAAATCACGATAATCAAATTGTATTTCCAACAAACAGCAAAAAGACCTCAAAACTGTGGAATCACTTTTCAATTTGTTCTGCAGACTCAACAAAAGTTATATGTATGCACTGTGGTCGAACAATAAGCCGAGGGAAAAAACCAACCAATTTAGGAACCAGTTGTCTCTTAAGACATTTGCAACGGTTTCACAGCAATGTTCTTCAAAACAATAGTGTTTCCGAAACGTTGCGTCCTGCCGATTCACAAACACCAGTGAACACTGAATTAGCAGCCTCCTCTTTTGAAGACACCACTGACAAATTTAGTGACTCTCATCCAGTTGCCAAAAAAATTACAAGTCTTATAGCTGAAATGATTGCACTTGATCTTCAGCCATATTCCTTTGTAAATAATGTAGGATTCAATAGACTACTTGAATATCTTCAGCCTCAATATTCATTACCATCTGCATCTTACTTTTCAAGAACAGCAATCCCCGATATGTATGAAAATGTAAAGCAGATCATAGTCTCGCACTTAAAAGAAGCAGAAAGCGGTGTAATCCATTTTACAGCTGGAATATGGATGAGCAGTCAAACGCGGGAATACTTAACACTTACTGCTCATTGGGTAACATTTGAGTCATCTTTTAGACCACATTGTGAAAATCACCACTGTTCAGCACTTCTGCATGTTTCGCAAATTGATTGTGACTATAATGATGTTAGTGTTCAAAAACATCTAGAATACTTGTGGGAATCCTGGATAGCTTCATGTGGACTTCAGATAGGCATAACAGTAACAGATAATCACAGCATAGCAAAAACATTAAATGAAAGTGAACATTCAAGTGTTCAATGCTTTGGACATACAGTGGACCTAATTGTTAATGAGGCAATTAAAAGTCAAAGGATGGTGCAAAACTTGTTAAGTATTGCAAGAAAAATCTGTGAACGTGTACACCGCTCCACAAAAGCAAAAGAAAAATTAGCAGAGTTGCAAAAAGAATATGATTTACCTCAGCACCATTTGATTCAGGATGTCCCTTCTAAATGGAACACTTCATTTCACATGTTAGACCGACTAATTGAACAGAAAAGGGCAATTGATGAAATGTCTATCGAGTGCAGCTTCAGAGAACTAATAAGCTGTGATCAGTGGGAAGTAATGCAGTCTGTCTGCCATGCACTGAAACCATTTGAAGCAGCCAGTAGAGAGATGAGTATGCACATGGCCACATTAAGCCAGGTTATTCCAATGATTCATATACTTAACAGAAAAATAGAGATGTTATTTGAAGAAACCATGGGTATTGATACAATGCTGAAATCGCTTAAAGAAGCCATGGTTTGTCGTCTGTCGTCAACGCTTCATGATCCCCGATATATATTTGCGACACTCTTAGACCCCAGGTACAAAGCTTCCTTATTTTCAGAGGAGGAGGCTGAGGAGTACAAACAAGGATTAATCAGGGAACTGGAGATACTAAGTTCTACCTCAGATGATGCACTCATCCTAAATGGGTGCAACAAAAGTTCTTCGCCAAAAAGCAACGGTGAGGAAAACATTTGGTCACTTATGGCAAATATTAAAAGATCAAAGGCATTAAAAGAAAAATTGCCAGAAGATATTGTGTTTGCTTACTTGGAAGAAGAAGTTCTTGAACATAACTGTGATCCATTAACTTACTGGAACTTGAAGAAATCGGCATGGCCAGTTTTAGCAAAACTGGCTGTCAGATTCCTTGGATGCCCACCTAGCATTATTCCCTCTGAGAGACTTTTTAACACTGCAAATGAAAATTGCAATTTTAACCAAAATAGACTAATGATGGAACATTTTGAGCAGCTAATCTTTTTAAAAGTCAATCTCCCTTTAATTTACTTCCAGTATTGATCTACAGTTAGCAGGTGAAGCTTTTTCCCTAGATATTAACTGTATTTTATAAATTTGTTAAATTGCTCCACTAGGGGCCATGTACGACAACTGAGAATTGACAAATTATTCTATAACGTTCCAATGTTGGGCTTTAAATATTGTCTACATGTGCCTTACTTAGTTTTTCAGGCCAGACCTTGTACATTTAATTTTTTTTAAAGAAAATTTCACCCTAGAATGTTTGTCATGTAACTATTAAATATAGGTTTTAGTCTTCATACCTGTAAATACACATGTAAAGTGATTTCTTTTAAAACAGAATTGCAAAAAAAAGATGTAAAAATAGTAGGTTTTTTTTGTACAAAAGGTACTGTATTTCATTCAGACGTTGCTTTTATGTTGTGTGTTTTTAATAATGCTGCATATACAGGTTAGGGCATATTACTATGAAAGGGAGTCACTTACTGCAACTGATTTTGCTACAGTTGGCAAACAGTCTGTTATATCAGGTATCCAGTCAAGTAACGTAAAAATGATTAACTTTTGTCTACACTGCAATGACCCCTTTAGTGAAACACAGAAGTATTGTTTACAAATCGATCATCAAACTTTTGTATAAAATACATTTGTTGGTCTGTTACAAGCAAGACCTTTTATAGGCAAACAACAAAAGTGCGTATTGCTGCTAACACACAGTACCTATTGTGTGTGCATGTAAATGAAACTCCTGATAGTGCTCAATGTGTAGCATTAAATTGGGTTATTTACATAATTTTAAATGTTGTTTTTAAAAGGAAAAGAAAACCCACAACATCTGCACCACCACTACTAAGCTGAGAAGGTTGGCAGCCCTTTATAACCAAGTGTCCGTTTCAAGACTGGTGCAGCAAAAGCCCTTCCACAGTGCTCTCTTCCTGACAAAGCCTACTGGCGTTCACTGATTCCCCACCTACTGACTGTCAATGCACTAAGAGCACATTGTAGATCTGTTATGCTTAGGGCTAGACTCCACAGGAGATTTTGTAGGTCAGATTTTATCTGATCTAGTCACGCAACGACACAGCATCTTGTAGGATAACACCAAACACATTTTGTAGGATCCTGCAAAATCTGATCCCCACAGCTATATTATAATATTGGATCATATTAGGTAGTATGGTGTGTTTTGTATATGCATCAGAGTCTGTATTTCAATGAGAAAAAATATCTGTCAGACACAGATTTCCTCTCTTTGAATGAAGATGCAGCATTCTTTTCTGACAGGTGAAGATGGCAATCCTTTTATGTAGTTAACACATCAGAGTTTTGTATCAGTCCCATTATCTCTTAAGCCATGCAACTACACCGATATGAGATCAGCACCATCCTACAAAATTCCCTGTGGAGTTTAGCCTTTACATAGCCTACACAGATTGGAGGGTTTATATGATGGGTTTTCTTCACCTTTAATATTGAGGAACTTAGTTGGTCTTTTGCTAAAACACATTTTCATATTTTGTATTAGTTTTTGTATCAGGCTGCATTTTCTTTTATTGTCCAGTTTTTAAAATACATGTCTACCAAAATTCATTGTTTGTCTTGATTTCACAGCATAATTTTTATATTTCTGATGCTGTTGAAAGATTTTTCTGTCATAACAATGTTCTCATGCAATAGAAAAGTAGGGATCTTTGTTGCATCAGTTTTTTCACCGTTGCTGTAAACTATCAATTTTTTGTGTTTAAAATACTGTACCAGTCTGATTTAATTTTTACATCTATGTATTAGTGTATTTATAAATGGTAAACAAATGTTTTTTTGAAATTAAACCATTTATTTACAGTAGACTTGAAATGTCATATTTTGATATTGTAGTGCTTGAATTTAATCTTTTGATCTCACAAAGCCTCCATATAGCTATGATTTAAAATTTAGGCCAGTTAGCTATAACTTGAAATCGGCATTTCTTGTATTAGAGGCACATTAGTGACCAAGCTGTTACAATTATTACGCCTCATTCCAGCACAGAATATAATTTGCCCACATGCTATTTGTCAGGGAGTAAGTATTTAGACAGGTTATAGGTCAGAATGAAATTTGAGTGCAAAGTAGTCAAAGCTTTTCTGACAGGAAAGTTTTGATAAATAGGGAGGAGATTCGACCGCTAGGCATCATTAAGGATTCCCCAGCTCAAAAGTCTATAAATCAGCCCCCTAATGTTCTGTAGAAGACTCAAATCAACAAAGGAAAAAACACACTATATCAAACAGTGTACATAGATATTAAATTGTAAATCATATATTGATCACTGCAATTTAACCAAAACCAACGGTAGAAATCAATTCATACCGAATATGAAGTAAAGATCCGGGTGTTAATACCCCGGATTTGTCACACAGATGAAAATCTGGAGAGTCACAAAGTAAACCAACATGCGGTAAAGGAGCTCACTGTAGTCCGAAGGTGTTCCGGGTGCTCGGGGCCCCAAACCCGTAGCCAAGGAAAAATGCCGAACCTGAAAAAGGCAACACCAAGCACTCCGGATGACAGGATGTTCTTTTAAAACTTGATCTTTATCCATTTAAAAACATAAAACACCTAACGCGTTTCCTGCACATATGCACTTAATCATAGGCAGGAAGTAAGAAAACGTCTTAAGGGGTTTAAATAGCAATATCACAAGGATTGACAAGGCAACATAACAATGACTGACAAAACAAATCTACACCTCCCCTAAATAAAATTAAAGGAGAAAAGACCAAAAAGAACATCCTGAATTCATTATAACAAAATACGTCATTAAATTAAATTGTTAAATCTCGTAACAAAATCAAATAGTTTATAAAAAATCATTACAAAATACACCATTAAATTATTGACAAAATGAAATAATTCATAACGAAAGTACCAAAATCAATCATTATTAAATACATTAAATTAGATAATAATAACATAAATTAGTTCATAAACAAAAGAAATGAATTATTTTATTCCATTTTTTTATTTTATTATGATCATGTTAAACATAACAGGTAACGTCAAAAACAGAATTCAAGCCATTAGGGTGACGCGTGCCTAACAGATCCTTTTTACCTCAAGGCGTAGAAGCCCTCTCATACATATCCGAGCCGCGCTCATCTGGCAATACTCTTACTATGACTTGTATCTGCAAAAAAGATACATTTGACTCGCAACATTGCATAAAGTGTCGAGATATAGGACTATTACTATCCTTAGAAATTATTTGCCTTATGTGCTCACGCATCCTACTTTTCAATAGTCGGATCGTGCAGCCCAGATATTGGATATTGCAATGTAAACAAGTCAATAAATACACAACATGCTGCGTGTTGTCAATCATTGTTATGTTGCTATTGAAACCCCTTAAGACGTGTTCTTACTTCCTGCCTATGATTAAGTGCATATGTGCACGAAACGCGTTAGGCGTTTTATGTTTTTAAATTGATAAATAAAGATCAAGTTTTAAAAGAACATCCTGAGGCATGTTTGCAGATAAACGGATATGGCAGCATACCCAGTGATCAGTTTTGTTTTAGTGGGATCATAGTCTGATAACTGTTAGGAATACACAAAATCCATAAAACATTTCGGATCCCAAAATTAATCTGAACAATAATTTGCATACACAGGCTTTAAACAAGTTGTTTTTTTTAAAAAAAAATCTCTAATAGTAAGACAGTACCTTGTACTTGATCTCAACTCACCTGCATGAATCCAAATTGGCAGCAAAACAATCTTATTGGGGTTATTTAATCTTTTTATCCAAATTACAAAAAGGTCCCTTGTCTGAAAAACCCTAAGCATTCCGTATGATAGAACATAAACCTATTCAATAACGTTCATCTCTTTGGCAAGGAGCAGGTTCTAGATCTATGGAATTTACTAAAGCTTAATGGGCATGTCTACTAAAAAATAAAATTTTGCCTAAAAAAACACAATTCTTTTAAAACAATGTAACAAGCCAGCAGATTGACCAACCTGTCTTACTGGAGGAGACTAACCTTTGAAATGTTTTTTTAAAGAAAATCACAACCAGGATTTAAACAAATGCAAATTACATTTACACATTTGAATATGCAAAAAAAATTAATAAATTCATATTGGAAAGTGGCTTAAAAATCTTTTTATCAGGCAGAATATTTTTTTTGGGGTTGACATGTCCTTTAACTAAAAAAGAAGGGTGCAAAGCACCAAGGGAAACCCTATAGCAGGGAAGATTTGTGCCTTGCAGAAGGTGCCCCCAGTAGCCCAAGATTCACTTCTCAACAGCTGCCCAGAGCACACCGAGCATGGGAGGGCCACTGAAACTCCTTTGATTACTTTGAAGCCCTCGATCATTGCTGCTATTGAAATGTTGAACCTTTAGGCTGGTGCATTTAGCTCATTATAGAGAGTACAGCATTTCTATCCATATTTGCTTTTACTTCTCCTTGAATATGTGAGTAAGCCTCTGTGAGCTACAGCTTGGGAAGATCATTATGAGGGCCCAAATTGGGCTTATGGCTTACATGTACCTTTTTATAGGAACAGTTCAGTGTAAAATGAAACTGTGCAAAATAAAGAATATTTCTAAAATAGGCAAAAACGTTGGCTATATAAAGGCTGGAGTGGACCGATGTCTAACATAATAGCCAAAATTTTACTTCCTGCTTTCAGCTCCCTAACCTCTTATTTAGTGTGTGACTTTAGGGGGGACATAACTATTCAGTTAGTTTGTGAGCACACAGGTCAGATTCAAATGTGTAAACTAACAGTTATGTCCCAGATGCCCCCCACCCAAGCCACTGATTTGATTACTGACTGCTAACAGCTTAAAAAGCTGTAAAGCAGGAAGTAGTGTTCTGGCTGTTATGCTAGACATCTGCCTACTCCAGCCTTTATAGATTACATTTTTGCCTATATTGAAAACATTTTTTTTTGCAGTTTGTTTTACACTGGACTGTTCCTTTAAGAGGCATTTATTTTTGAACAAAATGGACTGTAAAATCTTCCTAAGGCTGCATCCTGTGTAGTAAGGAAAGCCCACTAAGTGTGTTTTTTAAGACAAAGTTTGAAAACTATTGATGGAAGGTTTTACTTGGACATAAAGAATATATCATACTATTAACTAAATCACTACAGGTCATTTTCCATGACTGGCTTTGGTATTATGCATTTATGTATAAAAAAAAAGAGAATTTTGGCCTTGCCCTGAACTGCAGTAGTGTAGTGAAGATACATGCTATCAGTTTTTTTTTTTACTGTGAACACCACCTCCTTTCATCAGGTTTCAGGTTGCCTATAGTAAATTTGCACGTTTTGGATTAATGAAGCTAATATTCTAAAAACGCTATATCCATTGGGGAAGTTCCCAATTGTTACCTGATTAAACTTTATTTTTTTCTTTTGTCTCTTAAATGACTCTCTACAGCCCCCAAGAATAACCATTCTCCCTGTGCTCATTCTTATGCAGAGCCTCTATCACGGCTTAACTTCAGATACTTCCTAGTCTAGTGTGTCCGGCCTTTTTTTTTTTTTCTTCTTTCTCTGACTGCAAAGGAAAGGGGGCAGAGTTTCATACAAGACTAGGAAATAGCAGAGAACTGAAGTTGAGTTGTTATTCTGGGGGCTGTAGAGTAATTTTAGGGGCTTAATTATGCTTTACGGTTTTACACTGTAAACTGCTTCTCAAACCTCCGCCCCAAAATTGCGTTCACAGGGGAAAAGCTGGCTAAATTAATATTCACTCCTTAACCATAGGGGGAGAGCCTGGCTTCCTTTTCCCATGTTTGTTCTACTGAGGATTCACAAATTTCCAGGAAAGTCACCTCACACAACTCATAAAGCTCCTTTAGTGCAGAGAGTGCTCCCACCTTTTCACTTTTGGTTAAAATGTCAGGAAAATGCTTGTGTTCACTGAGCTTGTGAACCACACAGTTTTTTGTGTGTTAACCCAAAGTGGTTTGGGTTAACATGGAAGGAATAAATAAAGAATCATGTACCAACCTGTTTAGAAACACTTAGGGGTATATTTATCATGCTGTGTAAAGTGGAGTAAAGCATTACCAGTGATGTTGCCCAGGGCAACCAACCAGCAATTAGATTTCAATAGTTAGAAAACCAAAGCAAAGCATCCACTTGGCTGCTATAAGCAACATCACTGGTAATGTTTTACTCTTTTTACACAGCATGATTAATTTACCCCTTAGTAAAAAATATTTACCACCTCCTAATTTTAGCAGGGGTGTCTGAAAGTAGGAAGCAACAGACTTACAAAAAGTTTCTTGAAGCCAAGTAATTGACAAAACGGTAAAAAAACATTAAATCCATACAAAATAAATTTATTGTATACAAACATTAATAGGCTTGTGGAAGTTTTTCTAATATAATTAGTTTTTCTGTTAACTTAATATATACAGGAGGAAGGGCAGTGAGGTTCAATCCAATTCCACTCATTGCAGGTATGGTTGATAAAACTTTATGAGTAGCTCTGTAGAGACTTAAATGTGAAGCCACAGATTCCATTATAATGTGGGAATAGTGCATCATATTTTCATCTCCTGGCAAAATGTCTTCCCTTTTGTCGTACCTTTGAGAGAGAAAAATTGATAATAAATTAGTATTCTCTAGTAGTGTTACAGTCTACAATGAAATAATGTTTTTCTAAGTCAATAGACCTGACACTTGATATAGATTAGGAGATATATCTGAGAAAGTACCCTTTTAATTGTTGCCCAACTACTAGCTCCCTGACTTGTAACTGTGCTTTTTAGTAGTAAGACCCTGTTGCACCTACCTTTAGCTCAAAAAAGGCTCTAGTGAAAAAGCAGGGAGTTTTTAAGCCGCCGCTCAATAGCATACACATGAAAGTGATTCATTAGTTTAAAGGCTACATAGCAGCTAGTAACAATTAGTGAGATTGAGAAAGAAAACCTAAGATGTATCTCACTGAAAAGGTCCTGAAATAACATACCATTAATTAAACACATTATTCAGTGAAATACACAACCATTTATTGGCTCAGAATTTAAATATAAAATTCAAAAAACAAAACATACTATACCAAATGGAAAGGTACATCCCATGCTACATGGCACCCTCTCTCCTTCCTAACCCGTTTCGCACACTAGGTGCTTCATCGGAGGAAGTATGGTGTGCCCATGTCACTTCCCTTTTATACCCAAAAACTTTAATTTGCACATTTTTCAGGGTTACCATTAGAGCCCTGTAACAAGCATATATTACATCAAAGCTTTTTCAGGGTTACCATTAGAGCCCTGTAACAAGCATATATTACATCAAAGCTTCAAATATACACCTCACAGGGCCCCCAAAAACCGCCCTGTACTAAGCACAAATTATACAGATTGATCAAAAAAGTAAAATCTAAAAAATTGTAAACAAATGTGAAATATATAATATAATAATATAAACTAATACACAATAATTTAAAATTTTACAAACACGAAACATCTTAAAAGTTCTGAGCCTAAAAAGTGAATATAGATCATAATAAGGTGCACTACCATATAGTGGCCACAATCACAGGTGCTATCAATGCTACCAATTAGTTTTGCTTAGTTAGTGAAGGAGAGAGGGTGCCATGTAGCATGGGATGTACCTTTCCATTTGGTATAGTATGTTTTGTTTTTTGAATTTTATATTTAAATTCTGAGCCAATAAATGGTTGTGTATTTCACTGAATAATGTGTTTAATTAATGGTACATAGCAGCTAGAAGCAAAATTTGGCTACAATTTGTACACAAAACACAGAAAGAAATCGCCAGCGCTCGGTCTAACCCATGCTGTAGCGTTGATCAGCTGCCTATATCCCATCCTATATCCTATGCAATAGACCAAATAAGCACCCCTCCAGGGACCAAACACCAGGGAGGGCAAGGTTTTCCCTTAAGTATTTAACAACTTTAGTCCTATAATCCACTATTGGGCAGTTCCGAATCACAGAGTGAGAAAGCCTCCTGCACTGCACATCTTCAACATGTTGCAATGGGATTCTGGCCATGCTTTTACATTAACTGGTGTCATGTATAAAGGATACACAAAGCAGGCTGAATCTTTATTTCAAATTTCATTACTTGCCTCCAGTGAGGGTGGATTTCAAAAAATCTTGAAACGCCTGTCTGTGCTGCTGCAACATCTATATGTACAGACACATCTGGGGAAAAAAAATGAACACTTGAATTCTTCACAACTAAAACTCCACTGCATCTGATGTTCAGAAACTAAAAGAAACAATAGAAAATCTTGCAAACCTGTTGAAGGATGGAGAAGGGTATGCAGTGCTTGCATTGCTGCACCACCAGGATAGTTGAAATGTGACACATACAGTGAAGTACCAGAGTAAGTCGCATTTGCCAGGATATGTGCTACAACGCAGAAAGACCCAGCTTTAAATATCCAGGATTTGTTATAGTTATTGATCCTGTGAAAACATAAGCAGAAGATGAAAAAAAAATTATAAATGAAAAAGCAGTGAGACCCCAAATACGAGTTAAGGTTTATAGTAAGGTGCTTTTAAACTACCCAAGGGTTTTTTTTTCCTAGACACCACTCAAAGGATGTATACATCCTGAGCAAATTCAGATTTTATATACCCCAAGAAAGGAAGAAGGCTACTACATAGTTTCAGTCAGACGGCCAAGCCAGTCGGACACCCTAGGCAACCCACAAGAGACATGGCAGCAGATCGAAGTTGTTTGCTTCACAGCAAAGGCTGTTGTGTTTTTTTAAAGGAGAAGGGAAGGTAAAATGATACCCCGGCCGGTGCTCCTGTTAGCAGAAAACTGCACCAGCCTGGGGTACCTGCAAGTGAACAATCATATTCCTACTTTCTTTGTGCCATTTGCGCATGTGCAGTAGAGTGAAAAGCCAAACTTTAACAGAAAAGCTGGCTTTTTCACTCTATTGTGCAAGTGTTGACCCCAGAACAACAAAGAAGATAGTAGGCACCCCCTGTGATTGTACCTTTCCTTTCTGTTTTAAAGAAGGAGAGTACATTAGAATGCTCTACTTCCCATAGAATTCAATTACACAAATGCTGTGCCTCAAGCACACACAGAGTTGACGGGTGGAGAGGGCTGTAAAATATTACTTGGCCCTATTATATTAAATACACTTTATACAACATGTACTATTGAGGGAAAAACCCAGTACTTACAAGTATGCACATCCTCTAGACACCACTATATTTAAAACAGGAAATGTGTAAATTATAAATCGTAATTCTTTGTGAGGAAGGAAAGAATACAAAAATATAAATCCTATAACTGGTGCAATCAGAATATGGGTCCTCTTGTCTTGAAGACCAACAGGTAAAAAGAAACAGCTAAATGCTAAAGCTCGTGGTATTGCTGAGTAAAAGTACCACAGGAAGGGTGATGTCTGAAATAGTCTAGGTTAAGAAAAATGTTGCCAAGATTAATAATTAGCACCAGCTTAAAGCAGTCAAATGTAATACAAGTATGGGACCTATTATCCAGAATATTCGGGATCTTCATAGCTTAAGTCTACTAAAAATTCATATCAACAGTAAATTAAACCCAATAGGGTACTTGGCATTTCATACATATGGTCAGTTATATCACCTGCAATAAACCAAATAAAATTTAATTACATATGTTTAGATGTTCTATTCACCAAGCTGTTTCCATTTTCACAACCACCAATGTTTAATATCTGAAAAAATATTTCACATGAGTTTCCTATAGGTTTCCAATGTATAATTTACCATGCATGGTGAAACCTTGTTCAAATTCAATCTGAATTTGGAGCAAAATGCTTTGGCCATCAGGATATAATGGTTATCTCCAACTCAAATCTGCCTTTACAAGACAAGGAAAGTTTCAAAATAACTGGGGTGATTTTTCAACTTCAATCTCCATTTCTCTTAAAAATGCACCAGTACGCAGGTTAGTCCTGTGCCAAAATGCTTTCTGACTTCCCAGTGGGTGCTTGGGACCATGCACACACAAGGTATAATGAAATCGTAACAGACAGCCACAAATGACTAATGGAAAATCACAGAAGATGGTGCAGCTCTCACTGCACCAGGGTCAGTGCGCTTTTCAGCAAATAGGAGCACAGACCGGTTCCTCTGTCAAAAAAATACCAAAATTGTGGTACCAAAATCCTGAGGCTAAAGCTGGCCACATGTTTGGCTCCTAGGGCCAAACAAGTGAATCCCTAAGATAGGTGATGTTTGATTAATCTGATCATTTAGACCTAGACCCTACAATGTTGGTAATATTAACCGCTGGAGCGGGACTGCATCAATGAGTCCACGTGGTCTCGGGAAAATCAAACCCGCTCAAACGACATCTGGACAATTTCAGCGATATATCAGTTGGGTAGGCCCAAAGGAAGGCCCCATACATGGGCAGATAAGCTGCCAAATCAGTGTGAAGGGCCTAAATCAGCAGTTTAAATCTGGTTGTGCATGGCCACCTTAATATTGCTCTTTTATCATATTCATATTAGAATTTGTAAAATGTAATTCTTAGTTTAAAAAGGCAGAAAGCACAAAATAATGTAAAAGGATACACCCCAGTCTGAGCTTTTATTTAAAATTGTGTTGTACCACAGTACTTCTCCTTCAGGCCAAAGTAGACGTTTCCAAAAATAGGAGTCAACAACAACTGTTATTCCTAAATGCATTACATGGAAAAAAAGGTAAATTAGGTCAGGTTAACAGGAAACTATGACCCCTCCAGTCTGAAATAAATTAGGGGTGTCTGCATTTGCAGGCAATTCTGTACCCAAAAACACAGGCACAATGTATCTGCATAATGTGTTATAGTCTGTGCACACACAATTAGATTTACGGCTGCTTTTTTACACTGTAACTTACTAAGCAGCCGTGAACAGTGCTTGGGTGTAAGCTGGAGCAGAGCTGAGCCTAAGAGCATCTGCTTGGGACCAGTGGACTGCTAGCTCCAGATAGGAATTTTCTTTGTGTCTGCTGAGGCAAGGTGAAAACTGGGTACTTTCTCTGAAAAAAAATCCAGACCCCAGGTATGTATTCCAAGAGCTAGATCTCCACGCCCCTGCTAGGACTACCTATGCATGAGCCAGGAGTGCACAGAAATGTGTCATTGATCATCCATTGTAGAGGAGTACATCTTTAACACCCATTTCAATGTTTAGGCACAGAAGCAAAACCAGAGCCCCCCCTATACATATTAAATGCTGTTTCAAAGAATAAAAAAAAATGTATCCTTTTTTAAACCAAATATGATACTCACCCAGCCAAAGAAATCCAGCTGGGACTGCATGCAAAAGGATCTTCAAGACACTTATATTTTTCCTTAAAAGTGCCACGAGTAGTAAGAGTCCAAGGAATATACACAGCTCAGACCTAAATACAATAATGGCAAGGGCAGACAGCCATATAAACTGACCATGTTCCTTCTTTATCCAAGATGTAACAGCAAAGAGTACTGGAAAAAATATTATACATATAGAACTATAATTCTTAACAAGGTAAGAAAATCTCTGAAAGCATTATTTCTAATAGGCACTGGCCTGATTCTCTGCATTACTAAAGAGCAGTAATACTTAAAATTGGATATTAAAATAATATTGGCAATTAAGTGGCAATATAATAGAAACATCCAGATACTTTGAGCTTTTTTTTGTAGATTTATCAAACATAAAATGATGTAAATGTGTTCATTTTGCAGGAACTGAAATGACAGAAATGACAGAGCATATGGGGGGGTACTTATTTTGGGGTCCCTATATTCCAAATACAAGCTGATGTCAGACGTAGCATATTCTCACCCGAAAAACGCTTGCTAGACTTTGCATTCTCTCGTGTTTTTATGCGTATTTCGGCTACATGTGCCTGCAACTGAACGTATCTCATTCATTCGGGTGCAGGCACAGGTAGGATGCATTTACAGTAGCCGGGCATATTTCGGCTTGCCGAGAATACGCCACGTCTGACATCAGCCTAAGATAAACCTAAGCACATTGGGCAGCAAACTGTTAATTGGACTCCTGGCATTCATATTTAGGGTGTTTTATTTGGTTACCTTATGACCTGTAGAATATAAGACACTATAGATTGGAAGCTTTAAAGTGATTTTTCAAACTTTTAAGAATTTTTATAAAAACCGATAGCTTTAGGAAAACCATTTCAACTTGATAGTTTAATAGATTCGTCAAAATCTGTTCATTCCAAAAAATTGGAAGTTTTTGTAGTTTTCTAGGTTAAAACTGTGAGTGAAATTTTGGGCATTAAAATTGAAAATTGAAGTGTGCTGCTTTCTGGAGCAGTCCTTTGGAAATGTGTGTACCGCTGGGAGTTTTTGTCCCATACAAGTGAGAAATCTCCATAAAACTATAAATATTTGTTACTGGCGCATTCAAGAGACATGGGCCTTTCCAAATTAGTTGTATATTCATGCATAAGATAATCTATGTTTCTGGTATATGTGTTTATATTATGAAAAATATGATTTTTTATTTTCTTCATTTTTTAGACATTTTGTAAGCTATATCTTGTTACAGAAGTGAAATAACACAAAAATTCTAGCAAATTTTAAAAGCTTAGGTTGTCCTGAAAAAAAAAAACATAGTTTTCCTGGGTAAACTAAATGTCTCCCCAAGAAAAGGCCCTTAAAGCGAATAAGCACAAAAACTGTCTGGCAATAAAAGTAATGCAAGTGACCAAACTGGCTGGCAGTGAAAGGGTTAAAGGAGAACAATCCCTAATATCTCACAACCAGAACATACAGAGGACTGTTTCTTTCTTATAGAATTCCCACAGACAACAGAAGAAGGGCAAATGGAAAACTGAATCAGGATTAAATTACTGTTTTGAAAGACCCACCAGAACTCAAAAACTCAGCACAGAAAGTGCTCAAACTATTCAGCACAAGAATACAGCTATACCAGCCCCATAAGTGCTTATACAGTTCAGCACAGACTAGGTAACACACACTTTGAAGCAGACTAGATGTTCATTTAAAAGGATACTGTCATGATTTTTATGGTGTACTTTATATTTTTAAATTACACTGTATACTATTAGTTTGTGCCAGCATGGTTTTATGCGTAACAGATCTTGCCAGACTAATTTAGTCGCCTTTTATAGGAACCTCGATGCTGGAATGGCAGTTGATGTCATCTACTTGGACTTTGCTAAAGCGTTTGATACAGTACCTCACAGAAGGTTAATGATCAAATTAAGGAATATTGGCCTAGAACATAATATTTGTAATTGGATAGAGAATTGGCTGAAGGATAGATTACAAAGAGTGGTGGTAAATGGAACATTTTCTAATTGGACCAGTGTGGTTAGTGGAGTACCGCAGGGGTCAGTCCTTGGTCCTTTGCTTTTTAACTTGTTTATTAATGACCTGGAGGTGGGCATAGACAGTGCTGTTTCTATTTTTGCTGATGACACAAAATTATGCAAAACTATAAGTTCCATGCAGGATGCTGCCACTTTGCAGAGCGATTTGACAAAATTGGAAAACTGGGCAGCAAACTGGAAAATGAGGTTCAATGTTGATAAGTGCAAAGTTATGCACTTTGGTAGAAATAATATAAACGCAAACTATCTACTGAATGGTAGGGATGTAGCGAACATCACCAAAAATGTTCGCGAACCCGTTCGCGGACTTTCGCCAAAACTCGCGAACTTTGCGAACCCCATAGACTTCAATGGGAAGGCGAACTTTAAAACCTAGAAAAGCCATTTCTGGCCAGAAAACTGATTTTAAAGTTGTTTAAAGGGTGCCACGACCTGGACAGTGGCATGCAGGAGGGGGATCAAGGGCAAAAATTTATCTGAAAAATACTTTGTAAAAAAAACGCCAAAAAAAAAACGCAAGCTATTCCTATGTATACGCAAAGGCGAAAAACCGAACCGAAAAAACGCGGCGGAAAACGAGGCGAAAAAAAAACGCGGCGAACCCAAAATGGCGAACATCGCCAAAAGTTCGCGAATTTGCGGACTTGCGAATTAGTTCGCCACATCTCTACTGAATGGTAGTGTGTTGGGGGTATCCTTAATGGGTTTTTGTAGATAACAAGTTGTCTAATTCCAGGCAGTGTTATTCTGTGGCTACTAAAGCAAATAAAGTGCTGTCTTGTATAAAAAAGGGCATTGACTCAAGGGATGAGAACATAATTTTGCCCCTTTATAGGTCCCTGGTAAGGCCTCACCTTGAGTATGCAGTGCAGTTTTGGGCTCCAGTCCTTAAGAAGGATATTAATGAGCTGGAGAGAGTGCAGAGACGTGCAACTAAACTGGTAAAGGGGATGGAAGATTTAAGCTATGAGGTTAGACTGTCGAGGTTGGGGTTGTTTTCTCTGGAAAAGAGGCGCTTGCGAGGGGACATGATTACTCTGTACAAGTACATTAGAGGGGATTATAGGCAGATGGGGGGGTGTTCTTTTTTTCCCATAAAAACAATCAACGCACCAGAGGTCACCCCTTTAGATTAGAGGAACGGAGCTTCCATTTGAAGCAGCGTAGGTGGTTTTTCACAGTGAGGGCAGTGAGGTTGGGGAATGCCCTTCCTAGAGATGTGGTAATGGCAGATACTGTTAATGCCTTTAAGAGGGGCCTAGATGAGTTCTTGAACAATCAGAATAGCCAAGGCTATTGTGATACTAATATCTACAGTTAGTGTTGGTGGTTGTATGTGTGGTTTATGTATGTGGGTGTATGGATTGGTGGGTGTGGGTTGTGTGTGCTGGGTTTACTTGGATGGGTTGAACTTGATGGACTCTGGTCTTTTTTCAACCCTATGTAACTATGTTTACATAGCAAATAATTCATTCTACTATTCACTACTAATTCATTCTAAATTTAAAGTAACACTAAAATTTTTAAGTAAAAAAAGCTATTCTACCCTGCACCAATAACTGCCCTATCCTGCAATCCACTTAGTATTTTAAATGCTTTAATAGAAAATACCTGATAAAACTTGGCTTCCTGTCAATTGAACTACGGCTATAAGGCGAAGGAAGGAGCTGTATCAACTATGCGACGATCGATTGATGGAGCCTAGCCTTCTTTCTGTATAGGAAGGAGTCAAGCTAGGCTCGATCAATCGATCATCACATAGTGGATGCAGCTCCTTCCTTCGCCTTATCGCCGTAGTTCAATTGACAGGAAGCCAAGTTTTATCAGGTATTTTCTATTAAAGCATTTAAAATACTAAGTGGTTTGCAGGATAGGGCAGTTATTGGTGCAGGGTAGAAAAGCTTTTTACTTAAAAAAAATGTAGTGTTACATTTCCTTTAAAATGTTATTCTTGAACCAACAAATGTATTTCTTTTTAGCTGTAATATTGGTGTGTAGGCAGCCATCTCAGTGCATTGTGCCCGAGTCTGAGCTTTCAGAAGAAACCTATTGTTTCTTCTACTCCCATGTAAGGGCCGTGACAGATGGGGAGATTAGTCGCTGCGCGACAAATGTCCCCAACATGCCTACTGAAACTTTGGTGTTTTCGCGCCTCCTATGCCATCCCACCGGCGATTTACATTCTAGCTGGTGGGATGGCATTTCGCCTTCACGGCCTTAACTGGAGGAGACCGAAGTTGACTTGGATTTCTTTTAGGGCTCTGGCACACGGGGAGATTAGTCGCCCGCGGCAAAACTCCCTGTTCGCGGGCGACTAATCTCCCCGAGTTGCCTTCCCCTGCCATCCCACCAGCGAACATGTAAGTCGCTGGCGGGATGGCAGACGCGGCGGCGTGATTTCGGCGCGATTTCGCGCAAATCATCCTGCCGCGTCTGCCATCCCACCGGCAACTTACATGTTCGCCGGTGGGATGGCAGGGGAAGGCAACTCGGGGAGATTAGTCGCCCACGAACAGGGAGTTTTGCCGCGGGCGACTAATCTCCCCGTGTGCCAGAGCCCTTAAGTGCTTTTCTGATATCTACTGGAAGCTGCTATCTTGCTACCTTCCCATTGTTCTGCTGATTGACTGCTGAGAAGTGTGATTGAAGTTTATCAGAGCACAGGTCACATGGCTGGTCACAGGCTTGCAAACTACTAGTCACATATAAAGACTCTGCAAGTAAATTATTATTATTTCAGTAAAAAATATGGGTCAGACATAATTCACGTGATTATTATAACAAAGGCCCATTTTGGTTGCATTCAGGGAAGTTGAACAAGCACCAAAGATTATGCAAGCATCAAACAAGACATTTGGATTCAGATCACTTTCAGACGGAAAGTGATGCACAATCAACCACACAGATGAATATGTTATACACTCATTATAGTCTCTACTCAAATAAGTTTTGATTTTAAATTTTGCATTTTTCATTCATAAATATCATTTTAGATATGTATACTATATACTAGTGATTGCTTCCATAAACAGTGATGAAATGCTTACCAAATGGGACTGCAAAAATGTTTGGAAGGGTTCGAGTGCAGTAAAACATGAAATGAAACTGAGTGGCTGTTATCAAGCAAAATAATGTAGACACTGTTGATCCAAACTGCTTATGAACTTCTTTCTGCAGGGTCCAGAGTGCAAATATAACAGTCACTCCCAACGATCCTCTCACTATTTAGAAGAAAGTGAAAATAATGTTAGTAATTTTAATATTAATTGAGAAACATGTATAATATGCAGAGATTTAACTGGCAAGTTAAAAAAAATGCTTTAGTTTAATTATAATTAAGATTTATTATACAGATGTGCCATCTGAAGCCCTCGGTTCATTAATAATAACAAATGTAAATTAAGTGACCAACCTGTGGGGCTGCTTGTTTGACACCCTGTGACAGGGGAAGACAATGACTGAGAAGACGGCAACATGGCTTATTATTAAAATAAAAGTGGTGCTCCACTTTTAATAAAATTACCCAGATCAAAATAGTTTTACTAGGCAGTTATAAACTCTACCTACAAGTTTTGACTTTTATTTATATAGAAACCCCTGTTATAATTAAATCTGTAAACTGTCAGGGAACATGTCGCTATAGCCTTCAAAGGAACACTAGCTACTCTGGGAATCAAACTGATCAGCTGATTGAGTCTTTAAGAAACCTGTGCAGTGCTTTGATAGTTTAGTTGGCGTTTAAAAAAACAAAATAAAAACCTTTATTCAGACTGAAAGCTGATCAGCAAAGTATCAAATTCATTAACTAATGTAGCACCAGTCCCCTTTTCCAGCAACCCTGACAACACTCACATATTATTCAAGAAACTTTTTAACAGATATCACATAGGGACAGATTTATCAGAAATTGGATATGTGTAGTTTTAAAGGTATTTTCTACCATGACTAAACTCACAAATTAAAAAAGCACAAAGTCCTTATTTATTAAAAAGCGCAAAAAGAAAAATGCAGACATCCAAATCTGTAACATTACTTTAATAGCACAAATTGCTCCCCCCAAAAAAAACTTAAAAAAAAATATCTTGAAGTGCAAGGGCCACAAAAAAAAAAACCTAGGTCAGTTCCCACTGAATTTTACATGGCAAAAAATGTGTTGTTTTAAAGAAAAAAAAAATCTGATTGTAGTGGAAAAAAAAATTGCCTCTAATATACGATAACTGTACTTTGCGATTGTGAAATTGACAAACAACAACATACTTCATTACTATTTAGTCCATGTCAAGACTTTTCCTATAATTAGGGTTGATTTTTTAAACTTTATTTACCCCAGAACACAGTTTTTTTTCCTGAATTCAAAAAAAAAAAGTTTGAGTAGCCTTAATAGTCAGCACAAACATCATTGTCACATATTAGATTTGACCCATTTATTCAATGACTACACCTCTTGCTTCTCTGGGCAAGCTCAGCTGGCCATACACTATTGGTCACCAAATGATGTGCCAATGTGGTCCGTAGCCACCACGAAGCAAAGAAGGATTTTCCAGTTGTAAAAAGGACAGCTGCCACTGACTTCGACATGATCTTGAACTTTTAGATTGGGTTTTTTTCTATTAGATTTGTTGCAGTTTTGTCACATAATAAATTGCAAAAAAATTGTTTTTTTTCTGTGCCAAAATCATTCTTTGGCACAAAAAATATGAATCATGAAAAAAATTGAAGGTTTGTAAATGCCCCCATAAACTAATACGCTTTTGACTAAGCTTGGAGAGGCAAGGTTGGCAGTTTACATTAGCCTGCACCTATAAGGAATGTAATAAAATGGTAGTAAAGGGAAAACATTTGCATAATTACTTGCATTTTTCAGAGTAAATTGCATTTAGGACCTGCTTAGAAGTTATGTAGTTTGCTGGCAGCAGCAGCGCTTTTGTAAACAAAATGCCTCGCACTGTGTGCATATCGTTTCCCAGAGGACCTTTAGCTTTTTCCCAGTAGTTTTGTTGTATTTTTATTACCAATCAGCTGAGAGTAGAACTTTGACACTTCCAAGACAGAGAGCAAGCACACCGCGGGGGCGCTCAGGGCAGAAAGGAAGAGCGGCCCGAGGAACGTCCTTGGCACCACCCCCGGGAAGTCATGATGATCGTACTGTGGATAAAAGCAAAAACTGAGATGTGAGCTGGCATTGGTACAGTCACAGAGCAGCACAGCGCGTCAGTAGCGTTTTACCTTATCCAGATCAAGTGCGTGGTAAAGGATATCATGAGTGGCTTGCAGATTGAAACTCTCCTCCACCTTAGTGAATGGACAGGCCATTAAATGCACAGCAGCCACACATACTAGAAGAAGCAACAGCAAAGTCTGTCTCCCCCTCAGCTTCTTGGAAGCCATGTTTGCTGGGAAGCCACGCCTCCGCGCGGAGGTCAAAGGCAATGAAGCGGCCGGAGCAGGACCCGCGTAAGAACACAAGCCCTTTAGCCTGCTCGCTACCGTTACTGAGTCGCAGAAAAACTGCAGCTCCTACCCATTCCTGCGGCTCAGGTTGAGAGGCTGATGTGGGAGCTGCGGGTCGGTGTGTGAGCGAAGTACGAAATGATTCCTTGCAATAGGCGTTTCAGTAGGCTACGGCTGTGTCTGAGGTTTTGGGAGGCTTATGTACACTTTGTATATCACATGCCCCTTTCTCTTTAGTGCTAAAGCCTGTCTGTCACCAACCAGTCTTTAACAAGGACACGGGTAAACAAGACGTGACAGGAACAAATGCGCTGCTTCCCGGCTACTTCATAGTAATGGGAATTGTTTTTATCCTGAACCTCATATCCATTCAAATAGCCGGGTACCTCTTGATAACACCACTTCGTAACAGGTTCCAGTCCCGGAACCGAATAGTACGCGTGTGGTCCTCATTGGCCCAAGCGTGGCGAGTCCTTATTGGTCCACGCTCCTAGCGGTCGTGTTGGAACACCAATAGGGAGTGTCGGTGAGCCATTTGGGCGGGCTTGGATGCCGGTAGCTGACATGGCCGTGGAACGCTGCGAAAGATGCTGCCATTGAATCAAATGACCTGTGTAAGACTGCCCATTAGGAATAATTAGCACAACTCTGTATCATTACCGACCAAATCCCCTGTCCGTACAGGTACAGCCGCGGCTTTATTGTATACGGAGTGTGTGTAGGCTGCTATGAATGGGAGCAGAGCTTTGCACTTAGCCGCTTGGCTGCTGTTCTGTGTCTTCTGCTCTGCAGCTGTAGCCAAAAAGGAATCATGTGAGACGTGCAGGCAGCTGGTGGACAGGTTCCACAAGGTGAGTACGAGTCTCTCATGTACAGGTTCAGTGACACTGCTGCATACAGAAAGATTTGTTGAAACACTGCTTAGAATGACTGGTGCTGAATTGGACTGCTGTTGCTCTGACAGTCTGTTCACCTTTACATACTAATGTAATTTGTAGACTTCTAACAATACGTGATGAAAGGTCCCATAGCTTTTGGGATAAAGGGTGTCCAGCTGGTTTTCAACTACTCAGGTATAGTGCAGCAACATCTGGAGAGCTGTAGGAACTTCTTTTGTCCTGACAGTACTTTCTTTTTGTTCCTCTGCTCTAGCTGTGGTTCAGTTGGATAGCACAGAATAATCGCCCAAATGTCTGGATCACTGATCACAAGTAATCTAGTTCATCCCAGAATTTTGATCTGGCACATTGATTTCTTGTGCCAGCTTCAGAAGGTTATATGCATTATATGTGAATCTGTCTGTATTTCATTCATAGACAAGAGATAATAATATTTTGTAATATTTTATATTCATAGGTTGTTATTTCAGAATATTTTATATATTGTTAACCATATTGCTTCTGGCTTTCTGAAACAAAAGCAAATGGTCAAATAGGGTAAATCATGTAACATGCTGTAGCTTGCAGTTTGCATGCCCTCACACTAGAGCTGAAACGTTGAATAAATATACATTTGATTTTTTTTCATCAAGACCTGTGAGTGCTGGACTCTGTTGGACTACATTACCTATTGGTTTTCTAAGCACACATATATGTATATATCACCTATATGTTATGTTAATCTCAAGTTTCCATCATCATTGTTTGTGAATGTTTTCCATTTTTATCACCACCACCACTATTTTTTGTCATTTAATTCTTGATAAATAGGATGATGTGTTTATGTTAACAAATTATGCCCTTCTTTTTTCATTCATTTTCTTCAGGGATTAGAGGATACAAGGAAAAAAAATTTTGGAGGTGGAAACACAGCTTGGGAGGAAAAAACATTATCTAAATATGAATCTAGGTATAGTATGATAGGTTATTATGTATAGTTTAACTAAAAAAGTGTATTTAAAGTATATTTGCTGCTCCCAGTATCCTTTACAAGCAAGCATCAATTCACTTTGGTCTTTTACAGTTGCTGTAGCTTAGGCTAATGTCACATAGGAGCCTGCCCTTAGCAAGTTCTAAATTAGTGTCACTTAAGTGACCCCCCCTTTGTCTGTCACTGCTTTTCAAAGTAATCTATTGGTAGTGCAGTGCCTAAAGCAAGTGTAGCAATAATAAACAGATATTTGCACAAGAATGCAAGGGTTTTTGTATCATTTTTATGTGTTCTTTAGGTACCTCTTTTCCCATAGATTACAGATGGATGGTGTAGTGCTACACTATGGGTTTTTTGGTTTTTATTTTTCAAAGTCATTTAACACTGTACACTTAGTATTTTTGTAATCACAAAGTTTCTTCAGAGTTTGGACAAAACACTTGCAGCTTGCTCCCCCTTGGCAAATAAAAGTATTTTCTGTTACTATTGCTTTTTTTCTCATTTTAGTTCTGTCACCTATCTTAAAGTAGATATTTTCTATAACTTAAAAGTGGGCATACAGCTTTTTATACTGGTTTGCCGCTGTATTTAACCCTTTTTCTGACATTGCCATGGACTCTACTTCATCGACTTGGATTTAGCAGTCTGTCAATAACGTTGAATTTGTTTTTTAGTTTTTAAGGTTACATTATGGGAAATCACATTGCTAGGCAACTGTTCCTGTATTGATTCTGTTCCCAGCCTAACTACAGGGAAACGTGTAAAGTGTTACCAGAAAAATAATAGAACATAATTTGCTTTCTTCAATTATAGGTAGAATGCAGACAGCATTATGTGGCCATATTGTTCTGTCACTGGGTAAACAGTAAAATGCTGATCTGCCTGAACATAAGCAACCAGGGAGCATTATCTGCAACAACAATTACATGCAGAAATTGCTCAATTTTCTGTTCACCGTGGATTGCCTGTTAACACAGTACAGGTATTTACCACCCATATGGTGCCAAGTGCTTTCGTGTTTCCTATATCTAACTGGAGCATGATACATCATAAAGGAACAAGACCATAATCTTTGTCACTAATGTGGCTCTTGCTAAGGCACTAATCTGAACATCTCCTGTATGTAACATATACAGTACATGTCCTAACTGCACAAGCATGCATTGAATGCACACACAATTAGTAATAAGCTATCTTGTCATTTTGTTGCAGCGAAATACGCCTTGTAGAAATTATTGAAAATCTCTGTGACAGCACTGACTTCGAATGTAACCACATGGTTGAAGAGCATGAAGAACAAATTGAAAAATGGTGGTTTAAGATGTAAGTTGTAGTGTGGTTTGTGGTTAAGCATACATTCTTCATAATGTAACTCTTAAAAAATGTCGGGGAGTATCTGTTTTGCAGACAGTTGGTGAACCTCCTAAATCAAGACACAGAACTACATAGGTTACACAAGTTTCCCACAGCACCATCAACTCACATTAGGAAAAAAAGCAATTTGCTTACTCTTCCCATCTCTTTATAATTGCATAGCAACTGTTTTAGCACTATTTTATTGTAGGATTTTATATTCCCTTATTCTGTTTAAAGGAGTGCTAAAGTGTAACTAAAGAAGTAGGGCAGAAATGTTGTACATTTTATGTTTTGGGCTTCTGTACTAGCCCAAGGCAACCACAGACCTTTAGCAGGGAACATCTGTGCCTCCAAAGATGCCCCCAGTAGCTCCCCATCTTCTTTTCTGCTGATTCGCTGCACATGCTCTGTGCTGCTTTATGTTACTGATTTTAGGGACCGACTCACAATATACTGTATATAGAGAATATAAATGGCACACTATAAGGCTGATTAGTAAATAACACAGATTATTGGCACATGGCAACTCTGAAACAAGTGTAAATAGCATCAGAATTTAATAATCAGCCCTGTGGCATCAGCTTATTTGACAGACAAACTTCATTTTCTAATTAATAATTCCAGTATGGTGACCCCCTGTGACAACTTTGAAGTACTGGATCATTACTACTATAGAGAAGCTGAACCTTAAGGCTGGTTCAATAAGTTCAGTATATAAAATATGGCATTTCTAGCCATACTCACTTATTGGGTTTAGTTCTCCTTTAAGACTCTTCAATGAAGTCCCTATGGGAGTTTAAAATATTTAGAAAATAAAGGTGCTTCTGCTACTTTTATTTTGCATAATAACATTGGCACTCTGGTCATAATTTCTTTAGTGGAGTGTACTTTTTGGTCTGCATGTGAGGACAATGTGTACATTTTCACTCATATGTCTTACAACAGGTATTCTGAAGAAAATTCATTTTTTTATTATACAAGCCCTGTGAGTTCAGATTTATATGTTGTTCTATAGTTTCTTGATCCTGGAACCCAGGCTGTTAAGGCTTTCTAAATGGAGTGCACAGTGTTTGTTGTTTTATATATACAGGTATGGGATCCATTATCCAGAAACCAGTTTTCCAGAAAGTTCCGAATACCTGTATTGCCAAATTATATAAGTAATTTATTTTGTAAGTGAAGAGTTGTAAACGGCATTACAGAATTAACTACATGTGTAATTTGGCAAGGGGTTTTCAAACATTTGTGCTTCTAACTGCACATAAACGCATGTATAAATTCCCAAATATATTTACACAAAATAAAACATAGCCCTGGGTAGGGGTGGTTCATGTTTACAAGACTTACATTTCTTAAAAATATGCAATGAATAATATTTTCAACAAATTTTTTCTTTTTTTATTTCATTTTTTATATAGCTTCCAAAATGAATTTGTGTCGGTTGCCTTTACTTATATACAGTGGATATAAAAAGTCTACACACCCCTGGTAAAATGTCAGGTTCCCGTGCTGTACAAAAATGAGACAAAGATAAATGATTTCAGAACTTTTTCCACCTTTAATGTGACCTATAAACTGTACCACTCAATTGAAAAACAAACTGAAATCTTTTATGGGGAGGGAAGAAAACCAAAAAAACTAAAATAATGTGGTTTCATAAGTGTGCACACCATTAAACGAATACTTTGTTGAAGCACCTTTTAATTTTATTACAGCACTCAGCCTTTTTGGGTATGAGTCTATCAGCATGGCACATATTGACTTTGCAAGTTTTGCCAACTCTTCTTTGCAGAAACACTTCAAATCTTTCAGATTGCGAGGGCATCTCCTGTGCACAGCCCTCTTCAGATCACCCCACAGATTTTCAATTGGATTCAGGTCTGGGCTCTGGCTGGGCCATTCCAAAACTTTAATCTTCTTCCGGTGAAGCCATTCCGTTGTTGATTTGGATGTATGCTATTGGGTTGTTGTCATGCTGAAAGATGAAGTTCCTCCTCATGTTCAGCATTCTAGCAGAAGCCTGAAGGTTTTGTGCCAGTATTGTCTGGTATTTGGAACTGTTCATAATTCCCTTAACTAAGGCCCCAGTTCCAACTGAAGAAAAACAGCCCCAAAGCATGATGCTGACACCACCATGCTTCACTGTGGGTATGGTGTTCTTTTGGTGATGTGCAGTATTGTTTTTGCGCCAAACATATTTTTTGGAATTATGGCCAAAAAGTTCAACCTTGGTTTTATCAGACCATAACCATAACACCTTTTCCCACATGCTTTTGGGAGACTTCAGGTGTGTTTTTGCAAAATGTAGCCTGGCTTGGATGTTTTTCTTTGTAAGAAAAGGCTTTCGTCTTGCCAGTCTACCCCTTAGCACAGACATATGAAGAATACGGGAGATTGTTGTCACATGTACCACACAGCCAGTACTTGCCAGATATTCCTGCAGCTCCTTTAATGTTGGTGTAGGCCTCTTTGTAGCCTCCCTGACCAGTTTTCTTCTCGTCTTTTCATCAACTTTGGAGGGACGTCCAGTTCTTGGTAATGTCACTGTTGTGCCATATTTTCTCCACTTGATGATGACTGTCTTCACTGTGTTCCATGGTATATCTAATGCCTTGGAAATACTTTTGTACCCTTCTCCTGACTGATATCTTTTGACAATGAGATCCCTCTGATGCTTTGGAAGCTCTCTGTGGACCATGGCTTTTTCTGTGGGATGCGACTAAAAAAATGTCAGGAAAGACCAACTAGAGCAGCTGAACTTTATTTGGGGTTAATCAGAGGCACTTTAAATGATGGCAGGTGTATACTGACTCCTATTTAACATGAATTTGAATGTGATTGCTTAATTCTGAACACAGCTACATCCCCAGTTAGAAGAGGGTGTGCACACTTATGCAACCACTTTATTTTTGTTTTTTTGGTTTTCTTCCCTCCACCTAAAAGATTTCAGTTTATTTTTCAATTGAGTGGTACAATTTAAAGGTCACATTAAAGGTGGAAAAAGTTCTGAAATCATTTATCTTTGTCTCATTTTTGTACAGCACAGGAACCTGCCATTTTACCAGGGGTGTGTAGACTTTTTATATCCACTGTAATCTCTGTAAGATATGTTGCCAACCTGCAAAACTGTTAAAATGTGATACTTTATTTGAAACATTTTATATGATTACTTAAAGCTACAAGATATGTGAATTCAAATGTGCACCAGTGCTGTGGGATTTAAGCTAGCAAACGGCCTTGCTAAAACTAGTAATTTGCATGCATCTTCTCAAAATAGCCTAAAAGCATGCATTTTTCAGCATCTTATAGCCAACATGTTCATAGGTATAAGGGCAAAACATCATAAAATGAATGCTGAGGTACATGGCCTGTAGAGACCCAAAAATGTACCTTTATACTTATATATTTATATGGCTGGTACTTTGGGGGCAAACACAAGCCTCTACAGTATACATACTCATAATTTCAGAATGGGTAAATATATCTAAGTCAAATCAACTGTATTTGCTATAATTTGTTTCATTAAAGACTTTTCACTAATGATCCAATTGGCATTCTCAATTCAGAATGACTTGTACAAGGATCTTTCTGGAATAAATACCATTGAATTTTGCTCCAATCAGCATAATGTGTTTATCATATTATAGCATTGTATGTGACAGACAATAGATGTTGCACCCCCGCCTCTATTCAAGCTTGGTTTTTCCGTCTTTACATATATGGCTTCTTTAAGACCTCTTTTGAACCAGTCTTCCTCCCTGTCCAGAATGTGAACTTGACAGTCTTCAAACATTACTCTTCGTATGCTTTGGGATTGGGTCATTTGGGTGAATCAGTTGCTGTCTCTGTGTGTTGCTGGTTTTAAAGCAGACAGGGACACCCCAGCTACCTATGGGAGGAGCAAGTTTTTTCATCGTGCTTTTCACCTTAATCGGTAGTTTTTGTTAATAACGGATACACATCCCAAAGATGAGAATTACCTCAACGTTTTGGCAACAAAAGGCTTTATTTGCCGAAACATTGGGGTAATTCTAATCTTTGGCAAGTATGTATTAACTTTTTAACGTGAATGTGAAAATGTGAAATTGAAATTGATGGTATTGTATTAAAATGAAGTGATGTTATCTTTCTTGCAAATCTTACAAAAAAGACCAGTACTTTTTTACTACCACTGTGCTAGTGATTTTTTGTGTGCAAGCCCTTATTTGCATAAATTATTACTATAGACAGTAATGGACAATAACAAGTAATCAACAGTTTAGAACAGAAAATATAATAAAATCACTAAGAATGCAATACACTGTGGCACTAAACATGGTACACTTGACATTTCAGCACATTTGTACATTCAGCTTTCCAGGCAGCATGTTTTACTGTTCTGAGATGGAGCCCCAGGGCTCACCTTCTTGCAGCCTATGCAATTATCTCTTTCCTTCTCTAGATGGTCTCCTAAAAGTGGCAGGCCCATATACAGGCTGCAGAATCAGAGCTCTTTTTGGTTTCTGACATGGTTGGCTGTTTGTTTGTTTTTTTTTTTTTTACAATTACAAAATGATAAATAATAATAAATTGTGAGGTATATTGTAACATGTCAGAGTCACTGTAAAGATGATTGAATAATTTGTCTGTATTTAACAGGAAAAAGAAATATCCAGATTTACTAAAATGGTTTTGCATTGAAACTATCAAGGTTTGCTGCCCACCTGGCACTTATGGACCAGACTGTTTAGGTAAAGGCATATGTAACTTTTTAAAGAAAGGCAATTTACCTGTTATGTTCCTTAAGAGAAGTTTGTGCTTTGACTTTCATGTTCTTTTCTTGTGAAACCATGTAGTTCTACATGAGACCCACTGGTAGTAGTGTTTTTCATACTTTCCTACCTTCTGTTTTCCGTACAAAGAAGAAATTGAAATGTTGCTTGTGGCTCAGTGAATTTGATTATAATAGGTTACAGCATGAATGACCATGGCTATAAGGGCAAAGGATGTTAGACTTATAGGTAAAAAGTAATTAAGGTTTTAGGGGCTTAGCTGCCCAAAATAGAGGTAATTTGTCATATACAATTATATACAGGGCCGAATTTATTGTACATACACCTTAGGGCTCTGGGGTGCCTATGTAAAAATAATCATTTCCCCTTCAGAAAAAAATAAAAAAAAGGGGGCAGAACTGAGGGCAAGGGGGGCAGGCTAAGGTCTGGTGCCTAAACAAAAATGTCATCCTCCATCTCAGATCAGGATAAACATTTAGCAACCATTCTGTCCTTTTGTTTAAATTTAGGTAGATGCTTAATTGATTAGTTCATGCTAACTACTTTAAATTTTACCCTCAACAATGGAAGTAGTTTTATCATACTGTACTGTACTGTCCAGTGCAGGGAGTGATAATATTTGATTAGTGAGTTTGTCTCATGGGTGTTAGAAAAGCTGCCTGGTACGGTCATCTTAAAAGGTAATGTATAGGAGGAGATAATGCCTCAGGGAGGGCGATCAAGAATAGTTTTGCTGGGGATTTGGAATTCAAAGCTGTACGAAGTAATACAGTTACGCACTATGGCTAATGCCACACAGGGTAGATTTTCTGCCTGCAGATAAACTTAGGCCAAGAATCCACCCCTATACTTCAAAAATAAAATTGGCAATTTTTTTCTGGGTGGTGAATAAAAGCAGAGCGATAAAATTCTGTATGTGCAATTGTTTTAAAGGCTCTGTTGGTTTTTGTCCTTTCTCAGCCCAGGTATTAGTAACACTAAGAGCAGCAAAGTGTGGGTAAGCTCACAAATAAATGAACAAATATTATCTTTATATTGGTATTTTTCTGAAAGTACTGAACTAAATGAAACTTTGTCTTTCAGCTTGTTTGGGTGGTTCAGAACGGCCGTGTCATAACAATGGTTTTTGTACTGGTGATGGCACAAGAATTGGAGATGGATCATGTCAATGTAAAGCTGAATACACAGGACAATTTTGCCTAGAATGTGCAGATGGATACTACAGTTCTGAAAGAAATGACACACATTCAACATGCACTGGTAAATAATCTGCAATCATTTACTGCAGTAGGTCAGGAGGTACAGAGCATTAGGCTTAGAATTTCAGGCAATTGATGAAGTAGAGTTAAGGGCAATGACAAACAGAGACATTTTTGACCA
This sequence comes from Xenopus tropicalis, assembly GCF_000004195.4. Lineage (NCBI taxonomy): Eukaryota > Metazoa > Chordata > Amphibia > Anura > Pipidae > Xenopus > Xenopus tropicalis. Next base: position 72,467,985 of record NC_030679.2, on the reverse strand, counting down.
TGTTAAAAATTTGCTAACATGGGTGACATATCTCCCCAAAAATGGCTCGTCCTTTGCTAACATTGTAATTACTGCATGTAAATAATACTACTTCGTTGATTCGGCTTAGTCATGGGAAAATGCTAAAGCAGGCATTTCCTTGTGATTACGCTGAATTTCTGCGAGTAATGTAATTTATTTGTGGCAATTACAATGTTAGCAAAGACCAAGGCATTTTCGGGGAGATTTGTCACCCACGTTAGCAAATTTTCAACAAATATCCCTGTGTGTAATTGCCCTAATGTTGCACAGTAGGCTTTCTATATAGACAGTTGTGTTACCATGGCTGTAAAGGGTCCTACCTCTATAGTAACAGGGGACCTGCAAGTGGAAGCAGTGGGTAACCCACAATGCATGCAAAATTATGGCTGACCCACAATTTTGCATGCAATATGGGTTACCCACAGTTTTGTGCAAGGGGGGCCCTGGTTACATCTCCTGTATCCAGATAAGAAGTACATTCACACTTTAAAATTAGAAAATGTCAGAATAAGGATAGAGTGCACTTCATATATTCTTTGTGTAAATATACACAAGCTACACACCCACCTAACTAGAAATACAATTATATACCAAATATCAGCATGCATTTTTCCATGTAAAACTATTCACACAAGAAAAGAAAAAATCCATGATTCTGGTCAGAACCATTAATACGAAATACAGTGAATTTAAGTTTTTAGTGGGTGCTTCTGTGACTCGGTTTTCCTAGGAATGTCTGTCTTCTGAGAACATTATCTTTTTTTTTTTTTAATTAAGAAGTTGAAAATACTAACTACATGCATATCTTGCCCTGGGTCTGTAGTGAATTGCAATTAGCTGCTACTAGATAGCAATCTGCAAATAATTTCTTGCAGAGTGATCTTGAATATGCTGACCCTGTTGTATAACATTTATGTTGCACAGTTTAAAGCTTATGATTTACACAGAAAAGTACTGTATCTAAAACAAATCAGACTCCTCTGCTTATATCCTCTGAATGTTTAAAGCTTAAGTTGCTTTACCTTATTTCGCTGTTTTGTTTTTTTTTCTGTATTTTACAACTTGTTTCCTGGTTGCATAAAAGCTTAAAATGCAGGTTTGACTGTATATATTTCAGATAAACTAGTTAAATTATCATGATTGTTATGCATACAAATACCTCTCTATAAACTTTTGCAAAGCAAAAATTATTTCAGGCATAGATGTACTTTGGCGGGTTGATATTGGTCTCTGAAAATTGTTACAATTTGCCGTATTTATCTCACAACATTTCTTACATGCAGTTTCTGAACAGTTTGATGCCGAATATGTATAGATTTACCAAAGAATGTGATATGTATGGACTCCAAATTAAAAACAGTGCATATGAATTTTCTCAGCTGCCAACTCAGCTTCTGCAAACAAGTGCCCTTGCTTTTGTGTTATGTATTTTGACACCCCCAGAAAACAATATATTTTTAGAAATTACATTTTCAGACAAATACAAAATAGACCAAACTACCAAATGGCAAAGCTTCCTAAAGTTTTTTTATGTTTTGATGGCATTTCTGAAAATCACCTAAAAATTTTGCACTTGCACTGTATACTGTAAATAAATAATATATAAAAGATTGGTTTAGCTTTCTAATAGATTATTGTTTATGTCCATTATATATTTATCATTTTTAATTGTTTCTTAATCATTTAAAAAAAATAGTATACCCCTACATACATACAGAAAATCCCGCCTCTTTATTGACTCCTGCTAACAAACCAGTTACATCAAAGGGTGACTGGAGTGGTTGTATACAGGTAATCTAATTATCTACCTCACAAGGACCAAACATGGAGTAGCTTCAGTTTCCTTGTTTGACCTGTTTAGCTCAAGAAATAACAAAAACCATAGATTTTTCTTTTTTTTTTAATTAAAATAGGCAAAAAGTTTGTTCCACACAAGCCCTATTAATTGAGCCCATGTTATACTGTCCTTTTAAATACCTTGTACTATGTTGTTGGCTGCATTCATATTACTATTGCAGGAAATGCAGATGACATTGCTAATTATCCACATTACCAATATATCCACAGCTTGCAACCAAGCATGTCAAACTTGTAATGGCCCATCTAATGAAGACTGCAAGGAATGTAAAAATGGATGGTTAAAAGATGGAGGAAAATGTGTAGGTATGTGTTTGTATAACAAGGCCTTCTGTGCATTAACGTAAATATCATTAGTTTTACCATTATTATAGATGCATAATTTAATTTACAACAACATAGGTATCTGTTTTGCCATGGTAAAATTTCTGGTGTACCAAGCAATGTCCTGCAAAATATATAATATGTAAGGTAAATATGCTACAGCAACATGAAATGTAACCGACACAAGCAAATTTTACATGCACTGGAATTATTATAAACATTTTTACTGCGATAGATTTGAGAGTTGCAGAACTACATAGAATACCATTTTTCTTGCTATAACAGAGTAAAAATTAAAAGGGCAAGTAAATCCTCTTTATGAAGTACTATGGCAGTGGTTTCTAAAATAGGGGGGGTCATAGATACTGTACATCTGAAAACCAAGCTTGACAGTTAGTTAGGGTGCATTTTGGTGTAAAACCTTATTTGCTGTCCTAAATGTTCTTAAAATGATGACTGAATGGCTAAAAAGGTAATCCTATAAAGGCTGGAGTGAATGGATGTCTAACATAATAGCCAGAATACTACTTCCTCCTTTACAGCTCTTGAAGGTGGTAGCAGTCAGTGATTTGAGGGTGGGGGGGCATATGGGGACATAACTGTTCAGTTAGTTTGCATTTGAATCTGAGCTGTGTGCTCACAAACTAACTGAATATTTATGTCCCATGTGCCTCACCCCCTTCAAATTAATTGACTAACTAAGAGGTTAGAGAGCTGAAAGCAGGAAGTAGTGTTCTGGCTATTATGTTAGACATCTGCTCACTCCAGACTTTATAGATCTATACATTTTTGCCTTTAAGATGCATAGAGTTGCTCTGTTAAGAGGCCCTATAACAAGGCTGCATATGAACATTTGGGTTTTTTTGGTCCCATCAACCATTCCCCTTGGTTTCATACAGAAATCTACAGCTGAGCAGTTTTAAAACATTGTAATAAAAAGCTTTATGTGGTGGTAATTTAATTTGTTACAGAATTGTTAAAGGTAAACTATACCTTTAGAATAAATACTTAACCAACAGATTTATATCATAATAAGTGACCTCCTAAAGATTCTTACCAATCTACCATCTATCCAATCTATCCGTATATTGCCACTATTTTGTTAGGTGTGCTCCCCCAGTGATCATCCTACTAGAAATAATGCAGCTCTAACTGTAACAGGGAGAAGTGTGGGAGTAAAAGATTGGCTGGTGTGACCTAACATTCATGTGTGCCCTTAGTTTGTTTTTGTGCATTGTGCCTCATATAAGCCAGAAGGCAGACTTAGGTACAGTAAATGGTTTACCTGTTTGGCATTTTCCTGTGTCACATACAACTAGAAAAGTACATTTTTATGAAAAGGCTTTATTTATATGAAAAAGTGTTATATTTTAGCTGGTTGATATATTTGTATAGAGACCTTTATATGGGCAGGATATATTTTCCCTTTAATATATGTAACCGATACATTACACAGCAAGCACTAACAAAGTGCTTGTATTTTCCTAATGCTATTGTCTTTTTTTGAATATAGACCTAAATGAATGTGCCTCAGAAGAGTCCCCATGCAAGGATAACCAATATTGTTTAAACACAGAAGGCTCCTTTTTGTGTAAAGGTTTGCATTATTTATACTATACTATATATATAGTATATATATTTGCAGCTGTGGAAAAGATGCATATGGTTATCACTATGTAGTAACATTTTTGTTTATTTTAAGGATGTGATAAAAGCTGCATTAGCTGTTCTGGGGAAGGTCCTGAAAACTGTAAGGACTGCGCTACTGGCTATGTTTTGCTAGATGGAATATGCATAGGTATGTGTCCAAGCATTCTAAATAGAAGCACAACTTCTCTCTTTTTTCTTAGCCTGGAGAACAATCATAATGCAGAAAGCAGTGTTCAATCATAATAGTCTCTGTACATAATGTCTAATCTCACTAACTATCATGAAGAACAAGACCAAGCAGTGCAGGGAAGAATTTCTGCGGGTGCTGGATACTATTAATCAGCAGCAGCTGGTTAGCAGAAATACCAATTCTATTTTATTGCTTTGGTTTGTCTTGCGTGTTTCTGGGAAGACAAAGCACCGTACATAAAAGATATTGTAATCTCTATTTGACTGTATTTAGCAGATAAAGGCACAGAGGATCAAAAGGAATAGCATACTATATAGTAATATATACTTATTTTTTTTTATTCATTCTAGATGTTGATGAATGTGATGCCTCAGAAAACATTTGTGTGCGAGAAAATGAAACCTGCTTGAACACTGCAGGCAGCTACAAGTGCATATGCTCAGAAGGCTTTGAAGACAAAGATGGAAACTGTGTGAAAGTTATGGAAACAGGTAAGACCCTAAATGTTGTTATCCCCAGACATAATAACATGATAGTGGCAAGTTTGTGAGCATTGCTGGTTAATGGAACAGGCGGGACTTGAACCTTTTGGAACACTTTTGTATGTTGGTATATGAAATGATTGGTATTTAGATTGCAGCAATCTGGGAACAGATCAGCTTGTTGGTAGCCTCTTTTCCATTACAATCTGGGGGAGTCACACTGCCTACAGTGTTTTCTTTAACTCTTGATTACAAAATGCTACCTCCTTATTGTTTGCTATGGGCTACTAGATAGCAGGCAACTTTTCACATTTTATTATATTAACTATGGATTTATGTGTACATATCATAAAACCAGCTGTCATATTTACATGAAAAATCAAGATTCACAGGCCCTTAAAGTTGATGGTGTTTGGGGCAGGTCATGGGGTAACTAGGCATAGCCAGGGTGGATCAGGGAATTTTACTGAACTGGCTTACTGAAATGAGGCATGCCCTTTGTATGAAACACAGTGTAGAACTTCCCTCAAATGAGCAAGCTAATCTTGTCTTTATTTGTGTGTGTTCACAGAAGGTGAAATGGGGACATCAGAAAGCGACATTAATATTTTAGAGACTGCACATGAGGACCTCTGATATTCACCAAAGACATTACATTCAATATTTTAAGTTATTTCAATCTAAACTACACTCTACAAAGAAGGTATATATATGTTTGTTAAAGAAGTAACAACTGAGATTGGATGTGCCCTAAAAAAGCTGCATATGTTTCTTAATACAACAACGCAAGAGTCAACCTATATTTTCATACAATACTTTGTAATAAACTTGTTTCATTCTGTGACCATGTATTGCCTGGTTCTACCTACTATAAACATACATGTCTGGGAAACACTAGGAACAGATATTGCTGAAACTTTTTTATTCTTTAATTATTTGATTGTTCGCTCTAAATACTGTTTCTTTAATGCCACCACTTTTTTCTTTTTTTTTTCCTTATTTTAGACAGCAGAACTGATATTATCTCATGGATGGGCAACAACTGGTAGTCAAATTTACCAATGAAGCCCCACTTTGATGAACTGGGGGTGATTGGTTTTTGTATTAATGCCATAGAAGAATAATGACAATCTCTCCTTGAACCAACAGGGAAAGTCTACCTACTGTTTTCATAACTGAAAAAACAAGTATTTCTTGCAAGATTAAAATTCTATTAATTTCAGCAAAATTCTTCACTAGTTACAATCTGTTAAGATGTGGCAGTGATTGGATTTTAACAGCTGTTGCCCAAAGGGTGAGACCCATTTTAACCAGTATCTTTTTTTTTCCCCATTCATCTTGTGGTTTAATGGGCAATGAAATAACTAGTCCTTTCCACCTTGACCAAAGGAATTGTTCATTTAGGCAATTTCTCTTCTCCCTAGAATATAAAACTAGAAATGACTGCAGAATAAATTTGCACTGCAGTGTATATAAAACTATTGTTTTGGTTTGACTGAACCATGCTCTGTCAAAAATGATCCTGACATTAAGTGTTACCCAGAGCACCCCTTGGCTGACAGTTATACCCTGGTGACTTTTTCAGAAATATATCTTGACAGTGTTTAGGGAACTGAAGTATATACAGGGGAGCACCCCCACCCTGAACTCCTGCAAGTTACCTCTCCTGTGCTCAGGCCAGGTGAAAGGGAGCCATTGTTAGTGTAGGTCTAAATGTGATGCACAATACAGTGCATGTTCAGGAAGCTGTGAATTAATGGGACTTTTGCTAATGATGGATAACTGGGTTATATAACACCACAAATGTAAATTCTAGATTAAATTGTGTATTTATATCATAACTGTTGAAAGGGTAAGAGCAGTTTTATTTTATGTTCTAATGTTCATATGTTCTAATTTAACTGGATTAAACTTTTATCAAGAGCAGAATAGGGGCTATAGATAAAAAATGCAACTGAAATCGGCAAAAGGCAATACCATGAATAAACACTTGATGGCACCAAAACATAATCTGAAGGTGTAGTGATTCAGTAAAAAAGTACAAATCCGGTCTGACATTTCATTTGCTGTTACAGCCATGATTCAGCCTGCTGAAGCACAAGGTGGATATCAATGGATAGTAAAAAGAATCCCCCGATATGACTATAACGTGCAATATTTCTATTAAGATCTGTTCGGTTGTGCCATATCTGCCATTTAAAGGTAGATCAAAAAGCTAGAGAATTTAAGAGATCAATAAAAAGTAACCTCTCCTTCATTGGTCGGGTGGTTTGTCCAGTATATAAAAGCGTGCATGGACACATAATGGCATACATTGCAAAAGGAGTCAAACTCTTAAAATAGCCATGTATTTTAAAAGGCATTCCTTTCTGTGGATCATAAATAACTGGGCCCTTCAAACAATTTGACCAGCTGCAATTCAAGCACAGGAAAGTCCCGTGCTTAGCTGGTAAGAGCAGCTGCTGTTCCCCTTTATTACTGCCCAAATCTGGCCTTACTAACCTTGATCCCAGTTCTCTTGTAGGACATTAATGGTAGTTTTTTGGAACACTCCACATCAGGGATGCCCTTTTTTAACACCTTGCAGTGTTTATGAATAATATTCACCACCTGTGTACTGATAGCACTATAAGTAGAAACAAAAGAGATACAATTCATTTGTTGTCTTACGCAGCTCTGTAATAATCCAGTCTCTCCGATTGTCCAGTCTCAATATTTTGGTCTTGTAATTATTTCTTTGGAAAACCTCTTTCCTGAAATTTACATTGCAACTTATCTAATCATTAGCATAGAATCCTTTCCTCTCCTACTATATGCTTTACCCTCCCAAATTGAGACTTGGGTAATGACTTTTTCACTCGCGTTGGATAGAAAGATTTGTAATGCAATAATATATTCTTGTCTGTGGGTTTAACATACAGATCAGTGGAAAGGGTATCGCCAATCTTGTATACTATGGTATCCAAAAACCTAGTTTTGGATAATGCGAGTAGTTAAACCGAAAGCAAAATAACTTCAAATTGATTTGTGAGAAGATCTCCTCCAGGGACTAATGTGGCTCCATCCAGATCATGAACACATCGTCAAGCAAAGTGGAAAGGATGTCCTGCCAGATATAAAGTACAGACTTCCCCCATGCTTCTGCACACTGCTGCCTGCACTTCCTTAATAGGCACAACGGGTGTTCTGACTCAAGAAAACTTAGGTGCAAGCATTTTATGCATGCACCTAAGCATTTTGGCATTTGTGCATGTGTTGGGTTGCCTGTACAATTGCTCTACATCATTAAACCCAAATACAGGTATGGGACCTGTTATCCAGAATGCCTGGGACTTGGGGTTTTCCAGATAAGGGATTTTTCCATAATATGGATCACCATACTTTGCTTTCTAGAAAATCGAAATCATTTAAACCTGAAATAAACTCAAAATTATTTTATTAGCCACAAATAAGGATTTATGTAGCTTAGTTAGGATCAAGTATAAGTTCTGTTTTATTATTACAAAGAGAAAGGACATTATTTTTAATAATGAGATTTATTTGCTTAAAGTTGAGTCTATGAGAGATAAACTAAACTCCAATGTAATTTGGAGCTTTCTGGAAAATAGTTTTCCAGATAATGGATCCCATACCTGTACACGTATTGTTTCATAAAACTTTTCATATTATTTCTTATTCACAAAATAATGTACAATAATAACTGCATTGTCATAGTACATAAGGTTTTAACTTGTGTTTCCATGCCACCTGTTAGGAAAATAAGGAGCTGCTATTGATCACCAGGGAGGCATGTGCAACAGAAATGACATTTTTATAAACTTGCTGCATGGATCAAGGATGCACCAAATACAGTAATCACTGTTGAATTCTGCTGTTTAGGTCAACTACTGAATCCTCTACCAACATGTATTTCAGTTCTTAAATAGGTTACAGCTACCAGGATATCCTAAGCTAGTAGGGAAAATAACCTTGTGTGTCTCATCTTCATGATTCCTAGGAATTGGTGGTGCAAGTAATGAAGGTATTAAGCATGAAGTTGGCACTGCATGTATCCTGCCATATGTTCTGGGGTTATTACACATAGAATTGCCATTATATCCTGCCATGCATTCTCAGGGAAATATACATGGACCTGGCATTGTATTTAAATGCCATGTGTTTTGGGGTATTAAATGAAAATTGCCACTGTATTTATCCTATTGTGTGTTCTGGAGGAAAATGGCACTACATTTGTCCTGAAAGATGTTGTAGCACCTATTTTCTATGAAATTGCCCTGCATTTATCCTACCCATGCTTTCTGAGATATTAATATGTGGAACAGGCCTTGGGATACTAAGCAGGAATCTGTGTAGGAAATGCCTCTACCAAGCCAATATACAGTGTAAGAAATCTGAGATAGGATCTCTAATAATGGGCAGCCTCTCTGCAATGACACTGCTTTTTAAAGGGAATTTCAGAAGAGCTAACACTCATGCATTAACTTTACAGATGGTGTTCCATGTGTGTTGTAAACTTGACAGGAAATGGCAGCATGCCAAGAAGAAGCTGTGTTTTTACTTTGTCCCGTTATCTGTCTGAAATGGAATCCATGTGCTTGGAAATACATTTATTGTTAAATGTATAGGTTTTCCATTGATTATATTAAGGTTACCAACCATTGGGTTTTTCTGTGTAGCTTATTATGTATGTGATACCACTGTTAATGCTTATGGAAATATTTACCTATTTACCCTTCTAATTATGTACCAGTGAAATGGTGCATTGTAGCTGACACAAAGAAGAAATTATAGTGTACTTATTCCTGTATAGTATTAAACTATCAAGCTTATCTAGATAGGTGACAAATGATAACATTGTTTTAAATTATAACTGCTGGAAATGTGAAGAAAAAACAAAACTTTGTATTGACCATGCATTGGATTCCACAGAAACTTGGCTTAGAAACAGTAGCAGATGTTGAATGTGCAAAGAAAAATGTGCTAAAGGAAGTGCACGCAGCCTGTCTGTTTGCCGTGCCACAAGGACAGAAAAAAACGGAGTATGACTTATGGTTATGAGATTATATGCTGCTAAAAGATTGCATTTGTTGTTGCAAGAAACAATAGTTAAAATTAAGTATTACATCAATTGAGGATATGTCTTTGGCATGATTAAACTCCAGACTTGGAAAAATGTTGCATAATTGTTAATACTGTACTGCAAAATCATGGCCATTTGCCTGATGCCAGATGAATCCTCTTGCTCACAAACTATTCTGTTATGTTTCAAGATCTGTGCAATGTGTTCCAACTCAATAAGTCAGTTAGCTGCCAGATAAGAGAGGGAATGTGATAAATCCTCTTTTAGCTGTAAGGAACTTTTTTAAAAAAGATTTTATTCAAGGTTTTAAATGCATTAGATTTTTTGCTTTCAAGCCTCATGCAATCTATAGATTAGAATGCAAAGAACAACATGAAAATCAGAAAGTATTGCATAGCAATATGAGATATTCATGCACCCGGTTAATTATACAAGGGATAGAACTACAAGTGATATACTGTGCCCTGCCAAATTCATTTTTCTGGGTCGTCTTAAAATTTGTACATTCCCCTATTTAAACTGTATAAGCTGCTTGGCAAGGAGACAGTATAAATCACCCAACAAAGGGCAGTAAAATACCGCTGAGAGATTATGCTACTTCTGAATCAAAAGGAGTAGTCTATCTTTTAAAATGCCCTTGTGGGAAATTATCTGGGCCAAATTATGAGGTTAGTGAAAATCAAAATAAAAGAACATAAGGGTGATATTAGAAACTTTAAAATCAATACACAGACCAATACATGTGTGGCACGTCACTTTCATAATTATAAACACAACCACTCTCAGTTGAAATGGAATGTATTAGAGGTGGTTAAGAAGCCGCTAAGAGGTGATAGTAAGCTAGAGCAACAGTGGGGCAATAACAGAGTCTCAAAGTAGCTAAAGGGATCAAGTGATGAGGTTTTGTTAGCGTAAGAGCCAGAAGAATCAGAAAAAAGAGAACCATCATGTATCTTAAGTACAGATTCCAGGAGAAGGAAGAATTTAAATATGTAAACTTTAAATACAGTTACTTAACAGAGAACATATAAGAGAACATGTATCTTCTCCTCCAATATTGGGTACTGTGTGATATCCTAAAGCCAAAATAACACAGTAATCTCCGTATGTAAGACAACAGTGTGATACCTGGTATAATGCAGGTTATTGGTGAATATCTCTTGCATCCATGCAGCAGAATTCTCATTGATGAATTGTTTTCCATGTGTAAGTTTTATTAAATTACATTAATCAAATTCATTTTTAATTAACTGAATGCATTCATTTTTATTAACTACTTTTATTACATTTTTGTCAACTTCAAAAGAGAACAAGGAGGCACAGTAGGACAGCTTTACAGTTGGTTTTGGTGTCTCTTTAAAAACTGGCTCCTGTCTGCAATGATTTTTAGTTTGGATACAGGTACATCTTATTTTTGGAACATATCTATAAGTCACTAACATATTTCACAGCACTTTATGGTAAGAGGGCGTATACATCGAACATATAGATTACATACAAAAAAAATACAACTGATATAAGACATAAAGAGGGCCCTGCTCAATAGGGTTTACAGTCTAAAAGACATCGTACTAAAGTAAACAGCTTTTATAAATACAATTATTCTGACTTGCAAATCATTTCTTTAACGTCCAAATATTGTGTCGTTATATTGGATACTGTATACTTGTTGTTAATTCAACAGTGCTAAAGCAATGACGCACAAAAAGCTTTCAGAACTGTTTAGTGTAATCTGAGATTAGTGCATTTCCTCCGTGCAGCAATTATCATGGTACTTTGTTTATTAGAGGCTGCAAACAGTTACGTGAATTCTGAACTCACAAGTACTGGAGATGTCATTTTGGGAGGTAATAATAATGAATCATTTATTTTTCTTTTTCAAAAATCTTTATGGATTGGTTTGTTCTTTAAGGCCAATGTCTCAATGTTCCAAAAACAAGCAGAACAATGTGTTCCTTCTCTAAATACCAATAAAAACCTTGATATCCCTTTGTTTGCAATATTTCTAATTATGTTGTATTAAGGAGTATCTATCTAATCTATCTATCTATCTGTCTGTCTGTCTATTTACCTGTTGGTCTGTCTGTCTATCTATCTATCTAGCAATCTCTCGCTGTCTTCTTGACAGACTTTGCAATTACATGGCTTTTTCTTACTTAACTAATCATTTCAACACATTTTGGTTGAATGAATCACAGATCGAAGTTTCAAAACAAAATATCATTTTATGCTGTTAAAAATATGAAAATACCATCAACATTTCACTTTTTGCTTGCTAGGCTGACATCTGCTGTATGTGAGCTTTCTATAAGAATAAATGTAATCTTCCAGGCCAGGAACACTGTGTTCCCTCATAGAAATGCATTCACCTTGCATATTTGTCAGGTCTGAGACTTGCCGTGCCCAACATTTTAAATGTGGAAATCTTTGTGTCAGTGTTTGATATATGCCTTGCTATGATATGCTTAGGCTTGAAATTTGACAAAACAGAATATACTTTATTAGTGAAAAGCAGCAATATTACAGACTGGCTGAAAATTTCTGTTGCATATACAGGTCCTTTCATTGCACTGGCCTGACCTTACAAAATGGGAGTGTGTTATACTTGTCTCACCTTCACACTCAAGCAGGTTTCTAGTGAACTGGAGAAGTATATAGGGTCAGTAAGAGACAGTTATAAACTGCTGTCTTGTTTGGTTGCTGCACAAAATGAATTATAGGATAAGTTGTTAGAAATACAACTATCAGAGGATATGGGGAGCAATGGCACCCACATTTGCTGCACAGGTTTTTTTGATAAACCCTTACCTCTGTCCCAGCTGATACCTTAGGGTAGTGGTTGTTAAACTTCAAGCACATATATAAGAAAACATCAGTATTTTAGTTATTCAGACATAGTTCCAAGAACATCTAGGTTAGTATACAGTATATGGTTTACCCCTAAATCTCACCCTGACTGGCCTTTAGCCCTGGCTCTCAGGTATATCTAGAAAAGCAGATAAACATTCTCCACAAATGTGCCCCCCTCCCTCACTGCTACATGTCATAGCTATTTATAGCAATGAGTGCCATTTCCATTCCAGGGGTGAAAGAACTAAATTTATTTTGCAGGTTTGCGTGATGGCTGAATAACCAGAACATCTTTTACTATTATTTTGGACAGTCCTAGGATTTTATTATTAACTTTTCAAGGCTTGACTTGCCAAAGGAGGCTTACACTGAGCTAATGAACAAATATGCAATAGAATCACATGCCATACAAATAAGGCTGATCTAACAGCTTAGTCCAAACCATAGTATAATCAGGTTATACAAATCCCTTAAAACATTCAGTATACTCTGTAAAATACTAATGTCGCTTATCTGTGTTTCTGAGCTAAATAACCAACAATTTGCTTAAAAACAAGATAGCAGAATAATAACAAACAAGATAGCTAGAATACAATTTTAGACAAACAGAAATGATATGCCTCAAGTTGGGTTTTTTATACTAGAGAAAAAAAGGAGAGATACATACGTATAAATATATAAGTAGCAGATGTCAAAATGAAAGACAGGAAGCTTTATGTTAAGGTGCAAAAAGAGTGTAACAGCAACCCTCATTGGGCCAACCCTCCAAATGGCCCTCCCAGTACATGCCCGCAGTCATACTACAAACTTCCATTCATTTTCTATCTTTTATCATCAAGTTGCAAGTCTCCAATAGACCCCCTGCACCCCTGCAGTGTCCACTGCAAAGTGCTTATTATCATATCACACATATTTAATGCCATTATAGGTATTATCATTTTTGGGTACTTTACTTTACATTATTTTGGGTAGGCAACCAACCAATACTTCCTTATATATGGTAGTTGGAATTTTTTGGGAAGGATAAGCCTCCTTACACATTAATTACTTTTATACTATGGAATATATTTAATTTAATGCAAAATTTGTACAGATTCATACCTGTACTCAGCAGCATAATGAAGTGCAGTGTGTGCCAGGCCCCTTCTAAGACTCTTTGCATGGTGGCCTGGCACAGACTGCAAAATATGTGCTCCCCTCTCTGTTACCACTCACATGTATGTGCTTGCGTGGGAAGGCAGCGCATATTTTCTCCGTGGAAAAGTGCCTAGTAATGAGCAAATCTGTCCCGTTTGACTTGACCAAAAAGTTCATGAAATGACGAAAATTCACAAAATGCATGGGTAACAATTTTTTTTTACCATGCACCTTTGGAGTCTATGGGTGTCTTTTTGGTGAAATATTTTACTAAAAGTGATTTAGAGGTAGCTGACCCTGTGGTCCGGACCCCCCAATCACCAGCATCCCCCCCCCCCCAACCACAGAGTCTGCTTCCTCTATAGTTATGCCACTGCCTGTACTCTTAATTTTCACTTTTCACTACTATTTAGGGCTCTGGTACACGGGGAGATTAGTCGCCCGCGGCAAAACTCCCTGTTCGCGGACGACTAATCTCCCCGAGTTGCCTTCCCCCTGCCATCCCACCGACAAACATATAAGTCGCCGGCGGGATGGCACACGCGGCGGCGCGATTTCGCGCAAATCGCGAAAAAGACTCGCGAGATGATGTGTGCACGATGTGTGTGAAATCACTTTCGGGTATCGCAGAAAATATAGGCATTCCCCCCGAGTACCAGTGCTGTCAGGTTGACAGCTCTGCAGTAGCAATGCACCAAATACTCTATTTTGGGATTCACCCAAATCACAAATATTTCATAACGGATTTGGATAAACCCTGAATTGATTCCAAACGCTAATTTACATATACAAATTAGGGCACGGAAGGGGTAAAAAGTAATATTCTTGTTCACGCAGCTATGTATGCCATCCTACAGCTGCCCCTCTGGCAATTGCAGAATCTCCAGATTGCCAGTCCTAGGGCTTTGGTGTGACATGGGTGATCGTAACATCAAGCTCTTACTAGAACAGACCTTTAAAAAAATACTGTAACAAAAAGCTGTGTGTAAAGCATTTCATGTACCACAATATGTACGGCAATATTAAAAGGAGATATAATGGAGTGATTACTTATCTTTTCTATAGCTATATCATTTATACGTTTGTGCATTAAATAGGAAATATTCCAATTTTCACCAGTAGAGGTCACTCATATACAAGTATTTATCATTGAATTAAATGGCAAAAGCTAGTTTATTGCGGTTAAATCACAAAAACTGCCAAAAATAGCCGACCAGGTCAGGGAGATTTCAGTGTTTGCTATGTGTTATCTCTCTGCAGATGGATTTAAGTATTTGATTTTCATCAAGTCTGAAGTCTGGCTGCTGACACAGTCTGCTTGACCTACTAGAACAATGTCACTGTCACCACGACCATTTTCTGAAAAGTTATTTGCCTTTTTCAAACTAAGTAATAAGATTAACATTGTATGCTGTAGTTTAACTGTTGTATTTACTCCTGCAGGTTGCTTTCAGTATTTATATTCTCTTATATTTCTGTAGAAATAAAGTAAATACATTCTTTTAAAAAAAATGATAACTTTTAAACCAATGGGCATTGATTACAAAAGTCAAGAATTACCCCAGAATTTATGCCAAAATCATTCACTTCAGTGGACTTGGATGAAATAAGAGAAGAGCTCAGCTTAACCACTTGTTAGTTGTAGTAAATGACACTATTCATTAAAGGTAATTGTGCCCAAACACATTTCTTGCACTTCTATATAGTTGCAGTCAGCGCCAATGCATCCATCCCAGCTTCTGTTCCCAATTGTGTGTAAATTTATTGATATAGAGCAAGGCTGTCCAAGTGGGCTTACGGCCCCCCTCAGCGTGGTAAATGGTATCAGTTCTAAGATTAACTGCCCCCCTGCATTGCTCACACCTCAAATTCAGGCTGTAAACATTTGTTTAAACATGTAATCCCCTGTACTGTTCACACCTTTTAATACCTGCATAGTCCACCCCCTGCATTATTCACACCTCAGACTCAGACGGTAAGCCCACACATTGTTCACCTGTTCACACCTCAACAGATTGTAAGAGCAATGCCAGCATTGTGTCACTGTATGTACTGCCTGACCTATACTGCCTGTTTGTATGGCACACACAGGTAGCATAGGACAGGCAGAGTATGGTACACACTGTAATTATATGCTGGGGTTACTGTGCTATCCACAGGGGAGGAGGAGGCATATGGATTTAAGGGTATGTCTTAATATGACATAATATAATTCTTTTACATACAAATGAAGGGTGATATACCTACAGTGAGCACCAACCATTTGGGTTTTTGCTGCTCTACCACCATTAGTGTGTGTATGGTCTTAAATGCTCTTGTGATAACATGGTTGTGGTTTGAAGTGGGTGAGGGTTAAAAAGGGGAGTGGTCAAAACGGGCTTCCATTATCAGCTCTCCACCAATATAGCCCAGCAAAATTCCAGCCCTCGGTACCACAGAAGTTGGAAAGCACTGATGTAGTGTAACCCTGGAGGTACCACCACCTACAAGGTGGAGGTAGCCCAAGGGTTCCCACAGCAGGCTAATGCCATACAGAGCGTATCCGCGGCAAGCTAAGAGCAGTTTTAAGAGTATGTAGCGTATTCTCGGCAAGCGGCTTTTGCCGAAAATATGCACCATACACTCCGTGTGGCATTAGCCTTAAGATCAACATGCAGATTTTGCAGCCAAGCTTTGATTTAGAAAATTTTCAACGTAATTGTGTTTGATTTGACAAAATGTGTGTGCATTAAGCAATCAGCTGAAGCAACCAGTTTGAGTGTGCCGCTTCTGTCAGTTTCTTCCAGGTTGTTGATAGTGTCTAAAGCAAAATATATAACTAAACAATGTTGATGTGGTCCTGCACATATTGTGGGCATGGATACTGTTTCTGACCCTGGCATGCCGGTCACTCGGTTAGACCATTGTTCTGCAAGAGTCCGTTGGCATGCATGCCTGACAAGATCTTCTGGCACAGGATTGGCATTTGCGTTTTACTTGTGGTTGGACTTTTCTTTTAGGTCGAAACATAAAAGCACAGGGTTGCATTATATTAATAGTACATGGGCAGCCATCAAAGTTAATTTCTTTCAGGAACAATCAGCAGAGCATCATGCGAGTTTTTTCAGGCAGCTACTGCCTAGCCTATTCAATTCCAATTATCTTGTTGTATATGACAGCCTTTTCAACTATTTCTGCTACTGGGTGCTATTCCTACATCTGCAACTAGCTGCAAGGATGTATATTTGCATCCAATTCTGAGATAATTTTGACCTGTAGGATGCTGAAACCTACTCCAGCCTTTAGGTAACCTGCATTTTAGAAGGTAAGGGGCAGTCCGGGGTGTCACAACCCATTACCTCTTACTGTATATAATTTTCGGAGGCTAAAGTTCCCACTGCCTCTCACTGTATTTAATGTATTGAGGTTGTTCCTACTGCTTCTTACTGTATATATTTAATCAGGATGTGGGGATATTTTTCTTGAAAGTCACTGAACCATTATTTACAAGTAAATTTACAAGTATTTACAAGTATATGTATGGACTTTAATGTACAGGCTCATTTAGAGTCCAAAGCTAATGACATATTGGGTTGTTTTTGACTTCATATTATTGCTGGCAGAGAAATGCCTGAAACCACTGCTTGTTGCTTCCTCTTGATGTAAATTGAAACTGTCTGATACAACAAGTACAGGTGGTTCCTGGTCTAAAAACATGCTTTAAAGCATTTTAATAAGCACCTGGACTACTAGTTCCAGGCAGTTTTCATTAGGTCTGTGGCACACAGGTTGTTTTGTACACCAGTGTTAAGCAAAAGGTAAAATGCCCCTGTCACCACCCCTGATAATAATAAATGGAGCAGTGAAAGGCAGATTTCCATGGCAAAATGCCAACAGCAACATTTTGTTTTTGCTGCAGAGATCTGTTTGTCACTACTCTGTGTGTGTCACAGTCATGTCACTTTTCATTTCATATTATCAGAAGCAGTGACTGGCAGACAGAAGCATTTTATCCACCACTGGTTTTCCCTTGACAGCAGTGCCAGTCAAACCCCCCTGTGAGCTGTAGCCCTAATAGTAAATAGTAAGCTGCACTGAAGGTTTTAACGTTTTGCCTGCTAAAATACAAGATGGTTTCTTCAGTTACATGTGACTCTGCTCACATCAGCTGGTTATAGGTTGGGGGTTTGTAGGACAGCGGTAGCTCATCAAAGCATGATCCAGGAGAATGAATAAAGCCTAGGAAATAACCAAATGTCTAATTTTTAAAGTTAAAGGGATTCTGTCATGATTTTTATGGTGCACTTTTTATTTCTAAATTACACTGTTTATACTGCAAATAATTCACTCTATTATAAAAAAATTTATTCTCAAACCAACAATTTTTTTTTAGCTGTAATATTGGTGTGTAGGCAGCCATTTCAGTGCATTGTGCCTGATTTTGAGCTTTCAGATGTAGCCAGCACTACACAATAGAACTGCTTTCAGATAAGCTATTGTCTCTCCTATTCAATGCACTGTCAATACCACCCAAGTCATATAATAGCAAACAGGGTGGGCGCTTATCTTGTGTCTACCCCTAGGCGGTGACCAAGTGAGCATATTTAGCAATGCAAACAATTTCTGAATTCATTTGAACTGTAAAATGCTGAAATCTTCTCCAGCCTTCAGGAAACCTGCTTTTTGAAAGGGTAAGGGTGGGTTCTGGGGTGTCAGAAATCATTGACCCTCATTGTATTTAATGTATTTGTGGCTAAAATTCTTACTGTATTTGATGCTTTTGTGGTGCTACTACCCAATGACTCTTACTGCATGACTTCTCACTGTATTTAATGTATTTGCTGTGCCACTACCCAATGTCTCTTACTGCATTTAATGTATTTTTGGTGCCACTGCTTCTGCTCCTCATAGAAATCAATATACCATTATTTACAAGTGCACACTGTTTGTATATATCTATATACTTTACTGTACACGCTAACTGAAGCTAATGGCACATGGGGCAGTTTTTCCACGGTGTATTTTAGCTGGCAGAGAAATGCCTGAAGCCATCCTAAATTATTGGGAGGCAGTATTGGCAGTTTTGTCTGTTAAACCACTCACTAAGTTTCAGCACAGTACCACCAGTGCTATTTGCCATAGAGGCACTATCAGTTCAGGCAGCTGAATCATTCAGCAGAAGTGTCAGGGGGCTGCTATCTTGTTACCTTCTTATTGTTCTGCTGATCGGCTGCTGGGGGGTGGGGAAAGAGGGGAAAGGGGTAAAATCACTTCAACTTGTAGTGCAACAGTAAAGAGAGACTGAAGTTTATCAGGACACAAGTCACATGGATGTGGACCCTTGGGAAAGTAAGGAAATTGCTAGCCCCATTTAAAATGTCAAAAGTAAATAAAAGTTTTACTCTTTTTTAAAAAGGACCTTAGTGCAAAATTCTGCTGGAGCAGCACTATTGAAAATAAATGGTTTCCCATGACAGTATGCCTTTAAATATCAAAAATAGATTTGCTTTTTTAAAACATAGATTTTAGGACAGGGTTATGTGTGATGTGCACCGTTAACTGATCCATACAAGAAACTGCATGTTTCTCCATGACAGCACCCTTTGGGCCAGATAGAAAAACTGTCACAAGGCACAGAGCTCAGTAAATGCAAAGCCTTTTCCTCAATGCCTGCCTTAAGCTGACATCTCTTGCCACTCTTTCCTTGCGTTGAGTGAATGGTGTGCAATTAAATGTTACAGTCTGCCTAAAAATGTGACAAAATACTAAGGTCTAAGCAAAAAGTGTCTGTGTCTACGGATGAAAGAGATCTAAAATTAATGTAAACCTAAGTTAAAGTTCTCTTCTGAGTCCTTTGTCTGTTTTCAGTGGTTTCTAAGATATTAGCAGTTTTGGAATTTTAACTTTTAAAGTCATTCTGTCAGCTCTGAGTAAATGTATAATAATTCATGATTTTGGGCTTAGATACCCAAAATGAGTTGAACTGATTATTTGTCTGTACTTTGATCTATCTAATGCTTTTGGCCCCACTAATAAGGAACAATGCTTCTTCAGTTTTCCTAAATGCTCAGTGCTTGGGCTCTATATCTCCCTGACACTATTCAGTGGAGTTTATAATATCAATATATTAGTGAAAAGCTAATTTTGTCTCCTGATAAAAGTTTTTCATTTCCATTCTGTATGTCACATCAGCTGAACACTTGCGCTCATGAGGTCAACATTGCAAAGGTGCAGAACACGATGTTGACAGATCAAGGGAGGTAGACAATACAGGGATCCTACACTTCACTTTCCTCATTGCTCCCTTTCTTGTGTATCTGACTGATGCAAAGCATTACAGAGGAGCCCATTTGCCTGCCAACCACTGTTCTCTTTGGGGGCTGTAATCCTAAATGCAGACATCACTGCAATTAGAGTAGGGTAAAAAGTCCAATAAATGGATGCAAAGCTGGTGCAATTTATATAAATTAGATGGTTATTTATGAATACTGTATAGTGTGCAAAGTGCAATTTTTGGCCAAAAATCACCATGTGTTTTACACACAATGCAGAGTTTTTTCTTCTCAGAATTCCTGTATAATTGAGGCTACTCTTATAATAAGGTTTTTTTGCAGAGAGAATTCTGCCTCTTTCTTTTCTTATTGCTCTTTGAAACCTTACCTCCTCTTTATTGTATTGCATTTAATAACAATGCTTGCCTTATTCAATCTTACATCATGCATCTAAAATAAAATGATATCCATCATGTTATCCATCTAAAATATTTCTTAGAATCTGCCATTCAGTTTATACATTGCAAATCAAGTGGATGATGTCCCTGGAAGCTTATATTTGATCCTAAAGCTGAAAGTAATGTGATGAATCAACAGTAAAGAAAAAAAAAAGAAACACAAGCTCAGCTTAAAGAGACTGAGGCTTTGTATTGTATCAGCATATTGCATGCAGTCACATTATCCTCATAGAATAAATGGTATCAGGATGATGTCGGCTAACATTTTCATTTGGATAGACCAACTAAACTACTATAACCATAACTGAAATTCATCCATAAACGTGTTTCTGTAAACAAACAGAAAAAGTGATAGTTTATTTAAAGGAAATCTATACCCCCAGAAAGTCTATATTATGTCAAGTGACCTATTAAAGAATCTAACCAAACTGGAATATATGTATCCGTGAATATGGCCCTTTTACATCCTTTTTTCTTTGATCCACTATTTAGTGATGGGCTGTGAGCTCTCTCAGAGATCACCTGACAGGAAATAATGCAGCTCTAACTGTAACAGGATGTAGTGTGGAAGCAAAAATGCAGAACTCTGTCCATTCATTGGCTGATGTGGCCTAGCATGCATGTGTGTCTAGGCTTGTTTGTGTGCACTGTGAATCCTATGATCCCAGGAGGCGGCCCTTAATTCTTAAAGTGGCAATTTTCTATTTAGGAGTACCCAATAGCACATCCTACTAAAAAAGTATATTTTTATGAAAATGGTTTATTTAGATGAAGCAGGGTTTTACATATGAGCTTGTTTATTCAATATATTTTTACATTTTACATTGTTTGGAGGTATAGTTTTCCTTTAGTATTGCATTTATAGTTGGCTTAAGTAATTGTATATTCCTATAAGACTTTCATACTAAGTAAAAGAAATAAAGTTTTTAAGATATTTATGTTTACTTATTTACTTGGGAACTGGACACTTGGCTGTAGGAAACCTGATTTTTACTAAATTGTTTCAGACAAATGCTGTTCTCAGTAGCAACTACATTTTCTTGTTTCAGGTGGACATAATAACCTCATGATAAGACCCACTAGCACCAAAGTGACTTAAGATCACAGTGACTTCTTTGTAAGAAGTAAGTGTGTAAACCTTTCCTCCATTGTTATCATATGGGACCACCTGTGAAAAAGTCATGCATATTGTATATTCGACACCCCACCAGGCCTGTGTTAAATGAGGGGCTAGTGGAGAGGAAGGATTGTATCAAAGAGAGGAGACATTTAAATCAGCATTCTAGTCGATTAAAATGAGGAGCCTGTGGCTTTTAGGGTTGAATCTTCCAAAAGATATACCATTTGAAAGTCTGGTGGTGGACCTGAGCAAATGCACCTTTTCCCCATTTATTAAGATAGCCATGAAGATGCCCAGTCTTTCACACAAGTAAAAGAGAGAATGAAACCTCAAGATTTACATTCCAAGAACTCAAGGTTAAGATGAAAAAATTATGCTTTTGGTTTAAATTTCAAAACCGAAAAAAAAATTGTCTGAAAGATTGCACTTCCTTTACTGCGGTAGTTAATTTGATTCGATCCAGCAGTAGACTTTCTTAATCAGCACCAGAGCCTGCTGAACAGGAAAATCAGTCAAGAGCAAAAACCTGAGCAATAATTAGCTCCTAATCTCCCTTCTTCTAATAACCTTTCCCAAAATATTCTCAGAGTCTGATTCAGTTTTTAATTATTTTGGAGCAGTATTTGTGGAATATAGGACTTTAGATATTGGAAGTCATTTTGCATTGAAAGTACAGTGCTGATTTATTGTGGATTAAAGGTTTTTGATGTAATAGTTGATATTTTGTATAAACCTTTCCAGGCATAGCTGGTGGTAAATTGTAGGACCTGTAATTTTGCAATAGCTGTAAATTAAAGTTTGTTCCGAAGCTACCTGATATGGAAGCAGCATTGACTAGGTCCACTTAGTGATTCTCACAGAATTCTAGATTCTTCTAACAGAACACTAATTTGAGAATGGAAAGTAAAGTGGGTTGGTTTAGGAATCAAAGAGTGGAATAACCCATATGGCTTCCCTCCTGCCAGCAATTTTGTAAGAATATTCTTATCCAAGCCACCAATAGAAAAGTATGTTATAGTAAATAAGTAAACAGAAAACATTTTTTAAGTAAAAATGAAAAATTGACAAGATGCAAGATGCAAGAGTTACGCTGATTGGCCCATCTTGTTGTAAAGCAGGACGGTTGCAACATGTGCTGGAACTGGATTGGAATTACTGCAGCAAACAAGTCTGAATATATCTGGTATTATTAAATGATTTTGAGAACAACAATGTGCAGTTGACATAATCATAGCATCTTATCTTATTAAAGGGGCCCGAATCTGCACAGACCCCCTCATAAATTAGCAGTCAGTAGCAGCACTTCCCTAGGCCCTGTCCCACTGACTGTGTATATGTAGATTTAAACCTTCTGAACATGTATTTTTATGCATAATGTAAACTCACAATAAATACATATGTGCGTATGCCTTAAAAAATCAAAATGTTCATTTTTTCAAGTTCAGTTACTTGTTTTCTCTAAAAAGCCTATCAATAAAAGTACTATTGGAAGGGATTCATGTTAGAGTTGGCAGCTCTAAAAGTGGGTAGAATACAAAACATTTTACTAAGCCAAAATTTGCATTGGCTGGTTTGGAAAATATTTCACACCTAGGAGTTACTGAAATAAGCTACTAACTGAAAAAGTGGGTCCCTCATATTCCATCTAAAGGAGCCAGTTCAGAGAGGAATATATGACTTATACATAGTTGCACTGTTTTGGAAATAACACAACCATATCATTTCTCTTTCTGTATAGGGAAAAGTGAGTAAACTTTACATTGGATGAAAACAAACCTTTTAATAAGAATGAACATGAAAATATGAAAAACCTGCTGTGATAAAACTCTTAATGACTAATTATCCTGGAAAGAATGTTAAATCATGTTACCAATGTAGAGGCATAAACATGCTACATTAATTACATATGTTTTCAAATATTTCAAATGAGACTAAGACGGATTAATTAGTTCTGTCTGTAACAGCTGTACCCTCAGATGATTGTACAGATTGTGCCGATTTGTCACAGGCAGGATTGTCACAAGGAATAGTTAAATCATGGAAATACATTGTTATTAGTATAATATATGTACAGAAATTTTGTACTATTTTCTTATGCTCTGAGAAGGTTAAATCCATATTGCTATAATGGTGAAGTGCATAATAACAATGAACAATAATCCAGTTTGCATACAAAAAAATCCATTGTGTAAGCACTGTAGTAATTTTTTAATTTTAGGGAAAGAGTAGTGCAAGAATTTCACAATAACTCTCTGAGATTACTGCATTTCACCACAAATAATATGATTATGTTATTTTAACTTTGGTAAGAGGCACCTATATAATTATAATTGTATAAACTGACTATCCACTAGGTACTTGTGGAAAGCTTTGCCAGGTATGGATTCACAGCTAAATTCCGCATTTCACCATGAGCAATTTTTTTTTTGCAAAAATTGGCTGCAAAAAAAATTTGCAGAGACAAAAATGTGGCCAAGACAAAAAAGCCCCCTTAAAAAATGCCCACTGACTTTAATGCATTTGGATGAAAAAAACACCCACTGGCTTAAATGCATTTGGAGTGAGAAAATGCGCCCATTGACTTTAAAGAAGAAAAGAAAAGTAAAAACTATATATATAAATACAGCCATAAGCACTCACAGAAATGCTGCACTGACTTCTCTGAAAAAGATTAGTTGTGTCTGTAATTCCTGTGCCAGAGACACGCAGCTTTCTGTTCTCTGCTCTTTCCTGCTTCTCCCTCCCTCAAGAATGCTAAGAGCTCACTCCCCCCCTACTTAGGAATGTGGATCTGAGCCAATCAGCAGGAAGCTGACTCATAGGGGCTGATTTACTAAGACACGATTTCGAATCCGAATTGGAAAAATTCCGATTGGAAACGAACATTTTGCGACTTTTTCGTATTTTTTGCGATTTTTTCGGCGTCTTTACGATTTTTGCGTAAAAACGCGAGTTTTTCGTAGCCGTTACGAAAGTTGCGCAAAGTCGCGATTTTTTCGTAGCGTTAACACTTGCGCGAAACGTCGCGCCTTTTAAGTTTTAACGCTACGAAAAAATCGCGACTTTGCGCAACTTTCGTAATGGCTACGAAAAACTCGCGTTTTTACGCAAAAATCGTAAAGACGCCGAAAAAAACGAAAAAAAAAACGAAAAAAATTCGCAAAATTACCGATCATTACGAAAAAAACACAATCGGACGCATTCGGCCCGTTCGTGGGTTAGTAAATGTGCCCCATAGTCTTACTAACTGAGCATGTTCACTTGGTCTGCATGTCTGTGCAGGAGTGAGGCATTATGGGAACTTTCTTTACACAGCTCAGCGTTTTTTCTTCCTGTTTGGCTTCAGATCTTCTGAACGGGAGAAATATGGGGAGACTTAAAGGCACTATTGAGACAACTGAAGGTATGCCTGCAGCTTGAGATTAACTCTTTACTAGCCTTTCCTTCTCCTTTAATGCATTTGGAGAAAGAAAAAGTCACGCATAAAAAATGTCACCCATGTAAAAAAGTCTCCCGCATAAAAAATGTTGCACATGAAAAAGTTGCCTATTGACTTCAACGTGTTTCGCAAATTTTTCACCATTTCGCAAATTTTTCAGCACTTTTTCACAGATTTTTTCAGCAAAGCAAAACAAGACTGATTCCCTCTTGCTTGCAGCAATCAATGCCAGTCAGCAGCAAGTGAGCTGTATTAAAAAGGGTATAAATTTGCAAGAGGAGAGAATAATTATTCCCATTTACAAGGCACTGGTAAGACCTCATCATGAATATGAATATGCCGTGCAGTTTTGGTTTCTAGTGCTCAAACTACAGTATATGTATATTACTGAGTCCAAACAAGGACATCTAAGATGGTAAAGGGTATAGAAGATTTAATTTCTGAAGAAAGACTGCCCAAGTTGGGTCTGTTTCCACTGGAGATGAGGTGCTAATGGGGGGGGGGAATGATAACTGTGTAAAAATCCAAATAATTGTATTGTATATTCACCAGAAGATCCTTCCAGCAGACATCAGGGCATCCATTGAGATTAGAATAAAAGATTTTCCATTTTAATATGCAAAATCACAGTAAGAGCAGTGAAAAGTTGTGGAAAGTTGTGTGATTGTACTGACAGATACATGAGACAGGTCCAAGTAAGGGCTGGGTGGCATTTTAGCAAGTAAGGAAGTGCAGGAATACTAAAATTGACACAAAGTTGGTCCAGAGACTAGTCTGATTGACATCTTGGAGTCAGGAACAAATGTCTTCTCTCTCCAATGTGAACTGGGGAGGCTTCAGATGGGGTTTTTGCCTTTCTCTGGACAAGCTGTTAGGCAGGTTTTATATAGACATAAAAGGTTGAACTTGATGGAAGTGTGTCTTTTTTTTTTTTTTTAAATGAATACCTTACTACATAAGTCAACTTAATTCCAGAAAAAAATATTATATGATATTATATGTGCTATAAAAAATGATAGATATTAAAGTGGCTGAACATCTCTGAAATTAAGCATGCCTTCCAATAATCCAGTGAAGCATAACAATATGTTACAGACCATACAACCAAAGGAAAAGCTATACATTATTTACTGTACGAAACTGGATATTTTTTCTTTAGAAGCAGATCCCTTATTTCCAAGTCTTTAACATTTAATGTGCCACATAGTATTTAGCTTAATTGCTTTTATATATTTAACAATACTTAATCTTATTTAACAATATTTAATCCCTCCCTGATTCTAAGGCAGTGGTTCCCAAAAGGTGAAACATCCGCCTGATGGGGACCTAGACTAGTTGCTGGGGTAACCTAGCCTTAATCTGACATATAGGCCTAACACTTATTTGCTGACCTATATAATGACTAATGCAATAATGTTTTCATATATCTGTAAACTTGTTTGGAACTATGGAAGGAATTATGGGTCAGATTCTATACAGTTGAATACTTGATTGTTCATTGCACACAAAATACAGCATAATAATGTACTATTGTGTGTTTAAATCACCAAAACTGAAGGACAACAAATGTACAATATACTGTAAGCAATTATTCAAGCAAGCTGCTAAATCCTGCTAAGTCCTGATATATTCCATTAGTATCTAAGCTGTATGTATTATTCTTTGATTTTCTTAAATCACAAAACATTAAAGAAAAAAAGGAACAAAAATAACAAGAATCTGTTGAGCATGATGTATCAATAGTAAGGAATACAGTTAACTTTTTATAAAAATTGCAATTTATTAATAGACCATATAACTATTAAACCTGTAGCATTTACTTTCTCTAACCATTAAGACATTCCTTTACAAAGAAACATTTTACAGACTGGAACAGTGTGTTTTGGCATTTCATTTAATATGTTTTCCATAACAGCCACTAGTAACAGTCTGAACGCATCCAATTTCCAAAAGCATGACAGTTCATAAAATTATGGAAAGTGCTACCAAATTACAGCATCTATTTTTTCACTTTGGAAAAGGCATAACTTGAAAACATGTCAATAGAATATCCCTCATCAAACCCAAAAGCAATATTTTGTAAAGCAAGTCTGTACTGTTAGTTCAAATAAAATCAATTGGATGTATTAATAGGACTCAAAAAACTGGGCATCAAAGAATAACAAAAATATACTTTATTTATAACTAAGTTGGTCTTTAAAAGATTACCAACTGCTATGGCTGGAGTGCCCAATTCCAGGCCAAAGTATTTAAAGGAAAGCTATACCCCCAAACAGTGTTGGTCATTTTATTGTTATTGTATTTTTATAACTTTTTTTTTCTATTCATTCCCTCTCCTATTCATATATCAGTCACTCATGCAAACCACTCCCTGGTTGCTAAGGCCATTTGGACTCTAGCTACCAGATAGCTGTTTAACCTCCAAACTGGAGAATATCACACTTTACAGTTGATGACATCTACTTGGACTTTGCTGAAGCGTTTGATACAGTACCTCACAGAAGGTTAATGATCAAATTAAGGAATATTGGCCTAGAACATAATATTTGTAATTGGATAGAGAACTGGCTGAAGGATAAATTACAAAGAGTGGTGGTAAATGGAACATTTTCTAATTGGACCAGTGTGGTTAGTGGAGTACCGCAGGGGTCAGTCCTTGGTCCTTTGCTTTTTAACTTGTTTATTAATGACCTGGAGGTGGGCATAGACAGTACTGTTTCTGTTTTTGCTGATGACACAAAATTGTGCAAAACTATAAGTTCCATGCAGGATGCTGCCGCTTTGCAGAGTGATTTGACAAAATTGGAAAACTGCGCAGCAAACTGGAAAATGAGGTTCAATGTTGATAAGTGCAAAGTTACGCATTTTGGTAGAAATAATATAAACGCGAACTATCTACTGAATGGTAGTGTGTTGGGGGTTTCCTTAATGGAGAAGGATCTAGGGGTTTTTGTAGATAACAAGTTGTCTAATGCCAGGCAGTGTCATTCTGTGGCTACTAAAGCAAATAAAGTGCTGTCTTGTATAAAAAAGGGCATTGACTCAAGGGATGAAAACATAATTTTGCCTCTTTATAGGTCCCTGGTAAGGCCTCACCTTGAGTATGCAGTGCAGTTTTGGGCTCCAGTCCTTAAGAAGGATATTAATGAGCTGGAGAAAGTGCAGAGACGTGCAACTAAACTGGTTAAGGGGATGGAAGATTTAAACTATGAGGTTAGACTGTCGAGGTTGGGGTTGTTTTCTCTGGAAAAGAGGCGCTTGTGAGGGAACATGATTACTCTGTACAAGTACATTAGAGGGGATTATAGGCAGATGGGGGGTGTTCTTTTTTCCCATAAAAACAATCAACGCACCAGAGGTCACCCCTTTAGATTAGAGGAACGGAGCTACAGTTAGTATTAGTGGTTGTATATATAGTGTATGTATGTGAGTGTATAGATTGGTAGGTGTGGGTTGTGTGTGCTGGGTTTACTTGGATGGGTTGAACTTGATCGACTCTGGTCTTTTTTCAACCCTATGTAACTATGTAACTATGTAACTACATCATTCTAAAAGTTAACTCAAAGGTAAACAACCCCTTTTACTGATGATTTTTATTTTTCATAGAGTAAAGAACCATACACTGACCCCAAACAAGACAGAAAAGAAATCTTACTCCTGTCAGGACTCTAGTGAAACATTATGTTGCCTTTTTAACCCACAAGCCAGCTCTGGTACCAGTTCACAATAATAACAGAAATTACTTTTACAAATAACAGTCTTTCATCTTTTTGTTCAGAACATTCGGCTCCTCTGCTAGAGAGATACAGAGTTAGAGGCAGCATTTTTTAAGCACAGCATATTGCTGCTATATCTGCTATACAGATTTACCTGTTTCCCTGAAGTTAACCTTAGAGAAGGTGGTTCCTCAGCCACTATATATATTATATATATGTAAAAAAATATATAAATTATGCAAATTCCCACCATTTACTCACCAACCTGTGCCTCAGTGAGCCAATCCACAAACTGTGTGTATGGGGCTGTGTGGGTTGGAGAGTGGGGGGGTTGGGTTGAATAGACGTTTGGGAACCATTCAGGCAGAGAGTCGGTATGGTTTAATTAATTTGGCAGTAGGAGTAAATCAGGGGCGCGGCTACCATGAGGCGAGAAAATCTGGTAGCGTCTGGTAAGTTACCAGTGGTGGCAGAAAGCTGCTCCTGGTAACTTAAAGAGCCAAAATTCCCATTTTTAAATCAGAATTTTGGCTCTAAATACTTCAAGTCTAGCAGAAAAACTGGTTGTGTGCCTTCTTTGCACAGGAGGTGGCAGCAAAAGTCAGGTAAAAGAATGAAAAGCACATGAACTTTCTTAATCACATTATAAACCATGCCCCTTCCTCAGGTCGCATAGCTATGTGGTGCGCTAATGCCTGATTGTACCAGTATTTTATTGCTGAATTTAAGAATTTGCGTTCATTCTAATTTTCAAGAAATAAGCATAGTTTATATACAGTGACAATAACATTAAAGCAATGGTAGCCCTCACGTCGGATTTCCTTAATATTGATGTAGTTCTATTTAGCTCCAGCTGCCATAACAGTCACATCTGATAGAATTAAGTGGTAACAGAACCAAGAAATGATAAAGCATTACACTGAACTGAAGGTGAAAATATTTATGATTTACATTTATTTTTCAATAAGTTTCTTTGTAGTTCATTTTTCTACAGATATTCAGAAAGACACACTGGCATAGTTTATTCATTTTCTGACAATAAGAATAATATACTTTTATGGAACACTGACCTCCAGGACCTAGATTTTCATTGCAAAATGCTTGCCTGGGTTTAAAAAGCAATACATGGAAGCCCTCTTGTTTTACCCAGCAACACAGGATGAGAGCAGAAACCAGGCACTACAGTGGACACAGGAGGGGCTTATAAGACCTACAGGTAATACATCTAAGGTTACTAAAACAGAAAGACTGACATTACTAACCACTTATACTCCAACCATACAACAGTTCACTGAAGCTATTCATAACCTCTGGTTGGTATTACAGAAGGACAGAACACTCCACCCAATTTTTAAAGAAAACCATATGTGGCCCATAGGAGGGGCAAAGTCTGAAGGACCTCCTTGTTAAAACAGACCCCACACACCAGAACACTAAGGTGTCCACGTGGTTGCCTTCAACTAAACTAGGTTGCTATTGCTGTGCCGACTGCACCACATGCAGGCGAATGCTCACAGGTCCTTCATTTCATCATAAACATTCTGAGAAAGTAATTGGTATCAAATGACCCACACCACTACATTTATTGTTTATATCATCAAATGCCCGTATGGCATAGTTTATGTTGGCAAAACAGTTACAGGCAATAATTTTTCTTTTTTATAGGTGAGTGCCACCTAACGCCAAGCTTATATATATATATATATTCTTGCAGAGATTCTTGTCATTGGCAATTCTGGCACCTTCTAGTTCACCTCTTTTAGATCTTTAAGTCTCATTTTAGTGTATTTTATTTTAGTGTATCTTTTATATCTTTTACACAAATAGCATATTGACAAAAACACTGTTTGACTTTTTCAAAATTTACAATGTGTCTAAATGGCTAAAAATCTGAATTTCGACAATTCACCAGGTTGAACTTGCCGAAGTCAACGGCAAAGGTCCCTTCCCTTTTCATTAAGATTTTTCTTTTGATTTGAAATTTTAGAGATTTAGCTGGGTTTTGTCCAAAAACTCGCCTTTGACAATTCAACAAAGTGAGGATTTTTGTGCCGACAATTTGAAAAAGTTTTTTGGGACTTTTCTTGAAGCGCCTTTTCCTTGCCAGTTTTTTTAGTAAATATTAGACATTTGGGAAATGAGTTTAGTCAAATTTGAAAAGAAAAAAAAGAAATTATGAAGTTTTAGTAAATCTGCCCCTAAGACTGCATACCATTATAGTGCCAAAGGGGCAAGAAAAACATCATCCAGTTGTCTGTTATATGGGAGAAATAGCTCAATGCAAGTCTTTTTCAATAGAAATATTTTTGGAATTTGCCCCATTAACAATCAAAAATAAAAATGTAATGACATGCATTGTACTGTAGCTTTGTCATAACTTTAGTAACAGAACCACTGCTTTTTATGGTCATACATAGCACAGAAAATGCTGATATATCTTGCTAACAAGGGTAAATGGGTGCTCTTGTGCATTTTCTTGTCAATATATGCCCATGTGAATACAGACAGGCGCATCCAATTCATGACTATTACTAAACACTATCTAAGAAAATGGCACGTGTGACATAAGCCTAAATGCTCTGGAGTTATATACTATGAAAATCTTGGATAGCAAACCCATTGTCTATACAATATCTGTTAAGGATATTAAAGTTTCTGAATCACAAATGCAAGGCCACAGTGGCATAGTGATGTTGTGAGCCTACAGCACATGGGCCCTAGGTTTTATTTCAGACAGGAGGAGTTTGTATGTTCTCACTGGATCTCATACTCCAAACACATAGACAGGTTTATTGGCTTCTGATGAAACTGACCTCAGCCTGCATTTGTATGTGACAGGGACCTTAGATTGAAAGCTCCACTGGGGCAGAGACTGATGTGAATGATGTTTAATCTCTGCAAGAATATATTGGCACTATATAAATAAGAATAATAATAATGTCACCATCAGTCTATAACACCAGGTTATTAATACAGTTTAACTGAGAGTAAACTAAGAACTGGATGCTCCACAAAAGATCTAGTGAATAACAAACCCTAATTTGCATATTCAAATGGAAGATTTAGTAATATTTGTCAAAAATGTTGCTAAATATTGTGATTGTGAAAAGAGTTGTCAGTTTGTATTGCAATTAGTCAAGATTTATTAAAAGAAAGGGCAAAAATTAACCGCCTAAAACCAGCCGAGATGTTGCAGAAGTGGATTCTATTTGCCCAGCTGCTATTTTCAGCTTGCTTGTAAATTAATGAAAAAAAAACAAATTGTCATTAAAATTTTTGACACAACTTTATGCAATTGTGTTTAACCCCTCTGAGATTGATAAACATGCACACAATTGCAGTTAAAAAGGAATTGTGTAAGAAATAACAAGTGTGTTTATCATGTTAGTGCACAAAACTAAACAACTTTTTTTTTGAAGTTGGACATATATTTTTGCACATATATTGATATTGATATGCTTCTAAGAATCCTAATCCAAATCATGCAAAAAAAGACCTGGAATTCTGCAGAATCTGAATGCTGGATTTGGTGTATCTGTATTATTATTGCAATTTTCAAAAGGAGGAACTTGATTCCATTACAGCCTGTATCGCATTGGATCTATATCATGTGTGTGTGATCTTGTTCCTTCCCACTATATAGGTAGAAGCTGAGCCAATGTAGAAACATTGCCAGTAGTGGTTTCCACAACCATTATCCAGCTGGACTGCCACTTCATCTCTTTTGAAATAATGCATAGGAAAAGGTACTGAAGGGCTGATAAGGAATCTTTTATGGTACAGAATATTTGGCATGGCTGCAGATCATTCCTTAGCAAATGTGATTGTGATTTAAAAAAAATCACCCAATGTGGTAGTGGAAAATAACTGTATCTTCTTTTTCCACGTCTGAATGTAGAAAAAGGGATGAACAATGTTAATTTATAGTTCCACATCACTAACTAGTTGACTAAAATGTTGACTTTTTCAATAGCAAAATGCCTATATATAGTTACAGTCCTTCATTCCTCGTTGCAAAGGTACAGTTTGCTGTATAATCACCTGACCACAAAACTTAGCACTAAACCTCAACCCCTATTTATTTACTGACACAGCATTTTAGGATTGCGAAGCCTTAACTAATGACCATGTGTGGTTTTACATAGCGCCACTCACTACTTTTGTTTATTGAAGAAATGTTTTGCATAGTTGCTTTTTACAGAACAACTACAAAATCCTGGTTGGCACCAGTTTTAGTAACCTAAAAACCTCGGTACATAGCATTTATTGGTCATATGGCTTTTATATATCTAATTGATTGATTGATTAGTTGTTATAAATTACAAGGATGGGTGCAAGCTTTGTGACTACCACTACCTTGTACCTTTGCACACCATCAAGTTCTAACCCAGAACAGGGCTGTTTTAATAAAGGAGCAAAATGGGTGTTTGCCTAGGATCACCAGGAAAATGGGCCGCACACACAGGCCCGGATTTGTGGAGAGGCCACAAAGGCCCGGGCCTAGGGCGGCACAAATTTGGGGGCGGCACAAATTTGGGGGTGGCATGCCGCCCCACCGCACCAAAATCTTAAAATTTTGCTCCCATATGGGACTTCTTCCCACTGCTCCATATGCAAGTGTGGCCTTCCGCGCATGCGCGCGGTGACCCGCTGTTCGCGCATGCGCACTCGCGGGGGGAGGTGGGGCGCAACTTGCGGGAGCGGCCTTGGGGCGCCAAGACTGGAAGTCCGGCCCTGCGCACACATTTCATCTGGCATTACTTTTAAAAGAAGTATTCCACAGAGATGACAGACCCCTCATTATAATCAACTGGCATGACCATTGTCATTTTTCTGCTCCCAGGGCTGTTGGTCCAGGGCAGCACATCTGGGGATCATGCCTACTTCAGTAAGCGCCCACCATTGAAATTTTGCCCAGGGCCTGCTGGTATCTTAAAGCAGCCCTGACCCAGAACATCTTGAACATCTGCTTTTGCCCCATTTGAACACATGTAAAAACAGATTAGTCTACAGAGATTTTCTAGATGTATTTTTATTTTGAAACGTAATGGTTGTTCTGAACCATTGGGGGAGGAGGAGAAAGCAGTTACTGGAATCTGGGAATTACCATTCCCAGATATACACCCTACAAATTAAACCCTTCCTTGCAATCATGAGACATAGGCTGCAGATAGGGATTGAGTGGCTGGTTTATATAGAGCTTATTTTCTCTACTTAAACTCTAATTACAGGGGGAGGCAGTAGAAGTAGTAAGGGTAAAACCAAAGCATAGATATGTTATTGCTTTATAATAAATATATTAAATATGTTTTTAATAAAAAAAAATATGTATATGCAAAAGAACTGGTCATCTGACTGGAGACTGCTTGAAATTTGGTTCTTGTTTTTTTCCACACTCCAAAAACATACAGGTAGAGTAATTGGCTCGTGATAAAAAATGGTCTGTGTGAATGTGGAACCTTAGACTGTAATATCCACTGATGTAGAGACAGATGTTAGTGATATATAATCTCTGTATAGTGCTGTGTAAATTTGTTGGTGCTATATAAATAACAGATATTAGAAAAGCTTTCATTGTCTCTTTTTAATAAAACTCTTTTCATTTCCTTCCCTCCATGTAGCCATGTTGCAGACAATGAGTTCACCAATAATCACAGTATCAATGAGGGTCTTTGGGAAGAAGTAGATATGTTTGCGGTCACAAGAATGTATGTAATTAAAGTCAATGGCATGTGAATTCAAGAGACCAGATTCACATGACCACCTGACTGTTCTAGTTTTGACAGAGGTTACAATGAACGGCATGTGATGCAATGTCAAGTGTGTTTAGCTTGCTCAAACCAGTAGTTTTTTGTTTGAAGTGAGTTTAAAGCAGGAATGCCATAAGTGAAACTACAAGAGAGTGGCATTCTTTGACCTTAGTGATGTACTGCAAACAGAGGAAGAGTCACTGTGCTCCAGGGAACTCCTACACAGCAACAATCATTTTGAACATTAGTTTCAAAGTTCATGAGCTAAAAGTCTTGCATGAGATTAGTTTGTTTTTTTTAATGGCAGTATTGTAGTACATGTTGGCTTAAATCCTGTAGATCTGATGCTATTTCCAGTATTGCCACATGTTTTAATTTGTGGCAATTAATTTGACATATTAATTTGTTCAAGTAATTTTAATTTGTCAGCACATTACTAAAACATTTCAAATATGAAACTAGTGTCTGTGAAAAGGAAATAGACAAGATAACCCCTTTTATTAACCCACAATGCATAGGAAAACCAGCAAAATATCTACCTCTGCTGTGCCAGGTCTTCATCTTATTATACTCAGTCCAAAGGGAAACTACACCCCTGAACATTGCAGGTCTCTATAAAAGTATATTGCATCAAACAGCCCATATGTAAAACACTGTCTCCTGTAAATAAACCATTTTATAAAAATATACTTATCTAATTATGTGCCCTTGGATAATTTTAAATAGAAAATTGCCATTTTAAGTACTGGCCAAGCGAGCGGATCTTAGGGTGTATGGCCACCTTACAAGCTGCTTTATTTCCTGTGATCTCTGAGGGA
This sequence comes from Xenopus tropicalis, assembly GCF_000004195.4. NCBI lineage: Eukaryota > Metazoa > Chordata > Amphibia > Anura > Pipidae > Xenopus > Xenopus tropicalis. Next base: position 72,432,842 of record NC_030679.2, on the reverse strand, counting down.
GCACACAGCCCATCACAAAATGGTGGCTCAAGGCAAAAGATGTACAAGGGCAATATTTACTGATATATGGCAATTTCGTAAGGTTCTTTAATAGGACACCTAGGGGCACATTTACTAACCCACGAATCCGAACCGAATTGGAAAAATTCCTATTGGAAAACTAACATTTTGCGACTTTTCCGATTTTTTTGCGATTTTTTCGGCGCCTTTACGACTTTTCGGAAATTGTCGCGACTTTTTCGTTACCAATACGATTTGCGCGAAAAAAACGCGAGTTTTTCGTAGCCATTACGATGCGCTCGTATCTTGTCTCGACTTTTTCGTATTGAGCGCTCGTAAGCGGCGGGCGAAACTTTCAGACTTAGCATGATTTTGGAAGCCTCCCATAGGACTCAATGGCACCCTGCAGCTCCAACCTGGCCCAAGAAAAGTCACCATACTGAAGCTTGAATGAATCCGAATCTTTTGTACTCGGCGCGAAGGCTACGAAAAAGTCGCGACTTTTCACGCAAGTTTTAACGCTACGAAAAAATCGCCAGATTTTGCGCAACATTCGGAATGGCAACGAAAAAGTCGCGAAATTTTCCGAAAAATCGCAAAATACCGATCATTACGAAAAAAACGCAATCGGACGCCGTCGGAACGATCGTGAGTAAGTAAATGTGCCCCTTAGTATGATATATTATAATTATGACATATATTATGATAATTTTGAGCACAGTTAACTTGGAAAACAAAGGGAAACTATTTCAGGGTGATTTGTCACCCGCGGTAACAGAGATTTTAACTGTGTCACTACCCTTAGTATTTATTCTAAAGGTACAGTTTATTTTTAAAAAGGAGCTATGATCATCTTTTCATTAGTTAGCATTCAGTGTTTTCCCCTACCCTCATAACCTAGCAAAATTGTCATAATTAAACTGCTTCCTTTCAAGAATCGGTACAGTGGGCATATTTATTAATACTGTCTATCTGGGTCTTTGATCTTCTTGAGTTTCCTTGAGTAATTAAAATGAAATACTCTCAGTTCTTTGTGTCAGCTTACAAAATTACTTTTGTGCTATTTCTGCACAAGGGGCCTTTGATGGTTGTACCTTTGACTTCTAACAACAGAGGACAGACAAAAATCTGACAGATACATTCGTATATTTCAGGTTCATATACGAAGAGTTTTGTACAGTAACTTGTTCAAAGTAATCAATGTGTTTAAATTTAAGATATATTTAGTAAGTTGTCTGGTGCTTGTACAATTAGACAAATTAAGTGTAAGTGCCACCGGGATATTTGTGTTGGTTTTCAGACTTCAAAGGCCTTCGCAAGAACACTCTTTGGTCACTACAGCACAGTGCCAGGCAGTTAGTTTTATGAATATCTTGGATAGCATATAAGTGTTTGGGCATTCTTCCCTAGTCTCAACCTAACTGACCTTTAGTGTGATTAACCTGACACTCCTGCAGACCCCCTGTCAAGTGTGCCAGCCCCACAGATTTACAAGCACTGTTCTACACCTAGCTTATCTGTTTTGACCTACTGGATGGACCAGTACTTAGAAAAAGCTTGCAGTGTGCCAGCAGTCAGTATGCAAGATAAGGGTCTGGGGCATTTCTAGCTTTGCAAGACTTAGAGAGGTCAGAGCACTGGACTATGACCTGGAAGCCATGGCCTAGGTTTTTAAGGTGGCAATACACATTACATCTTTCCTGCAACCATTGGTCTTTTGTCCCGTCCAATCAACGAGACGACTGATATCCAAAGCTTTTGGGGTATTGGTGCCCTCATCGATCCACCATACACCTCCTTTTGTACAATAATATCGGTTCTTGTATGGCTCTGGAGACTACCCAGCAAAGGTCAAGGCATGTGACCAGCTGGAAAGGTCACAATCCATAACATTGGCAAGCACAGGCTATAGAGCCCCTAGCAACAGAAAACAGTGGCATAACTAAGGGGCCATCAGATTTGGATGCTTGTAGAACCACTATGTAATTGTAATTATGCAAATCCCTTAAACGAGATGTTTTCATTCTGTCCCTCTTTTTACCAGCAGGGAAAGGAAAACTGTTACCTATATAAAACTGAGCAACAGTTTCTGAAGCTTCATGCATCATAATTTGATGATATGAATGCCAAAGCATGGTACTGAGTTCATTTTCTCATACAAGACTGCTTGGACAAATGTCTGCAAACAGAAGTATTATTTGCCAAATGTATGTTAAAAAGAACACTTTTGCTTTAAGGAGTAAGTTATGTATTTATAGGAAAATATAAACTATGCCCTAAAGGAAAGTGTATTTATATTGTAAATTGAGGTAACATTTTGTAGATAGTCACATGATATTATTTAGTTAATCTGTATCAGATCACTCATGTGACCCTATGCAACTTGTAGCGTAAGAGCGAGTCACAGGTTACATGCTGTAAATTATTCATGCAACTTTTCTGGACTTTTGCAGCACAAACTAGAAATGGGCTCTTCCCTTAAACTGAGGTAGAATAAAGGAATACCTTGTGCATTTTCTCTGTACTAGAAATTGCAAATGCTTTCATTCTATGTGATCTTAAAACAGAAGATAAGGAAGGCACAGAAGATAAGGAAGAGAACTTATTTTTTTCTTGGATAAAGACTTAAACAAATTGCCCCAGTTTAAATGTTTGGGGTATTCACAAATATATGGTTTAAAAAAAGAAAAAAATTCAAATTCAAATAATGTTGTAGATCTCTTCCATTTTATTACTGTTCAAAATTATAACCAATGAAAGCTCTTATAGTGGTGGGTCCCATGCCCGTTTTTCCTGTTTGTTCAAACAGCCAGGGTCAGACTGGCCCACTAGGACACCGGGAAATTTCCCAGTTGGTCCCAGTCCTGCTGTCATTCTTCTGGGACCCACCGATTACCAGCACACATGCTGGGCCCCCAGGGCTGCATCGACTGAGAACCGTGCAACATTGTTAACTATATAGGAATGCTGTTAAAGATGGCCATGCAGTCCAATATGGCCGCATGGCCATCTTTAATTTTCATGCTTGACCCTTCCTTCTTCTCCTTGTCCTTGTTTGTGGCCTAGCAACTTGCTTCCACCTCTCTGCCGCAGCCCTATGGCCCCTATTAAGAATGAGTGCTATATCCCATTAAAAATGAGTGACATGGAAAGCAGAAGCAAGAGGAGAGAGAGGTAGATATAAGATGGAAGCAGAGAGAAGGGAAAAGTGAGATAAGAGGTGCTGAATATATGAAAGTCAATATATAATAAATATGAAGAGCAGAAGGAAAACTTATAGGTGTCAGATGAAAGTGTGTGTAGGGAGATGTGTTCAGAAAAGAACAGAGGAAGATTATGACAGAGCAGAAAGTAAGTAGGGACAGGTTGAAGACAAAAATGTTGAAAGCAATAAAAGTATATAGGAGGAAGGAAATACAGAAGAAATAAAGAAAATGGACTGAGAGGAAGGCAAGCAGAAAGGAAGGTAGACTCTATTTTACTGCTCATATACAGTGTACAGTAAATATAACATCCCTCCTTGCACAGTAATGTCTCTCCTGGAATGTGGCATTGCTGTTATTATGAATGAAGCTTTTAATATATGGGAACAAATACAGAAGGCCTTACTGAAACCTGCTGTGGAAATGTTGCAGATGATAAATGTGAAAGGTGTAGCTTGTCTGTGTTCATAGCAGGGGGTGGGTGGCAGTCGCAGCTTATGTGTTTGGTGGGCCCCTGAAGTAAGATTTTTTGGTGGGCCCTAGGTACTTCATTCTGACACTGCAAAAAGCCCCGTTGTTAGTACTCATTGCAGATACTGAGCCACACCTGAAACCTTATTTAACAGAATGGTTTCTGATAAATATGTCAATTTGTTAAAAACTTTGGTAATAGCCAGGAAAATTTTGATCAATCTGAAACTGCTGGGAATCCTCTGTACTACACCGTTCAATCCCTCATAAATCTACTTTTTTCAGGTCAAATTAGGAGCATATATGGTTTACCTGTATAGATACTTTCAATCATGGACAGCATGGGGAATGTATCCCTTCAATCATTCCAAGGAATAATGTTTCAAACTACATACGAGTATTACTGGCACCACCCTTTGCTTCTAAAAATAAAATAATTGGATTTTGTAATTATATTAAATGTCTAAAGAGAATACATTGCAATGTATTATTAGTAACAATATACACTATTTTATCAGTTGGGGATAATTTATTTTTAGAAAACATTAATAAAATTACTTACCATTAATGAATGCTGCACATAATGATGTATTCAGTGGTTTTATAATGATTTATTTCAGGTTGGTACTAACAACCCATAATGCATTATGGATTTCTATTACAGGTATCGGACCCCTTATCCGGAAACCCGTTATCCAGAAAGCTCCGAATTACGGAAAGCCTGTCTCCCATAGACTCCATTTTAACCAAATAATTCAGAATTTTAAAACTGATTTCCTTTTTCTCTGTAGTAATAAAACAGTACCTTGTAATTGTTCCCAACTAAGATATGAATAATCCTTATTAGATGCAAAACAATCCTATTGGGGTTAATTAATGTTTTATTGATTTTTTAGTAGACTTTTGGTATGGAGATCCAAATTACGGAAAGACCCCTTATCCGGAATACCCTTGGTCCCGAGCATTCTGGATAATGGGTCCTATACCTGTATACCCACAGCCCTAATACAAAAACACCAAATGCCTTCACAAATGTAGCTGGCAGTGCTGGGCCTAGCCAGCTGGGCGCCCTAGACAACACAGCCAGCCACCTCGCCAACCCCACAATCTACTGCCCCCTGTGCTTCCCCTCTCACTCTGTACACATGGGCTTGTTCATTCCTGTGTGCATACATGCATGCTGACAGTGTGTGATGCACTGATGCGCCAAAACAGGTTATGAGCCCGGAGTGGGGGTACAAGGGCACGGAGCAGGGGAATAGAAGAGGTACATACCTAGTGCCCCCCTTCCCAGCACTGTGACCTAGGCATGTGCCTACCCCTAGTTTTGGCCATGGTAGCTGGATTCACCAGCTCCAGCTCTTAATTAATCTAGTAGAATTAACATTTTACAGCCCTTACCAGAATATACATACTATGCCAAATGCATACATTGTAAAAAAAAATATGTTGCAGGTATACAGATATTTTCACACTCTACGTGGAATACAATATACACTATAAATATATATAAATATACACTATAAAGCCTACTTTATACCATTCATAAAAAATATTAAACATCTCGATATGGCAATTAATACATAAATAAATAAAAAGATGAGTTCTCAATGCCTCTGTATACACCTATCAACAGATTTTATTCACAAAACTCACTTAAGAACAATCTATAAACTTTAAAAAACCTTACTTCACAACAGTTTGTGAGAAGGACAATAAATCCATAAAGACAAGAAGATAGGATAATTTGCTGTGCAGTATGAATAAAAATGCAAAAAGAGCACTTAGGGTTGGTTGGGCACCTATATAAAGACCAGGCATACCATGCATTTGGTATATACGGAGGGGAGATTTGAACTGATTAGTGCTATTGGAAATAGCCCAGCGACATTGCATTCTATGCAAGAACCTGTACACCTTCCTAGTACAGTATTTTCTATCAAAACAAAAAATGTCAACTGTGCATATTCATTATCTCAGAAATATTATATAATCAAAGTAATCGTAAACCCTGCTAGCTTAATTTGAAAAGTTAGAGAGGCACATCTTACTAAATTACTTAACAAAATATCTATTAGGAAGAAGTACTCTACATAATGCAGCTTGCTATGAGATTGGAAAACTCATACTGGACTGTAAAACTGGCCTTGGAGAATGGCAAGGAATCTCTCCCCAAATCTGAACAAGTGACCAATTTAAAACCAGGTTCCCCTGCCTTATGCCATTTTTATAAATCAAAATGTAATGACTTCAGAATCAGCAAGTGCATACTGTTCTGTTAGGACTGATCATAATAATGTGACTTCTGCATTTTGTCAAGGCTTTACTGCCATTCAAGTAATACACTTTTAAGATGTCTTATACACTGTGAATATGTAATGCCCTTTCCTGTTGTAAATAGCCAACTAGTATAATTTTAGAGATGTAGAGAGATGTAGAGCGATGTATTGCACTTGAAGGCAGAGATAACTTATTGTGACATTTCCAAGAACTATAGCTGGTTTCATGTGAGATGTACAAAGATGCAAACACATGACGTTTATTTTTACTACACGTGATTCCTTTTTCCTGGACTGCACAGGCACAAACTGCCTTTTGTCTGTTCAGCTGGCTAACCCTTAGCAATTTACTGCTATTTTATGTCAATCATCAAGGCACTCTGAGTTTCAAAATAAATAATGCTGAGCTGTGTTTCCCTCATGCAAAAAAAGATAAGTAGTTCAGAGGGCTGAAGAGCAAAATTAGCATTTCTAATGCTAATTGTTAATGGAACTTGCTAATTGCAAATAAAAGCACACATGCAGCAGCTGCCCACTCATTCCTCTAGGTACTGTTTAAAACATTTCTGACTTCTGTTCAGAATTTAAAATTATTTCGATTATTCTCATAAAGTTTATAAAAAAAATATTACACCAGTTCTTCCAGCCCCGCACTGTCATGTTCTGAAAGATACCAGAAGTCCTTTGTGGCTGTTGGGATCATGTGCAGTACAGTAAATTTGTTGTTTTTTACTATATGATGCTTCAGGACCATAGCATAAGGGCCAGGGATCTTTCACAACATGTGTAGCGCTGGAATAAATATACCATGGGCCGGTGCAAAATTTATCAAAGCTGTACGGCTGGCCCAGGGTTAACATATTGGTACCCCCTGTGATTTATGCTTTCCTTGTCCTTTTAATTTAATTATTTAATTATTTTAATTTTAATTATCATCCCAGTGTCAGGAATCTCTAGCTTCTCTCTGCTTCTTGTTGCAATAAGTCTTCTATATAAAACAACAAAACATTTACAATATATTGTTGCACAGTACTTGTATGCCAGTTCAGTAATACTTGAGACACAAGGAGGTATTTTATCCAAAGAGCATTAGAATTGCTTGCAATATCAAACCCAAGGGTCAGCGTTACAGTGCTACAATGATGACATAATCACAATTCTGTTGCTGAAAAAAAACTCTTGCACTTAATATGTAAATAGATAAATATATTGGCATATTTTTCCAAACAGAAGGACAACTAAACAAAATGTTACTGGGCAAGGCAATTTTCTTTAATCTATATTTTAGATTAAATACATATAAGAATTCCTAATCTAATAATTTTCTGTACCGGTTTTGACAATGATTGGGAACAGAAGGATGCGTACAGAATAACTGAGAATGGAGGGATGTGCAATTAGTGTATGTTCTCACATAAAACTCTAGTTCCCATCAACCATGCTGAAAAATAACTACATTTAGAAAGGTGGTTGACAAACTACATAGTATGAATATATTGGTATATGAAAGAAAGAATGCAAATTCATCTTCTGCATCTTAGTTTCAGAAAGTTCTCTTATACTCTGTGTGGATTACAGATTATATTTCTTTAAATGACAATACATCCTTGACAAGAAATATATTTTCCTTCACATGAAAGGAAAGAAAATATAGGCATTGATAAAGTCCACATGCTCACATAGGAGTGAACATCCGGCAAGCCTGTGAACATCTTTGACTGATTAAACAGAGGCCCATGATGGAAAGTAATCAGATTCCATGAATATACAATCTATAGAAGAATTAATACGCATCTTGAATTGGTTCAGAATGTGTACATTAATGTGCCCTTTTTTGTACACAGTCCTTTTGTTGCATTTGCAAATGATATACTTGTATAATTAATTTTATTATTATTATTATAATTTTCAGACTCAAATGACTGGCGTTCTTTACTCATAAAGCAGCATTTTTCCCACAATTCCAGCATCATTTCAGATGCATGCTAACTTGTGACCAATACCACTCACAGGACTCTCTTGTGGTCAACAGTAATTATCACTGCACCTAGCACCAGAGTGCAGCTTCCACCACCTGCACCATGGGAGCAAAATGGCCTCCCATGCAGGCTCCCCTAGATTAAATTGCCTGAAAATAGTGCTTGTCAGTTGACTTCTTCCTAAAGATGCCCCTTAGTGCAGGTAATTACATTTAACTCTATAGGGGTGGTAGGGGGAGTTTTCAGGCATTATACAATGCAATTAAACATGTGGTGTGCATCACCTGATCTCTGGCCCAGTACCAAAACCCTAACAGAAGCTTTGAGGGAAACGAAAATGTAAAATAAATGCACATTTGTCTCTTAATATTTCAATGAGAAATCTCTGCAGGAAAAATAAAAAAATAAAGATATCGTGGCCCTTTCAAGTCAATAATAAATTAGTTAGACCTTATAGTTGGCAACAGGTGTGCTACAGCTTCCAGTGGCCCTTTCATGAATGTATAACTTTGTTATAGCAGGAGTGCCACAGAGTCATTATTTCAATACTTACTTAGAGATAAGGATACAACAAAATTCTCAGTGTCTGGCTGAACCAAATCCAACCCAATCCAAAGTCATATGACATTAAAGCACAAAATAACGCCAGACAACAGTTTTTTTATCTTTGGATCATATAATCTTGGGGGATTTTGCTCACAACATATGAATATGCAACTTATGGTCAGGGTTCAGTCAAGTATTTGACAAAATCGTTGGTGCAGGACTTGGTGTTCATCTTAATTAACAAATTGTTTATTTGGCAGATCTGTATTAAGAAAAGGAAATAGCAATCTATCATTGAAATGATACTGACACCAAAAAAATATCAATATAGATTAAAAGTTGCCTATAGGTAATGTTGGTTGTTTTTTTGCTGATAGGGCTGCTTTTGTAAGTAATTGTTACTTGAAGTTTTTAGACCTGACTGTTTTGCCAACCTGACTGTCCCTTCTCAACCTTCCAAGCTTCTAATGCTAACAGACTGCCGCTGCACAAATATAGCAGCCCCCTCATAGAGGAACTTAGGGATTGGATGTGTAATGTAAAAGCATTGGGCAAAATCACAAATAGCATGCAAAGACAGAGTTATGACAGCTGTAAAAAAGGGTTTAATTTGTGATGTCAATATCTCTTTAATGCAATAAAACCAGTAATATTAATGAGTCCTTGCCTGTAAAGAATGCAAAATATTTTTTTAGCCTGAGGTACAACGTCATAATGGGAATTGCCCAAAACAAACCAGGAACTATATCAGATCTTGCTGTTTTGTGTTTCTGTTAAAGGACTTCTCATATGATTTTGTAATAACAACACATGTGAAGTACAAATGTTTTATTACGGTTTTATAGAAATGTCCTGTAAATTAGTTATTGCTGCTCTGAATAAAGAGTTTTGATTAAACAAAGTTGTGCTTAAAATTAGCAAAAGCCCATGATTTACTGTCAAATACAAAATATCTCTCATCTCATTACCCACCAGAAAATTAAATGATTAGTTATATATCAACTGGCAGCATGCATATAATCTATGCAAAATGTACCAAATATTTTGCACTTCCCAGATATATAGAACAAGTCCCAAATTCATATTATTATCATCTTAACAAACACACAGCCAAACATACAGATTTTGGGGAGTTTTTATTTAACTAAATAGACAGACCTCAGTCAAAAGCATCCATCTATTTGGGAAAGGTCTATGGAAAACAGGAAAACAAATTCTTGAAGGAACAGTTTACCACTGTCTCTGATATGGTGGTATCTGATGATCAGTGTTCCCATAGCAGATTTCTGTTAGGGAGTTCTGTACTGTAATGCTACTTTTGTTGTATCTTAGCTAAAGTCTCTGCACATATTCCATTTGTTCAATAGGAGTGATGTTTACATTTGTATTCAGAAAAATGCATTCGATCATTGCAGGCATGATTTAGCTAAGCCAGTGATGCCATTGACCAGTTCTTAAATAAAGCCCCTTGAGGTTGTGTCTTTGTATAGCATACTCGCCTCCTCAATGAGCCATACAGGGATCCTAGGGCCCAGTTATTAACACACATGCAAAATGCAATTTTTGGAAGTAAATTGCAATGTTTTTTGACCATAATGCAGTGTTTTTTTCTGATTTCAATATAGTTGCAGGGCTGGTAATTTTTAGGACCCCAGTGCACTTGTGCATAAATTATCAGAGCGGGTAGAAGGAGTGAATTGGTGCTCACCACAAGTTGTAAAGGAGCATGTATAGGCTCAAGCACCTTTCTGAATAGCAGCAATGTACACTCAATTTTGTGTTCAAAATAGTCCTTTGCACATGTACTTGCCTTTGTAAGTTTTCTACCTGCCATGGGTTGACCAGATGACAGTTTCGTAAAGAAGCTTTGTACTCAGGTAAACTTTAAGTACAATGTTCTTAGTATGCTGTGCTCACAGAGGCAGCCTATTTGTGGCTACTATGTAGGGGATATGCACAAATGTGATGTGCACAACTTGCCAACAGATGCATGCAGCTTACAACTAGGCACAATTCTTCACGCCACCAAAACTGATAGACATTACACTGTGCTGTGCTTTGCATGCACATTATATGTAAACTTGGCCAAAATCTTTGCACTTTGCCTTTTGGCCATCATTTTTAATTGGTTCTCTATCTATGTGTCTCTCCCATCATATGCATTGCATTTGAGCTACAGACTTTTCCATACATAGATAACTGCTATATTTTCTCCAGTAGCACTATGTACACCAGGCATTACCATATCGTTTAACCTTTCATAGAGTTAGTTCTCTCAATATTTTTCTTGTTATACTATGCTAAGATGGAAAGAATTTGCACTGCCTCCAGGCTCCACTGACTGACCCAATTTGATTTACTTAGGTGTCTGAGATCACTGTCTGGTGAGCTAAGCAAGCGTCTACAGACTCTTTACTTTATAAGAAAGGGAAAGAATTTGAAAACTGGAGACTAGGAAAAGGGTGGAGAGAAAGACCACAAAATATGAAACTTCAGTCCCAAAAAGTAGTAGTATATGCAATACTTAAATGCCAGCAATATGTGAGCTAAATGGATAGTTTACATTTCTCAGTGTCTCGGTTAAATGTAAAATAAATAATCATTTGACTGGTCTTGGAATCAAGCAGTCAATACTTTTAGGGTGACTTAAAGTCATGCAGAACCATGGCTTTGTATTTTGGAATGCACATTAGTACTTTCATTATGTTCTTTTCGTTCTTAATATCAGAAAACTTTGGTTGTGTAGCATAGGTGTAAAGCATCACTATACATTGTGAGTCCAAACTACACCACTTAGCAGGACTTGAACACTTAGCAAGGCTACTATTTACAAAGTAGGCTGTATTATTAGCGCCAACATATTCCGCAGTGCTGTACAATATATATTTATCTTGAAATAAAAACTATGTTTAACTGCATCAATCTACATTGTGATGGTCCAGTTTGTGCCAGCCTGCTGCCCTTTTTAGAAAAGTCTGTTTTCTAGTAATCAGCAGTTTTCTTTTCTGATATTTTTCCTCATTCTTTAAAGGAACAGTTTTGTGTAAACATAAAACTGGGTAAATAGATCAAAAATATTTCTAATATAGTTAGTTGACCAAAAATGTAATCTATAAAGAGTGAGTGTAACATAATATTGAAAACACTTGTTATTTTGCACAGCCTATCTATTTACCTAATTTCACTTTGCATTGTTTTAAAAATAATGATTTAAATGTATTTGTAAATATATTTTTTCACTGACAGCAGTCATTTATTATTGTCTGCACTGCTAGCTCTAACCTTATATTAATTTGAAAAAAATTAGATGAATGGAGGAAAACTACTAAATGATCAACTTGAAAACTGTGTAATTGAAAATATATGGTCTCATCATGTTTATGTCAGGCGATCCGCACTGCTCGCGCTAAGCCGCCAGTTCAGCGCATGCGCGATTATTCGCGTGCACCCGTGCGTATCTGCGCGCGCGCATTGACGCGGTCACGTCGGCGTGCGCACGCTTCGGCGCATTTCCGCGCAAAAACAGGCGCATGCGCATCGCGTTTTAAAAGACGCCGCGGCCTTCAGTCCAGTGCGAGGTGATCGTCTTTACTGATTGACACTAAGCGGTTCCTGTTCCTGATTTCTGGTTTGACCCCTGCTTTTGCTCCCGACTCCGTCTTCCTTCTGCATTCTGATTGAACTCCCGGTTGTGACTTCGGCTTTGGACCTCGACTCCTCTAGTTTGCTGCCTGTCCTGACTTTTGGCCTGTTCATCACGTTCCTGTTTGCTACCTGTCCAGATCTACGGCCTGCCTTGTGACTTCGCTTGCTTAATCCTGTTTCCTGTCTCCTGCACCCAGCAGAGATCTGTGCCTCAGTTATTAGCACCTCTGCTATTCCTTATCTGAGCTCACCCTGTCTACATACCCAGGATCTGAGAACTCAGTGGGAAGCGTAGGGGAGTGCTTCAGTCGTCCTTCCTGCAATCCAAGCATCTGGCAGAGGTAAGCCTGACAGTATCACCTCGCCAAGGTAAAGATGGATCCGGCTGAGGAATCTGCTGCTTCCCCTTTTGATCAAATATCCCAGCAATTGGCATCACTAACTCAGGCTGTGAGAGACTTGCAAGGTAGTTATCAGCACTTACAAACCCAGGTTCAAGGGCTGAGTGATCCATCTAACCCTGTTCCACCTGCTGCACCTGCTATGTCTGCCTCTCCTTCTGCTGAATACACAGGACGTCCTTTCGAACCCAAGGTTCCGCTTCCTGACAAATTTTCTGGTGACAGACGTCAGTTTCGCACTTTCATTAATAGCTGCAGACTATTATTTTCTCTTCAGCCCTATACCTTTTCTTCAGAACAAACTAAGGTGGGAGTGATGATTTCTTTGTTATCGGGGGAACCACAGACGTGGGCTCATCGGTTGTTGGAGCGTCGCAGTTCTATTCTTATTGATGCCAATACCTTCATTCATGCTATGGCTCAGCTGTATGATGACCCCCATAGAGAAGTCACTGCTGAAGCGGCTCTACGCTCTTTGACACAGGGTAAAAGGCCTGTAGAAGAATATGTGTCGGATTTCCGCCGCTATGCTGCTGATACCGAATGGAATACGCAGGCTTTAAAACATCAGTTTCGCATTGGGCTGTCAGAGACTCTGAAAGATGAATTGGCCCGTGTGGGAGTTCCTCAGGGTCTTGAGGAACTTATTGACCTTTCTGTCCAGATTGACCGCCGCTTGAGGGAGAGACGTGCAGAAAGACTTCAGCCTTCTTCAGTGTCCTGGTTATCCCCAAGAACCTCTGGGAATCTTCAAGCTGCTGCCCATGCGGGTGATACTTGTGAACCCATGCAAATTGGTCTAGTGAGGTCTGCTTTATCGTCTGAGGAACGTACCCGTAGACGCCAGTTAAACTTATGTCTATATTGTGGTCAACCTGGTCACTTCCTGAAGGACTGCCCAACTCGTCCTAAGGGTAAGACTAGATGTCCTGCCATGTCTCCCTGTGTGACTTTTAGAGAACCAACATCTCTTTCATTCCCTGTTGTTTTACAGTGGCCTCAGGACTGTCTCAAAAGCACAGTGGTCATTGATTCGGGAGCCTGTGGTTGCTTTATGGATCTCGACTTCATTAAAGAACACGCGGTGCCCACCCGACCTAAGATGCAACCACTATCGTTGAGGACAGCTGACGGTTCGCCCATCACTTCTGGTCCCGTTACCCTAGAGACTCTACCTTTGGAAGTATTTTTGGACTCTAAACATATTGAAACCATTTCGTTTGATGTTGTCGCTTCTCCTTTATTCCCTATTCTTCTGGGGTTTCCTTGGCTAAGACTGCACAACCCATCAATAAATTGGAACACTGGGGACATTCATTTTGATTCTAAGACTTGTTCTTCTCATTTATTAGAGAAATCTCATTCAATGGCAGTGGCTCCTGCAACTGACACTCAATTTGCTGTTGTTCCTAACTATCTCCATGAATTCAAAGATGTTTTTGATGAGAAAGGCGCTGACACTCTTCCTCCTCATCGGGTGTACGATTGTCCGATCGATTTATTGCCGGGGGCCGCCATTCCTTTTGGTCGCATTTATCCGTTGTCTGAACCTGAATTGATTGTGTTGAAAAAGTATATCGATGAAAATCTTGAAAAAGGCTTCATTCGTCCATCCACGTCTCCAGCTGGGGCCGGTATCTTCTTTGTTGAGAAAAAGGATCATTCGCTACGACCTTGTATCGATTACAGGCAATTAAATTTGATCACTGTGAAAAATCGTTATCCTCTTCCCTTAATTCCAGAGTTGTTCCAGAACCTACGAGAGGCTAAGATTTTTTCTAAATTGGACTTACGTGGTGCATATAATTTGGTAAGAATTCGTAAGGGGGACGAATGGAAGACAGCTTTCAGGTCACGTTACGGTCATTTTGAATATCTCGTGATGCCATTTGGATTATGTAACGCACCCGCCACTTTCCAACACCTCGTTAATGACATTTTTAGAGACTTCCTTGATCAATTCGTTATAGTCTATTTGGATGACATTTTGATTTTTTCTTCCTCAATTAAAGAACACGAGATTCATATGAAAAAAGTTTTTAGCAGGTTACGGGAACATTCATTGTTTGCTAAACTTGAAAAATGTGAGTTCCACAAGACCTCTATTGAATTTCTTGGTTTTGTCATCTCAACTGATGGGATTCTCATGGATCCTAAGAAGGTGTCAGCAGTTCTGAATTGGCCAGTTCCGACTAGTCGTAAGGCGACACAGAGATTTATCGGTTTTTCTAATTTTTACAGGAGGTTTATTCGCAATTTCTCAAAGATTATTTCTCCCATCACGGACTTAACCAGTACCACTAAACGTTTTCAGTGGTCTTCTCAAGCTCAGTCTGCTTTTGACAAATTAAAGGAACTTTTTACGTCGGCTCCTATCCTCAAGCATCCTGATCCTTCATTACCGTTTGTTGTTGAAGTGGATGCCTCAGAGACTGCTGTGGGAGCTGTCCTTTCGCAGAGGTCCGGTTTGCAGAATTTTCTTCATCCTGTGGCTTTTTTTTCAAAAAAACTCTCCCCCTCCGAAAAGAACTATGACGTTTCTGACAGAGAACTTTTGGCCATCAAAGTAGCTTTCGAAGAATGGCGTCAATATCTAGAAGGTTCCTCCCACCCTATTCTCATCTTTTCAGATCATAGAAATCTGGAATATTTACGTACAGCCAAACGTTTAAGACCAAGACAGGCTCGCTGGGCTTTATTTTTTTCCAGATTCAATTTTCATATAACATACAGACCTGGTTCTCAAAATCATAAAGCTGACGCCCTTTCTCGTATGTTCCATGATGAAAATGTTGAAACTCAATCTGATACCATCCTTAGACCTCAAAATTTTTTGTTATTACAAACTGATCTAGTTGCTAAGATGTTGGAACAATCCTCTTCTGTAGTTCCTTCTGATCAACTTCGGAATAAAGATGGTTTTCTATTTTTTAAGGATAGAATTTTTGTACCAGAAGCTTTGCGATTGGATGTTCTTCGATTAATTCATGATCATCCATTAGCAGGTCACATGGGGGGACGCAAGACTGTTGATTTAGCTAAAAGATCTTTTTATTGGCCAGGAATGATCAGAGACTGTAATCAATATGTTTTGTCTTGTGAAGTTTGTGCCCGTTTTAAGGAATCACGCACCAAACATTTAGGTCTTCTTCATCCATTACCTATACCGGACAGACTTTGGGGGTCAGTTTCCTTGGACTTTATTGTTGAACTCCCTCATTCTCATGGTTTCAATACTATTTTTGTGGTTGTTGACCGGTTATCCAAGATGGCACATTTCATCCCTCTGACCAGTATTCCGTCTGCAGTAACCACTGCTGAAGTTTTCATTAGGGAGGTGGTTCGTTTACATGGGGTTCCGGACGAAATTATATCTGACCGTGGGGTACAATTCACCTCCAGGTTTTGGAGAACCCTTTGTAATGCTTTAAAAATAAAACTTGCTCTCTCTACTGCTTTCCATCCTGAATCCAACGGTCAAACAGAGAGAACTAACCAAACTCTTGAGCAGTATCTGCGTTGTTTTTCGTCTTTTTTACAAGACAATTGGTATGAACTTTTGCCACTAGCGGAGTTTGCATATAACAATTCTGTGCATTCTTCCATTAAACAAACTCCTTTTTATGCCAATTTTGGGTTTCATCCACAAGTTCTCCCAAATTTTCCTAAGGAAGTTTCAGTGCCAGCGGTCCAGGATAGACTTTCTTTTATTTCTAATAATGTCCAATTAATTTCTGCTATGAAACAGGCTCAAAGAAATTTTAAATTTTTTGCAGATCGCAAGCGAAGAAGTGATCCTGAATTTAAGTTGGGAGATTCTGTGTGGTTATCCACTCGTCATATCAAACTCCCGTGCCCAACTAAGAAATTAGGTCAGAAATTTGTTGGCCCGTTTCCTATCACAAGACAAGTCAATGAGGTGGCCTTTAAATTGAAATTACCGTCTTCTTACAAGATTCATCCTGTGTTTCATGCTGCGTTACTAAAACCAGTGGTCAAGAATCGCTTTGTGAGGAGAAGTGCCAAGCCTCCCGATCCTGTTCCTATCGAAGGTGTTGAGGAGTTTGAAGTTCAGTCAATTTTGGATTCAAGAATAAGAAGAGGTCGGTTGCAATATCTGATCCAATGGAAGGGGTATTCTCCAGAGGAGAATTCATGGGAATCCGCATCTGATGTTCATGCTCCCTTGCTGGTAAGAAGTTTTCATAAGAAACATCCTGAAAAACCAGCATCTACTTGCGCCCGGAGGTCGCACCTCGGGGGGGGGCAATGTCAGGCGATCCGCACTGCTCGCGCTAAGCCGCCAGTTCAGCGCATGCGCGATTATTCGCGTGCACCCGTGCGTATCTGCGCGCGCGCATTGACGCGGTCACGTCGGCGTGCGCACGCTTCGGCGCATTTCCGCGCGAAAACAGGCGCATGCGCATCGCGTTTTAAAAGACGCCGCGGCCTTCAGTCCAGTGCGAGGTGATCGTCTTTACTGATTGACACTAAGCGGTTCCTGTTCCTGATTTCTGGTTTGACCCCTGCTTTTGCTCCCGACTCCGTCTTCCTTCTGCATTCTGATTGAACTCCCGGTTGTGACTTCGGCTTTGGACCTCGACTCCTCTAGTTTGCTGCCTGTCCTGACTTTTGGCCTATTCATCACGTTCCTGTTTGCTACCTGTCCAGATCTACGGCCTGCCTTGTGACTTCGCTTGCTTAATCCTGTTTCCTGTCTCCTGCACCCAGCAGAGATCTGTGCCTCAGTTATTAGCACCTCTGCTATTCCTTATCTGAGCTCACCCTGTCTACATACCCAGGATCTGAGAACTCAGTGGGAAGCGTAGGGGAGTGCTTCAGTCGTCCTTCCTGCAATCCAAGCATCTGGCAGAGGTAAGCCTGACAGTTTACTGGTTGTGCATATATTCAAAGAATGCATTCTACTAGTTACAAATAGCATATGCACTGTGCTAATATGAAGCAGGAGAGGCAGCAAATTTGTATAGCATATGTATAGTATATATATAATTGGCAAGAGATTCAGACAGGGGGGCTACTTGGCTACTATAGCTAGTATCAAGCCAGTAAATTTCTTAGCTTTTATTAGCTGTGCTTTTGTCTGGAAGATTTGTCTTAGCAAAATGCACATAATTGTCTACAATTATGTCTCTTTTTGGATTTGCTACACTTAAGGAGCATGAGCACAACTCATGATAATAAAGTAGTGAGAATTCTATCACACTCAACCCTGATGAAGGTTCACATATGTGTATGTATATATATTTTTATTGCTAGAGTGATATTGTGCATGTAGCACTGCATATTTAAACAATTCATAAACATAAACAAAACAGAAATAACAGCAAACAGAACAATGATAGAATATACAAAAGTATATAAGATATACAATTACACTTAAGAATAACTGCTATATGTTAAGAGTACAAAAGGAAAATGTTCCCTGCCCAATAGACTTTACAATCTACAGTATGTGGATAGGGAATGTACTAATACTAGTATTGCCTATTTGCCTCTGTGGGAAGCAACAGGAGACAGTTCTACACAAGAGGGCTCATTTAGCCGTAAATGTATGGCCCTTGCATGAATTGAAGTTAGGAACTTATATGTGGTACAGGCATGCAGTGGATGATTACCATAGGGCAGGAATCCCAAACCTTTTATACCTGTGAGCCACATTTAAATGGAAAAAGTGTTGGGGAGCAACACAGGCATGAAAAAGGTTCCTGGGGGTGCCAATAAGAACTAGAATTGGCTACTTAATAGCCCCTATGTTGACTGGCAGCCTACAGGATTCTCTGTTTGGCATTATACTTGGTTTTTATGCAACCAAAACTTGCCCAAAAGCCAGGAATTCAAAAATAAGCACCTGCTTTGAGGCCACGGGGAGCAATATCCAAGGGGTTGGAGAGCAACATGTTGATCATGAGCCACTGGTTGCGGAACACTTCCATAGGGCCTATCCAGGTGTCTGGACCCAGTAGCTGTGAATGAGACAGGGCTATGCCCGGGGCAGAACTGGGATGGGTGGGGGGAAGGGCACTGTCAAGGACACTGCCAACATTTAAAATGCCCCTGCAGATAGCTATAAACATGTTTTATGGTGATGCTGGAAATATCCCAGGGAGGAGCTGTGGAAGCATAGGGAATAGGAATGGGAATGCCTCCTCAGGAGAAGGACAAAAAAGCAATGAAACCTGGGACACTCTAAACCCAAATGGGATCATTTTTTACCTTTGTAAAGCAGTATTTCTCCCATCATTACCTCTAATTATTCTAATATAACCAAATCCATCAGCCTTACTAAATGACCAGGGTCCACTTTAGCTGTTTCAGTCATTATTTGAATGTTCTCTGGTCCCTTATGAGTTCGCCCTACTATTGTACAGTGCTAGAGAATGTGTAGGTGCTTGATAAATAATTGTTCCTAATGATAGTAATAACCCAGAGTTAAAAAAAAAAGGACCACGGTATTCCGATATGTGACCTGGCCATCCATGGGCTATAATAATCTGTGTAGTTAATGACCATGGAATTCTCAATTAAAGTGCTGGGAAACAACATTTCCTGTAATTTCCTGTTGTTGGTGTGCACTTAAATCATTTTGATGCACATTGTTGGATAGTCCAAGCAAGTACTGTATTAGGGCTATGACAGAGGGGTGCTTTATCGCCCTAGGAAATCTCTTTTCCCATGGATGATAAAGTGCTTGAAAAACCTGCTCATCCTAATTCATCTAAATGCAGTGATCCTAGATAAGTGTGGAAAAATGCCAAAGAAGGTGTAAAGTGTTTTGCATGCAGTGATGCCAATGAATCTGAAGGGCCAAGTATTCGAGTACGTTATTGCCCATAGGAGAGGAGATATCCCTGAGGCAATAAAGCACCCCTTCTGTTAGGATCCTTATGTGTATTCACATGTGCAGTATGTATGAGAATGATACGCTGTGCTTCAAGTCTTGTACCAAGGCCCAGAAATGTTTAGTTATGCCAAATGACACGATCATAAAAGGAATGGTTAAATATTATCACAGTTATGCAATTCAACCTACAATTTAGTCTGACAAACAGATATGTAATTGCACTATTTTGTCTGTGAGCCGTGTTTTTCTTACTGCAAGTTCTTCTTACCTTATAAATTACAAGATTGTGTAATTCATATGAAATTTATATTAAAGCACCTAATGAAAAAATCTTGGTTTTAAGTAGGCTATACAGAAGCTGATACAGTCACAGACATTACAAAGTCTGTCTGGCAGAAGGCAGTTCATTTTACACTGTTGCTAAAATTGACATAAAGTATACAGTAACACAGTGTGCTTATAGCGAGTAAGTATTTGCATTCCGTAAAGTGGCTTCATCTGGTTTTCACTACATTCCTGTCATTTTAACTGAAAATGATTAGTTATTTACAGATACTCAGTCTTGTTAAGTAGCATTAGTGAAATATGAAGATACATGATTCTGTTTAGAAAGAAAAATTACCCTGCTGACAAATAGTAGCAAATAATAAGGAAGGAATTGGAGGAAACCAATTATTTACTAAATTATAGCCTTCAGTTGCATTTTAACACATGTTTAGGAAATATTTATTAAATCGTTTTGTTGTGGTTTTGATTAGCATACTAGTATGCAAAAACTGTATATCCCCACTTCCTACTAAGCCTGCAGCACCCACAACAGACACTTTCTTCAGTTCTATGGCAATTATTGAAACACAGGAGTGCCTGTCTCCACATACAAAACACAAATTATAACAATAACTCCTGCCCTCTGGGCACCTCCGTTACACATTTGGTGAGTTTCATCTCCACACTGGGCCCCTTGTGGATGGGAGTTCCTTCCACAGACAACTAGCCTTTCTACTCTGTTTTCTGCTCAGAAACATTCTAATTAGAATTAAAACCTAAGGAAAGTCTACCCTGGAGCTTCTGGCCTGCCTCTTCCTTCCTAAACACTTCAGTTTCCAGATCCCGACAGATTAATTTAAATGACATGTAAACCCCCCACAAAAAAATTAATCAGTGAACAGCCTCTTTAAAATCTATAAATAACTGGCACTTTGGTTGTTAAAAGGCTAATACAGGTATCGGATCGCTTATCCGGAAACCCATTATCCAGAAAGCTCCGAATTACAGAAAGCCCTTCTCCCATAGACTCCATTTTAATCAAATAATTCAGAATTTTAAAACTGATTTCCTTTTTCTCTGTAGTAACATAGTAACATAGTAACATAATAAGTTGGGTTGAAAAAAGACATACGTCCATCAAGTTCAACCATAATGCCTATACCTAACCTGCCTAACTACAAGTTGATCCAGAGGAAGGCAAAAAACCCCATCTGAAACCTCTCTAATTTGCCTCAGAGGGGAAAAAATTCCTTCCTGACTCCAAGATGGCAATCGGACCAGTCCCTGGATCAACTTGTACTAAGAGCTATCTCCCATAACCGTGTATTCCCTCACTTGCTAAGAATCCATCCAGCCCCTTCTTAAAGTTATATAATGTATCAGCCAGTACGACTGATTCGGGGAGGGAATTCCACAACTTCACAGCTCTCACTGTAAAAAATCCTTTCCGAATATTTAAATGGAACCTCCCTTCTTCTAAACGGAGTGGGTGCCCTCGTGTCCGTTGGAAGGACCTACTGGTAAATAAAACATTAGAGAGGTTATTATATGATCCCCTTATATATTTATACATAGTTATCATGTCACCTCTTAAGCGCCTCTTCTCCAGTGTAAACAGACCCAACTTGGCCAGTCTTTCTTCATAACTGAGACTTTCCATACCCTTTACCAGCTTAGTTGCCCTTCTCTGGACCCTCTCTAACTCAATAATGTCCCGTTTGATTCTAGATGGGGCCTTACCAGTGCTCTGTAAAGGGGAAGAATAACCCCCTCCTCCCGTGAATCTATACCCCTTTTAATACAGCTCAAAACCTTGTTTGCCCTTGCAGCTGCTGCCTGGCATTGCTTGCTACAGCCAAGTTTATTATCTACAAGGACTCCAAGGTCCTTCTCCATTATGGATTTGCCTAGTGCAGTCCCATTAAGGGTATACGGGGCTTGCATATTTTTACATCCCAGGTGCATGACCTTACATTTATCCACATTAAATCTCATCTGCCACTTAGCTGCCCAGATTGCCAGTTGGTCAAGATCCTGCTGCAGGGATGTCACATCCTGGATAGAATTGACTGGTCTGCAGAGTTTTGTGTCATCTGCAAACACTGATACATTACTCATAATACCCTCCCCTAAGTCATTTATGAACAAATTAAAGTAATAAAACAGTACCTTGTAATTGATCCCAACTAAGATATAAATAATCCTTATTGGATCCAAAACAATCCTATTGGGTTTAATTAATGTTTTATTGATTTTTTTGTAGACTTAAGGTATGGAGATCCAAATTACGGAAAGACCCCTTATCCGGAATACCCTTGGTCCCGACTCCCGAGCATTCTGGATAACAGGTCCCATACCTGTAGTAAGGCTAGAGCATCTTCTTAATCACTCCTCCTCCTCTCCTCCTCTAACTCACTCAGCCCTCTTCCTTAGGAATTTGCTTTGGCTGTTGGCTCCTGAGCATGCTCAGTTCTTCTCAAGTCTGGTCACTTATCATAAAACGAATGTTTTACAAATTTCCCCCATATTCTTGAGGAAGCATTTTCTAGGACAAAGAATATATTAGTGTGGTGTACATCAGTGCTGTCCAGCTGGTGACCCCCCTCTGTGTGGCCCCCCACCTGTCTGGCTGCTTTGATGACTTACCTTTGTGTAAGCTTTAAATGGTATCAGTACTGAGATTAACTGGCCCCCTGCATTGCTCACACCTCAGATTCAGGTTGTATTGTTTAAACATGTAATCCCCTGTACTGTTCACACCTTTTAATCTATGCATTGTTCACCCCATACAGGGTTCACACGTCAGGCTCAGGCTGTAATCACACGCACTGTTCACCTGTTCACCTGTTCACCGGTTGCCTAGGGCGCCCGGTCGGCTTGGCCCGCCCCTGGTGTATGGCACACACAGGCAGCATAGGGCAGACAGAGCATAGCACACACAAGCAGCTAAGGGCAGGCAGAGTATGGCACACACAGGCAGCATAGGGCAGGTAGAGTATGGCACACACAGGCAGGGTAGGGCAGGCAGTGTATGGCACATACTGGCAGCATAGGACAGGCATAGCATGGCACACACAGGCAGCATAGGACAAGCAAAGTTAGAACACACAGGCAGCATAGGACAGGCAGAGTATGGCACACACAGGCAGCATAGGACAGGCAGAGTATGGCACACACAGGCAGCAAAGGACAGGCAGAGTATGGCACACACAGGCAGCATAGGGCAAGCAGAGCATTGCCTGTGTGTGCCATACTCTGCCTGCCCTATGCTGCCTGTGTGCCATATTCTGCCTGCTCTATGCTGCCTGTGGGAGGTGAACCTGGCAGGGGTTTGTTTTGGGAGTTTGTTAGCAGTTGGAAATAGCCATTAAATGGTCCCTAAGGTGTGTAATTATGTGCTGGGGTTTGCTATGCTATCATAAAACCCCACAAAAACCCTGCACACCAGAAAAAAACTCTTATGGGGGGATTATTAAAACCCTAGAACCTGGATACTTTATACTTTATTGTTTTTTTGTATATATAATTTTTTTTGGCAAGGATATTCTAGCCAGGAGTGCCCTCCATTTCTCTAAATTGTTTGCTATGCTATTGCTCACAGTGGATATCATGCTGTGTTAAAAACTAAGTAGCTCAGATTGCCTTTGTTTAGAGCTGATCTTTTCCTTATGTCCCTGGCACCACCTGGGGCTTGGCATTTGGGTGTTACAGTACTGCTTGGTAGCCATATTGCACAGCATATTTGTGCAGTGTAATCAGCCACAAGGAACATATAGGACCCAGGAAAAGTGGCACTGCCATACTCTTAAGTAAAGTGCCCCAAGCCAGTTTATTTGTATAAAAGGCCCACAAACCTGCAGGGAAAGTTATAAAAGATATCGCCTACTCTATATTTTGTTGGAAAGTTATAGACGTTGATCACAAGTGGACTTTATTAGAAAAAGCAAGGGAACTATATGTTTACAATATATAACACCTTTCGTAAACATCCTGGAAGTTGGGTAGTGTAAACACATAAACTCTCTGTGAAGTTTGCATGTTGGTAAATTACAAGCTTGAGTCTTTCTTCAGAGGCATAAGAATTCTCTTTAAAATCCCTGCAGGCTCACTTACCTGTACTTTTATATGAGGATTCAGGCAGACAAATTATTTGCTAAATTTGAAGTTCAATGTTTTGTTTGAGTCAGCATAAGATAATCCTACTATGCCACTAGCGGTCAGTCCCTTTTACTGCTTTTCCTTTCACCAATCCCATCCACCAAAGGTTGTTGGAAACTTTCTCTGGGTTACAAATGTTACAAACATAACTTGACTGGACTCTTTACGTCAACCCAACTCCAAAAGACCATACATATGGTTAAGTATTAATTTTAGTAGCAAAACCCATTAATGGAAAGAAAGAGGTGTAAGTCTTTCTTTGCAGCTATGCTGGAATTGTGGGAAAAGCTGAACTATAGGGAAAAAAACATGATAATTTGCAACTGAAAGTTGCATTTGGTCCATTTTTACAGTGGTCACTTTGCCCATAAAAGCAGTTAAGGTTAAAAAAAGATAGTGTAGAAACTGGACTAGCAAATGTGTATAGAAACCAGAGCAGCTAGAGAAATTACTTAAGATACATACATACATACATACATTTTAACGCAATTTTACTAGTTGCCACTTCCTAGCCTTGCATTTTCACTTTTATAAATAGTGAACCCAGAGTCTTTACATCGGAATTTACGTCACTGCAGCCTTATTGGTAGGTATTTCAGCCTTTTGTAAATATGGCCATAAATAAAGCAACTGTTTCCTTATATCAGTACAAATATTCAATATAATACAATTAATGAATTATATTAAAATATAATATATAATATTAAATAGCAAGCCCAGATCTTACAAAATAATGCCAAGTTAAAAAGTTGGGGCAAAAATGGACATACAAATCTAAAATTATCCACCTTGGAAAGCCTGGGGATTTTTGGCGCAAGTAACTTGAACTATTTTAATAGAAAGCTTGGCGGGGGATTTCTCTAGTGTACTGGAAATTTCATTTCTGTTTCAGTTTGTGACCTTGATGGATTAGCAGGATTACAGTGTAACATATATTTCATTTGCCACTGGATGTAAATTATTTGTAACAACTTTATGTTACAGGCAGTTCAATAAATCTACATTATTACTACAAAGGAAAATATGCTTTTCTTGTAACCTTCTATATGTGTCTCATTATTGTGGAACTGCACAAAAAACAGTGAAATGAAATTCTGTTACTTACATGCAGTTACAAACCACTGGTAATATAGTTATTTAAGAGAAATGAAGTGGAATATATTAAATAATGGGCCCTTGGCAAAATTTCTAAACCAGTATGTAGCTTTCTGATAGGCTGTTATGCTATTGCAGAGGCATTTTGCATACATATAATATTTTCATGGTTTCTCAAAAAGAAATGGACATAAAGTTCATATTTCATTTCATATCTTAGATTCAGGAACATACAATGAAATATTTGTACAGGTATGGGATCCATTATCCAGAAACCAATTATCCAGAAAGCTCTGAGTTACTGGAAGGTCATCTCCCATAGAATCTATTTTAATCAAATAATTTCAAATTGTAGAACATATTTTCTTTGTCTCTGTATTAATCAAACAGTACCTTGTACTTGATCCTAACTAAGATACAAATAATCTGTAGTGACAAATTAATCCTAAGTGGTTTATTTAATGTTGAAATGTTTTTCAATAAATTTCAGTTATGAAGATACAAATTACTGAAAAAACCCTTGTCACTAGCATTCTGAATGTACATGTTACATTTATCATGTTAAATCAAATTTAAAGCCAAATAGCAGTAGGTAGTAGGTATTAGCAAGAAACTTGTGGACCATTTCTATTACGTTTCATGTAATCAATATTTTTGTTTTCAAGAAGCATTATTAATGAGTATGTCGGTCTATGTTGTCTTTCCTTTTCAGAAACTCCCATGTTGCCATTATAGAAATACATTATTATTTACCTGAGGCAGATTTGCCAGTTCTCAACATTTCCCTGGGTCAGTGCCAGATTTGCGTAACCGGGGTCACTGGTAGTTGCCAAGGGCCCAGCACCCCAGCCACATAGAACTGTAGCATTGCTGTCGCAAATCTTTTCTGCACCCCCCCCAAGCAATACCTCCAAGCCACACCCCCTCCACAACACATACCACCTTCCTGCACCACATACCAATTTGCCTATGGCAGGTCCCATTGACTTCTACATGACCTGGACAGCTTTCAGATGGCGCATTTTTACATTTGCATTTTTTGGGGTTTTGACACATAATAAATGGCCAAAAATGTATGTTTTTTAAATGAAAAAAGTTTTAGTGCAAAAAGCCACAAATCACTGAAAAAAATTAATGTTAGAAAATGACCCCCCATAAAGTGAACATCCAAACTTAGACCTCTTCTATTTCAAATACCAGTGAAAATATTTTTTTTATATAAATCATTCTCCCATTCACCAGATAAAAAAAATCTTTTTTTAAGCTCTGAAAAAATCTAAGAAGGTTGTGTTTCATTTTTTGGTACACAATAAAAGGTAACTTTGAAATAAAACGTTGACATTACACTGCCTGGCAAATTCTTTGCAAATTATCTGCAGCATATTATTGCAGTTTGCCATTCTTTACTGTACATTCATTTATTACAGTCCAGTCCTTTCAAAATTCCATCTACAAGACCTTAAATGACCCTGAAAAGGCAATACATAACCATGATCTTTCTATACCAACTTGTAATAGGTTTACAGGACCAGCAATTATTTCTTTGTGGTTTAAAATTCCAGGTGCCCATAAAATAGCTTCTCTTGTGAAATCTGAAGGAATGCAAACAGAAGCATTCATTATGCTGGCTTCAGGCCTAACTTGCAGAGGCAGGACTCAGGGGCTGTGGGAAAGTTTGCTGCAGTGCCACATACTAACTTTAGTTAAATTAATGCCACAGTTTAATAACAAAGAGATTCATATTTGTCCAAAACCTAGAAAGAAAAGAAAGCCATGCTTCTGTATTGCTTTATAGCCTTTATGAAAAGTGTTTACAAACTGTCCTTTCTTTGTCTGGTTGAATAACTCTGGTACCATGCATTCAGTAAAGCATGGGAAGCTCACATGAATCTTACAGAATAATTATTTACTAAAAGAAATCAATACAAAATAGTGCATGAGTAACAAAAGTAGCTACTGCCAAGATGCACTTTGCTACTGCTCGAACAAGCAGAAATCGTCTTCTGTCTTTTGCTTTCTGATAGTAAGGGAAGAAAGATTCTTTTACACAAAATCCCTGTTGGCTGATTTAGATTTTGCACATTACAATAGTTTGTAGTGGAGATTAAGGGCTAAATTACATGGGAGATTTTAATCTGATTTTGTGGGTAAGATTTTGTGACCTTCAAAATCTTGTCCTGCAGTGCTACCCAAGACCATGTGTTTTAGTAGGCTCCCACAGATTCTGCTCCCCACAGGTTTAATGCAAGTTGGAGATGTCGGATGGTGATAAAGGTCTGAACGTGGAGTGAAAAAAGTATTTCAGACACCATCAGATTCTATCTTGTCGGATGCAGACGCAGCAAACAGCATTTGCATCCCACTGGCGTGTCATGTTGGATTACAAATGTAGTTTACACATCAGATTTTTTGTATCAGTTCCATTATATTGTGACCCATACAGCTATGTCCAAGTTGTATTCTGTTGATCTGACACCATCCTACAAAATCTCTTGTGCAGCTTAGCTCTAAATCTTGCTATGACCAATAAAATAAATCTTTACAGAGGAATTATTTGTAACCTACATTTGATTACATTTATTAAATATTATTTGCCAGTTTGTATCTTTCTGATTTATCTTCTCAAATGCAAAGGAATGCTTTGATCGACATGACAGAAGCTTAGAAGTACAGGATTATTAACAAAGGGCAATTTCCCCATTATTCTAGAGATATACATTTCTTTACAAATCCAGTTGCACCAAAGCTTTTCATCTTCTCTGTACATACAGAAGAACAGAGCATATATAAATGCAAGTGGTGCCCTCATTAAAATACAGAATAAACAGGGCTTTTATTTAATGTCCCATTCCCAAATTTTTGGAAGTTGACCCTTATACAGAATCAGTACCTAACATTAAGGAAACAAAGGGGGAAGTTTTGTTTCTTTAATGTTATGCCCCTCATTAGCAAAGACAATAAATCAAGGTATCGTTGCTGAGTTTGGGATGGCATATACCAGTTCTTGCTATAGCAGTGACTGCTTTAATTGTTCCAGAAGAACATTATGCTGATTTATTATGAATTTAAAGTACTGTATAAGAAAATGTAATGACCAGAGGTTAGTGGATGAGACAAACATAACTCCCTTGCACCTTTTAGGGCTCATACAGCTTTTTGCCCTGTGTTCCCCTGTGGTGGATTTCTCCTGCGTTTCATTGCAGGGGAGTGCAAGTCGAAATGCAACCCATTCTTTCTTACGGGCCTGTATTGACACAGGCACATATAAGCACTGAACACAGATCCCTTGGCGAATCAGGGAAACCTCCCTTCCACAGAGCATAGGTAACAGAACACGGACTTCCTAAGCCAGTAGGAAAATTAACTAACTATGTGTTTTCAGACAATGAAAAAATCACTGCTCACCAATGGGCACTTATACACCAAGTGCATGTGACCACATACTGTATACTGTCTAATATTATCAGGAACAAAAATGCTTTAACTACTAGAGTTTAATACTTTTTAGCATGTAATGGATGAAACTAATGTAAGCACCTTTTCAGTCTTGATTTTATAAATATAATACATTTTAGATTTCTAGCTTTCCTATTTTGCCTTTTCTAGCTTGGCCACTGGCTGTGGCAACCAAACAAAATCACTTATTTTATTTTGTATTACATTTACAGTATTTATTATTGAGGCCCACTAATATGTATTTTCCATTCTGCCTTTAGAACTGTTGTTTTGTTGCTAGGGTAAGCAACCAGAGCAAAGGCAGCTTTGTGAACAGTGCCGATTATTATTGCTTGTTAAAAAAGAAATACAGATAGCTTGAAATTTACAAGCACTTTTTATACACTTCTTTGGGTGAAAGTTTACTTAAAAGCTCACCTGTTGACTTGTATTGCATTAAGTATAAATGTGTTAAATATAATGTAATGCTTGTCTCAGGCAAGCTTTGTGCTGTTAAATAACAACCCTTTGGAATTAATTGAATTTGACTGCTTGAAACAGTTGACTTAATTTAGAATTAACACAATTGTCAAAGAGGGAAATGCTTAAATAAATGCCCCAAATTGTCATGAAACTTTTTAATTTTTGTGACAACCAGTAATGTGTTAATAAATGTGACAGTATTGGAACTGCTGGAATTCCCCAGTTCAAATATTTATATATCCCCATCTCACGCCTATTTGCACATTGTTTGAGAATACTACTTCATACTAAAAATAATTTTTAGATGAACTTCCCTTTTAAAACAACCTCGCATACACTTTGGAAAAATTATGCATTGATTATTAATAAATACTCTTTGTAATAGCCGCATATTGGGTAATATATTGTAGGTGAGGTTTACCAGCAAATGAAATTATTGATTTTGTGCTCATACTTAAAAGGTTTCAATGAACACTGCTGGTTTGAAACTGACACACATCTAGCAAAATGCATTGATCACAAATAAATAGTCTTTGTTATACAGTGTACATTTTATGCATTGTAGAGGAACTTGCTGAACTTAACGTTTTAATAATAACTTTTGCTCTTTCTCTAAGGGTTTAAATAAATAAATGCTATATTTTTGTTCTTTTTTTTTTGCAGTTTACATTGAGATCATCGGAGATGCAAAAACACACGTATAGCGTTTGATTTATGATTGGATTTCTTTTCATATATTGTGCCTTCATATTCTATTACTCTGTGGTGTCCTTTGGAAGAGATGTAAGGGAAAAGAAAGATCCATCAGTTGTGTACAGGATTTGTAAAGTGCAAGAGATCACATATAGCCTGTTCCTCTTTGATCAACAGCCTGTAGGGTTAAAATGTGAACGTTGGAGCTAGAGATCAGACCTTTCTACTACTTACATTTCTTTTTGTACACCGTTTGCATAGGGTCCTAATGGTAATGGCACAGGTGGTTGTTTCTGGTGCTCTTAGTCTAGCATTACAGTCAGCTGACAAGTCAGGCAAAAAAATCATATAAAATAGTATCTTTCCAGGAAAAATCTGTTGGTCGCTTAGACTTGGCTCTTGGTATATGATGTTACAAATGAAATAAATGATTTTACAGTGTTAAGGAATATGACACACTAAAAAATTTTTTTTCCCATTTCTAAAATAATTCTTAGTTCAAACCTGAAGATTTCTCTTTAACTGGTGGCTCATCTAGGGGAAGTCATATACAGGTATTGCATCCTTTATCTGAAAACCCATTATCCAGAAAGCTCCAAATTACAGGAAGGTCATATCCTAATGGCTCCATTTTAATCAAATAATTTAAAATTTTTATACATATTTCCCTTTTCTCTGTTGAAAAAAAAACAGTACCTTGTATTTGATTACAATTAAGACACAATTAAGAGGCAAACCAGTCCTATTTGGTTTATTTAATGATTAAATGATTTTCAGCAGACAAAGTATGAAGATTCAAATTACAGAAAGACTCCATATGTGGAAACTCCGGGACCCAAGAATTCTGGATAACAGGCTCCATACCTGTAGTTTCTTTTAACATGAACATTAAAGGAGGCATACTCCATACATACTTTTGCTTCTAAAATGAAATTCTAATATGTTTAATACACTAATTAGTCTGTACTCGGTTGTTCTAATTGCTTTTATCTGGCTGGCAAAATATAAATTGATTCAATAGCTATTCTACACTATGCAGTAATAATAAAATCCACAATAAATTTATTTACAAATACATTTTTTGTGCATAATGGGGGCCCAGAAAAACCACTGCGCTAAAAATGAACACTCTCTATTAGCCTAACTGATCACTTGGCTCTATAAAACCAGCTGTGATTGGTTAATACTTGTGAGTTAGGCATTTCAAAGGTACTTTATTAACAGAAGACAATAAAATTTGATAGAAGCTTGGAAAAAGAGGGAAGTAACTTTATAACAACTTTTTCAAAGAGAAGGTGGGCATAGTACCTAATGCAGTAGTATACTAAATGCATTTGAGTCTCTGTTTCACTATCACAATCACACATACTATGGTCAGTTTTATGTTGAGTCAGTCACCCCTAGGGGCTTATTTACTATAGTCTGTTAGCCAACATAACTGGTGATACTGCCCATCAGCAATTAGATTTGAACAGTAACCTACAAGTTAGAAAACAAAAGCAAAGATCTGATTGGTGGCTTTGGACAATATCATCGGTGATGTTGGCTTACACATTACTGTATAATAAATATACCCAATTCTGTACGTTTTTGAAGTGTAGGAGGAAACCTATATAAGCACAGGAAGAACATAGAAATTTCTTGCAGATAGTGCCCTGACTGTGGCATTCTCCTGCATTCCACCGCAGGGGAGTATAGGAAGAAATGCATCCCATTCCTCCTAACGGGGCTGTACTAACAGGTGCATGTAAGCACCGAACGCAGGTGGAACCCAACATGCTGCGTACTGTGTGTGTATTTGGTGTGGTTAACTCTTCATCCACCAGTACAGCAAAGACCCACCTGGGAAAAAAAAGAGTTGCATATAACTATGTGGGAGTTGCAGGAAGTTGTAACTTGCCTAACTGAGGTAATCCGTCTGGAGTAATTCATAGTGTAAGGTACCCCAATTTCATTGATAGTCTTACACAAATATAATAAATATATGACACAAGAAAGGATCCCTATGGTAACAAAATCCCTGTCTATGTCTTGGTGTGTTTAATACTGCAAAAAGGCTCTAAGTATTAGATGCTCTAATAAGGTTTTTTAAAATGTTGAATGCAGAATTGAGCACTGTGATGCAGATTTTTCTATACAGAATTAAGTATTTTCTGGTCATTTATTGCACTTCTAAAAGTCAAGTACACTTGCCATTAACTGCATGTTATTTCATTTTTTTAATTGAAAAAGTATTCTACAATGGTCTAACAGTTTCACGGGAAATGATTATGTAAAATTATAAGGGGAAATGTTTCAAAACTCAGTGCCAGTAAAAGCTACAGGAAATCCCAGAAGTCATGTATCTGTGTGTGTGCTGGAGGTTTTTTTTTCTAAAAGTGGAGAAATCTGTTTTTCCAATTTATAGATAAATGTTTGTCAAAATGAATTAAGAACTGCAGTACATGAGGAAACAAGTCAAACAGGGGTCAGTTGTATAAGAATTGTCCATGAAGAAACTGGACTAATTCAGTAATTACTTAAGAGATAAATGTTGTTAACACATCAGGTTCTAAGTTGCTTTGCATCACAGTGTTTTTGAGGCACTGTTTAAATTATACACATTTAATAGATGGTACTGTACAGAACACGGCAATATTTAGGGTGCATTTACTGTTGCTGTCAAAGGCTGAGCTGTTGTCCTCTGGTTATACCCTCTGTGGTGTAGGGCCAAGCCTCCTACAGTTTTCCTGCAAAACTATAACAGTTTTTGACTGCTATTCCTACAAAAACTGTATACTGTCCATGGTTATTAAACACATAAATGGCTAGCAACCATTTTCAGCAACCCTATGGCTCAAGAAAATCAATTAGCAGGCAGCAATACATCTGTTTATATAAAACATAGTGGGGCCATTTAGCATTTATATTATCTGTATATTCTAATCACTAAATATGTATGATTTAACTTGATATGTGGAGTCATAATACAGCAATAATGCTATTCATGGTTGTGCTATTGCCATATAATTGTAAATACACGATTGGTATAGAACGCAACATTTATTTTAAATGCATTTCATCCCTACCAATCAACTCAGAGGAAAAGATAATTCTATTATGGAAACAAAACTTTAATTTTGTGGCATATGCAGAAAGTTGAATTAAACTGATTTATTAACTAACCAATCTGCTCTAGCAACCAGGCAGTGGTTTGACAGAGAGACTGGAATATGAGAGGCCTGAATGAGAAAGAGCTGTAATAAGAAGTAACAATAACAATAAAGTTATAGACCCCAGAGCAATAGTTAATTGGTTGCCAGGTCAGGGACCCCCATTTGAAAGGTGGAAAGAGGCAGAAGGTGGCAAATAATTTAAGAACGATAACAAACTAAAAAATAAAAACCAACTGAAAAGTTGCTGAGAATAGCCACTCTTTAAATTACTAACAGTAAACTTAATGATGAATTAGCCCTTAAAGGAGAAGGAAAGTTACCCCCCAGTAATTGTAATCACTTACCTTATACCCCAGGCTGGTGCTCCTGTTAGCAGAAAACTGCCTCACATGCTCAATAGAGTGAAAAAACTTGCTTTCTTGTTTAAAGTTGTTTTTTACTCTACTGTGCATGCACAAACGGCATGAAGGCACAGGAAGGAAAAGGATCGATTGGTCTCAGGTACCCCAGGTCAGTGCAGTTTTCCTAACAGGAGCACCCGCTGGGGAATCAGGTAAGTGATAAAAATCATTGGGGGTCCCTGACATTTTGGCACTCCCAATAATTAGTCCTTTCCTTCTCCTTTAAGCATCAGCATCACTGACACCAACAAACTGTAACTGACAGGAGCGGATTCTGCTGGCATGAGATTTTTCTTTGGATGCACTGAAACTGCCGCTTTTGGCTCTATCTCAACAGAAGAAATATTTATCAGAGTCTCTACTGATAAATTACCCTACAATCAAGTGACCAGCAAATATGTAAACAGCTCCCAGAGATGTTGAGAACATTGCGATCTTGCTATAAAGAAAACCAATTTTAGAGATTTTATCAGATTTAACTTATTTATACTTATGGTATGTAGCCAAACCTATTTGATTCAGTTTAGCTGTGGGTTGGTCTCTGCAGTGAGCTGGGAGAAACTGATGATTAATATATTTAGGAATGTGTTTCATTTGAGAATGCAGAGAAAACGATTTTCCCAAGGTGTTTGCTCCCTGTATAGAATGCATCATTGCACACACATGCTGGGGCTGGATACTGCAGATGTTCCATTTATCATGAGGAAGGAGGCTGCACACACCATATTCAGACAGAAGATTTAGCATTATTGTTTGAAGTACAAATTAACTTTGACTTATTCTCCAGGACAATTCTTGGCACTTCGGCAGATGGAAAACTATATGAGTAACCTTTATTACTACAATTGTTGCAAAACTACAGCTAAGCACACTCCCTGCTAGTATCTAGTGACAATCAATGGCCTTTAAAACAGTGCAGCCACATTCAGATAAAGCAATGCAGGTGGTAAAAAGAGGCATGAAAAGTCAAATGTAATGCATTTCTGTATCTGTAGCAAGTCCTGCTAGCAAAATATATTTTCAAACCATAATTAAGCTGCAGTCAGTTGCTAATGCCCTGCTATCCCCACATGACCCCTAGCAACCAAGTTATTATCTTACATGCAAAATACTAGTAAG
The DNA here is from genome assembly GCF_000004195.4 of Xenopus tropicalis. NCBI lineage: Eukaryota > Metazoa > Chordata > Amphibia > Anura > Pipidae > Xenopus > Xenopus tropicalis. The sequence goes on along the minus strand of NC_030679.2, from coordinate 72,398,650 downwards.
GTATAAAAGATTCTCTAATAACGAAATGTAGGCAATCCACATAACAAGTTTCTGACTGCCAGGCTTTCACTTTTTAACATTTAATAGCCAGTAAATATGCTGAGTCATAATTTCTTAAGTATTTACCGAAAGCAAAAATTTTAGTACTGCTTGTCCTGAACTAAACAGAACAGGAAATATTTCAAAATAATGTTGATGTGCCAGAACAAGAATCCCAGTAGAACATGTATTGCAGGATGTCGTGTGAGATTTCATAGTGTTTGAGATTACAACAGAGCATAATTTGGATGTGTTCATGTTTCTTGCAATTCTTTTTGCAATACCCCATTATCAATTCATGAATAACATGTTTATTGAGTTAGAGTGAAAGCACACATCATTATTTAGTCTCTGTTTTTAGTACATATCCAAACATTTGTAGTGTATGTAGTTACAGTTTTGTGTGGTTCGCTATGCAGGAATGCTGCAGAAAAATGTTATGGGAATCACTGAGTCCTAATAAGATCGTAGTGTAGCAAAAAACTAGGTAGTTATTTCTTGCAAAGGCAGAACCAGTAGCAACACTTACAGTTCAGGCTACTGACCAATGGGGAGAGTTATTTTCCTGTGATAGAGCTCTGCTACTGCAGGTGACTAGACGCTAAGAAATGCAGTGGAAAGGCCTATGCATCACTTTGGCTTTCCAAAGTGGCGCAAAGTTGCCAGCAGGAGAAAACTTTGGAAAACCGAAGCGATGCATAGGCCTTACCACCGGCATTTTGGAGCAGTTAGTCACCTGCGGAAGCATTGATCTATCGTGGGCGACTAACTCGTCCCACTGAGTGAATCAGTCGCCATGATTGATCTCTGCTACTGCAGCGACTAATTTGCTCCGTGGGACATTAGCCTTATTATTTTATTATTATTTTACCCAAGCTTTGTTCTCTTTTGTGACCCTGCCATTTCTGAATTCTTGGAGTACACTTGCTACATGGCACTAATATGGAGGTCTGCTGGATTTTACTCTTCAGCCCTTATTTACCTGCGGTTGGTGATTGATGAATAGGTTATTAGGTCCTAACTCCATGTGCATAAGTAAGACTACATTATTCAGCGGGGGGGGGGGGAGGATGACTAGTTGGGCCTTCTAATCCCTATTGCCATAAACAGGAGCAAAATGTATCTCTTGGTGTTATTCTGAAAACAAAGACGCTGAGAACATGATCACTGTGTTGTAGAAGGAAAGAGAAGAATTAAGGGGAGTATAGGTTATCACATAGAGTATTATACTCAGTCATAAAAGAAGACTATTTTTCATTCAGTGGAGATACAGACCAAAAAAAAATAGTACAGGAATGGGATCTATTACCTAGAAATATGTTATTCAGAAAGCTACTTAATACATGTCTGCTACTTTCCACAATGGTTTATTTACAAAGCCTCACACAGTGTGCAAAGTGCAAAAATAGGTATAATTAACCAATACAGCCTTAATACTAGGAGCCATAGAGAGTCCATTTTGATCTTTCTTAGATCTCATAACTGCAATACATTGGAAGATTTAGAAGAAGGAGAAGGGCTCATTTACAAATGTCGGCACAAATGCATTTCACAAAGATACATGCTCCTGTATAAAGTGTGCTGACACTGATATGCCAATACAGCCTGCTTTGATGAAGTGTACACCTGTGCACAAATTCAAGGGAGACCTGAAATTGATACCTGTCTTGAAGAGCTATTACTTTCAGGGCCCCTTTTCCATGTTGCACTTACACAGAACTGACTTGCATACATTGGCTGCACTGATACATTGTGCTTATGATGTAATGCATGCTATTTAGCAAATGCCCACTAAACTCAGGAATTCTGTGGAAAAAAAGCTGTATTGTGCATAAGAAAGCAATGCAATGTGTGTAGCATGAGGCAGAAATACCTTCACTCTACTTTTAGCCCTCCTCATGCTTACCTCACAGGTTTTTCTATCTAGAAAGCTATAAAAATGCATTTAAGTTACCTTATATGACTTTATAGGGCCTGTAAACAATTATAACTTAACTCATGTGCTTTATATAACTTTTAATTATTTAATACAATATAGGGCCTTCAAGATTTTTTCAAGTGTGTGCTTGATGTTTATTTAGCCTATAAACATGGCCCTTGACTAATTAGCAACAATTTGAAGTTCTATTCATGTCCCCAAAACAGATGATGATTCAGGATAAACCCATTAAACCCTTTTGTCTTTCAGAATGACCTACAGCTAATATGGCTGAATAAGCTGTTGTTTTTTTGAGCAACCAGTGTTTGTTATTATCATGCACTGTACTTTCGCCTCTGTTTTCCTTTAGCCATAAAATAGTATAAAGGTAACAGTGTGAAAGGGACATTTTACAAGCTTTAAAAAAATGCTAAAAATGAGTGGATGTCTTTTACGGGAAGCCAACATGCTTTATCTATGTCATTTTTTAAAAGGGGATTTAGTATATTGTATTATGCCAAAGGTAAACAGGACATAATGAAAAGAGAGGTGAAAAACTTCTACCCATTCATAAAAAATGTGGAAAAATAAATACTACAGTTAAAGAGCTAGACATCACACTGATGGTTCGGCGCTGCAGCCATAGGCGAAACTGATGTCAATGTGCAACATGCTGTGCATAACGTTACCTTTGGGCACATGACATCACTTCCAGTGCGCAGCCAGGCAGGCCCTAACACTGAGCAATACAAAATGCAGATTGCGTTTAGTAACATGATTAACATATTATTTGGTAGTAATATACTTTTAAAAACATTAAACTTCAGTATCTAGAAAATAAGGGTTAAACTTTATTATTGCTGTCCATTTAAAGTAGAAAATGTTATAATAACAACTGCTATGCAGTCAGTCTCCAAAATGTTGCAGTAGTTACATTTGAAAGTTTCTTTGCCTTAACAGAATACAAATTTAGCCCTTTCCCATCTGGCAGACACTATACAGTGCATACAGGTGTCAAAAGTAATGGCTCAAATTGTAGCTCCCACAAAGTTGCACCAGTGTCTGCCCTATTTGTGTAAAACCTGTTAAATAAAAATTGGCTGGGTGAGTGTATAAATAAAAAACTGTTTTCATTTTAGTTGATATGAAAACTATCCTGCCATAATTTATTTGTGGTCAGGTCCCTACAAAAGCAAGATGCCTTTAAGACTCATTTGCTGAGTACTGTGTGCAAAGCACAGAAAGGCATGCAAACCCTCATGTCTTTTACCCATAATGCATTATTTCCCCCAGTATATCAGCATCATATGGTACGCTGCAACTTTTCTCAGTGCTACCATCCATAACAGCCATTTTTGAACATGATCACAATAAATAGGGCATATATAAAAATGTAACTATGGCCTAATAAAGTGCAGTTGAAGAATAGTTTGCATTTAGACTTACTTGCTCCACCCAGACCCCATACCATTTAGTGTTAAAAGATTAGTAGGACAGTAACTTATTAGTTTCACTTTAAGCCGAAAACATTTCAACTCAAACTTTATTCACTGAGCTTATGTTACATATAAATGTATATTACTGATATATTGTCCATTAAATTCCAGGGGTTACATTCCTTCAAGGTCTGATGTGTGAAGAGATCATTGATTTAATTTAAACATTTGTAAACATGTTTTTTAGTTTGGGTTAATTTCTAAATGATGAATATCATAAATAACATTGTAGAAAGTTACATTTTATGGAAATATCTTATTTGAATAATCTTCATTTGCAGTCCCTACCACAGCACACAAAATTAAAACATTCTTAATCTAACAGATCCTGATAATTGCCTGCTAGGACATTAATAGTTGATTTTCTCTGTACATGAGTATAGTAAATTAATGGTAGCAAATTGGGTCATTAGAAGAGCTTAGTATGGTTATATAAAGTGTTGCCCAGCGTGATTAGAGCAATTAACCTGATAATTGTGGTTAAGGACCTCAAATTAAATGACACAGTTTAATTTACTCTATTTACTTGCCTTTTATTTCTGTATAAAATGTGTATAATTTTACGGTACTGCTGGATGATTCTCAGTTATGCTTGTGACATATACTCATTGTTATGGATAATATGCAATCAGATATAAAATATTCCCTGAAACCCTTGCATCCTTGCAGTAACTCACAGACACTCACAAATAGCAATTATACTTTTTAAAAATATCTTTACTTTTTTCAGTGTTCTATTTTGAAACTGCTGCACATGATATTACTAACATTTAAAAACATACCTGAAAAAACATCTTATTTTCAAACAAAGGCTAGTGCTTCTGTGGCAATGAACCAGGTTACCATTAAGACAGGGAGCTTTTTAGCCTCTGGCATTAGAGTTGGACTGGGTTACCTGGGGGCAGAGCAGGATCCGGGCAGGTGGCAGGGCCCGACAGGGTTGGGGACCACTGGGTTTTTTCCCGGTAGCCTGGTGGGCCAGTTCGACCCTGTCTGGCCTCCACTGTCACATTCATTTACACCCATATGGGTGTTCACTGTAGCTGCTATGGCAACTAACACAGACTTTTTGGTGCCTTTTTCAGGTGGAGGGTTATTTAGGTCTGTTCTTTGTACAGCGCTGTATCCTTGAGACCGAAATGTCAGTTCAAAGAATGAATGTTCGTTTTAATAATCTAATGGCAAACAAATATAGGCATCTGTTATAAGTAATACGTTGCAAGGTCTAGCAACCTCCTGCAACCAATCATGTTTGTTTTTAGTGATGAGCGGATCTGTCTTGTATTGCTTTGGCGAAAAATTTGTGAAAAAAATCCTTGAAAACATTCTTGAAATTGTGAAAACTCAGTGAGACGGTGAAAATGTTGCGTGTCAAAAAAATGATGCACCTGTCAAAAAAACAAAGAGCACAAGAATTTTTTCCAACGTACAACAATTTTTTTTGATGTGAGCCAATTTTTTTACGTGCGCAACAATTTTTTTTGACACAGGTGACAATTTTTTCCTCTGTTTCGCAAAATAATCCGCCAATGGCAATTTCACCCAAACAGGTGACCAATAAATGCTACCTGCAGATTGGTTGCTATGAGCTACTAATCTTGGTGCCAACTATTACATTAAATTCTACACACAATCCAGGTTGCTCCTTAACAGTTTCTGGAGAAATCCAGGTTCCATTATACTTGATTTAGTTGGTCTGCTAAGTAATCATGAACAAATCTGTCACACTTCGCTTCGTCAAAAAATTGTTGCGTGTGTCAAAAAAATTTAAATCACTAATGCTAAGAGCCAAAGGATTTTATGAAGAGTCCTAAGTTAAGGCTTGCAATATAGAGTTGTTAAACAGCAAACCAACGGCAATCTTGTAATTCATAAATAGGGTCTCTGTACTGGGAAGGTAACTGTTTGTATTTTCCCCTTCAAAAAATGCTGATTGCTGCCTGCCCTGATCTTTTTCCTGGATACAACTACGAGTTTCTTAGCCCTTTGGATACCGCAAATTGTATTTTCGGAACTCAAGCTTAATTCTTGGTCCTGACTACAATTCTGGCAGGCCCTGACAGTTTTGATGAAGAGGATCCTTCTGTGGTGCTCGCACAGTAGTACCCCATGCTGGTGCACTTTACACTCTACTAACATCAGCAACAAAGGTAACAACAAGGTAACAATCAGAGGGGGTGCCTAACATTTGGCACCCCCCCCCCCCCCAATGATTAAAGCTTTCTTTCTCCTTTAAAATATATTTCTACTATGGAGAAAAGTAAGCCTGGCCATTTAATTCTATCTGGAATGTGTGGGCTAAATAAGAAAAATAATTAGGATTCATCTTTGACTCATCATATATCATGCCAGGTTGTAGGAGAAGCTACTGTCCTCAACTGCAAGCCATTATGTATAAATGACATTTAGCATACGTATTTATTCATATTTTATTACTCCTTAATGTGTTTTCTTACAGCTTTTCCATGATACTTACCCAGGCATCTGCTTATAAATCATTTACTATATACAAAGATAAAACTCAATGGCTAAAACAAATAAAAAAATAGTATCAGCAAAATGTGTCTTTTTAACCCTTCAGAAAGCAGATAGGGATGCAGTAGATAAATTCCAAATACTCTAGAACCCCATTGCATGAAATCCTCCTTTCTAATGCCAAAAATCACTGAGCTTACTTCAGCAGAGGAGACTAGAATAGTGTATACAGGCCTGCTTTATTACTAATGAATTCATAATTTGGGGTGAATCTTTGAGTTCCTATATATATTTTTCAAAGCCAAAATACAGGACAGGTAAAGTCAGGTTTGGGATGGACACATTTAATATTGTAAAAATTCTTAAACGTTAGCAGCTTGTTATTCTATGAAGACATCTACATTGATGCACATTTTTTTGATAAGTATCTGATGTAGCTTTGTATAGTAATTTGGTATCATATTACTCAGTTGAGCTAGCAATCTGTAGAGATTAACAACTCTCAAATCAAGATTTCATTAATGAAACTGAAATGCATTAAGGTTTGCAAATACTTGCTGATATACAGATCACTTTCAATAGACAAGGTTTCCCTCCCTGTTTAGTAAGATTTCCCTGAAATAAATATAGTTTAAAAAAATGTTGTGCTTTGTACTGTTGATAAGTTTGAATAAAAAAGTCATTGTTGTTCCCATAATGGAAAAAAGGAATTGACAGTCGCCTGACTGAAAAGTTATATTGCAGTGTGATTTATAAATAACAATGCCTTGAGTTTCCCACAGTTACTCTTAAAATAAGTGCTTCTCGGTATGCTATTTAAAGTAACACCGTGCTTTGTTACACACATTAATGTAAGTAATTTAGGTGCAATAAATGCAGGGGAACTAGGTTCCTAAACAACACAACAGAATCATCACTTTGCTCGCTCGGGATGCATTTTCCTGTAAGATCAGGGTTCACATTTCTGGGATATTTAACAATTTCTGGAAGTAATTATGGGATAAAATTAGGACAAAGTTTATAAAAACATTGTGCTTTAATAACATGCCTCCTAAAAGATACTGAAAGCAAAGGTTTGTTTCACTGGGAAATAAATACATAGGTGCCCTGAAGCAGAAGGGAAATATAATGCTGCTAAGCCTTTCTCAGATAGGCAAAGAAACTGCAAGGGAATGCTGAAGGCGTATACTCTCTTTTCAAAGGCTTTGAGGTCAGATAAGTAAATGGAAAAAATGTTAATGCTAAGTGATATGAAAAAATCTATGAACTTATTGTATTTCTGGCCATACACAAAGGATTGTACACTTGGCACAGGTTATTTTTTTGCCTTGATTGGCAAATATGAGTGTAATACTTCTTAGTGCATAAAATGAAAAACTGAATCCCCTGGGCAATGGTTATGTCTCTAATGTAATAACATGCGTTTCAATTTTGCAGCAGTGCAAGAGACTATTGATAACCCCACTACCATAATCAAAGCTAATTGGCGATTGTTTGCTGATTACTGCGTTGGTCCACACATGCATTATTTATTCTTACATTTTACATTAGCTATTTTAAGTAGATTTACATAAATAGCACATTTCAAAGTTCATTAGCCTATTCTAAATATTCCCAGAGTGTTCTCAATAAATAGTATAAGGTTTCTGGCACTTTCCTGCTAACTGATCTAGTGGAAGTTGGGATTTAGCTAGAAGTTTCAGTAACTGAAATGTTGTACACGAACAGATCATTTTAGCTGGTTAGAAATAGGTAGAGGTGCTCTACAACACATGATAAAAGTTATTTGTAGCCAGGTACAACTTTTTATAGGAGGAGAGAGTATTTCTATTTGGCCAAACAATAAAAGGAACTTTTACCAGTTAACTGATATTAAAAAACTCCCTTTTAAAGGGGACCTGTCATCCAGGCATAAAAATCTGTATAATAAAAGTCCTTTGTGAATTAAATATGAAACCCGCATCTTATTAATTAAAACCTGTAAGAAATGTATTTAAAAATCGAAACTGTCAATCCTATTCTGCCTGCCCTGCCTCTACGCTTTAGCATAGGGGCATGGCAGTAAATTACTTTCACTTTCCATTCAGCACTCCTCTAATTCCCCTTCCCATCCTTACAGTCCATAACTGTGTAGCCTGCTTGCTGTGATTATGAATTTCAACCCTAGGGTTTGATCTTAGTTTTGAAGGGAACTATCTGCAAAACATTTGTATGTATCCCTATGTCTGTATGGGTGTTTTCCAGATATTCTACCTTCTTCCCACACTTCAAAACATATTGGCAAGTTAATTGGTTCCTTATGAAATTTAATCTAGTATTTATCCTGTGAATGTTATTGGGAAACAATATTGTAGGCTCCATTGGGACAAGACAATCTCTGTAATTGTTGCATAATATGTTAGCCCTACATAAATAAAGAATAATACATGAAAATGCAAAGAAGAATTTATAGGTGTAAGGTTTAAGGGGCTTAAATATTTTGTACTTGATGCTCTTGCTATTCATGTAAGTGAACCTCAAGGAATCATCATCTGCAGAAAATTATTTTGATTGATTTGAAGAACACACTAATTTTTTAAAAATCTGCTTGCTGAAATGAGTTGTTAATTATGCAGCATATTATGTTGCTTTGTAGGATACAAGGTGTGTCAGGTAGGCATCAGAGAATAGTTCTTCAAGTAATGTTTCAAAATTTAGAGGAAAGGGAAGGAATGGTGGGCACCTTGCAGAGGCCTAAAACTAATTTTTCAGCTGAGGATATAAAAAACTTCAATAGGGGATAAAGGGTTAAAATCAGAAGCAGAATATAGAGAGAGCAAATGAATATTTGTAGATTAAGGGAATCAAGATACACATTTTACATATGTATACATTACATGTGTGCATATAATGTTATACAGGCATGGATTTGCAGCAAGTTTCCGCATTTCGCCATTGGTGAGTTGTTATGCAAAACTTCCGTGAAAATTTGCCACAGAAAAAATCGTTGCACGTAAAAAAAGTTTTGTTGCACGTCAAAATTAGGCGCGGTTGCGTCAAAAAAATTTCTGTTACAGAGACAATGTTTAGATTTTAAATGTTCATTTTCAGTAGTATGTATGTATATTTTTTATTTATAAATCAGTACTTATGCATACAACTCTGAATAGCAGAACAATAAATTAATACAACAAGTAGGGGTCATTACAATAATAAATATAAATAAATACAAAGAAGAGTTACATAAAGTTAGCTAAGTATTAAAGAGATAAAAGGAACAAGATCTTAGACAGTAACAGGAGGGTAACTTAGACACAAATAGGAGGGTATTTAGCACTGCAATTTACAGTGGTTGTCACTGCATTGTAAGTGCCAGAACTGGGTCACATGATAAGTGGATGCTCCAAAAGGTAATCTTTGAGTATAACTTTGAAGGAAGATATGCATCATGGGAATTCAGAAATAGCATTCCAAATGAAAGGGACAGCAAGAGAGAAAGGTTTAAGATGGGAAACAGCAGCAGTATGGGAAGTGTGACCAGAGGCTCTGCGAGGAACTGAAGAGGTGGCAAGGAGTATATGGCATAAGAGACAGTGAATGATTGACTAGAAAGGTAAAAAGAGAGCAATGATGCAGCTTGATTACAGATACCAAGTGAATGCATACTTTGCATAAGGTTGGAGTGGTCAACTGTATCAAATACAAATAACACAGTAACATAGCAAGTTAGGTTGAAAAAAGACACATCCATCAAGTTCAACCTTAATGCCTATAAATAATCTGCCTAACTGCTAGTTGATTTAGAGGAATTCCTTCCTGGCTCCAACATGGCAATCGGACCAGTCTCTGGATCAACTTGTACTAAGAACTATCTCCCATAACCCTGTATTCCCTCACTTGCTAGAAAGCCATCCAACTCCTTCTTAAAGCTAATTAATATATAAGCCAGCACAACTGATTCAGGGAAAGAATTCCATCACTTCACAGCTCTCACTGTAAAAAATCCATTCCAGATATTTAGATGGAACCTTCTTTTTTTCTAATTAATGGGTGGCCCTGTGTTAGTTGGAAGAACCTACTGGTAAATAAAGCATAAGAGAGATTTTACATGATCCCCTTATATATTTATACATAGTTATCATGACCCCCTTAAGCGCTTCTTCTATAGTGTAAACAACCCTAACCCAATCTGTCTTCATTGCTAAGACTTTTTATACCCATTACCAGCTAAGTGCCCTTCTCTGTACTCTCTCTAACAGAATAATGTCCCGTTTAAGCACTGAAGACCAAAACTGAAGAGCATATTCTAGATGGGGCCTTACCAGCGCTCTGTAAAGGGGAAGAATAACACCTCCTCCCACAAATCTATGCCCCTTTTAATACAGCTGAAAGCCTTGTTTGCCCTTGCAGCTGCTGCCTGGCATTGCTTGCTACAGCCCTTTAATGTAAATTGTGTTTCTAAGGCAACTATTGTATCCACAAATTTCTAATCTCCTGGCCCTTACATTTCCTCTATTCATAATTTACCTACATACCAGTACATATGTATAAACTGCATTGTGAATAGCCAGGTAATACAGAGGAGGGTACATGTGATATCTGGTGTATGTTTCAAAATAATGTATAACTAACATGAAGCATGCTTTAATTTGATAGTGTGTTCAAAATTTTCCAATTTTCCTTGTTAACTCCTAAATCAAAAACTGAATAAACAGAATTACAAAAATGTTTCTAAAAAACATTTACTCACTTCTCCCAAAACCAGACTGACAAAAATTTTTGCAAATTTTACAAAGATGTGATGCAAATCAATCTGATACCCATAAACATTGCTTGATAAATAAGCAACTATATTACTTACATTAATAAAAAAAAAAAAGGGTACTGCACTGGTTTTCAGTTCACTTGCTTTTCACTAATGAAAGTAGTATTTTTTACATGGCACATAATGTTTGGCACATTTGGCAAAATAATTAAAGGCTGGATGGGCTCCAGTTATCTAGGCCAGCTGTTTATGGGAATCTGTGAGCAAAGTACTTTTTTTATTTCCAAAACTAATAAAGCAACTTGGTCTCACAAGGGGAATAAATACTAAGGAAAGCATTCATAGTTGGTGTTAGTTTGCACATGCTTTCTTCAGATTTGCCACATGACATTAAAACATTGCGTATTACTAGGGCACAGATTTGTTTTAGTCACTGCAGCATGACATTAACCCATTAAAAATATACTTCTTCAATATTTATACAACATATAAATAACCTACAAAATAATGAAATATTTTATTCAGCTGACAGGTCCTCAGTGCAGTGGTGATGCAGCACAGTGAGGCAGCTGGGTGGGACTTGGTGCAGGTTTTGCACCGGGGTCTGGATATAAAGCATCTTATATTGGTAGCCTCTAGTGCCCTGTACTTGTCAAAGGTTTGAAAACAGGTGCCATGATGATATCTCTGTTTTCACTACTCTGTACATGACTGATTTTCTTCTGTATTGTGATGTTTTGTGTGTGAATAGCCATAGACACTGCTATCCTTTGGCGTGAACTTCTGTATTCAAAAGAAAAAGAGGCATTTCCTACTTGAGTTTTTCATACTTGGATGAACATAAACATAGAGACATATAATACAAAGGAGAAGGTTTTTAACAGGATCTGCTTACCTTGGGGTTTCCTGATCAGGTATTTTTGCATGTAGATGGTTAATTACTACAACCATCTCTGCAAGTAATTAGTTAAGTGATATCTTATGTGCGTCCAGGACATGTGCCATTAGTTCTTGGAACTTTAAATTTAATTACTTTCTCAATGGTAGGACAATAGAAGTGCTTTTCCAAAGTTCAATACCCTTTATTATATGTTTCATACTAGCAGTAATACAGGAATGTAGATATGAAAGGAAGGACTTTCAGAATGTTCTTGAAAACATTTCACCACTCATTCAAGTGGCTTCCTCAGTTTAACTCATATTTACAGATTTATGATCAACAATAAGTTTTGATCAATGTACTACAACATAGCAAACAAGAATGAAGATATGGTTGATACATATGTAGGTTCCATTTAACGTTTATGCTAAGAAAACAGACCAGTATATATTTCTCTGTTAATTTGTAGTATGTAAATTATCTAAACAACATTATTCAAAATTTCCTGTGTTAATAATAATAATACAGATTTGTAGCAGATTGTTAACTATAACAGAACATTTCTAAAAAGGGATTGCTCTTTTACAATGTATTCCATTAAACTATGATTAAATTACAAATTTGTTTTCACTTCACTTCCCCACACTAAATAATCACTCTTCCGCAGAGACAATTTTGTGATTCTAAACTGTGGAGAAATACTGGATGTTCTCAGAATAGCTGAGAAAATTACGTATAAAACAAGCATCCTGTCTAAGAATAGACCAAGTGAACTTGGCAGAAACAATATCATTGATGCTAACAGTGTGTGACAGGAAACAAGCCCATGTGACTTGCATGCTTTGCAAGCCTAGCTCTTGTATAAGATTACAACAACACATTCTACTAAACCCACTCTCCCGAGATCTGAACTTTAAAACAAAAAGCAGCATTCAAGTTGTCCATGACTAACAATTTGGCCACTGTTTCCTTTCTGAATAATTATGCAGAGTAGCTTCATTGAGGATGTGAGGTAAATTAGCTTCATTGTCCACTATGCAAAAATGTTTGCTTTGGAAGCTAATGGAATGTTATGCACATATATATGTCAAATTCTGCAAAACATATTCATTTACAGGGTGCTTAGTAATATCATTGGTTATAATTTCTGTTTGGTTATGTGTCATTTGTGTCAACCGACTTTCTAAAACTTGTGTAAATGATAAGCAATAAAGTACTCCCTGTTACAGTATAAAATATAGGGATATTAGAAGTTTCTTTAGTGTCCCATAACTTATGTGAAAGCAATTGGCCTATAGCCTTGAGCCTTATATGGTCATGGAACTCCTTAGTAACTATACAGTATATATACAGTGGCTTGCAAAAGTATTCAGCCCCCTTGAACTTTTCCACATTTTGTCACATTACAGCCACAAACATGAATCAATTTTATTGGAATTCCATGTGAAAGACCAATACAAAGTGGTGTACACGTGAGAAGTGGAACGAAAACCATACATGATTCCAAACATTTTTTACAAATAAATAACTGCAAAGTGGGGTGTGCGTAATTATTCAGCCCCCTGAGTCAATACTTTGTAGAACCACCTTTTGCTGCAATTACAGCTGCCAGTCTTTTAGGGTATGTCTCTACCAGCTTTGCACATCTAGAGACTGAAATCCTTGCCCATTCTTCTTTGCAAAACAGCTCCAGCTCAGTCAGATTAGATGGACAGCGTTTGTGAACAGCAGTTTTCAGATCTTGCCACAGATTCTCGATTGGATTTAGATCTGGACTTTGACTGGGCCATTCTAACACATGGATATGTTTTGTTTTAAACCATTCCATTGTTGCCCTGGCTTTATGTTTAGGGTCGTTGTCCTGCTGGAAGGTGAACCTCCGCCCCAGTCTCAAGTCTTTTGCAGACTTCAAGAGGTTTTCTTCCAAGATTGCCCTGTATTTGGCTCCATCCATCTTCCCATCAACTCTGACCAGCTTCCCTGTCCCTGCTGAAGAGAAGCCCCCCCAGAGCATGATGCTGCCACCACCATATTTGACAGTGGAGATGGCGTGTTCAGAGTGATGTGCAGTGTTAGTTTTCCGCCACACATAGCGTTTTTCATTTTGGCCAAAAAGTTTCATTTTGGTCTCATCTGACCAGAGCACCTTCTTCCACATGTTTGCTGTGTCCCCCACATGGCTTGTGGCAAACTGCAAGTGGGACTTCTTATGGTTTTCTGTTAACAATGGCTTTCTTCTTGCCACTCTTCCATAAAGGCCAACTTTGTGCAGTGCACGACTAATAGTTGTCCTTTGGACAGATTCCCCCACTTGAGCTGTAGATCTCTGCAGCTCGTCCAGAGTCCCCATAGGCCTCTTGGCTGCATTTCTGATCAGCGCTCTCCTTGTTCGGCCTGTGAGTTTAGGTGGACGGCCTTGTCTTGGTAGGTTTACAGTTGTGCCATACTCCTTCCATTTCTGAATGATCGCTTGAACAGTGCTCCGTGGGATGTTCAAGGCTTTGGAAATCTTTTTGTAGCCTAAGCCTGCTTTAAATTTCTCAATAACTTTATCCCTGACCTGTCTGGTGTGTTCTTTGGACTTCATGGTGTTGTTGCTCCCAATATTCTCTTAGACCACCTCTGAGGCCGTCACAGAGCAGCTGTATTTGTACTGACATTAGATTACACACAGGTGCACTCTATTTAGTCATTAGCACTCATTAGCACTCATCAGGCAATGTCTATGGGCAACTGACTGCACTCAGACCAAAGGGGGCTGAATAATTACGCACACCCCACTTTGCAGTTATTTATTTGTAAAAAATGTTTGGAATCATGTATGATTTTCATTCCACTTCTCACGTGTACACCACTTTGTATTGGTCTTTCACGTGCAATTCCAATAAAATTGATTCATGTTTGTGGCTGTAATGTGACAAAATGTGGAAAAGTTCAAGGGGGCCGAATACTTTTGCAAGCCACTGTATATACACACACTTTTCTGTCTGAGAAGTTCCCGTGAGTGTGGTACTTTTTCTTTTTATAGTTTTCTTTACCTGCACCCGGGACATAAGTACATAGCTAACTGAATCATTAGTCTCACTTACCATACAACCGACTGACCCTATTTCTCTCTGATCATGGCTAGCTGAACCACCTACTGTCCAACTTTCTGTGACAACATTCAACTCAAACATCTCAAACACACAAACACATTTTTTTGAAAAAGCCAAAAAGCACTTATTATTTTTACTCTTGGCCACTTGATATCATACTCATAACATTACAGAAATGTCTATTATCATAAAATAGTCCACTATTACCCCCCATTTCCCAAAGCCCAGTGCCTTTGGGTTATCTTTGACCCTGTAATGCTCTTCACTCCTCATATCAAGTCATGTCAATTTCACCTAAGAAATATTTCCAAAATATAAATATAAATAAAATTTATCACACAAGATGCCACTAGCATTCTTATTCACTCTCTCCTCATATCACACAATAACTATTGTAACTCTCTAATAAATTACCTTTCAGAGTTTGTCACCTCTCCAGTCCATACAAATTCTGCTGCTCACAATCTTTAGTAACTGCTCTTCTGCTGCCAGCTCACACATGTCAGACTCTACAGGCTTCTGCTGCCTTTCACAATAAAATGCAAACTAATAACCTGTCATTCAAATCAGTTAACAAGTCTGCTTCACTTTATATCTTATCTCCAATTATTTACAAAGCCACTTATTCTGCTACTCAACACCTCACTTATTACCTCTTAACATTCATGCATTCAAGACTTCACTAGAAGGGACATATTTCTGGATAGTCATCTAAGGGCCTGTGCCTGGGGTGGAAGCTATAAAAGAGCAGGCCTCTGGTGTCTGTACAAGAAAAAAAATGCTTGAAAAATATCCTCACACTTTTCACAATCCACCACACTTTTGGACACTTGAGGCTTATTTAGGCATCACTCTTCAGTGATTGGTGCATATGGAGATTGAGAATGTGCCAATCTTCAAAAGTAGAGGGCAGGCAGAGATACTGTGCTTTTTCTCTGTAATCCCTTTTACGTTTCATCTGACTTTATTCCATTTTCTTACTTAGTATAATAAGAGACAATTGCATAAGTTAGACAATGTATAGGTGTGGAACAACATTGTTGTTTCTGATTTGCATTTTTACCCCCCCCTCCCTTTTATGGGTCATTCCATGTTTCTGTTTCCCCACCTGCAAAATTCAAGTAGTAGTTTGATTCACAGCACCATAGTACTACCTTACCTTCTCGGTTAGAATTCCATAGGAATGAAAAGAAGTTGACTGAGTTTTTCTGCAGTGAGCTCTAATCTCACACTTTGATATATTTGCCCCTAAATAAACCCAACAGATTTGTTTTGCCTCCAATAAGGATTCATTTAATCTTAGTTAGAATCAAATTCAAGGTACTCTTTTATTATTACAGAGAAAAATAAATCATTTTTAAAAATATAAATTATTAGATTAAAATTGTAGATGGCCATCCTTTAATTTGGAGTTTTTTGGATAACGGGTTTCTGCATAACCTGGATAATGTATGTATATCTTTATTTCTAAAGCACTACTTATGTATGCAGCGCTGAACAGTAGAATACATTAATACAAACAGGGGGTTATTAAAGGAGAATGCAAGTCAAAATTTAAAAAGCATACTGCCCAATAGTCCTCCTATTGTTTAGTAAAAACGCCTCACTTTTGGCTCACCTAATCAAATACTGTATTTACTCAGTCACACTTACTTCACATTTTCTAGAACAGGCAGCCATCTCTAAAAAGGTATTCTCCCTTCCTTTCCCTCCTTGCTTCATACTGCACATGTGTTTCATTCCCTCCCCCCCCTCCCCTCTGCCAGATCCACTTTTGACTGTCTGGTGGGCATGTGTAGCTCAGAACAGGAGACAGGATCAAGTTACACACATGCTCAGAGAATAGGAAGGCTGCCGCTGGCACCTACAGGAAGGACAGAGAGATTTCAGTGATGTCACTGTAGTCTTCACACTGCTGTAGGCTGCCAGCACCATATCTCAGAGAAGCAAGCAGAGATCTGGGAATTTAGATATGCAGTAAGTAAAAATGCCTTTAGACTTACTTTTAATTTATATTAACCTTTCATTGTCCTTTAAGATAATAATAGATACATACAAAGTATATAATAAATACAAATAAATACAAGATACAGTTGAAATAAGTTAAAAATCAAAGACACAAGAGGATGGAGGTCCCTGCCCCGTAGAGCTTACAATCTATATAGGAGAGAGATACATGTATGTGTGTCTGATGACTAAAATATCTTAGTTCAAAGCTAAATAGACAGAATAAGGGAAGAAGGAAGGATCTTATATATATAATTAGGAATTTTATATGGTTTGTTGTATAAAGTTATAAAACACAGTGGCCTAGAGAGCTTTCTGCTGTGCAGATTTTGTGCATCAGCTGCACACACACACACATCAATGAGACAACAGTAACTCTAATTCCTTAAAACTGTCTACTACAACAAAATCTTACACTATAAAACAAATACTAATCTTTATACATTAAGTATTTAGCAACCAACTCTTGCTAACCAGTATGTTAAAAAAAGATGTTTTAAGTAGGCAGCTCTGTTTGTTGGACACAGAGTGATCAGCCTAGCTTAAAACACTTTATGATACTAGAACAGTTGAAACCAAAGATAAAGAAAAAATGTATTTCCCCTTGAAAGGCCCTGTGGTTTAGCCAAGACGAGGACAGAACAGGCTCCTGATATATTTTCTTTACTTCAAGCACAAGGCCAGTCTAGTACAGAATCTATTTTTATTATTTATTTTTAAAGTATACATTAAATATGCTTTATCCTTAAATCACCCTGATGCCCGTAAGTCTAACATTTCAGAACATGTATTAACAGAATGGAAAATACATCTCAGAAATTCTTGCTATTACACTGAATATACAGTACAAAATGTACTGTACTTATAATAAGCAGTATTTAAGAGAAATTAGGAAAACATTACGCTTTCAGACTCCTAGACAGTCTATTTAGAAGAAATCCCAATTACTTACAGCAGCAGAACACTCCGCCTAAGGTATCTGTCATTGGCAAAATCAGGAAGTATAACAGTTAGCTACTTAACATTTCAGCACCAAATCATAAAACCTTTTAATTCTCTAGTTCTTTAATACTTTTGGTAAAAATCTTGAACTATACTTTTGTATGTTACATAG
The DNA here is from genome assembly GCF_000004195.4 of Xenopus tropicalis. Taxonomy (NCBI): domain Eukaryota; kingdom Metazoa; phylum Chordata; class Amphibia; order Anura; family Pipidae; genus Xenopus; species Xenopus tropicalis. The sequence goes on along the minus strand of NC_030679.2, from coordinate 72,380,879 downwards.
AAATGACTATTGATTATTTAATGATTTTTTACAAACTACAAATTGATTATATAGTTTGACCTGAACTCGAATACAAATGTTAGTTGGAAAAGGCTTGTATCTAATGAGCATATTTGGGGTATATTTTAATTATAGCAGTGGCAAAATGTAGCTTTGTGATTGCAGTCCCTATTTTTCAAACAACCCCACCCCCCAGAAAATGTATACCTTTCACTTATTTTCTGTTGGTGTCTTTGAGTTTATAATTATAAATCAACAGGATAAAGGAGATATTTAGGTACTCACAGCAGCTATCAATCTAATTTTTGGATTTTCTGCTATGGGATTCAGCACTGGCTTAATACAGTACCTATATTAGTATATGAACCCATGTGCGCATTACATTTATCTCTACATAGGTGGCTGGATAATTCTTTACCCCCCCCTCCCCTGTTGTAACTTATGAGTGTAATCACCAGTTTATTATAGTTCCTCCGATGAGTCACAAAGTTTTTAGAATAAACACATACGTATATAGCTCTTGTGGATTTTTTCAGCTGGAGTTTTCTTTTCACTGAAAAGTCTAAATAGTGAGCACTGAGCACAGATTGATTTTCTGCACTTAAGCAGTTTTACCTTTAGGTTCCTTTGGTATAATTTTGCTTGTGTGTAACATGTTATATCAACATTATTGCCTGGGGCAGAAGATTTATGTCAAGCTTACCTATGTTACCTCATTGTCCTTCCACTTGTCCCTGAGCATAAGAAACTTTCCCACAATATGACCCCACTACCATTGTTTATTTGGGTCATTTGTTGTTCTGCATTTTCTCCTCCCTAGTCATCTTATTCATTTCACCTGGGAAAGAGCTAATACACCACATGCAGAACACTGCTGCACCTACTATAATAATACTGTATATGTATACCTATGTGGACTGTATTTCCATGGGAACCTCTGGAATTCATCTTGATCTTGATGATGCTGCATAATTTGTGGTGGAAAAATATCTTACTGGAAAGCTAGTTTTCCAGTTATAGATGTTTTCTATCTGGAGAATGAAACAAATTCTTTGTCCAGTACCCTTGCATCACCATACATGAAGACAAATCTATGTCATTAGGACGACCAACTTAAGGAAGCAACATCATTATTCTAACCATTTTGCACAAGTAAATTAATAAAATGAAACACCATCTTTGAATTAGTTAGTGTTACCACTGCTAAATCATTTAAAGGAATTCCAGTGGTCCAGGTAATTTCTTGAAATTCCAGTTCCAGATTATAAGGGCTTTAAATAAAGTCTGTATTTCTTTTTTCACGATTTCTGTTTTTTTGCTCTAAAACTTGATTTTTTTGGGTAGAGGACTACTACCACAACATGGGACTGATTGTCACGCACGGTATCCTAAACCCAGAACAAAAGCCAAGATCCCGGTCAGAGCTCACTCTTCTGCCTATAACTGACTTTTGCTTCGGGAGGAGCCCTCCGCTACTCGGGTGCCGCCACGACTTATTGTGAGAGGACCAGGGCAAATGTTCTGGGCAGGCAAGGGAACATAGCGTTTACGCAAAGTTAGGGAGATGAGACAAAGTGGTACAGAGTCGAAATCCAGAAGCGTAGTCAGTAAACAGGCAAAAGGGTCAGTACAGGCAGCAAAACAGCGAAGTCAAGGTCAGGCAAGGGTCAAACACGAATCAGCAATCAAAACTAAGAAAAACAGGAACCAGGAAGCGAAACCGAAGTTGGGCATTGAAAACGTGGACAGGCGCCATTAAATATTTGAACTTCGCGCCTTGTGCGATGATGTCATGCGGCTTGCCCGGCATACTTCAGCACGCCAGAGGAACAGGACACGCGCATCGGCGCGCACGAAGAGGCAGGTGTCCCCGTTGCCCCACTGGACCTCCAGGTATTATTACACTGATAGTAGCAACAAGAGAAACCTGAGAGGTTAAAGGAACGGGAACTAGTTAATAAACAAACTGGCTCAAGTAGGAGGCGGTAGTTGGAATGTTTTATTCAAGCCATGGCCAGGTTGATTCTTATCTTAAATTTCCCTTGGTAACTTCAAATTAGACATACAACAAGTATTAATGTAAGTTTGTGCAGGGAGCTAAATATAATACTTTCTAAATGCACCACTAAATATTTAATGTGAAAATACTTTATTTACTTTGGAAAGTCCTGCATTTCCCTACTATTAATGCCTCTGTGACTGCTAAATGAAACAACACACCCTAAGATAAATATTTTTAAAATATTATATAAATATATATAGAGAGTTAATATCCCACTTGTTAGTCTGTTTCTGTCTGCCTCTTAGAGGGAACAAAGTTTTGTTAAATAGATCAGCTTTTTCAGGGAAGATAAGCTTCCATTACCTCAGCTGACTCCCCGAGGAATGCATTTCTTCTTGCCAGATCACAGGTTATTTAATACATTGTGTCTGGAAACTGAGCTTTGTTAAAACTGTTTTGGCTACTTTGCAATCCAGATGAGTAAAATGTAAAACTGCATATCCGAAGTATCTTTTAATTCATTATGTCTAATTGAAAACATTGCATTGCAGGAACTTTGATTTACTGAGTATTATGTCTATACAATGATGAATAAACACATTTTTGTCAGAGTTCCTCAATCAACATTTAGCCCTACATCATGCCTTTCACTCTTTCCAAACAGAGCTTTTTATTGTCCACAGCCTCATTGCTTTCTGATGACTTTGTATTTCCTTTACTTTGCTCTGAATCACAAGTTTTAGCAAGTCAATTTCTTCATTAGATCATTGTCAACACACTAGAGGCCCATTTATCAAAATTTGATTTTGTGTAATTTTAGGGGATTTTTTCTTTTGAAAAAAGCATGAATGTCTACTCATTTATTAAAAACCTCCACAAAAAAAGCAAATGCGGAAATGTGTTAGAAAAAAATGCAAAAACCTTTCATCATGAATTTTACATTGCTTAAATAGCACGAATAGCTCCCCGAAAAAATATGAAAAACTGAAATATCTCAAAAGTAAAAGGACCACAAAAATATTGCATTAGACAGCTTCCATTGAATTTTATATGACCTTGACAGCTTTTAGATGGCGTATTTTTACATTCATGTTTTTCACAGTTTTGACCAACAATAAATTGTGAAGAGATTTGCATTTCTTTTAACAGAAAATTGTGTTGTTACTACAGAAAAAAACACAAATCACAGAAAAAAATTAGTGCAAAGTCCCTAAAGTCAAATGTAAAGAGTAAAAGATTTGGCTAATGCCATTCTGTACCTTCCTCTTCCTGGACAACATATACGTTAATCAAAAAATAAAGGGAGACTATCCTGCAACCAAAGAGTACAATTATCAAACAATATGATAACCCAAAGAGTGCAGCTTTGTCTAAAAATTCACTGACTTTGTCAGTGTCTTACCGTGATTTTACTTTCACTAGTACTGGACATGGAGTTTAGATAGGAAAAAGGGAAGAATGTTTTATACTTGCTGTAATCTTCTTTTCCTAGATGAACTCTATGTCAGTGTGCCCCCCCCCTCTGGTAATTTTAGAAGCTTGTTACAAAGACACTGGTAGGTGGCTGGGGTTAGATTTGGGAAGGGTCCTTCTGATGGGAGCAGGGGGAGGGACAATCCCAGTGAGTACTGATTTGGAGTTTGTCTAGAAAATAGAAGATCACAGTATGAAACAATCAACCCTTTTCCAACACACAAGCTATTTTTCAGTCAACACCAGTTTCTTCTGTTAAAATTTTATCAAAATATTCCAAAATAGAGGATAAATGACTAAGTCAAAAATACTTCCAGTAAAATATTTGTAAAGCAACAAAATACTGTTAACATACAAGCAAGTGTTTTACTTGTATAATGCACAATATACACTGTACTCATAATTAATTTATTTTTACATTTGTAACATGGGCATTTATGTTGGGTAAATGCATTAATATGTACAACATTGTACTTATTAGCTATAAGCATTTTCTGCCCACACAGGCTCCTTCTAGTGTCTGTGAAATGGTCCAGTTGTAAGAGATATGCATGTGGGCTAATCACAACTAATCACAATTTTTGCAGGATTTTGTGGGCAATTCCACTCTTCTTTATATGAACTTTTTGAATCATGCTAAGCTCTACTTTATAGAGAGGATGGATTTATATGTGAGGGTATCCATAGTTTTTGCATTCATTTATTCTAGGAATGCACCGAATCCACTTTTTCAGATTCGGCCGAACCCCCGAATACTTCGTAAAGGATTTGGGAAAGTACTGAACCGAATCCTAATTAGCATATGCAAACTAGGATTTGGAAAGGTTAAATGTTGCAGCGCACTGAAAAATTTTCAACTTGCATGTTTACGTGACAAAAACTCACATGATTTTTTGGAATTAGTTTGGCCAGGACCATCCAAATCCTGCCGAAAAAGGCTGAATCTTGGCTGAATTCTGAAGAGAATCCTGGATTTGGTGTATCCATAATTCATTCATTTGCAGTAACCTATCCAAATGTGAACCCTTAGCCCCACCAGTGAAACTACCAGCAATGCTACTGCACAGGTTCTGACCCCAGGAGTCTACTGTAATGCATCTACTATACTGTATTAAATAAAGCTGTGTGGGACTGTAATATGCATCAAAAACATCACTTCTTGTGCTAATTGTACCTATAAATGTGCCATGTGCAATTTTGCACATGTACCATACATGGCCCAAAGTTTCCACAAGTTTGTGGCAGCCTCAATAATGCTGGAATTGTAAAAAAAAAAAAGAAAAAAGAAAAGAAAAACAGGTAAAAACATGACAGATTCATAAAAATTGTTGCACATTGGGCAACATTAATAAGTGAGAATCCTATCTGTAACTGTCACCCCTTTGATTTTGAAGGAAAAATATATCTTCCTAAATCTGAAACAGCAAAGCACAAACTATTCCCTAACGTATTGATACTGATAACTGACAATACAGTAATTCAGTGTTGCTGTTTTTCTCACCAGTATAAAAACCAGAAGCAATTATTTATCAGGGCAATAACAGTTATGACTCTCAGTGCTTTTTAATAATTTTCTCAGTCAAGAAAACCACTGTGATCAATCACTATGGGTCCCTAATTTGTCCTCATAGTATGTCCTATCTGCCATCTTGCAAGTAACATTAATATAACATTAAATGGGTAATTAAACTAAAGACTAATATGAGGTTGGCAGGATAATTCTAAGATCATTTGCAATTAGTCTTCATTATTCATATTTTGTGTTCTTTTTAATATTTACATTTTTTCTTTGGCAGTCCTCAAGCTTTGAATTTTTAACTGCTATCTGGTTGCTAGGTTTTAATTACTCTTTGCAACTAGGCAGTAGCTTAGAAGTCAGGATGGTAATAATGAACTGTCACTGTTCTTGTGTTGGCAGGCTCAGTATCCTGGAAAACCAGACAGCTTTGTCAGCTCCAGGCTCAAACTAGACAAAATAGGACCACTAATAATTCAAAAAAATCATACAATTTTAAGAAAAGGCTGTCATAAAAGAGGTCTCTCTGTACCATACTAAAATGTTAGAGAATTTCCCCTTTAACTGTCTTGGGTCATAAGTTCCTTGAACTGGTTTAGGGTGTATTTAGCAGTTTAGTTTTCCTTCAGAGAATCATGAAAATGAAAAATCTTTGCGATCTTGGTAAGGACAACTAAAGAATAAAACTTGCATGTTTGTAAACCATGGACTGGTATTGCTGACTGAGAATACACATAACAAATAAAGGTGGCAATACCTCTTCTTATTCTTGAAAAATGCTGTGACATAAAGCAAGGGAATGCCCTTTCCATGGTAAATGGAAAATGTTGTCTGTCTTTGTATTCATAAGTTTGGTGAACAATATTATCCCAAAAAAAAATAGTGGACCAAATAATTTCAATATATTAAAACATGTCTATAATTCTTAAATGTGTTTATATGTAATATCTAGCAGGGGCAGTATTAGAGTTAAAAGTTTAATTTTAGCAGTGGAGGCATTAAGAGATAGTTGAGAAGAGGGATCATTTTGCAGTGTGCAAAGTGTAATTTCTGACACAATCACCATGTTTTGCAGCATTTCCACCATGATTCCAATTTAATTGCGAATGCCAGGGTCCATATTTTGCACAAGTGATTGTAGCCAAGTGCAACTGTAGTTGCAGTAGTAAATGACCCTAAGGTTGCTCAAAATTTATGTAAAGTAATTGAAGAAGTCACTATGACTGCCAGCGCAGTTGTTCCATTCATTAAAGGTACTTGCATCAACATGTGCCCCTTGCAGTTCTGGCACCACTGCCTTCTTCCTGTTCCAGTTTTGTGCAGATGCATCTACTTGGATCTACTAGGTAGCTCCAGGGTTCACACAACGGCATGCATCAGTTGCCACAGTACAGTTGTGCAGAAAAAAGTGTTCATATATCACTCTCACACTGAACATTGTAAACAACTCCAACTGAACTAGAAAATGTTCAGTGCAATTACCTCTGATACCAGCAAGGGCAACTCCATGAATTTTCACACATTGACTACTACCGAATCAGACAAATCTTCCCCTGGTGACTGCAATTATGCTAGAAACATGGTTGCATTTTAGGTTAAAACATGACAAAGGTAAATGACCCCTTCTATCTCCAGAATCAAATAATTTTCTACCTTTTCTGCAAAAAACTTTATTATTTATCATGAACTGAAAAAAAGCTCTGTGAGAACCAGAGTGAAGTTAGTCCCACTTTACTTGGAACATATTTGCTTTGATAGTGATTTCCTGTGGAATGCTGTTTTGATATTTTGATCTTCTGCTATTGCAGAATATTAAGATACAGTCGGATGGTCTTTGTTCCAAGCTGATTATTTTTCTACTTTTCTGGGACAGCATACCAAACCCCATTCCACAGAACCTTTAAGGTAGTTTAGGGAAATAGCTTATATAATGTCACTTGCAGTAAATGAATACAATCATTTGTTAGCAGCAGGCTACAATGAGTTGACTGAACTAATGAATTATATTTAACTGTATTTAACTGTATTACAGTGCATGTGTTTTTAGAAATGCTCACACAGATTCTGTTTTTCGGTGGAGGAAAAAAAATGACTGCAGAATATATAGTACAAAACTCAACTTATACTTACATATCTGCCAGCAAAAATGTTTATATGTAAAAAATCCTAATGAAAAAAATAAAAAGTAGTCTGAACATGAAATAAATTCTAAAGCACATTTTGATCTTTTTTTTTTAAATTCTAGACATCTTTAATGTCTAGAATTAAAAAAATGATCAAAATGTGCCTTTAGAATACAGCCTGAGAAGGACACATGGTGCGCATCCTGCTTGTCACATGTTCCTCCCACGAATGGTAATTAGAAAGAAGTGACACCAGCTTTGTTTATATCCTAGACCTTTGTAATCTTAGAAAAAGCTACATGTTCCAAATTATTTTCTTTAATTTTCTTTGAACATTTCAAATTCGTCTAAGATGAATTATTTAAACTATTTCATTAGGCCCCTATGTATAAAGCATGCTTTACAAATATATGACATATTACATAACAGCATGACAGCAGCACAAATACAATATAGGTGCAAATCATTTGAAATGATCAGGGCCAATTCTGGGCCTGCTGCCATCTGTGGATAGGTTCTGGCTAAGCTCAAATTTTCAGTGTGCTAGGTTTGAGCCAACAGTAGCCACTGATAGCTTCGTATACAAAAATAGCAACTATAAGGGCCGTGGCAGATGGCCTAAACTGTCCCTCAAATCCCTGCACAGCTCTCTCCCTATGTGCTAATACAGAGCAGTAGAAAGTAGATTACTAGTCAGCAAAGCTACCTAAACTGTCCCTCAAACCCCTGCACATGCTAACTCATCAAGCACACACAGGCAGAATGTAAAATGGCTGCTGGGCTTCGGTTTATATATGGAAGGGAGTGGTCCGGGGGTGGTCCAGGAAGGAGAGCTGCCTGATTGGCTGCCATGTATCTGCTGGCTCTGGGGTGAGAGGTCAAAATTTGGCTCCAGCTAAGGCGAACCCAAAATTGCGAACATCGCTAAAAGTTCGCGAACTTGCGAACACCCGATGTTTGCGCAAATTAGTTCGCCGGCGAACAGTTCTCTACATCTCTACCCGTGACACGGGAGATTAGTCGCCTACGACAGTCACGGCCGTAATAGGCAGATTTAAGATTACCATTAGGACAATAACTGATAATGCCTTGCTCTTCGCCAACGTTGTAATCGCCACAAGTGAATTACAGTTCTCAACGCAATTCAGCATAATTACAGGAACGTGAATGATAGAGATTTAAACATATATTTTTAGAAATTTGCATATTTTTGACAAACATTTGGAGTCATAAAATTCTTGACAAAAAACACCCATTGACTTCAATGCATTTGGCAAAATGTGGAGAAATAACGGGTGTTGACTCCAATGCATTTGACGAAATGTTTCCGCAAAGTGAAATGGGGCAGTCTCGCTCATCAGTAGTACAGAAATATGTAGATTAGATTTCAACTATACTCTTACAAATATATGCATTCATTTAACAAATCTCCAAACTTCAAAACTAGATTATGAGAGTAAATTTAGTTAGTCAGGATAAAAGTTCAGACCTACATTGTTCACTACACTAGGGGCAGGTTTATAGAACATAGACAAATCTATGGAGTTTTTAGAGGCATATTTATCAAACTTTCACCCATTGATAAAAATACCTTTAAAGGAGAAGGAAAGGCTAATAAAGAGTAAATCTCAAGCTGCAGGCATACCTTCAGTTGTCCCCCATATTTTACCTGTTCAGATGATCAGAAGCCAAACAGGAAGAAAAAACGATGAGCTGTGTACCCATAATGCCTCACTCATGAGACCAAGACCCGTGTACATGCTCAGTTTGTAAGACTATGAGGAAGCTTCCTGCTGATTGGCTCAGTAGGAAGCTCAAGACCAAGACCTGTGTACATGCTCAGTTTGTAAGACTATGAGGAAACTTCCTGCTGATTGGCTCAGATCCAAATTCCTAAGGGGGGGAGGGAGTTCTTAGCATTCTTGAGGGAGGGGGGAGCAGGAGAGGGGAGAGCTGCATGTCTATGGCACATGAATTACAGACACAACAAATCTTTTGACAGAGAAGTCAATGCAGCGTTTCTGTGAGTGCTTACGGCTGTATTTACATAGACCTTTCTGATAAAGCTTACTTAGTTTTTACCTTTCTTTCTCCTTTAAGAATCCCAAAGGAATGTATAGAGAGTGGTGGAATTTTACTAAGGGAAGCTCTAGATTCACACTTTAAAAAATCTCCCATGTTTTTTTTTTAGATATAACAAAAACAGCAAGTCTTGCTAAGCCCTTCAGTACTTAAATACTGCCCGTTTCCATGCATGTGTTTCAGTGTCTATACTTAATTTTAGATTACCTTCTTCGTACTCAAAATGATTAGTTTACTAACTAGTAAAAGCCATATGCAGGCAAAGGTTCATGAATATGGCATGTTGCATAATCAAAAATTCAGTCACTGCCTGTGTTTAGCCTAATGTTTTTATAAACATCTCCTGTTAAGTGCAGGATATAGTAACTCATAGTAACTCAGTTCACCTATACTCCGAAAAGCAGTTGTAGAAGAAGAGGATGTAATTTAGCTCTACAAACCCTTCCAATGTATTCTATGCTACATAATTAACTGCTTATTTATCATGCCTGAGATCACAGGCAAAATAGAAGAGTAAGGTGGAGCTCATTCTGCCAAGGCCATTATTCCTCAATGAACAGGGACAAAGACTTTTTCAACAATGACTCCCAAGGGAAGAAAGCTACTAATACACTACACAGGGTGTGTGCATTTTTAAATGGGTATTGTTAATTCCACCTTCAAATACATTAGTAGCCAGGCAATGCCTCTTAACTAGGTACAACAGCTGCATTTTCTTTGTCTGATTTCATTCTAAGCAGTAGAGTAGAAAGTACCAAGCTTTGGGACTGCAGCCTCTAGCACAAGAATTTATCATACCACTTAAGAAATTGTTATAATCACTTTTATGTGAGAACAGTGGTAAAAGAGATGAATTATCATGTCTAGTGTTTAGCTGCTAGCATACTTGTACTTGTAAGCTGTAAGCTGGTCAATAAAATATTTTCTAACATTCTAAAATTAATTCGTTTTCTGATAACACATTAATTTAATATCCCCATACTTGTTTTACTAAAGAAAGGGTGTTTCCATTGAAACCCAGGAGGAATAACGACCAATAAGTAGTTCTGCAGTAAGTAGACTGAGTCCTTAGTTACAAGCATTGCTATCGATTTATAGGTAAGACGATTTTCCAAACAGTGAAGCCTTTCCCTTTTAATTTAATTTGTGCACCACCGTAATGTTTACAAAGAATGCTCAGGAATCCCCTTGTCTATTTTACCAAGGAATTTAAGATTTGACCCCCATCCTGCTTCTACACAGTGTGTTGAGGTTCGTGGGTAAAAAAAAAAAGGTTTTTAACCAGGGATGCAATGCCTTTGCTTCTCCTGTTCCTCAGCCAAATTCAGAAAAGAAATGTTTCTCACAAGGTAATAATAATTTGAAGCCATGGAAATATTTACATACACATAAAATGCTGCTCAGTCAATTTAAGTGTACTTCACAGGGTTCTGGCATCCACAATGCACCAGACCAGTGTTTTTCACTCATTCCTCTTTTATGTTGGGATGGCAGAACAAATTATGGAGTTTTAATATTTGCAATATCTTCAATATCTTAATTACTGTAGTCTGATCCTTGAAAATTAAAAAATGAATTGTGTCTGCCAGTCCTACAAAGCAGTGATCAAGCAGTGTTTCTGGTGAAACAAGCAGGCGTGGGTATGAAGGACAGGCAAGATTCAGAAAAAGTGAATCTGGGGTGTTGAGCCCTGTCACACTAATATTGTCAGGGTGTTGCACATTTTGCAGTGACCCCTTGAAAGCTTGACTATCACATATTACTGGTGAAAACTGTTGGCTTCATACCTGCTGCCTCGAGTGACAGCCACCCCAGAAATAACACTCTTAAGAGCTATATACATATTTATTTTATATTTGCTTGTTTTTACTAACTTCTGTGAAGGTTTTTCTGGTTCTGGTTTTGTGGTTTTAGTTCCTAAATGCCCTTACTTTTTTAACATTTCCCATAAGCCTTCTACTGTGTTATCTTATTACGAGAAGTCAGATTTGAGAAACGGCCTAGGAAACCAACAGTGTGGTCAGATATCACTGAATTTGTGGCTAGTCTTAAGCATAATGGCACATCGTACACATTTTTACCCTCCTCCAAAAATACCATTGCCATAAAGGGCTCATAAATGGAACTGTTTACAAAGTTGTAACTCCCACAAATTTATCATAGCCTGAAAAGAGATACTGGTATGGGATCCCTTGACCAGAAAGCTTTTAATCACAGGAAGGCCATCTCCCAAAAAGTCAATTTTTAGCAAATATTTTACATTTTTAAAAACAATTTTCAGTTTCTCTGTAATAATTAAATAGTACCTTGCACTTGAAGGTAACTAAACTGCATGAATCCATATTGGTGGCAAAACAATCCTATTGGGTTTATTTAATGTTTAAATGATTTTTAGCAGAATTTAGGTATGGTGATCCCAATTATGTAAAGACCGAGAAAAGATCTAGAAAGCCCCAGTCCAAGCATACTTCTACAGATAAGGTTTTCCAGATCAAAAAAACCCAGGTTAACAGATCCAGAATGCTTGGGGGAATATAAATACAATAAGTGCAAGAAGTGCAAAATCTAGAAAGGCCAAACAAAGAGTCCAAAATAAAGTCAAAAGAAGGGTATTCCAAAGTAAGAATACCATCCACAGAAGTAATGTAGGAGGAAGACCAATTGTTAAGAGCAAAGTGGTTTCATTTGGAAGTAATACCCCTTTGAGAACATAAGAAGTGAACTAAATTTTAAAAAGAACAGACAATCTGATGATAAATACATTTTAAGCCTTGGGTAGCAGTTACTAGCATGTCTCCTTTCCTAGTATTTTTTCCAATTGCTGGTTACAAAAGTCAAATTAGGTATTCAGGCATGGATGAAGACTTTGTATGGTACATATAGTATATCAATTATTATTATTATTATACAGTGCTTTATAAGGCATAAATGCAAATGGATATAGCCAATAAAAATTAACAGAAAATAAATACTTAATGGAGAAGGGAAGGTAGATGTTAGGCACCCCCTAGTGATTGTAATCACTTACTTGGTACCCCAGGCTGGTGCTCCTGTTAGCAGAAATTTGCACTGGCCCAGGGTACTTGCGAGCAAGTGATCCTCTTCATTCTGTCGTCGTTCTTTGCGATCCTGGGGTTGACGCAAGCTCAGTAGAGTGAAAAAGCTGTCTTTTTTCTTAAAGCTTGACTTCCCACTATTGTGCATGCAGCGCAAAGAAGGAAGTGGAAGTGATTACAATCACTGGAGGGTGCGTAACCTTCTGGCACCCACCAGTGATTCTACCTTTCCTTCTGCTTTAAGTACTAGCTGTTTGAAAACACAATTGGGATGCACTTACAATCTTTTACTATTACATAGTAAGCTTTCAAACTATTACTATTACATAGTAAGCTACTGGAACAACTACCAAATAACTAAAAAAAAAGGACTGCATAAACCTATGATCATTTCACACTAATCAGGTGAAACTTTATGAAAGCATGATGATTATAATTGCATACATTTCATCCAGCGTAACAGGTTTGGAAATCAGCATTACCAAAAGCCTTACTGGAAGATGGTCACATTTATAATGAGCATATGCACAGTAGCCACAGTTCAGTTCGGAACACTACTGGCTTTTAAGGATAAACTGACAATTTATCTGTGTAAATCTAATTGCATTCATAAATCTCAAATATGCCTTCATTTTAAGTTGAACAGCTTTGTTTTTGTTTTGTAATTTGCATTCATAAGATTTTAATTAGCATGAAAGACTGAAATCTGTTACTCATTATGGTATCACAGTACTCCACTCCAAAAAACTCCCACAGCTTCTTGAGACTGTCTGTACAGGAAAAACAAATTTTCATGTGATTTTCATGTGAGAATTTCTGAAAGTTAGACATTAATAAAGATTTTTTTTAAATGTTAGCAAATAACTGTGATTTACTTGTTCTATTTGCTTTATTATATTTGCTTATTTTAACAAATTGCATTGCATTTATGCAAAGTATTTGCTATTTGCTGGGCCATAATAGCATGTATTACAAGCATAAAGATGCCTTTTTTAGACAAAAACTTGTGTCTTTCATCATAATACCATAGGTTCACCTGTGTCTCCCATAGTAATTAACCTTTACATAGAGAACACTTTCATTGAACAGCAAAGAGTCATTATTTTATATATGAAGACACCTAGGTCAAAATAAAACACACAAGGTTTCAGCCTCACTGAACACATAAACACGGTGGACAAGAACATCAAGTTCAAAAGGGAAAATGTGAAAGGCAACAAACTGTCAATTCTGGACTGTGCACTATACATCGAAGAGCAGGGAAACCTGCATATTAAAGTATATCGGAAACCCACTTATGACCAGTATTTGCTGTTTGATTTCCAACAACCTCTAAAATATGAACTAGGTATTATCAAATATCTACAACATTGGACTGAAACTGTGGCAACCAATGGCTAGTCTAAGGGCAAGTAATACAAGCACCTCAAAGGAGCTTTGGAAGCACGTGGGATCTGGATACCCAAACTAGGCCTTTGTTAAAACATCATTGAGCTCAAGCAGATACACCAGATCAACACACAGAGGGGTGGAGCATGATAGGTGAAATAACATAATCATCCCATTTGTGGCTAGAATATCATAAAAGGTTAGGGAACTTTTTTAACAAATATCCAATTCCTGTGTTTTTCAAATCATGCAATACCCTGAGACAAAAGCGGTACACCAAAAGAGCCAACACCAATGCCAGCACAAGAAGAGAAATTAGGTCTATGCTGTCCAGTGTAGTGAAGAGTGCACTGATCTATACATTTGAGAGACTAAACAACTGCTCAGTAAGTTAATAGCCCAACAAAGAAGGGTTAACTCTTCAGGACAAGGCTAAGCAGTCTATCTACATCTAAAGGAAAATGGACACTCCATTGAGGACATTAAAGTGCACATTTTGGACCAAGAAGACTTTTTTTTTTTCTTATGCTCAGTTGTTTGATGAGAACAGAAAAAAGCAGAAATTCTGAACTGTTATTTTTATGTGTCTTCACAACTGAGGAACCAGCTAATGAAGGTTTCTTTTATAATAGACCCAATTCTAGTAATATAACTACTGATGAGTCAGTCAGGAGGAAATTCAAAAGAGACTTGAACATGTAAAGGTAAACAAAAGTCCCGGACCAGATGGGATTCCTTGCAGGGTAAACAAGCTTAGCTCTGTGATTGCCAAAACTTTTTTTGGCTATCTATTTTTACCAGATTCATTTAGTCCTGGCATGGTGTTGAAAGACTGGCGAATGTCATCTACTTGGACTTAGCTAAAGCATTTGAGACGGTACCACACAGAAAGTTAATGAAAACATTTAAAAATATTGGTCTGGAACATGATATTTATAATTGGATAGAGAATTGGTTGAAGGATAGAGTACAGAGTGGTAGTACATGGAACATTTTCTAATTTGACCAGTGTTGTTAGTGGAGTCCTGCAGGGGTCAGTCCTTGGTCCTTTGCTTTTGAACTTGTTTATTAATGACCTGGAGGAGGGCATAGAAAGAACTGTTTCTATTTTTGCTGATGATACTAAATTGTGCAAAGCTATAAGTTTCATGTAGGATGCTGACACTTTGCAGAATGTTTTAAAAAAATTGGAAAACTGGGCAGAAAACTGGAAAATGAGGTTCAATTTTGAAAAGTGCAAAGTTATGCACTTTGGTAGAATAATATAAATGTAAGTAACACACTAAATTATAGTATGTTGGGGTATACTTAATTTGTGAAGGATCGTTGGATTTTTGTAGATAACAAGTCTTATTCCAGGCAGTATCATTCCGTAGTCTTGCATAAAAAGGGCATTAACATGCAAACTTTATTTTGCCTCTTAATAGGTCCCTGGTAAGACCTCACCTTGAGTATGCAGTGCAGTTTTGGGCTCCAATCCTTAAGGAGGACATTAATGAGAGTGTGCAACTAAACTGGTAAAAGGAATGAAAGTTTTAAACTATAAACTTTTAGACTGTCAAATTGCTGAGATTGGGGGTGTTCTTTTTTTCCATAAAAACGATCAGCACACCAGAGGCCACCCCTTTAAATTAGAGGAACTGGAGTTGAATGCCCTTCCTAGTGATGTTGTAATGGCAGATGTTGTTGATGCCTTTAAGAGGTGTTTGGATTATTTCTTGAGCAAGCATTGTATCCAAGGTTATTGTGATACTAAAATCTACAGTTAGTACTGTAAATATATTGGTATATATAGTTTATATATGAGTGTATAGATAGGTTGGTATAAGTCTACATATGTGCACTGGGTTTCGCTTGGGGGGGTTGAAATTGATGGGCATTTTTTCAACCCTATTTAACTCTTTTGCATTGATTGTGACAGATTGCTGTCTCTAATTAACATTTACTCAGCTGCTGAGAGAATGTGCAAAATAATGAGGTCTACATGTCGTCCATCATTTTAACTGATTAGCTCATTCCCAAACATTTTTGCTGCAACAAGCCCAAATGACACATGTATTAATATGCATGTATATACACCCTATGGCTAACCCTATATTATATGGTAAAGCAATCACTTATCACTTAACAGGTTATGGGTAAATTTGGGATGAGTCGGAGTCCAGTACGAATGTATGATGGTTCAAAAATAAAAAATGATTGGTGAACTTTGTATAAAATACTTACGAAAAAAGCTTTAGCTCCTAGTTGTTGCTCTGTGCTGCAACCAAATACAACTGCAAAAATCCAAAAAGTAGGAAAAAAGCTTCAGCAGATTTACTGCAAACCATTTATTGTGGGTAGTGGTATGATGGTTCTTCTCCAGGAACACACTCCCAGGGATCCAAATTATTCAAGGGAAAGATCTTGATCAAAATATTTACTGACAGGTTTACTGATAATACTTCTCTGTGGGACTCAATACCTTCCAGCTGGCAAGATATCAAAAGGCTTGAGCAAGAAAACATAAAAAAGTCAGCTATCAAGGCTGGGGATGACATTAAACTTGACAGAACCAAAATTGACCTTTAGCAGAAATATAATATAATGAATTGTAGAGAGGCCCAAATTAGGAGACCACTGATGAAGCTTGATCTGTTTAGTAGTCTGTTTAACCTTTAGGCTATTGACAAATTTGGATCCTTGCTGTCTGATTTGCCCTTTTTCTTGTCACTGAACTCTAAACCCATCCTTACATTTAACCCAGACTTTGAACTGCTCCTTGCCTGACACTTTACAGTCCTGCTAGTCTTGTGCTTAAAGTGGAATAGAATCTTCCAGGTGCTGATGCAGAATACAAAAGGACCACTGTTTCCTAAAAGCTGTCTTCCTACTTTACATTTACATTTATTACAGAATTTGTTGCATGATATGCAGCGTGATATGATGTGAGGGAGTGGGTGGTCCAAAAAGCAGACTTTGTACTGAATTTAGTTTCTCCTCACTGGCACTGTGATCCACCTTAGCATACGCATTAGCTAGCTTCAACTGTAATTGTATTACCAGTAGCCTACAAAGGAGTTCAATATCTGTGGGACTCAGCCCCAGACTGTGCATGGTGAGTGTAATTTTAATTATTAAGCTTTGTTACTTGCTATTTGTTAGTGATGAGCGATTCTGTCCCATTTCACTTCGCATGAAAATGCACGAAACTGCAAAACGCAACTTTCTTTGGTGCGACCTCAACTTCTTTTATGCATCTGCAACTTTTATGACGCAACCACACTGTATTTGATTCGACTTTTTTTATGCGACTGTGGGTTTTTCCTCACAATTTTTGTGTCCGTTTTGCGGAAAAAGTTGCCAATGGCGAAATGCAGAACTCTGCAGTAAATCCATGTTTGCCGAAACATTTCACCCATTTCTGCTATTTGTAGATTTTGTCTAACTATGTATAATTTACTGTTTTTCAGAGATAGCTAGAATATTGCAGACTATCTTTTTGTTTTAACTGATTTTTGGTTTAGGTGTTTGCTTCAGAAATTCTTGTTTGGATTGTTGGTTTCTTATTATTTTCACATTTGTTGGTGATGCACAGTTTATAGTAATGTATTATGATTCTTACAACCGCTAAATGGATATAATATATAATGTATTTTATGTATGGTTGGGTTACCTCTATTAGTTTAAATATATTTATGATGAATATGGAAGGAGCAAGAAGGAGCATTTATGGGAGTTTCTCCATAGTTTTTCCAGGAATGGGTTGAACTGGTATGTTTTGTAAGGGAGCCAAGTAACCGTTGCATCCTCTTTGGCCAAAAGGATGTCATCTGGGGAAGATACCTGAAGCCTGGGTCTCTGAATTCTATCATTCAGTTTGTTTTTTTTGTCATTACTCCCTGCAACAGTGAGAGGTAGAAAGGCCAGGTATGGTCAACCACAACAAAAAGTTAAATAAGTTATATGACATGCCAGTTAGGGTTTCATTGGATAGAATAGGGAAGTATGTAGATTCCTGTTGGTTAAGGCTGCAAAGCCCAAGAAGATAAACATTAAAAATACACCTACCAGGCACCAGGGGGTGAGATGAATCTAAGTGTATTGCCCTAAGGTGGAAGGAGAAAAGAGAAATCCCTTTTTTGGTAATGCGGTGACTGATCTGGGTGGGTGAGATATATGAAAAGAGAAATGAAAGGCACACTGATATAAACTGTAACTGGGTGATAGGTGTGGCACAAATTCTTCAGTCAGTTTATATAAAAAGAAGAAAATGTACATAAGAAGAGATCAAGGAGGTACTGCTAAGTGTAAAAATAGAGAAACTGTTGAAATAATGATATGTGAAGAGGCATTAGTAGCGGAGAAGACACTGTTTAGAAAAAGTTTTTTTAATAAAAGTTTTAGTAATCAGTCATTTGGTTGGTGATAAAGTGGTCACAAAAGCTAATCAAAATACAATGTAGGAAATAAAGAAAAGAGCCATAGGAATCAGATACCATAGGCACCTCATAGAGAGCAGAGCTGGCACAATGTCATGATCAAAACTTTCACTTTAAAGGGCAAATACACTACCATCAGACTGAAATTTTATGTATAAATATAAGGCTTCCATTTACTTACACCTAGCTTGAATATATTTTATAGAACATACAGTATACTAAGTTCAATAATTACAATTTACAGTAAATATAAAAACATAAAATGTCTGACAAATAAAACATTGTACATTTGTTGAAAGAAGCCAGTGTAATTGTGTTTGTTCTTATTAATGGGGACTGTCATTTTTGGAAATATATGCAGTAACATAAATAACTTCTCAGATCATCTGATAATGACTAAGGGTGGAGATAGTATGCATCACCACTGCTTATTACCCTCACTGCAATTTATATTTTTTAAATCCGTGGCTTAGACATGCATAACAAAAATATACTCTAGTATGGATCTTTGAATTATATTTGGTTACATGTTGTTACCATGAATTGTATGGTGACTATATGTGAAGTATTTAACATCCACTTGTTGGTCATTTGCTACTAAATAGGTTAAATTAATTCATGTATGCTGTTAAGCAAGATTAATTTTAGCAACAAAACCTACAGTGTATGGGACTATGAAATTATGATGTATTATCAGTTACTTTTAAAGATCCAACGTATTTTGCGGCACCGTACAGAGAATACAAAACTTACTACACATTCAAACTAAAATGCTGTTTAAAATAGAAACAAATGTCTAGTGGAATTCCATTATGTAGCATGTATGAGGAATTTAGCAATGGCATAACTGCATCACCCTGGGGAAAACGTAAAGTAAACAGATGTAAAGATCAAAGTTTTTTGTCTTTGACTTTGGCAAGATAGTTGAAAAAAATGCAATTAACAGCTACATTCAACTTGCTTTTTCAATTCACTAAAACAGCTTTATGTTCATCCTATACTTACTTTGATTTTACTTTCAGGAAAGATGGTTAGGTAACAAAAAGATATGCAGTAAATTCTAATCGGCTTATTTAGCAATTTTCGTGTGTGAATTTGAGAGTTGTATTTAAATTCAAATAAACTCAGATTTTATCAAACTTGAATGTTTGCTTTTTTTAAAAAAAAAAATGAATATAAAAAAATGTATTAAATTAAACCATGAAAACAAAAACCTTGAATGCATCAAATTCGTATTCTTCTTATCATTTTCAATGTATCTACAAACACTCAAAACATTTTGAAAAACTCCAATTGAAAAAACTACATACATTTTGCCTAGGACGACCCCCATTGACTTCTACATGAACTTGCAACTTTTTAGATGCTGAAGTTTTACATTCAAGTTTTGGAAACTATAATTCGAATTTGGGAGTTTTAACCCAAAATAATTTAAATCATTGAAAAAATTCTAATTCAAACGATGATAAATCATCCTCTTAATAGTTAAATGGGTTTAGTGTTAATTTTGGTAAAATATTTTCACCCACTGAAACTGAGTAAAACATGTGGAAAAGTTTGCCTCTGTAGACCATACTTGGCTGTGGGAGATATGATCTACCCATAGGCTGAAGTGCAAATATTAGAAGTGCTCTAGCCTATTAAAGATTTTTCTTCCCCCCCCATCTCAGAGTGCATGGCAATGCGCTTCCTGTGATAAGCCTGGTCAGAATGTCGGCAGGGCTGGGCTAAGGGCAGCTTAGGAGCAATTTTGCTAACAAAGAACATTTCAGTGCTGCATGACTATAAATACTAACAGATTTCATTTACAAGTGTACTATTTTCCTTTTAACAATGATAAAGTGTTCAGTGATATACATATATTCCTGATACAGGAATGAGATCAAATATCTGGAAAGCCCTTATCTGTTTCTTTAAAGTATGTAGAACTGGATTAGATGATGATAGATAGATAGTATTGTCAATTCAATTAATCATCCACAGTCAGCAGTGGCAGTGTCCATAAATAATACACAGTTAGTTTAACATCAGATTCTATTGGGACTTTAAATGGTAGTGTAGTCTATGCAGGGAGCTGCCTCCTCAGGTAGCTGGTAAGACTACATGACTCTATAAATAAAAGGAAAAAAGAAAGGGATGTGCTTCTACAGTATGGGCTACTACCTTTATGAAATGAATGTACCTTTAAAAGCCTGTAGTGCATTAGATTCATTGAATAAATTTGTACCATTGATTTACTGCTATGGGAGTGTGCCCCTCTCTGTTTTTCTTTCATCAATGTATGGTCATCCAAATTACGGAAAGATCCCTTATCTATAAAACCCCAGGCCCTATACCTATATGTAAAGTCTCCACTCCAAACTCTTTACCCATAGTTAAGTTTATGTATTAACGTAGTTTACTAGGAAGCAATTGCTGTATAACAGAAAAAATGGCTGATTGCAGGGTCGGACTAGACCCGACCCTTGCCGGCGCTTCCCCAGCTGACCATTCCTCCCCTGATGCCTTAAACTTATGCACACTCAGGGGAGGATGTTGGGTGGGGGACCCTGCTGAGGGTTAGGGAGGCTTAGCGGGAGGGAGGTTCAG
Source organism: Xenopus tropicalis (assembly GCF_000004195.4). Lineage (NCBI taxonomy): Eukaryota > Metazoa > Chordata > Amphibia > Anura > Pipidae > Xenopus > Xenopus tropicalis. The sequence goes on along the minus strand of NC_030679.2, from coordinate 72,360,228 downwards.
TGGGGCCCCCTATGAGGGGTTAGGGGGTGCAGAGGATGTGGCCGGTGGGGGCACCTGCAAGGCCCCTGGGACGGCAGCCCCGGTGGGCCCTGCACCCACCAGTCCGACCCTGGCTGATTGAACCCATTATATGGCTAACTCTTGCATATTGTGGAGTTTAACATAAATATTATGAAATTCCTGTAGTATTAGAGTGCTATCAGGGCTACAAGCTTTGCATATATACTGTAGAACAGTGCTGTCCAACTGGCGGCCCGCGACCCCCCTCTGTGTGGCCCCCCACCTGTCTGGCTGCTTTGATGGTTTACCTTTGAGTAAGCTTTAAATGGTATCAGTACTGAGATTAACTGGCCCCCTGCATGGTTCTCACCTCAGATTCAGGCTGTAATCCCTCTGTATTGTCTAAATATGTAATCCCCTGTGTTTTTCACACCTTTTAATACCTGCATTGTTCACCCCCTGCAGTGTTCACACCTCAGGCTCAGATTGTAATCACTCCCATTGTTCACTTCTTCACACCTCAGACATAGGTACTGTAGGCAGAATATGGCACATACAGCCAGCATAGGGCAGGTAGAGTATGGCACACACAGGCAGCATAGGTCAGGGAGGGTATGGCACACACAGACAGCATAGGACAGGCAGAGTGCTGCCTGTGTGTGCCATACTCTGCTTGCCCTATGCTGCTTGTGGGAGGTGAACCTGACAGGGGTTTGTTGTGGGAGTTTGTTAGCAGTTGGAAATAGCCATTAAATGGTCCCTAAGGTGTGTAATTATGTACTGGGGGTTGCTCTTCTCTCCACAGGGGAGGAGGAGGCATTTGGAATTTAAGGGTGTATCTTGACATAATTCTTTCACATATGAATGATGGTTGATATCCCCACAGTAAGGACCAAGCATTTGGGATTTTGCTGTGCTACCACCATTGTGATAAAATAGGTGTGGTTTGAAGTGGGTGTGGTTTCAAAAAGGGGAGTGGTCAAAGCTGGCTTCCATTAGCGGCCCTCCACCATGTATGCTAGAGAAATTCCGGCCCTCAGCACCGTAGAAGTTGGACAGCACTGCTGTAGAACAATACAAAATATTTAATGGAAATGTATGACTTCTAACCGATAAATGCATATTATAAATATTTAAATAATGGAATCATTTTAGTTCATGATCATGAGAGAGATGTCTTGCAATTATCTCTAATTTTTTAAAGCAGGTTATTTCTTTAAATGTAAAATCATGTCTGATTCTGGCACTGAAGTTTATGTTCATAGATATAAACTACTTCATTAAGCTGTCATCATTATCTATAAAAAGTAGCTGATTCGTTAGAAATTGTTTGACTAAAATTAGGGAGGAAGTCCTTTGTATAAAGTTGGTTTGGAAATGGGTGCATATATTTATTAATCTTTTATTACAATGCAATCTCAAAATTACTCAAAGGTTTTACAAGGACTTTTCGAGCTCTAATTTGGCCTCTAGCCTTTAAACGAAATGAGAGATATTGACTGATGCGCTGCCTATTATTTCAATGAGCCCATCTGTTTTTGCAAAAGTCTGTATTGATTAAGGCAAACAATAGGTAAATGTAGGAAATTATATATGTTACGTCTGAATCTCTCTGTGTATGCTTACAATGAGGAGAACACATTCAGCCTGCAGTGGAGATCCAACTTTATTCATTGCACAGTTCCATTTCCTTTCTCTGCTCCCTCCTCATTCTATACCTCTCACTTCCTGGTTACCTCTCACTTCCCAGCCTGCCTCTCTACCTTAAAGGTACACTGTAACTTAAACATGCAAACATTACATCATCCCCCATTTTTTTTTTTTTTGCATTAACTTCAACATTAACAGAACAAAGTATCCAACACAGAGTAACACAGAAATTACATAGATTTGCATATACAGTATGTAACTCAAGTTAAGAACAGAGATGAAATCTCTTCAATCAGTCTTGATGTAGGGCACCGTGGCCTTCTGGGATATCGTCTCATTGGACATGGCTCCTCATTTTCCTGAGGCCCACTATCTCCCTTTTGTGAGGAACACACGTCTAGAGGTGTCTCTTTTCCTCTAGGCAGCTGCTCGGTTTCTTGGAGTGGCAGAGTATGCTCTGTTGTTTCATTGTTTGTCTGAGGCATGCTCAATGGTAAGGGAACTACCTTAAAGTGTGAAGCATTGCGGGTCATGCTGTGTCCATCACATGTGGCTGTGACCATGTTTCCTTTTCATGCAGTGACCCTGTATGGAGTGAGGTTGTATGTTGATGAGGTTTTGTTATGTCTCTTTTGTAAGACAACCAAAGTGTCATTCTTTTGGGCAGGAGAATATTGAGCATGGCTTCTTTAATCTGCATAGTTTTTCTTTTTTTCTTTATTTTTAAAATCTGTGTTTCTTATATATGAGTCTCTTTTTGGTTGAGTAGTTGTAGCAGTAATCTCTGGAAGGTGGGTATAAATTGGCCTGTTGTAGATAAGTTGTGCTGCAGATATATTGGTTGTTGAATGGGGTATGTTTCTGTAGTTACGCAAAAACTTGTATAGTGCCTGTCTTAGGGGGATTTGCTCCATCTGAGCAGTTTTTACTCTTTTGCCCAGAGTGTTCATGAATCTTTCTACAATTCCATTGGCCTGTGGCCAGAGTGGAGTTATTTTCCTGTGTTTGAATCCAAGGTATCCAGCAAATTGTTGAAATGTATGTCCATTGAATGGAGGACCGTTATCTGTCTTAACTACCCGAGGTATGCCATAGGCTGAAAAGATACTGTCCAGTGAAGGTACACTAGCAGCTGACGTTGATGATAGCGCGAATATTCTTTGATGACAACAAGGATATATTGACTGTTTGGTAATGGACCATAAATATCTATTGCAATTTCATCCCAAACATTTGATGGAAGCTGAGACATCTGTAGTGGTTCAGGCCTGGAAGAATTGGTTACCAGCTGGCATGCAGAACAGTGTTTTATAGTATTTTCAACATACTGATCCATGCTGGGAAACCAGATTTTGTTCTCTCAGGAGTTTTTTTGTGCTAATAATTCCAAGTTGGCCTTCATGAGCAATGTTTACAATGGTTTGGCGAAGACATCTAGATGCTACAAGTTTAGTTCCCCTGAGAATAAGATTTTAGTTTTTTAGTGATGGAGAGTTCTCCCTTGACAGTAGAGAAAGACTTCAGCTCATGAATATCTACTTCAGTATCTGGAAATTTGGCTCTCTGAATTTCATGCCACTTGTTGGTTTGAATTATTTTTATTAATGCTAGAAGAGTTTTGTCTTGTTTTGTCGCTTCCACAAACATGTCCATTGTAAGTGCCTTTGGTAGAGCAAGGGCTGCCATGAAGTTAATATTTCCCTGGTTACTATGGCAGCCTTCACACCTCTGGGTATTTCCCCGCCCTCGCTTACTGATAGGACAGAAAAAGAATTAATCCAATTAACCACTCTATAAAGTACCCCCCCCCCCCCCCCCCCATTAGCCCCTTGTCTTTTTTCTGTCCTCGCTTAAGAATTATTTTGGATGCAATATTTTTCTTTTGTGGCTCACGTGGACCCATTTTTGGGATCCCATACCCGGGAAGTTGGCCTCTCTTCCTGGTAGGGCTTTGCAATTGTATTTCCTCACAGAGGAGGTCAGCGGGCCAACCCCGTTATTAGGCAGCCCGGGGTTATTATTATTTTGGATTATTATTATTCTGCCTTGATCTGAAGCATTCAGTGGGCAAAAGTATCAGCACCTAGGTCTCAGACCAGGTCATGGGCGGCACTTGTAGCTAGGGACCTGTTTCCTTATCTTTTAAGCTTGGCTTACCTTAGCTGAAGTCTCTGCGTGTCTGGTAGGAACGGGTGCTGGACGCGATGCGTTCCAGCTTGGAACACATAGTCGCTTCCGGGTGACTCCCCTTCTGGGTTCGCGAGGCGAGCAAAATGGCGCAGTTTAAAGGCAGGCTTTTACCTGCTCGCGCCCCCTCTTCTGAGCGCCTGTTTGGAGCGCCCCCTCAGCTGAGAAGCGCCCCTTCTACTGAGCGCCTGTTTGGAAGTGCCTCCTCTATTCAGCGCCTCTCTCCTAGTCCTGCTTAAAGGAGTTCCTTTCCATATCCTTAAGGTATGTGTTGTTTTGAGCGCATTGTCTTTTTTGTGTGTTCACAGAGGGTTTAAATTAGGTGGCTGTTTTTCTCTTTTTGTTAGATGACATCAAATCCCCAAGTGCCTAGTAGCCCAGAAAATGCTGCCAGTGATAATAGGAGGTGAGTCACTTATAGGTAGGTGTTGTGGGACTGAGTTTAAAAGAGTGCAATATTTTTCTAATATTTTTTTATTGTTAATTTTATTTTTCTTAGTGTGCCTACCCCGAGAAAATCAGCTTCTAAGGAAAAGCATAAAAACTGTGTAACCTGTGATAATCCAGCTCAGAAGCATTCCAAATTATGCGCTAGATGTACTAGAAGATTAGCAGGTGATGCTGCAGCTGATACAGCAGATGTCATGAGGTGGATTAGAGATGCTGTGGCAGAAGGTGTGAATATGGCGACAAAACGCTCTATTGAAGAACATAGATTTGGAGAATTTGTAATTGCTTGGGGAAGTAGATCACCAGAAGTGTACTCTTTGGCAGATTCTGAGGAAGATGAGAGTTTCCAAGAAGAGCTTGCTTCATCTTTTGATCTAACTCTGATAGAGCCTTTAATAAAAGCAGTAAGAGCTCAGCTCGACCTTCCGAAGAAATCAGAATAACAGCCTTCTTCTTCTAACCCATTTAAATTTCTAAAGAAAGAAAGGTCAAAAAGAAGAGGAATTGATTTGGGATAAGTCTCCAGGCTTTTTAGAAAAACTCTTCTTCCTGTGGATGATGTAGTTTCATTTTTGAATCCCATGGATAGGAAGATGGAAGCATCACTTAAGAAGACACACTTAGCATTAGGCGCAACCTGTAGGCCGGCTTTGGCCCTCACCTCTGTGTCCAGGGCAATGCAGATGTGGATACAGAACGTGGAATCTGCACTCAGAGACGGTGTAGATAGAAGAAGTATCATAGATGCTATGGCAGAGCTGAAGTTAGCTACAGAATTTGTTACAGAGGCTTCAGTGGATTTGGTACAGTCCTCCTCTAGAGCGATGGCACTGTCGGTGGCAGCAAGAAGAGCCTTGTGGCTAAGGGCTTGGGATGCAGACAAAGCATCTAAAATGAATCTATGCAATTTACCATTTGAAGGTCGCATGCTTTTTGGAGAAAAATTAGATGACATCATTAAGAAGGTTACAGGAGGAAAAAGTGTATTTTTACCTCAAGAGAAAAAATCATTTAATTCATCAGGATTCAGTGCAGACAGACAGTCCTTTCGGGCTAAAACAACATCGGCAGAACAGAGACAGTTCAGGCCTACCAGACAGTTCAATCAGGCGACCCAGTGGAGAGGGGGACAAAATTCACTGTTTAGAGGCTCAAGAGGCAGAGGGATGGCAGGAAAACCATCAAGAAAGTTCTGAAGGCAAGGCAGTCCAGGCTTCAAAGATACCCAGAAGATTGTCACACTTTGTGGAAGTCTGGGCAAGGTCAATCAGAGATCAGTGGGTATTGCAGACACTAAGTCAAGGTTATTATCTGGAATTCGAAAAAACTCCGGTTCACAATCATTTCAGAATGTCAAAGATGCATATTTCCATGTGCCTATAGCACCTCATCAAAAATTTTTGAGGTTCATGATAAGCCAGGATCTACACTTCCAGTTCACCTGGATTGGCAACTTCTCCTCGTGTTTTTTCAAAGATTCTTCAGTCGCTAATAGCGGAAATCAGGAAGTCAGGAGTGCAGATATACCTTTATTTGGACGATATTCTATTGATAGCACAAGATCGGAAGCTTCTGATACACCAGAGAGATCGAGTTATGCAGATCCTGTCAGACCATGGATGGATCTTCAATCTGGAGAAGAGTCAGCTAATACCGGCACAAGATCTAGTGTATCTGGGAGCCAGGTTTCTGACAGATCAGAATTTGGTGACCATACCAGAGGAAAAGAAGGAGAGGATAAGGTTGGCAGTAAGAGCTTTGAGGAACAGGGCTTACAGTTCTGCAAGGGAGGTTGCCAGTGTCTTAGACCTCCTCAATTCAACCTTTTGAATGCTAAAATGGGCAAGGTGGCATGTCAGGCCATTACAGAGAATGTTTCTGAGACAATGGAATACAGTAATACAGAACTGGAACCAGAAAATATTTATGGACGCACAGGTCAGAGGAGAACTAAAATGGTGGCTGATAGAAGAAAATCTTTTAAGAGGTCATCCTTTGACGGAAACAACTTGCAAGGTTCTTACGACAGATTCGAGCCCATTAGGATGGGGAGCTCATCAAGGAAGAGAGTACCATCAGGGGCAGTGGACGAAGGAAGAACAGTGGCTTCCGGCCAATGTATTAGAATTAAGAGCGGTATGGAAGGCGATGTAAGCTTTCAGTTATAAAGAAACAAGGAGGGACTCGCAGTCAGAGTCTCATGGTAGAATTACACCCAATTTTAGATTGGGCAGAGAAGAACAGAAACAGGGAAACAGAATGTGGTGGCGGATTTTTTGAGTCGCACCTTGATAGGCAAACACGAGTGGGAATTGAACTCTGAGGTGTTTGCGAAGATTGTGAAGAAATGGGGTCTCCCGAGAGTGGATCTAATGGCCAGCCCAAGCAATCGGAAGGTAGAGAAATTATTCTCCCAGTTTTATTGTACCCAGGCTTTAGTGGTGGATGCCCTACAACAGAATTGGGGGCAGAGTCTACTTTTTCCACCAGTCCCTCTAATAGCATGAGTACTGAGAAAGATCAAGAAGGACAAGGCCAATGTTATTGCAATAATTCCAAATTGGCCAAGGAGAAGTTGTACCCTCTGTTGAGCTTAATGTCCATACAGGAGCCCTTAGCGCTACAGCAGAGAGAAGACTTGTTGAATCAGGGGACCAGTGAGGCATCCCAATCCACACTTGTTATGCCTCTCTGCTTGGAGGCTGAAAGGGACAGGTTGAGTAAAGAGGGACTGTCAGAAGCAGTAATAAATACTATGCTATCAGCCAGAAAATTCTCAACCAATAAAACATATGATAGAATTGGAAATATATTTTCAGACTGGCTTTCTGTAAGGCAGATAGAAAAGGATCAAGTGTCGGTGTCTCAGATTCTGGATTTTCTGCAGGGTTCGACAAGGGCCTAAGTTTAAGAACTTTAAAACTTCAAGTTTCAGCAATTTCAGCACTTACGGGTGTCTGTTGGGCCGAACAGCAAAATGTGGCAACATTTTTGCCAGGAGTCTCGCATCTCAGGCCTCCAGGAAGGGCACTTTCAGTAACATGGGATCTGCCATTGGTCTTACATGCTCTCACGAGGAAACCCTTTGAACCGATTGAGAATATATCGGAGATGATGTTATCAATTAAGACTATTTTCCTGACAGCAGAAGAGCCTTTCACAATTATCCAGCCTCATCAAGTCTTATTAAGACCAGTTCCGGGATACCTTCCAAAGGTGGTCTCTGCCTTACATATGAATCAGTGTTACCAGCCTTTTTTCCAGAGCCTGCTTCTGACTAGGAGGGGTTTTGGCATACTCTAGATCTCGTTAGACGTCTCTCAACTTATTTGGCAAGATCCAAAAAATGGAGAAAGTCTGACAGACTATTTGTTATCCCGGAAGGTAATAAAAAAGGCCAGGCGGCCTCAGTGTCTACACTAAGCAGGTGGATTGTTAAATGCATCCAAGTAGCATACCAGACGGAAGGATGTCAAGTTCCAAAGGGGGTTAAGGCACACTCCACAAGAGCATTGAGTGCTTCTTGGGCATTTCAGGCTGATGTGACGCTAGACCAGATTTGCAGATCGGCTTCATGGTCCTCAGTCAAGACCTTTCTAAAACATTACCATGTTAATCTTGTTTCCTCAAAAGATTCTAATTTTGGGAAAAAGATATTGGAAGCAGTTCAGAGCACTAAAGAATAAAAATATTAAGCATCTGTTATCTGTGTATATTCCCCACTCCTTCTGATTGCTAGGGTACAAACCCAGAGGTGTGAAGGCTGCCATAGTAACCAGGGAAAACGGATTTTTTTTTTACCATACTTACCGTAATTTTCGTTTCCTGGTTACTATGGGCAGCATTCACACCGAACCCTCCCCAGAATTTAGCTCGGACCTAAAGACAAGGGGCTAATGGGGGGGGGGGGTACTTTATAGAGTGGTTAATTGGATTAATTCTTTTTCTGTCCTATCAGTAAGCGAGGGCGGGGAAATACCCAGGTGTGAATGCTGCCCATAGTAACCAGGAAACGAAAACTACGGTAAGTATGGTAAAAAAAATTCCGTTATTCCTCTGCAATGGACTTAGGAGAGTCTTTAGATGCAGTTGGATGGCGTGAAATATAGTCAGCAGGATTGTTGTTTTCCCCTGGTCTGTGAACTATTTTGTAGTCATATCCTTGTAAGCGTAGGCCCCATCTTTCAATGCGTGCAGGCATTTTTGCTCTTGGATTTCCAAAGATGGTGATGAGCACCTGATGATCTGTAATTATTGTGAATGGTGCTCCATAAATAAACAAGTGGAAGTGCTCACATCCCCAGACAACAGACAAACTTCCTTTTTCCGGTTGGGAATATGTGGTTGTTAAACTTCTGCTTGCGTATGAAATGATGTGTGGGGACGGGTTATCCTGTTTATACTGGACAAGAATCGCTCCTAGTCCTACTGGACTTGCATCTACAATTAGCTCAGTTCTTAGTAAAGGATCAAAGTAGGCAATGGTGGTCGTGGAGCTAAGTTCTTGCTTAATTGCAATAAATGATTCTTGACATGCATGTGACCACTGAAAAATACATCTTTGTTTGGTGAGATCTCTCAAAGGTGCACTGATTGTAGAAAAATCTTTAATGTATCTAGAACAATAACTGGCCATTCCAAGAAATAAACGAACTTCATTAGCATCTTGTGGTGTGGAGGCCAGTTTTATTGCCTGTACCTTTTTTGGGTCAGGTTGCATCCCTGCTGCAGAAAATGTGTGCCCATAGAATTCTAGTGTTGCCTTGTTGACTTTACATTTTGCCTTATTGAGTGTAAGTCCTTGAGTTTATAAACTCTCGAGTACTGCCTGCAAGGCAGAGTTATGCTCAGCCTGTGTTTTCCCAAAATCAGTATATCATCACTGTAATTACTGTAAGTGCATTTGGGATGTGTTGATTCACTCCTTTTATGGCCTCTTGGAAGATTTCGGCTGCAGAACAAACACCAGAGCTTAGCCGTTTGTATCTTCGTAAACCAACATGTGTTGAAAATGTAGTTATATACCTAGATTCAGGACTGCGTTCCAGTTGGTAATATCCTTTGTTGAGATCAAGTTTAGAAAATACACTTGCTCCATTTAGTAGGTGAATTATGTAATTGACAGTTGGAGAGATGTGCTGTTCTCTTTGTATAGCCACATTAGGGAGGCACATATCTACACAGAGTCGGACATTGCTTGAGTCTTTTGGTTTGGGTATAGCCACTATAGGAGATACTATAGGACCAGAAACTGTTTCAATGATGTCTTGCTCTTCCAGGGACCGGAGTTCCTCCTTTATTTGTTTTCTTAAATGGAAAGGGTTTCGTCTGTGCGCTTGTGCAACTGGACGAACAGTTTCATCAATGTGCAAATGTACTTGAAAATTTGCTAGTTTTCCCAGTCCACTGAAAAGATTAGAATATCTATCAATCAAAGTTTGTACTTCTGAGTCTGTCTGGTTATCAACAGTGTGAACTATGTGGATAAGTTCAAGACCTATAGACGTGTGGTAGCTGAGAAGGCATCCCCCAGATCCTTCTAGTACAAAGAAAGCGGTGGTAAGTTGTTTGTCTTTATAGCGGACTTCACAGTCAAATTTTCCAACTGTGGGCAGTGGCGTTTGGGACCCATAAGGAAAGATTTTGGTTTGTACAGGTTCCAAGACAGGTGGCATTTTCAATGAGTTGTATGTATGGGTGTCAATGATGTTAACGGAAGCACCTGTATCAATGGTAAAGGCAGTTGCAGTGTCAAGTAAGTACAATGTTATGGTAGGAAAGCACGCAGGTTGTTTTATAGATGTGACGAATACAAAGTCATCATGGATTGGTGATGGGTTTCAGTTGGGAAAGGTGAAACTGCTTATATTTTGATGTAGCTGATATACAAAAATGCTGAATATTGCTGAACTATATGCAGCATTGATGATATTTTGTGGCTGATGTGACTTTGGACAGGAGCTCTTAGTAACTTAGTTCCTTATATAAAGACCTAGTTATATTTTATATCGCAGTACTCACTTTGCAGGGTTTAATTTCCTTTTCCTCGTCGCCAGTTGTTATGTCTGTGTATGCTTACACGTTCAGCCTGCAGTGGAGATCCAACTTTATTCATTGTACAGTTCCATTTCCTTTCTCTGCTCCCTCCTCATTCTATACCTCTCACTTCCTGGTTACTGCCCACCTTCCCAGCCTGCCTCTCTACCTTAAGGGCTCTGGCACACGGGGGAGATTAGTCGCCCGCGACAAAACTCTCTGTTCCCGAAATCGCGCCGCGTGTGCCATCCCGCTGGCGACTTACATGTTCGCCGGCGGGATGGCGGGTCATGGCAACTCGGGGAGATTAGGTAATCAAAATGTGGTTTACTTAGACAGACGTTTAAGCTGGGTCCCCAGCCTTTCTTAAAATATACATGGAAAGTACTACAAACACCTAAATAGTGAAAGTAAATCCATTTAAAAACGCAGAATTTAATATTATTAGTATAGGGACCTTCTGGCCATATTATCACTGTCCTTTATACAGAACATCACAGAGGACACTTCCAATGTATTATTCTATGTAAATACAAACAATGATACAGTGTGTTACCAGGCAATTTCTCATCAGCAATAACAATATTTTAGTATTTTCTTCCCCAAAGAAGATGCACTGCTAATCAAATGAATCAGAACAAATCAACAATAATATTGTTATTGTTATCGCTACAGCATTTAAACTAGAAACTGACTACACTGACTACAGGTCAGTAGTTGTGTATCTGTGAGCATGACTTACAATAAAACCCAGTAATATTTCTCTATGCAGCTCTTTAGTTGTAATGAAATATTGCCCCCAGCATACTCAGTCAGTAATACAATATGTATTTTAATTCACAACAGCTAGAGGGCCACGCATGTGACTGACACCACTGGATTAAAAATAAAAACAGAGCTAAGTTACAAATTCCTTTTTTCTATGAAATAGAATATATTTCCCAGATGTATTTGTTTACATTGCCATTCCAGGAGGGTTTAAGAAATCTAACAGGTATTAGTCTTCATTTTATCTCTGGAGGGACATCTGTTCACTTAAGCACATTCAAGATTTACACAAACTGCCATGTTTTCTTTTCAATTACCAAATGATTTTGTTCATCTAAAGCAAATGTGTGGTTGTATTGGTGAATTTCCCTCTGGCAGTTTGTTGCAGTTAGAGCTGCTTCCTTAGCTGCTGATGGTCACAGTTCAAGAAAGGTGCAGTGAATGAAATAATATTGTTTTATGGTACTTTATTGCAGCACTACAGCCATTTACACATATAGCAATGGGGTGAAATATTTAGCAATAATAACCATTACATGTCTTTATTTTCTACATTCTTAGACATGCTCTATGCAAAAATGAATGATAACTATAAAGTATCACTTAGTCGTGAATCATTGGCTTGCTCATCACCAGAACTGTAGAGTTTTATGATGGATTTGCATTTTTCATATACCATATTAGGTGGATTTTAAGAATAAGTAAAATAAAAGTTTTACATGTGATTTTATTACCTCAGATTTAAAGCTTGTCAGTGCTATTTTGATAAGGGAAAAAAGCAAGGGGTAACCAGAAAATGAATCTGTCATATGCTTCTCTAGAGGTGCCTTTGATTTCTAGCAATATGAGTCAGCTTTAGTCATGTGCACATGCCTGTAATAGTGTCAGAAGGCAAACAGCTGAAATGTTCCATTTAACCTGTGGTAAAGCAGCATCCCTATCACAATCAGCATGTGTTCTTGTCACACTAAGGTCCAACATTTTTTCCATTTATTGATGATTGTATGAGAAGAAAATTATGTTATCTAAAAAACTTTGAAAAAAAAAATCTCAAGGGGAATTTATCTCTAAACTATTTGCAGTACTTAAAGCTATAGCATAAAATCCATGCATTTAGTTAATAATTTGAAAAAACAAAATCTAATGTCCTTATCACATCTTGGCCATTTGGTGTATTTTTTTCAAGACCTATAAATGTGGGACATATATGAGGCTGCTTTATGAGGCAACTTTTTGCATTCAAGGGCAAATTATAAAATTTACTAGGTTTAGTAAAGGATTTCAGTTCCCTAGCTCTGCTTAGAAAACAATATTGACTAATTCTTAGGGATATGGTTAGTCTTGTGAAGATGATGTTAGAGGAAAACTATACCCCCAATGAAGGTCTCTCTAAAAATACATTGCATAAACAAGCTCGTATGTAAAACCCTGCTTCATCTAAATAAACCATTTTCATAAAAATTTGCTTTTTTATTAGGATGTGCTATTTGGTACTCCTAAATAGAGAATTGCAATTTTAAGAATTAAGGGCCGCCTCCTGGGATCATAGGATTCACAGTGCACACAAACAAGCCAAAGCACACAATCAGCCAACGAATGGACAGAGTTCTGCCTTTTGCTTCCACACTACTTCCTGTTAGGGGTCTGTCACGAGCAACTAATCTCCCCGACGAAAATGTAAGTCGCCGGTGGGATGGCACATGCTGCACAGGCGATTTTGGCAAATCGCCGAAGTTGCCTCGCAAGGCATTTGTCGCGAGTAACTAATCTCCCCGTGTGCCAGAGCCCTTACAGTTAGAGCTGCATTATTTCTGGTCATGTGATCTCTGAGGGAGCACCCAGCTCATCACTAAATGGTGGATCAAGGGAAAGGATGTAAAAGGGCCATATTTACTGATACATATTCCAGTTTGGCGAGAATTTTTAATAGGTTACTTAACATAATACAAGCTATCTGTTGGTTAAGTGTTCATTCTGGGAGTATAGTTTTCCTTTAATGATAAACATATTTAATTTACATACTAAAGATAACTAACACTATGGGGGTTTGCCTTTTAATATTCTAAATGTACATAAAGCATAGTAACAGTAATGTACGTTAAAAAAGACACGTGTCAGTTGAGTTCAACCTTTTATGTCTAAACTGCCTAACTGGTAGCTAATTCAGAGGAGGGCAAAAACCCCATCTGAAGCCTCTCCAGTTTGCTTCAGTGGGGAGGGGGGGAATCCATTCAGCTCCCAAGATGGTTACTGGACCAGTCCCTGGATCCCCTGTTTTCTAAGAGCTATTTTCAGTAGCTCTGTATGTATAAAGGAATTGTTCTTGTTGAATCAAAATAAAACTGTGGCAATAAGATAGTGAAAGGAAATATTTTATACAATATGCCTACACCAACAAAGACTGCTTTACATAAGGTTAACAACTACCATATGTGTATATGTAAACCAAATAATAAAGGTGCAGCCTTTGTTGGTGTAGGGATATTGTTTATGGCATATATAGACTTGTCAGATTCAGTTTATATCCTGCATTTACAATAACTCCAGTGTGTTAATCTTTGAATACTTAGTAATTCCGAGACGTATATCTATTTACAAAACACATGTTGAAGGGGAATAAATTGGAATTTATTAAGCATTTAGCCTTTAACTTGTTATTTTTATTCATGAAGTGGTGCTTTAGAGGTTCGGTTTTGTACATCTGTGGGGGTTTTATCTATCCAAGTTTGAAATCTACCCCCCCCCCCCCCCCCCAAAAAAAAAGCTATCCTATATTTAATATCTCTGCACTTGAAGTATATGGGGCCTTCAAACTAACTTGTATTATCATGTATATAAAGAATATGTTTAGACTATATGTTTTAGAACTGCTCTCAGTAACAAGTACTGGTAATAACGTTTTGCAAGTGGTCTGCTGATCTGCATCATTTGGAACACAGCACTTGCTTGTTCTATCTAATAAACTAAACATGACATGCAATCACACCTGTAAAATTGAAGAGCTGCAGCACTATATTGAAAATTCTTTGGGACTCTGAATATGCAAAATGTACTACTTTTATATATAAAGATATTTCATTGTGTTAAATGGTTATAGGGCAAAACTTTCAATATGAAACAATAGAGGTGTTTACCTTTATTTGCTAACTAAGATGATAATAACTTTAATGTGTAGAGAGTGATATTCTTGGAAAAAGCGCAGTTCATCTTCATTTTTATTTGTGATTTTTTACTTATTTAGCTATTTGTTCAGCAGCACTCAAGTTTAGAATTTTAACAGTAGCCTTGCCGCTAGGGTCCGAATTTCCCTAGCAAACAGGCGGTGGTATGAATATGACTGAAATATGGATAAGACAAGGACTGAACATGAAGGCAAGTAATGAAAAGCAACAACAATAAAATTGTAGCTTCAAAAACCAATCATTTTTGGATGTTGCAGTCAGTGAACCACCATTTAAAAAATGGAAAGAGAAGAGGAATGCAAATAATGCAAACTATAGTTCTAAAAAAAAAAAGGCCAATTGAAAAGTTGTTAAAATTATGCCCTTCTCTAACATACTAAAAGTTAACTCAAAGTTAAACCAGCCTTTTAAGTAACGGGAAACACGATGATGCAACAGAAAGGAAGGTTATTTTAGAAGAGTATACAGAACCACTAAACTACAGAATTTGCCTGTACAGGTATAGGACCCCTTATCCAGAACGCTCATGACCAAGGGTATTCCAGATAAGAGGTCTTTCTGTAATTTGGATCTCCATACCTTAATTCTACTAAAAAAAAAAAATCAATAAAACCCAATAGGATTGTTCTGCATCCAGTAAGAATTATTTATATCTTAGTTGGGATCAATTAAAAAGGTACTGTTTTCTTACTACAGAGAAAAAGGAAATCAGTTTTAAAATTCTGAATTATTTGATTAAAATGGAGTCAATGGAACACAGGCTTTCCGTAATTCGAAGCTTTCTGGATAACGAGTTTCAGAATAAGGGATCTCATACCTGTACAAATGTCCAGCTTAGCCAATTTGTTAGCTACAGCATTAGAGTCATGGCATGTGGTGTTAATACTACAACTTTTTTTCTTGGTGGCAAAACAATCACAACCGATTTCATGTTCAGAGGGAATCCAAATAAATAGCAAGCATGCAGGCAGGGATGGTTTCTAGATCAAACAACAGGACATTTGTTATATAGCTCTTCATCAAGTTAACAGCAAGGGGGAGAAGTGATTGTAAGTTTTTCTTGGAAAACTTGGACAACTCAAAAAAAAAAAAAAAAAAAAATACATTAGTAATATGACCCAGAACTAATGTGAAACTTGGATCTCTGTTTTGATATGTACAGTCTAAGTCACAATCAATAACAGTTAATAAGATTGAGAAAGAAAACTTAAGATTTATCTCACTGAAAGGTCCTGAAATAACATACCATTAGTGAAACACATTATTCAATGAAATACACAACCATTTATTGGCTCAGAATTTAAACACAAAATATACTATACCAAATGGAAAGGTATATCCCAATGTCACATGGCACCCTCTCTCCTTCCTAACACATTTCGCACACTAGGTGCTTCATCAGAGGAAGCACCTAGTGTGCGAAACGTGCTAAGAAGGAGAGAGGGTGCCATGAGGCATTGGGATGTACCTTTCCATTTGGTATAGTATGTTTTGTTTTTTTGAATTTTGTGTTTAAATTCTGAGCCAATAAATGGTTGTGTATTTCACTGAATAATGTGTTTCACTAATGGTATGTACAGCCTCAATAGTGCTATGGTCAACACAGCATTGTGATGACAGTTTCTCTTAGCAAGAAATTGCAGTGTTCAAAACATGGCCTTCTCAGTCTGCATCTAAATTCTATTCTTAGAAAATACTAGGGATCATTTACTAACACTGGGTTAGTAAATTTCTCAGAAATCTATACTTGACAGTACCACAATCAGTATGCATCTTGTTCCGACAAATGGTAAGGAGGAAGTACATTAACCCCCAGTTTAAAAAAAAAAAAAAAAAAATTATATGGTATAGTTAAAATGCTGCTTTTGCCATACATTTCAGTTTTGTTTGTCAGGGCACCATATGTACCATTAAAAAAAAAAAAAAAAAATATATATATATATATATATATATATATATATATATATAAATATATATATAAGAATTTTATTGCAACATTTATGGTTGGCTTAACTTAATAGGTTGTCACTGCAACAGCATTAAAGGGGACCTGTCACCCCAAGACATAACTCCAAATTATCTTGAGATGTGCAGTGACATCTATGTAGTGCTGAATGGAAAGCTAAAGTTATTGTCTGCCCCGCCTCTATGCCTAAGGCATAGAGGTGGGGCAAACAATATATGATTGACAGCTGGGATTTTTAAATGCCTTTATAATGGGTTTGGATGTGTTAATATAAAAATGAATTTGGGTTTCGTGTTTAATTTGAAAAGGACTTTTATTATACAGCTTTTCATGTCTGGGTGATAAGGTCCACTTTAAGTGCCCCCCCCATGGGACTCAAATTCAGTCTCTGATTTTGCTTATGAACCAAAATCCAGATTGTTTGTAAATACATATTTCACTATTAGTTTAGGAGTATACATTTTGGGTCACAAGTGACTCATTAACATATATAACATGCAATTCATTGGTTAAATGGACACACGGGAAACAAGGTTTTATATACAAAAAGTTTAATTGAAATACTTGTATAAAAAAATATGATCTCCATACATTTCATACTGTTAAATTGAAAAACAAAATGATACAAACTGCATAAATGCAGCCTGATCACAAAAACAGTTATTAAAATAAATTAATTGTGACTCTGCCACTCTTCCTCTTAGAGCCAATGCATGGAGACTGTATAATGCCAATAATTTAAAATCATTGTCAAACAGAACAAAGTTACAGTCCTGGCACCATACCAGACAAAGGAAAATGGGGAAAAAATGTCATCCCTTAAATTAGACTTTTTACAACAATTTTTCCATCTTAAAAAAAAACAAAAAAACAAAACTACAGCCATGGAATGCAGAAATAAAGTTACCTTTATCTGGGTGGAAAGGGAAGTAGTGATAGGGACTTTTAGGATGAATGGAGTGGGGAAACAAAAGGTGAAGCACAGTGCTGGAAAATATTCTAGACAAATAAATTAAAATAAATAGTGAGGAAAATCCTTGCCTAAATATTGCAATAAATAACAGTATAATACAAGTTTAAATACAGATATGGAAAAGGTCCTTGAATATTGCATTGATTGTGCATTTAAACATGCCCATACATACTTTAAGACTCTCAGGCTAACAGAATGAACAGGGCTTAAACCCCCAATAGTAAAGATGAAAATGCAGATTTTATATCACTACCAGAAGAAAAAGAAATAAATAAAAATAAATAAAAAAAGAAAATGTAGACAGTTTTCATGTTCACATTTCTGTACAGGTCACATGAAGGTTATTTTAGAGAGTCGGAAAGAAAAGTCAAAATATTAGTGTTTATGGATTTCCACCACATAAGAGCGGTAATTACTTCCAGTTGTTCAAGTGAGCATGAACAACTGAAACATCAGGAGCTGTTCCATCTAACATTTAAAAAGTTAGGCAAGCCCCTAAAATTATACAAATAATCTTTGGACATAAAACAGCTCAAAAAAAAAAAAAAAAAATTTCAAAATGATAAAGACATAAAAAGTCCCACTGAAGCAGCTTTCAAAAAAGGCACTCAAAGCAAATAAAATCTAGTCCAGGCTCTATGAGAGCAAACAGCATACTATGTAATCAAGAGGTCACTGTTTCTTCTTTATGTAAAATAAGGTCAATCTGACAGTGCTGGAGTACCAGCATATCCAAATAAATCTCATTCCAAGGAAGGAGCCTTTAAAAAGGTAAAAAAACAAAAAAAAACAAAACAAAAATAAAGGGTGAAAAGGTGAAAGTGGTAAGGTAGATCTGTATAAAATGTTCTAGCCAAAACAGCAAAGTTGAGTCCCCCCTTGTAATATTGGCAGCAGCACTGGTTTTCTGCTTAATCCCATTATATGCAATATTGCTTGAATTTTACAGACTCTCATTGCTTGAGCTTGTGCTTGATGCATCATTGTCAATTGTCCTTAGTCTTAAATCACAATCTTCAGATTTCACAAGGTCACATTTGCACATCCAAGGATGGTCAAAAATTTGCTCAAGTGTTGGTCTATCAGAAGGCCTCAGGGAAAGGCACCATTTGATAAGTTGCTGGCACTCTGCAAAAGAAACAAAAGTATTTCATTTTCAAGAGGCAACATATACTGTTTAAAATAACATCTGGGTATGCCTTTTTATTCTGAACAAGAACACAAGGGTACTGTGGCATCATTAATGCTTAGTAAAATTAGGCACAAATGCAGTGGCAGTAATGTATAGCCTATCCTCAACCATAATTCCAGTGGAATTGGGGTCACCAGGGGCGGGGGGGGGGATACACCAGACACAAAAGTGTATTTTGTGGCTTGGCATGAGATTGAATTGAACACTATTCTTTAGGTGCGATTAAAATGCTGGGATAGTAGAAGCAGGCCCCTTTGGAAACCCTGGAATAATAGGTGTAAATGTTAAATTTGGAACAGGGTGCAGAAGTAAGGCAGAAATACCAAATGCAACTAACTGACTGGTCAATCTCAGCAGCCCTGCAACTGCACTTGTGGTTGTAAGTACCCTTTACACTATATGGGCATAAGGTGTGATCCTACACTTAAGGATAGTTATTTTCTTTAACGAAAAAGGGCAACTCCCATTCAAATAAGTCATCACCAACACCGATTTAAGTAATTTAACAGAGCCTAAAAAGTGTTAAGTCATTAAAAAAAAAAAAAAATTACCTGCAGAGATCCTTCTTCTGAAATATAAGCGGACGCGGACAATCTCTTCATCTTGTTCAAAGGGAATATCTCCGCAAACCATGTCGTACAGAAGCACGCCCAGAGACCAAACGGTTGCTGATCTTCCATGATATCTGTGGTATCTGACCCATTCTGGTGGACTATAGACTCTGGTTCCTGAAAGCAGAGGATGAAATAAAAGGTTCAAACTGCGGGTCACCCGAGGTCAGCAAACAAAAGCTAGCTGTATGTAACCATAATAGACTGCCCCTCCCCCAATGAAGCAATGAACAACACTGTATGCATCAGCTGTTTACTAGCGCTGCTCCCTTTCAAGTACCACGTGGCGTCTGCAGCACTACTCCAAATATAGACACAAAAGGAGGGTATAAAGGGGGAAGGAAAGCAATCTCCCCACGCTGGCCTGTGCATAAGCTCTGGCATTGTTAGATCCTCCCCCTCCCCGAGCGGTGTGCAAATGCTAACAGCCAGATCCCTAGGCTCTCTGTTCCTTGGATACCAAACAAAACCTGGAATCTGTGAGGCGCATGGTCACGTGCCCCGAAGCTTCGTGTTTCACAACAAACAGATGTGAAGTGAGGCAGCCTGGGAGGCGGTCTATCCGCAGTCCCCACCCACAGGCAGAGCCCTCTCCCCCACACACCAACTCATTCAGCGCCATCAGCTCCTCTGCAGCTTTCCCGGCATTATGAGCGACACGCCTGGGAATATATTCACTTAAAGCAGCCCAGTAACGATACACCCCAACCTATAACTAGCAGCACGGATAATATAGCTTACTAGCGCAGCTTATTAACATCACTCATTTCGCATACTATTTTTATGGGTGTCTCCCCTCAGCATCAGACTTGCACGTCACAGGGAGAGACGGCTAAAGCCCCTACTGTTTGGTTTATCTAGGGGATGCTAAAGTACCACGGCTTAATACAAATGATACAATAGAAACACAGACTCTGTTATAACGATTGCGGCGTGGCAGCAGGTTGGAAACTCGCAGTGCGTCACTTGAGGGAATCGCCCACAGCGCTACACACCGGCCATGGGCGGGGCCTGGGTTGCGGGAAATCGTACAATGAATATTCACTAGCGCGCCTCTAGCCATGGCTGCATAACATCAAACTGGGCTCTGCCTGACAGGTTCATGTAAGGTCAGCCCGAAACATCCCCTCTAGTGAAAAAGCCCAGCCCATCTATTACATACCGTCAAAATCCGTGTACACCGTGTCCTTGAGAAGCGCCCCGGAGCCAAAATCGATCAGTTTTAGTTCCCCGTTCCTCAGATCCACCAGCAGGTTTTCGTCCTTAATGTCCCGGTGCACCACCCCGCAGCTATAGCAATGCCGCACCGCTTCCAACACCTGCCGGAAAAATCCCCGGGCTGTGTCCTCGTCCAGCGCGCCCTTCTCCGTTATGTAATCAAACAGATCTTTCACCGGCTCCGGTCTCTCCATAACTATGAGGAAGCCGTCGGCTCGCTCGTACCAGTCCAGCAGCTTGATTACCCCTCGGAAGCCGGTGCCCACCTTCTTCAGGAGCACGATCTCCAAAGGTACCATCACTCCGTTCTGAAAAGGAACAGGAGCACGTTAAGCAATAAAATAAGGATGAAGTCGCGGGAAAGCCTGCTCTGTATCATACTAACAGCTGGAGGGCGGCAGCTCTGCCATCCCTTGGAATAATGAGGAGGCTGTGAGCACATGCTTAGCCGGTATGGTACTTACCAGAGTGCCCCAGTCTGTCACTCTCTCCTTAGCTACGTGCTTCACAGCGACCTGGGGAGGAGACACAAAGCGATTCTTAGCAACATAGTAACGACATCTAAGGGCAACATCCCTCACTGATATTAGGGCGACCCCCAGTTCCTTACCGGCAGTCCATCTGCAATCCGGCTGCCTGAATACACGGTCCCGAAACCACCGCTGCCCAGAACCGAGCCAACCTGGTATACCTTCTCGAATGGCTCCTTCTCCACTTTCACTGCAAGACAAAACCGTGCCAGCGATTAGTACCACAGCTCAGCAGCCTCACTGCCCAGCACACACATCTCTAGCGCTTAGTAGCGGCAGAGCCCGAGTCCGTACCTGGCTGAAGGATTTTCACCGGCAGATGCTCCATGTTGCTTGGGTTGCAGATGTGAGCCAGTGATCCGAATTTAGAGAGCAGCATGTTCAATGAATCCTTCGGTAAAAAAAACGCAGTCTCCAATTAGTGTCTAATTATGGTGTCACCGATGGGAAGACAGTCGCTCCTCACGTATCTTTGCCGGTAGTTGTCTCGTTGTCGCTTTAATTAAAGAAAATCCACACGCACACAAACTAACCGGCGTGTGCCTCACCCAGACACATCCATGGAGATGGGAGAATCCACTCGTGACCAACACGATAAATAATACAACACAAATAAATTAGCTCGCGTAACCACACATCCGTCCCGTTGCAAAAACGACGATAAGTGCTAATAATAATAATTCAGCAGGCGAAATAAATCCAATGGGTTAGATGTGATTAGCGTAAATGATAAGCACCGGTGGCCACGCCGCCTTCTCCTGTTCTGAACTCAATATCTGACAGACCGTCCTCTTAACTCCCAATATTTTGGTTCTGCAACACGAGTAATATCCTTCCGCCAATACAACAAGGGAGGATGGGAAACACCTTTTGCACAAGAAAACCGATTCCACCCAACGCAGTCACCATATAAAACCGGGAGAGTCCTAGTGACTGCACCAGAAACTAAAAATGCCGGTTACGTCCAGTAACCGTCACAGCGAGCAGTTTGTTTCCAATGCGCACTTCTTTACTAGTAGTAACGAGACGCGTAGGCTTACACTGTGTCTGAAAATGTAGCAGCACTCTGTAACATTAGTAAGTGGAAGGTTTATTTACATATTTATGTGGCGCTGCGCTAGCCAATAGGGAGCACTATTTAGATTCCAATATCCAGCCGTCTCCAATGGCAGCGAGGCCTACTTGCATATGTATGAGGTGAAATAGGGGCGCTGGGCGGGAAATCCTAGGCGCGCTTTTTTTTTTTTTTTTTTTTCCTTTCCTCCCTCGCTCTCTCGCCTCCTTGTCTCACCGTGTACCCTTTTACCTGTCTTAGATTCTGGCCGCGTTAGGAAAGGTCAGTGGAGCTGAGTGAGACACTGCGTCTGAGAAAGGCATGCGAGGAGGAGGAGGAGGAGGGAGATGGCTGTGTCTCTCACTTACGAAGTGCGCCAGAATGTTATTTGCCCGATAAGCAAACAGCATGGTTTAGTAGCAGCCGCCTCCATCTTCATTGTATTGATTTAGTGGAGGCACAGAAACCCCCTTACTGTGGGTGCTTACGTCCAGCCATATTTGACTGTTTAATATATAGTTTAGGGTCTAGATTTTCTGTGCTAACAGGTACTGAGCCCACATGTAGTCCGTTGGAAGTGGAGATGGCTATTTAACGTAACCATGCTGCTCATGACGGCTTCCGTGCAAACGTAGGAATAAAATTGCAGTATAGGAGGCGCAGAGCCTGTGACTTAAGCGGTATAGGGGCCCTGTGGCTTTATATTTTTTTTACCAGTGTAGAGCCGTAGTGAAAGCTCTGAGAGCCTTGCTAAATGAAGTATGCCATTTTATGGCTTGAGCCAGGGGCGAGGAAGCATGCAGTTGTGCAAGCGACCGCTAGGGGCGGCATGCTGTAGGGAATACCCAGCGGCAACCGACAGCTCCCGTTGTACGCACAAATGAAATCTATTGAATGTCAGGGAGTACCGTTTTTTCCCAGCTGCTAAAATGTTTAGAGTATTTTGTTGGAGGGAATGTTGGTGAGGTCATTCGAGGATACGAAGTAATAGAAAGATGAATACACCGAGCGCTGCCTCTTGCGTTTGTAATGGCAACACGCAATGAAACCATTATTATACAAATGCAGAACCATTTTGTAGAAATTGAGGATTTGTAACAACGTTTTTATTTGTGGAACTGATATTTTTTAAAAAAAAAATAAATTAGACTAAGAAACCTTTGCTGCAGCAGTTTATTTGAACTGCATCCTGATTTTATTAGTACAACTCCCACACATGCTTCTGGCAACAATAAGCTTGGTGTATAAGCCCACACTTTCTAGTCCATCTCTTCTGGCACCCACAGAGCAGCAGCATAGGGGACTCAGTAAATACGTGTATTGTGAATATAGCTACAAGATATCCAGAACACTGTAATGTGTGTGATGCAGAGTTTGAACACTTAATATTTTATCTGTTCTATCACTGTAATATTACATATATTTACATTTTCACTATCCACATATTAGATGACATGCACAGGGCTAAAAACAGTAATTTTTATTTTTCAGACAGCACACCCTATAAGCATTAATAATTCAACAAAATATAATTTACTTATACCAATATAGGAGAGCATAAATGAGTATAAATCCTAAATTCATAACCGTTTTTGTCCCTGGCAGTGTGAGACCTAAATGATTTAGTTGTGTAGTTATGTCAGGGTACAGTGTGTCTGCAGCTGAATGTTATAATGTCTTGCTGGGAATGTTGAAACTCTTTGGTTCTAATGTTATTTTGTACAGATGTTTTGCAGATATATTCCGCCCATTTATTATATAGAATGATACATAGGTGACAAGTGTTTGCATAAATCCTTATGCAAGGCAACTTTGACACCGCAAGTAGACAGTTCCAATAGTGACAACAAATCTGCTGTGTCAAGGGAGGAGTATCACAAAATGACTTGATACTTGTAGTAAATAATGGAAGTGCTTAGTCTAACATGAAATTTTTAAAAAATTGAAGCCAGATTGCCATTTCAGCCTATGTAGATAGATTATGTAAAACAACACAAAGATTATGAGATGTTGATGTGTGTACATATTTAAGAAGAGCTATATCTGCATATGACACAAACTTATTGATTGATGTGTATCCTTTGTAACATGGTTTTATATTCTTGTTTTTAACACTTGCTGTAAAATGTATTGATGTAATGAACAGTATTATTCAGTGTGTGCATTCCACTTTACAAGAAATTGGACTCTGCATATTTAATTTAGCAGTTTATGGGTTTTTCAAATTTCGAGTTTGTGAATTTAAGTGTTTTTCTAAATAAAAAAAACTCATGCGTCAAATGCTTGTTTATTAATAAGGAAAAAAATATTTAATTCATTTTTCAACTTTACAAACTTGAAAAACTTGAAAAATTCAAATTTGAAAATATAACTTGACTTTGCCTAGGGCGATTACCATTGACTTCTATAGAAACTCTCAAACTTTTAGATGGTGGACTTACGTTTTGTGTTTTTTGCAATTAATAAAAAACAGACATTTGAATTTTTGAAACATAATTTAATGTTTTTTTGGTGCAAAAACTTGAATAATGGAACACAATCAAACTGCAACGTTGATAAATCTCCCCCTTTATGTTTAATACAGCACCAGAGAAGTTCTCAGATTCTAGTGAGGACCTGCCAGTAGTTTTAATGGAAACCACCTGTCACCCATGATGGCAGGTGAATTTTTGCTGAAATTTATGTGCGGTTTCTGGACAAAATCCACTTCAGGTGACAAGCAGTTTCTATTAGTATTAATGACAGGCTCCTCCACTCTGTTGTGCCATGAGCTTTAATGTTACGTAATTAGATTCATTAGCATATACACAAAGGATTTTTGTGTCGCATAAGCCCCTATTTGCTTACAGTGTCTTTTCAGAGCCCAATTCTGAAGGAACAGAAGGTCAGCTCAATTGTCATGCTGTTTGATGAAAGAAACTGTATGGTTAATTACACCTTATTAGCTACAGCTTAGTAACAGATGTTTTAGGTGCTCCATTTACATTTTTTAATTCAGAATGTATATTCTCAGTTTATTTAAGACATATCTATTTCATATTTTAATATTGTGAATGAGATCTTTTTTTTCCTAGAAATAAAAGGTCCTAGTTATTCTCTCCTAAAGAACTGAGTCTATTGGTTCCTCTCCTTCTGTCATGTAAGAGTGGAAAAACAATAGGAACAAACACTGTGCATGCTAATAGGCAAGAATGGAACCTTCAAGACGTATTACATTTAGTACTTGCACCTGGCAGTCAAGGAGGAGTCCTGATTCACACTGGACATAGGTAGGGTTAGTATTTGAGACTTCAATACCTCATTGACTTTTGATGATATTGTTCCATATCATATTGCTACTGTCACATGCTCAAATTGGGGGGAATGTATAGTTATCTACAGATTGGCACTAATTGGCTTTAAAATAAAGTTGTGGATTCAGGAGTGCCTATCACGTATAAGCCATACTTTTTTTTAAATATGACAAAAAGCAGGTCAGTAGACCCCTGGCATACATTTTTAGGATGTCTTATATTTGTACCTAATGACAGGAGAAATAATATCATGTATTATTCCTCTGCAGCAACACACCCTTAACCTATGCACTTGTCCTCCCCTTTTTGTTTCTGATCCCTGTTCCAAATAGATTGTACCAACTGTGTGTATTGAAACACCTAGCACTGACTTAGACTTATTGTCATTGTTTACTAGTGATGTGCGGGCCGGCCTGATATCTGCAGGGCCCAAAGGTTTTAAAAGAAAAGCATAGTAGGGAGTTTGGAATAGAATTACATATTTGCCCATTTGGGAATTGTAAGAATGTATACTTTATAAAAATTGTATGGTTTCCGGGAGTAAACCTATACTGTTAGTGGAATTTGAGGGATTTTGAGAGCAGTAAAGTTTATACCTGTAGTGGAGTTTTTGGCTTCAATCCTTAAAAAGCATATCAATGAGCTGGCAAGAGTGCAGAGACATGCAACCAAACTGGCAAGAGGGATGACAGAATTAAACTATGAGAAAAGACTGTTAAGGCGGTGGGGTTGGCTTTGAAGAATAAGTTAATATCCAAGGCTATTGTAATCTCTAGATCACAGCGGTAAAGAAGGCCCATACACAGGTAGATTTCAACTGTCAGTACGGGCCCTTCAGACTGTTTTTGCAGCTTATCTGTATGGTCACCCCCTACGGACCTACTCAAGAGATATCTGGCCTAAAATTGGGCAGATCTTGATTAGGCAGGTTTTATTTTCCCATTGGATTGTGGACCAAATTGACTTGTTGATGCGGTCCTCAGCCTCACATACCATATACCCTCCATTCTAATTCAAACCATCAGATTAGTCTGATATCGGCAAATGAGTGGATCGCACCATGTATGGCCACCTTTAGTTAGTATATGGATATATATTAATGAGTGCATTGACAAATATTTTGCGGTATGTGCACTGAGGGTAATTTTGGAGGTGTTCAACATGAAGACATTTACATAGTTACATAGGGTTGAAAAAAAGACCAGAGTCCATCAAGTTCAACCCATCCAAGTAAACCCAACACACACAACCTAGGACAGTGCTGTCCAACTTCTATGGTGCCGAGGGCCGGAATTTCTCTAGCATACATGGTGGAGGGCCGCTAATGGAAGCCAGTTTTGACCACTCCCCTTTTTGAAACCACACC
The DNA here is from genome assembly GCF_000004195.4 of Xenopus tropicalis. Lineage (NCBI taxonomy): Eukaryota > Metazoa > Chordata > Amphibia > Anura > Pipidae > Xenopus > Xenopus tropicalis. Next base: position 72,333,752 of record NC_030679.2, on the reverse strand, counting down.
CACTTCAAACCACACCTATTTTATCACAATGGTGGTAACACAGCAAAATCCCAAATGCTTGGTCCTTACTGTGGGAATATCAACCATCATTCATATGTGAAAGAATTATGTCATATTAAGATATACCCTTAAATTCCATATGCCTCCTCCTCCCCTGTGGATAGCAGAGCAACCCCCAGTACATAATTACACACCTTAGGGACCATTTAATGGCTATTTCCAACTGCTAACAAACTCCCACAACAAACCCCTGCCAGGTTCACCTCCCACAGCAGCATAGGGCAAGCAGAGTATGGCACACACAGGCAGCACTCTGCCTGTCCTATGCTGTCTGTGTGTGCCATACTCTGCCTTCTCTATGCTGCCTCTGTGTACCATACTCTGCCTTCTCTATGCTGCCTCTGTGTACCATACTCTGCCTGCCCTACCCTTCCTGTGTGTGCCATACCCTCCCTGACCTATGCTGCCTGTGTGTGCCATACTCTACCTGCCCTATGCTGGCTGTATGTGCCATACTCTGCCTACAGTACCTATGTCTGAGGTGTGAAGAAGTAAACAATGGGAGTGATTACAGTCTGAGCCTAAGGTGTGAACACTGCAGGGGGTGAACAATGCAGGTATTAAAAGGTGTGAAAAACACAGGGGATTACATTTTTAAACAATGCAGAGGGATTACAGCCTGAATCTGAGGTGAGAACCATGCAGGGGGCCAGTTAATCTCAGTACTGATACCATTTAATGCTTACTCAAAGGTAAGCCATCAAAGCAGCCAGACAGGTGGGGGGCCACACAGAGGGGGGTCCGCCAGTTGGACAGCACTGACCTAGGATATTCTGCTTGTTTAAAAACTTATCCAGGCCCCTCTCAAAGGCATTAACAGAATCTGCCATTACCACATCACTAGGAAGGGCATTCCACAACCTCACTGCCCTCACCGTGAAAAACCACCTATGCTGTTGGCTTTTCTCAACCCAAATTAACTATGTAACTATAAGCACAAATTAATTACCCAAGGGGATTATCTGTTGATATTTTAATTATCTACCTCCTAAGAACAAAACATTGAGTAGCTTCCAATCCCCTCCCTTTTTTAGCTCAACAAATAATATATTATTATTAACAAAAAATATACATTAAAACTTTAGGCAAAAAGTGTGTTCAGCACAGGCCCTATTTATTGAACTCATGTTAAACAAGGGTTAAACATTTGATTGGTTTCTATGGCCTGCTAAACCTGGTGAAATTTTGCAGCTTTTATGAAATCACCATAAGAATAAACTGGTACTAACCACCTGGATCATGAAGAGTGCAGGAAAGGAAATATTCTCCAGAGGTTATTGTATAGAACTTGCACTTATTTCATCACTGTAACAAATATATACATGTCCCCACTCCCTAGGTGCAGAATTTTTACTAATTTGATGCAGACTTTAATTAACATCTTCAGATTTTGCATATTCAACATCTGATGATATGAATAGAAAAATGATGAAAGTTGACAAAATGAGTTCTGCCAATTTCTTCACCTTTCCCTGCTATTTAAATAGCCATTATGAGTTATTGCAACAAGTGTAGCCATAAATGAAGTTACAGGCTAGTTATTCCCTAGCCTGTATTATACCATTATGATAAATTCATCATAGGTTCTAGGAGTTAATAAACTTTCTTTGCTGTAACTGGATTTAGCTGGTCACTGCTTGAAGGGGATCAACTTAAATCCCATAGTGGCATCTAAATGCGTACATTACTTAGAGTGGCTAAAGAAACCTATACGTGTCTCATGCCTGAGATATGGAGATAATAATATGGAGATAATCTGAACAGATGCCTATTAACCCTCCCTTTCAGCTGTTGGTTATAACAAAAGTAGGTCAGGATTATTTATTGTCTTCAGTCGTAAAAGTTATCAAATTACCTGTAGCATTTAACAGTGTAAGTAGAAATTTATATGACAATGATATGAACAGTGTAGTGCTGACTGAACCTCTGCTTTTTCCTTAACGTGTATTGCTATATATGATGTGTGACAACTTATAAACTAGAGATGTGGGCTCCTGCTATCTTAGTAGTATGGTGTTCAATGATTATTGAAGGCTACCCTGGCTCTTTACCAATATGAGCATGAGTGTGAGTTTTATCTGCATTCTTCATTTCAGCGCAATTCAGTGGGTATAGTGTCCATAGTAAAGACTGTAATCAGTTAACTCTTGCAATCTTGGAGGTAGAATTCACAAAAAAGCCACTTCATAGGAACACAATTAGAAAACCTGTGTGTAAAAGTCCATAAGAGGTTTCAATAAATTGTTGCTTAGTAGTCCTAGCAGGTGCCTTAATACATATAAGGGGTAATTTACAAAACCGCAGTTGTGCTTAGCTGCAGCTAGTTGCATGAAAAATCCCATTAATTAAAGGTACCTGCACCAACAATACACCATGCACTGTATATGACTTCTTGCTGCCACCTGTTGCGAATTAAGCATATTTTGGCCTATCAGCACAGATGAACCCTGCAGATATTGCCACTTACCAACCAGGTGGTAGCCTCAGTGGCCAAACAACACATATTAACACTTTGTAGCATATTACTGCAAATTTAAATTATTAAAACATAATCATATTCTTAAACATCTTGTGCTGAACAAAGTTTAAATACAAAGTTCAGATAAAAAGGGATTTATTTAATCTTTGAAAATGTACAGCATTACAGGTGATGTTGCCCAGGGCAACCAATTAGCAATTTGATTTCAACAGTTAGAAAACCAAAGCAAAGTATCTGATTGGCTGCTATAAGCAATATTACCTGTAATGCTTTACTCCACTTTTACTTGCATCAGTGTGGGTACCAATTATGTTAGCACCTAACTAATTAGGTCCTGGTCTGTTGGGTTTGTAGACTGCAGCATTCAAAGTGCACTTCAAAAGTAACAAACTCAAGGCAGGTTTTAATTCCAGGGTTTTGTGTCCATGCACCATATACTGTACTTTGCATCCTACACCTTATTTAGCAAAGTGGTTCTGACCTCCATTTAGGTCAAGGGGCAAGTATGGGTTAGGAGTATGTATTGACTCTAGAGTACCTTTGTATATACTGTTTTAATGGAAGCAATTTTGTGCAAATCTTCATGATACAAAAAAAAAAAAAGATTTTGAGCTACAAGAAAATATACCACAACACAAATCTATGGGAATTGTATTCAACTCGATACATTTTTTTTTCACATAGTTTCCATTGATTTCAAGATGCTATTAGAATTCTTCTAAAAAGAGATTTTTTCCTGCAGGTCAGTGATGAATCTGCCTCTTGATATGAACAAAGGTAGCATAAATCCATGCTGATGGCAAAAACCTTATAAAGTCATGGTGCTCCATATTACGCAAATACCCATTAGGCAGAAAACCCCCAGATCCCAAGAATTCCAGATTACAAATCTCATGCCAGTGCTGCTAAATAGTTTCTCACAAAATAGTTTTTGGCAGTAAGGCAACCCTGCCTATTTTGACTTGCAATGAATGACTCTCGAACTATGAAAAAGGGAGTTGCTCAGTCCATCCTATGTTTTAATGCAAAATAAAGGAGCTATATATATATATATATATATATATATATATATATAAAATAATAGTAGTCCATAGGGTGCACACCATTTGCAGAAACAAACCTGGGTGCTAGTACAAAAAAAATGCACTGGAACAAGGACAGCACTCCTAGGATTTAAAGAATTGTGAGCAAAATGTAAATGCAAAAATAGAAAGTTTTATTACTCAACGTTTCGCTCTCACACAGAAACCTTCATCTGGAGTGAAAAACACTCCAGATGAAGGTTTCTGTGTGAGACCGAAACATCGAGTAATAACCTTTCTATTTTTGCATTTACATATTGCTCACAATTCTTTAAATCCTAGGAATGCTGTCCTTTTTTCAGTATATATTTATATATATACAGTGGCTTGCAAAAGTATTCGGCCCCCTTGAACTTTTCCACATTTTGTCACATTACAGCCACAAACATGAATCAATTTTATTGGAATTCCACGTGAAAGACCAATACAAAGTGGGATACACGTGAGAAGTGGAAGGAAAATCATACATGATTCCAAACATTCTTTACAAATAAATAACTGCAAAGTGGGGTGTGCGTAATTATTCAGCCCCCTGAGTCAATACTCTGTAGAACCCCCTTTTGCTGCAATTACAGCTGCCAGTCTTTAGGGTATGTGTCTACCATCTTTGCCCATCTACAGACTGAAATCCTTGCCCATTCTTCTTTGCAAAACAGCTCCAGCTCAGTCAGATTAGATGGACAGCGTTTGGGAACAGCAGTTTTCAGATCTTGCCACAGATTCTCCATTGGATTTAGATCTGGACTGTGACTGGGCCATTCTAACACATGGATATGTTTTGGTTTAAACCATTCCATTGTTGCCCTGGCTTTATGTTTAGGGTCGTTGTCCTGCTGGAAGGTGAACCTCCGCCCCAGTCTCAAGTCTTTTGCAGACTCCAAGAGGTTTTCTTCCAAGATTGCCCTGTATTTGGCTCCATCCATCTTCCCATTAACTCTGACCAGCTTCCCTGTCCCTGCTGAAGAGAAGCCCCCCCAGAGCATGATGCTGCCCCCCCATATTTGACAGTGGGGATGGTGTGTTCAGAGTGATGTGCAGTGTTAGTTTTCCGCCATACATAGCGTTTTGCATTTTGGCCAAAAAGTTCCATTTTGATCTCATCTGACCAGAGCACCTTCTTCCACATGTTTGCTGTGTCCCCCACATGGCTTGTGGCAAACTGCAAACGGGACTTCTTATGGTTTTCTGTTAACAATGGCTTTCTTCTTGCCACTGTTCCATAAAGGCCAACTTTGTGCAGTGCACGACTAATAGTTGTCCTATGGACAGATTCCCCCACCTGAGCTGTAGATCTCTGCAGCCCCCCCAGAGTCACCATGGGCCTCTTGGCTGCATTTCTGATCAGCGCTCTCCTTGTTCGGCCTGTGAGTTTAGGGGGACGGCCGTTCCTTGGTAGGGTTACAGTTGTGCCATACTCCTTCCATTTCTGAATGATCGGTGGAACAGTGCTCCGTGGGATGTTCAAGGCTTTGGAAATCTTTTTGTAGCCTAAGCCTGCTTTACATTTCTCAATAACTTTATCCCTGACCTGTCTGGTGTGTTCTTTGGACTTCATGGTGTTGTTGCTCCCAATATTCTCTTAGACAACCTCTGAGGCCGTCACAGAGCAGCTATATTTGTACTGACATTAGATTACACACAGGTGCACTCTATTTAGTCATTAGCACTCATCAGGCAATGTCTATGGGCAACTGACTGCACTCAGACCAAAGGGGGCTGAATAATTACGCACACCCCACTTTGCAGTTATTTATTTGTAAAAAATGTTTGGAATCATGTATGATTTTCCTTCCACTTCTCACGTGTACACCACTTTGTATTGGTCTTTCACGTGGAATTCCAATAAAATTGATTCATGTTTGTGGCTGTAATGTGACAAAATGTGGAAAAGTTCAAAGGGGCCGAATACTTTTGCAAGCCACTGTATATATATATATATATATATACAGACAGTAATAAAGCTGCACACCATAAGTATAAGATGCTACCTGGGTGCCAGTGCGATATTGCTATGTAGATAGAGGAAAAATTACGGCACTCACAGGAATTTTCACACTGGAGACATCAGATGAAGTAAAAAAGTGAGGTTTTTATTCAGTCTGACGTTTTAGTTCCAATTGGAACTTTCATCAGGGACAACACCACCCCCGGTGCCGTATATTAAAACCCAAAAGGGCCCGGTATTAAAACCCAAAAGGGCGCCAAAGTTGTTGCTAGGCAACCCAAACATACAGTGAAAGTAAAGTGAAAACCCATAAAAAGTAAAGAAAAAGGAAATAAAAGCAATAAGTTGAGATACATCAAACAGGACAGATGGGTCAAAGTGATGGGCAAGTTGTTACACATAATTAGTTGCACCAGTATCCACGGAGCAGCATGATAGCGTGGACCTTCACAAATGCACAACCAAAAGGAGCAGAGTATAGCCTCAAGTCCCCCAAAGTAATGTGCACACTTACTGGTAAAGCATCTCAAATCACTGGCCAGCCCCTTGCGCATAGAAAAACCCCTTTCAGCGATCCACACGAGCGGGCACTTTCTGACACGCTTCCCCACCGTTGCTAGGCAACCCGCAAGCGGTGAGCGGACCTGGCGGTCTGACGTACAAGTATCGTGACTATTTTATTTATTTTTTTGGCATTTTCTTGGCTATTTCCTGTGTTTCAAACCTATTGTTTGTTAACCCATGCTAAAAACTTTTTCAGCTCTGTATTAGGACATTTCGCAACTAGGACACATATGGGCTGATTTATCAAAGTACGAGTTTGAATCCCGAAATAGGAAAAATTTGGATTAGATACAATAATTTCTGATGATCGCAAATATCACGAAAATGCTCACGGAAAAATCTTATAAGTCATGATAATATTGTATTTGCAATCCGAAAGTCCGATCGTAGACGGCAGGAAAACCTTTCTGACTTTGATCCTTCTGTGCATGATTTTGGAAGCCTTCCATAGGACTCGATGGCACTCTGCAGCTCTAACCTGGCCCAAGGAAAGTCACAATACCGAAGCTTGAATGAATTCGAAACTTTCGTACTCAGCACGACAATACGATTTTGTCGCACAAATTTTGACGCAATTATACGAGTCAGAAAATACGCACAGTACGAACAAATACAATTTCTTTAACCCTAATATTTATGTACAAACCTGCAAACTTGGTTGCTAATTACAAAGATAATGTTACTGAAGAAAGAAAAGAAAGTGCACTCTCTACGCTTATGTAGAAACCTGCAGACCTGATTGCTAATTATAAAGATAATGTTACAGGAGAGAAAAGGAAGTGCACTTTTTCCTCTACCAGTTAGATCAAATTCTGCTTATGTTTTTAAATTTTATATATCTAGTGATTACATGCAGCAATATAATTAACATGTGTAAAATAATGGTTTCCTGCCCCCCCTGTTTTTATCGTACATTGTTCTGCTATATAATTTAGATTGTAAAGCCTTGTGGGCAGGGTCCTAATTACCTGTTGTCTTGGTGTGTCTGTATGTTGATTGTTGTTATATACTCATGTACGGAGTTGCTAAATACATTGGTACTTTCTTATTGAAGGTAAAAATTCTATGCTCAGCTTATGCTGTATTTTTTTATCACTGCCTTTCGCCATATAGCCACCAGAGGTTTTGAAACGCAACTATTTCTTATCTGTTGTCTTTCACCACTCCTGTCTACATCAGTTTTCCATTGACCCTACTATGCTACTTATACTGTTCTTATGGATTATTATTCCTTACTGCTGTTTTTGTTTGTTACTACCTACCTCATTCTGTTCTTCTCCACAGGGTTGGACTGGGCCCCGGCGGCCCAGACCCGACCCTTGCCGGTGCTCCCCCTGCCTGACTGTTCCTCGCCTGATGCATTAAATTTATGCACACTCGGGGAGGACGTCGGAGGGGGACCCTACGGGGGGAGGGGGGGTTAGGGGACATGGCCGGCGGGGGCACCTGCAGGGCCCCTAGTCCGACCCTGGCTCCTCCATCATCCAATGGATGCACCTTACTGTTCACCTCCAAAGTGTTCACTTTCCCCCTTTGGTTGTATCCTAGTGCCCCTGCTGTTCTTGTATATTGACCACTAACCATTGATGTTGTCCTCTTATTGTTAATGCATGAATCAAATTGCCCTACTGCTTTTATTTTTCCCCCATTCCTGTTAAGTAGAATATCATCAGCCTATAGTTTGGATGTTGGATTTTGAGATAGCTAATTTCCCTGTGGGTTGATTTAAGTGTTTGTATTCTCTTTTGCAAAAAAACAATTATTAAATAAGACTCTACATTTAATAATAACATACACAAAAATAGGTCTGTTGTGATATGAGTAGTTAAAAAAGTGTTAGTTGTGCCAGGTTATAAATCTTTGTGTTTGCTCAAAATACAATATTACTTTTTAATTTCTTAAATGTTAAATACCTTGTAAAAGTACAAACAATGTTGTGTGCAACAGATATCACCAACACCAAGAGTTATAAATAAATTCTCAGTTATGCAAGTATACGTACTCAAAATAATTTAAAATTTAGCTGTATTTAGTGCAACAAACGACTCTATAAGGCCTTTGGAGTCTACACAAGAATGATGTAATTCCTGAAACAGAAAGCTTGCATTTGTTTTTGTGATGAATGTGTTCAGTCATTCAGATAATATTTTTTCAGAGAACAGATTTGTGACAGTCAAAACAGAATACACTAAATATAGGTCCTAGTAAATCCATTTCATTCAAAATGAAAATTGCACTAACTAGACAATGTTAGCTTCTTGTTAGTACAACCACCAAGTTTGGATATAAATATTTCAGTTTGGATATAAATATTTGCAGTTCATTTGTTGGGTAACTAAATCCCAAGAGTATAAAATTAGTACAGTGGTAATTATGACTTACTCATGTATTAAAATTACATAGATAACTTGATTTATTAGATTTAATCTTGTAACTCAAAGATTTCAACCTGCAGATAAATGCTCAAAACTTCCACTGCAGTTTCTTATTTATTTGAATAGGAAACATGTGACAGTGGTGGTACGGCTACAATTTATGCTTTCAGGCTGAAAAAATGCCAGTATCTGCACTGCCACACATTGAACTGAGGTCTTACTATATCGCATAGAAATAATACTAACGCATGATTCACAAACACATATGAAGCCTTAAATGCGCTAAATATATGTGCGAATATTCAGGCCCGGATTTGTGGAAAGGCCCGGGCCTAGGGCGGCACAAATTGGGGGGCGGCATGCCGCCTGCCGCACCAGAATATTAAAGTTTTTTTTCGCATACAGAGCAATGGGGACCTCTCCCCCACTGCTCCGTATGTGATTGCAAACACCCGCGCATGTGCTTTCGCAAGTTTGCGCGTGGGAAGAGGGCGGCCTCGGGGCGCCCGTCTAACAAATCTGGCCCTGCTAATATTAACACCTACTTGGGGCAGGCGCTACTTAAAGAAAATTGTGGTTCGTGACCTTTCCCAAAGTAATGGTTACGTGCGTAAAATCGTGTACTAATATAGCAAGTGGCAAAATATATTGCGTGCAGCGGGAAATAATGCATGCAGTGGGAATTAACGCAAGAAAAACGCTCATTGCGAGTTAAATAACACAAAGAACATCACATCTTAATTATGACTCCTGTCCTTTTAGTGAATCGAGCATTAAGTCGCAAAAAATAAGAAGCGATAAAATTTTTAACGCATGCTATAAATTGCGCTCGTTTTATCAACCTTTAGTGAATCAACCCCTTAGTCTCTTAAGGAATGGCTAAAAAAATGTTAGATAACAATAACTAATAATTTTGGTAAAAGTGCAGGACTGGCCAGACCAGGGATGATTTTGATGAACAAACAACCCCTCTTTTGTTTAAGGCTGATGCCACACGTGGCATTTTACGCTGCGTATTTTCACAAGCCACACAGCCCCTGACTATGGCGTTTTTCAGCCTAGTACTGGTGACGTAGCAAATCCCGTTTCCATGGTGCTAATAGTGCGAAATAGTAAAAAACGCTGCGTATTTCCGCTAGGTCTGGCAGCTGCCTTTGTGTATACATAGGAATAGCTTGCTGTGCAAATACTGGCGTATTTCGGCAAATGCTTGAAAAATCCGTGCTAAGGCGTGGTTTGCTTCGAGTCTTTTCAAGTTATTTCTATGGATGATGATATTGTGCGTTTTTCAGTCGCCGAGAGAATTAGAAAATACGCAGCGTAAAAACGCCACGTGTGGCATCAGCCTAAAGGGTAGCATTTTTAGTAGATTTATGTTCAATATATTTTAATGTCCTTAATATTGGTGAGTGCAGAGAATTACTTGTTTTTTAGGGTAGGTATGTCTCCCTCTCTCTCAGAATGCTTTATGAGACACAGCAAATGAGGGGAATAACAGAGGCTGTGGTCAGCCTGGCTGGGAGAGCCTGTGCAGGTGCTGTAATTAATGATTGTCTACATGGAAATAGTGGAGTGGCTGGGGATGAGGTAGTAAGTAGGAGTTGATAGTTGCTCATTAAAGGAATAGTAACACTAAAAAATAAAAATGTTTTAAAATAATTAAAATATAATGTACTGTTGCCCTGCACTGGTAAAAGTTGTGTGTTTGCTTCAGAAAGACTACTGTACTTAATAGAAATAGCTGTTGTGTAGCAATGGGGGCATCCATTTAAATTGAAAAAAGGAGAAAAGGCACAGGTTACATAAGAAGATAACAGATAAACTGTGTAGAATACAATGGGAATCTATGCTACTTATCTGCTATCTGCTTAGTAACCTGTGCCTTTTCTCCTTTTTTCAATTTAAATGGCTGCCCCCATGGCTACACAACAGCTATTTCTATTAACTACAGTAGTCTTTCTGAAGCAAACACACAACTTTTACCAGTGCAGGGCAATAGTACATTATATTTTAATTATTTTTATACACTTTAATTTTTTGGTGTTACTGTTCCTTTAAGTAAGTTTTGAGTGACCTGAGGAGAACCAAATCTGAGTTTATATTCTATATTTTGGAGAAAATTAAATAGCTGAAGCCTCATTGGAGAACAAGTCCTGTGTGTGCACCAGGCTTTTCTGGTTCTAATGAACTGTGGGATGTTTGTTGCATATGTCATATACTTGCTCTGTCTGTTCATATAACTTATTCTATCTGTATCTTGTTCTATCTCTATCTTTTTTTCTAGTTTAAAAAAATGACTTAAAAAATATATGCCCTATTCATTATTCTAAGATGGGTGCAGGCACAGCTTGGATGAGAATAAAAAACAATCACATAATGAAAGAACTATTCAATAAAGATTTGTTTTAATTTATAATACAAATTGTAAAATATTGCTGAAAACCAGTTGTTTTGCTAGGGCACACATCTCACTGAAGGAATATGTTTCACAGCATTACTATTATTTTATAATATATAAAATTATTTGTAAAAAGTCACACCATGGACACAAAAAGCACAGAATGTACTTTAATATGCTTTCAGGCAGATGATACAATCTTCTAATAAGATGTCTTTGATGAATGACTCATTTTGCCTCTTGCTTCATGTGTTGTCTCCCCTCTATAATAAAAGTAATAAAAAGGTGCTTTTCAAACCCAATGAAAGGTATTATTTTTAATATTTTACAAGACACAAAGCTTCATTTACTTTAGACTGGAATGAGTGTAATTCATAGTAATTCAAGTAAAGGAGATGTCCCTTTAATTTAAACAATGCAATTGTAAAGCATATGCCCAAGCTTACACATTTGTTAAAAAAAAATGTATATACTAGTAAAATTAAATGTCTGTGTAGCTGGGAAATAAAGCTGTATATTTTGTGAACAGCTCACTGTATAAACTGTACCTCAAATAAAGAAGCACCCTAATGTCTTTAATCAGAGCAGCTGAAGAAGCAATCAGTGAAGCTCTAGGCTAGAACTCATTATCTGGCCCCTCTTGTTCAGCCTTGGCAAGGGCTAAAGGACCAATTGCATCAGTGTTTTTAAATTGGTTTTATGCATAACAGATCTTGCTACACGAATTTAATTGCTTTTTATGAGGAGGTGAGCAGGAACCTCAGTGCTGGCCTGACACTGGCATGATACTAAATTGTGCAAGACTATAGGTTCAATGCAGGATGTTGGATGCATTGGGCAGCAAAATGGAAAACAAGGTTCAATGTTGAAAGGTGCAAAATTATGCACTTTGGTATAAATAAATTATATAATTACATAATTTAAATGTGAGTTACATACTAAATGGTAGTGTTTTGGGGGTATCCTTAATTGAGAAGGATCTGGGGATTTTTGTCTCTTTTTAGATTCCTGGTAAGACCTCACCTTAAGTATGCAGTTCAGTTTTGGACTACAGTGCTTAAGAAGGGTAACGATTGAGCTGGAGAGAGTGCAGAGATGTGCAACTAAACTGGTAAAGGGGATGACATATTTAAACTATGATGTTAGTCTGTCAAGGTTGGGGGTTCTTTTTATTCTGGAAAAAAGGTACCCGTGAGGGGACATGATTACTCTATACAAGTACATTAGAGGGGATTATTGACATATAGGGGATGCTCTTTTTTCCCATAAAACGATCAGTACACCAGAGGCCACCCCTTTAGATTAGAGGAATTTAACTTTCATTTTAAGCAGCGTAGGTGGTTTTTCACGGTGAGGGCAGTGAGGTTGTGGAATGTCCCTGCAATTGTTGTGGTGGCACATTCTGTTAATGCCTTTTAGAGTGGTTTGGATGATTTCCAAAATATTTAAGCATATTGGGTTACTAAAATGTACATTTAGTATTAATGTTGGTATATATGGTGTATGTGTGTGGTAGGGTTCACTTGGAAGGGTTGAACTTGATGGACATTTTTTAACCCTACTTAACTATGAACAGTGTGCAGGGATTGGTCCATAGTGTCCACATTTAAAGCTAGTATAGAGATTAAAGTGGGATCAACCTCTGAGGCAATTTATTCTTGCATGGCAAGTAAAATGTGAAAAGACAGATAAAAAAAATCATAAACCTTAGGCTTTTTGTTAATGGCCCAGTGCTTGACATCTTTGGGGGAGATTTTTTATCCTGCAAACTTATAATTTGCGTATGACTCCATTAACCCTTACTACCAGAGGCATATGAGGTCTACCATCTTGGATTCACAGCAACACATATGGGCCTCCTTTAAGTGGTGCACCCTGTGAAATGTTATAATTGATTTTTCCAACTCCAAATGTATAGGTATAATTAGTTACCATTTAACCCCTGTAAGGAGAGGAGAAAGAGAAAGAAAGCACTGAATCAATAATTTTACATTTTGAGTGATAGGTGCCCTAAGGCAGGATGAAATAAGTAATATTACCAAGAAGTACTTGGTACATGCTCAAGTTTCACAGCACTTTAAGCAACTGGCACTTTGATGCTAGGTGGAAGTTGCATGGAGCTTCACATGGATGTGAATTTATGTATGTATAGCTTTATTTTTATTTAAGTGCTACAAGGATATGCAGAGCTGTACAATCTTAATGTAGAAAATTACACAGAGGGAGGACATGTATTATAATAATAAATAAAGTTTGGTGACCCTGGTTTTAATAGTTTCTGAATGACAGCAATTTAAATTTCCCCACTGAAAGTCAATGAGTGACCCTTTTTCTAACCTGGTACTGCAGTTACCCAGTGACTAACTGCAAAGTTTAGGGACCCTAGGATTAATAGTTAAAGAACGGCAGCAGTTTATGTGGTTGGTGGGTGTGCCCACTTTTTCTAACCTTGAGTCGAAGTCACCCAGTAACAAACAGTGGGCACCCTGGCATAAATAGTGTGAGATTAACAGCATTTTAAATTTAAACCAATAAAATTCAATGGATGAAATCTGATTGGCTCTTAGTCCAACCCACTTTTCCTATTTTTGAACTGCAGTCCCCCAGTGACCGACTTTGCAAATTGTGAGACTGACAGCATTTTACACTTCACCCACTTTTTCTAAATTTGAACGGCAAATACCTAGTGACTAACTCTAGAAAGTTTAACAACCCTGGAATTAATACTTAAATAATGGCATCAGTTTAAATATAAACCAATGACATTTAATGGGTGGAAATGGATTGGCTGTTGGTGGCTCTGCACACTTGTTATAACTCTGAATATGTAGTCAGCCAGTGACTGACTGTGCAAAGTTTGGGAACCCTGACATGAATAGTGTGAGAAAGGCAGCATTTTAAATTTAAACCAAAAAAAAAAATCCAAAAAAATGGGTGAAGTCTGATTGGCTGTTGGTGGCTCTACCCACTTTTTAAAACCTAAATATGCAGCCCCCTAGTGTTAATACTGTGAGAATGGCAGCAGGTTGAATTTCCCCATTGAAAATCAATAGTTAAAATCTGATTGGCTGTTGGTGGCTCCACCCACTTTTTCTAACTCTGAATCTCAGTTACCTGGTGACTACCTCTGCAAAGTTTGGTGACCTTAGTATTAATATTTAAAGAATGGCCGCAGTTTCAATTTAAACATATGAAGCCTGTAGGTGAAATCTGTTTGGCTGTTGTTGGCCCAGCCCACTTTTTGAAATTTGGAACATTTTTCTAACCTTGAGTACGTAGTCACCCAGTGACTGACTGTGCAAAGTTTGGGAACCCTGGCATCAAACCAATAAAATTCAATAGGTGAAATCTGATTGGCTGTTGTTGGCTCCACCAACTTTTTCAAAACTAAAACTGCAGTCCCCTAGTGGCCAACTGTGAAAATTTGGGGGACCCTGGGGTTAATACTGGCAGTAGGTTGAATTTCCCTATTAAAAGTCAATAGGTAAAATCTGATTGGCTGTGGTGGTTCTGCCCACTTTTTCTAGCCTTGAACCGCAGTTAACTGGTGCCTAAGTCTGCAAAGTTTGGGAAGCCTGGTGTTATTACTGTGAGACTGGCAGCAGGTTGGATTTCTGCCAAGTCAATAGGTAAAATCTGACTCGCAGCAGCAGCAGTTTCAATTTCCCCATAAAAGTCAGTGGGTAAAATTTGATTGGCTGTTGTTTGCCCCTCCCACTTTGGGTCATCCAACAAATGTTGCTGTTTCATTCGGGGGGGGTCCTATTATTATGTTATTCAATTTTGGGGGGTGTAGCTTCAAAGCTGTAAGTGTGGCAGCAGTTTGAAAATCTTCCCTGTCAAAGTCAATAGGAAAATTGGGGTGTTCAGAGCAGCGCCACAAATAGACAGGGGGCGGGATCACTTAGAAAAGCACAAGCAACCTGCTCCGCTATAGGGCGAAGAAGTGTGGAGAGTTTGGGCGTTGTACCCCTAAAACTGTAGGAGGAGTAGTGTTTAGAAAATGGGGGGAAGAATAAGAAGCTGAAGAAGATAAAGAATAAGCTGGAGTCAAAGAACAGTATGTTGGGGTTTTCAACCCAACATAATAATAAGGTAAAAATAAGGATGGCATGCTAGGTTGGGTGGGTTTCATCTTAGAAGGGCATGGGTTAGGGACGGGACCAGGCAACATTTTGCCGTCACTAATACTTACTATGATGAACATTAAAGTATGATGAACATTAAAGCAATTTAATGTCATCAGTTTGCTTGCACACCTGCAAAATGCTGCATTTCTTTCATCGTAAAAAGGGATGTCTGATCTTACAAAATAAACAGAGATTGAACACCCTTCAAACTGTTTAAATAGATTCTCAAGTATCAGTTATTAGCTTTTAATTTATAAATTAAGCGTGGATTTTGCTTTTACAGATATGTGCGTTTATCAAAGTATTATTTTTTCTCCCTGATTGTATTTTAATTAAACTAACTGTTCTCTGTTATCTGCTTATACGTGCAAGAGTGCATTTAAGGACATGATGTGGGAAATGTGTGAGAGGAAATCGCCTTAATAGCTATCTCTTTACTGTCAAATTGTCTTGCGCAATCTGTATTTAAGGTGTATTCATTAAACCACACCAAGCTGCAACCTTATCTTGGGCTTGTAACATGTCAATGAGTTAATTTCTGTTTGTGTTGGCAGGTGTCAAATAGTTTGACAGTATGCTAACACCCACAGGTTGATAACTAACCTCTTCCTTTTTCAACTCACTGTTTAAGCAACCATCCTTAAACAACAAATATATAATATTACTAGACAGCATCTTCGTAACCTAAAGCATCTGCACTAGAAAAGTTGAAATTCTGAAAAAAAATTCAGCTCCTTAAGTTACCAGAAGCAGCTTTTTGCCACGCCTGGTAAATGGTGGGCACTGTCACCTAAGGCGAATTTCTCAACTTACCTCATGGCAGCAGCACCCCCTGGGGGCATCCTATCTTGCGTATTTTAATGATGCACAAATTAGGGTGCAGGAAAGCTCTTACATGCCACCCCCACCTTTCCCTTATGAACACAGTACTGCCTAACACAGGCAGAGCTATACTTTTCATCTCACCCTGCGCTTTTATGTGTCAAACACAGGCCAATTGCTTACATATATAAAGGGTTAGCATATAGAAATGTATATTGTTTCATTTAATGTTTATACTAAGATAATTCGGATTACTAAGCAGATACAATATGACATTAAGTGAAAACATTTGAAAAATAATTAAAGTTTTTAGTTTTTCAGTATTTTTTGGATTACTATCTTTAAAATGAAGTGAAAAAAAATACATAATATCAATAACAACATGAATCAAACTGAGTTTCTGTTGACAATATATTCTATATTTTTAGCTATTTTAAGCTATTTTTTTATTATATTATTTTTTTCAGTAAGTGCAGATTTCATGTTCTGCTGCAGCTCTTTGTAGTTTAAAGAAATACTGTCATGGGAAAACATCTTTTTTTCAAAATGCACTAGCTAATAGAGCTTCTCCAGCAGAATCTTGCATTAAAATCAATTTTTCAAAAACGCAAATGGATTTTTTTTTATATTTAATTTTGACATTTCACATGGGGCTAGCCATATTCTTCATTTTCCAAGGTTCTACAGCCATGTGACCTGTGCTCTGATAGTCTTCAGTCACACTTTACTGCTGTGCAGCACTACTACTGCTAGAAACCCAGGAGTTGATCAGCAGAACAATGGGAAGGAAGCAAGATTGCAGCTCCCAGTAGATAGCAGAATAGCACTAAAGAGTAAGGAATCCAAGTCTGGCTTGGGACTCCTCCAGTTACATGGGAATAGGAGAAACAATAGGTTATCTGAAAGCAGTTCTAATGTGTAGCACTGGCTCTTTCTGAAAGCTCAGACTAAGGCACAATGCACTGAGATGGCTGCCTACACACCAATATTACAACTAAAAAAAGATACATTTGTTATGTAAACAGTGTAATTTAGTAATAAAAATATACCATGAAAATCATGACAGTATCCCTTTAAGTTCCTTTAAAGCAGCATTCTTGTTCGATAGTAATCAGACACCCATCTCTTGGGATCCTACTAATCAGAAGAAAATAAGCAGTCCTGGCCCTAAAATTTTGTAGCGTACTAATACAGAAAACATGGCTACAGTAATGAAGAATTAGTGGCAGGGTAAATGTTGCCATTTATTTTTCTGAGATTGATTCCTTTTCACTACTGTATGCCAAGTGGAAAATTATTTTTAAATTTGTAAAGGAATTTTTTTTCACACAGATATTGCTTGTTTTAAAATTGTATTTTTAAGTTATTACAGTGAGTTTCTATTAGCTCTGTAGGTCCAGATCTGTTAAGATGATAAACATAGCTTTGTTTTTAATTACATGGGTGTACTTGATGTGCATAAATAATTATAGAGAGACTTTTTGTGTACTGTATGTTTCAGTTGTTAAAGAACTCTAATAAATCATTCTGAACAAGTTCAGCTGGTTTTAGAAAGCAAATCTCCCTCAAGAAAAAGGTTATTTTGCATTTTACATTCGTTTATTAGCTATAAGGGGAAGGTTAAATATGAGTATAAATATTCTTTTAAAATAATCCTGTACATGTAAGTTATAATTTATTTTATTATCCATGATGTAATGGATAATATTGTCACACATAGGGAGTATTGTGCGGTCCTTTATCTGCTCAAGGCAGATTTTTTCCTTTAACCGTTAAACACCCATCAAGAAGACTACAGCATGTTTTTCCATATTTTATAGTATAGAATGTAAACCTCTAAATTGTTATTTCAATGTGCACAATAATGCACTAATTCCCAAAAGGTATAATAATGTCACTTCATTTAAAGAGGATTATTTGTTTGAATGAAACATCTTATAAAGGTTTGGCATGTGAATGAAAAGCAAATACAAAAAGTAGAGTACAGGTAAAATGAAGACGTAGTGTGAAAAATGATACAGATTAACCAGACAGAATGTTCTCACTGACTTGGAAAAGTTCCATTCAACATTTACTTTCCTGATATCTTGATATTACTACCAATGTTGTCAGATGAGCAGCAATTTCAGGACATTGCCCTTAGATAATATGACTCAGAATCTTTCACTGAACCCTAGCTATTTAGATTTTCAACTGACATCATTTAACAAATTCTATTCATAATTTAATCCAAATATTCTCGTCAGACCAGGCTCTTTAATTTTTAGCTATATAAAGGCTTATAGAACATGCGAGAACTTGTTTTCATAATGTTAAGAAGGTGGAAAGTGCAAACTACCATATTTTATGTTCATGATGCACCCTACATGTGTTTATTTCTACTCTCTGCTGTCAGGTGCAATTCTGGATTTGCAAATGGGACATATAAGGGGTGACTTACCCAAAGGCATCCTCATTCACTCCCCTAACAACAATGTAATTCAACAGGTACAAGCAGGAATGACGGTGGGGACAAGGCGTTAAGTATAGGACTCCACTGCACATGGGAGTCACATGTCATGCCATTTTTGTAGTAGTTGACAGATTTTCTATATAGATAGCACATATTGTAGCTCTTAAGTTTCCTTCCCCACCTGAACCACCCAAGTAATTTACTGCCTGTTTGGCTTTCCTTGTAAAACTGTTTTTCACTAAGGGTTATAATTTATTTTTAAGTTATAGAACCCCTTAACCAGTTGTTGGCTTGGTCCAGAGGAATGATCATCGATGCTAAAAATATGCTGAGAGTAGGTAGGAAATGCACACATTTCTCCCATTTTATGTGTTCCCAGATTATATTATATTAATTTAGCCACAAATCTTACTGTTAGATACTGTAAGTTATTTTGTTTTATTGTTTTGCACATTTTTTTTAATTCTTGTGATTTTATTGCATTTTTAGCACTGCATTATTGTATTTTATAGCTTTGCCGTTTGTAACTTTGGTGCAGATAGATGTGTCTACCCATTTTGGATTTGTCAAAATGTGTACTTTTTGGTATCTCTGTGCTTTTAAGGGGTCTTACGACACATAATATGCAGGCAAGAGCTGTGTTTGCAGAAGCTGAATTGTCAGCTGAGACAATTTACTATTGTAAATAGTCCAGGCCAGTGGTAAATCTATGCACATTGGGCATCAAACTGTTCAGGGGGCCTATGGCATTCATATTGTTGGGGATTTTTCTTTGTATATAACAAATTGTGCAAGTTAAAAGGGACAAATTGCAGTATTTCAAGAAATGTCATAAAAACTGCTTAATTTAGGATAGCTTTGCAGTTGGTTGTTTGGTGTAAAAAGAAATATTTACCCATTTTGGATTTATTGGAATGTGCACTTTTCAAAAATATGGCTTTGTGCTTGTAGGGATCTATGATACATAATATGCAGGCAGGAGCATACATATTTGGTCTTGGCGTGTTCAGTAGAAATGGGACTTTTCAAATCAGTTGTATTCTCTTCATAAAATAAATTATGTTTCTTATATATGTGTGTATACTAAGGAAAATATGTTTTGTTTTTACTTGTTTAGACATCAAGGGGGGTATGTAATAAAACACACTATGTTTGCCCAGGTGCAGGAACCCATAGCAACCAATCAGCAGATATCATTTACTGGTCACCTATTTAAAAGCAAACATCTAATTGGTTGCTATGGGTTACTGCTCCTGGGCAAGCTTAGTGCCTTTAATTAAATATGGGGGGTAGAAGCCTATATATTGTTACAGAATTGTAATTACACAAATATTCTAGCATATTTTGAAAGCACAGGTTGATAACAAGTTTTCCTTGGTAAAGTCCCCCAGGAAATTCCCCATAAGTGAAAGAGCACAGAATGTTCAAAACTGTCTTATAATAAAAGTACCGCTAATGACCAAATCGGCTGGCAGCAAAAGGGTCAAACCCATAACATTAACTAACCAAAATGATTCAATATTTGAAATTAAATGTGTCACATTTACAAAGTTGTAGAGTGTAGATTAAGTCAAAATTTTAAGTGCTTACGCCAAAGGAATTTACAACATTTTACTTCAGTTTACTTGGCAAACTCTATAAATCAAATTTGAATAAAGCCATAAAAATATAGTAAACCTCCATAGAAACCAGAGAGATTTGTGCACAGATTTATTAACTGCAGAGTTTTCTGTGCAAATGTTTTGGACTTTATATTTGGTTAACTTGGAATTAACAGGGCCTGTACCTCATATGTTCATACATGATCTGCTTATTTGGCCTGGATTGCATTGTGAGTCTTCTCTATGGGGCACATTTACTAATCCACGAATCCGAATCGAAAATCACGAATGGGAAAAAATCGTATTGGAAACGAAAATTTCGGAAGATTGCAAATATCACGTAAATGCTTACGAAAAAATCGTATTGGTGATCCGAAAGTCACGAAATTTTCTTACCGACCAATTGTAAACAGCGGTAAAACCTTTCCGATTTTTTCGTGCAAACGTCCGAAAAAGTCGTGCGCCGTACGAAAAAGTCGTGCGGACGCCCGAAAAAATCGGCGAAAATATGCTCGGAGCGTTCGTGCTTTTGTAAATGTGCCCCTATGTGTGGCTAGATTTTGAACACGTTTATTTATTTTTCCTTAGGGTTTGCTAGGAAATCCTTTTACCATCTTAGAATCAAAAATGCTTAACCTGTAGCCAGGGCTATTGTATTTGTCAAGGATATACTGTATATATATATAATATAAATGTAGCAGTATACGGCTAATTAGTAATAATCAGAGCTGTAGAACCAGTTTATATGACAGGCTGCTTGATAATTTGCAATGACCCCTAAGCTTAGCTTCTCAACAGCTGCTCAGTGCCCACTGAGTATGTGCACTGTCCCGGACAGTTCTAACAGAATCCAAGATGAGGAGCTCCTGTGACAACTGTAAAGACCTATATCATTACAATAGAGATGCTAAACCTTTAGGCTAGTACAGCCAGTGAAGTATATAAAATATGGCATTTACAGCAGTATTCATTTTTAGGGTTTGGTTACTTTTCATAGCAATAAATCATGTGATGGTTATGTGATGGTTTTTAATGTATATACATCTGCTTAAGTGTATGATTCACCTTTTTGGCAAGAGGTAGCATCCTTGTTGCATTTACTGTGTCCCCCATTCTCAATTTCAAGGTTCCAGTCACATTGAATGTATATTAAAAGGACAAGCAAACAAAAAAATGAAAAAGAATGGTCATACATCTAGCTATATAGTCTATATATATATATATATATATATATATATATATTGTACAATGGTTAAAATTTTAATTTGTGTTTTTCCTATAATTCTTGAGTAGTTTGTGCTCTATGTATTGTTTTCCTGAAATACTATGCGATTAATGGAAATAGGAATGGGATGCAATTTTTAATGAGTGAATTATGTCCACATGCTTCTGGAATCTGACTTTTCTCTGGTTTCATGTCTAAGGGGCACATTTACTTACTCACGAACGGGCCGAATGCGTCCGATTGCGTTTTTTTCGTAATGATCGGTATTTGGCGATTTTTCGGAAAATTGTGGCGACTTTTTCGTAGCCATTCCGAATGTTGCGCAAAATGTTGCAAATTTTTCGTAGCGTTACTACTTGCGCGAAAAGTCGCGACTTTTTCGCAGCTTTCGTGCCGAGTACTAAAGATTCGGATTCATTCAAGCTTCAGTATGGTGACTTTTCTTGGGCCAGGTTGGAGCTGCAGGGTGCCATTGAGTCCTATGGGAGGCTTCCAAAATCATGCTAAGTCTGAAAGTTTCGCCTGCCGCTTACGAGCGCTCAATACGAAAAAGTCGCGACAAGATACGAGCGAATCGTAATGGCTACGAAAAACTCACGTTTTTTCGCGCAAATCGTATTGGTAACGAAAAAGTCGCGACAATTTCCGAAAAGTCGTAAAGGCGACGAAAAAATCGCAAAAAATACGAAAAAGTCGCAAAATGTTCGTTTTCCAATCGGAATTTTTCCAATTCGGATTCGTGGGTTAGTAAATGTGCCCCTAAGTGTATCAAAATAACATACCCTTGTGAGGAATGAGGCAAATGCATTTTTACCACAGCTTTATCTTTTATTTCCAAAAAAGGAGACATGTAATGTAATTTCTTCCATTCACAACTATGAGAATAGTATTTCAATTTATGATTGTATGAAACACATAACTTGAGACTCATGGCACACAGGACGTATTCATATTCAGCATATTCAGACACAGAAAAAGTGGCTAATGCAGATTTGCAGTAAATGGAATTTATAGAATTCAATGAATACGTATGACAGGCTGCTCTATCAAGGTGCTTCTCTGACACTGAAAAATGCCAGTGGATAATACACCCCTTGTGCCATGAGTATTATATGTAGAGTATAAAGGTTAATGGAAATACCTTTCTATTCTGTGTGTTTAAACTTGAAAACTTTTTATCATTTCAACAACATAGTACATTTTTGTATGATTTTAATGGAAAAATTTAAAATTCTTGAGTGGCCAAGCCAGTCACCTGATTCAAATCCAATTGAACATGCCTTCCATATGCTGAAGAGGAAACTTAAAGGGGCAAGCCCCCAGAACAAGCAGGAGTTGAAGGTGGCTGCAGTAGTGGCTTGGAAGAGCATCACCAGAGAAGATACTCAGCACCTGGTGAGGTCTATGAATAGCAGACTTGCAAGGGATATGCAACAAAGTACTAAACATAACTGCTTTAATATACCTACCATTACTTTGCCCCAAACATTATGGAGGGCACTATATTTAGAAATCCGGAAGTGACTACCCAACAGTGATGATTACATAATAGAGCTTTCCAAATTTGTGTTGCTACCACTGCTTACAAGAGACCAATATCCATTATATCTCATGCAATCAAAAATGAAACAAGAAAAAAAGGGAAGAAGGGAATCCTAGTAATCCAAAAACAGGCCATTCCAATAGTTAAAAAGAAAACACTTTATTATACACTCATCCCAAAAAAGCCTGATGCATTTCATGTCCGTCTGACATTTAATCATTGGCTGATTGAAGTGTCAATTGCAGGGACCCCGCATGAGCCCTAATTTGTCTGAAAAGGGCCATACTCTTATCGATGGATCTTTATTACAATAGATGTTTGCTAACTTAGGGAGAAAAAATTCAAAAATTCAGCTTGAGCAGAAAGTGGGTTTAGACTGATGTCCAATGGAGTGTTTCAGTTGCTCACAATAGATCTCTGCTATTGCAGGTGACTAACTACTCCCAAATGCCTTTATGCTGGCAACAATAGGAATTACCGGTGGAAAGGCCATATCGCTTCGGCAGTCAACTCCTGCAGGCAACTTTGCGCGTCTTGGGAAAATCTATGCAATACAAAGCACTTTCCATACAAAGCACTTTCCACCAGCCACTCCTAGGGGGACCATTTACTAAACAATTTTGAGATCATTTCGTATTTTTTCTAATTTATAGAACATTTCGGAATGTATGTGAAAAGTTTGTTAAAATTCAGTGAGTTTTTCATGGTTTTCATTAAATTTCCACAGTAAAAATGTACTTTGCACAAAGAATACGAACATTTCAGAGTTCGTTAACACTTTCCTCTGGACTATCTTTCGCCAGGTTTGATCTGTCGAGTGCCATTAAGTCCTATGGAAGGCTTCCAAAGCCAGACATGGAAGCCAGAAAGGTTTTCATGGCATAACAAACTTTTCGGCATGAAAATATTGTGACTTTCCCTTATTGTTGGTGGTGGAAAGGCATTTCAGAGCGGTTAGTTGCCTGTGATAGCAGAAACTGAACCGCTTCATTGGACATCAGTGTTTCACATTTGCTACTTTTCTAATCTGAATTGCAAGTTAATCCAACAAGGAGAAACAACCTTCTGCACCATCAGTATTCCCTTTTATTTATTTAAATGTGAACCCTTGTGCAACCTGCACGCGTCTAAGCAGTTCTGATCAAGACTGTACTGATTTCTATTCCGGCATACAGTTTCCTAACTTTACTAATCAGCACAGAAACGATCATACTTGTTTTAAATAAAAAAACTAATTTTAATATATCAAGGCTGGAGATTCCTGCAGTGCTATATTACCAACACGCTTTGCTGACTGAAAGTGTAGTTGAAATATACAATATGTGAAACATTTTTATTTGATTTCATATTGTTAGAATTTGTAGTACCTTCATAGGTTAGGACCTCTGTTAGCCATGCTATCATCCTGGAAGACTGGATACATAACATGAGACACTGGAAATAAACACCCTTACTAAATGACAGTAAATAACACATTATATATTCTAGGGCTGTAACTTGTCTGTGCTATTTTAAGTTTGTCTTAGAATAATTGCAGTGCTCATCAGCTTTAGTAATTACTGGGAAGAATGTTCATGTTAGAGTTCCGGTTTCTAAGGTAACAGAGTAACTGCAGTGGAGTTTTGAAAAAGGAATTCCCAGCAAGATTGACAAACAGAAGAAAGTATTTTATAAATACTGTGGTAATTATATAACTGAAATAATCTGAGTACTTTGTTTATTCTAGTACAATTTCTGTGAGAATTTATAATTTGCTCATAATATAATGGATATATGTACCCACCTTTCTTGTGCTTTTATGTTCTAATTGTATAATAATTGTATAATAATTCTTCCAAAATACATTAAGAACAAACATAAATTATGATACGCAAGTACTATGTTATTATCATCAGTATTGATTGACTGAAATAAAACATTTAACACTGGTCATGTGTAAATCTCTGGGCATAAGTAACACTTGTACCAGAAATGAGAACTTTATGAACTAAAAACCCCACTTAAATCTGTTTTCTCTTCAAGGTCCCTGGGGTTTGCAGTTTTGTTAGGTTATATAACCTTTTTGGGCCCTTTGGCTCTTGCCATTCTCCTTTTTGTGGTGTTCCTGCGGACTAGACAGCCAATATGAGACAGTAGTTTTGATGAAATATCTCCACCATATTCAGTGTTCCTTTTCAATCCTTCTCTCTAATCAAGATGGTTTTCTAAATTGATTTTTAAAAGTCCTTTTTAAGAATGAATTAATTCTGGATTTCACTATTAAATAAGAGTGGATTCATTTACAGTACTAACACTTTTTGTGTTCAATTATTGCCATTCATTTAAAGCTCAGACACTTCTATTCATTCATTAAGCACAAGTCCCTTGATTATTACAGTGGATATGTACACTGAGTAATATTGGTTTATTTATAAGCAGTAGCACTTTATAATTTTGGTAACTGTGGTTTGATCCATTACTGATCCATTAATGATCCATCACTTAAGCACAAAAGTCAATAATTTCACATAATTTTAAATGTATATTTTTTTATGGGGGATGAATTTATGTATTAAGTATGAATTTGAATAAGAACCTCCCTGTGATTTTAGTAATAGAAATTGAAAGTTTGATAAATAAATCCCCTTTTTATAAATGTTATTACTAAAGAGAATACCAATTAACCCAAGAAAGTAATTGAGTTATAGAGGATAACAGAATTAACACTTGAGATTTTAGGAATTAATGCGGGGAGGAAATGACCACATAACATATTATACAAACATAGTACAGGGTTCCATCCTCATTTCAGTGATAATACCATTTATGAAATATACAGAGTACAGAGTTTCATCCCTGTTTGCATACATAACTTATTAGCAAAATTATAGCATCTCATTATACAGCAGCACTATGCGATCTCAATTATAACAAATCCTTAAAGTTAAACAAACAAATACAGATTATAGTCCTTATTCAGTCCATTTGGATGCAGGGAATTTAATCTCTTAATCCACCATACCTCCCTCTGTTTAAGTCTCAATTCCCGGTCTCCCCACCTCTTCTGTGGGGGAACTCCCTCCAAAACGGTATACCTCAACTGTTTGGGGGTGTGGCCATGTTCTCTAAAATGTTTTGATAGTGGTAAAATATTATTCCCTACATTAATTGTGGATTTGTGTTGTGAAATTCGCGACTTCACCTTTTGAACTGTTTCTCCCACATATATCTTTTTACATGGACAGATAATGGCATAAACCACATATTGTGATAAACATGTGAAATGTCCCCTCAATGCAAATTTTTCACCTGTTGTGGGATGTTGAATTACCCTCCCCCGCATCACATATTTACATTGTTTACAATCTAGACAAGGGTACATTCCACTCTGGGAGTATCCAAATACCCCCTTGGTTTCCGTGCAGCCTCCCCTAGTAACAGAGGAGGTAACCAACTTAGAACCAATAGTCCTACCCTTTCTATAAGAAATAAGAGGGGGCAACATAAACTCTCCTATTTGTGGATAGGCACCTCGTAGGATATGCCAATGTTTACGCAGACTCATTGCTATCTGTTTACTATGGGCTATATATATATATATATATATATATAAAGCTTGTTAGTATTCGACCCTATTAGCCAGACAAAGAAGAGATTATAAAATTTTCTTTTCCAAAGGATTTAAAGGAGAAGGAAAGGCTAATAAAGAGTTAATATAAAGCTACAGGCATACCTTCAATTCTCTCAATAGTGCCCTTAAGTCTCCCCATATTTCTCCCGTTCAGATGATCAGAAGCCAACAGGAAGAAAAAACACTGAGCTGCGTAAATAAAGTTCCCATTTTTTGCAATTTACTGAGGGAGTTTTGTATTTCTGAGCTGGTATTTCACTGTCTTTTAACAATAAAGATAAACATTTTTTTAACCATTTCTGTATCTTTTCCTCCATATATTTGTAGACTTGAAATTGTGACATTTATATTGGTGAGGTATCCTGGGTCTTGCGAACATCATGAATCTGGAATATTAACAAATTACAGGACAGGACATCTGTATCAATGAAAATATTTCTATCTGGGATAAAAAGACCTGTTGTCCTACAGTGCTAAGTGCTTTTCTGAACAGAAAGGGATGCAGGAAGTGGACCAAATCAACATTATACAGGTATGGGATCCCTTATCCAGAAACCCGTTATCCAGAAAGCTCCAAATTACGGAAAGCCTGTCTCCCATAGTCTCCATTTTAATCAAATAATTCAGAATTTTAAAACTGATTTCCTTTTTCTCTGTAATAATATAACAGTACCTTGTACTTGATCCCAACTAAGATATAGATAATCTTGATTGGAATAAAAAAAATCCTGTTGGGTTTAACTAATGTTTTATTGATTTTTTAGTAGACTTAAGGTATGGAGATCCAAATTATGGAAAGACCCTTTATCCGGAATACTCTTGGTCCTGAGCATTCTGGATAACAGGTCCCATACCTGTACTAATTTTGAGGGACATTTTCAGTAAAATAGCACAAAATGTAACTTTTACAAGTACATTCCTTCTGCTTTGGAGGTGTAAAATGCAGTTGCAAAGACTTATTTTTGACACAATAGGGCTGATTCACTAAAGTGCGATAAAACGTGCGCTATTTATAGCGTGCATTAAAAATTTTATCGCATCTAAATTTTCGTGACTTATCACACGATTCACTATAAGCATACTTGCGCTAATTTACGCATGATATTGCATGCGTTATTTAACTCGCGAAGACTATTTTAGTGCGGTATTTGACAGTACATGCGCTAAATAACGCCCGCGTATAGTCGCCACATATAAATAGTAGCATATAAATAGTGCATATAACTTGTCGCCGCATATAACTTGTCGCCGCATATAAATAGTGTGTATAAATAGTAGCCACATATAAATGGTAGCATATAAATAGTAGATGCTTATAAATAGTAGCCGCTAGTGATGAGCAAATGTGTTCTGGTTATCTTTGGTTAAAAATTTGCAAATCTTTCAAAAGATCCATAAAACTGCAATAATGTTGTGCGGCCAAAAAAATTGTTGCCCACGACTATTATTTTTTGACGCCTGTGTCAGTTTTTGGATGTGCTGTGAATTTTTGCGTGGCGAATTTGCCACCCAAAAATTCACAGCACATCCAAAAATTTGCTGCGAATCCATGCCTGCCGAAACATTTAATCACTTGTAGCTGCATATAAATAGTTGTGCGAATAAACGCACGCCATGTTAGCCATACACACCAATACTTGCGGAAAATTACTGTATTAAAAATGACCATTTCGCCATTTTGGGGTTTTGACTTCTTCTGTTAGCTTTTTTGGCCACAGAACAGCTGCATATCATGCAAACTTTTCAAATTGTGTGAATGAGCTACACTTTATACTAAGGCACATTTATATAACTGCCATAATTAGATATTGAGGCTGCTATAGCACTGGGCAGGACAAAATCTCTTGTGTACAGACAACCACAATAGGTGGAGGTATCAGAATAGGCAATGACAGTCAAAACATAAAACATGAATATCCAGTTTACAATAGTGAAGATCAGAAACATCCATAGTATCGCTAACAATAAAAACGTGACACTTTGATAGTTCTACCCATCCTTAACTAGCTAGTCATAGGGGCTGATTTACTAATCCACGAATCCCGAATGGGAAAAAATCGGATTGGAAACGAACATTTTGCGACTTTTTCGTATTTTTTGCGATTTTTTCGTAGCCGTTACGACTTGCGCGAATTGCAGCGACTTTTTCATAGCCATTATGACTTTCGTGAATTGTCGCGACTTTTGCATAGCCATTATGACTTTCGTGAATTGTCGCGACTTTTGCATAGCCATTATGACTTTCGTGAATTGTCGCGACTTTTGCATAGCCATTATGACTTTCGTGAATTGTTGCGACTTTTGCATAGCCATTACGACTTTCGCGAATTGTCGTGCCTTTTTCGTATTGAGCGCTCGAAAAGTCGCAAAATACCGATCATTACGAAAAAAACGCATTCGGACACTTTTCGGACGTTCGTGGATTAGTAAATGTGCCCCATAGTTTTGAAAACTGGGTATTGGGCTTATATCACACAGGGTGCTTTTTAGCCCAGTGCATTTAGGCCTTTCATGGCTTCCTGTGGCACCCATCCACTTTAAGGGGAAATGCTTTTGAAGTACAGGTGTGAGTGCTTTTTGAGCTGGCATGGTTCACCAGAGCAGGCTTCTCACATCTATGTTTCAAGTAAATGGCATCCACAGTAGGTAATCATGGGCACTTAAACCACACCATGTGACAATAGACTTGGGCATAATTTAATAAATGCTCTTTTGCACATTTTACATTATGCTAAAGAGTTGCTATCCAGCAATTATTTTTACATATCTTATAGGAGCTTTTAAACATTTGAATATCTTAATTCTAGTAATTCACTATAGAGTAACCTTTAGGTTCTAGCTCTCAATGGTTCATTTAAGGGAAATGCCTCCTTTAGAGCATTATTTAACTTGAATGTTTTCCAATACTTTGGTCTGGAGAAACTTGTTTTTATTCTTCATATTGTTAGTTTGTTTAAAGCTTTGTTCCAAAGGCCGAGTAGTTTATTAATTTTAACAGCAATGACATTTACTTTATTTGTATAGCAAATTATGAAAGCATATGTATACAGGATATGTGGAGTCTCTTAATATTTGCAGATACAATAGAGACATACCTAGAGACATGCAGGCTAACTTTAGAGATGTAGTGTAAATATTTAGTAAGAAATGTACTATTTTACTTTGTTTCCATTAAATTACATTTTCAACACCAACCTTTTAAATTGTATTTATAAAATAGATTATTGTTTTGTTGTAAAGGGGGCTATTACGAAAATAAAAACATTCAAAATAAAATTAATTAGAAATTATAAGTGGGATCTGTTTCTGGAATGCTTGGGACCAGGGGTTTTTCAGATAAGAGTTTTTTCTGTAATTTAGATGTCCATACCTTAAGTCCACCAATGTGGATCTAAAGAGCTTAGTTGGGATCAAGTACAAGGTATTGGCTTATTTTTCCAGAGAAAAAGGAAATAATAAATAAAATTAATACTATTTGCATAAAAGACTGTATGGGAGATGGCCTTCCTGTAATTCGGAGCTTTCTGGATAATGGGAGTCTACATGAGGGATGCCATTTTTATACTTTTTATAATAATATGTACACTTTGGGGCCCATTCATTAAAGCACGATTGACCACGATTGAGAAAAATTCGTATTTTTTCTAACTTTTAGAACATTTAGTAATATCCACAATAATTATGTTAAAATTTCACAACTTTTTTATGGTACGTTCGTTATTCCTTGAAAAAGTTGCAACAACTGCAAAAAAATTTTTATTCATCCAATCAAAGCCAAAAAGGTTTTTGCGCCATTAATGATTGTTTGGATAGGACAATTTTGTAACTTACGGATTGCAACCACAATATTTTCGTACGACCAAGAGAAGAATTTTCTCGCAATTTTCGCATATCAGAAATGATTGTGGTTACTCCGAATCTTTTCCAATCGTGCCTTTAAGGGCTCTGGCACACGGGGGAGATTAGTCGCCCGCGACAAAACTCCCTGTTCGCGGGCGACTAATCTCCCCGAGTTGCCGTGAGTCGCCGGCGGGATGGCACACGCGGCAGCGCGAATTCCCGAAATCGCCGAAAAAGACTCGCGAGTCTTTTTGCTTCAGGCAAGACACAAATGCCTGCCTATACACTTTATGTGGCATTGGTGTCTAATTGCTGTCACATTCTTGGTGGCATTACCATTATAATCAAGTAGACTAAACAGGAGTTCTGCCCACATTTTAGGTATAACAATTCTTAAGTGTTGCAAATTTCTTTATATGTAACGATTCCTTATATGTATTGGGCTTTATGTATCCTTGCACTCCCCCCCTCTCCTCTGGCCATTTCTAGTACTGTGTCCTTGCAGCTGTTTATTATTTATTTTGATATTCACTCTGCCACCTCTGATTATATCACTTCCTGGTGCTGGGAGGAAGCAGCCATTTCTGTTGTAACAGTCACTTTGCTAGGGCTAGTGATATCAGCACCCATACTCATCTTGAAGCAGGCCTATCCAAGCATCATTGGATTGATTGCATTTTGTTTAATGCCTACTCATTATATGCTGTGTATTTTGCTGTTAAGTGCATTCTGGTTGAAGTTTGTGATTCACTATTTCTCCCTTAGCAGCCACCTGTTAGGCCCCACTAGGACTGTATAATGCATATCTGATGTTTATACAGTATATGCTTCTATTGTATCTTATCTTTATTTTACACACCCACAAAGTATTCCGATACCATTGTAATGTTTGTACCTACAGTTCTACCTTCTTTTGATTATCATCATTAAACAAGTTCAAAACTTATACAGTGTGGTGATTGAAGGGCAAGTAAACTGCCTGTTGATTCACTTCTCACAGTGATGGGAACAGAACACTTGTTTATATAGCAGATTGTAAATAATCCTTGTTTCCATTTGTAAAATATAGTATATTGATTTCAGCTGCAACTTTAAAACACATTGCAGCAAAACCACATATTTCTTATTGAGTAGCATTTGCTTACGTCAAAATAATCTTAATAGCATTTACTCCCTTAAATACATTTGCAGCCAAGGCAGCCTGTTTTTGAATTCTTGATTACATAAATTAATCCAGAGCGCAATACATACTCTTGTCTATTGATTTATCTGGTTTATCACCACTACTCATTTACCCTGCATAAGTGCCAAATGTAAAAATCTAACCTACATTATTTCAGCTGTGTACACTTGTCTCAAGGTGGCCATACACAGGCAGTTTTTAGCAGCCAATTTGGGTCCTTCAGACCTGACAGACATACCAGACTGATTTCTGACTGAAAATCAGGCATATGTTGATCAGGCATGTTTGATTTTCCCTTCAGATTGGGGGCCGCATCAGCTCATTGATGCAGTTCTCACTGTAACAGCTCCTATGCCCACCGCAAAATGATTGATTACTTCAATATCACCCACCTTTGGTGGGAATATCTGGGGGAAGATGCGCTTGTTTACAGCCTCGCCAAATGAGTAAATCTTATAGTGAATGGCCACCTTTAGTTACCACATCTTAAAACACACAGGGGCAGACTTTTAAAAATCAAACTGGGAAATATTAGGGATTCTTAAGAAACACATTTATTAAACGGGTTGTTAACTTTAAGTACACAGTTACACAGTCCCTCTTGTCCCTCAATCCAGCTTTCATATGAGGGGGTCACTCATTCCGGCAGACAACAACTATTGCTCTGTGAGGCTACAATTTTCAGGCCTTTCCTATTTACCTTCCAGTCCATTGAAAAAAATAAATGCAAATTCTCTCAGATTACCTTTGTCTGCATACTACTAACAGTTTGAAGGAGAACTGCTTTTTTTAAATCTTTCCCAACAATATTTGAAGAGGTGTCAAAAGGCCAGACAAATGTATATAAAGAGGAAAGGTTGGTTTTAACTCTAGATTAGTGACAGGAGGATTTTCAGAGTGATACTGACGTGTTCTTGTAAAATCTTTTTGGATATTGGGTTCTCAGTTGAATAAATACATAACTACTTGTGCAAATGAGTTCTGGCTTGAAACAGGCTGCCAAGTACAAGCGGTAATTCAAAGGTTTTGGTGACGTTCATGTGCACAGTTGTACACAGTTCATCAGATTAGCCTAAAATGATGCACTGCTGCTAGGAGCATGTAGGGGCACAACAACTTTTACTAATAGCATCAATGCACACTCGGTTTTCCATCCACTTCACACTTGAACTTGCATATGTAAATGCATCTCTAAAGTTCATTGTTTTATTATTATAATCAACAAAAACATTCTATAAATGTATCAGTGTTATTGACAATATTCATATATTATTAAGAATATCTTTTTTAATATGACATACTTTTACTTTTTTGCAGCAGACACACATCTAACATATTATTTAATATTTGCAATATGTTATTATATTATTTAATATATTATCTGTAATGCATTTTTCTTTTTCTGGACCCTTAATAAAATACTTGTTTAAAGGAGAAGGAAAGGCTAAGTCACTTGGGGTGCCAAAATGGATAATATGGATCTCCATACCTTAAGTCTACTAAAAAATCAATAAAACATTAATTAAACCCAATAGGATTGTTTTGCATCCAATAAGGATTATTTAGTTTATCTTAGTTGGGATCAAGTACAAGGTACTTTTTTATTACTACAGAGAAAAAGGAAATCAGCTTTAAAATCCTAAATTATTTGATTATAATGGAGTCTATGGGAGACAGGCTTTCCGTAATTTGGAGCTTTCTGGATAATGGGTTTCCGGATAAGGGATCCCATACCTGTGTATAGGACACTAAGGACTATATAAAGCATAAAATATGAATAGAATATAATACCTATATATTTATTTTAAATTTGCATGTCAGGAAAAGATGGATTTATAAAATAACTAGGATATCTCTGCCATAAAAGGATTTTATGACAATATATTATCAGCTGTTTGTTTTGTGACTCATTTTACATTACCAGAATATGTTTTACTACACACCCTTACTTTAAACTATTCTAGCTGTATTCATTCATTTTATTTGCTTTCTTAATGGCTCTTCTTTCCGGAGGTGTAACTAGACTTGGTAATGCAGGTATAGCATCCCTTATCTGGAATGCACGGGACCTGGTCTATTCCGGATAAGGAGTTTTCCGTAATTCGGAGCACTATTTACCAGTTTGTTTAAAAGCTGGGAAAAAAACACAGTACAACTATTTTGACAACAACAGCTTTTATTTGTATACTGTATAGCCCCTTCTGCAACACTCCTATTGCAAATGACCAGGGGTTTGGGCATAGTGATTGCAGAGTAGTTTCAGAATATCCTAAATTTTTCAGTGCCACCAAAAACACATTGAGAACCTAAACATTTTGACATAAGAATAATTAACAGTCATGGATGGTACTGCTGTCATTTCTGCACCAATATAAATAGGTATGTTTAACAACAGGGAAAAATATATTTGTCAGGCTGAGGAGTTGGGATCAATGTGAGGCAACAATTAAACATGGTAAGTGGGGGTGTTTCAGTTTTCAGTGCATAACCAGGGTCATTTACACCTACATGCCTCCATCCCTGCAAGCCCTTAGCTTGATTGAAAAGGTACCGGTACTCAGCTATGTTGTGTAAGGCTGGCTCACACACTTAAATTATCAGGGGGGAGAAGCAGAGACCAAAAGTCAGTCAACAAACAGTAAATTAAAAGCATCTTACAGGCGAGCGAGCAGGAGGCTGTAACCCTTGACCTGCAGCTCCGAAGCACAGCTTGGAAGACAGCTTCTTGTGGCAGAGGGGAACCGGAAGTCAGTGCATACCACAAGAAACTGGGGAATTTAACATCAGTAAAAGTTCTCTGCTTGTTCGCATCTTAAAAGGTTACTAAACATGCGATGGCTTAACTAATTAAAGGATTAAATGTCTGGATTTTGGAGCGGATTGCCGGATTTTTTTTTATTGAGAGACCAGATGCCGGATTTTGGAGCGGGCCCCCCAGAGTGCCGGTTTTTGGAGGGTGCCGGATATTGGGACACCGGATAAGGGGTCCAATACCTGTATGACTAAAATTCATGCAGGGCTCACAAACCTTAGTAAAGATGAACTGCTTTACAAACCTATACCTGTATATTACAGTATATTGTGCCTTAGGGAGGACTGGTCTGGGCCATCTGTAGTCCTTGATCCCCTGGCAGATATTAGGTCTGCTGCTTAAAATGTTATGATCCTGCCCCTTTCCAAGTACTTATAAAGGAGATGTTGGTCACAACTAACTTTCAGCTGCACAGCTACTGATGCCTTACTATTTCTCCATTAGGATCATGTCTTCAAGAGCTTGTTCTGTTCCTTCCTTTGAAAAGGATGCTTTTATATTGGTTCAGTAATCCTAAAAACACCAGCTATAGATTGGCTCAGCATGATGTTGGTCAGCACTGACTATATCAAGTTACATTGGTTATGTATCTCTGGGTTACTTTGTATAGGAGATCTTCATGTCTGTACTTGTGTTCTGAGGTCCAGTACCCTCCCCAGTGAGTGTCCCATTGGGGGGCAAATTGCCCCTTTGTGGGCATGGGATGGTGGCAGGACGCCAAGGGTTAAATTAAGTGGTTTACTCCTCCCCCCCATTCATTGTTTAGAAATAGTTTTTACTCCAGGGGCTAGTGTAAATTGACCAGCTGTTCCCACCCTATATCTCTGGTAAACAGAGTTTATAAATAGAGGAGGGTACCTGCTCTCCTTGTCAGTGCAGCTTGGGATCATTTCAGAGCAAGCACTCCACCCACCCTAGAGTTATTTAAATAAAATAGATTTAAAAAAAAAAGAAATGTCACAGCCAAAGTCATTAATAATCAGAATATTAATTAAAGGCTTCTCTTCTATTCACATTGATCTTTCAGGTTATGTACAGCTGTGGGATTGCTAATTATGGGACCTGTTATCCAGAAGGCTATAAAAATAATCCCAACTTTTTAAAATGTTTTCCTTTTTCCTCAATAGTAAATAAATAGTGCCTTGTATTTGATCTTAACTAAGCTCTTTTATCAGACAAAGTATGTTTATCCAAATTACAGAAAGATCCCAGGTCCCAGGCTTTCTGAATAATAGATCCTATATCCGTGTTATCTTAGGCTAATGTTACACCAAGTTGATTAATGTTTAAAACCGCCCATTCCACCTCACATAGACTTTTATAGAACTGTTACTACTGTTTCCTGGCAGAAATATGGTGGGTGAGAATCTACCTGGTGGATTACCCATAGTTCATTGAGTAGACATAACTCACTTTAATGTGAGTAAAGGGTTTAAGAGAAGTGTGCTGGACCAAGACAGATATTCAAGCTACTATTTATGTATTTATAATTCATTATTGTAAAATATAACAATCCTGCTCTCTGTGGGGAGAGACACCCAATCCCTAAATATAAGCAAAACAAAGCATATTAGTTGGTTGAAATATTGGTTGATATACATTTCAAATTAACTTGTACAATGCAACATGACATATGAGCATTCTGTAGGATAATACACGCAGCACGCTGCATGGCTGTCATGTCATATTTAGGTCAAAGTGTGGTGCTTACTCCTAATTATATGTAATATTTATTTAAATCTACTTACATAGGCTGGATTTGTTCACTGGCAACCCAAAACAATAGGTTTTATAGTGTATAATAATTGAATCTAAAT
The DNA here is from genome assembly GCF_000004195.4 of Xenopus tropicalis. NCBI lineage: Eukaryota > Metazoa > Chordata > Amphibia > Anura > Pipidae > Xenopus > Xenopus tropicalis. The sequence goes on along the minus strand of NC_030679.2, from coordinate 72,297,814 downwards.
TGCAGAGTTACACTTTAATCTGTTGAGCACAATGGGGGTAATTTACAATGTCTCCTGCAGTGTTCAAAGTTGAACAAAGGCAGCAATGCCTACTGCGAAGGGCATTGTGCAAATAGCTGCAGGTCTCTGCACTTTGTTTCAGAGCCTGTGGCTCCCTCTCCTAATACTGTTTTGTTTTTTTTAATTTAAATAAACTTGAAATGTTGCAAAACTTGGATGTTTGCTAATTTATTCAAACAAATCTAATATAAAAAAACTCAATCAAAATAAACAGTGTATTAAATTAATAATCTACTCATAATTTTCAGTGGGTCTACAAACTCAAAAGAATGACTTAAATTTTGCCTAGGACAACTTCCATTGACTTCTACATGAACTTGCAATCATTTAGATGCTTAATAAATATCAAGCATTTGGGTTTTAGAAGCCCTAATTCTAAGTTTTTGTGCAAAAAATTTGAATTCGAAGATTGAGAAATCAGCTCCTAAAGGTGTCTCCTTTTCAGATTTAGTCATTGGTTCCTGAGTGGACCTTGGTATATACACTGCATACCTAAGGGTCCAGAGACACTATGGGATCAAATGCTATTTATGTCTTTTTCATCAAATTTGAGTTCTGATGGGTAAAACTGATTTATATAGTTTAAATTGCTTTTAATCATAAAATAATAATTATTTACTTGTAATATTACTTTAAACTTATATATATATACAAATAACATGTATAGAGGAACAATTGCACCAAAAGCTCTAACTCCTGCATTATATGTTGCTAAATTCCAAGGCACAAAATATTTCAGGGTTTGTAGAGAGTGTTTCTAGATTTTCTGCAAATATAAGCAATGGATTTCATTCAGAGCTTCAGATGACTGAGCTGAAAGTGAACCAAAAGTGACAGACACAGCTCACTAGAGATAACATGCATTAAAGACAGGAAGCTAGTGAGACATGGCAAAGAGAAAATTAAATTTATCTGTCCACTAAAATGGCACATTTTTATCTTCTATCCAGTCTTGTTTATGCTCCAATATAATTAAGAATGGTATTACCAACTATGGTATATACTTTGTATATTGCTGTTTGTAAAACAAAATGCTCTAGGGCTATGGATAAATAGATTATAAATTATACTGTAATTCATCTGGCAATAAGAACTGTTTTTATACTCTTGATTGTAGTTCCTATTGATCTATGTTCTATTAATAGATAAAACTAATAAATAAGTTGTGTGCCTACATGTAGGAGTCACATACCAGCCAGTGGGAACTCAAAAATATTCCTCTCTGGGATTCTTTCTTAAAAAAGAAAGTTTGGAGGTATGAAGGTGGATGTTAGAATTAATAAATGCTTCATTCTGCTTGTAGAGAAAGAATGGGTAAAGATCCCTATCATCTCTCTAATACTTGGAATTTTTAAGATTTTCAGTAGGCTTAATTTAGAAAAACCAAGACCTGTGAGACGAAGGCAATAGATACAACTAAGATATCTTGATTGAGGTATAGATTTTGCACATATGATTGGCTGGCTCCAATGATGTGGAAAAATACAATTGTATTACATCTTTAATTTGGGGTTATGTGCAAATATAACAAATGCAGAATATTTACACATTTTGAAGTAATAAATCTTATGGCAAAGGATTTTTTTAATGAAGAGTCAGAGCTATGTGCATAGATAGAGTGAGAATTTACTCCTCTCGGCAGCATGCCGAGTGAGCACAGTACACCCTTATTCTACTTTCTAAGCTCCTGGTATGGAGACACCAATTCATATTCTTTTTATGTTTTTCTAGTGAAGTCTAGTGCAGCTACAGTTTTCTGAAGTTCTTTTCTTCTCCTGTTGACTTAGGGGTATATTTATCATGCTGTGTAAAAAGTAAAGTAAAACTTTACCGGTGATGTTGCTCATAGCAGCCAATCAGATGCTTTGGTTTTCTAACTGTTGAAATGTAATTGCTGATTGGTTGCCCCGGGCAACATCACCAGTAATGCTTCACTCCACTTTTTACACAGCATGATACATATACTCCTTAGAGTTCCCATTCTCTTCCTCCTCTACAGTTTCACTGGTTTCTTTCTCAGTTTCCCTTAATACAGGACAGTACTTTATGAGAATTTATTTTCATTCTCTTCCTAGTCTATTTCACTCTTTTCTTCATCAGTTTTCTCTTCATTAATCTCTTCTTACTTTGTCAGTCTCTTCATCATTCTATTTGATAGTTTGCTCTTCAGCATTAGATAAGGTTTTGTTCTCAATTTAAGACTAGGGGGCACATTTATCAATGTACGATTTAGTCTGAATACAAAAAATGTGTATGTTTTCTAAGTTTTAGAACTGTCCCTATTTTCTACGATATTTTTGTTAATTTGCACAACTTTTTTGTACCTCATGCGACAATTTGTGCAACAAAATCATACTTGAGTACAAAAGTTTTGGAATTTATTAAAGCATCAGTATCGTGACTTTCTGTTAGCCAGGTAGGAGCTACAGAGTGCCATTAAGTCCTTTGGAAAGCTTCCCACGTCATGCATTGAAATGTCAAAGTCAGAAAGGGTTTTTGCGCCTTTTACGATTGTCGGGATACGAAAATTTTGTGACTATCAGATGGCCATATGCAAACGATCATTTCAATACGAAAATTTCAGAACATTTTGATCGTAAGTACGAAATTTTTGTTTTCAAACGATTCTTTTTGTTTGAATAAGAAAATTTTGTACTTACAATTTAAAAGTTCCAAAATTTTTGTATTGAAACGATCGTTTGCGTATGGCGATCCGATAGTGATATTTGCGATCATCAGAAATGATCAGAGTTTGTGATTCAGATTCGTACATTAGTGAATCAGCCCCTAGGTGTACTACATAAGCAAAATAATAGCATAGTTTTATTATCTTATCGGATTTTCTGGTGAACAATTGGTTTATAACAAAAAAAAGCATAATAAATATATCCATATTTATGTTTTATTCATGTCTCAAACATTTTTCAGTGCAGTGTTAAAAAGCAGATGCCATGATACCTTGTACACATTAATGAAAAAATTAAATAAGGCTGTTAGTATTCATTTTTTAGTTACATTTATTATTGAACTTCACATGCTTTATCAGCCATTTTGGACCAAGCACTACATCCCCTCTATTTGCATCCCTGCTAGATGGAAATGTATGCAAAGCAAAATTTAGGAAACTAATAGGAAAAGAAATTCTGGCTTATATACCTTGCTTTTTGGAAGCTCACGTCTGGGTTTCTATGTCCCCATATGGAACTCCTCAGTTTTTAATACAGATAAGTGTAAAAATAGAATAAATTTACACTTAATGGAGACTTTCTTAATGGGGCACTATTATTTAAATATTGTTTTTGCATATATGCCCTTTAAATGATCTGTAATAGTTTGAAAAACAGAAGCATTGGGGGAAAGTGATTCATCTAAGTTCTAAAAATATATACAGGTAATTTTGTGCTTGGCTTACATTCCAACTCCTGACATGATTGAAGTTATCACAAAAAATTGTTCAATAACCATCACTGCTATAACTGCTGCCTTCTCAATAGAATCACTGCTGTTTGTAACTGTTGGCTCTGTACTAGTCATTGCTGTGGTTAGAGTGGTTTCTCCTTTTTTAGCTTTCTTGGTCCAAAATGCACATGACTAAGCTGTAAAAATTAAAAAAAAACATATGGGTAAAAAGTGCAAATGGCATTAAATGAAATATAACAAGCAGTAATTGTATTGCCCATACAAGAGTAGGCACCATAAACATTGAACACTAAAGTTCCACATTTTAATGAGATTTTTTAAGCCACATATTAAAAACAGCAAACTCCCCATTTCATCTCTTTTAAAATATGATGTTGCAAAGACTCACAATAAGTTTTGTGTTTATCCAAAATCTTGATTTTGAAGCGGACATATACAGAGCCTCATTCACCAACGTCAAACATTCAAGTTCCACTGCCCGTGATTTCAGTGGAATTGATGATCACTGTACAGTTTTCACTTACTTGGCACCAGAGATACAAAAAGCTGGTACTTCTTACTGCTTTTAGGGAAGAAACTTTTTACCGTTTTAATTAAAGTATAAACCACTCCCTGGTTGCTAAGATATTTTAAACCCTAGCAACTAGATAAGTGCTGAAATTCAAACTGGAGATCTGCTGAACTAAAAGCAAGATAAATAAAAAAATCACACAAAAAATAAAGACCAATTGTAAACTAGAAAAGGAAGTTTGAGAACAAACTTCATGTTGGCTTGAAAAACGTGAGTCACTGAATGACATCTGATCTGTTGTTGGCTCCGCCCACTGTTTCTAACCTTGGACCACAGTTATATAGTAAAAACCACTGTGCAAAGTTTGGGGATCCTGGTTTTAATAGTGTCTGAATGGCAGCAATTTAAATTTCCCAAATGAAAGTCAACAAGTGACATCTGATTGGTGGTTGGTGGCTCCGCCCACTTTTTCTAACCTGGAATTGTAGTTACCCAGTGACTTTGCTAAGTTTAGGAACCCTAGGATTAATAGTTAAAATACGACATAATTTTAAATTTAAGCCAATAAAAGTCAATAGGTAAATTGTGATTGGTAGTTGGTGGGCTTTTCTAACCTTGAGTTGAAGTCACCCAGTGACAAATAGTGGACAATCTGTCATAAATAGTGTGAGAATGGCAGCATTTTAAATTTAAACCAATAAAATTCAATGGATGAAATCTGATTGGCTGTTAGTGGGCCAACCCACTTTTCCTATTTTTGAACTACACCCCCCCCCCCCCCCAGTGACCAACTTTGCAAAGTTTGGGGACTCAGGCATAAAAATTGTGGGACTGACAGCATTTTACATTTCACCATTGAAAGTAAATGCGTGAAATGTGTGTTGATGGCTCAGCACACTTTTTCTAACTTTGAACGGCAAATACCCAGTGACTAACTTTGGAAAGTTTAACAACCCTGGAATGAATACTTAAATAATGGCATCAGTTTAAATATAAACCATTGAAATTTAATGGGTGGTAATGGATTGGCTGGTGGTGAATCAGCCCATTTTTTCTAACCCTGAATACGTAGTCAGCCAGTGACTATGCAATGTTTGGGTACCTTGACATAAATAGTGTGAGAAAGGCAGCATTTTAAATTATAACCAAAAAAATTCAATAGGTGAACTTGCTGTTGGTGGCTCCACCCACTTTTAAAAACATAAAAATGCAGTCCCCTAGTGACCCTGGTGTTAATACTGTGAGAATGGCATCAGGGTGAATTCCCCCATTGAAAATCAAAACTTAAAATCTGATTGGCTGTTGGTGGCTCCACCCACTTTTTCTAACTCTGAACCGCAGTTACTTGGTGACTAGTTCTGCAAAGTTTGGGGACCTTAGTATTAATATTTAAAAAAATGGCAACAGTTTAAATTTAAACGTATGAGGTATATAGGGGACCTCTGATTGGCTGTTGTTGGCCCTGCCCACTTTTCTAAACTTGGAACGTAGTCACCCAGAGACAAACTGTGCAAAATTCTCATTAAACACATGAGAATGGCAGTAGTTAAAATTTGCCCACTGAAAACAATTAAAGAAATGTGATTGGGTTTTTGTGGCCCCGCCCACTTTTTCTAACCTTGAGTACGTAGTCACCCAGTGACTGACTGTGCAAAGTTTGGGAACCCTGGCATCAAACCAATAAAATTCAATAGGTGAAACCTGATGGTGGCTCTGGCCACTTTTTCAAAACTAAAACAGCAGTCCCCTAGTGACCAACTGTGAAAAGTTTGGGGATCCGGTGCTATTACTGTGAGAATGGCAGCAGGTCGAATTTCCGCCAAGTCAATAGGTAAAACCTAATTGGCTGTTCACAGCTCCACCCACGTTTGTGCATCCAACAATCATCATATTTTCATTCAGGCTGACCCCATGACTATGTGATACAAGTTTGGTGAGTGGGGCTTCAAAGCTGTAAGATTGGCAGCAGTTTCAATTTCCCCATTAAAATCAATGGGTAAAATTTGATTGACTGTTGTTGACCCCTCCCACCTTGGGTCATCCAAGAAATGTTGCTGTTTCATTTGGGGTGACCCCATGATTACGTTATTCAAGTTTGGGGGGTGTCGCTTCAAAGCTGCAAGTGTGGCAGCAGTTTGAAAATCTTCCCTGTCAAAGTCAATGGGAAAATTGGGGGGTTCGGAGCGGCGCCACAAAAAGACGGGGTCTGGATCACTTAGAGAAGCACAAGCAACCTGCTCCGGTATAGGGCGAAGAAGTGTGGAGAGTTCGGGTGTTGTACCCATAAAACTGCAGCGTTTAGAAAATGGGGGGGCAGCTAAGAAGAAGAAAAAGCTGAAGAATAAGCTCAGTCGAAGAACAGTATGTTGGGTTTTTCAAGGCCATCTCCTATAAGACTCCATCAAATAATGCTAATTTTTAAATTTATTTTCTTTGTCTCTGTAATAATAAAACAGTACTGTAGGTTGTACTTGATCCTAATTAAGCTGCATGAACCCATTCTGGTAGCAAAACCAGATAATAGATCATATACCTTTATATTATATTTAGAGATAAATACATCATAGGAGACAGGCATGCATATTCTGTCTCTCTTACTCTTTGTATATGCACTGATATACATAAAAACAGGTCCACGTGAAATGCAAACGGAATATTTACAAACTTTAGTTAAAGACATAATACAAGGCCACGTGCACATGATGGATTCACAGACGGCTCACAATACATTCATGGTTTATGACCCATACCTGAAAGAATTAAGGATAATGACGTGCAAAGCTTTTCTTTCCATTCAGCCACTACGCAGTTCATGGCATTTAACATGCAAAGTGTCTTGCTTGTTTTTCTGAAGGTAACATCTAGCTTTAACTCTTTACTGCTTACACATTCTCCATACAACTCTATGGGGTGAATAACAGGTTTAACACCTGTATCTAATCTTAAATATTAGCTATGTACATTTTACCAGCAATATATAGTTCTTTCAAGACTAGCCTTGTAGATTGAAGTCTAAGCATATTGTTGTTACAAGACTTATACAAAACCATAGTATAAAAAAATGTTAACAGAATTGTTGGTGGCTTGGTGGGTTTTATTACAATAGCTTTTTATAATAGGGCTCATACATCTGCAAGTGCAGTGGGCAGTTTGCATGTTTCCCTGCAGTGAGTTGCACGTTAAACTACTTTCATTAAAGGTATTTGCGACAAAACACACTCTTCTGGTTATTGAAATAATAATAGATAAATACATAGTATAACAATAAATGCAAATAAATACAAGGTATTTTTCAAAAAGTTAAGAATCAAAGAGACAAGAAGATAGAGGTCCCTGCCCCATAGAGCTTACAATCAACATGGGAGGCTAATTTACAGACACAAATAGGAGGATAAGAGTGCTGCAGGTTACAGTGGGCAACACTGCAATATAAAGGCTAGTTCCAGATCAGGGGCTATGCGAGTGCTCCAATAGGTAGTCTTTAAGTTTAGTTTTAAAAAGACTGAAGGAGGATTCTCTCTGGAGGAAATCAGTGAGGGCATTCCAAATGTAGGGAGCATTTTCCTGTCTTCTGGTGTGAATCTGGTGCTGCTGTGCCTATTGACATGGGAACCCTAGAGCTACCTCCAGCTCCTGACCCGGTAGTAGTTCCAGGGTTGCCTAAGTGCCCTGCATCAATAGGCGCAGTACCAAAAAAATAGGGTGCATATGTCACTCGCATGCCAACCACCAGAAATGACACCAGGCAGACTTAGAAAATATTTGGAGCAACAGCACCAAATTTGCAACGAGGCATATACATAGCTGTATCCATTTTGGTGAATCAGGCGCATCTGCAGAGCATATAGCACAATTGCATCAAGAGATTCGCCCGTTTGTGTCCGCAATAACATTAGGATTCTTGGAAAAACAGTGCATTGAGGGAAAAACATGCCAATTGTGCTTAGAAATTGCATTTTGCACACTGCCTCTAGGTAAGTAAATGCTCCCTATTTTCTAGCTTTTTCATCACCGTGATTTTATGAAAAAAAGATACTTAAAATGAAAAATGTATGTTCATTTCCAAATGGAATATAAATAAATGTTATTGTGTAAATAAGCAGTTCCTAAATAGTGAATGTAATTTTATTAAAAGCATTATAAAGTAGCCTGAAATGCTTCTCTTAAGCTTCTACCCATGTCATACAAAGTTGTAAATAGCAGAGAGCCATCTGCTATTCTAATTAAGTTATCTGACTTCCAGACCACTTCTAATTGTTTCTGGATAGGTCTGCAAGTACAGCATGATCCTCACCAATACTGCAGAAATGTATTTCATTTTCTTTTAAAATGACAGTGATATATTAGATCAGTAATCTGCCTGTGCTCAAGGAGGAAACCTTCCATTAAACAATAGCATTTCAATGTTACAAAAAAAAAGTAAACATTTTAAATTCAAGCTTCTTTGTATATACTGAATTAAGAAAAAGATACATGTATGTATATATATATAATATGTGATGTATTATATTTTAACTACCACTATAAAGAGAAAGATTTTAAGATCTATTTTTTCTTTATAAGCCTTGCAGTTGATTTAGTTATTATATAAAGAGATACAGGACTATAGCATAAGAACAATGTCACTCTGTGTAGAGGGCTGTACTTCATCTTATAATCTATAGAATCAATTCCCTATTTGTTTGAATGTGCTACTAGCATTCCCTTTGGATGTTGAAGAGTATATATACTGTACATTTAAAAAGTATACAGGATTGATATACTAAATGTCTTAAGATAAAGATTCATCCACATGGAAAATATTCATCCAGTTTTTTTAATCCCTGTGTGTCCTTTGCATTACAAATTTGATAGGGCTGTCCAACAGAAGGCCCCCCCAGTTTGGGCACATCCATGTGTGGGCATGCAAATGGTGCCCGCTTGCATCCAGACAGAAGTATTAAGTTGAACAGCACTGTATGGTGCTCAGTACAACTCAGCAGCAGCTCTAGGTACTAATACCCCAAAGAAATAAATGTATGGCTGTCCAAGGCAACTTTCAGATGACTGAACAAACTCCTAAGCTTTAATAAATTTCTCATAAATTCATTAAAAACTGTTCTGATTTTCAGGGACATTTTTCTGACACTCAGGACGTGTTTCATAAACTAGAAGACTCAGATTGGTGAGAATCCTTTTGGGTTTTGCAGTTTTATCTTTTGTTTATGTGTCCTTTTTTGTTATTTTTTAATTTTATTTAAGTGATGGTAAATAAAATGTAAATGTATATATATATATATATATATATATGTTTTTACTGAAATGCAATAGTTTGGATTAGTTTGTATTTATTTATATAATTCTCTCTTTCCTGGGGTCCAAAGATACATATAATAAAAACAAAACCTAAATAATTTAGTAATGTAAACTTATAGCATATTGCCACATGTAGAAGACACCATTAGTTGCTTTGACAAAATGAATAGTATATATAATACCAGAAGAAATAGTTCCAGCAACCGGTCTCCAAATATAACTGACCCATGAATATGATAGAGTTCTTATACTGTAAATCATACCAAGAACATTTTGAGCAGGTTTTATATATATATGCGTTAGTTAATACATTGCTCGTGTTATTGGTTAGCTGGACTTGCATACTGCTAAAGCATTAGGGCACCTTTGATGTAATACAAATGTAAGGAATGAAGACAGTTGTTTCTATGCTGAACTTTACCTATTATCTTATGGGTTGATGAATCAGCTGACATCTTGGCTGTTTTGTGTATCTTTGAAGTTGCATGTTTTTAGCTTAACATTAGCAGGTAGAATTGATCGTATTATGCAGCACTTATTTCATGCAATGCTTTCAGATACCCTGAAGCAAAATGCTCCCAGTGCTGTTACAGTGCCAGAAGTAAATTTTAGCTCTCTGGGACTTTTTATGTTTTTCTGCCTTTTTCAGCCTTAGGCTAGAAAGTAATCAATAACTATTTTGGCACATTCATATTGGCCTTTTTCTGTTTTTGAAACAGCACATTTGCAGAGCATTAAGTAGTATTAAATGCAGACTGCATAAAGGAAGTGTTTAAAATTTCACAAAACAGTTAATACATTTAACCTGTGAAAAATGCTTGTTTTTTTTTTTACGGTATACAGTATGGCACTTTGCAAGCAACACGTGAGTCAGGTCAGTCATGAAAGTCCTGAACAAAGGTAAAAACATAACAGTAAAAGACTGGTGGCATGTACTGGGCCTATAACAAGGAGTAATGTATGTTTACTGAGAAGTATTGTTACCTCTTTTTACTATGTCTAATTAATAGTTTGCAGAATGAAAGCTTTATTATTTTTTTAGTGATCTATTCATTTATTTAGCACATAGGCCTTGTTTACTAAGAGAGGACACAGGGCAAGAGACAAAAATCTGTACATATGCAGTGTTTTTCCCAGAATTCTAGCTTCATTTGCATAGTTTACTTTTACCTGTAAACTACTATGCAAATTTCATGTTCGTAAACATAAAAGCTCTTAGGAAGTAAAGTTCCTGATGTGTGACCATGATGTTATTGGTACTATTGCCCTTGGTAGTTTGATGAATTATTGGGCTTTTTCCCCCTATTCCTGTACAATACACAAGTGGCAGCACTGTAAGCAAATTGACAAAAAAAACCAAAACAATTTTTAATCTAAAAGCAACTCATAGTTTTGCATATATTGGTCACAAAAATCTCAGAACTACTAAGATGTTTGAGGTATAGGAGATGCTACAAAAATAATAGGTAAAGGGTGCTACAATGTAGTTAATGCACTCAATTATAACATTATGTAATCATATGTCAGTCTGAAAATTGTGAGGCATATTTACTCATTTTCGAGGTTGTGGGGGGAAAAAATGTACGCACCAAAAAACAAATAAACTCTAACTTATTAAAGAAGAACTACACTCCCTCAGGCCAGTTAAGGGGTTTCAACCTGGGGAAGGTGTAGTTCTCCTGTAAAGAAAAACACAACAGAATTTCCCCACGTGTGCTTTTTTGCAGAAAAAAGGTTGCATGCCAGCGAGAATCTTTCCATTCACTTTCAGTAAGGCTAAAAAAACTGGGCAATGTTTTCATGAAATGGGAAAATAAATAAATAAAGTAGTTAGAGACAATTCCCCTTGACTTCTATTGAACCTCCTCAGCTTTTACAAGCTGAGGTTTTTAAATAAGACTATTCAAGGTTCTGAAGAATATTCTCGAGTATATTTGTATTCTCCACATTTATTTTGAATTGTGAAAAAACTGCTAACTTGAAATTTGACAAATTGGACCCTTTATGTCATCTATCATGTAAAATGTCATTGTTTGGCTCCACACCATCATTTTATAAAGATCCCACTCTGTGTTCATTGATTCTTAATTACCAGTAATATCCAATAACCCTCAGACACCGATTTAATATTGCTCAAGCATTTCAGCTCAAGCAATCATAAAGGAAACCCTGCGTGAGTTAAGCATTTCAAGCAGAGTTTCTGGGGAAAAAAACCTTTATAATGTGAGGTATTTTTTACCTGAGCAGGCTTTCATAAATAAATACGATTTGCAGCTTTTAGGAGCTTTTAGGCTCAACCAATCATAAATTCACCCCCTAAGTTTCATGACAGGATATCAAATGTCATCTGATAGGCAACAAAGGGCAAGAAACAATATCATGAAAATGGTGAATGCATGAACTTGGAACAATCATCCCATAAAAATATGGGCACACTAGGAGATGTAAAACATGTTTTATTTAGATTATAATATCCCTCAGCAAATAAAAAACAGTTCCAGGAATGAGTCCCTGTTTTTTATCAATTTCTAGGAATACTGCTGTTTCATATGATTTTCCTAGCACTGAAGACACACAACCTAGTAAGATGTGTATGTGCTATTTAAAAGACAAAATTGTGATACATTTACTTTAAAAACCTTTACAGATATGAGCAAGCCTTTTACCAAGGAAAAAATCATTTGAGAAAGGTTAAGATTACCTAATAAGCATATCTGCTCTGTCAGCTAATAACACATGAAATGGAATGATCAATAACTCTATTTAAAGCTTTAGTGCACAAGAGTATTTTTAGGCACAATCAGTATTCAGCTCAGGGTTACCTTACCTTACCTTGAAAAGTTTATTTCTTGGGAAAAAAAGCTACATTCAAACTCATAAATATCACATTTGAAACAACTGCACTAAAATGCCAATTAATGTCACTGAATCTTTTTTCTGCAGGTTTTAGATGAAAAGTAATTCCTAACCCGTTTAAGGCTTTAGTGCACACTACTAAATCCCTATTTAGTAGTGTGTCTGTTATGTGACTACAAAATATTTTATTTATTATTAATCTAAACAATGCTTCATATGTTATGGTGTTGAGCTTGTGGTCAGCAGCTGTTGGTAAAGTACAAATATCAGTGATCAGCACTTAATTTTTTTCCCTTTTTCTTAAATGTGTTTTTAATGATCATCTGATATGAACAGCAGGGCTTCTTCATAAGATATATGGCAAATTTCCCAGCATGTAACACATTTTCATGCAATTTGTAATGTGCATTTTCTATGGTTGCTTGTTTTTGGCTTAAGTCCTACATTTGCAAATCATTACATTAAGAGGTATATTTATCATGCTGTGTAAAAATGGAGTAAACATTACCGGTGATGTTGCTCGGCAGCCAATCAGATGCTTTGCTTTGGTTTTCTAACTGTTGAAATCTAATTGCTGATTTGTTGCCCAGGGCAACCAGTAATGCTTCACTCCGCTTTTTGCACAGCATAATAAATATACCCCTATGTGTATGTGTGGGTGGCAGTGGGGAAAACTATAGAAGATTAAGGCTTCCACTAAAATGCAGATGAGACTTTAATATTCCAGCACCATACTGAAATATGTTTGCTTGCATTTTCTTTTGGGGCTTTAATAAAACCAGCTTTAAAGTTTATTATTGTCTAAATGTATTGGGTTTCTTTTTATAATCCATTGCCTGTATTTACTTATCATTAATATATCTTACATGTGTACAATACTATTACTATTACTATTTGGCATTAACATTATCTGTGTGCTGATTATTCTGATTATGTTTTAATCAGTGGCATTCAGAAATTATTTGGCAGAGAAGACATTTTCCATGTATAGCCTATCTCATGAGAATTTTCCCACCTGGATCTACAAGGTTCTTAAAGTTTTTCCATTATTTAACTTTCCAGGCACCTCTAAAAGGGCAGTTACTTTCAACTCAGCCCCTACTCTTTGACCTAATGTAGCAGACAAATATAGGCACATTTGTTTTGCACAAGTCTGCAGACCTGTGTTTATGTAATGTATTATTTATTCTGTCTGTAATAAACATGTTTCATATTTCTAGTTGTGTAATTCATCTCTAAATCTTAAGCTTGATATATCCTCATGTGTTTGATTTTAGCTATTACAGATTTTTTAACATATGGTACTTGTTCTTTGAAACTATAGTGTATTGTGATATTTCATTATTGCAATGTTTGTTGCAACTGTCTGTACCATTACTGTAAAAATCTACACTATACATACATGCAATACTGGTAACCTGCCTCTAGTTTAAGGAATTAACTTTTTTGCTTCTGTCTTGTGTATGTTTTTGAACAGTTTATTTGTGTGTGCCTTTGTGTGTGTGCCTGTTCTGCTATATTTGTATTTAGTCTGGCTATATGTATTTGCCCAGACAGTAGCTTGGCCCTGCTGGATGACAAGGACTGGGATAATTTAGTTGCTTTCATTGCCCCCTTATTTATGCAGTTTAATGTTGCTAAAGTAAAGTGACAGCTAGAGTGAAATTGATTTTTTGGGTAAAGGAATATAGATCTTTTGTGGCGAATAAAGCTAATGGAAATGGGAATACCAAGGCTATGAAAAAAAATTACAAATGTACCCCGGGTGAACTCCCTTCCCAAATATCAATCACCTTGTTTCCCTGATCATTTTTTTTTAGGGTGACAGTACCTGAAGAGATAAAGTAAAAGTGTACTATAATACAGAGTTTTAACTTTTGACTGATTTGACTGATCCATGATCTATGCTAAATGTGTTGTTAGGAACCCTGTCTAGTGCAGCCCAGAGCATGTACAGCCTTTTCCTTATTTCTGACCATTGTTCCTTACTTTTGGATCCTGCTTCTTATGTGCTCATGTCCCTCATGTGCAGCGCTTGTGTATGACCCTGATATTCTCTTGTTTGATCAACTCAGTATTCGTGTTACCTTTGCAGCAAACTTGCAAGATAAAGGTAAACTTCAGTGGTGTCATTTTGGGGGTGCAGGGCCCCGCAAAAGTTAAATTTTCTAGGGCCCCCCTACATGAAATCATGAGTGACCAACAATAAGCACAAAATTGCGTTTGCCCTTAATTTTGTGTGCATCATGTGTAATCTGCAACCCCCTCCCTTTGCTGTCCCCTGTTACCCTCAGCCCCCCCTTCCCCTCACATCATCTGACCCCTCTATAGTTACGCCACTGTAGGACTCCGCTTTTTACCCTTTACCTACAAGTTTATATTGGAGCAATCAGTGACTCGCCTGCTATTGATTCTCTATTCTCCTTACTAGTGTTTCTCAGTTCTTACGTACAGTGTTTTTCCTGCATTCCCCTTTGGTGGATTAATGCAGCATATTCTTTTGAATGGCTTTGTACTCACTTTGGCCCAGGGACTCCCCAAATGCAGGTAGAAGACATCAAGTTGCCTACTGCACTTTTTTCAATGGTTTTAATTTTCTAAATTTAGATATAATGTTAGTTGCAGTCAAGCAATTTGTAAATGCAAGATAAATAATGCAAAACTATAGAATGTATTATAATGGCTCCACAGATCTATTGAAGTTTAGCTTATGTCTCCTCCCACATGCTCTAATAATGAATGATTACAGTAAGTGAGAACAAAAATTTCACTGGCATTCAATTATGATGGTGTCATCAGCACTAACATCTAACAAAGCTATATGATGAGTTTGTTTTGTAATTACTACCTTTGCACCTGCAGTATTTCCCATGTATGTGGTGAAAGGTATTTTCCCTTATTCTAGCCCACCGGTGTTGAATGTTTTACTTCTTTTGTGCCAGTGTTTTCTGTAAAGGCATTATCCATTATCAACAATGGGTCCAATGGATATATTTTAAGCCATGACAATTATTAACCAAGCTAATTATGTGGCCATGTCATTCTTACCCAAGGACAGCCCTGTTATATAAAGCAATTCAAGGTCCTTGTTTAAATTAAAATCTGCTAACTGAACACACATAAGACTGAAAATACATAAATCAGATCACAGCGGCATTGGTTATTAATATCATGAATGATGGTAAATTACATTTATGTGGAAAATCACTGGGGACAAAGGCAATATGGACAGAGGCAATGCAAATATCATCTAAAAAATTCTAATAAATTACACATTTGTTAAATAGGTTTTCAGTTGATCCCTGATACTATATGAAATAGCATTTCTGTATGCAAGTCTTATTCATTTAGTTTTACAAATGAATATTTAGAAATGGCAATGTTAAACTAGGTTCTATATACTGTATATATATATATTAAGATGTTTGTTAAAAGGGCAGTTTATTTGTGGGTACTTTAGGGTGAAATAAAAGGAAAAGAATCTCCATGGAAATACAGTAGCAGAGACCAAAGTTATATCTTACTTTTCGGATACCAGCAACTGCTGAGATCTGTATGTGTACTGCTAGAATAGTATTGCCGTTTTTTCTGTACTGCTGAAATACTATAGCCTCTGGCATGAGCGCTGGGCCAAGATGTCCAGGGTCTCCAGGCAACCCAACTGGCCACCTTGCCTACCCAGGTAAACAATGAGTGGCTGGGGTGGAAAGGTTATGGGCTAGGGGTAGGCAACAAAAGAGGTACATGCCTAGCTCCCCCCCAACACTGCACCCTAAGCATGTGCCTCTTCTGCCTACCCCTACTTCTGACTCTGGCTGGGATTCTTTGGCAATTGTAACTGTACTTATGGGACATTGTAGGCTTGTATACTGCAGGCGTAGTATTGGGGTTGCTGGTACATTTTACTGTGCCTCTATATCTTTATTGCTAGGAAACTGGGAGCTCCAATTTTGTTAGTACATAAGATCTATTATCCGCTATAAAGGATCTTTCCATAATTTGGATCTGCATACCTTTAGGGGCAGATTTATCAAAATAAGAGTTTAGAGCTTACCCATGTTCTATTTATTCCTATGAGATTTTTAGAAACATATTTATCAAATGGTGAGTTCTAACTTTTTACCCATTGATAAATGCACTTCTAAAAATCCCATAGGAATGAATAGAACGTGGGTGAGTTTTTTTGTAGTAAGCTCTAAACTCACATTTTGATAAATCTGCCCCTTAGTCTTTGCCACTAATATGAATTCAGCTTAGTTACCAAGTATTACCAAGTGCAAGCTACTGTTTTATTATTACAGAGAAAAAGAAACTCATTTTTAAAAGTTAGAATTATTTCATTAAAATGGACTTTATAGGAGACGGCCCTCCTCTAATTCTGAGCTTTCTGAAAAACAGGTTTCTAGATAACATATCCTATAATTGCAAACAGAAGAGCAGAGTATATAATGTATAGGACTATGGATGTCAGTGTGGGAAGCTGATATCATATATTTTATAATTTTTTAGTGCAGGAAAACCTTGTGAAGAGAAGTTAAATTATATTTGAGAAGCAGAGCACTGCAAATAACTGAGACCATTATTACTGTATTTGCTGATTTCGATAAATATATGATGATTTTGTTATTTTTAGTTATTTTAGCATGGATGGTTAATGAAGCGGTTCTTAGCTGCATCCACAGCTAAAACTGATTTATTGATTATTTGATGTATGCTTATTGTTATTATACAAGAAAGAGAGCATTAACTGTAAGGGCTGTGACAGATGGGGAGATTAATCACCGCGTGACAAATCTCGCATGTCGTGGGCAACTAATCTCCCCAAAATGCCATCCCACCGGCTAGAATGTAAATCACCGGTGGGATGGCATGCGTGGTGTGCCGAATTGCCAAAATCGCTGAAGTTGCCTTGAGAGGAAACTTCTGCGATTTCAGGAAAATCAACGCGCCACGTTTGCCATACCACGGGCGATTTACATTCTGTCCGGTGGGATGGCATTTCAGCGAGATTAGTTGCCCGTGAGGGAGATTTGTCGTGTGGCGACTAATAGTTACATAGTTACATAGGGTTGAAAAAAAACCAGTGTCCATCAAGTTCAACCCATCCAAGTAAACCCAGCACACCTAACCCACACCTACCAATCTATACACTCACATACATAAACTATATATACAACCACTAGTACTAACTGTAGATATTAGTATCACAATAGCCTTGGATATTCTGATCTCCCTGTCTGTCATAGCCCTAAGTGTTCAGACAAGATAAGATTATAGGGCTTGTTTGATGGCAAAAATTGCGTGAAATAAAACAAAAACAAATGCCCCTGAACATCAGCATATTATATGTGCCCATTTTTATGATGTCCCAGTATACTAAGCACCCCTTGTAATGTGTATGGGTAGAAGGACTAGAAACCCTGTATGGAAGTTGTTTCCTAAGGGAATTACCGAGTGCCAGGGTTACAACACTAAATGGAGGTGCTTAAAGTGCACCTATCACCCTCTAATGATTTCCCCTTCCAGAGGTGCGGGCTAATAGGGCCAACATTCCAGTTGGGGAAAACAATAGATTTTTATTTTTTTTAAAAAAGAGCCGCTTTTGCTACACCACTGCTAGGATGCCCACATTGGTTGGAAGCAAAACAATTGCTTTAAAACTGTGCATATTTAGGATTTGATGTGATCAGCTTTATATAAAATTCACATGCTGAATTGCAAATCAATAATTAGGCCAGATATATGATGTAGACTGCATTGAGTTCTGTAAAGCCATGATTTGAGCATTAGTGATGTACAGGCCAGCCCGATACCCACGGGTTGGGGCCGACCTTGGCACATCACCTGCGGGTTGCGGGCGGGTTCTGCTCGCCCTCCCTGCCTGCAACCATACACTGTCGGCAGCTCTCTTCCCGCTTCTCTATTTATAGGCACGTGCCCGGAAGCTCCACCCTTTTTGTGACATCATTGTGGGGTGGGCACGGGTCTATAAATAGAGGAAGGAAGCCGGATCAGGTAAGGTTCAGGTTGGGAGCGGGTGGGTTAGGGTCGGGTGTGGGTTGAGAAAATCTCGACTCGATCCAGCCATGCAATATCTGTGTTTCTAGAAAGTTTCACTTTCAACAGAGTTTTGATTACTCCCTCTCTTCAAAAGTTAAACCCACATATGTATAAATAGACTCGTGGACACACAAACACACACACACACATATATATATATCTTTATTTTGTGCTAAAACGTATTTAACATAGCCTATAATTGTAAAATTGTACGTCTGTTTGACTTTTGCTTTTCCAAGTCATCTTTATCAGTGCATTGCTTTATTTAAATAGACAGAAACAAAAAATAAATAATTGCATGCCTATTTGCATTTTCCATCCAGAACTTCCTTTTGCTGTGGAAACTTGTTACATTTGGGAATTTCTGAGGTAAAAGGAAGCGGATGTACTTATGTGTGTGATAATCCTTGTTGACTGACAAATACTGCACGATAAATAACATCTTATGGTAAGTAAATGTCAATAATATAATGACGTCTGTGAGACATTGCGGGATTACATATAATGGCATGTTAAAAAGAGTCGTGGGATATTTCCATGCCTTATTTTATATAATATAGTTTAGAAGTTAGATGTAAAATATTATTTATTTCCTAATAATCACGAAAGTAATAAACATGAACATGTAATCATTTGTGTTTTGCATGTACATATATTTACTTTTAAAAGCAGTAAGTTATTTTGCCACATCCAAATAGGTTAGTGTCAAAATATTATTTAAGCCTATATATAGAATGCAAACTTTTTTTATTTTACAACTGCCATAAAATAAGGTTATTGTATACTATATACAGTATGTATACATTGTAAAAGTAGCCTTTGGCTACAGAATCTATGCACCCTCTTGTAGTTCATGTAATGAAAAAAACCCTGAACACTGATCGAATGTGTTCTAGAGAAACTCATTACAACATTAGAGTGGCTTAATCCAAGCCCCCACCATAGAGCCAATATCGATTAGGTCCTTCAATTTATTCCACATCCATGGGGTATATTCAGAAAGAAATCAACAATATTCCTCTAAGGGGGGGGGTCTTATCATTGACCAACACTTTTCCTTTCCTGTGTGTAGTAGTAGTGTAGGAGCTGGGTCTAGTACGAAATCTTCTGTTATTGTGTTCCCTTTGTGTGGTGGGATGAAACTGGCTTCATTTAAGTGGTTCAACTTGAAACTTTTTTATGGACTTTTGGCACTTTAGATGGGGGGGTTATGAAAAATGTTCTCCTTAGACCCTGCACATGTGTACCCCATGACTTAATATTGTCATTTAGGGTCCTGTTTAAGAAATCTATGCACTATAAATATAATTTATCCATTTTAAGTGGAGGTTTTAGGGACCTTAGCAGCTCTTTAAACATAGTGCTGTAATTAAAATGCCTATTAAAGATTTATTACTTCCCTATACCATGTAAAATATGTATAGAACAGTCAGCAGCACTACGAGAATTCTTGGCCCAGAAGTGCTGGGTCTCATTATTTATACGAAAAGTCCCAAATGAAACAAAATCTAGGTGCAAATTTATCAAATTGCAAGGATAAAATATACCACTCTGCATAATTCTGCTAACAATACTCCAAAGCCCAATCTGTGTTTATATATTTGGAACAATTTTTGTAGATGGTAAAGAATGTTCTTCACACATTGGAGTGCACCCCAAATTTATATGGCCTAGCACCCCCCTTTTATATTTTGTGCAATTTTCTATGGAGGTTAAGTATAGTTTACCCCCTTTCTATCTATTTGCATACGTAGTATGGGAAACACTTGATTGGACAAAAGGAAAAAATAGTTTATGAATGACTGGAATGGCTTCCCATATAGTGCCTAGAGCTAACCGTCAAATCTATGGGTCCCACTTTATACTTGTGATCTATAAACCCCTGAGCATACACATGTTAAAGTGTACAAATTATGTCCTTCTGATTTTAAACCATTAAACTTTTCTGTGTGTGAGGGTTTAACATTCTCTATAAATGAGTATTTGTGGATTAAAGTCAGCCCGAAGTACAGTACAACCTCTTCCACAACAGCTTCCTGTATACGTAAGTCTGCATTGTTCCAGCCATAAGTTTGTTGTAGCTGAATGGAATTGCCATAAACAATAATAATATTTTATTCTTATTATTATACACCCACTTATTGTACAGCGCTGCGGAATATGTTGGCGCTTTATAAATAAATGTTAATAATAATAATAATTATTATTATTATACTTATTAATACTGCATTGCATTTAGATTAGAAAAAGGAAAGATAAGAAAAAGTTCTTAGGTCAAATGTTAATATAATTATACTTTTTAATTTGTGCATTTTATATTGTTCTTTGTGTTGTAAAGGTTAAAAACCCTGCTGTGAATTTGCACTCTAGTGACCTATTAATATTTACGCTGTTACGCTTGGCTTTTTAAAAAAGTCAATGTATACTCAAGGAGTTTACACATAACAAATATTCATTATAAACAAATATGGGATTCATATGAGAACCTAGGGTAGTTTAGTAAATATTACAGCTGAGATGAACAATTACTGCTGTATCTACTGTTGCCACCTTGCTAGTAAATTAACAATGCTTGATACCAATGTTATTAATAGGGAAGAATGATAAAAATATAGCAAAGCCAACCAAGTCTTACAAACAAAGGTAGCAACCCTAGCTGCATTTAATACTGAGATGACAGAAGTTTTGGTACAAGCAGTGTCATGTCAGTCCTTATTTTAGACTGCTTAAAAAACTATTCACAAAATCATTTTTAAAATGAAGTAACCAGAGCTGTCCAACTGAAGGCTACATTCAGCTCTCCTAGGCAATATTTGCCTCTGATAGTATCCTTTGGGGACCACAGACTTCTTATTATATGTTATAATGTAATGGCATTGTTAATATGAAATTTTATTTTCTTCCTAGCAGACATAGAATACAGCTGAACATGAGAGTTGTAATTAAATTATTGACTAGATTTTATAAAATAACCCCAGCTACAGCTAGCATTACTTACTGCTTTGAGCTGCCTACAGGCTAATTGTTAAAGGATACACTAGGGGGCACATTTACTAATCCAAGAATGCTCCGAGCATTCGATCGGCGTATTTTCGGCGACTTTTTTGTACCTGCGCGACTTCTTCGTATTTTTTGACTGCTTTTTCGTACTTTGCGACAAAATTTGTGCGACAAAAACGTATTGTCGCGCCGAGTACAAAAGTTTCGGATTCATTCAAGCTTCGGTATTGTGACTTTCCTTGGGCCAGGTTGGAGCTGCACAGTGCCATTGATTTCTATGGGAGGCTTCCAAAATCATGCACAGAAGGATCAAAGTCGGAAAGGTTTTCCTTCATTTTACGATCATCCAGATACGAAAATTTTGTGACTTTCGGATTGCCAATACGATATTATCATGACTAATACGATTTTTTCGTAAGCATATTTGTGATATTTGCAATTTTAAGAAATTATCGTATCCAATCCCAATTTATCCCATTCAGGATTTGAACTCGTGTTTTCATGAATGTGCCCCTAGGGGTCATTTTCTGAGTGCAATGAGGCAGCGTACACTTATCTAGTCTAATCCTCCTTGATGTATCATCTGCATTTGGCCACTACCTCCTGATGCAAAGTCGGTATTTGCTTGGTATTTGAAACCAGGCTTCATCTTGGCTGTCTACGTACCATTCTAACCAATCCTTCACTGCCACTTATCCCAACAGAACCTCCAGTTCCACTCAATGTAGGGTTGTATTTGTCCATTGTTATTTGGGATATCTCATTTGGCTTTAAATATCATCTGTATGCTGATATTATCCAAATATATTTGTCACCCCCTTTATCAGGACTGGCCACTGGTGAGTGACCAGCAGGTTGGAGCCTATGTGCTGAGTAACCCCAGAAACACCCTTTAATGGCTGGATATTTAGCGAAGGCCAAGTGAGGTGAAGAACCAATAATGGGAGTAACAAAACAGGCGAAAAGCAGAACAAAAATAAGACTTTAAATACAGGCCTGTGATGAGGCAAAGATAAGCAGTCCATAAACAGGCAAGTTGGTCAGGGCTGCCAGAAGAAAGGCAAGGTCTGTTAGGCAGGCCGAGGTCAGTGGCAGGCAGACAAGGATGAGTATACAGGCCGAAGGTCAGAACAGAAGAGAGAAACCAGACAGAGAACGCAGAACCAGGAATCACAGGATGTAAGGATGGTGGCTAGATCAGGCTCAGCAGCAATGATGATCAAGCAACTGTCTGTTGTAAGGAGTCAACTTATAAAATCCCTTAATTGCTTGACCAACAACATTGTGATTAACATGATGGGTGGAGACAAGAGGAAAACAGGTAGAGATACTGGATGCACATCAGGGCAACTGACCAAACACTGCTTGAAGAGCCTCCTGTGGCTCAGTGGGTTATTGTAATCACAGTTGTGCACATAGTCCAAAGTTTAATTCCCCACAGATCCTGACACCCTTGATAAAACTGAGACTCAAATCTCTAACTGCCTCTTAGCAATCTCTGCCTGAATGTACCAACACCACCTCAAACTGAACCTAACAAACCTAACAAAAACAAAACTAATCATCTTTCCACCTATGCCCGGTTCTACTGCCCCATTATACTCTCTCTACTGATGGCATGCTCATTAAATCTGTCTGGGGGTAATCTTTGACTCCTCCCTCTTCTTCTCTACACCACTGTAAAATCCTGTCCCTTTTTCTTATGCAATATTGCCAAAATCCCTTTCTTTCACAAGCAGTAACTAAGACTCTCATGCATGCTCTTATCCTATTCCATCTAGACTACTGCCACTTGCTACTTACTGGCCTCCCTAACTTCCATCTCTCTTCCATGCATTCAGTGGCACTGTAGGCATGAGGTGCAGTTGGGGGGAACCCCCCCAACTTGCTTTGCATTCAGACGTGCAAGTTAGGGAGGGAACATCAGTGGGCTCAGGCCACAAAGGGACCCTGTACTTACTGACTGATTTCTGGCTGACTTCAAAAGTGAGGGCCTTCATTCTTCTTAGTTTTAGCCTGTGCACCTGCCACCTTGAAGTGAACTACACTGAGTCAAATACTATATTACAGGACTTTGGTCAGGATGTATAAAAACAGAATTAGAAAAACCTTGGTGCAACATCACTGTTTCAAATATTCTTTATAAAGAAATGATTTGCACAGCAATTGATGGAATAGTCACTTTGCAAGAAGTTGGTTTGTCTCTCTAATTTGTATCTTATCCTTAGATCGAGTTGTTTCTTCAAGAGCGACAAAAAAAAGTTCTAAGCTTGACTCTTACTATCACCATTCTTTGGCTACATTCATTAACTGGAGATTCCACTAACTTTATGCTCTCTGCTTAATTATAGCAACAGCATTACCAAAGAGACCAGTCCCCTCCAGTCATAGCTTTATATTCTTCTAGATGGTTTCCACATGCATATGTCAACTGGAACCATTCCGCTTCAGCCAAGTGATATATTTTATATCATTATAGTTATGCCTTCCACATTCTACACTTACAATCCTGAAAAATGTTTTGTTAGTAATATGGTATTATGGGTGTGTAGGAAAACACTCCATAATCCCTAATAGATTTGCAAAAGGCAGCTAATAAAGTCATATTATATCAGTATTTTATCTGCATTTATAATTAAATTGTATTTTAAGGAAATAAAAATCACAGCTCCCTATGTGTGACTATAGAGGATGAATAGGAGTAAAACAATATCTTTTGAGTTTCAAGCATGTGAAATGCTTCAGATTAAATTCATGTTTGTGGTGCTAGTAGTTGTATCTATGCATCAGTTTCATCTCAGAATACAGATTTTTGCTTTTGTCAATCAAAACGTGTAAAAAGCATAAAAACAAAATATTTGTTGGAATTTGTTGATTGAAAAAGCTTTACGTTTTGCTTATAAGGGTGGATATTGTGCATAAAGATCACAACATACCTTCTCTTTCATCTCTGTACTTTCTTCCTTTAAGGCTAATCTCCCCCTTCAGCTATAACACTTGGATTCATTCTTTAGATTGTACAGGTATAAAGGTTTCATGAAAGCAGCTTAGATCCAGGATTTGCTGGGATATTGTTACTGTATTAGTGTGTCACTGCTAATTTCTGAATGTAAATTGGTTTCCAAGAAAAATACATGGAAAAGAAAAGGAGCGGGCATTGCTCCAAGCTACAGTAATACCAAAGATAAGAAATTCATAATTGATGCATCCAGTTAGAATGCCTAAGCCATTAAATATATAAATAGGGATAGCGTGCCACTGCAAGGCAGCTACATAGACATGCACAAAAATCAGTAAGAGCACTCAGTAAAAAACTCAAGAAGGGTTGCACTGGCCCATTAAATTATCAAATTGGTACTAACAAATCACAACATATGTGGTGGCTGCAAGGCAGGCCTGTCCATAGGCAGGTGGTAAGTGCAGGGCTCTGTACTGGGTAGGGGGTTAGGGGGTACACCTAAATGCATCCCCAACCCCTCTTTAATACAGTGTTGACAAATGCAGGTGGCACTCTATTTAATGGGCAAAAGCAGCATGCAGTGGCAATAATTTTACCTGCAGGCTAAAGTGCCAAGACAGATTGCACCATACTTCTGACATGCTAAACTTTGATAGCCACTGGAGAATCTCGGGGGGCAGTTCATTCCAATAATAATTCAACATAACCTTCAGCTCAGCATGACTAATGTACATGCCTTATTAGTGCCCCAAACTCATCTAGATATATCATTCTAACCTCCATATGTAATAAAATGCACTAAGTTTACCCAGCTGTAATAACTTACAGCAGCCAATAAGATGTTTGCTTTTAAACAGGTGACCAGTAAATACTACCCGCTGATTGGTTCCTATAGATTACTGCACCTGGACAAACTTAGTGCTTTTTATTACATCGCCCCTTATGTATTTCAATAGTAATTCATTATTTTAAGTTAATGATATTCATGGTAAAGGTGTTTTGGCAAGGCACTACTTTGGACCCAAAATACTTTAGGCAATCTAAATCCAAGTTTATTAAAATATATAGTGCTCATTTACATTTGAAAATGAACTAAAAATGCTCTAAAATTTTTCTCTGTTTAGATTTCAGCCCTTCTAGCACTGAGAGGGGTGAGGGATCGACCAAGCAGCCCCAAGTTAACTATGTGGAAGTGCAAGAATCATTTTTTGTCACCCATTGTGCCCATTATAAATGCAGCAAACTTGCACAACCACAACTGCACTTAGCTGTCGTAAATGAGCCTTTATATGTTTAGTATGCAGGAAATAATCAAATAGTATGCAATATTGTAAAGAGATCTGATGTATGTGTACCAAATGACTGTTGAATACATTGAGCAATCATTTTTGAGAAGTATGTGGAATCTTAGATTAAACTTACACAAACTAAATATGACATAAACATAAAACTTGCTACTATCAATGTTTCATTTTGTTCTTCTTATTCGTTTATATGTGTTTTTTCTAATTTATTGGATGATTAAGTTTGACCTGAGTTGTTAGAACCGGGTTGTTTGAACCTTTTGATCTAGTAAATTAAATCACTTTTTGACATAAACACTGACTGTACCTTGGCATCTCATTAAAGGAACTGTGTAATGTAAAAATAAAAAATAGGCTATGCAAAATAAAAAATGTTTTCAATATAGTTATAACAGAAATGTAATCTGTAAAAGCTGGAGGGAACGGATATATCTAACATAATGACCAGAACAATACTTCCTCCTTTGAATCTCTGTTTGTCTGTGAGCGACTTGATGGGGAGCCACATGGGACATAACTGTTCAGTTTGTTATTAATCCTGATATGTGTTCTCAGCAAACTAACCGGACAGTTATGTCCCATGTGGCCCCCCCACTTTAAGTCGCTGACTGAACAACAGGTTATAGAGATGCAAAGGAGGAAGTTGTGTTCTGGATATTATGTTAGCTATTTGTTCACTCCAGCCATTATAGATTACATTTCTGCAATTATAACTACTGTATATTGAAGACATTTTTTTAATTTTGCACAGCCTATCTTTTTACTCACGGAACTGTTTCTTTAATATTTGTTTCTAACCCTTTTACTTATATTGTTTATGATATTAGGCATGGACCATTTACTGATTTCATCAAAGCATCAACCATCAAAACAACATTTTATGTAATTCAGGATGAAGGGTGTTCAGAAAAGATTTTGTTAAGATGCTATCCATTTGTCTGTATTAATATACACTCTGTATATCTGAAGCGAAGTGTAATTTTTTAATGTGTTTTTCTGGTGAATCAAGTCCCTTGCCAAGTACGATATAAAACCCTTTACAACCTAGTTATTGTAATTTAAAAAAAGATTTTTTATTGGAAACCATGATGTTAAATGAGATGATTACTGAAAAATGTACTTTAGTATGATGTGTATATTGTGGCAATCCCTTTGCCCAATGACTTGTGACAAACAATCCCTTCCACCTTGTTGCCTTTCCTTGTTCTTTTAAATTATTCACTAAAGGATCAACTTTGATTTTATTATAGAAATGTTTGGGTTTTGTTTTTCTCTAGTGTGGCATCAGAACACTTTTCTAGGTGCTACTGTCTCTCAGCATAGCAACCAGTATGTATGACCAAAAAATGAAAAGGAGAGGGTTATTTCAAATCTAGACTCACAATCAATTCATGTTATATTTTTATGGGAATGCTCTAAAAGTGTTGCATTTATTGTGAAATGTTTATATAAATATTATAGGTAATAACTAAGCTTGCTACATGTAAAAGAAGCAGAAAAAAAGATGGTTTCACACAGCATTCTTATAAGGCCTAATGATTTTGGTAGAAAAGAAGAAAGGTCAAAACATGTGAATCAAAGGATATGCAAAGAGCTCCTAATTCATTTCACTTTGTAGAAAAGCCAATAGATTATCACTAAAAGCATTAGTCTGAGGTACAGGTGGCTTACGGCTACTATCAGTGTTCCATGACGAGTGTTTGACGGAAAAAAGTTATCCTGGAAAAATGACAGGGCTATAAAGTGCAAACAATACTTGAACGTAAATAACCTTGCAGGTATTTAATGCAGAACAAACAGGGTGGAGTTTAAATGAGTCAGAATATTCTGTTCTTATTAAACCTGGAGCAGAAATGTTTTGGACAAAACCTATAATGGCTATCATAAATATCAGAGGTACATTTAAGTTAAATTACTATATTGTTTTTAAGATGAGGTATGACTAATTAAAACTTTGATTTTTTTTTTATACCTCCTTAGCTCTACATACTTAAAGAGGACAGTTAATACTTAAATTTTACATTTAAACATATAAAAATTTAATTTGTCACTGAATTGTTGTATGGTAAACTTCCTGTATTACATCATTAAAAAATCACTGTGCAGTTATCACTTCCAAAAAGTAAACTTGAAGTATTAATTAAGGAGATTTATTTACACTTAATCATGTATTAAAGAAAAATGAGAAGTATAATCACTGGGGGTGCTACATTTTTAAGCTATTTCAGTAACTTTAGTCATTTGCCTCCTACTTGGGAAAAGTAGCAGGCAAACATTTTTTTCTTCAAAACCAGTCCAGCCTGATGTACTGTTTGCTGAGCACCGCACTGCCATTTTATTTCATTTTTTCGGTTCTCCCTTGCGCCAAATCTAGGAGGGCACAGAGAAGTTTCTGTACTGTGCATGCTCTCATGCAAGCCTGACAGGGGATGTATGGGAAAATGTAGCAGTGCAGAGTGGCTACAGTATACTCAGACCTCCAACAATTTAAGCATGCATCCCACCAAGAAAATGGAATTGCTACGTGGGTTAGTGCAAAGGATTTTATTCACTTTAATTTTCATAAACTCAATTATTATCTGTGATAACTTCCCTTGATATAACAGCTGGATTAAGGTGTGGTATCCGGTGATGAAACTGCCAGTGCCCTAACTGGTTAGGTTAAAGGCATACAGAGCAACACCCTGAATCACAATGTATATACTGAAGACAATTTAATGTTTATGATAGCATGATAATGTTATACAGTAGGTAAGGCAGAGTAAAGCATGAGGTAAAACTGAATAGTAAAATGGTCAGGATCTGGCTATGATAGTCATAAGGCCAATGTCAAATGAAGTTTGTGCATTTTAGTGCAGAAATCTGCCCTGTGTGTGTACTGGCAGGTGAATGCCATGCCATCAGTGCATTTAACGGGGGGGGGGGGGGGGGGGGGGGGGAAGGCAGTAGATTGTGAATAATTTTAATTCAGGTTGCTTTAAACTGTGATTTTAAATGCCCTCTTTATCAGAATCCACAATAAAGGGTTATAGACCACATAATTAGGGGTTAGACTGATACAGAATGGATATGTAAAGTTACTTTACAGTAATTATGCAGATTGTAGTTTCAAGAGGAAAAATACTTTGACAGCTGTAGAAAGTACTTTGCTGACATTTGTGGATTTTATTATTTAAATGAATATTTTGGCCACTTGTTTCAGCTTTTGTTTTAACATCTGCAAATGAACTTGCAATATGAAAGTTGCACTATAGTTGTAACAGATAATATACCCTATGAATAGTTGCAGAAAAAGTAATATGGATAGAAATTTACTGCAGAGCATTGTTAAGTGCCATGTTTGTTTAAAAGGAACCTGTCTTTACTTTTGTCACACTGGCATTTTAATATGGCAAGTTTCAAGATTTCAAGAACTCCTTTCTTCAAGCCTGTGTGAGAAAATAGGGTTTAAAGTAGCTCTGTCTAAGAGCAATAATTCAGTTAGCTATATGTTTATATTTTACTGAAAAGAGAAAATCTGCATAACATCATCAGTTGATGGATTTTAGACTTATTAGTAAATAAAATGCTTACCAACTTTAAAGGTAATTTGCAACAAGATGAGTTATCTACAGATATTTAAACTGCAATTATGTAATCTGCAGTGCTGTCTGGAAAAAAGACAGGATCCTATTATACTTCCTTCCACATATACTTTAGCAGTTGTAAATGACGTGAACAACCATATCAATTTACAGCTGAACTTTTGACTGTAAAGCTTGCGTTAATTTGTTCAGCATGGTATTTACAAACTTTGTTGGGATGACAACATAGGCAAATACTAGGCCAATGCTTGCATTCAAAGGGTTTGTTTGCAAACAAATAAGGTTCCACTAGTGCAGCACTAGCCTACGTCAATGTAATTACATCAAGGAAATTGGCAGCACAAATCTTGGAATAATACACTAAAAACATTAATGGTTTTTTTAATTATTTAATGTGCTGGAGCTGCTGAGGCAATAAAAGGCCTAAGTAAATGATGAAAAACATGGAACCCTAAAGTAAGCATACTGCCTTAGCGAAGGTCAAGGACAGGAACCTGTGAATGTGCCTTCAGGAAGTCATAGTCTAGTTCCAGTAAGGGCTCTGGCACAAGGGGAGATTAGTCGCCCCGCGACAAATCTACCTGTTCGCGGGCGACTAATCCCGAAATGCCATCCCACCGGCGAAAATGTAAATTGCTGGTGGCATGGCATATGCGGCGGCGCGATTTACATTTTCGCTGCTGGGATGGCATTTCGGGGGGATTAGTCGCCCGCGAACAGGGAGCTTTGTCGCGGGTGACTAATCTCCCTGTTCGCGAGCGATTAATCTCCCCGAAATGCCATCCCACCGGCGAAAATGTAAATTGGTGGTGGGATGGCATACACGGCGGCGCAATTTACATTTTCGCCGCTGGGATGGCATTTCGGGGGGATTAGTCGCCCGCGAACAGGGAGATTTGTCGCGGGCGACTAATCTCCCCGTGTGCCAGAGCCCTAATACTGCACTTTAGGAGTGTGGGATAGCCATGATTAGTGACTAAGATCAGTTCTGTGTTCCACCAAGGAGGGGCAGTATGAGGTTAGTAGTCCCCAGGAAAAATTAGCCAGTTGTAGGGACCTAAGAGCAGAAATAAATACAAATTTAAAGTCTCCGATATGGCTGAACAGTTGAATAAGGATATTTAGTTTTTGAAATGTTAAAGAGCATACTGCAATGACACAATTCTTATATGTCATATGCACAAGAATATTGCTATAAGCCAAAAATGCTTCATGTTGCTTACCTATTCATATACACAGAAGAGAAGAAAGGAAAGCCCCAGACACAGAACTCTGAAGAACACCAACAGTGAGCTATACAGCAAAAGGTGCATTGTTAATACAGGTTTCTGAAAAAAGCAAGAAAATGATTTTGGTGATGTAAAATAACTAATTTGTTTGATGAGAATACATACATTTAATTTTCTTGAAGCTTGTTCTGTTGAATGAAGTTTTCAGCAGCCTGTTTGATTTTAGGTGTATTGATTCCAAGAAACCAAAGTGCATGAGTGTATGCAGTACATTCAAGTAATTTTGAGCAGATGGTTAGTAGGGAAATCTGATGATAATTACAAAGATGAGAGAAATCAAGGGCCATAATTACAAGTAAAATGTGTGCTTGTCATAGGAATTTAGGATGATGCCAATTTTGAGATATGAGTTAAATATGTTGGATAGTGTAGAAAAGAACTGATAAAAATGAGTCTGTGTACTGTCAAGTTTTGCTATAACCATTACATTTTCTCTTCAAGATTAACTAAAACTCTAACATTTCTAATTTTTTTTTTCTTTTTTAATATTCAAATAAACTAATTTCCATGAATATCTGAAAAATCTGAACTGAAAAAGTATGCAGGGGCAAAAGTCGCAAAATCTTGGGATTGTTGCACCCAGAATCTCTACTTTTTAGAATCGTCACAAAAAAACAGCGTCAAAAATTTACATTCCAAAAGAAAGCTGCAAATCACAGCCCTTTTTGCACTCGGGCCCTGCATGGTGTAACTAGCGACAGGTCTTTGCACTCCTTTTTGAAGTTCAAAGTCTTTGGCATTTTCTGTCTGCCTTAGGCAGTGCTTGATCTTAGAGGGGGTAACCTAGGGGAGATACATAGGAAAAAACACTTACCTAACTGTAATATGGCTGAGCTTTGTTGTGATTGGTTGCAGATCTATTTGAGGATAAGGTTCACAGTTTTCATAAAAGGACTTAAAGAAATTATAATTAGTGAATAATAATATTTTAAGTTTTTCCTTGATTGAATGTGCCTATACATACGTAAAAGGTATATAAACCCCTACATTCTTAGAACTGGATTTACTTTCTTAATGTTTGAAAAGCCTGTTCAAAGGGATAATAAAAGCATAAGCATAATTTCTGAGCATATGAATGAAGTTTTAGATCCGCTTAGAAACAGTAAGGATTGAGGCAGTGGGAAATTATTGTCAGGTACTCTTTAATGTTTTTTTTTTTGTTTTTTTTTTAAACCACAGGAGCTAACTAAATGTGTGTATCTAAACCTTATTTTCTAGATAGTGAGACCAATCGAGAATCTCATTAAGATTAATTTAACTACTACCTGATTGAGTCATTTTTTCTGTTTTTCTTTTTTTTTTTTTTTTAGTTTTTATTCTCTCTTTGAAGCATTGTTTGACTAAAATACACCCAGCTGTATAAACAAACTATACTTTCAATGTGAGACATCACACCAGATGCAATTTTATTTACTGTTTATTCTATACATAATGTTCTTCTGCATTGTTTTGGCATTTTATTTGGGTTATATGTGCCAAGAACAATTAGATTTACTTTGGCTAACTGACTTACATGCTTCCTTGTGTAACATGCTTGAATGGATACTTTATTATTTAGAATTTATGCAACAGTGATAACGCCAAGGGCTCTTAAGCTGTCCATACTTGGGCTGATTTAAATTTCTGCTTTAGCTTCTACAGACCAATTTGGCAGCATGTTGGCCTTTGTATGGGCCCATCCAACAGATAGCCAAACTGATATTTGTCAGGTTTCAAAATCCTTTCAAATGGGACTAAATATTGGTGCTTTGACGCTTTCCTCACGTCACAGGTTTCCTTATGCCAGCAGTATGATCTAATCCATCAACCCTATTTGCCCTATTATGGCTAACTTTAAAAACAGTTTAAGGATAATCAACATTTGGTTCATTAGCTGTTTGTGATGTTATTTCAGGCGATAACTATTTATTAATTATGACTATTGACTAATCATGGTTAGTATTCCATAAAACCAAGGTATTCTGAAAGTATATACAGGTATTTGTATTTGTAGTAATTTACCTATATTTTCATTAAGGTGTAATAATACTGTAATATACAGGTTAAATCTGGCCATACATTGAAAATTCCACTTTCTTGGCAAGGTCACAAAACAAGTGGGGGTTTCCCCACTATGCCCACCCTGAGGTAGGCGATATTGGGCTAATTTCATTGTTTAGCCCATTATATTGAAGTGAATGCTGGTCTTTGGACAAGGACTATATCATGAGATGATGTGGTCCACATCTAAATGAGATTTTTAATACTGCCTGATGCCCTGTAAGCATGGAATTACCAAAATATGTGGCATGAATGGACCATAATATAAAAGTCTTTTCCCCCTATTTTCTTCCTCTCTCCTATTCTCTATACTCCTCTCTGTTGGCTCTACCTTCTTTATCTGTGTAACATTTCTGCATCTCTTCTCTGCTTCTCTCCCAGCAATCTTTTTCCCCTTTTACCTTCTTTTTGCTCTTTTTCCTTGTACTTTTTAAACCTCTCCTTTTATTTGCATACAGAGGTCGAGAGGAGCAAAATAAAGTTCTGGTATAACTCTTGCATCCCCTAAAAATTTTTACCACCTATTTAAGCGGCTTCTTCAGTTCAGCTGGTAGGGAAGCATGGCAATTGTGTTTGAATTGCACTTTGCACACTGCGTCTTGGTAAGTGAAAGTGGCCTTTTGTTAAGTGTAGAATAGCTGTATTTTTGGGGGGAAAATGTGATAAAATATTCAGAAGAATAGTCCTGGACAAGTAGCCTGAACAGGATTTCAAGCAACAAATATGGATGTATGCATACTTTATTATGTTAGATTATAAATGTAAGAAATGATGTCTGTTCTGATGTGTTGATAATAATAGATAAATGAGACAAGTTTTTTCTCTAAATATGTATTTTTTATATTTATGTATGTCATCTAACATGTTTAATACAAGTTTTTGTTT
This sequence comes from Xenopus tropicalis, assembly GCF_000004195.4. NCBI lineage: Eukaryota > Metazoa > Chordata > Amphibia > Anura > Pipidae > Xenopus > Xenopus tropicalis. The sequence goes on along the minus strand of NC_030679.2, from coordinate 72,264,551 downwards.
TCCCAATACTATTTTTAGCATGATCTTGGGTATAATGACTTTTACTTTGGATTAGCCACTTTGGATAGTCAAACTTATGACAGTATTAGTACCAGCAATGGCATAGTTTGCAAGGTCTCTGATGAATCCAACATTCATTATGGTTATTAAGGTTTTACTCAGAATACTTTGTTTTCAGTGATAAAGATTGCACATAAATTGTTATTTGCAGCAAATAAATAAGCCCCACAGTCACATGAACATGTAAATTAGCAGAAGGTAATTAAGCTGTTACTATTTCTAATACAGGCAGCTGTGATTCAGGGTATAGAACTGACTTTCAGGTGTATGAATAAACCTTTGAGTCAGTTCTGAGAAAAAAGAAAACTGCAGAGTAGCTATGCTATCTTTAGAACTAAACGATGTTTCGGGACAGTAGACATAAGTTTTTATATGTAATCTGACAACACAGGCACAGTTAAGATTCAAATTATATTTCTCTTTAACAGAAAATATTGCCCTGTTTTTCCTTGAGGTGCTTCCCTAGTAGTTCCAGTTAACTGATTAATATTTATTGGCTCCTGTGTAGTGGTTTTCAAGCCACTAAGACATGCAAATAATATCAAATGCCCAACAGCTACTGGCTCTGACTGAATAAATACGGCCAACAAAGCTGTGCAGAATAAACTAGGCAGCCACCCATGGATTTCTGCCACTGATGATGTGGCATCTCTTTGGATGCACAATTTTTTAGAAGATTTACAGTGAATGTTTTTAATGCTCCCTTTTTATACTATAAAATTGTTCTTTTATTTGTAATTTTCCATGCAAATCAGTCTATATTCTAATGACATTTATTTTTTTTAGTACAGTTGAGGAAGATTTATACATTATAATCAAAACTGCATATTACTTAGACAAACTCACACAAATTTCCCAGCAGTCAGCTGGGCAAAGAATTGAATTCATTAACATTACTTGCATCTTAGGAATCCCTTGTATTTTTGTATAGTTGTGCTTGGCGCATCTCTTTGTGTCCTGCTCCAAATCAAGCACAATTGCCAACTTTGAACCAGGTGGTAGTTCCAGGGTACCCACAGCAGTGCAGTTGTGCCAAAAGAGTAGGGTACACACCTCACTCACATGCTGTATGCAGGAAATTATGCTAACTACACTTACAAACTCAAAATGGAAACTATTCCATTTATGCTGCCTGTGGGAGGTGAACCCATTAAATGGCACTGATGAGATCATGTATGTGCATGACTGCTGTGACTGCTTACCTTTGCTTAAACTTTAATTGGTATCTGTGCTGAGATTACTGGCCCCCTGCATTGTTCACACCTCAGATTCAGGCTTTTAACCCCTTTATAGTTCATACATTTAATCCCCTGTACTGTTCACACCTTTTAGTCCCTGCATTGTTCACACCTGAGGCTCAGACTGTAAGCCCCCACATTGTTCACCTGCTCAAATCTTAGACAGACTGTAGGAGCAGAGCCAGTATTGTGTCACTGTATGTACTGCCTGCCCTGTGCACACACAGGCAGCACAGGGGGGGCAGAGTATAGCACACACAGGCAGCATAGGGCAGGCAGAGTATAGCACACACAGGCAGTACTCTGCCTTCCCTATGCTGTCTGTGTGGGCCATACTTTGCCTGCCCTATGCTGCCTGTGTGCCATACTCTCCCTGCCCTATTCTGCCTGTGTGCGCCATACTCTGCCTGCCCTATGCTGCCTGTGTGCGCCATACTCTGCCTGCCCAATGCTGCCTGTGTGCGCCATACTCTGCCTGCCCTATGCTGCCTGTGTGTGCCATACTCTGCCTGCCCTATGCTGTCTGTGTGCGCCAAACTCTGTCTGCCCTATGCTGTCTGTGTGTGCCATACTCTGCCTGCCCTATGCTGCCTGTGTGTGCCATACTCTGCCTGCCCATCTTTGCCTGCCCTATGCTGCCTGTGGGAGGTGAACCTGGAAGAGGGTTTGTTCTGGGAGGTTGTTTGCATTTGGAAATAGTCATTTTATGGTCCCTAAGGTGCGTAATTATGTGCTGGGGGTTGATATGCTATCCACAGGGGAGGAGGAGGAGGCATATAGATTTAAGGGTATGTCTTAATATGACAGAATATAATTCTTTCACATATGAATAAACGGTGATGTCCCTACACTGAGCACCAACCATTTGGGTTTTTGCTGTGCTACAACCCTTAATGTGGGTGTGGTCTTAAAAAGCTCTTGTGATAACATGGTGTGGTTTGAATTGGGTGCGGTTGAAAAAAGGGGAGTGGTCAAATATGGCTTTTATTATCGGCCCTCCACCATGTAGACCATAAAAATTCAGGCCCTTGGTACCACAGAAGTTGGACAGCACTGATCTAGGGCATGACAGTGTCTCAGGGATTTATAAAGTGAATGTTTAATGTACCATCTGAGAATTACAACCAAGGAGATTGAACAAGATCCAGAAAATAATGACTTGAAGTGTCCTTTAGACTGATTTGGCAGCTTATCTGCCCATGTATGGACACCTCCGACATGCCTTCCCGACCAATATCTGGTCTAAAATTGGGCAGATCTTGATTGTTCAGGTTGGATTTTTCGTCGGATTAGGGACCACATGGGCTCATTGATGCGGTCTCCAACCTGACGTCGCCTATGCCCGCCGTTGTAAATTAGCCCAATATCACCAAACTTTAGGTGGGCATATTGAGAGAAGATCCACTTGCTTGGTGACCTCGCCAAATGAGCAAATCTTCCTGTGTATGGCCTCCTTATGTTATTAGTTCCAAGAACCAATGTTACCTAACTTACTGAGAAATCAGTTTGTGTGTGTAATTCTGTGTGGTAAACCCTTCCTCCACCAATACAGCAAAGTCCCACCCAAAAGTCCCTCCCACCCAAGGAGCACATTTTCTAAAATGTGGTTCACAAGGTGGAGAGTTAAAGGGGATATATATATATATATATATATGTATATAAAATAGAAAGAGTGCCACACACACAGGTTCTTGATACAAAAGAAAAAATGTTTTTATTGAAAAAATCCAACTGGTCGTGCTTGAAACATTGGAATTTTTTTCCATAAAAACACTTTTTCTTTAGTATCAAGCCCCTGTTTGTGCGGCACTCTTTCTATATTTTTGTTTTTGACCTGCACCAAGGGCATTTGGTACAAGCAGGAAGGAAGAGAGTCATCCCTTTAAGCACAATTGCTTTAAAAATTACCCCAAGGTTAACTAGCAGGAGGTGAGGGCTGGACATCCATGGGGAGTTTGAATGAGTAGCTGGTGAGGCGAGAGTGTCTGGAAGTAGGAGTTAGACATAGTTGTAACTTGCTGTTCACTTGCTAAAAAAGTTCCCCTGAAAGACCAACTTCTCACTGCATATTGGACTAGACTGTACTGTATGTTATGTTGGACTTATGTTGCTGAATTCAAGTCATTTTCTTTTACCATTTGCTGCTGCTAAAAGCCTTTTGAGTTTAAGAATAAAAAGACTGTTTTTTCTGTAAGTCTGGAGTGGCCTGTATCTATGGTGGGATCCCTGTGCAACACTGCACTTCAAGAAGAAAATGGAAGCAATAGAACAAGTGAAGTCAAACTTATCTTTTCAGTCAATATTTTAACATGGATATTCTAAGGAAGACAATTGTGTTGTTTGACATTAACTTTTGATGACTCATAGTAGATAAAAGCCCTAAAACTTAGTCATATAGGAACTAGGCTTTAAAGGAGTAACTTGGAAACACCCATGTTGGCTGATTTTTATGTTTAACAAGAGATTACACCCGGTTATTATAGTAATCTCAGTTTTCTTGTATATATAACACATGCTTTCAAATAAAGAGCAATACAGTTGAAAGCAAATGTCTGGGGACTCCTGGCCTAATAACGCTTCAATAATTATGAAACTTCTAGTGCATGTGTGTTGTTAATATGTGTTGTAAATGTTAATGCAGTTACATTTTGTTTCACAACTTAAAAACAAAGAAACAAAGAATATATGCAGAAGTTTTAGTAACACAGATCACAGTATTTAAATGAATTTGTATCCACCTAAGGGATTTATCAAAAAGAAAAATTAGAGCTCATCACAGTCCACTAGAGTAAAATTCCACCACTTTGCATTTATTTTTATGGGACTTTTAAAAGAGTGTTTATTAATGGGTTCACCCTTTGATAAATATGCCATAGAAGTAAATGGAGAGTGGCAGAACTTCACTCAAGCAGAATGTTCTAACTTTACTCCAACTTTACTTTTTGAGAAATATACCCCTTAGTGTGCTTAGATTCTTGTTGTAGGGATTTCTTTGCAGATCACTTCTAATACCTCTTCTTTGGCCAGTGTCTAGCATTTTTAAGATCACCCACAGCTTTTCAGTGATGTTTAAGTCAGGGAACTATGAGGGCCATTTCAAAACCTCCAGCTTGCTTTTCTTCAAGTATCTCCTAGTGGCTTCTCCTCTTTTCAGCTTCAGCTTTTTTGTTGACTGGTTCACACTGGCATTCAGAATATGCTGATATTTGCATTTAGTTTTTAATTTTTTTTTTTTTTTGTTAAGCAGCTACCCAGCTTAGAATTTAAGCAGCTGTTGCTTGCCCTAACAACCAGGCAGTGGTTTGAATGACAGACTGGAAAATAAGCAGCTTTACAGAGCAATGGATTTTCCAATTCCAGGTGCAGTATTCAAAAAGAACTGTGTACTTACCATCTGATCAGGGTATGCTTATAAGTTCCTTGTACCAGTCTGATTCACCAAAAGAGCTGTAACTGGCAAACTGATGAGTATTTAAATATAAGTTCAGAGATGTAGGGTGAGGCAGTGTTATAAACTGCTTTAAATGAAATTTTTTTTTCTGGATGGTAGCGGAAGCCAGTGGCATGGCAGAGGATGAGCGGTTGCTAAGGTGTATCAGCTCTCCGCAGTACTTATTATGGACTGCAAAATTGAATTAATTAAGGACAATTAAAAGAGACTTACAGTAATCAATTTGTGATATGATGAGAGAGTGAATCGTAATTTTGGCAGCGTCATGGGTGATAAATGATTGTATTTTGGAAATTAATTACCGTATATACTCGAGTATAAGCCGATCCGAATATAAGCCGAGGTACCTAATTTTACCTAAGAAAACTGGAAAAACTTATTGACTCGAGTATAAGCCTAGGGTGAGAGATGTACTTGGACCCCAGTGCGTGCGCAATACAGTATTGATGTGTCAGATCAGCTAACAGATTCCCACCCCTGTAATGATTCCACTGGGGATCAGAACATTCAGGACGGTCAATAGAAAGTCATTGAGGGAGTCACAGAGAGCACAGATGCATCCTTGACTCAGGGCCATGGAATGCCAATAGAGGATAAAAAATGACATATTATCACGTGCTGTGCTGCCTTAAAGGTCATTTCATGGGTGCACATAAAAAGTAGTATGTAGTCACTTGAACTGGAGTAGATAATAACATCAGCTGTATGAAATGAATATGTGCATGGTTAGACTGAAAAGTGCTGATGTGACATTTATTTTTAGCAGCCCTTCTGGTTTACGTTACTAGGATAGCAGTACTCTTTTTCTTTAGTGTAGGTTCAGCAAAGAGCCTCTCAGACTTTTTTTTTATAGTTCCCCTTTAAAGGGAAGTATTTGCTTCCTCCGCTGACCCTCCACCCCAGGCTCATCACCATGCTACAGAATAGATAAAAAATATGCAATAAATATAACAGTCACCCTTCTGTAGTAGCCAACACAGCAAACCATCGCCCATTCTAAACCTCAGCCCAGTTGCTGACTCTGTCTGAACGCACTTGTCGCGCCCACCTCTCCCCGTAGCTGGACATACCTCCCTCCCTCCCTGCACCCCTCCACATGTGTCCGTGCACACCTGGCATAACGCCCACTCCAGCGACACGCGTTCGGCCAGAGTCAGCAGGAGTGCGCGTTATACCAGGTGTGCACTCTGGCTGAACGCGCGTCGCACACAACTCGCTCCAAAGGCTGATGCGAGTAAGTACGTATGAAGGACATACCTCCCTCCCTGGACCCCTCCACATGTGTCTGTGCAAACCTGGCATAACGCGCACTCCTGCCGACTCTGGCTGAACGCGCGTCACACACAACACGCTCCAAAGCCCGATGCGAGTAAGTGCGTGCGCACGCAGCTACGTACAGGCACACATCCGTCCATGGGGGGGTGGGGTTCGAGTGCATTCAGCCAGTCAGCCAGAGTGCGCGTAAGGCCAGGTATGCAGGGACTCAACTCATATGCTCGAGTATAAGCCGAGGGTTACTTTTTCAGCACATTTTTTGTGCTGAAAAACTCGGCTTATACTCGAGTATATACGGTAGGTAAAAGTGACATGATTTGATAAGTGACTGGATATAGTACTGGGATAGCCAAGTAGAGATAGCAGACATGCAGGAAGAAACCTGAGTTAAGAGCTCTGGGTTGAGATTAGGAGAGGAGATATAGAGGTGGTATTGAAAAACATATGAGTTAATTAGTGTGCCAAGGAAGGAAGTATAAAGAGAAAATAATAAGGGGTCCAGGACAGAGCCTTGAGGAACCCCAACAAAAAGAAAAGAGAGAAGATGAAAGAGATCTAAGAGATAAGATAAAAACCAGGACAAGATAGTGTCGGGAAGGCCAAGAGAATGGAGGGACTGTAGGAGAAGACGGTGATCAACAGTGTCAAAAGCAGCTGAGAGATATTAGTAGCAAGTAGTGGTTTTTAGCTGATAAGAGGCCATTTGTTAGCCTGCAGTGTGCAGGGCAGTTGTCTACACAGTGTGCAGTGTTGTTGCCTAAAACCAGATTGTAGGGGATCCAGCAGGTTATTGTCAAAAAGGAATTGCGTTAATCGGGTATAAACTAGGCACTCAGGTAGTTTAGAGATGAAAGAGAGCAGAGAGATAGGTCAGATGTTCCCAAGATTGTAGGGATCAAAAGAGGGTTTTTCAGAATAGAGGTGACAAGTGCATGTTTTAGACGGGAGGGAAAGATTCCAGTAGAGACGGAAAGATTAAATAGATAAATTAAAGGATAAGTAAACCCCACAGACAAAAATCAGTGAACAGCCTCTTTGAAATCTTTCAATACCTGCCACTCCAGGAAGTCCAGAGGTTGATAGTAAGGCTGCAGCATGCCTTTAATCACTTAGATTTCCTTCTCCTCCTCTAACCTACTCTGCCCCCTCCCTCAGGAATTTACTTTGGCTGTTGGCTCCTAGGCATGCTCAGTTTCTCAGCTCAGATTACTAAACACATCCTCCATTCTAGCAGCCAATGAAGAGGTGGTATTGCTGGCTCCCATAGAAACACAGTTCTAGCTGTCTGCTTCTATTTTTTTTCTCCTAACCTCCTTTCCTGAGCTCAGCTTATCCATTACAGTGCTCAAACAAAGCAGAACTTTTTATCAAAGACAGTTGTCTTTCTTGATGAACTTTATGCTGAATGAAGGTTTTTGTGTGTGTATGCTGTTTACAGATTTAAATGTAACTGATGATGTGTCAGAGGAAAAATGGCCACTGGGTGAAAGCTGCTATTTGTTTTAGGAAAATCTTATGGTGCTGGGAAATATAAGGGCATTACAAATGATGCCATTTGAGTGGAGGAGACATGCCCAACTGATTGTACAGTTAAATGATACATTGTAGGAAAAAGCAGGCGTTGCATGTTACACAATTTTTTTACATTACAAATATACATTTTAAACACTTTAACTAACATATAACAGACGAAAATTTAAATATTATAAGTGGTTATTGAATAAAAATCATTACATTGGCTGTATAGGGCACAGCATTTTCGAGCGTGAGGAGACTGCTTTAAAAGTTATTTATAGGGTTTTTTTTGTAATGGTTAGGGAGAGGGTTGGGCGATGGAGGCCCTCTTATCTCCTGCTCTGTGTGAGTGGAGCGCACCACTGACATTGTACGGGAGAGGGAGGGGGAAGCTGACCGGAAGTTTGTCAAACAAAGTGCTGCAGCCTGAGCCCTGAGAATACCTGGCAATGCTACTTATTTAAAATCTACGTATGCTATTAACATTTCTGTATTTTAAATATGTTAATAAAAGTGTGTAGAAGGCATAAGTTTAATGTAAACAAATTGTGTTACTGGTCCTTTAAGGCTTTGATTAGACAGGGATCAGCAGGGTAGGTAGTAAGATGAGCGGAAGCAAAAAGTTTCGATACTTCCACTTCAGCCATAATCGATATGTTTTCAAGCACACTGAGTATTTATGGTATTTATGTGGGCGCAATTATATACAGGTATCGGACCCCTTATCCGGAAACCCGTTAACCAGAAAGCTCCGAATTACGGAAAGCCCGTCTCCCATAGACTCCATTTTAATCAAATAATTCAGAATTTTAAAACTGATTTCCTTTTTCTCTGTAGTAATAAAACAGTACCTTGTACTTGATCCCAACTAAGATATAAATAATCCTTATTGGATGCAAAACAATCCTATTGGGGTTAATTACTGTTTTATTGATTTTTTAGCAGACTTAAGGTATGGAGATCCAAATTACGGAAAGACCCCTTATCCGGAATACCCTTGGTCCCGAGCATTCTGGATAACGGGTCCTATACCTGTATAGGGCTGTGCCTGTTGACTGTATATGGGGCCTAAAGCTCACAACTGCTAGTGTCACATCGCTAATCTCTGATGTCAGCTTTTAAATGAACCAACCTAGCCACACAGGAAGAGCCAACTATAATTACTAGTAACATTGCTTAAAGATCCTAATTATTACCACAGGCAAACCACAGACCACATTATTTTTAAAACCTATATGTAACTAGTAATAACCACCTAACATCTCTCAGTAAATAGGTTATATAAATATAGCATTATATCTTTAAGATAAAACTCATATAAAATGTGGCATAATATATAGTTACATAACATACTTGAAAAACTATGCTTGGGCTGAAAAGAAAGCACTGCTGCCCATAAATCATAGTTGACAAAACATAAGCTTTGTCATTAACAGAATATAGTTTTCTCTTTTTAATCTAGAAAACATTTGTGGCCAGATTAAAGAAACCTCCTGAAATGCTTGGAATGTGCATGACAAGCCCGCTTAGGCATCCCGCTTCATGGTTATAAACGCCTCAGCTGCTCTTTTTGTTCACATTCTTCCTTAAGTGAAAGGGATTAGGTTGTGTTTGTATGTAGCATAGACAGAATAACGACTCAGTTACAACACACTGATAAAATATTTTAAACAAAGGGACCAATTCATTTTAATGTCATTAACCTTTCAGCGGAAATGTTTTCATTTGTAACACTGCACATAAAAATAACAGAAACGAATAAATGCCTTTGAATAGACCAACCCATTGGTGACTGACTGAATACAGTAATCAAAACAGAACATGGAGGCAAGTAGTATACTGTTAAAGGGACAATATACTATATCTATTTTCAATTTATAGAGAAAATTACAATTTTTGACATTTTCTTTCTGTACATAGATTAGAAATATTTGCAATAATTACTCACTGAAGCTAATAGTTGTGCTTAATAACACTCTTATATGTAATGGACAAGGAAAAATATAAAGATATACATACATACAAGTATTAATCACTGGGGAGTGCTTGTATGATAGGCACCCCCTTCATGATCAAATGACTAAGCTTAAATGATAGCCAGTGCGTCTTTTTGCTAAATATTGCACAGGCCTTGGGTACAGTATGTTTCTGTCAACACAGTATCATCATATTCTGAAAGGTCCCAGTGGTCCCCAGCATTTCTTGTGATCAAATGCGTGTAGACTGTCACAAGGGTCTAGAGACCTTTCAGAACTTGACAGTGCAACCCCACTGCATTCTCAAAATGATCAAAAAATAATACCTAGAATGTTTTTTTTTTAAATCACGTTCCTATCCAATCAAGCCAAATAAGCAACTTGCAGTCAGGGGGACCCTGCCTCCAGTCATATTAATGAACCTTGCTGTATAACAAATTGTTAGGGCTAATGAATCTACTTCTTCGTGTGCTAGAGTATAGATTTGGCCTTTAGAAACAATTTAAATTTACAAAATATTGGGGGGCATCAGCAAGACTCTCACAAATTGTCACCATGTGCAGGCAGAGACTGTATAGGGTTACAGCTAAACACATATAAAATAAACTACATAATGCCTGTTTAGTATTGTAATTCATTTTGATGCATTTTGCATGATGCATAGTGTAGATTACACCTCCACCAAATGAATCATGGGAATTGTATATGCTTGGGTTTTTAAAGACGTGGCCTTAAAATACTGCATGTAGAGTTAAAGCTTGTGCCTGCTTGTCTACATTGGTAGAACACAGTACAGCAGGTACACACTCTTACATAAAACACTTTATAAATGAATAACTCAGGACATGGCCATACTGCATCGTTGGAACCTACTTAGATCATACCACTTGCAAATTGTTGATTTTGCATTAAAAAATTAAAGGATGTTATGACTTTATTATTTAATCACAGCTGCATCTCCCTTTTCTGCATCTTTATGTGCAGAAACATTTCTCTGAATGCTCCACCTAGCTGCAGAATATACAATATGTTAATACATATTGGGGGACGTGTAATAAAAGGCACTAATTTTGCCCAGGAGCATTAACCCACATTAACCAATCAGCAGGTAAAATTTACTTGTCACCTGTTTAAAAGTAAACAGCTTATTGGTTGCTATGCGTTACTGCTACTGGGCAAACTTAGTACCTTTTTTTAAATATGGGGGTTGATTTTGAATATACATAGTTATAAGTATGTATAAGAATATCCTAGCACAAAAAGCATTTTTGGATTCATATCACCATAGAGCTCATGTATGTCCACAAATGCAATTGAGGTACCAGCATTTTCTCAGTAGTCATTACCATTGTCATTAAAGGAATGTGAGGTAAAATGCCCTCCATGTACTTCTGTATAGTTGGGCTTGGTGCCACTCAGTCCTTTCTGCTTTCCATTCTGAAACAATCAGTGTTATCAGGCAAAGCACACTGAAAAGTGGCAATTACGACTGCCAGACTCCTGTACAATTGCAATGATTTGCAACGAAATGCGTGTGCAGTTGTGGTAATTTTGCCAAATCCGATGCAATTGCGCTAGGTGTAGTACAAAAATGCATTGCCCCCTTGTGACCAAAATGACACTGGAATTCTGGGAAAAACGCTGCATTGTGAGAAAAACATAGCAATTGTGCTGGATTTTTGTACTTAGCTCACTGCACTTTCAGATGTTCACTTGCCGTCATGTTTGTGTCCCACAATACAAGCATCATTGCCAATGCTCAATGAGTTGCATCAGGTGCAACTGTAGGTGCTTGCTTGCTGATTCCTTGCGTTGTGGCAATCATTTAAAAAGTGGGAATGGCATTACTTGTGGCACATTAGTACAAAATTCACTAGACTTGCCCTAGTTGCTCCTATTGATAAAACTGCAAGTGGAATGCACATTGAGGCTGGCAGTAATTCCAAAATAGTTGGAAAAAAGTATATTTACCACAGGCCCAATTCATTGAACTATACATCCCATTTGATAAATATGATTCGATCTGATGCACCCTTTTTTTCAAACCAGTGAATGGTGCTATGGTGCAATATGTTGCTCTATGCACAGCAATAAAAGCTTACTACATCTTTACCCTACTTGATGTATAGTGTATATGAGGCCTCATTTACACACAAAAATGGATGTATATCGACACCATTTAAAGATACTTCTTGCATGCTTCATGCCATTGCCCAATCTGTTCTGTTGAATCACTCACAAGTGTGCCTATTGATGCCAGGGAACACTGAAGCTAATGCAGAGTGTATTTATAGGCCCGGAGGCACATGAAAAAATTCACAATAGATGCAATGATGAATGAGTAAAGAACAGAGAATTGCATCTAAAATTGCACTTTGCACTTTGTAATGAAACCCAAAGGTGTTAATTTACTCTCTTTTTTTTTTATAAAATTTCTGTTTCTTGCCACACTAGACATATTCCCTTGTAATATTTGCCTCTTCCTACACCATGAGAGCAACTGCCTAGCATCACCTTTACCCTACTTTGATACTTAATGCAGTGATTCAGCTCTGGAAAATTCATAGACAGTGAAAGCACAAGAATATCTTTGCTTTAGTGTGTTGAAGTGTGGGCAGGCACTCAATAGCTGTTTCTCTTACATTTTTATGAAAGAGCTATGGAAAATCTTCAGGGCCTTTGTGCAAGTCAGGCTTTAAGATGTCACAACAGGTTTAACAGGAACTACACCTTGAGTAAATTGGAAATATTTCTTGCACTTAGTCATCACTGAAACATCTCAAAACCTGAGAAAAATGTCTCATAATTTGCTTGCATTTATAGAAGATTCCTTTTGACACTGACTCTTAAAATTCTCTAACCCCCAGACATGTGTAATTGCTTTTAACAAGGTTGTGTTTATAATGGTACAAAACGAAGAATGCATGTATTATACTAGGAGACATACACAAAAGATTATAAAATGCACCAGTGCAATGTTGCCCTTGGGTCACTAATTCATTCAGAAGAATATAGTACTGCATACCTCTCTTTTTCCCGCCTCACCACCCTACTTGTCTTACTCTATTTATTATCACAGCAACAGCAAACATTCCATTGCACAAACAAATAAAAGAAACATGAAATACAACTGGGAGTGCTATATGAAATGCTTCAAACTGAAACACATTTATCTGTCTCCCTCTCTTCCTTATCTTCCTGTCCTCCATAGTTGGCTACTGGCAGCAAGTCTGCAATACAATAGTTTTCCATTTTCAGTTGAAGTGTCAAACGTGTATTCCCCTAGATAGTAGTGATGCTACAACAATTCCCACCAACCATTTTTAGCTGCCTACCTTATGATCAACTATATGTCTTAAAATGACACTGAGTTATTTTTAAAGCAGAGCAGAGAAGCAGGCAGAACATTTTCACGTGGGATCACAGAAGTGTTTTATGAGCTATAATTATTCTAGAAGTATATTTATAACCTTTATCGCATACTGTACTCATGAAATTTGAACAAAGTGAACCAGTAGTTTCATTTGAAACCGTGCCCAAGAACAGGCTGATCATTCCCAGCAGCAGAGAACAAAGATATGGGGCAGTGTATGATAAAATCACTTACAAATATTATTCCTTAAACATATAACTCTCAATCCTTTTTAAGCTTTAGATTTTAATAATAAATGGATAATATGAGTTGAAGTATTTCCTCTTATATGTGCACAAGAAATGCACAATAAAAATAAAAAAAAAAAAAACTTCTGTTTTCTTTATAGGGGTACTATGATAGACACAGTGCATATTAGACATTTTATTCTTACTGGAGTGTGCCAAGGGATTCATTACACAGATCTGTTGTACCCCCCAGAGTACAGTTCGCTTTTAGAATATTACTTTGAATGCCGAAAGTCTGAATAATCAAACTATTGCCCTGTTACTTAGCACAAGCTACCAGGCCCTTTCAAAGGGAAAGTTAATATTAACTTTAAGAAGTGTGAAATTAAAGCCCACTACAGAAAAAAATCACCCAGTTTCTATTCATTCCTATGGGATTTTTATATTTATAAAATATATATATAATTTTATATTTAGTAAATATTTATAATATAGTGAACTCTAACTTTCACCCATCACTAATTACACTTCTAAAAATGATTAGAAAGTGGGTGAGTTTTTTAGTAGTGAGCTCTAATTTCACTGCCCCTAAAGCTGGCCATACACATTAAGATTTCATTTTCCTTAATGATCATTAGGAAAATGGCATTAGGAAGGTTGAGAACCACTGAGCTAGACGATATCACTTGAAATGGTGATTTTCATTTATGAGCAAATCATACTTTTAAATGATCATTTCAGGATAAGCTTGGTTCTACGATAATGAAAAGATGAATTAAAAATCTTAACGAATGGCCAGCTTTAGTATAATATAAACTGTGCATTATAAAACAATTTGCAATTATTCTGACCCTGTCCATTTTTTTACTTCTCTCAGTTGCATATTATGCCAATTTGATTTATGGTAGTTGGATCAAAAATGGCAACTGAGCTCAAAATCGCACATACCTCACTGTACATGAATCCTTATATCTTTGTCCTTCTCCTGTGGTCTGAATTTTTAACTCTTTTCTATACCTTGCTCTATTTATTGATTTCTTAAATAAAACAAACTCCATTAAGCAAAAAGTGTTAGCTGTGTTTTATTAAAATTGGTCTGGAAATGAATTCAGACATTTATAATAGCTATAGTCAAGTGTATAAAATCGAGAAGATTAGTGAGCGCACTAGGTATAAAAGGGAGTAAATAAAGTGTATATTTTTCTTTTCCCCCATAGAGACGAGTAAATATATGTTCACAGCCTGATGTTAAGAGAAGCCCTTAGAGATAAGTAATGAATTCTCTAAAAGCTGTATTTGAAACTGATGATGTTGATTCTACCATGGTACCTGTATTGTTTTAGTACCCTAGTACACAATAATAAATATAATTTTTATGGTTAGGAACCATTGGTACTAGTTACTGTGGAGACCACGTGATACTTTCTAAAATATTGGGAGGGCCTGGACTGAGTGTAAGGAGTCCAGTGTAACCTGTAATGTACAACTTTTGCTTGTGTACTAGTGTAAGGTGAGATTCAGGGAAGGACCTGAGTGAATCCACACAACAATTAGTCAAAGAAGTCAAAACTAATAAGGGTGGGTTACTTCAAAGAAATAGTTTAGAGTGAGAACCATCAGAGGAGCAAGCAAGAAAGAGATGTGTAGATGGGAAGGTAAAGATGTGAGAGAAGAAAGCTGTAATATAATAAACTGCTAGACTGACCTTTACAAATGTATCAAGGTAAGCATGAAATCAAGAAGCATAAACAGTCAAAGACAACATCACCTTTCACTCTATCAAAAAAGCTTTGTGGGCCGCAGGTTATTTTCACTTCCATCTGTAAGTCATACCACATATCCAAACCTTTGCCAAATCCTATCACTTTCAACTGTGCAAGAATATGCAATTATGTAAATTCCTTCATTGTAACCTAACATTCAAAGCCCTAAACAATAAAGTTTTCCTATGTGTCACCTTTGATCGCAAAATGACCTCTCTTTTTCTCTTATGCCTTTATTCTATTACCAATTGCAAGGCTTCTCTCAATTTTGGCTTGTCTCTGGAATTCCTTATGACAGGTTATCAAACTCTTCCCTTCTCCCCAGACCTTCAAACGCTTCCACCAGGTTAGAGAAGAATGCACCACTAGTGATGAGCATATTTTTTCACCAGGCATGGATTTGCTGCAAAATGCTGCATTTCGCCATTGGTGATTTTTTCATGAGGAAAAAGTCACGGTCACATAAAAAAGTCACAGCTACATCAATTAAGTTGTGTGGTAGCCACATTTTGCAAATTATTTGCCATTTTGGAAATTTTTAAGCAGCTTCACAAATTTTTTGCAAAATGGGACAGATTCACTCATCACTCTACACCACCATTTATTTTTAACATCTGCTCTCTCCAATCATAATTTGATTTTGTAACCATTATTTGTTAAATTCTTGTAATGAGCTGAATAACTTGCTGATGTTATATATACAGTATATATATATATTTCTACTATAAATAAATATAAAATGCAGCAAATACTAAATCTTGTTAACTTAATAGAAAAGCATGGATTAATATGAAATAGGCTTAGGAAAACAACCATCTCAGCACATTATGTAACTGAACTATTAACCAATCTGATGTCTACATCAGTATCACAGCATTATGTACATCAACAGACTCCTTCATTACTTCATACTCTTCTTCAAAGTTCCATATAAATGCAAGCATGTGCATATATCTGTATGTATTTAATCAAAATTTAATAGAAAAATCCACAATCTCCTCTCATTTTTATTGTACACTGATAATGACGGGTGCTGCTCATAAAGTTGTAAATTGTCCAGATTCAATTTGTGGATAAGCTCACTCACATCTTGGTTGAAAAGTGTATTCTATTTGATAGTGTAAATGTAAATAGTAAAAATCTTGGCAATTTGCAGGGTTTCAGCACATTACCAAAACACTGACTTTACACTGTCAACACTATCAATATTTTAGATGGCTTTTAGCACATTGGTCTACATCTTGCCCATATGGCCACAACAGAACAGGCAGATAGTAGTAATATTTCCACTCTGCTTACTTATGCACTACAGTCTTAGTATTGCTAGGACTGTAAACTGGATGCCATCATCTTCCACCCTACATTTGCTGGATTAATTTCATTCACTGTCTGCCAGCAACCAGGCTTAACATCACAGATTATGGATACAGTATGCTCCTTTTATTTACTTTTCGTGGTAGCTGTGATACATGCCCTTACCCACGCAGTTCTTCTGGTGGCAACACCTGTTTTCTTTCAACTGTGATCATGGAGTAGGCATTAGTGCTTTTCTATTTGTGTTATGCTGTATATTTATAATTTATCTTTTAAACAACTAGGGTCATTTGTCAGCACTGGGCAAATTTGCCCATAGGCAGTAACCCATTGAAACCAATCAGTGCTTAGCTTTTTTTTCCAGCTACAAGTAGAACAATGAATGCAACAATTTAATTGGTAGTTATGGGTTATGGGTTACTGCTAATGGGCAAATTTGTCCAGTGTTGATAAATGACTCCTAGGAAATTATGTGATGTGGCAGCACTGGCAGCACTGACATCACAACACTAGTCCTGAAATGATCTGTACTTTAATATGTTTGTTAGTTGAGGTAGGCTCTTTTAATATCCATTGCAATGTACATAATCCCTGCAGTACACCTCCAAGGAAACATCAAACAAACAACTACATGAATGCGAAATCACAGCATCTAATATATGTACAGATTTGCAGTTTGTTATAGCTATAGACATGGTTAAAAATGATCCTGCTTTTCTACAGGGTTTGGGGCTGATAACAGTGCATGGAGCACAGGGAGTAAAGATGCTAGAAGCTTCTGATAAAAAAAGTAGATTAGCAGGTAACAGTAATTTCATCTGGTTGCACAAGAGATTTACATCTGAAAAACACTGGCCTGTAAGTTTTTTTTATGTCTCTCTCCAATAGTTCCATGGCTGAAAATTGTATTTTATGGTTTATCACATAAAACCTCAATATAAGTGTATGGAAAACTGGAAACTGAATTAGGAGAAAGGTTTTGTTGCATTTACGTGAATTTGCCCCCAAGTATAATGAAAATACTGTAAAGTCCCCATTTATGTGCCTAGGGTCTCACAGTGTGTTAAAGTGACACTGACACGAAAAAAACTACTTTTCAAAATATGAATATACATAAAAAGCTACCTATAGGTCGTGTTGATGGTTTTACTCTGACAGGTTTGGTTTTGTAAGTAATTGTTACTTGAAGTACCTAAACCTGACTGTTTTGCCAACCTGACTGTCCCTTCTCAGCCTGACAGTTATAGCTTCTAATGCTAACAGACAAATATGGCAGCCCCCTCATAGAGGAACACAGGGAATCAGACAGGTTATGTAAATGCCTCAGGCAAATATTTTTATGGCAAAATTATAAAGTTCTTGCAAAGACAATGCTATGATAGATGTAAAAAAAGATTTACTTTCTGGTGTCAGTATCTCTTTAAAAAGCAAACAAATGAGAACTTAGATAAGATAGTCTTACTATGTTCATTCATTAATATATAGTATGTATATTTAAAAGACTCAGACTGAAGAAGGTTCCTGCCTTTTTGCACTCTAAGTGGATGGGTAATTAAGTCATAATTGGGAGAGTAGTAAGTCCTAACATTTACAATGACTAGGGCTCATTAGTAGCGAGATTGATTCAATTATACATTGGTGCTACAGTAGGTAGGATTTAATTTTTTTGAGAGGTTGAGAATGTTTTCCTTACAAATGGAATCAGCGATGCAATGCTTAAGAAACAGTAGCAGAATACATTTTAAAGTGAAGGAATGCAGTGAAAGTTGATTGTGTACCTGTGGTTCTGAAAGGATCAGTGTAGATGTCCAGAAAGTATGGAAATTTGCAAGGTATAGCATAGTGAACTGTGATTTATTGTGTCAGACAGAGCTTTGTGCCAGCTCTTTATCAAGCTTTAGGCAAAAAGTGAGTAGCCAATTGTTACGGACTGTAATTTGAGATAGACAGCAGACTCTTAGTAACAACCTTTGGCAACCCCAGTTTTCACCGACGCCCTTTTGGGTCCCTGGACTTTCCAAGGTTGTGGTACAAAAGGGGTTAAGCAGAGGCAATGTCAAAGTCAGGCAAAAGGTTGAGGGCTGGCAGCGAAGATTCAGTGTCAAAAAACCAGGCGAAGAGATAAAAACCAATAGAACAATCAAAACAAGGCTTAGCTAAGGTCTAGATATACAGAGCCATCTTGGGGAATGAAAACATGCAAAGTCGTGCTATTTAAGTTTGAATTTGGAGCCATAGTGATGTTAGTGCTTCCGTTATGTCATTACGCTGTGCCAAACACTAATGCACAGTTTAGGGACCAGCGCCCCTTCAGGTAAGAGCGCACCGGTCCCCCAGCACTCATAACACCAATAGTGCTCAAGATAATGAAGAACTTACTGAGTACTGCAATTAAATATGGCTCTTTGCCTCAACATTGCCACATATGAGCTTTATGCTTAGTTCAACAATTTAATTTATTGATGCAGCTAATGGATAATCCTAAACAGAAAATTGCATTTTTAAGTAATAAGGGCCACCTTCTGGGATCATATAATTCACGGTGCATACAAACAAAACAAGGGCACGCATACATATTAGGCCACATCAGCCAATGAATGGAAAAAGTTCTGTCTTTTACTCCCACACTTCTTCCTGTTACAGTTAGAGCTGCGATATTTCTTGTCAGGTGATCTCTGAGGGAGCACACAGCCCATCACAAAATGTTGGCTCACGGGAATATATGTTAAAGGGCAATATTTACTGATAAATTCCAGATTGGTAAGATTCTGTAACAGACCAAAGTTTTAATTCTCAAGGTATAGTTTTCCTTGCTCAAGCAATCATAAGGAAAACCCCACTTGCCTGAGTTAAGAGACTTACACAGGGTTTAGGGGAAAAAAACCTCATTGTTAGCTGAAAGGCTCATGCAATCATATACCTGCCCCTAACTGTTAGAACGGATTTTAGAAAAACTTATTTTCTAATTTAGTTACAAAAATTTTCCCATAGACTTCCAATGTATTTTCATGAGAAAAAACATAAGACCAGTCTGGCCTGATATGTGATCTGTCTGTTATAGTTATGAGTATTTAAAATGTTATTTGTCTGTTAATTTCAGTATTCTAAAAATGCATTGTTGCCTCTTTTAAGTCAACAGTCACTTTGTTAAAGGTCACCATGTTTAAATCCAAACCTACTGTAGGCCGCATTCTGCCTATGTTTTGTTCACAAGAATAAAGGACTTAATAATTCTTTGTGTTGTTCTACATTGAAACCAATACTATGATCTTCATTTAGAACAATAAGTACAGGTATGGGATCTGTTATACGGAAACCCTTCATCCATAAAGCTCTGAGTTACAGGAAGGCCATCAAATAATTCAGGTTCTAGAAAATTATTTCCTTGTTCACTGTAATATTAAAACAGCACCTTGTAATTGATGGTAGTAAGCTGCATGAATCCATATTGGCGGCAAAATAGATTTAAAGTATGAATGTCCAAATTATGAAAAAAATTATCTAGAAACCCCAGGTCCCAGGCATTCTGGATAACGGGGCCCCATACCTGTATTCCCTCATGTTATGGTGCATGTTATGTAGCTGCGCTTTATAAGCTTCCTTAGAGTTCCCCAGAGTAAGATAATGGAACATAGATCCACTTCTGAGTTATGCACAGTGTTACTGAAGGGATTAATAACCTGAAATGCACCTTGAGATTTAGTACACAATAGGTTCAAATAATCAGAGACCTTGTTGTGGTACCTGACCTTACCTTACTTATTTTGGTCAAAGGGTAGTACTAACACAAAATGTATAAAATGTATTAATAAAAAAAAAAAGCTTCCTGGCACTGATCTAATGTGTTTAAACAAACACTATGGGGCAGATTTATCAAAACACGAGTTTGAATCCCGAATGGCAAAAACTCGGATTGGAAACAAAAATTTCTGAAGATCGCAAATATCACAAAAATGCTTACGAAAAAATTGCATTAGTCACGAAACTATCGTATTGGTGATCCGAAAGTCACGAAATTTTGGTACCGAACTATTGTAAACAGCGGCAAAACCAATCCGTTTTTTTCCACACTAAAAATACGGAAAAGTCGCGAAAGAGCTGAAAAAGTTGCGCAAGCAGTGAAAAAGTCGCAGAAAATACGATTGGACGGTTCAGAGCATTCGTGGATAAGTAAATGTGCCCCTATGCCTCTCAAAACCCATGTAATTTACCTGTGTCAGTCTTTGACATCACTTATAGCAGTGGCATTTGGCTTAGGTGTAAGTCTGTGTAGGCACAGTAAAAAAATATAAAAATAAGTAAAATATAGTGGCATTTATGACCACTGTGGTCCCCTACTTAAGAAAACACAACTTTAAATAAGAAAAAGGAAAATAACAGTATGCACAAATTACACCAAACTATCAAAGAGCCAACTCCATATGGCTAGTTAAGCTTAAAGGAGAAGGAAAGGCTAAGTCACTTGGGGGTGCCAAAATGTTAGGCACCCCCAAGTGACTTAAATCACCTACCTTTTACCCCGGGCTTGTGCCCCTGTTGGGAGAGAACAGCACCAGCCCGGGGTAGCAGCGAGCGCTTCCTACTTCCTACTCGCTTGCGCGCGCATGCGCAATAGAGTGATGAGCCAAACTTAAACAAGAAAGTCGGCTTTTCACTCTACTGCGCATGTGCTGGCCCATGGATTTCGCCGGCAGAAGGAAAAGGAAGGAGGAAGCGCTTCCTACAGGTACCCTGGGTCCTAACATGGGCACCAGCCCGGGGTACAAGGTTGGCGATTTAAGTCACTTGGGGGTGCCTAACATTTTGGCACCCCCAAGTGACTTAGCCTTTCCTTCTCCTTTAAGACTCAGCTTTGTAAATGGCGGACTCCTGTAAACAAATAAACTGTTAGGGTAGAGATCCTCAGTAGATCTACTCTGTCCCTGGGAGATTGCTGGATAAAGAAAATGAACCCCAAAGAGAAATGTATGGTATCCAAAGCCAAAAAAGTTCAACACCAGCCAAAAGCCATTTAAGTTCAACACAGTTATCAATATATGGGTTTGCCACCTTATGTTACTATATGGTGTTTACAATATACTGTAGTGTGGGCAATGGTAATTCATAATTTTTTTTCCGAGGACGAGCTTATAGCTTTACGAGATGAAAAGAGAGAGTTTTGGAAACAGTCTCTCATTCCTGTATAGCTCTAGGCTATTATATCCTCAGCTGTTTTTTTTTTGTTTGTTTTAAATAAAGGGATGGTTATTAAGAGACTATGCCATTAAAGGGAAAGAAAATAGACTGTATAAAGCTGGGCCTGTTTTCCTGTAGAATAACTGAGCAACAATACAAAGAGGCTGGGGAGTTATGAGAGCATACTAAGCTAATTTTAGAGCTAATGATCTGACCACATTTTCAAAGACCTTTGATAGCCCTAGTCTATCATTTAAGCAAAACCCTATGCGATACAATGTTCATTTGTAACATTGCTTGATGCCGAAATTGCCTGTGGTTCTATAAAAATCACAACATAAATATTTTTGTTTTCATTCCTTTACCTTTTTAACTCTAAATATCCCATAAGACACAAAATAACTGATAAATAAAAGTTTAAAACAATAAATGTTTTATAGCCATGCTTTTGAGAGCTCTGTCTGCCCTGTGTGTTGGAATTTGTCCTTTTATTGATTTCATTTTTAGAAGCATTTACTATGAAAAGCTTGTTTCCTTGGCAACAGCAAACTCCTCTCTACTGCAGCCGGAGAGTTCATCTGAGGATACAGACTTGCAAATCAGAGTCAGGAACATATTTGCGTGGTTATTTAAATCACAGGAACATTACTGAACTCAATAATGTGGATCATTAAAAAAAATAAGCTGTGCCGTACAGGAGAAATGAAACTAAATCCAGAAACTAAGGTATATACTGAATTATTATTTCTAAAAACATTTTTATATTTTCACAAAATATTGTAGTTATTTTTAAATCCAAATTTACCATAGTCTGTGCCAATGTATTTAGTAGAAATAAAGTAAAATAAGAAGACACAAATGTCATAAATTCATATGCTTAAAGCAAATTAATGAGGGTTTTGATATCTATATATTAATAAAAATTTTAACTAAAAACTGTCTACTGGTTTGTGCATTGGCAGGGATTGTTGTAGGTCTCTTTGCTTCTGCTTTTCTGAAATCCAGCTGAGTAGTGATGAGCAAAATTATTCGTCAGGCATGGATTTGCAGCAAATTTCCAGATTGGCGGATTTATGCGCAAAATGAGCACATAAAGTCGCCACGAAAAAAATTCGGCATGCATCAAAAAATTGTCGCTTGTGTCAATGACAGTGTCAGAAAAAAAAATTGTCGCACGTCAACAACAATTTATTTTGACCCACGTCATTTTTAGCATTTCGCGACACGGGACAGATTTGCTCATCACTACTGCTAAGATCTTCTGCCTCTTACTCTTTATTGCCCCTTTCACCCTTTAAAGGTGAAGGAAAGTAATTTTGGCATTTTACTACCAATAGATTCACCACATTAGTGCCACTTAGAACAATATATTTATTCTGCAGAAACCATTACCATACCTGAATAAACAGCTTTAGAAGCTTTCTCCATTTGCTTAAGATAGCAGCTGCCATTTTAAAGTCTAGACATTATTCCTGAGATCACACATTCCTAGGGGAGGGGGGAGGGAGTTCATAGCATTTTGGTGGGAGGGGGAGCAGGAGAGGGGAGAGAGGGGAGAACTGCGCAGACTTTGGCCATGGGAATTAAGGCTGTTTCTGAGAGAGGAAGTCAGACACTGAAACATCCATCATGTTTACAAAAAAAAAAATCCCGTGTTTCTTTTGATAGAGGACCCGGTGCTTATGACTGTGTTTACATAGATCTTTTTGATAAAGCTTACTTAGTTTTTACCTTTCCTTCTCCTATAAATGTCTTACTATCCAGCCTTAAACAACTACAAGTATGGAATCCCTTATCCAAAAACACGATAGTAGAGTTTTTTTGAAACCATAACTAAACTCATTCCACTAAAACTACAAAGGCCAAGTGATTTCTTAAAACAACCTTTTAAAAAAAGCACAAATGAAAAAAATGTGGAAAAAATATGGAAACGCATTTTTTTCTATTGTCGCACAAATGAAAGTGTCAGAAACAAAATATCTTCCAGTTGTAACAAAAACACCTGCCATTGACTTTTACAAGACCTCAACTGTTTTAGATGGCGCAGTATTACTTTGTTGCAGTTTTGTCGCATAAAAAATGGTGAAATTAATTTTTTTAATGAAATTGATCCCAGCTAAGATATAATTAATCCTTACTGGAGGCAAAACAATCCTATTGGGTTTATTCAATATTTAAATCATTTTTAGCAGACTTAAGGTACGAGATCCAAATTATAAAAAATCCCTTATCTGGAAAACCCCAGGTCCCAGGCATTCTGGATAACAGGTCCCATATCTGTACTTGATCCTAACTAAGCTGAATTCATACAGATGGAAAAACAATCCTATTGGGTTTATTTAATTTTAAATAAGTTGTAGCAGACAGTGTACAATGATCTAAATTATGGAAGGACTCCGAAAACCCCAAGTCCTGTGGATTTCAGATAAAGATCCTTTACTTGTATTAATTCTTAATATACCAATTTCTTATATTTTATTTGCATGTATAGCTGGGACACAGTTACAAATCTATCATTGGTGGGTTCAGATGCATATTATATTCTCCAGAAATGGGACAGATATTAACTTATATACAAGGTTGAACTTAATTTCCTTTACTATTTACATGTAAGTATGCTTATATTGTTATATATGCAAAATAGAGTATATTTTTTTGTAGTTAATTCACTCAAAAACAAGGATTTATGAGACTATCCTGCAATGATCTCAGATTCCAGGCTTTTGGTCTGGTCAAAAAGAATTTCATCTGCAGCTGTCTTTCTTTGATGGGGCATCAGCAGATGAGAAAGTGAGACAAGCCACGTGTATGGCCAGATGTTACAATATTTAATTGTTGGCTTAAAGGTCTGAATTGTTGTGTGTGTGTCACAACTTAAGCCAAGTCCAAATCTAACAAAAACATACTGGGTTTTAGCCATATCCAGAAATGGGTGTGTCTGTAGGATTAAAGCATCACTCAAAATAGGAAGATGACCCTGCAGCATTGTTAACACAACTTAGTCTGTACTTTACTATTGCATATACATTATACTATAAATACATGCACTGATAATTAATCAAAAGCTACCTCTGTTGCATCCAGTGATCCAGTGATTTTGCTAGAATCTTAAACTTGGGAAAAGTCTGTAATGAAATGCAAACCCTACAGATTTCTATTCCTTTGCTCATACACTAAATATTATTTTTCTGCTGCAATGTATTTTTTCTCAGATGTCTCAGTGCTATGGTAATTTTTATTTTATCTTATTTTAATTCAAATTTAATTTTATCTTTCCATCCTGCAACATCCATAACATGTCACAAGCCTAGCTACAGTAAACAACCCCACTATCACCTGGTTTGGCACTTTGAGTTTATATTAGATTCTGCACTCTCCTTCACTCTTCATATGCAATCAATAACTCACTATAATGTGTGATATATATGCTAAATAACTGTTACCTAAAGAATATTTCTAAAATACCACCATTTTACCAGAACTCTCTCATCATGTAACATATTGACTATTTCAGCTTTCCACTGAATTTCACCACTTCAATCCATAATAAATACAGCTGGCAGGATTATACACCTCACCACTCTTCCATGCCTTTGAGCAGGGAAGATCTGTGCCTCCAAAGATGCCCCCAGTAGATCCCCATCTTCTTTTCTGCTGATTCACTGCACATGCTCTATGCTGCTGTCAGTTACTGAGCTTAGGGACTGATAATATATTGTGCATATGGAATGCAAATGTCACAAGGCTACTACTTAGTAATACAGAATATTGGTACATAACAGCTCTGAAACCAGTACAATTAGCATCCAAATTTAATAATCAGCTCTCTAGCATCAGCTTATATGAAAGGCAAACCTCATTTTCTGCAACAGTTGCCCAGCGCACACTGAGCATGTGCAGTGTCACTGACACTTCTAACAAAATCCAAGATAGGGAGCTCCTGTGACAACTTTGTACCTTTAGGCTGGTTCATTAAATTTAGTATAAAGAAACATTTCTAGCCATATTCATTCCTAGCATTTATTTCTTCTTTAAAAACACAAAGGCTGGTCGTGCAGAATTTCTGTACGATTTATGTAAGAGGCTGCAGCAACTTGCTATGTGCAACACTCACCCTTCTTCTGTCACAAGCAGACCATCTTTACTCATGTGCATGTTTGGTGTACACACTGTTCTACTGTACAGCGCTGCAGAATATATTTGTGCTTAATAAAAAATTGTTGATAAAAATACAATCTAAATGTTATCTATCTATTTATACTGTATATATAAAATTCTGTAGTTCTAGGAAAAAAGATTCTCACTACAATGTTTTATTGTATTGTATACATATACTTTAAATCTGGAAATATAAGTACATATGTATATTTACTAATTAGAATTAAATCTGTCACAGTGTACTTTTTACATAAAACCTGTGTCTATGAGGATGCATGCCCATGTACCTGTGACTGAAAACAGCATGCAGCATTTTCAAAACTATAATACATGTAGTACATTAAATGGAGAACTGTAAACCAATGTCAACAGAGTGTATTAGCAAGGGATTTTAATTAGGTGTGTCAGATCTTCTTTAATCCTGCCGAGTTCTTATTTTAGACTAAGCTTTAAAATCTGTACTTTGAACGTTTATAATTACCTAAGATTTTGGAAGTAACACTGTTTGAGATTTGGTCACTGACTTTCCCCACACAACAACACACACAGTAGAAAGTTAATTAATTAAACAAGGAAAATAAAATAAGACTGTTTCTTATATCTGTATGTTGTAATAGATAAAACAAAAGCACTATGCAGAACATTTTAATACACAAAGATTATTAAGAAACAAAACAACTCACTGTAACCAACCACCCAAGAGGGTAATGAATAATGTGAACTCCTTGGATATAATGAACATACTAATTTATATGTAACATAGACATTGCAATACTGTATTACAGCATCAAAAACTACAACCGTATGAGAACAAGAACCTGATTTGATTTCCTTAGTATTGTAGTCTGCTTTAGACATTAACGCCAGTGAAATAAGGTTTACTGATCCCAATAAGCCATAGCATATAAAATAAACAGTATGAAATTTTATTTGTACACCCATCAGAGACAGGTGTCATGATTAGGACGGGACAATCCTGTTTACCTTTGGCTAATTGGCACCATGAATTGTATGATCCCGGGGCGGCTCTAAGTGCTTAAAATGGCAATTTTCTATTTAGGATTACCCTATGGCACATACTACTAAAAAGTATATTTTTATGAAAATGATTTATTTGTTTTATATATATATACAGGTATAGGATCCATTATCCAGAATGCTCGGGACCAAGGGTATTCTGGATAAGGGGTCTTTCCGTAATTTGGATCTCAAAACCTTAAGTCTACTAAAAAATCAATAAAACATTAATTAAACCCAATAGGATTGTTTTGCATCCAATAAGGATTATTTATATCTTAATTGGGATCCATTACAAGGTACTGTTTTATTTCTACATATAAAAAGGAAATCAGTTTTAAAATTCTGAATTATTTGCTTATAATGGAGTCTATGGGAGGCAGGCTTTCCGTAATTCGGAGCTTTCTGGATAACGGGTTTCCGGATAAGGGGTCCGATACCTGTATATATATGTTATATGCAATATATTTTAAATATATTTTAAAAAGAGACCTACACTGTACGGGGCTATAGTTTTCCTTCACAGGCATACCTGGGCTATACAAACAAAAGGAAAAATCATATACATATTTTGCATTTTTTTAAGCGAAACCTGGACCAGAGTTGCTGAGATGTCATTTGAGAGAGCCTTTTGTACAACGGACACCTTATCTTGTCATGCATATAATATTTTAAATGACTATTTATATTTAACATCTTAAAAATCTTAATGTGTACTGCTTCCCATTTACAAAAGTAATACAATTCAGGCCTTTGTTCTGCAAAAAAGTAATGATGATATTAATAACAATGGTGTTTTGGTCTCAGAGCAATAGCTGGAAGTAGCTGAGAAATGTATTATAATCTTACATGTCAGTATTTATTAGTGCATCTAGCCTCCAATTTTCCTTTACATTGAAATAACAAGGAGTCTTTCAGCTCTGTCAGTTTTGATCAAAACTCTGAGCATGTCAGACTGTTCTTCTCTGGATCAGCACTCTGAGCTGTTCATGAGATAGAAAACTATGAGCCCAATGAGCACGAAATGTTTACCTCAAGCAATTCCACTTGAGTTACCTGTAAGCATTGCTGCTCGGTATCGACAAGCTAGGAAACAGAAAAAATGTATGATCAATATCAGAACGAAAAATGATTTGATTTATTTTTTGTTCAGTGGCCATTATTGTAACTTATTTCATAGATAAAAGGATAGAATTGTAAACCTTTTTTAACAATTAAATATTTGTTCGGATGTAGAGTACACAAATAAATAGAAAACAATCAAACCTAGAGACTAAAATAATCTGTAATATACACCATTCATTACTTGGATTGGGTTTTAATGGCAAACACAATAATTTAAAATGTATTCACAATAAGAAGGAGTTATAACATGTCCACACAGGGTCACAATAGGGTTTAGGTTGGATTTACTACAAGCTTGAAACAACTAGCTAGTTAGTATTGTTATTACCTGCTCCATATTTCTGCCTAAATGTTTTTAAAATATATACATTACAGTGTCCATACACAAAACACTCCTGACATGATTAACAGTGATTTTGTAGGGACCCAAAGAGCGCTTTTTCCAGATGGCACTGGGTCAGATATTGATCAGGTCAGGCGATAGTTACAATTAGGATTAATCCCCCTATGTTATCTGACCATTGGTCCTAAACCTGTACTTTTGGGTCAGCCTAAATTGGCCTTTGTAGGTTGTGTATAACTAGCTTTTCTGTATGAATATGCCACAAATTAACCAAAAAATTCTTGTTTTTTCGTTACATATATTTTCTGCCTTTAAAGCCCTCTGACTTTAAATATCACTTCAGGTCAGCCCTTAAGTATTGTTTGTTTTCCTTTCCACACCGTGTTGGGTAATTTTTTAGGAAAATGCACATCATACATGTTCTTCCTGACCCTTGACATTTTCTCAACAGGCCAAAGAGTAATTGAATGCACATTTAATGGGCTTTTTTTAGGAAAATGCACATCACACATGTTCTTCCTGATAAAATAGGGCTGTGCAGAATAGTTTGGTGAGTGCACTGGAGAACTGACCAAATCAAGTTTGGAAAATATTAACTCTGAAGCAAGAAAAAGTGAAGCTGGTTTTGCCAAAACTACTGAGCTTGGAGCACAGTTGCTCTTTTATTTATATATATATATATATATATATATATATATATATATATATATATATATATATATATAGTCTCGTAGAAAGCACTCCAGGGACATATAAAAATCAAAAAATGTATTTAGACACAAATGTCTACGCGTTTCGATCTATACGGGACCGTCATCAGGACAGTATCAGGAAGTGAGGTGCATAGTTAAATAGTGACATGATCCAATCAGTGCATACACACAATTGAACACAATTAACCCCTTGTGTGCATATATAAGATCTAAAAGTTAAAAAGCCATTACTATAGAATATAATGATATGTCTACCATCTAAAGTGCGTGTGACTATATTTGGAACAATATATATATATGTAATGTTTGGGGGTTTCTGACCCCCACCCCCCACTAGACTTCAGTTTGTTTGAGACAATACTATTTAAGTCACACTTAAATCAAAAATGATTTGCATTAATATTTGTATGCATTTACTATGATACATGAGGTTTTTTGGGGGTTTTTTGAAAGGTAAAGTTCCATTTTTAGATAGCTATCATTATTTGTTTATATAGCTTCAACATACATCTGGCAAACTTTGTTTTGACATCACACATTACCAATGTTGTACTGTGGCAAAACATGCTAGCATTTATTTCCAATAAAACATTTTTTGATAATAATGTATGATATGGCTGAAATGATGAGTTATGGGCTCTGTACCATCTCTGTATTGGCAGAAAGCTTGTTGTACATTATTCTAATACTTATTTGCCCTTCTGTACAGAACCACAGAGATCAGTGGTCCCTAATTTCTATTGTGCTTCAATCAAACAGCTGTTTAACCTTTTCCTTGCCAGACAGTAACAGTGCCTTGGGAACCATGTGTTGCTAGGCAACACTTTTTTTTTTTTTTTTACTTTCTGCAAAATTTCACCTGGAAACATGTTTGACAGGAAATTATTACATTTAAGTACAAACCCTAACAAGTGCTTGTCCATGTATTCCCTTAAGAGAATATAAGTAAACTAACAATGCTTGCCATCTAGCAAAACATATTAAATCACATTGAGAATATTGATCTTTTTTCTATATTGCTTATAATACAGGGTGATAAAAATGTTCAATATACCAGAAAATTAATCCACTGATATTATAAATTGTTGTTTTTGTAGACCAAGCAGTGTTTTACTGTATATAAAATTCCTTCTTGTATTAGACTCTGGAGATGTGCAAAGCACTTATCATTTTGTAAAATCAGTGTAATCAACATTGATTTTTTTGTGCTTCTAACACAATTAGATATCTTGTTCCGTTGCTGAGATCTATAATTATTATTTTAACTGTAAAACCTATAAATAATTAGTAGAGAATTACTTGACTCATGAGGACACATCTTTATTTACTGTAAGCTGCATTTATTTTTTCAACATGAATTTATTATGCAAATCAAATCTAAACAAAGTGTAAATATTTAGTTGATCTGGGTCACTGAACTAGGGTTAATTTGCCAGATATTAGTAAATGTGCCCGACTGGGAGATTAGTAGTTATTAATAGTAGCTAGATATAAATAGGTTTCATTGTTTCAAGGTGGCATTATAAAGTGGCATAAATGCAATCACATTCATAATCAATGGTGCAGGCTTAAGCTCAGGAACTAGCACTTGTGCCTGTACCTTGTAGGTACAAACTGTGCTCGGAGCCTTGTGCTGGACTAAAATTCCAGTGCAAGCAATTATTGATAGGAATAGCACATATAGGTATTGGCATAATTAGGTAAATATTAATTTAGTCACACATTCAAAAGAAAAAAACAACAGTTGTGCTATAAACCAAAAGGTTAAAATGTTTCTAAACAACTTATAAGCTTATTTATAACCCTTTGTGTTTGGGTGAGAAAAGGTGTTAGGGATACGTTGGGGGTTCCCTAGTCTATAAAGGGGGGCATTCTAATCTTTATCCTCTTTGGACTGTAGTTAAGTGGGTAGATGACCCTGGTAGCTTAAGGAAAAATAGACCTCAGTAGAGGAACCTGAGTTGAGGAGGTCACCAAGGTGACATCTGAATTAAGGGATCTTGTTACTAGGGACTAGCTAATATATCTCAGTCTAGAAGTACAGAATTGGGTTACTCAATAGAATCTTATTATTACAGAGGAATGGATTTAGGAATGAGCTACTGTAATTCATGGTTCCTTTCTGCCTGCCTCTCAAAGCTATAGTCACTCGTGTCTCTAGTCTGTATTCAGGTTAAAGGTACAGTGCATGGGCCTAAGGCTGGGCTACATAGGTTACTATTTTGCCAACATGATGTTGCTAACTTGGGTTAGCTGGCAAGTTGAGCTCACAATAATTGGATGCACTGCCCTGTATCACAGTGCAGCCAATTGGCCATATGATTTATGTAAAGTACTATGTATACCAATGAGTGAACAGCACACATATACAACACTAGTCATAAAGTAAAAGTGTTTCTTATGCATTACTTGTTAGTTGCTGTTTATAACCTTGGCTGGACTTGAAAAACTCACTTATCTCACTAAAGGATAGTTTAGCCAGCAGGGTATGTAGGATGGCAAATGTATAGATTTTCTTGCAGTGATCAAGCATCACATGACATTTTCTAATCAGGCCAGTCTTGAAGAACTCATCTCACTAAAGCATAGTTTAGCCAGCATGAAATGTAATAGGGCAGATTACTAGATTTTTTTGCAGAGTTTAAGCATCACATGACATTTTCTCATCATGCCAAAGAGTAATCAAATGCACATTTATAGGGCTGTAAAGTTATGGCCCTAGAGCCCCTTGCATTAAACATATGTGCCTTGCCCTTCCAGTAGTGACATTTGTGCATTGTGCCATGTGCCTCAATAAAAATCCAACTTAAGATACAATGCACAAGAGAGTCCTGTACTTAGATCCTTGCCATAAGCAGGCAGTGTCAGGATCTCCAGACCCAGCGAAAAATTCTACAGTTTGGCTTTACTTTATTTCCTTGTTGCATCACAGCTGTAGTTATGTAGTAACTGTATTGCAAGCTTACCATAAAATATATGGAACTTATATATTTTATAGATTTGTTATCTACATAGAGTTCTGAGCTTCTCTTTTTTCTTCTCCTCAAGGAAAATTGTGGCACTTAAAATTCTGTTAATTCCCTGTTGCTTCTTCCTACCGATAAAAGTGAAAAGCTCTACCTATGGCACACTCTGGCATTAATCTGAAAGCTTTTCTGAGTTGTGCCTTCCTGTCCTCGCCAACATATGCTTTAGACAAAGCATTTCTTACCCTTTTATATAGAAAGCAATGATTAAGAGCATGTTAATCACATTGGCATACTCTGAGTTGTTGCCAGATGTGCCATAGCTCTAAAGGGGAAGTTTGTTTTCCACGTAGACATTAATACCATAATCTTCTCTATTTTTTGAGGATTGTTGTTTTCAAAATATTTACCTGTGTTTTGTACTTCTCTCTACCTGGAACAAAACAGGATAATTAAAAAATATAATCAATTGCAGTCATTTTTGAACTGTGCACCTTGCCCGTGTGTAAAAAGTTCGACCTACTATCTACAGCATAATAAAAGTTATTTTGAAGGTATTAGAATTGTTTAAAGCAGTAAAGCATTTACTGGTGTATTGTTTTTATCTATCAACTCAAAATAGTACAGACAATTGGGTTTCTTTTGTTTTAAAGTGTAAATGTCGCAATTCATATAAAAGGTTTTATATTTTATATTTGTAAACCTTTAAGCCTTCATACTAAGAATGCTCTTTAGGGTTTACAATATAAGTTTGCAGTATATACAATATGTGATCTTCATTAGAATTCTAAACTATTTGTTTGTTGTGGTTTCATTGTCTGAATACTACTAACAAGAAATCAATCTATTTGAAAATTTTGCATGATAAACTGACTTCTTTGTCGGATCTTTACAGCGGGATTGGAGAGAAGTCAATCCTTTTCTTTTATTGCTGATGATTTTCACTTTTGTTGCCAAGAGAATAGTCAGCCAAGTATGTTGTTTCTCAAACATCTTTTTCCTTTTACGTTTAAACCCATCAATGTGAATAGCATTGTGGTTACCTTTAATGATGCAAAGTGCTTTTAACATTAAAAAAGCTGTTGACGGGACCAGATTGACACAAAAGCATTTTGGAATGAAAATGTCCACTTCATTACATAATGTTCCAGTCTTGGTACAAAATTAGTAGATCAAAACCTTTTCTCACTTGCCTCCATATGCACTATAAGGCACTAAGTTTGCCCAGGAGCAGTAACCCATAGCAACCACTAAATACTACCTGATGATTGGTTGCTATAGGTTATTGCATCTGGGCAAACTTAGGGCCTTTTAATATATAACTCCCTTGGGCTGTAAATATAAAACAGGATATGTCCCTCTCTAGGATTGGTCCCCTACTGAAATACACGGTTGAACACAGAAGGGTCACTGTACCTTTGCTAGATCCAAAGATTCCCTTTCCAGTCCTTTTCTGAAAACTGATGGCACTCCACACCACTGCTTCCTTTCCACACAGCTCTCAACTCCCACCCTATCTGGGTTGCTTGCAGATCCCTACCTCCTAATCAACTTCTAGGTGAGAATATCCAGATTAATTAACCCTCTGAATCAGAGTACATGAGTGAGGAGGAAAGTGACCAACTGCTTCTCCAGTTACCAGTTCACAGGATATTATACCCCCTTTTTCAACATGAACACAATAACATAGGTCTTGTGCTGGACATACTTTTGCCTATTTTCAGACTAACTTCATTGCCCTTTATGAGGAGGTGAGCAGGAACCTCAATGCTGGAATGGCAGTGGATGTCATATGCTTGGACTTTGCTAAAGCATTTGATAAAGTGTCGCACAGAAAGTTAATACTAAATGATAATGACACATTGTAATTGGATAGAGAACTGGACTAGACAGGACTGGAGCTGTTAGTAGCGCAGGGGTCAGTCCTTGGTCCTTTGCTTTTGAACTTGTTTATTAATGACCTGGAGGTGGGCATTGAAAGTACTGTTTCTTTTTTTGTTAACGATACTAAATTGTGCAAAAGTTCCATGCAGGATGCAGAACGATGTGACAAAATTGGAAAACTAGGCAGCAAAATTGAAAATGAGGTTCAATGTTGAAAAGTGCAAAGTTATTTTGTACTTTGTAAGAAATAATTTAAATGTGAGTTACATTACTACTTCAGGCAATGCCATTTAGTGGCTACTAAAGCAAATAAAGTGCTGTATTGCATTAAACTGCTAGCATTAACTAAAGGGATAAAAACATAATTCTGCCTCTTTATAGGTCCCTGGTAAGACCTCACCTTGAGTATGCGGTGCAGTTTTGGGCTCCAGTCCTTAAGAAGGATATTAATGAGCTGGAGAGAGTGCAGAGACGTGCAACTAAACTGGTAAAGGGGATGGGAGATTTAAACTATGAGGTGAGACTGTCGAGGTTGGGGTTGTTTTCTCTGGAAAAAGGTGCTTGCGAGGGGACATGATTCCACTGTACAAGTACATTAGAGGGGATTATAGATAGATTGTTGTTTGGTTTTTTTTTCCATAAAAATGATCAGTGCACCAGAGGCCACCCCTTTAGATTAGAGGAACTTTCATTTGAAGCAGCGTAGGTAGTTTTTCACTGTCAGGGCAGAGAGGTTGGGGAAAGCCCTTCCTAGTGATGTTGTAATGGCAGATTCTGTTAATGTCTTTAAGAGGGGTTTGGATGATTTCTTGAACAAGCATAATATTCAAGGTGACTGGGATACTAATATCTACAGTTAGTATTGATGTTGGTATATATGGTTTATGCACAGTATGTGAGTGTATGGATAGGTATAGGTTTATTTATGTGCCGGGTTCAATTGAAAGGGTACTTGATGGACTTTGGTCTTTTTTTAACCCAACTTAACTATGTATTGTTTTAATTAGGAAATGTCTATGTTTTATGTTACTTCATGCTCTAAACCAGGCAAAATCTGAAATAGAAATTAAAGTCACATGCTATTTTCTGGCTTGATGTACAAGCACAATTAATACAAATCATCAGTCCACTGAAAAAATCAGCAGTCCACTGTATAAAGCAAATCACAGCAAAAAAATCTTGAAAATGTTCATGAAAAGTTGTTCAAGCATTGTCAAATTGTGATAAAATCCACAAAGACACCAACAATCACTTTGAAGGAGTGACAATGTTCAGTAATTAAGACTGAGGTAAAAGTGCATCAGTTAACCTTAGCAAGGGCTCTGCATAACACTGATGTGTATGGGAAGGTAGCAAAAAAAAGCCATTTGGAATTTGCCAATATACAGCTGTGATGCGAGGAAGGATTTTCTGGTCAGATGTTGCCTAGATAGGGATTTTTGACCAATGTTGGCAGGTTATTCCTGTAAACGTGATGCAAGCTAACTCTCCCCACAC
This sequence comes from Xenopus tropicalis, assembly GCF_000004195.4. Lineage (NCBI taxonomy): Eukaryota > Metazoa > Chordata > Amphibia > Anura > Pipidae > Xenopus > Xenopus tropicalis. The sequence goes on along the minus strand of NC_030679.2, from coordinate 72,229,481 downwards.
CTCTAAATGCTCCATACTTACAGTGAAGCGTGGTGGTTTTAGTATCATAATTTTGGGCTGCATATCATCACTAGGAAATGGGCATCATGTTAAAATGGAAGGAATGATGTATGTATATGCAAAATACAGTGAAATTACTGCAAAATAAACTGTTCTGGTCTGTTTAAAATAAATTAAGCTTGGGCTGGTGTTCATCTTTCAGCTGGGCAATTATCCCAAATACAGGGTCAACAGTGGGGCTGCTCACTGTTAAATGTCCTACAATTGGCTATCTAAAGCCCAAATCTCAATCCATCTGAGAATCTTTGACACTATTTCAAAACTGAGTTGCACAAGCATCATTTAAATAATCTAAACAAGCTTGAGCAAATCTGCTGGAGGATGTAGACAAATTTACTCCCAAACAGCACTAAAACAGCTACACAAAAAGCTGTTATTTATTTTCTTTTGCCATCTCCAAAACTTAGTATGGGGATTGAATACTTATCCAAACAGTATATTTCTTTACTTAGAAACCCTCATTCTGAGCTTTATTGTAACAGTAAATTCAACTTAGGGCCCCGCGGCAAATTCTAAGTTGGCCAATTTCACCAAGATATTTTGAAATTGCTCAGTAATTATGGTCTCACTGGGTCCCCCTGAAACCACAGGGTCTCTTGCTCTGTAGTTACGCCCCTGGTTGCTGTACAGTATTTTATTAGCATACAGTATTCATAAAGTATAATATCTTTCATTTTGGTGCATACTGATGGGTTGATATTTAATATTTTGTTGTTGGCTTGTGTATTCAAAATTTAATGCAGAAGAAAGACAGTCGGTCCAGTGTTCCATTCTGTACAGCATGTTGTGAAGCTGGAGTAATGTAAAGGTATTTATCACTAATACTGGAATGCATGAGTAAATGTAGTGAAGAAGTACTGTGACAAAGATACACGGGAAACAGAATATAACATTAATGTTTACAATACTTTATTTTTGGGAGGGAGGGAGCATTATAATATTAGTGCTGGCTTAACATTCAAACCTCATAACTAATAATTATTTCTCTAGAACATTACCCTCATTATAGAAGAGTGCAGACCATTTCTATTTTATAGGATATGCTACTTTATAAAATATTTTACTTAACGTACTCTGCCTTTTTACAGAATGTCACAATGCTCCTTTCTTAATTCTTAGAAAGAAAAGATCAAAGCTAGCTGTCCAGAGCTTAATGTGCCTCTTTACATGATGTTCTTTCTGTTCTGTCTTTACAACACTGAGCCAGTTTACTGAAGGAATAATTGAGTATATATGACATTTCTCAGTACTATTATGCTCTTTCTATCTACCAGAATACTAATGCTTAAAACTGTTGTTTAGTTCCTGGAATTACAATAATTGCATATATTACTGATAAAGGGTTTGCTGATTTATTGGAATTTGGATATGTAAGGCAATTTGCAATATTTCTTAACATTTAAAACACACGTTTCTATTTTATTCTTAGACACACAAAACTTTACAGATTGCATAAACGATATGCAAATGAGCTTAATTACAGCAAATTTTCTCACAGATAACTTACAGAGCTGAATAATGAGATCCATTTTATCACAAAGGTTCATATTTTGTTAATGGGCAGATTTAATCCCTACTCTTGTGTTAACATTTGGAATTCTGCCAACCAAGGAAGTAAAATTTTGTTGAATTTCTGAAGTCTGAGCCTTTTAATTATCAGATACGTTGATTGTGATAATAATAATGATAATATAGTTATCTTTTTTTTTAAAGAACACTACTCATCTTTATGATGTTCCTTATTTTATTTAGGTGTTATATCATCTTAAAACTCCAGAAACATATCTAGATCATCCCATGATAGACAATGGTGCAAGTTCAACCTTCCAAATTTTACCCAGCTCATATATATTTAGACATACATTTAAAGACTAGTAGCTTAGGGAGCTAAATGTGTGGCTTAAGTCTTGGTGAAGGTAGGAAGGGTTTGGGTTCCTAGAGTACTGGGCCGAATTTCTTTGGGGTACAATCTATATAGCCATGAGGATTGCACCTCAATGGAAGGGGGTCTACTGTGCTGGGGGAAAGAATGGTTAAGAGGCTAGAGGAGTGTTTAATCTAGGCAAAGGGGGGTAAGAAAGAGTTTTATGGGAAAGCTAGTGTAGACTTGGCAGTGGGATTAGCAAGGGGTCAGGGGGGAGTAGTGATGGGGGCATACAGTTACCAGCTAAGGAGATTCCTCTGTGACATGGAAAACAGCCTAATAGTGACCTAAAATCTAATGCTCTGTTGCATAAAAAGTAGTAATCTCCACTGCATGCTGGCAAATGCATGGAGTTTGTCAGGGAAATAAGGAGTTGGAGTCTATTGCACGTACTGACAGTTATGATAAAATTGGTATCACTGAGACCTGGTGGGATGAAACATTTGACTGGGCTGTGAATTTAAATGTGTACACACCCTTTTTAGGAGGGACAGAGGGATTAAAGGGTTTAAATGTTGTATGATGTAAACCACCCCATATAAGTGAGGAGGATGAGGCCCAGCTGCTATTGCAAATTAACGAGGCCTCACAACTAAGTAAAGTTGTTATTATGGGGGACTTTAATTATCCAGACAAATCTAGTAGGTTTGTAAATATGCTAAATATCAACTTTTTATTTTAGGCAGTTCAAGAACCTACTAGGAATGATTCTCTTTTGGATCTGGTGATATCTACTAATACTGAACTCATCTCTAACATTTGTGTGGGTGAAAATTTAGGCAATAGTGATCATTACATGGTCACTTCTGAGGAAATGTTGCAGAAACAGCTCTATATGGAATTAACTAAAACACGAAATTTTAGACATATAGGCTTTGCCAGTATATAAGCATCCCCTGCTAAAGGCCTTATCGTGGCTTCCTATCAAACAAAGAATATCTTACAAACTTCTTCTCCTAACCTTCAAAGCCTTTCCTCTGCTCCTCACTACATCTCGTTCTTTGTGTCTCCGTATGTTCCCGGCCGACTCCTTCGTTCCTCGCAGAGCAATCGTTTGGTTGCGCCCCCCACTACTACTGCGGTTTCCCGCCTTAAACCTTTCTGCCTGGCTGCCCCCTACATTTGGAATGCCCTCCCTGATTTCCTCCGGAGAGAATACTCCCCCAGTCTTTTTAAATTAAGGTTAAAGACTACCTTTTGGAGCACTCGCCCAGCACCTGATCTGGGAACTGGCACTTATATTGTAGTGTCACCCACTGTGACCTACAGCACTTATATTTGCCTATTTGTGTCTGTTAGTTACCCTCCCATATAGACTGTAAGCTCTACGGGGCAGGGACCTCCATCCTCTTGTGTCCTCGACTCTTAACTTATTGCTGCTGTATTTATCTGTATTTATTATTATACTTTGTATTTATCTATTATCTTATTAACACCCTGTTTGTATTAATGTATTCTACTGTACAGCGCTGCGTACATAAGTAGCGCTTTATAAATAAAGATATAAAATACAATACAATACAATACAAAATGTATCAGCTGGGAAAGGCATTTCACTCAGTTAAACACAGAAGGAAAATTGAATATCTTTAAAATGTTGCTTAACAAGTATACTGATCAGTATATTCCCCTTGTAAGCAAGGAAAGGCATCGCAAAGCAAAATCTTTATTGATGGATAAAAGTGTTAGTGTCGGGTTGGTAAGAAAAAAAACATGCTTTTAAAGCATTCAAGTTACCTGGGGCAGCTGAAACTTGTATTAGGTACAAGGAAGCAAATAAAGCATGCAAGCAAGCTAAAATAGAGATGGAAAAGGATATTGCAGGAAGGAGTATAAGGAATCCAGAATTATTTTTTAAATATGAAAATAGTAAAAAAAATTAAGCAAGCAGGGGTGGGACCTTTATCATTACAGGTGTGTCCCTTTGTTTAATGAGAACAGGGAAAAAGCAGAAACTACACAAATGAGGAGCCAGCTAATGAAGGCTTCCATTTTAATAGACCCAATGCTAGTAATATAACTAGTGATGCTCAGGTCACTCAGGAAAAAAATTAAAAGAGACTTGAACATGTAAAGGTAAACAAAGGTCCAGGACCAGATGGTATTCATCCCAGGGTATTAACTCTGTGATTACCAAACCTCTTAATTTTTCAGGATTCATTGAGGTCTGGCATGGTGCAGAGGGACTGGCAAATTGCTAATGTGGTTCCGTTATTCAAAAGGGATCTCAGCCTGAAACCTATAGGCCAATTAGTCTGACATCAGTGGTAGGAAAGCTTTTGGGAAGGGTAATAAGGGATAGGGTACTTGAATACATTGCAAATCAGAATACTAAAAGTTTGTGCCAGCATGGTTTTATATGTAACAGATCTTGCTAGACTAATTGAGGTGAGCAAGAACCTCAATGGAATGGCAGTTGGTGTCATCTACTTAATGATAACATTGAGGAATATTGGCCTAGAACAGTGCTGTCCAACTTCTGTGGTACCGAGGGCCGGAATTTTTCCGATATACGTGGTAGAGGGCCGATAATGGAAGCCAGTTTTGACCACTCCCCTTTTTGAAACCGCACCCACTTGAAACCACACCCGTGTTATCACATGACCATACCCATATTAATGGTTGTAGTACAGCAAAAACCTGCCATGCTCTGCCTTCCCTGCCCTGCCTGTGTGTGCCATACTCTGCCTTCCCTACCCTGCCTGTGTGTGCCATACTCTGCTTGCCCTATGTTGCCTGTGTGCCATACTCTGCCTTCCCTACCCTGCCTGTGTGTGCCATACTCTGCCTTCCCTACCCTGCCTGCGTGTGCCATTCTTTGATTGTGTGAGCCATTCTTGGCTGGTTTGTGCCATACTTGACCTGTGTGTGCCATACTCTGCCTGCCCTACCCTGCCTGTGTATACTGTACCTGCCCTATGCTGCCTGTGTGTACCATACTCTGCCTGCCCTACCCTGCCTGTGTGTGCCATACTCTGCCTGCCCTACCCTGCCTGTATATACTCTGCCTGCCCTATGCTGCCTGTGTGTGCCATACTCTGCCTACCCTATGCTGCCTGTCTGTGCCATACTCTGCCTGCCCTACCCTGCCTGTGTGTGCCATACTCTGCCTGCCCTACCCTGCCTGTGTGTGTATGGCACACACAGGCAGCATAGGGCAGGCAGAGTATGGCACACATAGGCAGCATACAGTGACACAATGCTGGCACTGCTCCTACAGTCTGCACAATAACTATATATTAACAAACTTTTTAATTGCAGTACCACCATATGTTCTTTTTGTAGTGTGCAGGGATTATTTATGGGTTTCTACTGCTCCTACAGTCTGTCTGAGGTGTGAACAGGGGAACAATGTGGGTGATTACAGTCTGAGCCTGAGGTGTGAACACTGCAGGGGGTGAACAATGCAGGGATTAAAAGGTGTGAACAATTTAGGGGATTACATTTTTAAACAATACAGGAGGATTACAGCCTGAATCTGAGGTGTGAACCTTGCAGGGGGGGCAGTAAATCACAGTACAGGTATAGGACCCATTATCCAGAATGCTCAGGACCAAGGGTATTCCGGATAAGGGGTCTTTCCGTAATTTGGATCTCCATACCTTAAGTCTACTAAAAAAACATTAATTAAACCCAATAGGATTGTTTTGCATCCAATAAGGATTATTTATATCTTAGTTGGAATCAATTACAAGGTTCTGTTTTATTTCTACATAGAAAAAGGAAATCAGTTTTAAAATTCTGAATTATTTGATTAAAATGGAGTCTATGGGAGACGGGCATTCCGTAATTCGGAGCTTTCTGGATAACGGGTTTCCGGATAAGGGGTCCGATACCTGTACTGATACCATTTAAGTCTTACACAAGAGTAAGCCATCAAAGCAGCCAGACAGGTGGGGGGCCACAGGTGGGGGCCCACGGGCCGCCAGTTGGACAGCACTGGCCTAGAACATAATATTTGTAATTGGATAGAGATCTGGCTGAAGGATAGATTACAAAGAGTGGTGGGAAATGGAACATTTTCTAATTGGGCCAGTGTTGTTAGTGGAGTACCGCAGGGGTCAGTCCTTGGTCCTTTGCTTTTTAACTTGTTTATTAATGACCTGGAGGTGGGCATAGAAAGTAAAGTTTCTATTTTTGCTGATACTAAATTGTGCAAAATTATAAGTTCAATGCAGGATGCTGCCACTTTGCAGAGTGATCTGACAAAATTGGAAAACTGGGCCCCAAAATAAAAACATAATTTTGCCTCTTTATAGGTCTCTGGTAAGGCCTCACCTTGAGTATGCAGTGCAGTTTTGGGCTCCAGTCCTTAAGAAGGATATTAATGAGCTGGAGAGAGTGCAGAGATGTGCAATTAAAGGGGATAGAAAATTTAAACTATGCAGTTAGACTGCCAAGGTTGGGGTTGTTTTCTCTGGAAAAAAGGTGCTTGCGAGTGGACTTGACTACTCTGTACAAGTACATAAGAAGGTATAATAGGCAGACAGGGAATGTTCTTTTTTCCCATAAAAATGATCAGTGCACCAGAGGCCACCCCTTTAGATTAGAGGAACGGAGTTTCCATTTGAAGCAGCGTAGGGGGTTTTTCACGGTGAGGGCAGTGAGGTTGTGGAACGCTGTTCCGAGTGATGTTGTAATGGCAGATTCTGTTAATGCCTTTAAGAGAGGCTTGGATGAGTTCTTGAACAAGCATAGTATACAAGGCTATTGTGATACTAAAATCTACAGTTAGTATTGATGTTGGTGTATAGGGTTAATATATGTTAGTGTATAGATAGGACAGTATAGGTTTGTGTGTGCTGGGTTCACTGTGGATGTTGTAATATATGTATGATAACTTTCAATGTTGTTTCACCCATGACTTGGGGGTCTTACTGTATATGAGCTTCCCAATTTTCATTATTCCTTTTATCTTTTCCTTTTATGTTCCTGTACACAGTTTTTACTTAAAGTAATCCACAAAGTCTTACAAAAATGAAGTTGTATTTGAGCTGTCAAAAAAATGTAAACTGCCAACACCTGATCTTGTCTTTTGGATGGATGGTTCAAATCCACTTTTTTGGGATATCAGCCCAATAAAATAGCTCATGGATAGCTCTGGAATTGGACAAATTGGACAATATAATTTAGTCAATCAGTTAGATAACAGAACAGTCAGCCTGTGTTTAAGCTCCTTTATTATGTTGTTTGCATTAGAAGAATTGCAGGATTTGTGCTATATGGATGAAAACAAAAAAATTATATATACAGTATATATATATATATATTCAAAAATTTTAATTTAGCAGCAGGAAAAACTATTTTAACTGGAAAAATATTTCAACATTTCATAAATCTGCACAATGTGCATTAATACTTAGAATGAACTGTCAATTTTTCTATATTTCCACTTGTCCCACCAGTTTCTGTTATGTTTGCAGGATAGTAACATTTTACATGAGCTGCTGCATACATTTAGTCAGATGACTTTGCATTTGCTAGCAGCAAAATCTTGGTATGCTGCCAACCTTGTTCATGGTCATGCTGCCCTCAAAATTCTATTCCATTACATGATACCCATTTTCTGACAGCTTTAGGAATATATGTATTGCCAAGTTGTTCTGCACTGCGTACTTTAATGAAAGAAAGTGTCAAGATATTCCTGACTAAAGTAAATAGAATAGAACACTAATTTTCTGTAAAACAGGATCAGCTTGAATATCTCCTACTATAGTAGCCGAATAGTATTCCATAAAAGCATTTTAACTACACTGATAATATTACTGTGCTTATGATGATACACCCACATACATCTTGATGGAGTTGATGACCAACAAAACTTTAGCTCATGGAATTGTAGCTTTTTTTAGATTGAAGTAATTAACTTTAAATGAACTGAGATAATTAGACAAAGGGCTTGGATTTATGTTGTCAATGACAACAAAGCAAAGTGAACTTTCCCACTGCTATATTTCTGTTGCAGATTATATGTGGAAATAAAATGCTGGGATCTTATTAAGGTAAAACATTATCAAAGACCCTCGCTACTTGCTGGGTAGAAGTTTGTGTGTAGCACATTAAGGTGAAGAGAGAAATTGTTCAGAGTATTTTTAGGAACCTGATCACTATATTCGTCAGAATAGATGACAATTACAAAGCCCTGAATTACAGAAGAATGAACTAGGTCCAGGATTAATATATTAAAATCACTTATATGTTATGACTGTGACAGGAGTAAGCGTAACTGAAAATATTTCCTGCCTTCTCTCCCTATCATCTTATTTTCTTTTTCTAAAACAAAATACAAACCAAAAAATAGCAAAGCAAAAACTCTGTGGGGGTTTTCACAGGGTTACAGTTAAATCCACTAGCTTTGTAAGGAACATGTTTCTTTAACCTACAGTGCAAGCATAAACCACTGACATCACATTCCCCTAGGAAATGAATTACAGGCTAGGTTGCCAATGGCAAATGCAGTTTTGTGGTCAAACAATTCTATCAAGGTTTCAGCATGAGTAAGCAATTTTCATACAACCACTATTCTGTTGTAGGGTTGTCTCCACTAGGCTTTTTCATTTTCTTTTGTCAGATAAAAACCTCAGGAATCTATAAACACACCTGTATATTAAATCATTTGCCTTTACAACCTTGCTGAGTGCATTCTTGGGCCGGCCTCATTATCACATTCTATGGACCCTGAATACAATTCTTGAATCTAATGATGATTTAATACATTATAATTACTGTATAAGATATACTTTTTTATATTTCAAATAATTTAGCTAGTTAATCTCCCTGTTTTATATACAAACTATCCGAATATAAAAATTGTAAATATATATCTAAATATGGTTTCAAATTAACTTTATCCTGCAGTGGTAGTTTGCGCAATAGTGCAATAACCCAAAGCAACCAATGAGCAATAAGATTTACTTATTTAGTGTAGAAATTTTACAGTGGTCACTAAGGATTATTGCAAGTGCAAATTTGCACTTATTTTATTTATAAATTTCCAGGTGACTATGCAATGGAAGTGGAAAGACACATCAGTTCTTCAAGATGCTCACTTTATGAATTTATCTAATTTAAAATAAGTTGTCCACCCAAAAACTTTTTTTTACACAGTGAAAGACCCCAATGTTCCTTAGACCACTATGTTGCAAGCCAGTGTATTGGGAGACTTGACTCCTGTTACATTGTTTTAAGTGTCAGACCCAGAGAACAGTAACATGACCACGGCACCCTCCACTACCTTTTGCCCTCTGGATACCCCAATAAATTGCGTGACAATATCATTGGATAGTAATGGCCACAGCTATATTGGAAAAAATTACATCCATTTAAAACATCATGTAACAGTTTATTCAACTTGTAATACAACATATCCTTATATCTTGATAAATAACCGTAACATTAACATGCATTGAACAGTACCTAACTAGAGCCCCTATCAGTCTGCCCTTCCATACCTATATCACTGTCCCCCGCTATAGTAAGCCCCAAAACCGCCTGCCCCTGCCGCATCTGTGAAAAGGTTAATTTCCTTATTCTCACATGCTTTTTGTAACCAGTAGGACCAACCATTAAAGTCCTGCAGGAATATTTTCCATACTGCCAGGTCTTCCTTATGTGCCTGGGTAAGGCGTATGAAATGATGAGGCCTGCGCATGCCTGCAGTGGCCATCGCCAATGTTCTAGAAAATACCCGCCCCATGGGGATAATCCTGCATGCAAAGTTAAGTTTTCCTAGCAAGGACTGTAATTGCTTGAGTGTGACTTTATTTGCTTTTAAGGTGAACTCGACTTCCTCTTTCAGGACCTGCACTTTATCAAGGGGCAGCCTGCATTCCTGAAGCACTGTATTTATCTCTATTCCTAGAAATTTTAGGCATGTGGCTGGACCTTCGGTTTTTTCCCTTGCTATGGGGACCCCAAACTGGTCCGCTACCTCCTGCAGTGTCTGTAGCAACACTGCACAAAGTCCAGAGTTGCCGGGGCCCACATCCAAAAAATTGTCCATATAGTGTATTATTGTGTTGACACCCGCTCGCCTCCTCACCACCCACTCTATAAATGTACTGAACGCTTCAAAGTAAGCACAAGATATAGAATAGCCCATAGGAAGGCACCGATCTACGTAATATTTGCCATTGAAAAACATCCTAATACATGTAGTGACTCCCTGTGGACTGGTAGTAGGCGGAAGGCTGGTTCCACGTCAGCTTTTGCCATCAGTGCCCCTGGCCCTGCCTCCCATGCTAGCCTAGCCACACTGCTTCATCGAAGGAAGTGTAGCAAACCATTACCAGCTCCCTATCAATATCGTCATTGACTGACTGCCCTTTGGGGTATGATAAATGATGAATCATCCTAAACTTCCCGGGCTCCTTTTTGGATACCAGACCCAATGGGGAAACCCAAAGTTCAGGGAGCGGAACTAAGAATGGGCCTGCCATACGGCCCAATGCCACTTCCTTATTCAGTTTTTCCTGCACCAATGTAGGGTAATTCCTTAACCGACTTTAAATTTTTTAGCGACCCTGCCCCCCTCTCTTTGCCTCCTGGAATCCTAAATCCCCATTGGAACCCCTCCCTTAGCAGCGTTGCTTTGCTTTTATCTGGATACTCATTTAGCCAAATAAGCATCGCCTCGAGCTTCACTGGCGTCATTCCCTTTTCCAACACTGGGTTTTCCCCTGGCTGTCTTGTCTCTTTTGAAGCATCTGCTGTACGAGTGACTACCTGCGCACAGTGAGCATTTGTGCTTAAACTTACATGAGGCTCCCCACTTGGACTGACTGTCGTTGCAAGACCAGCAGACACCTTTTTTTTGTGCTCCAGCGGAGCTCGTGCTTTGCCCGCAGGAAAGGGCTGTGAGGCCCCTGCACTTAACCCCGTGTATCCCTGATACTCTTTGTTGTTCATGAGGCGCATCCATAGCCCTATGTCCCTGTGGTCCCACTGCATATCCGGCCTCATTGCCATCCTCTTCCTGAATTGCTCATTGTAACAAAGCCAAGCCATGCCTCCATACACCCGATGCGCCTCCCATACCCCATCCGGGTAGCAGAATAGTGCTGCACACTGTTCTGGGTGCTTTTCTCCCACTATGCTGGCCAAGGTGCAAAAAGCTTGCAACCAATTGCCAAATGTCCAGGGGATAAGCCTGAACCTTCTCCTGTCCTCATCCTCCTCCTTCCTGTGTTCCTTCCCCTTCTCAAACTTGTCAATATTGAACCGTTTAAGGGGGAGCAGTGTGAATATGTCCATGTATTCCCTCTTACCCACCTTTTCCTGAACCTCTGGCTTCAAATGAGCACCTAGTGGTCCCTCAAAGCAGAGGTATGCGTGACCCTTAGATGTATCTGAAATTGGGGCTTTTTTGTCTGTGTCCTTGCTCTTTTGCGTATTAGCAGTGGCTCCCTCCTTGCTTGCCCCTGCACTTGGCCCTGCGCCCCCCCCCCCGCAGTGGTCTTCTTGTCCTGTGAACCGAATACGGTGCTTCCAATATCAGCCCCTTGCCATGCCCCCCGACTCTCCAGTTGCCCAAACAGTTGCCATAGGCTCACCATAAATGATTCCAAGGCCCCAGCATTTTTACTTTGATGACTCCTGGGCCGCTCTACCACCCCACTTTGATGTATGTGCTGTAGTGTGTGATTATTAGCTCATTAGATCATTATTTGTTGTACCTGTATCTACCGCCACTTGACTCCTTGCTTCTGGCAGGGCTTGGTTGCGCCAGTTGTCTTCCCTTCAGCCCTGAACTGTGGCCTGTGAAGAGAGCTTCCCTCTGTCACTGCGTCTTGGCATGTGACATGAGGGTCCCACTGCCCAGTCCCCCCTCTCTCCCCAGCCCCGTCACTGCGGGCCGCTGTGGGCTCCTTGTGGGCCTGCGTGGCTCTTCCCCCCCTGTGCCTAGGGCTGCTGTGGCCCCCCCCAGTTGGCCTGTTCCCTCTCCCATGCCTTTCTCCCCCCTCCCCCCCTCGGTTTTGGCTGACCCTGGCCTGGTCTTCCGGTCTGCCCCATACTGCTCCTTCTGGGGGTGCTGTTGTTGCTGCTGGGCCTGCCCCCCCCCCTCTATCTGGGCTGCCCGCACTGCCGGAACCCCCCTCATGCCATCCTCTCCCTCTTCTGTACTGGCCTGTCTCCTGCGCTCCCCCACTCGCCTCTCTCCTCTGCCACACCGGTCGATGCCGCTCCAGTCCGGTCCTCTCTATCCCGGCGTCATCTCTATGGTCCAACTTCTCCTCCTGGTGCCTTTTACAAAATGGTGGCAAATCCTGTCACCCACAACCTAAAATGGCATCTGTCAATCCTGTCACCCTCTATGGCTCCTCCCCTTCTATACACGGTTAGACATTGGCCAGGGTGTTTAGTATGATTGGGCCCGGGTCATGCTGCCCCTCCTCCAATCTGTCCCAGTTGCTATCCGTGGCACTCCAAACACTGAGTTGAATTGCAATTACCTTTACAAATACTGTAACTAAGCTCATTGAACATTTTAATAAATGTATACTAGAAAGCGTTTACAATTACATTTTTATTTTGTTATGCAGAAATACATTTTTGGGTGAAGGACCCCTTTACCAGTTACCCGTTCCACTTTCTTTCCCCATTATCTTGTTACATTTTCTGTCTGGTGTTTAAGAGTGTGCTCTTATACACAACTTACTCTTCCCCCCACAATCCTTATTCAGAATACATGTGCTATGTACTTGCCATTCCTAGATCACTCTTTTCTCAGTCCCTTAGGTATTTATTTTATTATATTTCCTCCACCATTGACTCGCACGCACCTTTTCAAGTTCAGAATATTTGTGGTCAAACCCTCTGCCCTGGTTGAACTAAAACATTCAAACATAATTCTTGTTTTACTGTACTCTGTAATCTGCAGAGCATTAGTGAAGAAAATCCCTTGCACCAGGATACTTTATTCATTTATTTTCCCTTTTAAAAGCTAAGTACGGCTACTACTACACTCTCATAAACAATAACAAATCCAACCCACAACCCTTGTTTTCCATATTTAATACTGTTCTATCTCTGTCACCCCAAGATTTTGCTGATACCATCTACAAGCAGATCCCCATCTCTACTAATTCCACCTTTCTAGGCCTCCTTCCTGTTGTAATTATTTTTATCCATTTGTCATCCCTAGCATTTGTTCTCTTGACACCTTCTTTTCTATTTGCACACTGTGCTGGGGACATTACTCCAGCTCTTTCTTACATCTTCAACTCCTAACTGGTCTCTGAAATGCACCCCTCTTCATTCAAACAAGCCTGTTTTAAACCTATTCTTAAATAAGCAACACTTCCTGTCTCTATAGCTATTGTCCTGTCTCCCTTTCCACCACCAGACTCTAAAACCCTTGAATGCATAGTCTTCTCCTGTATTACTTACTTTCTCCACACCTATAATCTACAACAGTACTGTCCCACTTCTGTGGTGCCGAGGGCTTCTCTAGCATACATAGTGGAGGGCTGCTAATGGAAGCCAGTTTTGATCACTCGACTCCACTGCATCCACTTTAAACCGCACCCATGTTATCACAAGACCATGCCCACATTAATGGTGGTAGCGCAGCAAACACCCAAATGGTTGGTGCTCCCTATGGGGATATCATCCATCATTCATATGTGAAAGAATTATATTATGTCGTATTAAGATACACCCTTATATCCATATGCCTCCTCCTCCCCTGTGGATAGCACGGCAACCCCCAGCACATAATTACACACCTTAGGAACCATTTAATGGCTATTTCCAACTACTAACAAACTACCAGAACAATGTTCAAACACTTCTGCCATGTATGTTTACCTCCTACAGGCAGCATAGGACAGGCAGAGTATGGCACACACAGACAGGGTAGGGCAGGCAGAGTATGGCACACACAGGCAGCATAGGGAGGCAGAGTATGGCACACACAGGCAGCATAGGGCAGGCAGAGTATGACACACACACAGGCAGCATAGGGCAGAGTATAGCACTCACAGGCAGCATAGGGCAGACAGAGTATGGCACACACAGGCAGCATAGGGCAGAGTATGGCACACACAGGCAGTACTCTGTCTGCCTATGCTGCCTGTGTGTGTCATACATAGAGCTTCTGAAGAAGTGGCAGAAGTGGTATGCCCATGTGGCATCAGCCTAAACAGTAACTTTAGAAGACGCCTCAAAACTGTTTCTTAAACCAAAACTCTTAAAATATTGTGGCACAATGAATATTGTATAAAGCATGAAATGTATGTAAATTAGGTACATTTAAAAAAAATATGGCCACATTCTGCCAGAAGTTAACTATAAATGACTGGATAAAACACTTTATTGATCATCATTCCAGCTGGGTTAGCTGGCAGTCATATACATAAAGATCAATAGGTAAAATAATGAGTCCTGAAATTAACACTGTATCTACTATTATGTTAACTTGATATCAGTAATCAGTTTCTTTGCATGGAGAACACTGTTAAATAAGAACAAATTGCATTCACTTTTACAGAAATGCAATGGCCAGCAGATCCAGTAATGTTTTTATGTGCTGTCCTGACAACAGGTGCATTTGTATTAAAGAGTACTCAAGTCACATGGCCTAGTTTCCTTTAGCTAATTAATGCCACTAATTACTACTTGTTTCATCTGCTGAATGGTTTGGTGGCTTTGTCAGTTTAGGTGAAAATAATTATATAATATTATATACAGGTACTTCTACACAGCTTGACTTGATGTCATTGAAAATCATGCAATTCGTTTAACCTCATTTAATTATTTGCTTGTAATCCATAGCACAGGCAATGGTCATAAAATATTTTTTGGTCGTAGCCCTGCAACCAAATACACCTTTTTGCTGAGAAGCCTCTGCCACTGCTCTAGGCCTGTGGTGGTAGTGGTGGGGGGCAGACAACAGTTTTGTGAACTACTGGTAATATGTTTATAAATTATTTTATAATCAGGTACATTAAACAAAATGCTAATTGCCGGGCTGTACAGGCTTCAAGTTAATTGCATGTAAATGTATTGCAATCATTTTAGTCCAGTAAACCGCTTTTTGTAGAAGTATCACTGTTTGAAATGATCTGACACCTTAGAACAATAACCAATAATCAATTCGTTTGGATCACTCTCATAGAGTTAAACTGAAGAAAGAAAGTGTTTAATTTGTAATTTTAGGCTACTGTTCTGTTGTAGATTTGCATCTATGTAGGCCCTGAAATTCCCAAAATTGTCAGGAAATTTTGTTTAAAGAAATATTAAAAAAAAAATTTCAATAAAAAAAGTCCAGTCGCAACTGGAGGTTTTATATGCTGAAGTTAATTTGGTTTACAGTTTAGGAACCAACAAAGTTAATTTGTAAATAAAACATTAAAATAAAATATTTGCTTATTTAACAGGATTTTGGCACCTACTTGTTTTGTTTGTTGTCCTGCAAGCCATAGCAACCAATTAATATTAGAGAGAGCAGATAACAGTTTAGTGTACACATGTAGATAATGACAAAACAAGGATTCTATGTTAAAAATGTGTAAAATCTATTAAAATCATAACATTTAATATAGTTACCTTGACTGTCTGCTGACTCACCTACACATTGTTTGTCCATCAATATTGTATTGCTGCATCACTGTTGCACATGGAGCCCTTGTGAGAGAAACCAGCAAACAAAAAATTCAACGGGAGTAAGGGCTCTGGCACACGGGGAGATTAGTCGCCCGCGGCAAAACTCCCTGTTCGCGGGCGACTAATCTCCCCGAGTTGCCTACCCCTGCCATCCCACCGGCGAACATGTAAGTCGCCGGCGGGATGGCAGACGCGGCGGCGCGATTTCGCGCAAATCATCAGTAGGTGTCTATTTAATATTTGCTCCCAGGACACAAGTAACTGGCAAAAATGGCCATATGCTTGCCAAAATAACTTGGGCATTATATGGCTTTTTCTATGCATTTGACAAACAATGGGCATGGTTTATCTAGTGAATCTTATGATGTGTGAATAGATTCTCATCGCGAATAAATATTATGCTTATTAACTTATTTTGATCTTGTAAAGATTTCTTATTCCATTTACTACCCCCAAAGATATCACCTTCATGTTCCTACCTTTCTTTCATTATTTTACATATTAATTTACAGTTGATCATGTACTAGTCCTTTGGAGCTTTTACACTTGAATCTGGGCCTATAATAAATGACCGATATCCATAGTACAGAACATATTCATCTATTTGAAAATCTTTAAATGCACCATATCTGCCAGTGATAAGAAAACAAAGAGGAGCCACAGCTGCTTGTTTCTGTTCAGATCATTCAGGCTGTCAAATGGCTACCATACTATGGAAAATATTCATCCATTGAGGGAGAGACTGTTGATCAGATACCATACAGGGTTGGGCCACTTTGATATTTAATCAAAAGAGCCACATAGATACCATACTGGATGGCATTCCATGCACTCAAATTGCATAATTTGTTTCTAAGTTTCTTAGGTAATATACCTAATATGATTAGATCATGGCTGATGAGTTGTGCTGCACAGGCACAGAAACACTATAATAGGTTGGGTAAAGACGTTTTATATCTGGTGTTTTTTGGCTTGAAACCTTAGGGAATTGTAGAATTTAAGCAAAGACTTCCTTGAATAAATTGTGGAAGTCTGGGTTTTTTTTTAATTAAAAAATAGGCAGATCGAATACCCTCAGTTCCTGTGAATGAGAAAAACAAGATTGTGTCAGCTTTCAGGGAAGCCTATTTGACAGGTAGAAAATCATAAGCTCCAAAATTATTCTCTGTGAAAAACAGGAAAAAGGATCAAAGTTCTCAATGTTTTAACAATGTGTGCAGAATAATGCTCACCAGTGGGCTGTATTGTTTTATGCTGTTTTGTTTTGCAAGGAAAAAGGATGCTTAAGCAGAGGGTAAAATCTATTTTAACCGTTCTGAATATTTGTTATGGTATTTCCCTAGAAAAACATTTTTTCAAGTTTGATGGATATATATTCAGTTACAAATATTTTACAGATAATAAATTGCCACTGTATCTCTGACTCAGTCTGGTCAACAGATCCCATGTTGAAACACGTTAGAATACATGGCTGAGACCAAAAGATTGGCAGAAGTGTCTATATGTTGCACAAGGAGTACCTGGGACCTGGAGGTTCATTTAAATGTTAAGTGAAATATATATAATATGCTGAGCACCCATACCCCCCTCCCCAAGTGGACAACACAACAATATGCTGTGGTTGCAGAGATTTCATCACACAGCTCCATTATATATTCCAACTTCAAAGCCTCTAACATGTCCTATTAAAAGTACATCCCTCATTCATTGCACCACACCTTGATATATCTTAATATTTTTGGATAGTTAAAATAATTGCTTTTGGATTGCTTTTGGATTATGCTGGCTGAAACTGTGCTTAGCCTGCATTTCCATTCAGTTAATTAAGCATTCCTTCCATGTAAGTCCATCAGTACAATACTAGTTACTTTGTAAGGTTCATCATCACAGTCAGGTGAAATTTACAGCATGTTTGTAGAACTGATGGACTCTTGCTTATATCTCAATATCTATTATATCGATTTCACCTAATCAGTTGAAGAAAATATTTACATTCAAGCTGTATGAAAATAAATCCATATCTCATTAAATCTATTCTCTTCATACAAAAATGAAAATGTGAATAGATCAGTGCCATTTGGAGAGGCCTAAGCCATATATGCTACAATATTAATAATTCTCACAACACAAAAGAGCTGGCAATTTCCAAGGAGATATTCAACAAGAAAGTGATTCAGAAATATTTTTTTTGTATATTTAAGAATGTAGGAGGGTCATTCTTGTATACAGATTCACAAACTTTCTAGAGACTTTTGCATATTTTACCTATTTTAAAACCTCATTTATTATTATTTTTTAATAAAAATGTGAAATTCTTACACAGAAAGTAAATGTCACTGAAATATGCTGAATGTATAAACTGGCTGCTTGAAGATGTCAAGGGTTTTTATGTGGCAATTTTTTTCATCAGGTTTAGCTATGAAAAAACACCCATACTCCAATGGATGCCAAAAATGTTGTGTGGTTAAAAAAAAGTTGCACCGTGTGGAAAAAGTAGCCACAAAAATAATGCCCATTGACTTCAATGTGTTTCACAAATTTTTGTCGATTCATGAATTTTACAGCAAAGCAAAACAGAACATATTCACTCATCACTAGTGGCAGGTTATGGATGAAGTTTAAGAAACATTTGATTACTCTCATTATCTATATAAATGTTACTGATAAGTGTCCTAAATGATTACCAGTTCTGAGATATTGGTTCACCTTTCCCAGCATTATTTCTAAACTCTAACTGATATTATACTGTAGGCTGATATAGGGTAACTACAGAATATAAATGAAAAGTTCATGCAAGTACAGTAGATTGGACTTCTGAAATCCTTATAGTTCAGAGTAGCTAGTAGTTAAACCTTGATATATAGATAGAATCTGTGTGTAATCTTTCTGTTTTGAGGACTTGTTGTACAATTGTGATCCATATAAAGATATATTGTAACTGTTTTCGCAAAAGAGAAACCTTTTGTTCACTCAGAGTATGACCGTGCTATTTACCAGTGAACCTAATAATAAAAAAAACAGGAAAAAAGACTGCAGGTTATGTTGCCTTTAATAAAATATTGTTTTTATTGTTTTCCTTATCTAGTTCCTCTGGGACATTGGGACCTCAGTATTTTAATGACAGGAAGCTGTCTGCATGGTGTTAACACTTATGTTATGGTTTGTTTTTCCTGACTCTAGCAACTTCATTTCCACTATTTTTTCCTATGAAGTTGTTTTGATTATAGAAGTTCCTGCATTCAGGAGCAAGTCTGGCATGGCTATATGCCCTTTACTTAAGCTCACAGGCTACAACTGTTATTGCATTTCATTTGTGAGGGCAGTGAGGCTGTGGAATGCCCTTCCTAGTGATGTGGTAATGGCAGACTCTGTTAATGCCTTTAAGAGGGGCCTGGATGAGTTTTTGAACAAGCAGAATATCCAAGGCTATTGTGATACTAATATCTACAGTTAGTATTACTGGTGGTATATATAGTTTATGTATGTGAGTGTATAGATTGGTTAGTATAGGTTGTGTGCTGGGTTTACTCGGATGGGTTGAACTTGATGGACAATGGTCTTTTTTCAACCCTATGTAACTATGTAACTATGTAAGGTACAGTATGGAGGGACAGTTCCTATGTACTGTACAACTATTAATACTTTTAATTCGCAATGTATGTGGACATTTTGAATTGCCAATTTTGTCCTTGTCTTAACACAGCATTATAGTTTCCCTTGGCTGCATTTATTAATTTGGCTGCGGGCATTTATACTCAGCAATTCATGTATAAATTCAAGGAAAAAAAGTCATGCAAAAACTAACTCCCTATATCTAATATTGTTGCAGTTTGAAGATTTTTTTTTTTTAATGAGTACAAAAAATCCTTCTCTGAGTTTACAAAAGTGTCTCAATCCCCCTTCTCATTGCTAATAGAAAGCAAGCAACTCGATTTTTCTCTAGATCTCTGATCCCTATTACCAACTTGAGATTTTGTTTTTAAAATCACAAGTATCAGTATATATTCTATCTAATTCCTCTTCTTGTGCCAGTTTAACAGAGTAGAGTTTCTTGTATCAAGGTATCTTTTACTAAGGTCTGTGTTTATGGCAGAAGGTTTCTGTAAGCAATACATGGCATGCTGGCACCAAGGGGGGCTTGATGAGTAGCACAGAAAGCACAATTGTGCTCTTGGCTCTTAAAGTTAACAGAGGCAGTTTGTACGAAAGGGTTAACTCATTCCAATTACACTAATAAAAATAGTTATTCATTTACTATGTAAGCTTTTTACCATTTGTCATTTGCCCACTCAGCACTGTCACACAGGGGTATTTAAAGCTGATCCGCTGCTTCCTCTCCCAGAATATGGGGCACATTTACTAATCCACAAACGTCCGAAAAGCGTCCGAATGTATTTTTTTCGTAATTGTCGGTATTTTGCGATTTTTTGTAAATTGTCGCGACTTTTTCGTAGCCATTCCGACTTTTTCGTAAATTGTGGCGACTTTTTCGTAGCGTTACGACTTGCGCAAATTGTCGCGACTTTTTCGTACCCATCGCGCCAAGTATGAAAGTTTCGGATTCATTCAAGCTTCAGTATCGTGACTTTCCTTGGGCCAGGTTGGAGCTGCAGAGTGTCAAGTCTGAAAGTTTTGCCCGCCGTTTACGAGCGCTCAATACGAAAAAGTTGCGACAATATACGAGCAAATCGTAACGGCTACGGAAAAGTCGCAACAATTCGCGCAAGTCGTAACGGCTACAAAAAAGTACAAAAAAGTCGCAAAATGTTCGTTTCCAATCCGAATTTTTCCCATTCGGATTCGGATTCGTGGATTAGTAAATCAGCCCCTATGTGTGGTAACAGGCATAGCATCATCATGTCAGCGCATTCACAGAATGGATTTCGGCACAAAAATGCATAGCGTTTCTATGCTAAATTAGGCTCTGTACCTACATTGATGGGCTGAGGAATATGTGCCATTAGCTTTGTCATTATTACTCTTTTATATTATCACAGTAATATACTATAATAGGAACACTTCAATGTTTATTTATACAGATCTCTATATCAAATAAAATAATCTTGGTCATTTTTTTTTACCTGTTGATATACTGCTTTTTAATGAATAATTTAATTTCATATATATTTTGTCTTGGGGAGGAAGTAGCAACGTTCCGTTTTGTATGCTGTTTTGTTTGAACTGGATTTGTTTGAAATACATTAAATTATTAAAATAATTACTCGATTTAACACTCCATAATAGGGAAATAAAAGAGGTACTGCTGAGCATGGGGCCATAAGGAAACAAGCATATGACAGCTGGTTGAAAAGCTCATTTGGATACAGTATCTGTGTATCTTCCTGTTTCCTGTTAAAAGGGGAAAAAAGCAACCTTAATTTTTTTCTATTAAAAACCAGTAATTTCCTGTTTTATACAATGCAGTGTTCCATTAATCAATACAGAATGGTGCTTACATTTGTCTGTCGTAATTTATCAAGGAAGAAATATAGCTGTTTAAAATGCTAAACAGAATACACAAGGTAAATTGAGTGTTTGTTTTCCAAATAGCTGACCTTCCTCTCTTAGTATTGACAGATGCCTTTAAATATGAAGAATTTGATGCCAGTTTATATGAAAAATGATTTTATTGTCAGTAAGGAACAGATGGGGGTCAAAGAACAGGATGTTTTCCTGTAGCTGACGGTGTGTGTGTTTTTAATGATAAACTAGCAGCTGACTGGTACCTTTTTGAAATCTGCAGTTGTCAAAATGGAGAAGGTAGCAGACATACAGCTTCCAATATAAGTGCTAATTGCAGTTAAGTAGTAAATGATGAATATTTTATACAATCTGATATCAATGAAACATTAACATGTTAAAGTGAAAAAAGTTTTTAACACTTTGTTCATAACTGCAACCAGCCTAGGTTTTCCTTTCTGAAATTCTTGGACTTGTTGAACATCCTGATTAGTTAGTTTAAAATAAATAGTTCAATTTTCAGTATTCTTTTCATGTGAAATAATAAAATAAAAACTCAGCAAGGAGAGAGGGATTAAACAGGGTGGAAGGGGTTGTCTGAATTTCAAAGCAGAATGAAAGCCATGGACTTAAGACAGTACTGGAGGCTGTGTGGGGAGATCTCAGCTGGACTTGATTGATTAAAAAAGTGTCATTAGTATATGCTGCAAAACTCCAATTATAAGAGAGGAGAATGAGGCCCAGCTACTGTTACTAATGGGAAAAGTTTAGCAAATAGGCCTCGTTGTAATTATAGATAACTCCAGTTATCCAGACATTAGCTTAAATAATGAGCTAGCCAAGCAAGAACAATCACACAAATTTGTGAATATGCCAATTAATATTATTATCCTTTCTTCTTAAAACATATTCTGCATTGCTTTACAGATATTATTCATTATTTATACTAAAATCCCCATGGTTGATCTTACCTTCTAAAATAAAAACTTACAAATGCTACATAAATTAGTTGTTCCCCTTAGATTAACTTTTAGCATGATATAGAGATTGATATACTGAAACAGTTTACAATGGGTCTTTCTTAATTTTCTTTGTGGTTTTAGAATTATTTAGATTAGCTCTTCAGTTTGGAATTTCAGCAGCTATCTAGTTCATAGGATCCAAATTACCCTAGCAATCAGGCAGTGGTTTGAACAAGAGACAGAAATATGAATAGGAGAGGCCTGGATAGAAAGATAAGTAATAAAAACTAACAATAATAATTGCATTTTAGCCTCGCAGAACAATCAGTTTTTGGTTGCTGGGGTCAGCAAGCCCTATTTAAAACATGTAAGGCTAATACCACACAGAGCTAATTGTCAGCCTGCAGTCCCAGCACAGGGACCAAATGTTGGCACTAAAGCATGCAAGAATGCATTTTGACATCAAAATCCACTCTGATGGCTGATGCAAGGGCTCTGGGTTCAGGCACAGGGAAAGGCTGATACGAGCATATAAACTGATTCTTGGCCTGTGTATTTGCAAGCAAAGAATCAGTTGTGTGTGTTATTAGTCTAAATAAGACTAAGGCAAATAATTAAAGGCAAATAATTAAAAAAATATATAAAATGAATACCAACTGAAAAGTTGCTAAGAACTGGCCATTCTATAACTTAAAGATTAACAACCCTTCTAACAAATATACATGTTGGTATATTTCCCTTATAAACAAGAAAATCCAAGAAAAAAATGAAAATAAACCTAAAAGAACTTTTATGGTTTAATTGTAATGTTAACACTGAGAATGGAAAGAAAAAATGTTCAAAAAAGGAAGCAAATAAGGCATGCAAAAATATAAAAAGAAATAGAATTCCTTGGTAAAGTAAAATAAATCTTGTTTTTTAAATATATAAATAGTAAAAAGTTAAAGCATGAGGACATGGGTACCTAAAAGCAGGTAGATTGCTTGAAACAGAGAGAATGCGGAGGGTTTAGATTACTTTTTTTCTTATGTTTCTGTTGAGAAACCAGTTAAATGCTTTGTTTTTAAAATAACCCAAGGAAATAAAAAAGGCTTAGCTTTGTGGTTGCTAACATGTTTTTTTGAAATCTTGATTCTTTGATGTCTTGCTAAAGATTGGCAAATTACTACTTTGGTTGTATTATTCAAAAGGAATCCTGTTCTCAGCCTGATAACTATAGGCCTGCTACTTTGACATCTGTGGTAGGAAAGCTTTTGGAGTGCCATAAAGGTATAAAATAGTGAAATACTTTTTAGCTCACAGTTATATGGGGATGATATAGACTGAAGGATTCCCAGCAGTTTGATCTGTTTTGTGATTTATCAATACTTCCGGACGTTAAAGAACAATTTCTTAACTTCTGGTAATTGTTAATATATTGACATAAGTTGATACTTGTGCTTTGCACATTCATTTACTACGGGTTTTAGTCCATAGCCCTCCATACTAACACATAATCCAAAGTAAGAAAAGCATGGTCTGTTGGAGTTCCTCTGCTGTTCTTACTCTAATTTTCTAAAAAAAAAAAAAAAAAAAGCTTATTCAGTCATTTCGACTTCAGTATGTAAACCCCCACACACAAATTTAATCAGTGAACAGCCTCTTTGAAATCTTTCAATACCTGCCACACTGGTTGTCCAGAGGTTAAAAGTAGGGCTGCAGCATCCCCTTAATCACTTAGATTTCCTTCTTTTCTTGTAACTCACTCGACCCCCTCCCTCAGGAATTGGCTGTTGGCTTGTGGGCATGCTCAGTTGTTCTAAGCTCAGATTATTAAACACACCCCCCCAGTCTAGCAGCCAGTGTAGAGATGGCATTGCAGGTTCCCATAGAAACTCAGCTCTAGCTGTCTGCTTCAATTTGTTCCTCCTGAGCTCAGTTTTACCATTACAGTGCTCAAACAAAGCAGAACTTTTATCAGAGACAGTTGTGCCTGTGTGAGCCTGTATTCTTGATGAAATGTATGCTGAATAAGGGTCTGTGTGTGTGTAGGCTGCTTGCAGATTTAAATGTATCTGACTTTGTATCAGATGAAAAATGGCCACCGGGTGAAAGCTGCTATTTGCTTTAGGAAAATGTGATGGTGCTGGCAAGTGGAGGGGATATATGCAGTACAAATGATGCCATTTGGGTGGGGGAGACGTGCCCAACTGATATACATTGTAGGCAAATTTAGGCTTTACATGTCCTTTAATGCTGATGACACCCAATTCCTCCTTCCTACTCCTGACCTCTTTCCTTCTGTCCTTTTTCAAGTTACAGCTTCTTTTTCTGCTATCACCGCCTATATGTTACAGTGCCACTTGAAACAGAATCTCTTTAAAACAGAATTCTATAGCAAAATTCATTATATTTTCTCTGTCCCTCAAGTTTCGCTCACAGTCTATAACATGAACTTTTAATCTACCACATAGGCACGCTATCTAGGAATTTACTCCCACAGACTCCCATTGTCACCCCTTAGGGGTGGTTTATCAACAGCTGAGTTTGATTTTTTATCTCTTTGAGTTTTTTTGCTCTTAAAAAACTTGAACTCAAGTTATTGTTCGAACGTCTGTTATTTATTAAGTGCAAAAAACCTGAAAACTGGAATGTAAAAATTTGCCATGTAAAAGCTTGCGAGTTTCTATAGAAGTCAATGGGAGGAGTCATTTTTTTTTGTTTTTTTTTTTAAAAACAGACACGAATTTACAAATTTGAAAATCAATAAAAAAGCCGTTTAAATTGTAAACTCTTGCAAGTAGGGCCCTCTAATTCTATTTTTTACTCTGTAACCTGTGTCTTTTAAATTACTGTAAGACTCCTGTTTGACATAAATTGTTGTACAGCGCTACGTAACTTGCTGGCCCTAGATAAATAATTGGTGATGATTGTGGTCTGAGTATTAGACATAATTTTATAAGTAGTTATATGGAATTCAGATTTTTTTCATATTTATTTTCAGTTAATTAATTAATATCACTATTAGGTTTCAGCAGATGAGTCTGGAAGGATACCTGAAAGCCCCAACAGTGCCTGCAGTCAGCTAATTGTTTCTCTTCAGGAATTGCTTACCACACCTTAGGTTCAACAGAGCAATTTACCAAATTAAAACTCTATGTTTTCAATCCATTAACTAATTAATTAATACTTTTTAACAACAGTGAATGATAGTCTTGTTAGAGCTGCAGACAAAGAGAGTTGATTACAAATAAGTATAATCTGCTTATTCAACATGATAAAAGGTTAATGGCACGTAGTGTTTGCTCCCTGGCTTAGTTCTGCTATCAGAGAGACTCCAGTCTTGCCTACACTAACTGCTATTGTCAAGAATGGCAACTACCTATCACCAGGGGCGACAGGAATATATTGGTCTGAACGCTCACATTTGAGTATTTTTAGACCAGTATTACAGTTGCAACGTAATGTAGGGACCCATAGGGTTAAATGGCCCCTATGGCTTTAAATCCCTACAGGTTCAGTTCCCTTAGTTGCTGGGCAGAAGGGAATGTATCTAAGTGAGTTCATTAACATATGTGTGCTATTGGTTAGAAGGTATGGTGACCACTTCCTGCCTTACTTGGGTATAGTGCTGGGAGAGGAGTGGCACTTTCCTGTTTGTTTGCTTCCACCTTAGAGACAAGGTGAATGTGTGCTGAGAGTCCAGGCCATGGGCCCCAGGCTCAGTGAAGTCGGGGAACAGGGCCCTGTGAATGAGGCATTAGATAGTGGCAGGTGTAGCTCCCTTTGTAGTACCCTCTAGGAGTGTAAGGCAGTTAGGGTTAAGCTAAAATGAGCAGCACTGAGCTCCTGCATAGGATTTGCAGTTTTTCTGGAGATATCTCTCCCAGGCCACATTGCCTGTAGTGTAGGGATCCAAGTGAATAGGGAATCAGGATAGAGAATTCCCTGAGGGATCCATTACAGGGTGTGTCGCAGAGGTGAAGTGAGATTCCTGCCAGTCTGCCCACAGGGGAGTGTCAGTCTGTATTACACTCTGTATGTGTTGCCTGTACCACTGGCCTCTGAAGCTGTATTGTGAGTAACCCTCTGGATGTTCAATAAACACTTATTATTTTGTTATTTGCAAGAACCTCTGGCACCCTCTGTTTTCATTTTTCTGCATAGCAGCAAGAGAGGTGTAGTTGCACAACACCCTCACCTTCCTCTTCCACTTAACGAAGGCCCATTCTACTGGTACTAGTCCGGGAAGGCAGCTATTGAGCTGAAATAGAGGTTACAGTAATATGAAACACTGGAGAGCACTCACTGATTGATATTGTCTGATGCATTGTGTCCCATGCTAACATGTGATCCTCCTGTTCAAGGCCACTTCAAATAGTAAATGTAAACATTTCATGGAGCACTGGAAACGCTTAATATGGTAAAACTTCACCTTTATGCCATCCATTAAAATCAAAAGTGTGTGCAGACACAGGACAATCATTATACCCTTAGCTTGACATGTTTCATGACCAGGGGGTGATACACCTTATGAAATTCCAACCAGTGAGCCAAATCCTGAGCACTTACCCTTGGGTTTCAATGCAAATCAGATGTAACTGCACTGAAAAAAGTAAAAAAATATATATAAATGGTGTCTTCCAGCACTTGCTGTGATTTTTTAGGCACAATGTTGCGTCATAAATTGACACAGGCCACTGTAGGCATTCTGGAGTTTCCAGGTGGTTTTAACTCACTCCAGGGTTTCTCTTTGTCAATGGATACACTAGCAAAAAATCTGTAATAGGAGGAGGAAAGAAGGCAGTGGCACTGAGCGTAACTATGGAGGTGTAAGGAACAGCCTTGTATGCATGTTCCTTTAAAGAATGGCAGTCTGTGTCAAACTTGTGGTCCCACCACTGCACTTGTGGGTTGTAAATGACCACTTTAATTTTGTCAGTATGAAAAGCTAGAATCGCTATGAAATTGTTTGTTCCTTTTTACATTTAAAATCTGAAAGTCATCCTTTACTTTTGGTAAGGCATATGGCTACTGGCTATAAATAGGTGAATAGGTACTTACTATTATATTACACCCTTGTTTTAGGCAGCTGTTCAACAGCAGTTATACTAGAGCTATGAATGACAACCTGACTAGATGCCAAAAAATGACCAGTTCTTAGTTCCACTGTCTGCTGTAAAAAAAACTGCTTTACTTGAATCCGATGATCTCATAACGGAAATTTGGCTTTTTTCCCTTAAAGAAAGGAGCTCTATTGTGATGGTAACAAGGAGCTCTTACAATCAGCTGTGAGTTTCCCTTTACTTACACATGAATAATAACAAAAATAGTGTCAGGAATTGAGA
Organism: Xenopus tropicalis; assembly: GCF_000004195.4. NCBI lineage: Eukaryota > Metazoa > Chordata > Amphibia > Anura > Pipidae > Xenopus > Xenopus tropicalis. The sequence continues at coordinate 72,202,143 of NC_030679.2, read as the reverse complement.
GAGTTCCAGCAAGGCTTAAACTCCAGCAACACAAAAAGCTATTTAACTAACAACAAAACACTACAGACACATTTACTCTTAGGTAATGGTGACATAATTTTAAAGAATAATTCAGAGTTATCTGAGCCATTTTTTTCTTTCAATGAATTCAAGACCTAAATGTGACAAGTATACTGATTTGTAAACTAAACATGGAGACATTTTGTCTCACAAATCACAGAGGGCTCAAGGAAAGAAATCTTGTTCTTGATAATGAAGCCTTGTTTGATCATTTATTTTCTTTTCCCTACAATGGAACTATTGAGGGTGTATACACCAATTTCTGCTCTCTTTAGATTCACTTTTCCTGAAAGAAGAAATAAAGATACAATTGCCCATTTCAAGACGTTATAGAACCGCTTGCTGACAGAGAACATGTTAAGAAAGTAATAAAACATTGTCACCAACAACTGTTTCATTTATTTATTATAAAATCTCACATAAATAGGACAGTATTGCACACACATTATACAAACATTTAGTTGTAATATTCTAGCTCTTTTAGCAGCAGGAGAAATGTGTTGTGTTCATATTATGACATGCAACTCCTGCCTGATATGTACAACTGCAGGGCAGGGTTTATTTAGCTAAAACAAATAATTGTGTTATCTTTTTGGGCTCACATTATTTTCCTAAACATGTTCAAAAAATGGTATAACTTTACTTTTACAGAAATGTAATTATTAAACTGGGTGGGAGCTGCCATATTAATTGCTCATGTTATTGTTGCACCACACAGGACAAATTTCAGGGGCTTTTCACATAGGTGGAGGATGACTTTTTCGTTTGGAGAGGCTAAAGATGGGCCATACATAGACTGACCTAAAGGTAATGGGAGACTTAGTGGATTCACTGCTGGCATAAAAAATGGACCTCCCAACTACCTCTTGTAGTTCCCACTGGCTTCCAGACATACTGTGCAAAAGTGCAGGTGGGAGTACTTTTTTCACCCTAAAATGCTTAGGATGTAAAAGTATTCAAATGTGCACTTCTGTGAGGGGTTTTCCATCCATTTGTGTTTGTGTTCAGTTAGCTTAAACGTGTTTTAGTTAGTTTTATAGCGAGAAAGGCAATGGGAACTGACATTCCCATTATACAAAGTGAGGCACATTATACAAAGTGAGATGCAGTGGGTACTAGAGGTTCCAGAGCAGAAACGGAGTGAGTTTTTTTTTTTGCCAAGCAGGTTTGGGGAAGCTTAGTCCCCACTAGCCTTATTGAAAACTGCCTATGGCCTTTCAGCTCTGATACAGAACAAGCACCTTGCCTCTAACTACATCTTTGTGCCAAGGATTTGTATTTACTTCCACAGAGTGCATGTTGAACAAAGTGTTTCCCCTGTACTGGTACATCACTTGTACCTTTTGCCACAAAAATAATTGACTTCTGAGGAAAACAAAACAATGTAGTGTAGGAAAAAATAATTGATTTCTAGACACTTTTTGCTATTTACACCTTACTCTAACTACATTGTGCCAAACAAAACAATGATATACAGATCTACACTGGGATTCAAAATAGGCCCCAGCATTTCAAGAACACAGAGGCCAAAACTGCCTCCACCAGCCCAATAAATACTGACTGTCTATGGCATCTTACAGCAGCCCCTCTGGCATTTGCCAGGACCCACAGACCATCAGTCTAGGCCTGCTATAAGGTTATATTTAGTATTGTACACGCTATATATCATATACATTAGCTCCACAAAGAACATTTAAGGATTGAAGGTTACCTGCTTTAAGGTGGTTTCTGTATTGATGTTTATTTTCTAACCAATATGTATGTGCTTGTAAGGTAAATAGTATTAGTTCTTTTCTCACTTTACCAATCCAGTTTCTATGCTAAACAATGTCCATATCACAAAAATTCCAGCACAAGTAAGAAATAATGGAAAGGAAAAGAGTAAGACACTTCCTGACAATAAGGCCTATTGTATATGGAATGAACTGAACACCATTGTTTTCCATCTCACCAAAGTAGCGTTCAAAATGCACAGTGTGCTACAAGACTAAGGGAAGCTCTGTAGTTGAAACAAGGTTCATACATTAACCATTAGGTCTACTGCACATGGTCATTAACCGCAATTAACCAAACTGTGGCATACTGAGAAGTTTTATATGTATATGTAGTCCCACAGGGTATGACGCACTTTACATAGTAATCAGTTGTGGAATATTTGAAATAAATACAAGGCAAATTTAAATAATTGCAAGAAAATATAAAGAAAGGGCCACTCTTCTGAAAAGCCTACAGTCAGTAGGGCATGGAAAGGTGTTAGCAAACTATGACAAGGTAAAACACCACATTGGTACAATCTGTAGTAAATTGCCACTCAAAAACCTACAGTAGATACAAATATTTATCATACTTTGCTAAAACATTTAGGATATTCCAGCAAGACTACAATCCCTACACAACACAAAATGAATCCCCCATACTTACGTGTCTGTTTTTAATTAAGACTTATATGCTTAAATCGCCCAGGCCCCATCTATCTAAAATATCACTGCCAAGAATTCCAGAAGTGAACTTTATTATATTACATTTCAACCCCCAAAGAATTGCCCAGTGTAAGAAGATATTGCTAAAGGATATCATACTACCCACGTTGGCCTCCCACATCCACATTATATGGGGCTGTCTTTCCCTTAATGCCCCCCTTGTTCTATACCAACTCTTCCTTTTTTCATATCTACCTACCCTTCTTTGCATATTCCTTATATAAGTGAATTTTTTCAGCTATTGCCTGCATCATGGATAAACAAGGCCAACATTAAATATTGTCCACTAGCATATTTAGCTCTCATTTCTATAATCAGATCTCAATGACGCTGAAAGCCAGAGTTCAACTCTTTCAGTTATTTAAAGGATTTAGGGGAATTTGTGAAAATCATACTGAATTTTGTGTTTTGTAGACATGTATTCTTTTTTATGTGGCAATTTATGGGTATTCACTTCAACCCCTCATTGTGTGTGTAAGTGTGAAGTACATGATGGAAACAAAACCCATGGGAAAAACCAGGAGAACATAAAGACTTCATACTGATAGCACAATGATTCAAAATGACCCCAGGAGCATAATGCTGCCAGGCAGCAATTTTAACTTCCACAGTTCAGCTTTCTGGGGCATTTAAGGGGTATTTAAAGATCTCGTTGCCATTGGCTTGCTCAATTACTTTGTGAAAAATGTGTAACTGTTGAGTTAAAGAAGAACTAAAGCTTAACTAAAGAAGTAGAGCAGAAATGTTGTACATTATGTTTTGGGCCTCTATACCAGCCCAAATCAACCATGGCCCTTTAGCAGTGAAGACCTGTGCCTCCAAAGATGCCCCAGTAGCCCCCCATCTTTTTTTCTGCTGATTCCCTGCACATGCTCTGTGCTGCTGTCAGTCACTGAGCTTAGGGACCGACTCACAATATACTGTATACATAGAATATAAATGTCTCTATAAAAGGCTGGTTAGTAATTGCATAGATCAGTGCTGTCTAACTTCTGTGGTACCGAGGGCTGGAATTTTTCTGGCCTACATAGTGGAGGGCCGATAATGGAAACCAGTTTTGATCACTCCCCTTTTTTAAACTGCACCCACTTCAAACCACACCTATGTTATCACAAGAGCTTTTAAGACCATACCCACATTAATGGTGGTAGCACAGCAAAAACCCAAATGGTTGGTGCTCACTGTGGGGATATCACCCTTCATTCATATGTGAAAGAATTATATTATGTCATATTAAGATACACCCTTAAATCCATATACCTCCTCCTCCCCTATGGTTAGTGCAGAAATCTCCAGCATATAATCACATACCTTCCCATTTACTTCCCACAGGCAGCATAGGGCAGGCAGAGTATGGCACACACAGGCAGCATAGGGGAGGCAGAGTATGGCAAAGACAGGCAGCATAGGACAGGCAGAGTATGGCACACACAGGCAGCATAGGGCAGGCAGAGTATGGCACACACAGGCAGGGTAGGGAAGGCAGAGTATGGCACACACAGACAACATAAGAAAAGGCAGAGTATGGCACACACAGGCAGCATAGGTCAGGCACAGTATGGCACACACAGGCAGCATAGGGAAGGCAGAGTATGGCACACACAGGCAACATAAGAAAAGGCAGAGTATGGCACACACAGGCAGCATAGGGCAGGCAGAGTATGGCACACACAGACAGCATACACTGACACAATGCTGGTATAGATAATTAAAACGTGGCAGCTCTGAAACCAGAGCAACTAGCATCAGAATAATCAGTCCCATACAATGACAGAATGTCAGACAAACCTCATTTTCATGATAATTTGCGACAGCCCCTAAGCTTAGCTTCTCAATAGCTGCCCAGAGCCCACTGAGCATGTGAGTGTCACAGACACTTCAAATAGGTTCCAGTATGGTGACCCCTTGTGACAACTTTAAAGTACGGAATCATAACTATGAATAGAGATGCCGAAACTTTAGACTGGTTCAATAGGTTCAGTATATAAAATATGGCATTTTAAGCCATATTTATTTTTGGGGTTTAGTTCTTCTTTAAGAGATATGATCCCAGAGGGGTCAAACTTTAGCTCCTTGAAAAGCCTTAGCATTTCCACCAGGAGAACAGTGTGTTTGTCATTTTAATAATGTTAGGAACATGAGTTTTTTTTATCTGAAAACAGGTTAGATCATTTCTAATTACTACTAGATAAACTGTTAACAATAACTCACAATTATTGTTTAATAATTTAAGTAGTTACAATAAGCTGACCTTTACATAGCTGCAATAATCTCGAATACATAGCCCTTTAGCTGCAGCCACTGGATAAACCAACAATGCCATGAATGGGTATGTTGTATCATGACAGTCTCCCTCTGTGCACTGTTCTTTTGCTTCTTTCAGCTGTGATAGACTAACACATACATACGTTGTTCTCGTATATAAACAGAATCACCCACCCCCATCCTGTCTCCTCTGCATTATAATTTGAATAGTGGAAACCATGGTAACAATCATTCAAATACTTCACATGTGTTAGAAGCTATAAATTATATACAGGAGAAGCACATTGTAGTCATTATTTTGCCACAGACCACATTTATATTTTAATTAAATTTAATAGAGCCTGTAAAATCTGACATGCTTAAGAAAAACAGCACATATATTTTAATTAGTGCATTTTCCCCTATAACCTTTTAGGTGCCATACAATGCAGTACATGTACAGTGCTGCCATGAACATACCAGACTCCCAACGCTGCCGGCGTGCTGCGTGTTTCCTGTGCAACTAGATTTAAAGGCCCCATCATGGGAAGAGTTAAACCTTCAACATTATGATGTAACATACATTAAATAAATGTGGACATTCTTTTTAAAAAAAAAAAAGATATCGGAATAGTTTACTCTACAATTCCTTGTAAACACAAATTTTTCAACAATAAAAAGACAGCGAATACAAACTATTGTACATAATACCGCAATCGTTATTTTTTAGAGGGAACTTAGTGACCTTATTCAACCTCCAGCTGAGCCTTGTGAAACTAGGCTAAGAAAGACAGTATTATGATTCTTTTTTAAATGGACTGTGAGAGCCCCCTACAGGTTTTTGTTGTTTAATAATGTGTTGATAAAGTGTGGAGAGCTCTGCCTATAAGGTAGTACTGATACGTAACGGTGCCCATATCACAGAGCTGTATATATTGCACTGATAATTTATTTACGTTTTTAAGTACTGTAGATAGACACACGGAGCAGACGTATAGACAGACAGAATGACAGATGATAGATAGATAGATAGATAGATACAATGTGCATTTCTAGAAGCAATATCTGTAATATTATTAACATCCCTAAATTCCAACAGAAGTTTGTCCTGCTTCAACTATCCCTTGACACCTATAGTTCTTAAAGCAAATCATTCCCTTTATTAATATAGTTCACACACTGAAGACTGGGGGTATTTAGCGTATTTAAGTCCAACGTGGTAAAATGTGTCACATCAGGGCCAGAACTAGGGGTAGGCAGAAGAGGCACATGCCTATGGTGCAATGATGGCAACCAAGCAGATACCTCTTCTGCCTACTCATGGTCCCCGCTCACTTTCCCCCAAAGCTGCTGTGTAGGGGTGCTGCTGCCATAAGGCTAGTTGAGAAACTCCTCAGGAGGCAGTGCCTGGCAAGTTACCAGGGGCAGCAAAAAGCAGCTTCCGGTAACTTAAAGAGCTAAAGTTCTGATTTTTAAATAAGGATTCCGGTCTTCTAGTGCAGGGAGCGCTATTGTGCTCTCTGCACTAGCATGCGTTCCCCTCTGATGTGAAATAGCTAAGTGAAGGGGGTGGCATCAACTTGCCCACCTCAGGCAGCCAGGACCCCTGAGGTGGCGCTTCCCCCGTGACGCCACTGCACATATGCACCCATGTGCACTCGGGAGATGGGTGCAGGGGCGAGGTAGCCAACCAGGTTGCCTAAGGTGTCACATAGAATAATGTAAGACTCTTACATTAAGCTGCTGTCTGCATGCTAAAATAATCCTTTTGGCGTCTTAGAGAAATGGCCAGCCTTCCAAACTAAGAAAGTGTTCCAATAAGTGACCAGGACACCCCAAGAAAACGTGCATACTTCAAATACACATTTAACTGGAGTGCTGCTAAGCAGGATCCCAATGTAAGTGGAGTGATCAAATATCCCCATGCACTGTAAGGAGATTATTATCTGCATTTCATTAGGAATCTTTTTTGAGTATTTTACAAGATTATTTTAGGGCAACTACGAACTTTAAATATTGTGGTAAAATAAATTCCATTAGTACTAAGGCCCCTAGATGATATAAACAAGGTCCATTTTCCCATCTATCATGACAGCTTTATAGTAGTACAGCATTGTTGGAAATCTGCCATTACTGGAAATGTTGATTCAGTTCATTTGTTCATAAGGTAATGAGACAAGCTGACGTTGTGGAATAACACTTTTAATTCCTTAGTTCTATTATCTACAAAAATATTTAAATAGCTGTGTCAGGGATTCTGTAATTCCCTACATGGACAATGCTGCTAAAACTGCATGGTTAATACTTAGGGGAGAGAAAGCAGGCAGGACACTCCGCTGCGGAAACACTCAAACACTCAAAACCTAGTTTTGTTTATAATATGGGGAGAAGATGCATGTGCATAGGGTGGAGGTTACATTACAGTTCCTTATTAATGCTAAACATAGCAAATACTTTTACCTATATTAGTATTATATTTGTGACTGTTGCATATGTACTGTATTATTAAGCTTATGAACAGGGAGACATGGATATATTTAAATTCATAGGGGTGTATACAGAGCTGCAGTATAAACTGTGGTGTAATAGTTAAATCTGTACAGGCAGAGTTTACCCACAGATTCATGTCCCCCCTTCAGTGGTCAATGCTGTTTCAAGTTGCCCATGAAGGATTTTGTGAAGCAGTTTCATGTTAACCCTTCATTTGGGCACCAATGGGGTCAATGCTACAGAGCGGCAGGGGCGGGCCAAGCCGACCGGGCGCCCTAGGCAACCTGGTCGGCCAAATCCGCCCACCTCCCCAACCCCCCTGAACGGCGCATGCGTGCCAAAGCACAGGAGGAGGTGCAGGGGGGCGGTGCGATTAGATCGGTCATTGCCTCCACCGCTAATGAAAAGCGGCGGAGGCAATGACAAAGTAGCACTAGGGGTAGGCAGGAGAGGCTCCTGCCTGGTGCCCCTCAATCGTTGCGCCCTAGGCAGCTGCCTCTTCTGCCTACCCCTAGTTCCGGCCCTGCAGAGTGGTTTAGAGTGGTTCAGTTACTGTGTACTGTTTTATAGTTTTATTGCTTTTTATTGTTTTATTTCTTTCAGGTAACCCCCTCAATGACTAATGCTTAAAGTTTATCATGTGGTTATTGCAGCTTTTCAATAGTTTGCTATGATTTCATGTTAAGGGAATAGTTCTATCTCAGTCTGAGGGAGAAGAAAAAGGGGGTGGGGCCAGGGTCTGATTTGTTATGTTTACTATTTATGCAGTGTTTATTTAACCCTAAATAGTTCCATTACACATATCTAAGGCTTGTTGTTCTGACTGCAGACTGTATGTTATACCAATAGTAATAGGGTTATCCACTCCTTCATAATATATCAATAATATAATATATTGCATGATATAAAAATGTCTATCAATATTGCAGCTTGGAATGTTAGGGGCTTCAGTCTATTAAGTATTCAGTGGTTCTTAAGTACCTTAAAGAGAACAATATCCATATCATGTTGTTCCAAGAGATGCAGCTAGTAGGGTGCAGAGTATGTTCCTGCAAAGTCTGGGCTTGCTGCTTGCTACTGTTATTCCACCCTATTTCTGTTCGGCCTACCGATCAGGAGTTGTTATTATCATGATAAATAATTTAGTACCTTTTAAGCTTGATGCATATATATTGATCCCAGAAGCATATTTGTTTATATAAACTGCTATATAAGGGACTTGAATTCATTTGGGTCATCATATATGTCCCTCCACCATCCTCTGATTACTGCACACAGCAGGAGACTTTAATATAGACTTGGACCCAACACTTGACAGATTGTGCAAATCTGCTTCCTCTGCTAGGGAACCCTCATCCAACTCATTGACTTTAATGGCTGATATAGGACTTGGTGAATTGTGGCATTGTTACCATACTGCTCAAAAACAGCACTCTTAATATTTGTAATGTCCAATCTCCTACCCAAATTAGCCCTTTTCAATTACGTACCTACAGGCATTTCAGACCATGCTCCATAAAGCTTTGATGAGACTGAGAGGGGACCCTTCATGTCCAAGATTAAATCTATGAGCTAATTGTTTGCCAGGCCAAACCCAACCTTGACAGTCTAACCTAATTGTTTAAATCTTCCATCCCCTTTAACAGTTTAGTTGCATGTCTCTGCATTCTCTTCAGCTCATTAATATCCTTCTTTTAGGAGAAGAAAAGGCTAAGTCACTTGGGGGTGCCAAAATGTTAGGCACCCCCAAGTGACTTTAATCGCTTACCTTGTACCCCGGGCTGGTGCCCCTGTTCGAACAGAACCGCACCAGCCCGGGGTACCTGTAGCAATCGCTTCCTTCTTCTGTGGTCACGCTTGCATATGCGCAGTAGAGTGAAAAGCCGCACTTTAACAAAAAAGTCAGCTTTTCATTCTACTGCACGTGCGCCGGCCCAGGGATTTTGCCGGCAGAGCAAACACGGAAGGAGGAAGCGCATCGCTCCAGGTACCCCGGGCTGGTTCGGTTTTCTCCTAACAGGGGCACCAGCCCGGGGTACAAGGTAAGCGATTAAAGTCACTTAGGGGTGCCTTATATTTTGGCACCCCCAAGTGACTTAGCCTTTCCTTGTCCTTTAAGGACTGGAGCCCAAAATTGCACTACATACTCAAGGTGAGACCTATAAAGAGTCAATGCCCTTTTTTATACAAGACAGCACTTTATTTGCTTTAGTAGCCACAGAATGACACTGCCTGGAATTAGACAACTTGTTATCTACATTAAGGATACCCCCAAAACACTACCATTTAGTGTATTTCTACCAAATTTAAAAATTACATTTTAAAAAAAAAAAAATCCGTGTAGGAGCAGCACTATTAACGTATGCACTTAAAAAAAACATGTTTTCCCGTGACAGTTCTCCTTTAAGTCACTGCTGAGAGCTTCACTCATAAACATGTGAATATATGAGATATGTCTCCCTTGTTGTAAAATATGAGAATTTTAGAAGTCACCCCGGAGTTCCATGTCCTGTGTATTGCCTTTACATGGTTATGGGACTCCTCGGTCACTTATAATATCCTTGTATTTTACAACAAGTAGTGCATTTTACTCTATATAACACTAAGGGGCTGATTTACTAACCCACGAATCCGACCCGAATTGGAAAAGTTCCGACTTGAAAACGACGACTTTTTCGTATTTGTTGCGATTTTTTCGGCTTCTTTACGAATTTTTCGTTACCAATACGATTTTTGCGTAAAAACGCGAGTTTTTCGTAGCCATTACGAAAGTTGCGTAAAAAGTTGCGCTTTTTTCGTAGCATTAAAACTTACGCGAAAAGTTGCGCCTTTTTCATAGCGTTAAAACTTAAATGTGCAACGTTTCGCGTAAGTTTTAACGCTACGAAAAATCGCCAGATTTTACGCAACTTTCGTAATGGCTACGAAAAACTCGCGTTTTTACGCAAAAATCGTATTGGTAACGAAAAATTCGTAAAGAAGCCGAAAAAATCGCAAAAAATACGAAAAAATCGCAAAATACCGATCATTACGAAAAAAACGCAATCAGACTCATTTCGACCCGTTCATGGGTTAGTAAATGTGCCCCTAGCTGTGCATATTCAATCCTCAAAGTGGTGAATTTTGCATTACTGCTAATGTAAAATCATGCAGCATTTATACTTGAGCTTTCCATCTATCTATCAGCTCATTTCATTGCCAAAGCAGTATTTTACAAGTAATTTTTCTGTATATTTGATGTAACGGCTAATGTGCAATCACTCAGCATAAAAAAATATAGTTCCTCTCCCTCTCTGCACAAATAAAGCAGCTCTGCATTTAAATCCATTTCACAAGTCAACTGGTCAAAAAGCCCCATGTACCATGTCATATATCATATATTCTCACTATCTCTATATGCACTCCTAGTTATTGATGAGTGAATTTTTTCCCCAGACATGGATTCGCAGCGAATTTCGGCATTTCACCATTTCACCATTTCTCATTCTGAGAAAATCTGCCTCGGAAAAAAGATGCTCGTGACAAAAAAAGATGCAAGCTACAAAAAAGCCAGCGCAACAAATGCGTTTCACAGATTTTTTGTCGTATTGCGAATTTTCTTGATGTTTCGCAAATTTTCCAGCAAAGCATAATGGGGCAGATTCGCTCATCACTATTCACTCCTATATCTATTATTAGTTGAGGGCCTCTGTATGCTGTGATTTACTCTGACAACTCAGAGTTACTGTAGGAACTGTAGAGACCAGCATCCAAAAGTCCAAGGCAGCAATCTGACAACTAAAACAAACTAACCCCTGTTGGCATCACATCCTTATATCCTCACATTTCTTACTGCACCCCTATAGAATCAGATCACACTCTCTTTTCTTTTTAAAATCCAGTAGACCCTGAAAACCTATTTGTTTAGGTTTGTTGAAAGATACTGGGGAACTGGGATTTATAGCACAGTGGGCTATAACCTAGTGGGCACCGAGGAGTACACCTCAGTGGAATTCCACAAGGAAAGTAAATCACAAATAGGTTTGCAGAAACAAAGATTCATTTTTTATACAGATAAATGAAGCATGAACAATATTTATAATAACCAGAAATCTTGCCTGGGGAAGGACAAAGCACTATTATATTTTTAAAAAAGTGTTTGTTATGATTGTCAAATTAAGTAACCAACAAAAATAGGCAATGCTCAATAGCTCAAGGCTTGGTGTTCTTTTCTTCCTTCAAAATTCTCTTTTCACTAAGTAAGACCCTTGGCTATATGGCTGCTGCTAGTTCTTACAGTATGGGCTTCCCTAAATGCCTACATGGAAAGGAATGTCAGAATTATGGGCAGGAAATACATTGGAGTTAAACAGGCTAGGTAAACCAGAAACTATAGGGTAAGTGATACTTTTTATTGGCTGACCTGGTAGAATATAAAATGTGAGCTTCCAGGACTTTTTAGGTCCCTGCTTAAATCATGCCTAAAGCAGAGACCTTAGAAGTCCTAAAAGCTCACATTTTATAATCGACAAAGTTAAACAATTAAAGGTATTACCTACCCTGTATCTTCTAGTTTTGCTCCATGGCTGACACAGTACAACATTCTGCTACCCTGGTAAACCAGAAAAGGCAAAAAAACACAGAACCAGGAACAGGCCAGAATCCAAGACACCCTATGCATGAGATGTCTAACTGTACAAGCATCCTGCATAGATGATTAAGCCAAATAGGCACTCCCCAGTGCTTTGCCCCTATGATATATCTCACAGAAACCATCACTTATCAGTTAAGTACCCCTCATCCCCTTTACTCACTACAGAACAATGAAAGAGGAGGATTCCTCAGACAGATGCCTTTGTTTAGAAAGTATGACACTAGAATCCAAGAACTTTATAATAAAGCTAGCTATTTCAGTAATGTATTGCCAATAGCATTAGCTGACATTAATATATAAATTGGATTTATAGGGACTTCAATCTTACACAGGTGAGAGGGGTTTCACTTTGTATTTCTGTATGTTTGACAGAAGTTTGCACTGGAAAAAGTTACAACAAGAAAATTGTTCCTTGTAAAAAGATGAAGAACCCATAACAAAACTTTATTTGTATAAAAATGTCATATTTTCAGTAAGATAACCTGCAGGCTACATGGAGCTTAACCAACATTTCCTGATATGTATTGTAATGCTAGACTGAACGATACATTGTTCTAATAATATATGAACCTGTCCTTTAGAGGCATTTATATTCTGCCTTCTATTATTAACGAGAACACTTTGGAGTGCTTGAGAGCTTATTTTCATTCACTGTAGTTTTCCGTTGTTATCAGAACACAATGTTCCTAATGCAGCATCCTCAGCACACAAAGCACTTTCAGATATCACGTGTGAATTCCCTTTGAAGGAAATGAAGCATCTTTATCTCCTCTGAAAAAAAGATATGTGTGATGATTGGAATTTAATACAAAAGTGCCTAAAGTCATTCATTCTGCCTCTACGGCACGTCTTAATCTCCCTCTGTCACCCTTTTTTACCATCAAATTTAATTATCAAGTGTCTCATTTTCCATTGCTGAGAAAAAATATTTTTTTATGGAATACTACACAATAACAAAAGAAAAAAACACTGCACAGAGGGATAAATAAAGTTGCATGCTTTAAATAATTCTCTATTATCTAGAAGTGCAGCAGAAGATGAATAGATGTGCGTAAAGGAGTGAAAGGAGATCCCAGTGACGTACAATGGCTGTGTGGGCAGAGGAGGTATACCTTACAGCTACTGCTTGCATAAAAGCATTTAGTACACATTAAAGATTCCAGGAAACCCATCTACAGAATATTAAGCTAATGCTGTCAATAAACTCTGGGAAAAATATTTTTTTCAAATCTCATTATGATTTGCTGGAACAGTCCTCAGAAAGCCCAAAGGTCTGATTTTCAGTAGTATTAAGAATAAATATTAAGAGCTTGATAATTTGATTTTTTTTTTTTTTCATTGTGGTGAATAAACCTCAGTGCAATGCAATTCTTTATAATGACAATGCTACAATAAATAGAATGCAGCAAATCTGTATGACTGGGTACAGGAGGGGCTAATTTCTTGCATGAAATGAATTTTATACCAGTTATGGTTTCTAAATAGTGTAATTTTTTTTCTTCACATTAATAATTAGAGCTGCGTTTTTGCAAGATATCACCATTTCATAAGGTTCCATTTTTCAAAAATATGTATCCCTAATAAGCTGTTCCTTATTAAGTGGATAGTACCAACCCAGTACTGAAGTCCTATAAAATCCTATAACACTATAAAAGTAACAATTCATGCTTTCCCAAGATGTAGTGAAACCTTAAACTGCATGGAGAGTATGGTTTCAGAATCTGAAATAAAAGTGTTGCCACATTTTTTGCAGAAAATCTGTAAAATACACCTGACTTGGTCAAGTGCCACATTGATACAGAGAAATCATTATTGCCCTATATGTCACTGTTAAAGGGTTAGCTGTTATAAAATAGACATGCTAGGCTGCTAGTTAGTGTTATAGATTTGGAAATACATTGTGAAAAAACACAGAAAAAAAACACTTTGCACGTTGCCACAGGCCTCTGAGCTCCATTGCGGAGACTGCCCTTAGAATCAAGTGCAACCTGTGCTAGGCCACGCTCGATTCTAAATGGGAAGTTGGTAAACTTCCTCTCTTTCCATCCCCTCTACCTGCCCCTACCTTGCACATAGTAGGAGCGGCAGTGCAGAGCACAGTGTAGAGGGTGTGCCAGTGCTATGTGTTCTGCGAGTGCTCGTAGATGAGCACTAAGGGGTGCACTCTTGGGCCCCTTAGTGCTCTTGCATTTGTAATAAATAACCCCCTAGCTGGTAACTATGTCATGGTGTGATATTCTTATATGTTGCAAAGTAAAGATACTGATAATTAATTAAAAATTAAATATTGTTTCTAAAATAATCAGGTTACTCTTCACAACCCCCTGTCAGGAAACTGTCTCTCTACATGTAACTTTGTGTCAGAGTTGACACAAAAGTTTTGAAAGACAATTAGCTCTAAAACATTGTTCGGCAAAGGGAGCACACATCCGTGTATTTGACCTGTCAATCAAAATCTGACTGACTCCTGCATGATTACAGCACAGATTTTTTAGTTAATGTTTAATAGATTTAGAAAGGTCCTTATTTACAAATACATTTTTATATTCACAATAGTTTCCTTTTTTATTTTTTTCTTATTACAAACTGTCAAGCCATAAAATATTATGCCAATTGCTGTCAGCATTATTCACTTCAATAAAGTAGTGCAGTACCTGCATTCTTCCAAATGTTCAAATGAACCAATTAATGTTCATAGCATGAATAGATATGTTATCAGTTATTTCTAAAACTAATCTCCTGGAAAGGAAGCTGTTTTCTGAGCTGTGCTGCACTTGTAGTCTGAGCCCAGTTCATGTGATAGTTGTATTTATATTGTTTTTTCCAGGCTGAAAAGGAATCTGTCATAGTGCCAGGGCACTGCTCATAAACCTTTAGTTCCAGTAAACTAAGTCGGTGGTGATGGCAGAGTGCCAGGATGTATCACTGCCTCGAGTTTTCTGACATTTATGTAGCATCGTAGTGAAGTTTTTGCGTATAAATGGACTTTTATGCAGTGCTTTTCTCAAGGAAATTAACAAAGCAAAAAACAAAAAATGAGACTAAAGGTTACTGAAGGCCAACGTCACCTATTAACAGAAAGCCTAGGTTTCTATTGACTCGCAGTAGTAACCTGTTCTTGAATGAAAATAATACTTGTCTTAAAGATTTAAAACTAGGTACAGTGAGGAGAGATGTACTGCAGGAAACAATACAGAGGGAATATTATACCCCATTTGTTAAATGTGTTAGAAGTCAGCAAGGCATTCCTTCACCACATGCCAAGTGCTTTAATTCAGGTCAAGGAAGTCTAGGATGACTATGGACAATGTATTGTAACAAAAGTGGCATTACTTAGCACCAATTATAACTGATGCTATCAATAAAAACTTTTTAGATATTTTACAAGTTATTCTTTACTCCTATTTTATATATATATATACCTGTATATATACAGTGGTGTGAAAAACTATTTGCCCCCTTCCTGATTTCTTATTCTTTTGCATGTTTGTCACACAAAATGTTTCTGATCATCAAACACATTTAACTATTAGTCAAAGATAACACAAGTAAACACAAAATGCAGTTTTTAAATGAGGGTTTTTATTATTTAGGGAGAAAAAAAATCCAAACCTACATGGCCCTGTGTGAAAAAGTAATTGCCCCCTGAACCTAATAACTGGTTGGGCCACCCTTAGCAGCAATAACTGCAATCAAGCGTTTGCGATAACTTGCAACGAGTCTTTTAAAGTGCTCTGGAGGAATTTTGGCCCACTCATCTTTGCAGAATTGTTGTAATTCAGCTTTATTCGAGGGTTTTCTAGCATGAACCACCTTTTTAAGGTCATGCCACAACATCTCAATAGGATTCAGGTCAGGACTTAGACTAGGCCACTCCAAAGTCTTCATTTTGTTTTTCTTCAGCCATTCAGAGGTGGATTTGCTGGTGTGTTTTGGGTCATTGTCCTGCTGCAGCACCCAAGATCGCTTCAGCTTGAGTTGACGAACAGATGGCCGGACATTCTCCTTCAGGATTTTTTGGTAGACAGTAGAATTCATGGTTCCATCTATCACAGCAAGCCTTCCAGGTCCTGAAGCAGCAAAACAACCCCAGACCATCACACTACCACCACCATATTTTACTGTTGGTATGATGTTCTTTTTCTGAAATGCTGTGTTACTTTTACGCCAGATGTAACGGGACACGCACCTTCCAAAAAGTTCAACTTTTGTCTCGTCGGTCCACAAGGTATTTTCCCAAAAGTCTTGGCAATCATTGAGATGTTTTTTAGCAAAATTAAGACGAGCCTTAATGTTCTTTTTGCTTAAAAGTGGTTTGCGCCTTGGAAATCTGCCCAGTCTCTTTCTTATGGTGGAGTCGTGAACACTGACCTTAATTGAGGCAAGTGAGGCCTGCAGTTCTTTAGATGTTGTCCTGGGGTCTTTTGTGGCCTCTCGGATGAGTTGTCTCTGCGCTCTTGGGGTAATTTTGGTCGGCCGGCCACTCCTGGGAAGGTTCACCACTGTTCCATGTTTTTGCCATTTGTGGATAATGGCTCTCACTGTGGTTCGCTGGAGTCCCAAAGCTTTAGAAATGGCTTTATAACCTTTACCAGACTGATAGATCTCAATTACTTTTGTTCTCATTTTTTCCTGAATTTCTTTGGATCTTGGCATGATGTCTAGCTTTTGAGGTGCTTTTGGTCTACTTCTCTGTGTCAGGTAGCTTCTATTTAAGTGATTTCTTGATTGAAACAGGTGTGGCAGTAATCAGGCCTGGGGGTGACTACAGAAATTGAACTCAGGTGTGATAAACCACAGTTAAGTTATTTTTTAACAAGGGGGCAATCACTTTTTCACACAGGGCCATGTAGATTTGGAGTTTTTTTTCTCCCTTAATAACATAAACCTTCATTTAAAAACTGCATTTTGTGTTCAATTATGTTATCTTTGACTAATAGTTAACGGTTTTTGATGAGCAGAAACATTTAAGTGTGACCAACATGCAAAAGAATAAGAAATCAGGAAGGGGGCAAATAGTTTTTCACACCACTGTATATATATATACAGTGGTGTGAAAAACTATTTGCCCCCTTCCTGATTTCTTATTCTTTTGCATGTTTGTCACACTTAAATGTTTCTGCTCATCAAAAAACGTTAACTATTAGTCAAAGATAACATAATTGAACACAAAATGCAGTTTTTAAATTAAGGTTTACGTTATTAAGGGAGAAAAAAAAACTCCAAATCTACATGGCCCTGTGTGAAAAAGTGATTGCCCCCCTTGTTAAAAAATAACTTAACTGTGGTTTATCATACCTGAGTTCACTTTCTGTAGTCACCCCCAGGCCTGATTACTGCCACTTCTGTTTCAATCAAGAAATCACTTAAATAGGAGCTACCTGACATAGAGAAGTAGACCAAAAGCACCTCAAAAGCTAGACATCATGCCAAGATCCAAAGAAATTCAGGAACAAATGAGAACAAAAGTAATTGAGATCTATCAGTCTGGTAAAGGTTATAAAGCCATTTCTAAAGCTTTGGGACTCCAGCGAACCACAGTGAGAGCCATTATCCACAAATGGCAAAAACATTGAACAGTGGTGAACCTTCCCAGGAGTGGCCGGCCGACCAAAATTACCCCAAGAGCGCAGAGACAACTCATCCTAGAGGCCACAAAAGACCCCAGGACAACATCTAAAGAACTGCAGGCCTCACTTGCCTCAATTAAGGTCAGTGTTCATGACTCCACCATAAGAAAGAGACTGGGCAAAAACGGCCTGCATAGCAGATTTCCAAGGCGCAAACCACTTTTAAGCAAAAAGAACATTATGGCTCGTCTCAATTTTGCTAAAAAACATCTCAATGATTGCCAAGACTTTTGGGAAAATACCTTGTGGACCGACGAGACAAAAGTTGAACTTTTTGGAAGGTGCTTGTCCCGTTACATCTGGCGTAAAAGTAACACAGCATTTCAGAAAAAGAACATCATACCAACAGTAAAATATGGTGGTGGTAGTGTGATGGTCTGGGGTTGTTTTGCTGCTTCAGGACCTGGAAGGCTTGCTGTGATAGATGGAACCATGAATTCTACTGTCTACCAAAAAATCCTGAAGGAGAATGTCCGGCCATCTGTTCGTCAACTCAAGCTGAAGCGATCTTGGGTGCTGCAGCAGGACAATGACCCAAAACACACCAGCAAATCCACCTCTGAATGGCTGAAGAAAAACAAAATGAAGATTTTGGAGTGGCCTAGTCAAAGTCCTGACCTGAGTCATATTGAGATGTTGTGGCATGACCTTAAAAAGACGGTTCATGCTAGAAAACCCTCAAATAAAGCTGAATTACAACAATTCTGCAAAGATGAGTGGGCCAAAATTCCTCCAGAGCGCTGTAAAAGACTCGTTGCAAGCTATCGCAAATGCTTGATTGCAGTTATTGCTGCTAAGGGTGGCCCAACCAGTTATTAGGTTCAGGGGGCAATTACTTTTTCACAGAGGGCCATGTAGGTTTGGATTTTTTTTCTCCCTAAATAATAAAAACCCTCATTTAAAAACTGCATTTTGTGTTTACTTGTGTTATCTTTGACTAATAGTTAAATGTGTTTGATGATCAGAAACATTTTGTGTGACAAACATGCAAAAGAATAAGAAATCAGGAAGGGGGCAAATAGTTTTTCACACCACTGTATATATAAACTTCCAAGTAAATGCCGGCACTCACGTATAGATAAGTTGCTGTTGCCTGGGTGCAGGTCCAAATAATGTTGAAGGTGCTTGAGAGAGGGTCAGCACTCACAGGACTTATACAAACAAATTATTTTATTCATTTATTTTATTAAAGAGGAGACTCTTTAATAAAATAATTTGTTTGTATAAGTCCTGTGAGTGCTGACCCTCTCTCAAGCACCTTTATATATATATATATACACCTGTATATATATATATATGGAATGATAAGTTGATGTGCTTTGGAAAAAGTAAGATGGCCACGCTGTTGCGCTTGAGAAAGGAGGTACAAAGTTTCCCGAAACGTTGCGCTTAAGTGGTATGTCTAACTATTATTTATATTTGCTTTATTGGGTGATATCATATGGAACTTTTTAAAGATTTGCTAATAAAAGATTCTTTTTAACGAATCTGGAGTGCGACTCGGTTGGAAAATTTATATACCGTATATACTCGAGTATAAGCCGATCCGAGTATAAGCCGAGGTACCTAATTTTACCTAAGAAAACTGGAAAAACGTATTGACTCGAGTATAAGCCGAGGATGGGTAACTTTAAATTACACTATTCACCTGTATTAGCAATACTGATCACATGATATGGATATACCTGATCAGCATTGCTAATAATAGAGCGGAGGGGGGCACAGAGCGGGGGGCACAGAGCGGAGCACAGATCAGGGGGCACAGAGCAGAAATAATTGGAAATACTGTAATTAGGTACTAATTATAGGTAATTATTGATTGATTAAAGTTAAACACACATGATGTGTTAAACACACGTTTAACTTCAATCAATAATTCTTAACTATAATTAGATTATATTTAGGTATTCATTAGATCTTTATGCATTAATATACCAGTAATTGGAACCATTATATAATATTTATGGTAACTAAACAGCAAAGTAAGAATGAGAAGTACCGAAGAGGCCATGAAGGGGCTCGTGATGTCACTTCCTCCTCAGGTGACACAGCAGCGCACTGAAGAGAAGAAGAGCGCACGAAGAGCGCAGCAAGACATCCGGCACAGAGTGGGGTAGGATCGGGGGGCACAGAGCAGCAGGGAGCAGAGAGGGGGGCACAGAGCGGAAGGGGCACAGAGCGGCCAGGGGCACAGAGCGGCAGGGAGCACAGAGCGGAAGGGGGCACAGAGCGGCAGGGAGCACAGAGCGGCAGGGAGCACAGAGCGGAAGGGGGCACAGAGCGGCAGGGAGCACAGAGCGGCCAGGAGCACAGAGCGGCCAGGAGCACAGAGCGGAAGGGGGCACAGAGCGGAAGGGGGCACAGAGCGGCAGGGAGCACAGAGCGGCCAGGAGCACAGAGCGGCAGGGAGCACAGAGCGGAAGGGGGCACAGAGCGGCAGGGAGCACAGAGCGGCCAGGAGCACAGAGCGGCCAGGGGCACAGAGCGGCAGGGAGCACAGAGTGGAGGGAGGCGGGAGCGGGACTTAACACTGAAGTGCCGTATTTACCGGTAGCAGCACGTTTTGTTTGTTTACATGTGGGCTTAGCGGGCTTACATGTGGACTTGTCCTGTTGGTGAGGGGGGCACAGAGCGAAGGGGGTTACTCGAGTATAAGCCGAGGTAGCTTTTTTCAGCACATTTTGGGGGTTGAAAAACTCGGCTTATACTCGAGTATATACGGTATATGTATATATGACCACAGGAATACAACAGGAACTAGAGGGACACATTCACAGACACACACACATATATATCTTTAGTTGGAGGGAAATACATATTGCTTTAGTTACATACCAGTAAAAATAAATAATACTGAAGGACAGACATCAGGCTGTAGGATCAGATACACAGATAGGGGACGCCATCCTGCATTAAATGCACATCCGGTTTCTTCTAGCCCTCCTTATACTGCCACAGAGCAGCATCACCTTCAATATACTGATCGGATGATGGAGTTGTGCTCCACTGAGTCTTTTGATGTTTTCCCCACAGAGGTGTTACAGGCCAGAACTCATCAATTTTTCTAGTGCACAGTGTTCTGCTTCTTCTGACAATCAACACCTTTACTATCAACTAGGGTTATGTGTTCTTTATTACTGGTTACTTTTTGTAGGCATGGGGAAAAGTTTTTCTTTTTTTTGCTGTCCTATATTTTAGAAAGATATAGGTACGAATATATATTTATGCCATTTAAAGCTCATAATATTTTTTTTTCATATATGTAATCATACTTGTTGAACTACTGGATCAGGCTTGGGGCACAGTTTAATCTATATTCATAAATGATATAGAAACAATGCATATGTCTTCTGGGTGTTTATTTTAGTGTTTTTTTCATAGGTTTCAATGTGAATGCTGCTCGTTACCTTGCAGTTAGGCCCGTATAATAATAACACATGCTTTTTTTACTGCTGAAATGACCTCCAGTTTAGCTCTAGTGCATGCAACAGTTCAAGTAAAGTTTTGTTTCCTTATATTTTCCAGAACCTACCCATACCCACCATGTAGAAAATTTGTTTTCCATTTTTAGTTGATTTTGGGAATAGACCTTGCAAGTAGTGAGGTTCTAGCGCAATTTGAATGCAGATAAAACCAGTAATCATTAACTGTCCCTCCATTGTTTTCCTCATTACCTCTTCATCACTTTAACCTCACATTCTTTCTGCACTGCTCTCTATTTTATTCCTATATGTTCCAGTACAGGTATGGGATCCCTTATCCGGAAACCCGTTATCCTGAAAATTCTGAATTATGGAAAGGCCATCTCCCATAGACTCCATTATAAGCAAATAATTCTAATTTTAAAAAATTATTTCGTTTTTCTCTGTAATAATTAAACAGTACCTTTTACTTGATCCCAACTAAGATACAATTAATCCTTATTGGAGGCAAAACAAGCCTATTGGGTTTATTCAATATTTAAATGATTTTTAGCAGACTTACGTTATGGAGATCCAAATTACGGAAATATCCCTTATCCGGAAAACCCCAGGTCCCGAGGATTCTGGATAACAGGTCCCATACTTATATATAGGGGCACATTGATGAAAACGCGAGTTTGAATCCCAAATGGGACAACTTCGGATTGGGTACGAAAATTTCTGAAGATCGCAAATATCACGAAAATGCATATGAAAAAATCGTATTAGTCATGATAACATCGTATTGGCGATCCAAAAGTCACGAAATTTTTGTACCAAAGAATTGTAAACAGTGGGAAAACCTCTCAGATTTTTTCGCGCAATCGTACGAAAAAGTCACGCAAGCTTCGAAAAAGTCGGCGAAAATACACTCGGAGCGTTCGCATTAGTAAATCTGCCCCATAGTCTGCATGAATAATGTTACTGGCTTAACGAATACATAGTTTTGCAAGCTGGTCATTCTTTTTATTTGTGTTTTTTATGGAGATGGACTGTGAGAGCAAAAACATTTGCAGGCTGATAAAGTAGATTAAACCAGACAGGCCATTTTTACTTGGTGCCCTGGGCTTTTGTGGTCCTGCAAGTATTTATTTGATCCCCAACGGCATGTCCTGTCCCTGTAGTACAGTACAAAAATAGAAGAAGCTACAGTATTTGTGCATAGGTCCCATCTTTTATATAAAAAATGTTAATTTACTAATAAAGGGTCACTCTCCAAAACATACATGTATAAATATTCCAAGATTTTCCTTTGCAAGATCAACACTTTTTTTTACAAACTGTTGAGACCATTTTACACTTATGTTTTTTGTATGTTTCCTTTTTAAATATGCTTTGGTTTTGTAACATTATTATATGCCCTTTATTTTACTAATTTCTATTATTACTTCACTTCTTTTTTCTGGCAGGTTCAACCCATTGACACTGAGTGAAGGGAAATCTATATAACTTTGCATGTGTTTAGATCTTTCCAGTAATAAATATCATGTAATATCTAAATTGGTAAAACAGATTTGTAACAGTATAAAAACCAAGTAAATATTTAAATGCATCATAATAGAAGGGGTAATTAAATAGGTCTCTAACTAAAGACAGCAGGACAATCTGTTGGAACCCCAGTGGGGAAGGGGGGTAGATCTGGTTGGTGTATGCTTGCTAGTGCTTTATCTCAGATTGAAAGGTTAATAATAATTAATCATTAAATTAATATTTAGATTACAGTCAAAGTCATCCTTATCTGGAATAAAGGGCTTGAAATGTTAGTTTGCCAATGAATTGTCAGGGTTGTTGGATTCCTCTGGTGTTTGCTTTTGCTTCTTTCTTTTGCATTTAGGAATGGAAACAACAGTCAATGTGTCTTTCTTGGGAAGATCGGAAATCTGTGGTGTCTGAAAAAATTATCTCCATTCCTCGACATCTTCTTTTATGTCAACAAAAGGTATGTAGCTCTTCCAGACTCTATTTTGCGTATGTTTTGCCATCTTTAGATATCTGAATGCAAACAGATACATCCAATGACGTTTGTCCATGGTCTTGGTACCCTTTCAATGTCCCTTTCAAGTGAAGGTAGCTCTAAAATCTGTTGGAATAGTTTTACCACCATCTCAAGTAGAGCGTTTCCCTCTGTAAAATCTGGTAGGCCTCTTATATGTAGATTGTTTCGCCCCTATTGTCGATATTCTCTAATCAACGTTGGAGCATGGTAATTGTTTTTTCATGATGGGCTTTTACCATGGATTCTGAAGCGTCATTTCTATTTTCCATCTCTATAACTCTTTTATTTAGCGTAGCTATCTCCATTTTAACTGTCGCCATTTCTTCCTTCAGAGTGGCTTTAAACTATGTAAAGATATCATTTAAGTCAGATTTTGTTGGGAGTGATTTCAACAATGTTAGTGTTGTGTTATCTGAACTCACTGACTCATTGAGTCATCTACAGGACTACGGGCACAGCATAGTGCCATCTTGGAACCTTGCGATGATTCCCCTTTTGGTGGGCTGAAGAGCTGCTTTAAAAGTTGTTCCTTCCTCCCATCTGTAGTCTTTGTTTTTTTGGCATGTTTTACCATTGCAGGTTGTGATTAGTAAGATTTCCAGAGACAACGTAACAGAGCTTGTTCATCTTGCTATGACCATGCTCGGCAGTCAGCCGGGCCTCCCCATGCTATGATATTGTAATTCTGTATTATTTCATTGTTATTAGCTACCAAGTAGTGATGGGCGAAATGTTTCGCCAGGCATGGATTCGCGGCGAATTTCCGCGTTTCGCCATTGGCGGATTGTTTTGCAAAACGGATGAAAAAATTCCGAAATAATAGCCGTGAGCGACAAAAGAATAGCCGTGCGACAAAATAATAGCCACGAGACAAAATAATAGCCACGGGCGACAAAACAATAGCTGTGCGACAAAAGAATAGTCACAGGCGAAATTTTTTAAGTCGCACAACATTTTCGCTGTTTCACGGATCTTTTGAAAGATTCGCGAATTTTTCGGCAAAACATAACAGATTCGCTCATCACTACTACCAAGCTGCCCATTAGTGTGAATAAGGATACATTGGTCCTAAAATTTCCCTTAATCTGAAGCAATTTTCATTTCAAGTGTTTTTTTATATTATTATCTATTCCCTCCCTTGGTGCCTTTCTCCTTTTTATTAATCCTTTTCTCTTTTCATTGTTTCTCTTTTTCCCAGCCCTCCCTCCACAAAAGTGATATTTGTAATCTAGTGATTTTGTCCTCCCCTGCATTTTTGTTAGTTAATGCCTTTCTCCCGTGGTTAGCTCTCTCTCCAATTTAACCTTATTATTGTTAAAAGAACACAATTCCCTTCTAGCACGTGCTTGTCAAAAGAAAGTAAAGAGCTACCCAAATAAGTCGGTTATGCTTTATATTGAACTGTTGTATCATATGCTGACCTGTGTAATATATAATGTATTTATTAATGCTGTGATATGACATTCTGCCATTTGTTTCACTGCTGTGCTATTACAATGAACGGTGCTCTACTGCTTGATGATATGTAGTATCTTTTTCTGCCCTGTTTAACACAATATGATGTTCTGGTGTATCATTTGCTACTTTATATTTTGCTGCTGTATATGATGATCTATTACCTTCTGCTGATTCTGTGGTTTCTTCCATTTTCTTTTTGTACAGCGCTACATTGGTTGTAGTGTTATATGTTTTTACACACAAGGCAAAATATAAGACAAAGATAGAAAATTTTACACATATCACAAATAAAAATAAAACTATATTTACCTTCAGCATATTTCATTCATTTGAGATGAATGGGAGCTAGAGTTATGGGTATTTACTGTTACTTACTTCAGGTTTTATACAAACATTCTAAGATTTCTTAAAAGTACCAACTTAGCTACCAGATCATTGTATGGCTGAATCTTTTGGGAAATATTAACTTTGGGCTAATTATCCACCTGCACATAAAGACAGAACTAAAATATTTTTCCAGGATGTGTTTAAGTAGAATCCATGAAGACAATTTGGGGGTTTGCCTTACTTTACAAACACACATATTCATATGACTGAATTTTTTATTTACATTTTTTACATGTCTATTGTATATAAGTAGAAAATTACTTCTCAGAAATAGCTAGCAGATATCCCAGATTTCTTATTAAATGTGTTGTCTATAACAACAACAAAGCCCTCCTGGCTGGCTAAGCTGTCTCTTCTCCCAAGTGCTGAACAACCTCCTGTGAAACCACTAAAAGTGCATGTATACAATCCAAACTCATCAGCCCAAAACTATGCTAATATACTGCTTCTTTGTCCAATCAGGTTAACATAGAAATGTGAATGTAATGTAAATGTTTTTTCTATGTATCCCTCTAGTGTGCTTATCATCCCATAGAACCACTCTACACAAAAAGTGTGAAAAACTACTGTATAGTTTATTAAGCAGTCCATGTACCCATATGTGTTTTTGTATAAGGTGTATGTATTCCACAGTGAATAAAGAGGACACATAGCAGTTAAGTTTATTAGCAAATGTTTCTAACATTTTATGAAAAGTATAATACATTTTGTATATAAATTACATAACCATAGTTTAAGACAGTATTTCTTTAGCTCTGAGAACTGTTTATAATGTCTGTTTGGCAAAACAACCCACCCTAAATAGGACGCAATTCATTTTCCCATTTATTGTGCGGAATAGCTGAGATAAAGAAAATTATTTTAAGAGAAGCAGCACATCAGTTGAGTTTAAATTCAAATAAAGCAAGCATCAGTGGCAATAATGCATGTCATGACGTGCAGAGTGATAATCAGATTGATTGGCTCATAAGATACTACAAAGCAAAATAAGAAAAAGCAAGTGTTACTTGCAAGCATAAATCTAAAATCAATGCCCATCAGCTTGTGGATAAACTGACCCCTAACTGCCAAGAAGATATGCAGTAGCCACTGTATAAATTAAAACATTTATTGGTTTCTAAGGAAACAAAGCTGAAGAGAAATGGTATGGGCCAGCAGCACTTGTTCCTGCTGTAGGGAGCACCGTGTTGTCACATGGAATTTTGTTTTCATGCCCTATGTCTGTCAAAAGGATTATTTATACATGAATAAATCTAACCCCACTCTTGTGATATAGTTAAAAGAAATGGCATTTATGATATATGACTGAAGAGATATTTTATATATATATATATATATATATATATATATATATATATATATATATATATAGTAAACTGCACAGAATCATGTCTGCATTTATACCATAAAATGTGGTTGAAAGATAACTGGATCCATCATTTATAATTACAAGATAATATTTACTAACTGCAACTGATTGGTCTCATGATGCATTATTATTTTTATGATTATTTTTATTTTTGTGAGTTGTGAGTGAGCATGGATCTAAAAATCAAAATTTTCATCTAAAAAAAATTGTATAAAGGTATTGTTTCAATTAGAGAGATGAACAGATGATAGATTGGTAGATATTTAATTTTAGCAATGGAACATTTTACTAAGGATAAAAGAAATGGTACTAAAACTGATTTCAGCTAGAAACATTCACTGACGCTCGGTGTAACTGTTTCTGGCAGGTGCCCAACACCCCACAATCTTTCTTGTCACATCAAATATCACAATTATTCTTGTTATGTCTGTAGAAACAGGTTTAAGATACATGTAAGTGTGGCATTGAGTATCAGCGAGTAAAGGTTTAATAGCACTGGGAAATTTCTAAGAAATGGGGGTTGAAAGACAAAGTGGATATTAAGTGTATTGAACGGAAAGTAGAAAACAGAGAGACTGATATCAAGAGGTTACTGCAACCATTTATATTAAATGAAGCCTGCTCTTAATCTACTGGACTGTGGCTTTCATATTTTGGTTGGTCCAGGATGGCTGGTAATCGGAATGGGGTGTTGTCATACACAGTATTTTCTTCAATTTGTGCATACTCCTCATACACTGGGGCACCCGGATGATGAATCACAAAAGTATAATAATAGATTTATCTGATATATCAGCTATTAGCTATCTGGCCTTGCACCACACCAAGTAGATGTGATATTTTTTCTGGTTTTCTACTCTTTCTTCCCCTTTCCAAATGGTATTTTTACATTTACCAAAGAATTTGCAATCTTCAATACACAAACATTACAGTATGATTAGTACATTTACATGTACTCATTATGCTCCTTCAGCCAGTATGGTATTATTAATTCATACAGAATGAAGCACTTCCATATTGAACATCATATCTCCCTTTCCATACTTCTGTGTGGATAGATAGAGAAATAGTTTTGTTATTAGTGTACGTAAATGTGATATATGCAATACATGCAAGTTATTTATATTACAGTTTAATACTATTTTTCAATGCAGTCCTGTGCTGTGCTCTGTGCTACTCTGGACAGAAGACACTGGGGCTCATTTACTCCCACGAGTGCAGTGAAATTGTGAGCATAATCATTGTGTTA
Source organism: Xenopus tropicalis (assembly GCF_000004195.4). Taxonomy (NCBI): domain Eukaryota; kingdom Metazoa; phylum Chordata; class Amphibia; order Anura; family Pipidae; genus Xenopus; species Xenopus tropicalis. Next base: position 72,174,686 of record NC_030679.2, on the reverse strand, counting down.
ACTCTTGAGTTACCGCCTTATCTTTGCATGAATTTAATATAGTTTTTGCGAACCCATAAACTGTTTACTGACCACTGCTGCCAATGGAGAAAGGTTGTGAAATGAATTGTTTTCACCAATGCGCAGTGTATGTAATAAAACTTCGTACTGAAAACCTCTTACTCCAAAATATTATACCACCTTCAAGAATGTCTTAAAAGTGTGCTATGCATAATTAAAATTCACAGTGCAATAAATCTAATAAAAATAAGTTTAACAAAGAAGATTACATGGCAAAATGCACACAAATTTTTATTTGAACTAATTTTTCCTTCTTTTAAGACTTATATTACATTTGCCCCTTGGGGTCTTGCCAGCCTTGAAACAAATCCATAAAATAAGCCTCTGTGTAGCCAGCTTTAGCCGCAAGGACTGAGGGCTCATTTACATTCACAAGTGCAGTGGGCAAAGTACAATTTTGAGCACAACGGATATTTTTTTGCCTCAACGCAGAGTTTGCACAGAATTCTGCTGTCTTTGCTGACACATACCGGCAATTTTCTTGATGCAACCACAGCAATTGCATCCATTTCTCTAAAATGGATACAATTGTGCATTTGGTAAGTAGCAAATCAGATGTAATTTTTGTTGTTCGCTGGCTGCCTCACTGTATATGGAGACAACGTATAGGAGTGCTGCCCTGCAACATGTATTTATTAGATATGTCCCTGAATTTTCAAGTGATCTGGTCCCCTTAAAACAAGGTGACAAGAATAGGAAATCTATCTAGAAATAATATTTTATTACCATTGATCATTAATCTCTAGTCAAAACATTTATTGGACCACAGTGGGAAATACCACAGGAAGAACAATGGAACTTCAGAAGAAGACAAAGATGCACTGACTGACACACTGTTGGGCAGCAAGGTACGTTATCAGTAGATGGCCCTTCAGTTATGGACACTCTTGATCTGAATGAGCTTAGTGGTCAAGATTACTTAAAGTGCAATGTTCCCAAATTACATATATTTACTGATTTTGCAATGCAATCAGTTTCCTGAATTCCATAACACACTTCAGTCGATTTAGTATTTGGAATATGTCCAAGATATAACTATATAAAATTGTTGTACGTGTTGTAATGATTTTCTTTTTTACAAAGTGTTTATGGCTAAGCATGGCCGTGGTACAGATGGAGCACTAGGTAGCCCAAATGATTTCTCACCATGCAGCATTTTTCCCAGAATTCCAGCATCACTGTGGCCTTGCATCAAGTTGCACTAAGTTTTTTTTTCCACAGGAACACACAGTTATGTAAAAATAGTGTGCTATTGAAAGGTAAACCTCCTGGATGTTGGCAATGCTAGGTGGCCTTGCAATTCAGATAGACATGTTAGGGGGTGTCAGAAGGTACAGCCAGCATCAGGTTTGGCCATGGCTCCTGCCACTGCGCAAGTCCTTTTTAACAGAGCACTAAGAGGTATGCACTTGCACCCCTTATCGCTCTAGCACTTGCTAGAGTATAGCAAATGCACTTCCAAGAGTAAAGCAAATGACCCCTGTAGTGTAGGCTTTTAGAAATCCATATAGTATTTGTGTGTCTTGGCTGAGAAGCCTGAGCCATCTAAAATATTATAAGATCTGGGGGTCACTTAAACTAAACACTTAAACACAAGATATGGTTTAGCATGTGTGTATTTTGTGTTACAAAGCAAAATAATAAATAAGAGAATATAAGAGAAAATTGCAACATACTTACCGTGATTTTCCTTTCCTGGCCATCTTCCATGTGAGCTACATATGGGTTAGCACCTCCCCCTTGACCCCAGGCAGAAGACCCTCCCCTATCAAAAACTTATAGCCTTCCCACCTCCTTACACAGATTTTCAAGTACCAAGCTGCCAGGTTCCTTTATGATAGAGAATGGGGTGGTAAAAACTTATTAAAATTAAAGATGGCCAGGAAACGAAAATCACTGTAAGTATGATGCAATTTTCCCTTTTACCCTGGCCATCTTCATGTCAGCTACATATGGGATGTGCCCAAGCTTTTAGGGAGGGTATTATAAGTAAGTATTTTCAAAATGATCGCTGAAGACCCAAGAGTTGAGACAACTAACAGAACATTGCCCTAAGTCCAGAGCAGATAGAGTCTGCTCTCATTCTAACTCAGATTATAGTAAACAAACGGAATTCTGGGAATGAATTCCAAACTCCTAAATCCTTTATCCTATAGAGTAAAGCCCACCCACTGGGTGTTAAAGCAGTAGCCAGGATAATAGCTGATCAGATTCCCAACTACAGACCACTTTCGCCTTTCTTGAGGCTCATCAGTGTAGTGCAGGGCTTTCTAATCAGCTTAGGTAGAGTCACCGTGTGGTTTCACAAACAAAAAAACAAATTTTTTAACTTATGCAACTAATTTAATCAATATATACACAACCCCTTGAAGACTGCAGACAAGGGTTCTGTAGAAACAAAACAGAGGTGGCCCAGTGATATACAGAGTAAAGAATAACTGAGTAGCCCTAAATGTAAAGCTTATAGTGTTTCACACAGCCTGTAGTGTTATACACAGTATCCAAATACCCAGTGTCCCTACATTAAAGGGCCTGTAGTGCTTTATACATTATACAATTGCTGAGTGTCCTTTTTTGTAAGGATATGTAGTGCTATACATAATATACCAATACGTAGTGGCCCTAAATGTAAGGCCTATAATGATACACAGAGTATACAATTACTAAGTGGCCGTAAGTGTAAAAAGGTCTGTGGTGGATACACAGTATCCATTTACTGAGTGCCCCTAAATATAAAGGGCCTGTAGTGCTATACACAGTATCCATTCACTGAGTGCCCCTAAATATAAAGGGCCTGTAGTGCTATACACAGTATCCCCTGCATATCCAGTGTTACACAGAATGGCCCTAAACAGATGGCTCTTAACCAGTATGATGCAACCTGGGGATTGTAAGCTCTTGCCAACAGGTCCATCGGATCCTATTGCTACTCTTGTATACCCTTGTTTGTTCATTTATCATGCTGTGTAAAAAGTGGAGTAAAACATCACCAGTTATGTTGTTTATAGCGGCCAATCAGATGCTTTGATTTGATTTTCCAACTGTTGAAATCTAATTGCTGATTGGTTGCTCTGGGCAACATCACTGGTAATGCTTTACTCCACTTTTTACACAGCATGATAAATATACCCCTAGGGGCACATTTACTAATCGTACTTTTTCGTATTTTTTTCGATTTTTTCGTCGCCGTTAAGACTTTTTTGTAGTCGTTACGACTTGCGCAAATTGTCGCGACTTTTTTGTAGCCGTTACAATTTGCTCGTATATTGTCGCGAGCAAACGGCGGGCAAACCTTTCAGACTTTGCATGATTTTGGAAGCCTCCCATAGGACTCAATGGCACTCCAACCTGGCCCAAGGAAAGTCACGATACTAAAGCTTGAATGAATCTGAAACTTTCGTACTCAGCGCGACGGCTACAAAAAAGTCGCGACAATTCACGCAAGTCGTAACGCTACGAAAAAGTCGCGACAATTTACGAAAAAGTCGCGACAATTTACGAAAAAATCACGAAATACCGATCATTATGAGAAAAACGCATTCGGACGCTTTTCGGACATTCGTGGATTAGTAAATGTGCCCCCTAGTAATGGACTGCTTCCGTTCTTTGTTTCTGGGTGATAGTGAACATTGAATTAGAGCCAGATGCCTGGAAGCAAAGCTCCCCCATAGCAAGGTGTGGCCAGCATTGCAGGTAAGTGGCTTATTAGGTTAGCTTCCAGCAGGCAACTGAGAACCCCAGAATTGGATACAATGCCTTAACCAATTTGTACCTGAAATACAGATCTGCAGCCTGAGAAGGACAGTAGCCACATGAATATAGATACCTACTTATTCACTGCAACCTTGTAACTACCTAACAAACAGGCTTCATCACCCACAATAAGGTATAAGCCTTAAGATCTCCGTATAGAAGATAAATGAATTTCTTACCCGAGCTTCTGAGGATAACACAGCAGTAAGGCCCAGTGTGGAGCAGGCTCTTCAGTTGGCAATCAGTAGACTTACACAAGCCAGAAAGGGTCTTCTTTGTTTTAAAAAAAATTGTATATATATATATATATATATAAACACATGCAATGCAGTGCAGTAGCGGGGTCCACATGATCTCAAAAACAAACAAAACAAAAGTCTTTAGGAAAACCATTAGACCACTAAACCGCAACCGGTATTCCGGTGCCACAACTGATCCCTTTGCAGTAGGCCATTCAAGAGGACATACTGGGGGCAATGTGGAACAACCACCTTCTTGGCAAAGGCCTTAAACTCCATGATAAACTCATGCTGCATTTCCAGTAATCAGGAGCCATTATCTTGCTAGAACATGTCAGTAGCCCTCTGTCAGGAAAAACCTTAAAACCTGACAGCCCCTAAAGGCCACCTTCGCAGCAAGGCCCTAAATTAATTCTTTTTATTTTTTAAATATTCTTCCTGCCTGAGGTCCAATGCAGAAGAAAAAAAGACACATGTGTAAGGGAGTGGGAAGGCTTTAAAGTGACACTAAAAAACTACTCTTTAAAATTTACATAAAAAGTTACCTTTAGGACATGTTGATCATTTTTCATGGAAATGTTTGCTTTTGTAAGTAATTGTTACTTGAAGTTCCTAAACCTGGCTGTTTTGCCAACCTGACTCTTTTGCCAATCTGACCGTCTCTTCTTAACCTGTCAGTCAGAGCTGCAAATGCTAACTGACTGCTGTCTTGTTTCTTTCTACCAACAGCTTTTCCTTGTCATTTCTTTGCACAGTGAAAGCATTTTTCCCTGGTCGTACTCCATATCAGCACTATCTGGGATATCCCCGCCCCCATGCCCCATCAGAAGGATCCTCCCCAAAGCTTTAAAACACACCCCCATCATGGCATCTTTTTTCCTTCTGCTTTCCTTGCTCCATTGGAAGCAACATTTTTGCTTTTTAGCCTTGGGAAAGCATTAAGTGACCGGAAATGGAACCTAGGGACTGGGGTTTTTTGATCCATGAGATCTTTTCCCCTGCACATTACCTCATATCCTGGGATCTTCGGCTCTGTTCTGCTTGATTAGGTAGGACAATGCCGTTTGGTATATTTGATCCTATGTGCCTTTCTGGTTTGTCATATTGGCATCCAATGGCAAGTGCTAGTTCCCCCATCCGTATGCCCTCCCAGGCCGTGAGTGTCTGGTGGCAATGGTGTGTGGCCCGACACACTTAATATTTTTGCGGATGGGCGAGGGAGGTGGCTGCATTGTGTTATGGTTACTAGGGCACTGTAGTGTAGTTACTACTAAGAACTGGCTAATTAGATGCATTCCTGAGTAGCCTCAGGTGAATGTGATTACGTGATCAGCTACACCAGTTCTGTGTTATGGCTACTGCTGCTACACCAGGTAATGCACTAATATTTAGTGTTATAGTAGTCAGGGCATTATAGAGTTGTAGTACCTCTGAGATCTGTATCTGCATTAGCTGTGTATAATTATGTGTATGCACATGGATCCAGCACTGTGCCATCACGATTGTAGCCAGATTGTATTGCTGCATTAGGTCTGAAGTTGTTCAGGTGCCTGGCTAGTAGTAGCCTGGCTAATTAGGTTTAAAACTCTGTATAAGGGTCTGTAGTATAAGCCTACAGGCTAATTGGGGTGTAACCAGAGTACCTCTGCTGAATGTAATTATGTAATTAGCCAAAGGTGTTGTGACTCTCATTCCAATCCTGAGTTCCCAGAGTATAGCACCATGGGCTGGGAAGGTAAGGTTCTGTATACTGATTTTGTTTGGTGGTTTCTTTATAATCAGTCCTCCTTTAGGAATATCTTTCCAGTTTTTGATGCCTAAGGTAGGCCATAACTGTTGTCTTAGAGAGCTATAGTATTATAGAAATTGAGAGCCCTTTATTCTGATGGGCTGTAGTCCTTACCTTGTCAGCCAGCAGCAATTATTGACCACGCTTTGGGGTGGCCAGCCTTGTGTTGCTACCAGCAAACTAACACAACTATTTGATTTGTGATTAGCATTCATCTGCATATGTGTTATAGTGTTTTGCCATGTAGTTTTCATTCAGTCCATGCATGGGCACGTCGCCATTAAGTGTTCCTATACTTATGCTGTATGTTTCTCTGTACAATAATCACCCGCTAATTTTTTTTGTTTCACTTTTCTGAGGTGATTTAGAACCCTGTATTATGCGTGCTTAAACTGCAAATGTCGGGTACCAGATGATAATCATTAGTTCTTCAGCAACCAGTGGCTGGTAACAATTTGGGCAGTAAGCATATCTAAAGCTTTAACTGACTGAATGTTTGCTGTACTGGGCAATGTGCATGTTCATGAATCTGCAGCCCAAACAGAGTATCTCCAGCATTTCCAAATCTGTGCTATTAGCATGCCTAAAGCTGCAGCACAATGCATTGTTGACTGCGTCCTATTATTGATAAGCTTTATAAGCTGTTGCCAGTTCAGGATTTTGTAGGCCTTTTTTGCAGTACTTCTAAGACCAGGTAGTATGTATGGGCCAAGCTGCAGGTTTCATTGGGCCCTGTGGTATGCAAGCTGAATGCATTATGGTTATAACTACAGCTGAACCAAAAGGGTTAGGCTCACATGCTGTAGTTCAACTGTGGGGCCATTGGGCCTGTACTAATTATTGAGCCTGGCATAAACCATGATCCATAATAGGCTGCCAAACAAACATTCCTCTGAGTTTGCAGTTATTCTAGAGCCCAGCAACATGCGTTCCTCTGTGCCGCAGGGAGGCATCACTTTAGTAGTCTATACACTTGGTGAACAGCATCTGACTTGCATGTTCTACAGGGCTCTCTCATGAGTTTGATATGCATGGTAAGTCAGTCCAAAAATATTTGAGTTAACCAGGGGCTGGCTCCATGACCGGTTTGAAGCAAACCCATCAGTGTGTTCATGAATCTCCGCATTGCTAGTGTATAACACAGCCTTTTTTGAAAGGTGCCATTACACTTTGTTGGTATTGCCTTTTGGGACCTAAAGGCTGGCAGGTTGCAGCCAATCTCATGGCATCTGCTGGATCGCAGTAGCTCAAGCAGGGTAATAAAATGGCATGTACATTACATCTTAATTATGTTGCTGGGTATCTCCTCTGCCTTGAGAATAGCTTCACAGCTGGACGCTTGTTTTCAAAGCTCTGTTTTTTGTTGACAGGGGTTAGGTGCTTGTTACCCAGCAAGCAGCAGTTAAATAGACTTTATGCATTACCTGGCTAAACTATCGTCATTTCTGTTGGGTTCGGAGGGTCTAACACTGCATTGAATTGGCTGCAGGATTACAGCTGTTTAGGCATATTGTATTCTACAGGGCTTGAGAATATATAAAGGTTCACCTGGCTTCCAATTACATGCTATGAGTAAATGTTTTGGGGTAGCTGCCATTCCATACCTAGTTCCCCCAAGAGGACACGTGTTTGCTCTTTGGGTTTTCTGTTATATACTGTTCTGATTGCAGGGAATATGGCATGGTATGACCTTGTCTCTCATGGGATGTGTCACATTCGCACTGCTTGGGATAACCTATGCTTTCAATTTATGGACTGTGCCATCATAGTCTTTAGAGGTAAGTTCTACATCTCCCTGCCTAGGGCCCAGTTATCTGGCCTTATTCCATATTCCTTATTCCTTCCCAGTTGTCTACATTGGCTGGTATTATGTCTTTCTGTTCCCATGCTATATATTAGTTTAGAGGCATGATGGCTATGAGAATGCCTTCCCTTCCAGGGTATAACATATATAGTGGCATTGCCGTTCATGTCTTATGCTTGGCTTGCTCAGGGAACAAGGTAGTGATGAGGCATGGCTTGCCCTGCTTGTCTCCTTTTATGCCAGTCATCCTCAGAAATGTTTACCATAAAAGGTCAGCATATAGCCCAAAAATTAGGGACTGTTTTGTCATTGCAGTACCTGAGATTCCTGGAATTAGGTTACCCTTGTGGAGGGTTATCATTCTAGTATGTGACCTCGGCATGAGAGCAACCTTTAAAGATTGTTATGGGATAGAGTGCTACTAGCAGTCAAAAGGTCAGCATAAGCACATGTAGGACTCATAAAGGTCTGACAGGGCTCACACGGTTTCTGCCTATAGTACTTCCTTCATGATGGAAATCTTCTACCTTGTGATTTTCATGTTGCACTAGTTTCAGATACTGAGGTGTATAGAGACCTGATTCTCTGCTATGGTTTAACAGGTATTTTGCACTTGCAGTGAATTTCACAGCTGTCAAATGGTATGCCTCTAAATAGTTTTGTGAAATTCTGGGAGTTTGTTCTTAAGGTGTGTCAGGCACTGTCCACCTCTAACCAAGTGGAGATGAGATGGTGGGTTTCTCTGTGTAGGTCAGGGTCCTAGCAGGATCTTCTTTCCTTAGTATCACTGTTTGTTCTTTCTCCTGGTTTGGTTTTGAGATCAGCCAATCCTATTTAGAAGTCTTCAATACATTGCTAGGTTCTTTTCTTGAAGTCGTTGGCATGACAATGGATAGGTTACTATGACGTTCAGCAAAGTTATTGCAGTACCATCCAGAAGTCTGCCAGAGCCTAGTTTCCCTCCCAACTGGGTATTAGCTTGCTATGTCCCAGATAGTGCTGATATGGAGTACGACCAGGGAAAAGGGAAAATTGTATCATATTTACCGTGATTTTCCTTTCCTGGGAGTACTCCATATCAGCATGTTCCCATCCCTTATGCAATGGTAGTCTTAAAGCTCTTAACAAAGACGCCATAGAGGGGGTGGCTTTTAAAGCTTTGGGGAGGATCCTTCTGATGGGGCATTGGGACGGGGATATCCCAGATAGTGCTGATATGGAGTACTCCCAGGAAAGGAAAATCACGGTAAGTATGACACAATTTTCCCTTATTTAAGTACTTCCTCACCCTTAAGGCTCTTTATTCTAATAGAAAGATATTCTTATTTACATGAAATCCCAAATAATCAACATCATTTGATACACCAATGATAATGCTCAAAAGAAAATCTGCTACTTATAATAGCTGTTCTATATACTGCCAGAACATGTGCAGCATCAATGTATATTTTGTTTCAAGAAGCCTTTAAATTAAATGGTTATCTGCCGTCTCTCCTCTGTGCTCTTTCTTAAATGTATACAGGAAATGGATGGAAACATTTACACATATCAGTGTCTAATAAAAAATGCAAATAGTATGCAATCAAATAATAGTGCACTTCGATTATATTCAGACTGCCAAAAGAATGTAGGGCGCATTAACCAAAGTCATGGAAACAGAAACCTTGCTAACCTGCACAATGAGAAAGGAACAGTGGGCTAAGCTGTTATAAGCAGAAAGTGGTCTTTTGGGAAAAAGAACCAACATGTCAGCAGGGACATATTGTGTACTGCAACCTTATAATCAGCATGTGTTCTGTGCAGTTGGCAGTTGCTGAGCAACGTAAGTATTGTCACAGCGATTGCTTTTGTCCTGAAAAAGAAACATTGGCTGTACATTTGTAAAATGCAATTATTTTTAACTTTCTGCTTGGCACAGATGGTCCCAAAAGAACAACATGCTTTACGCAAAAGGAATATATTTCCTGTTTTGTTTGCTGGATACTATCAATATATCATTTACCAGTAACTATATTAGAAACTGGGTAAGCATGGAAAAGTCTATCTATTTACAATAATTATGACACAGGTATGGGGTCTCCTATTCAGAAAGTTCAGTCCATTTTAAGCAAATAATTCTGATTTTTAAAAATGATTTCCTTTTTTTTCTCTGTAATAAAACAGTACCTTGTACTTGATGGTTACAAAGCTGGCCAAATCCATATTGATGGCAAAACAGTCCTATTGGGATTATTTAATATTTACATGATTTTTAGCAGACTTAAGGAATAGTGATCCAAATTCCAAAGATCCCATATACAGAAAATTCCAGGTTCCACGATTTTCACATTATAGAGCCTATACCTGTATTTGTCATATACTTTACAATATTTCCTTTTATAACAGAGTGTACTTCCTTAAATATTGGTATCTGTCAGGCGACCCTGAAGGCTGGTACAGCTTGCTACATGTCAGCGTGTCAGTTCCCAGGGCATTTCACATGGATGCACAATCGTTGGCATGTATCCTGACACGCACGTGGTTAGACTCAAGGTGCAGTATTATGATGTCAGTGTGTTGCAATTCCCTGGCCTCTTTTCCTTGCCTAACCCCTACAAATCCCTTCCCCTGACTCCATCTGGAGCTAGATGCAATTATATGGCAATATGTAAGAAACTGTAAACTGAATAAAAATTTCTAATGTTCCCTACACTGCTTATTCAATTGCTAATTTTAATTGAACATTGCACATTTTAATACCTGCTTGATATTAACCTTCTTTCTCTGTATGACATTTTGTTACATTCAGCATGCACTAGAATAAACTTTAAAACGGACAATCTTTTTTCTGTTGGCAGTTGAGAAATTGCAAACTCGGTGTATGATGAATATCCCCCTAAGGCCAGAGTCAGACATAGCAGATCATCTGCTTTTCTCAGCTGAGGGATCAGTCCTGTGTCTTTCTGGCATAAGAGTAATTAAAATTTATGGAAGCTTACCCTTTCCAAAAAGTGATCAACCCCTATATATGTATATACAAGTTTACCAGTAAAAAGATTTCTTCTGGTAGCTTCCCCAAACAATTTCACCTTCCTTCACTGCAAACTGGCAAGTTACAGAGCTCACTAGAGGAGCAGGTTACACTGTGAGGTCTTGCCAAAGTCCTGTGAAGCTATGGAACATACCCAAACCTCCTATGTTGTAGGTTGGCCTCCTGTTTTAATTAAGACGTGAAATGATTATTGTTCATGTGAGCTACAGGAGTAGTGTTATTGTGGCCACTTATTGATGTGCATGCGTTGCCCTGTTGTTGAGAAGAAAATGAGCAAAGAGCACTAGTTTGTGTCAGAAACGTGGAACAAGCAGAGAGGAGCCCAAAAATGACATGTACCTGCTTGTATATTGTGCTGTAGGGTGCCCAGAGAAATTTGTGTCACAGAACACAAATTAAAGCAATATGGTTGCTACCCATAGGCCTAGTTTTGAACATTTTCCTTATTCAGCATAAGTGCCTTAATCAATGTTGGCAAGATAGTAATGAAGAAAGAAGATCCCTATACTTTGGTCTGTAGGCAGCCACTCAAACTGAGATATAAAACAATTAGGGGCAATTTTATTAAAATATTGTGCCTTAAGTAATCATGTGATTTTTAATAAACTTGCAAGTGACTCAGCTGCAGTGGCTGCCTACTTTGCAGTGTAAATATTGCTTGGGATATGCCACTGTCAATTAGGACATCTGTACACTAACCCCCCCATCCCTTTCTGGTAACTCCCACTTCCTTGTCGCCCTTCAATATCAGGCCCCAGTACATTTGAATAAAATTGTGAAATTTTACCAAAATGCACCGTTTTAGCTCTGCAATAGCATATTCATTCCTCAGCCTTGTTAGAGAAGCTCCTTTCCACTAAGCTACAACTGTTCTTCACAGAGAAGAAGGCTCCCATGTTACCAATTTCTTCCAAACACTGTGATCAGACAAGGGGAGGGCTCCAATCCCACTGATTGATGTGGAAGGCAAGGGGACATCTGAATTTTTGTGTGTCTGGAGCAAAAGACTGTGTTGTTCTGCGAAAGACTGCATGGTGCAATTCTAGCTTGTCATCGTTGGTAAAACCACAAATATCATCCCCGAACTGTACTGTCTGAATAAATTTGCCCATCCCTGCTATTCCTGTCTATTTTTTACCCTAATTCCTATTATTTTCCTGCCCACACTGCAAAGCATACATTAGGCAAACTTTCTATATTGGATTTTTCTAAATGGTAGTAAAGATCCATTGGGATCAATAGCCTCCCCTGACAGTATATGACATGTGCTCTATTGAACATTCCAAGCAGAGAGAGAATATTATTGCACACACTAGCGTATAATACCATTCTGTACTTAATGTGACACCAGCTGCAGCCTGTATAAACAGTGCACATTAGGTTCTTTTAAATGGAGGTAGTGTGCTGAGCTCACAGATTTTATTGGCCTTCATGTCCTAGTGCAAGCTGTACAAAATCATTTATCTGTTTCTAAATTCTCATTCCCAAGCCAAACAGAAAGGGATAAACTGCATTTAGAGTCTATATTATATTCAGTATTATAAAACAATTTGGAGCCATTCACATCTCAAGCAATGTGCTCATTATTTATTGTGCTTCTTACTTTACTGATTGTTATGGGATGCACATAGAAGATTTCAAGTGTAATGGCTCTCTTATTCTGAACAGGACATATTTTCTAAAGTGGGAGTTTTCTTTTCATGTAACACCAAAACAAGAACACCAAAGTTCTTATCATTGCATACAGTATTTATTTAAAATTGTACTTATACCACTGCTAACAAAATATGCTGCCATAAATTCTTTGTGTAAAATCAACAGCATATTTTCCCCTTACAATTGTATTAGGGAATATACACCATAAAGAAATTACATATGTGGCATATTAGTGTGAAGGATATAACGTAGAGAATGAGCGGCAAATGTGGCTGCTCTGTCTTTATAACAACAGTCCACTGAGCTGAACCTGGCAAAATTTCTCTTTTGCAAATATATGTTTTGTACAATCAATAAATTGGCAAAATATTAGAAATTTCACCTGGCTAAAAGACAGGCTTGTTTGCCTATTTACTGTAGACCATTTTGTGCTGAGATCCCCCCTCTACACATCATGCACAATAGAATAAATCACCTTCAGGAAGTGTCACACACACCCCATTATTTTTTTTATTATCAAAGCCTAACATCTGAAGCACTGCCTGTATACTGCAGAAAGTGTGTGATTCCGTATGCTCTTGTATGTCACACTACTAGGAGCATGTCAGGACAGTGATGCAACTGTAATTTCAGCTCCAATTATTTTAGACAATAGTACACTATGGAAAGAGGGCAAATCATTAGCAAATAATTCTGTCTTAGAACAATATAGATTGTTTTAAGCAAAGGTAATATAAAAAAATAAGGAAAAATATATAAACTCCTTTATTTACACTATTAAAATTTTAAAAAAAAGAATATTTAGTACATAGTTAACACCAGCAAAATTATAGTAATTTGCAAATCCAATGCCAAAGCAGTTGTGCATGGTGATACAACTGATACTTCTTTTTTTAATATCTGTGACTGCTTTTGTGCCTTCCACTATGAGTGGTTTTTGAGGGGTTGAATGACATTTTTTTAATGAAAAAAGATACAAAAGCTCGTTAACAATTGCAACGTGTAGTGCTGGCATACAACTGCACAGAAAAAGCAGTTCACAAAGGTGTTTGTAGCTACATGCTCTCTTTAACTCAAGGGGTGCTGATTTGCCAGATGTTCCAGCTTTGAAGCAAATGTGATTCCATACAAACTCCAGGGCACACAGGAACAAGAAAGAACTGGAATTACCTTGAGCAGGTGATATTTACAGAGCTCTTTTTTTAAGTTCCTATTTGAACTCCCACTTGTGGTGTCCTAAACCAGCATTATTGATGGCAGATACTCCGGTACTGCCACTTGCCAAAAAGGCTTGCACCTGCATTAACATATTAAGCACAAGTTGTGTCACTCTAAATTTTGGGAAGCCCAACTTTGCTGGTATGCTGGGTAAAACCACAACAAATGGCAATTTAATAAATGATCCCTATAGTATGGAACCATTTCCAGCTGGTTAAAATAAGGGGGTGTCCAGGGTGTTAGGATGTCCTTAGAAAGCAGTTCCAAATATATGAAAAAATTGTGTTATTCTATACCTTGTTTTTGCTCAGTACTTCAGATCTTCAGTAATCTTGCAAACACATTAGGGGCAATTTAAAAATGCAAGTTAAGAGCTTAGAGTTGAGGAGAGCATTCATTAAGCAGAATGTCTGCTGTGATTAAGCTTTATTGTAGATTACTTTACATGACATTATGTGGAAAAGCCATTTGTCAAGGGTAGTAGTGTCAAAAGGAGCCCCTTGTACTTGAATATAGTTGCTTTCTAAGCCATCTGGTCCATTCTGCCTCCTGTTCTGAATTGAGCACAGTGATCTATCTGCACAGTGGAACCCTGGAGCTACCTATAGACACGCCATTCCCATGCCAAACCCAGCAAATTATATCAACCGGATGAATAAAATTATTGTGGTTGCAAATAGGATGCAGTCGCACAGATAACACAGGAATTATGGGAAAAAGTTTGCAGGGTTGGGTAAAAACATGACGTGCTCAAAATTTTACTTTACGCACTGCAATTTTGGTCATAAATGACTCCTATATGCACACAATTCTTGATGATCTGTCAGATGTATTTGGGTTTAATTCCCAAGAATGTCTTTTCAAGTAATCCTGCAGAAACAAATTTATAATGTAAAACTGCAAACACCCAATCTCCAGTAATCCGACAATCCTAGTGGCACCCTGGCACATAATGCAATGTAATTCTGCAGGCACCCTGGCACATAATGCAATGTAATCCTGCAGGCACCCTGGCACATAATGCAATGTTATCCTGCAGGCACCCTGGCACATAATGCAATGTAATCCTGCAGGCACCCTAGCACATTATGCTTGATAAAGGGGTTGTTGTGCCCCGAAACGTTGCACCTCCGCATTAAAGATTTTTATAGGGCTTGTCCCATTTTTGCAGCTTTGAGTGCCAGTGCTTTTTTGTGACTATTGGAATTGGGAGGGTGCCGATCCCTCCAAGCAGTGTGCACCGAGCGGGAAGTTTTTGGAGAGCTAAGGGTGTGCGGGTAGGATCTTCTGTTCTTCTCTAACAGTTAAAATTTCCCCACTGAAAAAAATGAAAGAAATGTGATTGGCTTTTGGCGGCCCTGCCCACTTTTTCTAACCTTGAGTACGAAGTCACGCAATGACTGAATGTGCAAAGTTTGGGAACCCTTGCATCAAACCAATAAAATTCAATAGGTGAAATCTGATTGGCTGTTGGTGGCCCCACCCACTTTTTCAAAACTAAAACTGCAGTCCTCTAGTGACCAACTGTGAAAAGTTTGGGGGCCCTGGTGTTAATACTGTGAGAATGGCAGCAGGTTGACTTTCCCCATTTAAAGTCAATAGGTAAAATCTGATTGGCTGTTGGTGGCTCCACCCACTTACAAAAATACAAAAAACCTTAAATGTGTAGTCACCCAGTGTCTGACTATGCAACGTGAGCTGTGAACAGCCAATCAGATTTTACCTATTGATTTAGTGGAAATCCAACCTGCTGCCATTCTCACAGTAATAACACCAGGGTCCCCAAACCTTGCAGGGTTAGGCACCAGGTATCTGTGATTGAAGGTAAGAAAAAGTGGGCGGAGCCACCAACAGCCAATCAGAGTTAACCTATTGACTTTCAATGGGGAAATTCAGCCTGCTGCCATTCTCACAGAATTAACACCAGGGTCCCCAAACTTTTCACAGTTGGTAACTAGGGGACTGCAGTTTTAGTTATGAAACTTGGGCAGAGCCACCAACAACCAATCAGATTTCACTTATTGATTTTTATTGGTTCGGAACCCTGGCAACGAACCAATAAAAATCAATAAGTGAAATCTGATTGGTTGTTGGTGGCTCTGCCCAAGTTTCATAACTAAAACTGCAGTCCCCTAGTTACCAACTGTGAAAAGTTTGGGGACCCTGGTGTTAATTCTGTGAGAATGGCAGCAGGCTGAATTTCCCCATTGAAAGTCAATAGGTTAACTCTGATTGGCTGTTGGTGGCTCCGCCCACTTTTTCTTACCTTCAATCACAGATACCTGGTGCCTAACCCTGCAAGGTTTGGGGACCCTGGTGTTATTACTGTGAGAATGGCAGCAGGTTGGATTTCCACTAAATCAATAGGTAAAATCTGATTGGCTGTTCACAGCTCACTTGTAGCCTCAAAGCTGTAAGATTGGCATCAGTTCAGGGTCAATTTTCCCATAAAAGTCAATAGGTAAAATTTGATTGGCTGTTGTTGGCTCCTCCCACTTTGCAGTTGAAACTTGAATGCATAGTTACCCAGTGATTGACTGTGCAAAGTTTGGGAACTCTGTCATCAAACCAATAAAAATCATTTTTACTTTCTTTGCTAGGAGCTGTGGTCCCAGACCTTAGAATATTTTCTAACCCTAACTTGGCTAAAACAGACCGAGTCTGACATAGAACTTGGGTTACATTGCACTCTTTACCAGGATGGGCCTTTGCAGATGAAAGAATATATTTAGAAGTTCTAGAGCAACTGCACACCTAAACTGCCAAAAAAGAAGGACTAAATAAAAAAAAGAAATAGGACACCAGAAGTTCTTTTGCAAAAATCTGACCAGAATTTCATTTGTCTCAGACAATTCCTCAGGGAAATACTCACAGTACTTGAGGTAGTGAAGCAACATGTCAGGTACAGTCACAGAGCAGAGCATTAAAGGTACCAATGTGGAGACCAGCTTGAGGAGCTGAGAAATGTCCCAAGGGGTTTCCACCTCAAATGGCCCTGATCCCACACAGTAAAAATGGATCAGGGATTTAATATGGCCTGATTACCTCTTCAATACTGCGAAAGATCGCACAATTGGCCACTAACCATTCAGGGCTGAAACGGCAGATAAGTAGGTAGAAACAATAGGATTTCTACCTCCTTCTGCCGATTCAGCCCTGACGGCAGATTTTGATCAAGTGCCTTCTATGGCGCCCGATCAAAATCTTTTAACTGGCCCGATCTGCGAGTCAACCGATATCAGCAGCCTCCTGCGATATCGGTCGACTCGCCGACTTGCCATACACGCACCGAATATCGTACGAAACGGGATTTCGTACGATATTATCGGTGCTTGTATGGCCAGCTTAAGGCAGCAGAGCCTATATGATAACTACTCCCCGCTATCTCTCCTCATTGGAGAACACAAGCTGGACTTTCTAGTCATTTCTGAACTGTCTCACATTCCTAGAAGATGCTGTTTAAGATATAACCTGTACACTAACTACACCTCATTTACTGGGTCCCTGCTCCCCAACTTCACTAGAAATAACAGTCCCCTCTAGGCAGGACACTTTGGGGCCTTAGAGGATTAATTGAGGAAGGCCAAAGAGGAAGATCCACCCCCTGCTAAGCACTATATTACGGTGTGCAGAAAGTGGTCATTAAACCTATAGGACAATAATACAAAATACGGAAATTAGTCAATGGGCATCTACCCAGAAACCAGGGAATAAGGAAGTGTAGCATAGGATGCCCTAATTTCTAGGCGCACAATTTTGTGGACATTCTCTTGAAACATATGTTAACCTCTAATTTTCTAAAAATAGATATTTTCTTTTCACTGCAGCCCTTGAATACTTCATTTAACAATGGACAAGGATATCAGTATTGTCAATGGGTGTTTTTTTTTGCTTTATAACTTCAGCAAGTTGGCTGAAGGTATTTTTATCTAATGGATGCAATTTAAGAAGCAGTAATCATTGCCCATTCCTCTGTATGTTTCAGGCTTGTCTAATTGTAAATCTGGTAACAATAAAAAACTGGCTGACTGGCTGGGAAGATATATTCTATTATACTGACTAACGTATAGTTATGGGCCTCAGGCAGGAACCTATATAAGACATATATATAACCTATATAAGACAGAGATATGTCTGCAGGAAGGGATTGAGTGCATTATATCATAAAATAACTGATCATTTCTAGAAAAGGAGTTTATAGAGGCTATAGGGCTGATTCACTAAGGTGCGTTAAAACAAGCGCTTTTTATAGCATGTGTTAAAAATGTTATTGCGTCTTATTTTTTGCGTCTTAATGCACGATTCACTAAAAGGATATTTGTGTTAATTTAGACGCAATGCTGTTTGCGTTATTTAAGTTACGAAGACTATTTTCGTGCGGTATTTGACGCAACGCGCGCTAATTAACGCAGCACGCGCGCAAATTAACACACATGCGCTACTTATTGCGCACACCATATTAGCCATACACACCATTACGTTCATAAAACTACTTTTTTTGAAAATGACCATTTCCCCGCAAACTGGAGGCTACATCACTCTAGGGCCAACACATACTTGAATA
The DNA here is from genome assembly GCF_000004195.4 of Xenopus tropicalis. Lineage (NCBI taxonomy): Eukaryota > Metazoa > Chordata > Amphibia > Anura > Pipidae > Xenopus > Xenopus tropicalis. Next base: position 72,156,572 of record NC_030679.2, on the reverse strand, counting down.
AATCACACTGCAAAGTCCATATTGTGTTGCCAAAAGCTCATTAACTGTACTTTTCTATAATTACCGCCTGCCCCAACTAAGTGTTAATTTTTGCACAGACTAATGCGATATTTAGCGCGTCTGTTTGTGAATCATGCGTTAGTATTATTTCTGCGAGCTAATTAACGCATGTGGTTGCACGATAATTAACACACGCAATATGCAACTTAACGCATGCGATAATACTTTAGCGATTTTTTTTGCGGCAATTTTAACGCAAAAAAAAGCATGCAATATGTGTTATCGCACTTTAGTGAATCAACCCTAATGTATCAAAGGTCTTAAGTGATATTTCCATTAAAATACAGAAAACTTTACAATTTCCTTTACTTTCTCAATTTATCAGATTTCGGCCAACATACTGAATTATCACGACAGATATATTTTGATACATTATTTGACCATACAATTAAGTTTGTCATTTTTGATGTTTGTGTGACATTTGTCTTAAATATGTCACATTCCAAGTGTAATCCATAACTGTCAATGGTGCAATTCAAAATTTAGCCAAAGGGCTAAATTAGTATAGAAAAAGACCTTGATTTTACTTTTCTGTAAAGATTGATCTTTATCTACTCAAGCTGTAAATGTTATTTGTTATCTTTGTTTTTCTTCAATAAACATTATACTAAAAAAAATAAATTAGAAAAGTAATTTACTATATAGGCACCCCTTAAAGCGGACACTTGCCCTGGGGTGCCCCTGTCTAAATGTAGATCTGGTTATAAGCTTACATACAGTAGTTCAAGGCTTTCTGAATAGTGTTCTAGAGCAGTTGTTGGTTTACCTTACATCTCTGTCATGCTTGCAAATTAGCATTGTTACCTTGTAGTGCTGGAGTTTGGGGTTGGAATACAGCCAGGGCACTGTGTGTAGTTCATTTCATTACTCTTTGTTTTCTGACAGAGTCTTAAGATATAATGGAAGTTTTTAAGGCTACTGATGAAATAGACCTGTACCTGTCTGTGTCCATTGAAGGTAAATGCTATAAAAAAACAGTATAAGAAGGTTATCATATGTGAATGAGAGTGTGAAAAGCAGGACTGATCTTATTTCGTTCTTTGTAAACATTGTTGTACACTTGGAACTCTGGGAACTTTAATCTGAAATGATGATCACCAGTATATCCTAGATTATTGTAAGTGTGTAACCTTACAGATTCAGCATTTTGTAATCTATGTGTGCCACCTAATGGTTTCATTTCATTACTAGAAGTAGACTGCACTGGAACACAATGTTTCCAAATCTCCAGCATACATTAATTGGTGTTTATTGTGGATAAAGCCCAGCTACAGATAGATGTTGATTATTATAGGGAATGGGTCCCCAACCTTTATAGAGCATGTTGGGGAAAAGTGTAAAAAAAAAAGTTCAAGGGTGTTGGCAAATGAGATCTGTGATTGAATATTTGGTATCCCAAATGGGACTGCCAGCCTGCAGGAGGCTCTGTTTGTCACTAAACATGTGCCTTTATGTCTCTAAAAGCGTTAAAGAAGAATGCAAGTCTAAATTTAAAAAGCATACTGCCCAATAATCCTCCTATTGTTTAGTAAAAACACCACACTTTTGGCTCACCTAATCAAATATTTACTCAGTCACACTTACTTCACATTTTCTAGAACAGGCAGCCATCTCTAAAAAGGTATTCTCCCTTCCTTTCCCTCCTTGCTTCATACTGCACATGTGTTTCATTCCCTCCCCCTCCCCTCTGCCAGATCCGCTTCTGATATGCTGGTGGGCATGTGTAGCTCAGAACAGGAGACTGGATCAAGTTACACACATGCTCAGAGAATAAGAAGGCTGCCGCTGGCACCTACAGGAAGGGGAGAGAGATTTCAGTGATGTCACTGTAGTCTTCACACTGCTGTAGGCTGCCAGCACCATATCTCAGAGAAGCAAGCAGGGATCTGGGAATTTAGATATGCAGTAAGTACTTAAAAATAATGCCTTTAGACTTACTTTTAATTTATATTAACCTTTCCTTGTCTTTTAAGGCCAGGAATTTAAAAGCAAGCACCTGATTTAAGACCACTGGCAGCAACATCAAAGGGGATGGTGAGCAACATGTGGCTTATGAGCCATTGGTTGGGGACCATTTATATAGAGCAGCATTACATTATTCTTAAAGCTAGTCTCAGCTCAGACTTTACAGGCTCTTTCTGTCATGAGGACAATGTGTACCTGAATCATTGAGCCGCCCAGTGTTTCTATCATAATGTTTGAAGCCACTTAGTGTTGAATCTCTACTGACCCACAAGTAATATAAAACTGGTAGAACAATCATGTTTATCTAAATGACTTCTTTGGCTGGAAATTTCTGGAAATCATTTTCTCTAGGAACTTATTTAGTTGATACACCCACAAGATCAGTTTAAGACTCTTCATTCACAAAGCTGATCACATTATTGGCTTTGTCAATGTGCCAATGCATTTCTGCAAAGCATTAAGGTCCTATGGTACCCAATACATCTATAGCAAGCTTCTATATCTTGTAACATGGAAAACTGATAATAATTTTCATTTATGCAAACTTTCCTTCTTTCCAACAAGAAGGCAATTCTTGCATATGTACATTCTTACAGTATCCACACTAATGTGCTCACCTTAATTCTCATTTGTATAACTTGTTTAAGTTTTTCTACTATTATTTTGTATTGTGATTGTCAGTTCACTTTTACTCATGATTAAATGTCAGATGGACACAAAACGTGTCTGGCTTTTTTTGAGATGAGTGTATAAAAAAGTGTTTCTCTTTTTAACTATTGGAACAGCCTGTTTTTGGATTCCAGAGTGCCCTTCCCATGTTTTTTCTTGTTTTGATGCTTAGCGGTTTGTCTGCTCCCTAGAGTGAGGGTTTGGGGTTGGAGCAGCTGGACCATCCTATTTACCTTGGTAAGCTTTTTTACAAGCTACGGGTGATATTTTGCTAAATATATACATGTTTTTTTGCACTTTCACTCATGTATTGGATTTATCTTATATTAAATATTATCTTTTACATATATGGGGTCTGTAGGGAGCATATTGATCATTTTGGCGGGAAAACCTTTCTGCCTTTGATCCTTCCATTCATGTTTTTGGAAACCTCCCATAGGACTCAATGGCACTCTGCAGCTCCAAGCTGGCCCAAGGAAAGTCACGATAATGAAGCTTTAATGAATCCGAAACTTTCGTAGTCGGCGACAAATACGATTTTGTCGCCCAAATTGTTGCAAAGTACAAAAAAGTCGCAAAAAACGCAAAGTACGAAAATGTAGAAAAAAATATGAATATTTGGAAAACAATCGGAAACAATCGTACTTTGATAAATGTGCCCCTTAAACTTATGGCCCACAGGGTGATTTGATGCTAATATGTAAAATGACAGGAATCAAGCAATGCCACTTAATGAAGTTATTCTTAGCATCTTGTTCACTGCTAATTAGTATCGCAAATCAAAGCACCCATTGAACCTAAGTCCTTGCATTCATAGCTAGACACTATCACTTTAAAGGTATTTTTTTTTAAATATGGATATATTGTAAGATGTCTTTCTGTAATACTTTGTATTTCTGGGAAGATTTGTGTTTTCCCATGTGCCAGTATAACAAAGCTGGAAATACATTTTAGCAGAACGTTTTGCTCAATGATGTCTTCAAATTAAAAAAAAAATGGAGGAACTCAACTGAATAGAATACAAGGAATTTCTGGGAGTTGTCATGGAAATAAAACAGACGTCAGATTTCAACAATGATGCGAGGGGAAACTTCATGAAATAACCATTTTCCCCTTGGGATGGACACTATAAATCATCCTTTATGTACTGCACTGACTGTGGAGAATCCATTAATGTATTTGAAATGATTTTCATTTCAGTTATATCTGAGACAAAGGATGAAAAATGAGTTATATCTAAATTATTTGCTTGCGTAATGCATTTGAAAGAATTATTTCGTTCTAGCTACAGTGTGCAGATTTTCAGTAACAAAATGAATATTTGTATTAGAAAAGCACCTTACAGTTTAGCTCGTGGACTAATAGCAGTGAAGTATTTCTAAGCAGCCAATTAAAATGCTTTAGGACTCACCAGCATTTCTTCCTGCGCTTCCTGCTGTTCTCCTGCGTACAGAAGGAAACACACCTTTCTTCTTAGTGGGGCTGTACTCGCACAGGCGCATGGAAGCTCTGAATGCAACATGCTGCCTTCTCACCTGTGTAAGTACAGCCCCAGTAAAAAGAATGGAATGCATTTTTTATCTGTGCTTCTCTGTGGTGGAACGTAGTTGGTACAAACCCTTAATCGCTAATATAGTGATCACTGTGTTGACTGAGTTTTCTACAATACAGCAATTTAGCATGTCCTAATTGATACATAAGGGCTTATTTGCATCCGTGTAGTGTAATTTTGAGTGCAATTGCCATGTTGTTCCCATAACGTAGTGTTTTTTCCCAGAATTCCAGAATTATTGTGGTCACGAGGGAGAATTGTGTCATAATTGCGCAGTACCTAAAGCAATTGGGTTTGATTCACCAAAATTAACACAGCTGCATGTTTTGTTGCAAATCAGATGCAATTCTGCGGAAGTCAGACTGGTGCAATTCTTGATGTATAGCATGGGACTGACATCTGTACCTAATCTTTTAGGCACAAGTGCACTGCATCTGTTGATGCTGGGCACAAAAGGAACACTGAATCTACAGTACCATCTGGTCAGGAGGTTTTAGTAGCTCCAGGGAGCAACAAAGGGGGCAGCAGGCAGATAGGGTTAAGGGAGGCCAAACAACTATACAGGAGTTCATAGAGTGCATTTTGATGCATGTAACTTTAATGTATTGGGTTTAACAAGAAACTCGCTGCAGGGGAAAGTATGAAAGCAAAACTGCCCTTGTGGCTGTAAATTACCTCTATGGCATGTCAGTATTGCCTTATCTCAGAGCATTTCTTCCATTGTTAATATACATTTGGATTCTACTTGTATCATGTTTCCAGAATCCCAGTTTCATAATGAAATCTAAGCCCCCAGTGGCAAGAATTTATATCTTCCTGGAAATGGCTGCTTCTATGTATCCCAACACATGCAAATTCTGCAGATCACGGGGCAGGTTATTAAATTAGATTACAAACGGAAGGATGGACAGCTAATTGACAGTGAAGAAACTGATTACAACTGAAAAGCACAATTGGAATAAATACTTACCAGAGCATTTTCAAAGCTATGTTACTCACAAAAGGAGATTTCGAAGATGTAATTGTTGTGGCTGTGCAGCATCAAGCTGGCAGGCTGATTTTACAAACCTTTCCTCAACCCAACAATAGTGATGAGCGTTTTTTTTTTTGGCATGTATAGATTCAATGTGAAACTCTGCATTTTGCCACTGGCGTTTTTATTCTGAAACTACCGCAAAATGTTGGCAAGAAAAATTTGCGGTTGCATCACAAAAATAGGTGCGGTTACGTCACAATAATGTTGTTTTTAATGAATTTTGAGTAAGTTTATACCAACTGATTTTGTTGGGTTAAGATGCCCTTTAAAGGGCACCTTAAAAGAGGGAATTTTGTTGATAACAAGTTGTCTAATTCCAGGCAGTGTCATTCTGTGGCTACTAAAGCAAACAAAGTGCTGTCTTGTATAAAAAAGGGCATTGACTCAAGGGATGAAAATATAATTTTGCCCCTTTATAGGTCCCTGGTAAGGCCTCACCTTGAGTATGCAGTGCAGTTTTGGGCTCCAGTCCTTAAGAAGGATATTAATGAGCTGGAGAGAATGCAGAGACGTGCAACTAAACTGGTAAAGGGGATGGAAGATTTAAACTATGAGGTTAGACTGTTGAGGTTGGGGCTGTTTTCTCTGGAAAAGAGGCGCTTGCGAGGGGACATGATTACTCTGTACAAGTACATTAGAGGGGATTATAGGCAGATAGGGGATGTCCTTTTTTCCCATAAAAATGATCAACGCACCAGAGGCCACCCCTTTAGATTGGAGGAACGGAGCTTCCATTTGAAGCAGCGTAGGTAGTTCATGACAATGAGGGCAGTGAGGTTGTGGAATGCCCTTCCTAGAGATGTGGTAATGGCAGATCTGGTTTTTCAATGGCTTTACTGCATTTTTTCTCAAGTCACTATATGGGTTAAAGTTGCTTTCCAGTATAATAAGTATGCATACATAAACAAGTACAGTACTGCATAATTATGCCAGCAAATGATTATATTACACACTTAAGAGTGGGTTCAAGTGCTATTGAAAATCTAATGGCCCACACTTATAAGGCAAAGAAGTACACTTCTTTGAGACAATTGTGTTCTTTGGACATAGTTGTAAAAAGTTATTGTAGCATATTTCACAATAGGGAGGGGCCGATCATACAAATAATAATTTCATTTTTTGAGAAGTGGGAACATAAAGAGTAGGAATTACATTATTTCTTCTATTGTGTTTTTTGTATTCTGGTAATTTATTTTTATTTATTTCACTTGTGACCTGCTTTTCAATATTCCATCTATTTTAGCTTTTTGCTCTTGTGATCATAATGGCTTATTATGACATTTTATAGAACAGTCTGAGGCAGTACAGAATGTTTGTAAACATTAAAAAGCAGGAGATATTCTTAAGAAGTCTAAAAGTAAAGTGCAGCTTCACTGCTATATGCTATAATAGATTGGGTTACGCCACTGTGCAGTAATATAACACTAACAAATACATACTGGGCCAGTATGAAAATGAGTTCCAGACTTCAGTAGGTTTTCCTGAGATAAACCATGAGATTAGATTTTCCCCTCTAGTTCAATCTAACCCTTTATTCACAAAATCTATAAGATGTTTGTGCTAAGGCATAATCAAGATCCTCAAAGGTAAAGTTGAAATTAGAAAATAATGCTATTTCTCATTTACGTAAAACCTAAACCACTCCTTTGCTGAGTTAAAGAGTACCTGACATGCTTGACAGTCTCAACAAGGGATCTTTCACTTGAGACTGTGGCATTTGTCAAAGCTGTTATTCATCTACCCAAATGTAGCAATATTGTAGTCTTATTCAAGGATAGGCATTTTGTAGGGAACTACAGCACAATGGGCCTGATTCACTAAAGTTTATCGCACGCTTTTTTGCGGTAAAAAAGACGCAACAATTAGCGTGCGATTCACTACAGCATTACCGCATGCGATAAGTCGCATTTTCGCATACGGTATTTCTCGCGCTAGTTTTACCGCATACGTTCATTTCCGTGCTGAAAAGAATATGATCGCATGATTCACTATAACTTTTGCGCGCTAAATATCGCATTCGGCTATGCGAAAATTAACACCTACTATAGGCAGGCGAAAAATTATACAAAAGTACAGTAAATGATTTTTTGCAATAAAATATGGACTTACAGTGTTATTTATTCAAGTATGTGTTTCCCCTAGAGTGACGCAGCCGCCAGTTTGCAGGGAAATGGTCATTTTTAATACAGTAATTTTCTGCAAGTATTGGCGTGTATGGCTAGCATGGCATGCGTTCATTTGCGCGACTATTTATATTTGGCTACAAGTGATGAAATGTTTCGCCAGGCATGGATTCGCAGCGAATTTTTGGACGTGCGTTGAATTTTTTTTGCGGCGGATTTTTTCATGCGTTTCGCAAAACAATCCGCCAATGGCGAAACGCCTGAAAAAATTTGCCACGCAAAAATTCACTGCACATACAAAAATTTATACAAGCGTCAAAAAATAATAGTCACAGCAACAATTTTTTTGCCCGCACAACATTTTTGCCGTTTCGTGGATCTTTCGAAAGATTTGCTAATTTTCACTAAAGATAACCAGAACACATTTGCTCATCACTAGTGGCTACTATTTATAAGCATCTACTATTTATATGATACCATTTATATGATACCATTTATATGTGGCTAATATTTATATACACCATTTATATGCGGCGACAATTTTTATACACTATTTCTATGCTACCATTCATATGCGGTGACTATTCGCGGGCGTAATTTAGCACATGTACCAGCAAATACCGCATTGAAATAGTCTTCGCGAGTTAAATAACGCATGCAATATCGCGCATAAAAAAACGCGAGTATGCTTATAGTGAATCGTGCGAAAAATCGCCAAAATTAAGACGTGGTATAAATTTTAACGCACGCTATAAATAGCGCACATTAAATCGCACTTTAGTGAATCAGGCCCAATATATGTTAGGGCATGTGTCAAAGCAAGAAATAATTTTGGAACAGTAGATAGACCTTGGGGATCTGAAGGCAGTGATTGAGTAGAATCTGCTCTTTGGTTAAGTGAGCTTAGGGGTATATTTATTATGCTGTGTAAAAAGTAAAGTGGAACATTATCGGTGATGTTGCTCATAGCAGCCAATCAGATGCTTTGCCTTGGTTTTCTAACCGTTGAAATCTAATTGCTGATTAGTTGCCCTGGGCAACATCACCGGTAATGCTTCACTCCACTTTTTACACATCATGATGAATATACCGCTCAGTGTCTGCTTTGCATTTAAATTCCTGCCATACACAGAATATTGCATATTTAGCTAAAATCATTATTATTATGTTGGTTTTTCCACTTACATAAGAGTCAACAAAATGGCAAGGTAATGGCAAATGTAGACCAATATCTCCACAGGGGCCACAACCCTGAAGTCCATTACCCATGGAAGATATATTTATAATTACTTTTAGAAAACCAATACTGCAAAAGTTAATAAATATCATTTTTACCCTCTTTACTCTACAATTAATTCTTAAACAATATTGTTTGAACAAATGTAATAACACTTTTTCTGTGTCTGTATATTTACCTTGTGCTACTTATAAAGAAAAAAAAATGTCATGGCACAATCTAGAAACAAATAAACAGTTCTGCATATATACAGACACATCATCAGACCATAATATAATTTAGTGTTACTAGTCCTCTCCTTCTACGAATCAGATAAAATCTTTACTGGGAAGTTAAAAATCCAGCTTTGAAGTTGTTACAGCCCCTTATCTCTCACTAACTTTGAAGATACCAACTAAACAGGCTTTCTGGGGTGGTAACCATTTTTGAAGATATTGCTTAATCAAACTGCATGACTGCCAAATTTGACAATATTAATCTGAATAGATTATTCACCAGTCTAGAGAAGTGTCTTTATTAGATACCAAAAATGGCTTTGATTCCGTGAAGTGGACTTTTGCTCCAACATTTGAAAATGGAATAGTCTCTCTCATCAGTCTGCTAGAGTAAGGGCTACAATTAACAACACAGTTTTATATCCTTCCGGTTATCTATAGCAGTGCTGTCCAACCTCTGTGGTTTGGAGGGATGGAATTTCTCTAGCATACATAGTGGAGGGCCGCTAATGGAAGCCAGTTTTGACCACTTTCCCTTTTTAAACCACACCCACTTCAAACCACATCTATGTTATCACAATGGTGGTAACACAGCAAAAACCCTATGCTGCCTGTGTGTGCCATAGTTTGCCTGCCCTATGCTGCCTGTATGAGCCATACTCTGTCTGCCCTATGCTGCCTGTGTGTGCCATTTTCTGCCTGCCCTATGCTGCCTGTGTGTGCCATAGTTTTCCTTCCCTATGCTGCCTGTGTGTGCCATACTCTGCCTGCCCTATGCTTGCCTGTGTGTGCCATATTCTGCCTGCCCTTAGCTGCCTGTGTGTGCCATGCTCTGCCTGCCCTCTGCTGCCTGTGTGTGCCATGCTCTGTCTGCCCTATGCTGCCTGTGTGTGCAGGACAGGCAGTACATACAATGACACAATGTTTGCACTACTCCTACAGTCTGAAGTGTGAACAGATGAACAATGCGGGTGATTGCAGTCTAAACCTGAGGTGTGAACACTGCAGGGGTTGAATAATGCAGAGATTAAAAGGTGTGAACGGTACAGGGGATTACATGTTTAAACAATACAGGGGGATTACAGCCTGAATCTGAGGTGTGAACCATGCAGGGGGCCAATTAATCTCAGTACTGATACCATTTAAAGCTTACACGAAGGTAAGTCATCAAAGCAGCCAGACAGATGGGGGGCCACACAGAGGGGGGTCGCAGCCGCCAGTTGGACAGCACTGATCTAGGGTAACCTGTCAGGGCTGCCCATTATCACACCCGTACTCAGAACTCTGACCCACCCTCACTTCTGGCCTGTCAGTCCACTACTATCCAGAGGTTTAGGTGCAGGAAGGCTGGTGTGTAAATAATATTTATAGGCTCAGGATATTATACTGTACCTTATAAACACACCTCACATCTCAAGGTTCTAGGTATAACTGAACTTTTCAAATCACTCTCCTTTTTATGAAAGTTATTTTCACAATTTGTAAAATGAATAAATGCAAAGAGAAAATATTAAATTCCGGCAGCGCACACAGAGACTTCAAAGACTGCAACAGATGATCTTTAAAAAATTCAGTCTTTATTACTACATCTGTTAAAACACCCCATGAGGCCTAACAAAAAGCTCCACTAATTTTTTATTTATAAATGTGATTAAATTATTGTTTATCATGTTTATTGTTTATTACCCGGAATTATCAATATATTTTAATATTTAGAGACTCACTGATGTAAGCAAACTGCTAGGTGTAAAATAGAAGTGCAATTTACTACACTGTTTATATTTATAACATTGGAAATTTTCCAAAACACTAGCGTAATTGCTCCCATTGAATACTAATGCAAACTTGTACCTAGGCTCTCTGTTCAGTGTTGAGTCAGGTTTAGCACACGCCATTGAGGTCACCGGCGCAGCACAGCATAGAAAGCAGAGAGCTTTGGTGTATCTTTGTTGCACATACGCACGTAAGTAAAACAGATACTGAGTAGTAGACCTGAGTAGATGCAGAAGAGTAGAGCTGAAAAAAATAATTTAAAAAAGTTACATCGTCCCCTTGGTCACATGGACCACACAGATTTTTTTTTCACAGATACAGCCCAGAAGGGGTCCCTGTACAATGTGTAGCCTAGGGGCAATAAGCTTGTATCCCTGCTTTTGTCTGCTTTGAGTGCCGGTGCTTATTTTTTGTCTAGCCTAGGAGCCCCACATATCATTAGTTCACTCCTGTCCCCCTGTTAGAAAGTTGTATCCTCTGGGCATTTTGACGGTAATGTGGATTAAACATTGGCATATACTGAACTTGAAATTATCAAATTCAAACCAGTTAATCTGTTATCAAACAAACTAATCTGTAAATCTAGGGTCTAAAACTGCATACTTAATGCCCACAAGCAGGCACTTAAGGCTGTGGTAAAATCAGTTTTGCCATCTAAATGCACAGTGTAACATAGAGGAGAGTAGGTGCTGGAAATGGTCCCAGTGTGTCAATGGTCTTGATCATTCCCAAAACTACATACCATATTTGTGGTTTGTAAACATTTATATTCATATCTGCTTCTTAATCTTATTACTCTTACAATGAATGTCCCTCCAACACTGCCAATGCCTGTGCAAACTGTGCCCATATCTACAGCAATCCTAAACTGTGAAATGATTTCCTTTTTTCCCCTTCAGCCTGAGCACATGCTAATATGTGAATGTTTTAAAATTGGCAGTGGTGCTGTTAGTTAACAAAGAAAGCCACATTAAAATGAAATGTGCCCTGGTAATACGATTACTTTACAGGAGAAGAAATACACAAACAGGTATAGTGAATTATTTATTCACAGTGAGCAGTGAAATAGTGACCTTTTTTACTGCAAACATTGCTAGTCTGTGCAGAAAAAATAATAACTTGGAAGCCCCTTGTATCTAGTTACATTTGGAAAGGATAGCTTTGTAAAGGACCTGTTAACACAACCACAAATATATTTTTCTATTCAACAAATTAGCGTCATAATGAGGTTTGATTGGAGACGTGGTGTCTACAAGCCGTCCCTAAGGAGTTGGGATCCCCTTCTTCTGGGCAATGTGCCTAAATGCACTGTACTGTTTAATGCAAATGTAAACAAAAGAAAGTAAGTGATTCTCCTTATTCAAGAGGCCAGAATTTATTTCAAATCAGCTGCCAGAGACTTATAGTCTGCTCCCTTCATGCTTTACAACTGTACCTTTCATAGTAATATGCTTTGATGATTCATTCACTCGCAGGAAATTCACTTCAAAACAAACTGTAGAAAACTCAGCAAAAACCAGAATGTTCCATATCACTGCTTAAAAATTAGAAATGTTCTATTGGTATTACATGTAATTGCAATAAACTCAATTATTCCTAAAACAATTACCGTTAAAAAAAATGCCAATTTTTAACAACAGTTCTTGTTTATTAAAATAAAACTCGCTCACATGTGCCCTTTTTTATATGGAAACTGGCTTAGATGGTATGCCTTCATTCCCATTGATCCATCTGTACTAATGTATTACCCAGCATTTTATACTTATATTGTGGCACCTTTGCATCTATAGCATTATCTATATGATAATGATATTGCTTATATATATCATAATTATAAATTGTTAAGTTCTGCAATTAATGGTTATTAGCAGAAAAGGGTAGCAATTAGGTAGCTACTGGATAGCAGAGTACTGGTTCACTTGGAGGCTAATTAATCAATAAAAAGAAAATAGCAAGAAAACATTTTTTCCCCTCAACCACATGTTTTTATATTAAAAATGAAAATAGAATAACTCTGATTGCATTTTGGCAGATAGTTCTAGAAAGCTCACCTCTGCCTTGCTCCCACACTTTTGTTGTTAATATCACTTTGTTATTACAGCCAGTTGGAGGGTAGTGGGTCAGGTTGTATGTACAGCTGTTGAGGGTTTAAATCAAACTAAATATTGTATACTGTGTACATGATTCTAAACCAAAAGTTTGTTTTCAATACAAATTTCCTTTAAAAAAGTATCAGTATAAATAATTTAGATAGCTAATCTTCTAAATCCCCGTTACCTGGTTTACAGTAACTTGCTAAGTTTGAACAGTGAGCAAATATATACATAACACACATGAGTCATGACCTGTATTAAAGCACTTGGCTTTAGGCATTGTGCCTTTATATAGTCATGGAACTCCTTGGTGGCTTCTACTATTCTTGTATTTTGCAATAGGGAGTATATTATTCCCTATATTGTATGTCCTTGAAAAATGGTACTGCAAAACTCAGAACTTGGTGAAAAAAACAACAGTTTATTAATGCTTTATAATATCAATCACTAAAGTAGCATTGCAGCCTTTATGTATGTATGTATGTATGTATATCTTTATTTATAAAGCGCTACTTATGTACGCAGCGCTGTACAGTAGAATACAGTAATACAAACAGGGGGTTAAAGATAATGGATAAATACAAAGTACAACAATAAATACAAATAAATACAAGGTACAGTTGCAATAAGAGTCAGAAACACAAGATGAAGGAGGTCCCTGCCCCGTAGAGCTTACAATCTATATCAGAAATATCAAGCAAATGTTTCACATTCATCATATGCACAGAGTTGTTCTGCATGCATCCACATAGACATGCTGTGCCTAAATGGCATCTTCACCTCCCTTTTTACTTTCTCATTTAATCTACTTTAGGCTTCTGTTCATTTTTTTCTTTTTACTACATATGGCACATATGTATGGTTATATTTACCATTCTGCCCTTACCAAGATTACATAAGTTCTAATACTTCTGTCATGCTTTCTATGTATGCAGTTCTAGGGTGGCCACGGCATAACATGCACCTGTCTACCTATATGCGCCAGGCAGTCCTTGCCACTCCTTATAGTCAGTGGGTGCTATGCTCAGATTTTTTCCCCTGCTGGGAGTCACCATGCTTTTGGTCCACAGCTATGCAAATGAAAGTATGATTTTTATGATTTAGAAGATATCGTGTTCAATACAGCTTGAAAAGAGTATACAGCTATATAGACTATATACAGTAGTATGATGGAAAGCTTTTCCTCCAAAGAATGCTTAACCATAGAAACTGATGTTTACCAAAGTGATATACAGTAGTTCCCATCATCAGCAGCCTTTAGAACAGAAGAGCAGATGATGTAAGAACTCATTCATAACCCCAGGAAACCTTGTCTGTATCTTTCTCAAAGAGATCAAAGAGCATCAAAGAAATCCTCCTATCTTTCCAATTGTTGTGTGTCTGTGGAATGCATTACTATTGCATAATTACTGGATTCCTTTCAATAAAATCATTGAACACAATCTTAAGGTGAACTTCATTGATGAGTTACATTTGCTAATTTACAAATCCACTATGCAATGTTCTGAGTATTCAGTTCTCCAGCCCCAGGTATCCAACTGTAGGTGTTTGTCTCCATTGCCCAGTTCTATTCTCTTGTTCGCTCAATTTTTTGCACTTACGGTTATTCTATTATGGTTCTCCTTCATGTATTGTGGCCATGTTAAGTACTGTCAACATTTTATACTAATAAATACATATAGAATGTCCTCTGTGGCCTTACAGAACAGGAATTAGCCTTAAAACACTAAAGCCACCTGATTCTTGCAGCATGTAAATATTAGGGATGCACCAAACCCACTTTTTTAGGTTCGGCTGAACCCACCTCGACGGATTCTGCCGAATTCCAAACTGAATCCAAACCCTAATTAGCATCGGGAAGGGTCAAAAATTGGCGCGCGCGGTGAAAACAATTCTTCCCCATGCAATTTAACCCTTCCGAAGGCTAATTATATGCTAATTTATTCTAATTACGATTCAGGTTCGGTTCGGCCGGGACCATGGATTCGGCCCGAATCCCGAATGAATCTGGGATTCGGTGCATCCCTAGTAAATATAAAATGGTAGTGTTATATTATTTTCATATGATAAATATGCAGTGAAATTTCTAAACTAAAGTATCTTAAAAATTAAAGAGGTTATTTATGATGACCACAGATGCTAGAGCACTCAGAGGTGTAACATTGCTACCCTTAGTTTTTTTTTTAAAATCACTAGCAGGGTGATTTACACATGATTAAAAATCCATCATGTGGTGCATAGTGTAGTGCTGCCAGATGGTAGCCCTGCCATTCAGAAGAATGTTAGTACAGGGCTCCTTTTACAGCCTGTACCTGCCAGAACTCCCTAATGTGCTTGTCTGAATGACAGGAACAGGTAAGGGGATGGGCAGGGTGATGTCTACCATCCTCCACCATTCCTTATGAATACATGTGGGTTGAACAAAGGTTGAACTGTTTTCAGACAGAAAGCCCATATTTGTGCTCTGATCTATACCTATGGGTGCTCATCCAGGGATCATGGTGCAAAGTGCACTTTTTCTCCCTGCCCTATAAGTGATAAATGAGTTTACTGACTTATTTCAAAAGGCTGTTGTTTCAGTTTTTTCACATGGAATTATAGCTTAGGCACAGGACTCTTAAAGGACTAACAACAAAAGAAGAAAAGGTATGACAGAAATGGTAAATGTACTTCATTACTCAGAATCTGAAGAAAAATGTGTTCTGCTTTATGAATGTTCCCTAACCTATATGATCTTGCCTAACCTATACAACCTTTGGCAATTTGACAGATATTGCTTTGATCTTAAAACATCAGCATTGTTCCAGGTGAGCTAAGCAGAAATATAAAGCTTAAATGTTCATTAAAGTGCCCTTGAGTGACTGCTTGTGAAGGTTTAACAAGCACTATTTGTTGGGATTGCAGGATTTCACCAGTCTTCAAGATGGCTTCATTTTCTTTGTAAAACACATTTAATACTGAGTTACTAAATTGCTTTCATTGTCTGTCAAAAGAAATATTTCAGTGCACATGAACTAGAAAACCAGCATATTAATAAGTGATATAATATATCTCTCTAAACCATCTAAAGATGCTTTTTAATATGTTTCAAATTACATCTCTATATGAAGTGTGAGTGATTAAAATTCTCGTGGTTTTTTTTCTGGAGGGGCACCTACCATCTGTTATTTCCACTGAGGATTAGGGATTAGTCTATAATGTAATGTACAGCACTTGCATTTTGAGTAACATTAAATAAGTGGTAACAGTGCAATAAATATACTATGCAATTTTCTTGGAAGTTTCTAATTGAAACTAAAGCTAACAATCTACATAAATATGTCTGAATTAAATTGAAAACAGTTACAGCATTCTTTAATCTCTCTGTTTATCTATCTACCCTGTTTCCAGAAGTAATTTGTCATTGCTGTGTTTTAATGTGTAGCACATAGTAAATTCTATAAGGATCAGTCATGACCAAAAGTGCAGTGTGCGAAATGTAGGAAACAATTGCCCATGTTTTTTTACCCAAATTGCAATGTTTTCCCCAAAATTTCACAATAATATAACCAGGCCCTGGGTCCCCCAGCATCAGTAGGCGCACTTGCACATGATTTACATGCACAGAAGCAGGCCCGGATTTATGGCGAGGCCACAAAGGCCCGGGCCTAGGGCGGCAAAAATTTAGGGGCAGCATGCCGCCCCGCCGCAATAAAATTTTGCCATTTTGAGCAATGTGGACTTCACCCCACTGCTCCATATGGGAGTTTAAATGCCTGCGCAGTGCCAAGAGCAACTTTACAAAAATGTGAGGAGCTGTTTTGGATGTGAGTATTTTTACTAATGATATTAATTCTTGAAAATTGTGGCAATATTTGCCCACCCCTACCTGTGGTTGTGGCCACAAATGAGCCCCTATGTATCTGCTTTAGTGGCCTATTCTTTATTTAAAATACAATACATTTTTGTTCTTGTTAGTGAGTCATATATGATTCATGTGTTTATTAAATTAAAAAAAGACTGCGGGGCTATAATTTAATTATATATATATATATATATTTATATAGATACTGTATATATTAATCTGCTAATACAGAATTTCATAACATGGCACCCTTTAATATATTGAAAAAATCTCTTAAATTACATTGTGTATGTAGATTCTGATGTAAATATGCCTTCTAACATTTAGAAATTAGATGAGAAAGAGGCAACATATATCATAGCGCTGTACAATAAATGGGTAGACACTGAACATAAAGAATAACATACAAATCAACCAATAACCGATACAAAAAGTGAAAAAGGCATGCATTCCACAGGATAATACTTAGTCTATGGTTTTAAAAGCTCTACACCATTTACCCAAAGCATAATATTAAGCAAACATGTATTTTGATTTGTTTGTGATCTTTGACTTAAACCAAAAATTTCAGTATTATTAAATAAACATAAATATTTTTTAGCAGAAGTAAGATTGGATTTGTGACTACATATGTGTGTTTGTTTAGTACAATAGTCTAAATCAATTTGATCACACATTCTCCACCCCTATACAGTTTTTGCAGTCCAGTGCTAAGTTACATCTGCTATTCGGCTGAAGCACTTCCACTTTTCCTCTCCTGTTCTTCACCTTTTATGGGCACTCATGACTGATGGACCTTTCCATCCTTTGCCTACCTGTTGGTAATACAGCTGTGTAACTTTTTAATATTTGTTACAAAAATGCTAACATCCAAGATGGACTCTGCCTGCCTCCTTCTTAATTCCATCATATCAATAATTCTTCTTCAGAACCTTTCCCTTTCAGCAAACTGTAGGAATTACTGATGAGGCAGAGATGCGGGAGGGTCCCCGTCATGATACCAGCAAGTGTTCAGCTAGTTTCTGATGATCTAGGATACCAATAGGAACATACATTTCCAGTACAAGTTTACTTAAGAACCAGTTTACTTGTCAAAAAGGCTGATTATTACTGTTTTCCTAAAAGAACTTATTACCTAAAAAGATGTTTACAAAAGTAGAATACATTAATGATGGAGTGTAGAATAAAGACCTATCCACACGTTTTGTATAACTTTTATAACATATTCTACCAGAGCTACGACAATATATTCAGGGATCTGTACTGTTGATTTGGGTGCAGCACAATAATTAAGCAACTGTGTTGATCTGCAAAGAAGGTAGTGTAAATGTTTGTCAGTCTTTCAGGTAAAAGGTAGTCTGCCCTGCTTTGTACTGTGTGGCAGTGGCTCTAATCCAGAGTTTATATTTATTGAGAAACCCTGCCATAAAGCTAGATATGCTTCTGTTGTGTTCTAAAAATAAAAACATTCATAATACCAGGAAATAGATTTATTCCATGGAAGCAATCAAGTGTCAATAAACTTTAGAGCAGTGAAGCATTCAAAGTACATACTGTATTAAAAGTCCCTTCTGCATTGCACCTACATTATGACTGCTTGCTAGTGGATATTTCTCTCAGCTATCTCTCAACTCCATGTATTAAGCATTAGACAAATATGCAGTGCTGTGCAATTTTACCATGTTGAAAAATATACACTGTAAGTATAGGCAGATTAAGTGCCATGTGGTAATAGATAGTGACGGGCAAAATAATTCGGCAGGCATGGATTCGCATCGAACTTCCGCTAATCTCCATTGGTGGACTTTTGGGAGTCAAAATTTGCAGCGTGACAAATAATTGTCGCTCGTGTCAAAAAAAATTGATGCCCATGTCAAATAATTGTTGCTTGTCAAAAATAAATGACGTGCCCAACAATTTATTCTTGACGCACAACATTTTGGCCATTTAACGAATTTCACTAGTAATAGACACAGAAGGAAACAACATAGAGAGGGCCTAGCTGAGAGGGTCATAGTATAACTGTGCTCTGTATTGTAGTATGTACAAGCCTTGTTTTGGTCCAAAGGTTACATTGTGACAGAAATAATACAAATATAGACTGGGACTACAAGCAAATCTGGTCACTGTTTGTCCCTGAATAAAAATTTATCCCAAGACTACATTTCTTAGGTACTGAAACTTTGCATTGGTACATCAAAGAATAGAAAAGGGCACATCTGTTTTAACAATGAAAATATCAGCATGTTCACTGAACCATCAACCCATTCAAAATGTTCATTTTTTTTCTCTAAAAAGGACTTTATGGTGCCCAAGTATAGGTAGAAATTAGATCTCAAATAATCCAATTTTTTATTTGAAATGTAGAGTAATACAAAACAGAAATGTATAGTAGTAGCTTGTTTTACAGTATTTGGTTTAGCAGGAACAAGTACATATAAATTATGCTTGAATGAAGGGTGTGAGAATTAAGTAGGGGGCAATAGACTTTGGTTATCTTTTAAACTCATCAGCTGTAAGGGTTTGTTACAATTGCTAAGTCCAAAAATAGATGTAAAATGGTGCATTGTTGGTAAAGAATATGGCAATTTCTATCTAAATTTACCTTTGGTAAATGTATGAAATAACCTTTGTTTATTTTGTATATAACACCACAACAGTTACACACTAAGGTCCCTATCACATTCACACACGCAGTAGGGTCAATTTTTTCAAGTGGCAATTAACCTGCCTGTATGTTTTTGGTATGTAGGAGTAAACAGGAACACTCAAACGATAAAATTTTTTGTTCAATAGCTTTTCTTTTTATTAGGGTTCTTATGCATGGACGTTTATTCATATGTTGCCATGTCTGGGGCTTTTTTACACATGGGAATGCATTAGTTCAAGGAGCCCATTCTTTCCAGGCACAATGAATAAAAATGGGCTTCGTTAACTTATAAACACCACTGTGTAAGGGCCTAAGGATATTTTTAAGTACATGACAATTTCATATTATTACCTTACAAGAGCTAATTCTATGTATCTTGCAGTATTTGCATATTTTCATTCACCAGTATTGCCATTTACTAATTTCTTCCACTCCTGCCTATTTATCATTAGATTAACATCCCCTACAAACGATCAGGGGTTATAAAAGATTGTGCAGCACCATTAATGCAATTATGTGTTTTAGCTTTCAGATAGGGATCCTTATCCCACATCAACAGCACCACCTACTGGGGAGAACAAATAATGAGTAAAGTCAAATTATTTTTTTTTTTAATTTACACACATCTTCAATATATTTATGACAATGTTTTTTTAAATGGAAATCAGATTATACAATAGTTACTTGAACAGCAACCTTCTGAAATCATTTACAATTCTTTGCTGGAACAGATATGTGCTTGGGAATTAGTTGGGCCAGTTGGCTCTATTCTTGCACTTATTTTTCTATTTACCTTATAATGCTTACATTCTCTTCATACATTCTAAAGATTCATAGGGGCTTATTCACAAAGCCTTTGTAACAGCACAATTGGGGGGGGGGGGCAAGGTTATTGTTTTTCTTTTTCAGTATATTTTTACTTTACCATAAAAATGCAGTTAGCACATTGGGTGAAACCAGTTTATAACTGCAGGTCAGTCTGTGGCCTAAATACTGAACCAGCCTTTTTCCTGTATGATACCTGTGCTAATCTGTGCTAATCTTCTGACATAATTCCTTCAGTTTTAGCACTTAGCCTCATTGATATATTTTTAGAAACATTTTCACTGTACTTTCTCATTGCTCATCCCCCTATATCATGCTTTCAATTAAGCTTTTTTTTGCAATAGTGTTTCACAAACAGCATGTTCTAATATATGTTTATAAGAATCTAGAATTTAAAAACGCCTAGAGCTGCAGAAATAATAAAAATGCAAAATGTGAAATCTTCACTTCCCAAATGGTGGACCTTTATTAGCTTTTGTGATGGAACAGGCAGGTTTGCCAAGCCCATGTATTCACATTGCCTAAGTGCTAATGAAAGCTTCTGAACAGATAGATAGATGTGGAAAGTGATTGAGCTAACAATCCTCTAGAGTTTTGAGAACAAATACACACAGCATCTCTATACCTCTGCTGCATAACTACATCTTGCTGTGTAATGTTCATGGCACTTATGTTTAAACTGTGGGATTTCAAGTGCCTTGTCTTATATTGTATGTATATTGCACATATTGACAAAATGTAATTATCCTTTGCATGCAATACCATTTTTATTACACGCAATATGTGTGTGCAGCCTATATTGCTACCTTTGGAAGTGGGCGATAGGAGCAAAGCTCAGTTAGATATGAGTGAGTGACTTGAATATGATTGATGGAACTGTCACACAAGATAATAAGCTAATTAGTGCAAGTCCTTCCCTGGGAAATTCTAAAGCAGCATGCAAAATAATTGCTACTAGTAATAGTGATATAAACATGCAAAGATGACATTATAGTACCTGTATTATTGGTCTTTATTTACATTTTGTTCTCTAGTTCAAATGACATGTGTCTGTTGGCTAATAGATCACATGGTCATATATTTGCAGGCCTGGATTTGTGGCGAGGCCACAAAGGCCCCAGCCTAGGGCGGCACAAACATAGGGGCGGCATGCCGCTTAAGGAAAGTACAGTATTCACGTACCCCAGTGAAGAAGGCAGACAAGACGTTCAAGATATGCAATGCTTCTCATATATGGAATACTCCCAGCATCCTTTCACCTAGGATAGTTGTGGGTAATCCATGTGTTAGTGATTCTATGGTGTCACCTATTAAGAGATGCCAGTTTATAAAATAACTAAAACTGTGAAAGTGCAGAGGTAGTAGCTATGTAGTACTCTGTACATGAGCCCCCTCCAAAGTTACCCAAAAAACATGGGACATTTAAGTAAGCAAATTGCCTGTTAGAGTGTCCACAGAAACCAGTAGCAGTCCAACATTCATTTATGGGATAACTGATGCTTTGCTGTTAAGGATACTTTCAAGTAAAATGAGTTAGTTTCCTGTTATAATTAGCAAATTCAAGGCATTCCAAATAGTAGACAGCTATTTATTAAGGCAGTTATGCAAGCTGGAAGCACAGATGGGACCACACTTAACCACTAACCTAAGTGAGCTCTCTACAGTTTACCCTTGGGAAATCTAGTTTTAAAACAAGATAAGTGAATCTTTATGTGCTAACCTACTAGGGGCACATTAGCTAAAACTCTAACATTTCTAATTTTTTGATTTTTAAAAATTCAAATAAATTCATTTCCACATACATCTGACATTTACTTAATAGTCTGAACCGAAAAATGTAACAGAAAAGTCGCCAAACTGACTTTTTCTTATTGCTGCATTGAAACCTCTAGTTTTTCGATTTGTCGCACAAAAAAAAGAAACAGTGTCAAAAATCCGAAACCTCTAAAGCTTTGAAGCAAAAGAAGGATCCTCCAGGGAAAGGAGGGGACATCTGCCATTGTCGTCTACACGATCTCAAGGTTTTAGCTGGCAAATTGTTGGATTCGGATTTTTAGCCATTTTGTCGCACAGTGATTCTTGAAAAAATTTTAGCACTAAAAAATCGGAACGGTCCCCCTTAGTTTAATGGTAGTGCTCTGTAAACCCACAGCCCTAAAAGGAGAACTAAACCTTAAAAACAAATATGGCTGTACATACACTGAACTCACTCCTCCAGCTTAGAGGTTCAGCATTCCTATAACAGTATAAAGACCCAGGCCTTCCCTTTTATGAATTTTGTTAGGCCATTATTAGATTGTCAGTGACACATGCTCAGTGCAGCTCTGGGCAGCTGTTATGAAGCTAAGCTCATTTAGGTCATTGCAAATCATCAAGCAAAAAAAAAAAGGTTTGCCTGTCATAGACGCTGATGCTACAGGGCTGATGAAAGTATTAGAGCTATGACACACAGCACTACTTGTAGCTAGCTACTTGTCATGGCTATAAAATGCCAGAAAATACCCTGCCATAGACAATACTGAGAACTAGAACTATCTCTTCTAAAACACATGACTATTATCTGCCAATTATCAGTATTGTATAGTTTGTATAGTTTGCCACAGCAAGTAGCTCCATGTGTCATTGCCCTTAGGCTGATGCCACACGTGGCGTTTTTCCGCTGCGTATTTTCTAATTCTCTCGGCGGCTGAAAAACGCCCGATATCATCATCCATAGAAATAGCTTGAAAAGACTTGAAGCAAACCACACCATGCGGAAATACGCTAGAAAACGCCTTAGCACGGATTTTTCAAGTGTAGGCCGAAATACGCCAGTATTTGCAAAGCAAGGTATTCCTATGTATACGCAAAGGCAGCTGGCAGACCTAGCGGAAATACGCAGCGTTTTTGCTATTTCGCACTATTAGCACCATGGAAACGGGATTTGCTTACGTCACCAGTACTAGGCTGAAAAACACCATGTGTGGCTTGTGCGGCGTTTTTAGGCCGAGAAAAAACGCAGCGGAAAAACGCCACGTGTGGCATCAGCCTTAACTGTTGGAGGAGTCATCAGGTTCTTTAGCAAATGCTACTATCACTTAACAAGTGAATTGGTGTACACATAAATAATGTGTATTGAGCATTTTTTTAATGTTCCCCTAGAGAGTAGTAAAATGTTTAACACTTAAGTTGGTAGTGATTTATTTGAACTGAATCCACTTTTAAGTATACAAACACATGGAGTAGAAAAAAGAAGGAAGAGATGTGGATGTCTTTTTTACTTGCTGTTGAGATAGCTGGAATAGATTCAGAGACCCACATTAGCTATGATACGCTAATAAAGAAAAGTGCCTGCAGCAAAGATAGAGAATGAACACTAGACTGTTGCATCCCAACAAAGTGGTTATGTTTATCTTCCTAATTAATATTTCTTATTTTTATATTATTTTTGTTACTGATTGTCAGAACTGTTTCTTTTTCGTTCAGGAAATATTTGTGTGTTACAATCTCAAATTAATTTTGATCACAGAACAGAGTATCCCAGCCTCACACTATGTGGTAGAATTATGTGACTCTTTCAATTAGATATTTGGGGGGAGGTGTTTTTGAGAAATGTTTTGCCGAACACTGTGTGCAGAATAAAACCTCCAGCAGAGACGCTAATATTAAACACCTGGGAGTCGAAATGAGTTTTGACATGTTCATTTCTGCAGGGATGCAATCAAATTACCCTGTTAAATAATTGTGCACAGACCTTACTTTAGTTATCATTAATTCCATTTTTTAGAGCTGATCAAAACAATTCTGCTTAGACAGTAAGGGAAATAAGCAGCACATCATTGCTAATGAGCCCATAGGTGCATAGCTTTCTATTGCTCTGACATTATTTCTGCAAAGAGATTTTTTGATCAAAATAGGAACAGGGCAGAACAAAAATCACACTTTTACATAATAGCACTAATATAGAGAAATCAGAAATATATTTATGGTAAAGCAAACTTATTATATAAAATGTAGTTTTAATTAATTTAATTCATATGAATTAATTTAATTCATAAGTAATGCTTTTCTATTTTTGATTATTCAACCTTCTAGTACTTTCTTGCAAGATGTGTGTATTTATTTGAGATGGCTATCAAAATATTACCATTTGCCGCTGTCACAAGTTTGCAGAGCATCCAAAGATAGAATTAAAAAATGTGTTTTTATGTGATAATAGGTTTTGCCATAGCCCTAAAGCATGTTCTAGAACTATGACATATGTTAGGGTAGACTTTTTAATATATTCAAGTTTAATGAATTTCAGAAAAGAAAAACATATATCAATGATAAAACATTATACACTGGGACAAGCTGTACAATATGGGTGTTTTATATTACACATCTCATCCAGGAAAGATTTGTAATGGCAAACAGTTATGTATAACAAATAGCATATTTAGAGAGGACATAATTAGTAAGAATCACTAACGTCAGAATGGATTCAGCATTGAAGCAGTGTAGCTGTGTGTTGGTCTCGTAAGTGTCTCGCTTATCTTGTCACACATTTGATTGTTTATTTTCCATAAATTGCATCCATAAAAATCTGGAATACGCGTTATGTTTAATATTTAGTGAAGATGTTATATCTTCTGAAAAAGATAACTTAGTAATTCTGTTATGCCAATCCCCTTTTGTTGGGGTTTTTATTGTCCCTCCAGTGAATTGGTAATAGTAATATGGCCGCCATTAATAACTGAACAATTGTTTTTTTTATACTGGTCAAGTGAGTTTATTTCATAAACTTGTGCTCTTTCATAACACAAAATAGGGGTCTTGGGTACTTATATCCCTGTGATTTCCTTTCCAATTAGGACCAAAAATCATTTATTCAGCATAAAAAGCCACATAATGTGCTTTATTCTGGGCCACATCTCCAACACATATTATTGTGAAGTAGACCAATCCTTTTTTAACTGTACTGGAGCCCTATACCATCTTGACAGTAGTTTATATGTAAATTCTAGCTATTTATTGCTAATGGAGCATTTAGTAATTAATTTAAATATTTTCTCCCTGCTTTGTTCAGATATAGTGAGTTTTTAGCTCTGCTTCCCAGTGAGTCATGTAAGTGGCATAACATTATGTTTATGATAAAAGCTTATGAGATCCCTTAGTAGGATGGACTATTTATCAAGATTTACTTCAACAGGAAACCACAGCTGGTATTATTCCCTTTTTTACCATTTTTATGGATAAATAATGCTTTAATGTAGAGCAAGGATTAACAAACTTCATCATGGCTTCCCTACTTTCAGGAACTCTGGGCCAGATTCCATACTATGAGGAAAACTTATCTTATGGTTTATCTAACAAAAAAAATGTGTGGGCAAATCTGGAATTGCATTAGATGTGTTAGGAGGTGTTTCTCATTAAATTGAACTTGACTGTTTGTTTCTTAATGTTTTGACAATATTAAAAATATTAAAGAACACAAAAATTTACTTTTCTAAATGTTCCTTTCTCCTTTCTTACTACATATATTAATTACTGTCTATAATAAAATGCAACTGCTGTTAAAAGAGTATGTTTACGTTTCCAGGTAATTGATGCTTTTAGGACTGTGTAATAATTGTCTAGATTGGCCAGATCCACTTATTGCCCAGGTTGTCTTGCCTTTCTGCCAGATGTTTCTATGTAAGTACTATACATAATACAAATACACACATAGAAAAGTAATAGTAGCCACAAGAGGTAATGAAGGAAGCCCTGAAGCTATAAACGCAGGGGCTGCATGACAAGGGATCCGAATGACCAGCAGCCAGATTACACTGGTTTATGTTTAAAGATTGGAAAAATCAGATGCAGCTGTGATTGGGCGAGAAGCAATAAGTTAAGGAGGGGGTAAAGCTGGGCTGGGGGTGGAGAAGGATAGGGATGTGATGTCACAAGAGAAGGAGTTTACTTCCTATCTTCTGAACAGGTAGAAACATCCCACCCACCCTCCCCTTATTTTTGCATATTTTGTAAAATGCCAGGATATTTCCTTCTTTATGCTCTCATATTATCTGTTAATAACAGAATGTGAAAGTTTTCCTATATGCACTGTTATATTGTGGTTTCGGTAACACTATACAGTATGAATGTGAGAGTCTGCATGGTATTATTTATGTTAAATGAAAGTCAAATCCTTGATCCAGGGAATTTTCCGATCGCCAGGTGGGGTCAGGAAGGAATTTTTTCCCTCTTGAGGCATAATTGGCACAGGCTTCAGGCTGGGGTTTTTTGCCTTCCTCTGGATCAAAACAGTTGATATATGTTAATGTATTTTAAGTTGTATCTGTCACAGCAGCGGTAGGACCTTGCCAGAGTACTGCACAGGAAATTTTAGAAGAGGGAGAAAGGAGCTTCTCTCCTTTGACTGCATGGTGGGTTGATTATACAGACGCTACTACTGCTTGTGCTAGGTGACAGCTTGCTTGGATTTCCTATCATCGAGGCACTGCAGATTCAGGACCGGCAGCAGGGCTGCTGAACTTCTCTCATGGTGGGAGATGCAGCTCCTGCTGGTAGCAGAGTTTGGGGCCATCCTCTCTGTAGGTAGAGGCAGCCTAATACTCAGTGGTGGATATAATGACATAGTGCTGATCTCAAGTCTTCAGTAAGGAACAGCAGATCATAGTAGCGATCTCTTATGGAATTCTGGCTTTGAATATTGCCTTGGGGTGAGGCTGGCAAGGTCCTATTTATTTGATAAAATGTGAATAAATGCTGTGGCCTCTTTTTAACCCATTTCCGGCTCCTGGTGTTTTATTAATGTATGTAACAATGGGGTTCAGAGGAATGGCTGAAGGCGAAGGGCAATTGAGGAGTCCCCTTGTCATGTACAAAGGCATAAATGCTAATGAGACAGACTGTAAAATCAGAGTTAGCATGTCAAAAATGGCACCTTAATGTACATTCAGTACACAGTATGTATAAAGTAAGTGATTTGCTCAGATACCTACAGTATATTACACATACAAAGTAATCCTGAAACAGATTGACACTTAAACAGATAGACACTTGAATATTTTTAGACAGAAGTTTACTAAGAGGTAAATCTCTACAGGCTCAATTATGTACCACCAATTGGGGTACATAGACACCATCATCTGCAATAGGTGTGCCATTATCACAGCAGCTTACAGTACTTACAGGCTTGAAATAATGACCAGTGGGGGGGGGGGGCAATTTTTAAACACTGGGCAAATTTGCACCTGGGCAGTAACCCATGGCAACCATAAGGCTGCTGTTATACCTGCATCTGGCTGGAAAATGCAATCACTGGTTGCTTGTTATGGGTTACTGCCCAGATGCAAATTTGCCCAGTGTTTATAAATGAGCCCCAGTGACTTCATGTGACTTCATGAGACACCCAAGTAGAAAAGAGGTATCAGTTACGACGGGCAGTAATTGTATTGTGCTTGTGCCTGGTATATGTATTTCTTTTAAAGCTAAACTATGGTGGAAGACCAATTGCTTGGTAGTTCCTGGGCCATGTATAAAAAATAATTTGGACTTGGGTCTAGAAACTATTTAAATGTTATTTGTTCAGATATTATGTTCACTTGAAAAAGGGCTTTTCCCGAAACATGTAGTGGAACACACTAATAAACACTAATTGCAGCAAAGCCCTGCATTGTCAGGTGTCCTCCATTATCCTATATGATGTCTACATGTGACTCTGCTGTAAGGGTAAAACATTTACCCATACCTTGTAGGATTTTTTTGTGCCCTGGAAATATCTACCTTTCATTCAAATCTAAAATTGAATAAGGAGAAAATTGAATCTGGCTCATAATGACTTATGGATGGACTGAGGGTTATTGACAGTTAAAGGCAATAACTTTTACACAACAAGCCACACTACCTATGATATCAATCAAGCTTATAATCCCTGCCTTTTCAAAAAATATAGGTAAATACTGTAGCTTATATAAATGAAAATAGGAATGTATATAGTTTAATAGGGTTGTCACTATAATTCAGTGCAGTTATGAGCTGGTCATTTGGAAAGTGTAACCCTTTTAATTAAAAATAAAATGATATTCCTTTTTCCAGGGATGTTTTATGCTTACCCTCTTATTTCTGATTTGGTAAATAACAAAGAGCAAAATCTACCAGCTGCTCTTTAATCTCATATTGAATTGGTAATGGCCCACTGAGTAAATTAATGTAAGGGCCGTTAAACACATTACTAGGCAAGTTAAAAGAAATTGGCAGAAGAATATAACGACACAAAGAAACTGCAGGAACATGTCCATATATTTTGCAAAAACATGACATTGATTAATATTGTCTTTATATAATTAGGAAATTGAAAAATTCAGGCAAGTCAGGATGTAATATTTCCTGAAGGCTGAATCCTTGCTCTCCTAGAATTAAAAAGTAAAGATAATATATTTTTCAATCATCTAATTGCTTTTGTCTGCACAGCAATCATTTTTCTGAAGATTGGTTTAGAATCTGCCGCCAGTTGCACAACATAATTCTGCAGTATATTTCATTTTTGTTTCTTTTATATTTTACTTTTCACTTTTTGCCTGACAGGAAATTTTACATTGGACTTAATATTTTTTAATTTTTGACTATTTTGTGTCAAACATAATTATACAATCTGAAGCTGCTGAAATGCGAACAATACGGGGGCTGCAAAACAGTTTTCTATACTGTTACTAGTTATTCAAATGTCGCAGCTCCTGGGTGTAAGTTTGCTTCCACCTTCTCTCCAAGGCCAGTTATAAATAGATTTATTATTTACATTTCATTTATGTTTATTAGAAGCATATATTTTTCATTATGCATTTCATCGTGCTCATTTACAAGCACAAGTGCATTGTGAAAAGTGTAATTTGAGATGCAAATTGCCATGTTTTTACCCAAAATGAAGTGTTTTTGCAGTGTAACTCATGTAAAGTAAGCTTTTAATTTAAATAAATAAGACTGGTCAGTCTCATATAGACTGCTATTGACTAACTGGAACAGTCATTTCAATGCAGATCAGTAATCAGCAAATTAAAGTCACAAAGTCAGGTCACTAGGTCACAATTATGAAGAATTAAAGAAATGAAAACCCAAAAATTAAAAATCCATTGCTTTAACAATATTGATCTGCTTTTGATCATAATTTGTGTAGTGTAATTCAGCTACTCTGGACATGTCAGCGGCATTACCAAAATAAGTATTTACAATATGCCAGATTGTCCTGCATGGTAGCACTTCAGTGCTTGTCTCAATAATATCTCTGTTACCAGGCTAATTGTAAGAAAAACAAGGGCTTTGTTCACTCAGGTTGAAAAACCATTTCACATGTTGGGTGACTTATAAGTCACCCCCTGTGAAAAGTGGGGGTGGGACTTGAAGTGAGTTTTGTGCAAACTGGTGCAGCTGGGAGAGCAGGGGAAAACTGCCAAAAAGTCTGTGAGTAAAATATTTGAATTCATTGGACTGAGTTGCCCTGATAGTGGATGAGGAACTATCAAAGAGCAGGTTTTCTGGGTATTCAGAATGAACGTTAGTGCCACACTACTACACTCTTATAGATAGATAGATAGATAGATAGATAGATAGATAGATAGATAGATAGATAGATAGATAGATAGATAGATAGATAGATAGATAGATAGATACATAGATAGACAAATAGGCACAATAGGTTTAATTTCATGTTTTTCCCTAAATTTGGATTCAAAGAGGAGATGCAAAATTGCAGGATGGTCTGTTGAAATAGATTTTCAACCTAACATATTAACATACATGCTGACTCGGTTGAGCAGCCTGGTTGCTATTGACTACACTCCTGGACCACATTTATGTTGTTGTTTTTTTTTAGATGGAACAATTTCCAATTCAATTTTACAGCTTATCTATTTTATCAGACATTTTCGAAATACAACGTAAAAGGACGAATATAATACTGACTGCGAAGTGGTTGCATTTATTTTAAATGCAACCCTTTTTATTGCATTTTAAATATGAGTCCCCAATTTATTATAAATAGTGATTAGTGTTTACTGATAATTTATATTTCAAAATTATTTATTTGCATACAAATGCATAATTATTTGTAGAAAAGATGAACCAATGTTGGGAATAAATGAAAATATCACTGAAAATATCACTATACGTTTGCTCCAAATGAACACTGCATGAAAGAAATACCCTGAAAGAATGACAAGAAACAGGATTTTTTAAGGAACGTCATGTACATTTTTTTACCACAGGCCCATCACACTATCTGTAATAACCAATATTAAAATACGTTAGTAAATAACATATTCCCTGATATGACTTGCAATGGTAATAAAGTACATCTTGAAAACAAGCCAATATATGGAAACAATGTATAACATTTTCTTTTTATTTAAAATGTATTGCCAGAGAACACCATGAGGGCTATGCAATAGATCCCACTCTACAAACAAGCACCTTAGAAACTTATAGCATGTTTTATTACTATTAGAAAAGTTTGTTGCAATTAAAAATCAAACTCTTGTGATGAACACATCTGCTTTCCTCGTCTTCAAACTACACCAAATTTTGATAAGAACAATGTTTGCATATATCTGTAAGCTTTTTATAAGGCAAAGCGAAAAGTTGGGCTTGGACCCTAAAAGTGTGAAGACAAAGTTTGGATTTAATCACTTTGTCCTGTTATTTTTTTACAGTTTTCATTTACACTACCTTATCACGTTTCTTTAAGTGTCTTCATTAAAATTTAAATCAAAAACTGCATTTGCAGAGTTAACTGGTACTAAATTCAATAGATAATTATTTTATTTATAAAATATTTTAACATGTTTCATTCATTTAAAGTAGATTTTCTCAAGTTTAGCAGTAAACTGCATACCAGCAAATACCAGTTCTATAGTTTTGGGGAATACAAAATGACAAGCCCATCATGTTCAAGCCTGCGCTCTTTCAGGTACTTTTTCCTTGTTATTTGAATACAAAGTAAATACAAGCAGTGGTGTAACTGTTTTGCTGCTGCATAAGAACCTATATCATTGTTATATATTTTTTTGTCGGTTGTACTGCATAGTTTCCATTAAGGTGGAATTATTGACAGGGAAGGGAGTAACTGGAGCACAGAAGCTTTTGGTGACCCATTAGTATTGAAGTTGAGAGTAATTAAGGGCCATTTATCATGATGAACCTGAACATAAGTGCTACAGCATAATTTTACACCTTAGTAGTCATTTAATAAGACCATGCTTCTGGGGACTTGTTGTGCTCTGCACCTAGATGAGGATTAAGATTCCCTTGTATCCTGCATGATGTGCAAGTTAGGGGATGGGTAGGTTGCAAAAGGGGCATTCATTTTTGCCTTCTCCTGATCTGCATCTGTAGGCATACACGCGGGGCAGGGTTTAAAGTACAAAAAACATGCCTGCTTAATCTGTGGTTGATGGAACTTCAACTATTGGTTTAGTACATTAAGTTACTACCTTCTAACAGGCTTTCAGTTGCACCTGCAGGGAACAGAATGCACCAATGCAGAGATTTATATAGTGTGTCCCGCAGCCAGAGGGGCTGTTGTAAGATGCCATAGATAGTCACTATTTATTGGGCTGTTTGGGCCTCTGTGTACCAGAAATAACCAAGGCCTATTATTTATTATTAACATTTATTTATAAAGCACCAACATATTCCGCAGTGCTGTTCTATTTTGTACCCTTGTCCTGTTAGTGTGTCCATGCTGTACTTCCCACTTAAAGGACAAGGAAAGGCTAAGTCACTTGGGGGTGCCAAAATGTTAGGCACCCCCAAGTGACTTTAATCGCTTACCTTGTACCCCGGGCAGGTGCCCCTGTTACGAGAAAACAGCACCAGCCTGGTGTACCTGTAGCAAGCAATTCCTCCTTCCCGCTTCGTTCTGCCGCAAATTCCCCAGACAATCGCATGCGCAGTAGAGTGAAAAGCCGACTTTATAACTTTTTCACTCATGCGCACGTGAGCGAAGCCGGAAGGAGGAAGCGCTGCAGGTACCCCGGGTTGGTGCTGTTCTCTCCTAACAGGGGCACCAGCCCGGGGTACAAGGTAAGCGATTTAAGTCACTTGGGGGTGCCTAATATTTGGGCACCCCCAAGTGACTTAGCCTTTCCTTCTCCTTTACATTAGTAGTACTAAAATGCATGTCATTGTTTGCCTTTCTAGATCTATTTCTGACATAGGCTTTTAGTTTGTGTACATTATAACTGTACAAATAAGATTTGTATATATTTGTTTTCATTGTAAGCAGTTTCCTGTGCTGGAAAATATATCTAACTTTTATTTTGTTGCAAAAAAAATCTAATATCTAATAAAATCAGACAGATTAGAACAGCACTGATAAATGACTTTGTCTGGCTTTCCTGTCTGGAGTCCAAAAGCAGGCAGTGTCTCAGAGTAAAAATGAGGCAGTCACTGCTAAAAAGAAAATGAAATATCCATGCAGTAGATGAATGGTGTCTGTGCTTCATCTTATTAATACTGATATTTATCAGGG
Source organism: Xenopus tropicalis (assembly GCF_000004195.4). Classification (NCBI taxonomy): domain Eukaryota; kingdom Metazoa; phylum Chordata; class Amphibia; order Anura; family Pipidae; genus Xenopus; species Xenopus tropicalis. The sequence goes on along the minus strand of NC_030679.2, from coordinate 72,124,043 downwards.
CAGAGATAATGCCAGTAAGACAGTAAGAAATACAAATGCTTAAAATGTCAGATTTCTTTCCAGTTTTCATATAACAATCATTTTATATTAAGCAGAAAACATTCCACTTTCTAAGAATCTTGTTCTATGCATCCTAAAATTGAACATTTATAGTACATATAGTATATGCAGTATAATGTAAATATGCCCACATTAAATACAGCAAATAGCCATATCTATTGGCAATAGACTATATCTACAGTATATGTAGTTAGCATGGACTACAAGCTGTGTAAGTGCACCCTATAAATAAAAGCTCTTTATGGTTCTTTAGCAGCATTATCTGTATCACAGTATTGTATTTGTTGGTGAGAAGAATCAGGTGGCAACAATAGTAGAATTTGGAGAAGAATATTTTTATCCAGGCTACCTTGAAGTCTGAGATGAGGCAGGGTTGTGCTTATTTGTATGTTTCTCTTCCAGCAGAGTTGCTATTCAACAGCAGCATCAATGCCACAATAAGTTACTGTTGGCAGACAATAACCTAGGCCTAGGCTTTAAAGTATCCATTTTCATCCACATGCATCTGTAAGAGATGCCTGTATAGGAAATGGCAAGGGTCTGCAAACAACAGTGACAGTAGGGAAAGTTTTCTACATGTGGTAGATAATCACTACTGTTCTTACAGCGTTTCTCTAAATGCTTTTTAATGATTTAATAGAATGCATACCCTGCATACTGCTTCACCTTTCAGACATCAAAGTGTAATTTAGGAAAGGAGCAGGTTCATCCTATTTATTTAATTATTTTTATACTATAAAATCTGAACTTGTTAATTACCTAAAAGTTTTACTTTTATGGGACAGCTTGATTTCAAAGCATAACATTGCCACCTAGGGGATTTCTATAAACAGCCAAAAACAGTTCTAGAATTTCTCCTACTCTCTACCCATCTGGGATCTACTTGGTTCTGAAATTGTGAAACTTTGTTCTTAAAACAAACTTTTCCATACCACCAGCCAACATTTTATCAGTCTGACAAGGTTTATGTACAATTGCCTCTTATTCCCCTATGCTATGTAAGTAATAGTGCCAACATGAATGTGCTTATTGCTTGCACTGAACATTTCACAGTTCAGAAGTCTGATGCTTCATTGTCTGCCATTGTCATTATATATGATTAATGGATAAGGAGCCTCTGCTATCTAATATAACCAACTAATGTGATACAGGGTTGTGTTATTGTCTTAATCAAAAAGCTTTTTTGATCTATGAATCAAAAAATAATACATGCAGTAGGCACCCGCAAATACCAAGTATAGGGGTGAGTTAACATTTTTAAAAGCATTATAGTAATCTTAAATGGTATACATCATCCCAGCATAGTCAAACAGCCAGTAATGCTTTAGGCCAAAAACCAAAGAGGTAATATACATGGCCATTTGGCCCCTATGCCACACTCCCTGTAAACTTGGCATAACAAGAAGAATTTTGATAGGAGATAAGGATGGCTGCAGCCAAAAGTCTAATTGACTTCTTAAACAAGAATGAAACTGCAAGCCAAGGTAGCAACACTTTTATTAAAGCCAACAAAAGCAAAAGGAATAGAAAACACTGATATTATTGTTAATTACTATATATATTTAGATAGACAGATAGATAGATAGATAGATAGATGGATACTGTAGATAGATAGGTAGATAGATAGATAGATAGATAGATAGATATTATTTATAAAGCGCTACAAGGACACAAAGCACTGTGCAATTTTTACAATATAAAAAAGTATTAAATTAAATAAATATTTCATGTGGGTCGAGATACAGTAGAAAATAAGCCACTTCCCTGTAAAGCTTACAATCTATATATAATATATATTTTATTTCTTGTCATTTATATAATACTTGTGTAGCCCACTTTACGGATGGTGCTGCTACTGGTATATTACTTTGGCGCTACAGGAGCCCTGAGCCCCGCTTACTATGGGGGACAGGTATCTTTATGCTGTTTGGCGTGCCTCCACCCAAGGGTTATGTTGTGGTTCTATAACTCCCACCCTGGGACCTTGATATGATTCTGTGCAATGCAGGGGATCCACACAACTTCCGGCACCTTGCCCCTCCCTGGGGTAGTTGCTTACCGGCGGGTAGGTGATCCCGGATTTGTGGTGAGGCTACAAAGGCCCGGGTCTAGGGCGGCAGAAATTTAGGGGCGGACTTCTCCCCACTGCTCCGTATGGGAGTTTAAATGCCCGCGCATGTGCGATTGTGTCGGCGCGACACGGGGGAGGTGGGTTTGTTTGCGCATTCGCGGGGGGCGGGGCGCGAATGGGGAGTGGCCTAGGGGCGCCCGGATTTGAAATCCGGCGCTGCCCAGATGCAGGAAGGAGCCAGATACACAGATGATATAATGAAACAGATGCGTTGGTTTAGAGGTAGAACCTCTCCAGGAGTGGCATACAATTCACACAGCAGGGCATATACTCCTTAACTTCTCATTGAAAACCTTTTCCTGTTGGGTAACCTACGGTACTCCCGCCACGTGCTCCCATCTAGGTGCTCTCCCCGGTACTCTCGCCAGGAGACACTCTCTCTTAGAGTTCTCCCCGGGACTCACGCTAGGCAGACCCACCACAGGGACCCACACCGGTACTCACGCCTAGGCACCCTCAGATCTGGACTCCTTAACTAGCGGCAGCTTGATCCACCTACCTAGCCACTTTGTGCCCTGCACTCCAGCAGATGTAATGCTGGGGGTCTTAACCCCACTACCACTCCTGGAGGGGCTATATCAGGGGTGGGCAAACTTTTTGGCTCGGGGGCCACATTGACTTTTAAAATTTGACGGGGGGCTGGGCCAGCACCAGATGCATACATATTGCACCCCCAAGCTGTACCTGTGCCAGAAGCCATCATATTGCCCCCAAGCCCCCAATCTGTACCTGTGCCAGCAGCCATCATATTGCCCCCAATCTGTACCTGTGCCAGCAGCCATCATATTGCCCCCAATCTGTACCTGTGCCAGCAGCCATCATATTGCCCCCAAGCTGTACCTGTGCCAGCAGCCATCATATTGCCCCCAATCTGTACCTGTGCCAGCAGCCATCATATTGCCCCCAAGCTGTACCTGTGCCAGCAGCCATCATATTGCCCCCAAGCTGTACCTGTGCCAGCAGCCATCATATTGCCCCCAACCTGTACCTGTGCCAGCAGCCATCATATTGCCCCCAACCTGTACCTGTGCCAGCAGCCATCATATTGCCCCCAACCTGTACCTGTGCCAGCAGCCATCATATTGCCCCCAAGCCCCCAATCTGTACCTGTGCCAGCAGCCATCATATTGCCCCCAAGCCCCCAATCTGTACCTGTGCCAGCAGCCATCATATTGCCCCCAGGCCCACAGTCTGTACCTGTGCCAGCAATCATATTGCCCCAAGCCCACAATCTGTACCTGTGCCAGCAATCAATCATATTGCCCCCAACCCAAGCCCACAATCTGTACCTGTGCCAGCAATCAATCATATTGCCCCCAACCCAAGCCCACAATCTGTACCTGTGCCAGCAACAAGCTTCAGAACTTTCCAGGCGCCAGCTCTCTGTTTGAATGACGCACGCTATCCCCTACTGCGCATGCCTCACAGCGCCAGCGTGATGAGCGCGTCAGTTTACGCCAGTTTAAGGTATGTGCCGGCTCCTGGGTGATCAACACACACGCCAGAGAGGGTTGGGGAGGGAGGAGTTCAGGCCCTGGCGCCGCGCTCTGACAAACAGCAGGGCCCACCAATCAGAGACGCCGCCGGCGTCCATGTGATGGGAGGAAGCAGCCCAGCTGCCATTTTTAATACTGGAGGTATGTTTTTCACTAGCAACTTTGGCGGCTTCGGCGGGCCGGATTGAAATCGCGAACGGGCCGGATGTGGCCCGCGGGCCGTAGTTTGCCCACCCCTGGGCTATATCCACCCATTCTAACTACTACTTTCTACATGGCACTCCTAGAGTGTCCTATAACATAGAAATTTTCCATCTAACCCCTACCAAATGGAGCACTTCTGGCTAGAGGAAATCCCCACACTCAATCTCTCTTAGCACCTGGCTGCATCCCTTTATATAAGCTTATGCACCACCCTGTGGCCATAACACGAACTATGGGGATACTCCCCATTAACTAGTTATGTCCCAGACCATAACCCAGTGTCCCTTAACCAGTACCACCCTGGGATCTGTCCTAGGGGTAGTTATCCTGTGGAGCCTATTTTATTAAACCCCTACATTTGTATATTTAATATTTAAGAGAAACCAGTGTGCATTTCTGTCTACAGTTAGCATCTTGCAATGAACAGAAAATGTGTTGCTGACCTTGCCCCTAGTTCAGCATTATAGCTGCTGTGTTGTCTCTGGGCCTTCTCTAATATTTACATACTATTGGCAGCTGTCACTTCCCAGCTACAGAAAAGCTTGCCTATGCATCTTGGATATGTTTGCGAGTAAATCATGGATCTGAGAACATCTTCAAAATCCATCCTCAGCACTTAGGAAAATGCCATTTTTAAGGTATGTTATTAGGTTTTCCTAAAGTAAACAAATAAATACTGTATCACCAGCTGCTTTCTGTTGGCTTGGTAGAACGTTTCCAGGCATGCACTAAAGGTGGCTAGGCCTAAGTAGCTTTGCAGGGAAGATGGTGATGAGTACACTTGGCTGCCATAGAGGGGACACACGCAGACCTGCTGTGGCCCATTACCTTTGAACTTGTTTACCATTACCATTTTCCCCAAATAATGACAATACAACAGCTTTTTGGGTGTAAATGGGCCACAGATTTATTAATAATAGATTTACACTGTAATACTTATAAAGCTGCCAGGTACAACTAATCTTTAAACTATTTAATAGCTAGGTCTGACCCGGGGCATTTCTGGGGTCTATGCAGAGCGCATTTGTGCCCCTGGTAACTTTCGGGCTGCTGCCACCTGAGGCGCCTCATGACAGCAAAGCCCATGGGTCTGACAGTCCACCAGGAGGTGGCTATATCATTATAAGGGGCTTCAGAAAACATCTCTGGCTTCAAAAAATAACAGCTAAAGCATCTATGTTAAGGCATTGGGTTAACATAAATTTGAAATAACTATAAAATCAAAAATGTATTGCTATCTATGAGAATGCTAATTCCACTTGTGTTTTGAGAAGCTGATCTCTGCAGAACCATATATTTATAGTACGATATATTTCATCAAAATAAAATGTCCTTAACCTAGCTCACATTCTAATTCATTCTAATTATAAGCCTCAAGCTGCAGTTACTTACTGAGGATTTACACTATACAAAGGCCCACTGGCTTGATGCCTTCTGAATAATAAAATAAATATATTATTGCCTATCCCCAAACAAAACTGGAGTCTTGAATACCATTAATGCAGCAATAAACACATCATGCTGCATTGGAAAATCCAGTTTTAATATAAACTATTCACAGAGCTAGATCATCTGATAAATGAACGTACGCTTTCATAAAAATATGTGAAGAATGAATTTTCTTGTTTATTAAAAAGAAGCAGGTTCTTAGCAGGATACCATCAGTATCTAGGGTTGCCATCTGGGCAGAGATGCGTCTGTAGCATCAAAGGTTGGGATTATACACCTTTCACCATTCACAAGTCCTGGCCAGATTTCCTAGATTGGAAAGCCAGACAAACAGTGTTCATGCTAATAGCCCTTTTGAAAACCAGGCTTCACAGGTGAAAACTAGACAGGTAGCAACCCTATCAGTATCCCAATCCCGACTTACACTAGCAGGTTTTTATCTCTAGGGCTTCACTAGGCCTTGTTGACTCCAGGCTCCCCAAATCTACCTGGTTCAACACATAAAAGCCAAAGATAAAGTGACACCCCTTGCCAAGCACTATATTAAAGTATGACAGGAAGTGGTAACAAAAAAAAAAATAGTAGGGGATTTAAACCCCTAAAATAATTTATATAAATGCATCTCTACCGTATTCTTTATCTGAACAGTATTTAAAAAGGATGCAGGTACCTAGATGTGTATTAGCACCCACTTTTTATTATTTTATCATTGTTATTATAATTGTGTATCGCCTGCAAGTTAATGGACAGGAAGGGGGGCAACTATATGCCACCCCACTCCCAACTGACATGTATATTTATATTTATATATATACATGAATATCACTGTAAAGTTACACAGTTCTTTACATTAATTGATAACACAGGGGTTTCCAATAACAAATAAGGGTTACAGAAAAAATATATACACATAAAATTTTCTTGTTTGAGTTTGTCATTTCAGGTAGTGCTCTTACTTCTTTACTGCTTTTTATATTATACTGAATGATAGCAATAGCATAGTTACTAAATGATATATCAAGTGATAGCAATGGCAGTCCCTTCAAAATTCAGTATCTGCCAGCAGAACTGTAGAAATCCATCTCACTTCAGTTTAATATTTGCTTCTTTTAATGAGACACTTCACCGCTTTGCTACACTGTGTTACAAACCAGCGCTGAAAATAGATAGTAAATACATATATATATATATATATATATATATATATATATATATAAACTGCAAAAACCCTTAAGTGATGAGTGTTCTGTCTCTATTGATTTGCAGTGAAAAACCAACATTTTTTTTTGCCGAATAAGAGCAGAGCTTTGCTCAAATGGGAAAGCTTCCCAGTAAAGTGTAACAGGCAGAGATCATAAAAGATTGATTTCTGTAGATCATTACAGACATAAACCTTTGGCTTCTCTAGCCACAGGGGGAGAGTTCTTTTTCTGAAGACAGTAATTTGTTTAGCCAATTGCTGTCAGATCTCTAGGGAGCAGCAAATAGCATCAATATACTACTGCTACAAGATAGAGGATTTTCTTTATTCCAAGGAAGAAAGATTTAGCTGTTAATATGGTAACTAAAATCTCAGATATTCTTATGTACAAAATACAGTTACCAGTGATTTCTATTGATATATTTTTGGAATTTTGGAATTTTCCAAAATAATAGCTGAATTGTTATTCCTATGTTTTGTTGCAGATACCTAATAGAAATAATTGACTTACAGAGAACTAAGATAACAAACATTTGTTCCTATGTGATTTAGCATTCCTAAATATAAAACGATATTCATTCACTTATCTTAAGGTTTTTAATTACTTTGAGAGGCATATTTATTATAGTATGTAATACAGCATCATTGATGATGTTGCCCATAGCAACCAATCAGATCTTTGCTTTAGTTTTCTAACTTGTAGGAGACCGTTCAAATCTAATTGCTGATTGGTTGCTATTCACAACATCACCAGATGTTTGGCTTACACCCTATAATAAATATGCCCCTAAAGGTGCAGTTGGATTAGGATGAAGGTCCCTCACCAGAAACCATAGATGTGGGATTCAAGAATAAAAAAAAAAAAGTTTTACTTTAAGGACCCCTCTTCCCAGAAAGGATGTTTATTAGAAAGGGGAACTTTGTACTTTTTTAAGGGTATGCTACCCTTAAAGGGTCTAAGGCTGATCTGTAATGTGTGACCATTATGATTAATAATGTAGATTGAGTGTTATATTAGTCCTCACTCCACTGACACACAAGATGTGAACTAGCAAGGGTTTTTAAATTTCTTAGAACCACAGATACACAAGAAATGTCCCAACCATACTTACATGGGATGAGGGGATCTTACTTGAACAGTCAGGGTCTCTGCAATATTACAGTTTCCATGTTTAACTATTAAATAAGAGCACTTTCTGTTTGGCTGTTTTCTACCCACTGAAGCACATGCAGTTGGAGTCGGAAGGGTTTCCTTTCTGTGGCCATCTGGTATACTGTCAGTTTGGTGTCTCACACAGTTACCACCTGTCATTTGCCATTTTGGTTTTAGTTATTACCTGTGTTATCCTATTAAATACCCTATCTGAAAAACTCTCACAAAAGCTGTTACTTCGTGGTAAAACCCATGGTGCAAGATGATTCTCAGTCACTGCAAGCCAAGATTCCTCAGTGTGCAGTGCAGACCAAGTGTACCTACATACATTTTGTCATTTCCACACAGATGTAGTTATTCCTCTCTGTTCAGGCCTATTATACATTCATACCAACCAACAATTGAAATTGTTTTGACCACGCCCACTGTTGTGGCCACGCCCCAAATACCACACACCATCCATTTTTTTTTTCAAAAAATACTCCTTTTATATAGTTGAAATGGCGGGATCAGATGCAAAATGTGCTATACCCTCATACTGTACTACCTAAGGAAAACAATATAGCAACTCCTACATATAAAATACAAATATAGAGAGAAGGCAGTCAGTTATAAGTGAGTTATAACTATGTACCAGTTTTGCCCCCCCATACACAGTGCCCCCAATGGCCCAATAGACAGTACCCCCGATACACAGTGTCCCCATACACAACGCTCCCCATAAATAGTGCCCCCATAGACAGTAACCCCCATAGAATGTGCCCCCATAGGCAGTACCCCCATACACAGTGCCCCCATAGACAGTACCCCTCATACACAGTGACCCCAACAGCCCCCATAGACAGTACCCCCCCACAGAAAGTGCCCCCAATTGCCCCCATAGACAGTGCACCCCATACACAGTGCCCCTATAGAAAGTACACAGTGCCCCCAATTGAGACAGTGCCCCCCCCCCCATACACAGTGCTTCCTTCTTCTTCAGCGGCTTCTAAGCGTATGCGGCTCATTTCGTGGCGGTGACAGGCCCTTTTACAAGGTTGCGCCTCATGCGTACGTGTGACGTCAATACACACAGGGCGCAACCTTATAAAAGGGCCTGTCACCGCCACGAAAGGAGCCGCATATGCAGAGGTGCCCCTGAAGAAGGAGGAGCGCTAGCGCATCACGCTGTCCCGGATACTTCAATGAATGTTCCGCATTTCCATAATCTATTACGGAAATGCGGGACATTAATGGAACTATCCGGGACAGTGGAATGCGCTATGAAAACCGGGACTGTCCCGCGGAAAGCGGTATGTACATTGATCAATGGTAGTCTTAGAAATAGAATAGAAATGTAACTCATTTTTATTAATGTTCATTTTTATTTATTTTAATGTTGTTGTGCAATATGTTTGCTGGTATTCTGCCTTAGGCCCGGGGGCGCCTCAACGCCGCGCTGACAACATCTTCATGAAAAACACAACACCAATTGATTAGACTTATTACTACAGATATACCATGACCTGGATGAATGAGAATATTTACAAACATTAAATATAATGTTTTTGTTTCTGGAATATAGCAGCTTGAAGCAATGTGCAGAGTTACTCACTAAGTTTTTTTATTAAAGCACGAGTTCCAGCCTTTCTGGCTTATCGTTAGCTCCTGCTCCACCTTCCCCAGCCCCCATCCCAGCTTGTTATGTAGCACGGGTAGCAGGGAAATTGTAGAAATTTATTGTGGAGCGTTAGGTGGACGTGGTGTAGGGAGTGTGTGGGGGGTCATAATATTATATCTCATAATTTACTGTAGGTATTGTGTAACAGAAGGAGAACACTACACAACTGTGCAAACAGTTGTGTCATTTTATTGCAAATAGCTTACAACTTACATTGTCAGGGGGGTTGCATGCATTTGTTTATGTGTTAACAACAGTATAAAACATCAAAGCCACCTTTTGTGGAGGAGTGATTTTCCCACGGAAAAAGTGGATAAGAGAGCCTAAATGTTTGGACTTAGTCAGAGAGTCCGGATTGCAGGACAGCCTTGTAACATCTTATGCTGGTTCACTATGCTTTGATTTTATGTAACTGTACATATGTTGTATATTGTTCAGTTAACAAGGAATAAATATACTTATTTTTCTATAAATACTACGAGCCTAAAGATAATCATCGTACCCCTAGACACACAAGTGAGTCGGCACTTGTATTAATAGTTTTATACTGTCAAACTAGTAAGCAGTAACAGTAACCACTTCAGACACGTGGCACTCTAGTTCCTGCCTGGGGCGCGTGTATATATATATATATATATATATATATTCAGGGGTCTTTCTGTAATTTGGATCTCCTTCCTAAAGTCTGCTAAGTAAATTATTTAAACAGTAATTAAACCCAATAGGACTGTTCTGTACCAAATAAGGGGTAATTATATCTTAGTTGGGATCAAGTACAAGGTACTGTTTTATTATTAGAGAGAAAAAGGAAACCAATTTTAAAAATTTGAATTATTTAATTAAAATGGAGATGGCCTTTCCGTAATTTGGAACTTTCTGGATAATGGGTTTCCGGATAAGGGATCCAAAACCTGTATACACATATATATGTGTATATATATAATATATATATATTTACAGTATATTGTGTCAGTCCCTAAGCTCTGTATCTGACAGCAGCATAGAGCATGTGCAGTGAATCAGCAGAAAAGAAGATGGGGAGCTACTGGGGGCATCTTTAGAGGCACAGATCTTCCCTGCTAAAGGGCTGTGGTTGCCTTGGGCTGGTACAGAAGCCACAAACATAATGTGCAACATTTCTGCTCTTCTACTTCTTTGTTGATGTTAAGTTCTCTTTTAATGCACTCTATTGCCTATACATCATCCTATATCTATACTTGCAAGGGCCTATCCTGACTGTAAAGGATCTGAATGGAACCCATGCTCTATTGATAGCTGACCAGAAGGGTGTTTAGGATTCCACAGTTATAGATATTAGAGCTAACATTTTAAAGAACAAGTGAAAAGTTCAGCTAATTGCAGGAGAAGATATTCCCCTGTCCAGTTTGCTCTGATAAATAGCGCCAAGCGCATTTAGTGATGGAGGGCAACCATATGAAACTACTTCAAGCCTGGACCTCAACAATAGTAATAAATGGTAATCATTTTTTTGTATTGAAAATGAACCACATAAGATTAATAAGAAAAGGATAGTATGGCTTGAACTGCTATGTAGTAAAACATTGGAATTTCAGAAGAAAGACTGACACCTACTGATCATATGGGAAACCACATAGTAGTACAACATTGCCTGTAAAATATCTCTGGAGCGGTACATGTTGCCTGATAGTCAGTAGCATAGCTGGATTAATTAATTTCTCAATAAACACTTGGCCCTCTGTGGCTTAACTAACAGTGTTTACATCCGTAAATATGATAGGGCCATAAATGTTCTGCCTATAAAGACTGCCCTGGATCCTCTCGGCTACTATTTGGATATCTTTAAAACAGGTACAGTTGCTGAATCCCATGTATAGATTTAAAAAGGATGGAACTCATGTGTTCCCATGCACTGATACACCTAAAATCGTCCCACGTGGACCCACAAGTAAACACTTGTATTAAAGGCCCTAACTGATAGACAAGGCCGTTAGCTTTTTGTCACTGAATTCAATAATGTATGAGACATTAAACCTAGACATCAATGACATTTTTTTAAGGTAGAAGACAGGGCAGAAAACCCTTAGAGAGCAAGGAAAGGCTACTACTGTAGCCCTTAATATAGTGTAGAGCTCCCTTGCCCAAAGTAAATCGCCAAATAGATTTTTTAAAATACTGGTCACATCTCCCAAAAATTTGCTTGTAACTTTAGTGTATTTGCAGCCTGTCACGGCCGCCATCTTGGATTCCCCCATCTTGGATTCCCCTGCTCGCACCCCCGGGGGAAGTCACTAAAATTGAATACACTGAATTAGGGTAAGAGATATTGGGGCAAATTTAATTCAGTGCAACAAGGTTTTATCATGTGAAAACTCATAGATGAGAATCAATCTGAGATGCAATTCAATTCAGAAACACTTATCTCAAGGTTTATCACATGAAATCTTCATTATAGTCTATGGAAAAAAACTGAAACTGAATTTGGAGTAAATTTCTTTCTCCTCGAAATTAATCTCGTCCATGAGTTTTCATGTGATAAACCATGATAACTTTTTCTCAATTAATTAAATCTGGCCCATTATTCGGGCCAGATTTACAAAATGTCCACTCCCAGGGAGGGGCAAATCGACCTGAAGCCAGTGGATCCCATTGAGGGGTTAATACAACACATCAAGTCCCAGGGTGTGAGTTGTAGTTCTCCCATAGCAGAGCCCTGGGTGGAGGCACGCCATTTATTAGAGAAATCCCTGCCCCCCATAGTAAGCGGGGCTCAGGACTCCTGAAAGTGCCAAGTAAAGTGAAATATCAGCAGGTAGTGCCACAACCGTTTCTAAAGTGGGCTACACATGCATACTTGTTGAAGCCATGCTATTGTCGTTTATTCAATGTATTTTTTATTTATAGAGAGACAGTATTATAAAATGAAAGAACAGGTACAATGGGTCCTGCCCATAAACATTTACAACATGCCAAGACTTCTGAAATGTACTGTAATATTGATAGGGCTGTTTGTTGCTGGACAACACATTGTTGTTAGTGTTGTTATTGTTGTGTGCAATACTGCTCTTCTCACACATTATTAGTAACACAGTAATGTGTGACTGGAATTACTACTGGAATGGCATTCATAAGCATTGGATAATTACTTTGTATTGTGCTCCTCCTTGTGTCTGATATACTGTATGGGTAAGTCTCCAAACTGAAGCATGGTCTCTGCAAATGTCTAATATCCAGGGTATTATTTTTCCACTTTGGCAAGAAAAAATACTAGCTAGGTAGCAACCCCTTGCCAAACATGCAGGAAACTAAATCTGTATCCTACCGAGATCCCACTACCTGCCACACCCTCACAATCCGGAGTGCAATGCAGGTCTCCCAGCCTGACTCCTAGGTACCTGACCAGCTGAATGGCTCTACAGCACAGTGTAGCCTAACTTGGTACAGCAGTTAGCCATTGTAACCTAAATCAGAATATGGTGAGCTATGGCATCCAGAAACACACTGTTCTCTATTCTGATACTACTGGTGAAAAAATAGCCATATATCATGTGTTCTCTAACACTTTTAAAACCTATACTTATCTACTTGTGGCTTAAAGTCACCTCGCTAAATAATTTTTTTAGAATTTGTTGAGTTAACTTTAGGAAAGATTTGATTCTCTACAAGAGACTTGTGAGGTGTTCACATTTACTAAGCAATTTTGAGATAAAATCAGATTTTTTTTAGATAATTTCAAAATTTCGGAATGGGTTATCACTAGAACTTGATTTTTTTGTTGTTGTTATTGTTCCCCGAAAAATTCAAGTTCTTCAAAAATAATTCTTATAAGTCATGATTTATTAATGTTAGTCAAAAATAAAGTTTCGATGTACATGGTAATACATGTATAGTAGAAAAAAGAGTCCATAACTAAAGGGGATGTAAATCCCAAATTAAAAAAAAGTAAAAAGAACATGGTAAGGCCCAGGTTACATAAGGAGTAGAATTCAGCATTCATTGGACCAACACGTATTCCACATGAAACAACACTATACCTCCAAACAATGTAGGTCTCTCTAAAAATATATTGCATAAACAAGCTTGTATGTAAAACCCTGCTTCATCTAAAAAAAAACAATTTCATAAAAATAACGTTTTTAGTAGTATGTGCTATTGGGTACTCCTAAATAGAACATTGCCATTTTAAGAATTAAGGGCCGACTCCCGAGATCATAGGATTCACACTGCACACAAACAAGCCAAGGCACACATACAGTACATGCTAGGTCTCATCAGCCAATGAATGGACAGAGTTCTGCCTTTTGCTTCCACACTACTTCCTGTTACAGTTAGAGCTGCATTATTTCCTGTCATGTGATCTCTGAGGAAGCACACAGCCCATCACTAAATGGTGGCTCAAGGGAAAGGATATAAAAGGGCAATATTTACTGATATATATGTAGGGATCTCCAAATTTGGGCCCCTAGGATGGTTACCCCCAGGATAGACCCCAAGGGTGGGTAGTACTTTAATAGTGGAACACCTTGGGTGGTTTGGTACTTAAATAGTTAACAGGGAGTTAGTTTCCCTGCAGTTCAGGGTTAAGGCCACAGGGTGGTACACTTAGTATATAAGGCTGTGCAGCCATGTGCTGCCAGGTCTTCCTGCCTGGGACCCCTCTTGGTATAGAGGTTAATAACAGGCCGGTGTTAGACAGAGAGTTGTTTAAGTTTAGTCCGCTCTAGGAGTGAAAGACAGGAAAGCTAGCTGGGCAGCTTGGCCCCAACAGGAGAATTACTGGATTAAGATCCACCAGCACTCATAGCTGGAGTCAGGGAACAAAGTGCTAAGTATAGGAGATTTGCCTAATCCAGGGGTATCTGAGTGTAAGTACCGGAGTGAGTTCTCAAGGGGCGTGTCCGCTTGGCATGAAGTACCGGGGAGAGCCCTAGAGAGGGTCTTCTGGCGAGAAGTACCGGAGGGAACCCCTAAAGAGAATCATTTGGCGGGGAGTACTGCTAGTATCTCGTGGAGAGAGGGTCTCTTAAGGAAGAAGGAGTGTAACCTGACTGTAACATTGCTCCTGTGTGTGATCTGCCTGTCTGATACATCTGTGCTAATAAATAAGTTCCACTGGTTAAACATCCATCCAGTGTCTTGGTCTCTGCATACACTGAGGATCCACTCTGCCTGGTAAGAATCTACCCCAAGGGAGGGGGCAAGGTGCCAGGAGTGCTGGGAGTCCCCAAGTACAAGTACAATATCAAGTTCTCAGGAGGGGAGTTGCAGTTCAGTCTGTCCCTATCCTGGGTGGAGGCACGCCAAATACTACAGCAACATCTGTTCCCCCTAGTAAGCGGGGCTCAGGATCCTGTTAGCGCCATAAGATCTCAGCAGGTAGCAGCACATTCTCTAAAGTGGGCTACATATATATATATATTCCAGTTTGGCAAGATTCTTTAATAGATCACTTTACATAATATAAAGTATCTGTTGGTTAAGTATTCATTCTGGGGGTATAGTTTTCCTTTAAAGCAAAATTTTTTAATTCTAAGCAACTTTATGTTAAACACACTGCTTCCAATGGCAGATACATTTACAAATAACTTAAAAACATTGAAAGTTTTTAATAAATATATGTTTGTAAACTCTTTATTTAACATTTTACAAGGAAGGGATGTCATATGTTGAAATGTTCATTTTTGCCAGTAGATGGAGGTGTCTATACAAAAACAGAAGAATTAGAATAACTAGCTACAGCTCTGAAATGTAGTGCACAAGGAAGCAGCAGTTTGCTGATAAGTAAAATAGAAATTGAACAGAAGAAACTGTCTAGAAGCAGAGGAAGAAGTAAAAGAATGGTGAGGGTTGACATTAAAGGGGATATAAACAAAAAATAATTGATATAAACTTAGTCAGAGTGAACCTCTAAGTGCCTTTGCAATTCACCTATTTTAGACTGCTAATACCAGGTGCAGTGATGGTTTCTGTCTATGCTATGCAATTTCTATGCATCAACAATGCTTTAAAAAGTTATTGTGTGTATGTGTTTTTGCTAGGCATATTCTGCTCCTATCAGAAACATACACTGATTAACAGTAACACAAACAACATTTCCAACCCTTTAACCCTTTCACTGCCAGCCGTTTTGAACAAAGCGGAACTTCTACTGCCAGACAGTTTTTGAACATTTTGCACTGTTTCACTTTAGGGGCCTTTCCTTGGGGGAACTTTTAGTTTACCCAGGAAAACAATATATTGTTTTTTTCAGGACAACCTAAGCTTTTAAAATATGGTAGATTTTTTGTGTAATTCCAATTTTGTAACAAGATATAGGCTTCTAAATGTCTAAAAAATGAAAAAAAATTATATTTTCCATAATATAAACACATATACCAGAAACAAAAAATATTTTATGCATGAAAATACACCTGATTTGGAAAGTCCCATGTCTCCTGAACGTGCCAATACCAAATATATATAGTTTTATGGAGATTTCTCACTTGTATAGGTCACAAACTCCCAGCAGTACACTACCAAATTTCCAAAGCACTGCTCCAGAAAGCTGCATACTTTAGATTTTAAGGCCAAAAATTCCGCTAACAGAAAGTTTATCCCAAAAATTTTTACATTTTTAGAAAGAAGAGATTCTGGGGAATCCAGAATAGGCACAACTGTCTGTCTACTCCAAACTATCAAGTCGCAATGCTTTCCTAAAGTTATTGGTTTTTATCAAAATTTGTGAAATTTTTTTAAAATCGCTTCAAAGCTTCCAGTCTATAGTATCTTATCTCCTACAGGTCATAAAGTAACCAAATAAAACACCCTAAATATGAATGCCAGGGGTCCACTGAACAGTTTGATGCCCAATATGTATAGTTTTAGCTAAGTATGTGGCATGTAGGGGCCCCAATGTGAACATACACCCATATGTACTGTCATTTCTGTCATTTCAGCTTCTGCAAAATCAACATTTACATCATTACATGTGGGATAAAGCTAGTAAAAAGTACATTCACCCCAGAAAGCCATATATTTTTGGAAAGTGCACATTCCCCCGAATCTAAAATGGGTATCCATGTCTTTCTACTCCACAGTACCAAGCCGCAAAGCTTTCCTAAAGTTGGCAATTTTGATAACATTTCCAAAAATCCACTCAAAGCTTCCAGTTTCCAGCATCTTATCTCCCACATAGCATTAGGTACCAAGATAAAACACCCTAAATATGAACGCCAGGGGCCCACTGAACAGTTTGATGCCCAATATGTATAGGTTTACCTAAGTATGTGGCATGTAGGGGCCCCAATGAGAATATACCCCCATATGATCTATCATTTCAGCTTCTGCAAAATCAATACATTTACATCATTATATGTGGGATAATACTAGTAAAAAGTACATTCACCCCAGAAAGTCATATATTTTTGGAAAGTACACATTCCCCCGAATCTAAAATGGGTACCCATGTCTTTCTACTCCACAGTACCAAGCCATAAAGCTTTCCTAAGTTTGACGATTTTTATGGCATTTCCAAAAATCACCTCAAAACTTCCACTATGCAGCATCTTATCTTCTACAGGTCATTAGGTACCAAGACAAAACACCCTAAATATGAACCCCAGAGGTCTACTGAACAGTTTGATGCCCAATATGTATAGGTTTACCTAAGTATGTGGCATGTAGGGGCCCCAATGTGAACATATACCCATATGTACTGTCATTTCTGTCATTTCAGCTTCTGCAAAATCAACATTTACATCATTACATGTGGGATAAAGCTAGTAAAAAGTACATTCACCCCAGAAAGTCATATATTTTTGGAAAGTACACATTCCCCCGAATCTAAAATGGGTACCCATGTCTTTCTACTTCACAGTACCAAGCCATAAAGCTTTCCTAAGTTTGACGATTTTTATGGCATTTCCAAAAATCACCTCAAAACTTCCACTATGCAGCATCTTATTTTCTACAGGTCATTAGGTACCAAGACAAAAAACCCTAAATATGAACCCCAGAGGTCTACTGAACAGTTTGATGCCCAATATGTATAGGTTTACCTAAGTATGTGGCATGTAGGGGCCCCAATGTGAACATATACCCATATGTACTGTCATTTCTGTCATTTCAGCTTCTGCAAAATCAACATTTACATCATTACATGTGGGATAAAGCTAGTAAAAAGTACATTCACCCCAGAAAGTCATATCTTTTTGGAAAGTACACATTCCCCCGAATCTAAAATGGGTACCCATGTCTTTCTACTCCACAGTACCAAGCCATAAAGCTTTCCTAAGTTTGACGATTTTTATGGCATTTCCAAAAATCACCTCAAAACTTGCACTATGCAGCATCTTATTTTCTACAGGTCATTAGGTACCAAGACAATACACCCTAAATATGAACCCCAGAGGTCTACTGAACAGTTTGATGCCCAATATGTATAGGTTTACCTAAGTATGTGGCATATAGGGGCCCCAATGTGAACATATACGCATATGTACTGTCATTTCTGTCATTTCAGCTTCTGCAAAATCAACATTTACATCATTACATGTGGGATAAAGCTAGTAAAAACTACATTCACCCCAGAAAGTCATATATTTTTGGAAAGTACACATCCCCCCGAATCTAAAATGGGTACCCATGTCTTTCTACTCCACAGTACCAAGCCATAAAGCTTTCCTAAGTTTGACGATTTTTATGGCATTTCCAAAAATCACCTCAAAACTTCCATTATGCAGCATCTTATTTTCTACAGGTCATTAGGTACCAAGACAAAACACCCTAAATATGAACCCCAGAGGTCCACTGAACAGTTTGATGCCCAATATGTATAGGTTTACCTAAGTATGTGGCATGTAGGGGCCCCAATGTGAACATATACCCATATGTACTGTCATTTCTGTCATTTCAGCTTCTGCAAAATCAACATTTACATCATTACATGTGGGATAAAGCTAGTAAAAAGTACATTCACCCCAGAAAGCCATATATTTTTGGAAAGTACACATTCCCCCGAATCTAAAATGGGTACCCATGTCTTTCTACTCCAAAGTACCAAGCCGCAAAGCTTTCCTAAAGTTGGCAATTTTGATAACATTTCCAAAAATCCACTCAAAGCTTTCAGTTTCCAGAATCTTATCTCCCACATAGTGTTAGGTACCAAGATAAAACACCCTAAATATGAACGCCAGGGGTCCACTGAACAGTTTGATGCCCAATATGTATAGGTTTACCTAAGTATGTGGCATGTAGGGGCCCCAATGAGAACATACCCCCATATGAACTATCATTTCAGCTTCTGCAAAATCAATACATTTACATCATTATATGTGGGATAATGCTAGTAAATAGTACATTCACCCCAGAAAGTCATATATTTTTGGAAAGTACACATCCCCCCGAATCTAAAATGGGTACTCATGTCTTTCTACTCCAAAGTACCAAGCCATAAAGCTTTCCTAAGCATTTCCAAAAATCACCTCAAAACTTCCACTATACAGGATCCTATTTTCTACAGGTCATTAGGTACCAAGATAAAACACCCTAAATATGAACCCCAGAGGTGTACTGAACAGTTTGATGCCCACTGTACATAGGTTTATCAAAGCACATGGCACTTAGAGAACCCCAAATATACCTTGTGCACACTAATTTCATGGCTTATCTTTACCTAATTCATAAACACATGGCAGTTTTATGAGGGGTAGAAGCTGCAGAAATGTAGGGTGACCCCTAAAATCCCTATATTTTTGGAAAGTACACATTCTGACAAATCCAACAAGGGTAAAGAGTCCTTTCTACACCAAAGTACCAATCTGCAAAGCTTTCCTAAAGCTAGTGGTTTTTATGACATTTCAGAAAATCACATAAAAATATTGCAGTTTGCCGCATTTATCTCACACAATTTCTTGCGTACAAAGGCAACACACCCCAAATAGGAACACCAGAGGCCTACTGAACAGATTGATGCCCAATATGCATAGATATACCCTAGTCTGCGGTGTGTACTGACCCCAAAAAGAAAATAGCGCATAAGGATTTCTCGCCTGCCAGCTCAGCTTTTGCACACAGAGCCCCCTGACAGCCTATTATATGCAGTAAGACCCCCAAACTACACAGGGACCCCCAGAAAACCATATATTTTTGGAAAGTACACATTCTGACAAATCCAACAAGGGTAAAGAGTCCTTTCTACACCAAAGTACCCATCTGCAAAGCTTTCCTAAAGTTAGTGGTTTTTATGACATTTGAGAAAATCGCATAAAAATATTGCAGTTTGCTGCATTTATCTCACACAATTTCTTGCGTACAAAGGCAACACACCCCAAATAGGAACACCAGAGGTCTACTGAACAGTTTGATGCCCAATATGCATAGATATACCAAAGTCTGCGGTATGTACTGACCCCAAAATGAAAATAGCGCATAAGGATTTCTCGCCTGCCAGCTCAGCTTTTGCACACAGAGCCCCCTGACAGCCTATTATATGCAGTAAGACCCCCAAACTACACAGGGACCCCCAGAAAGCCATATATTTTTGGAAAGTACACATTCTGACAAATCCAACAAGGGTAAAGAGTCCTTTCTACACCAAAGTACCCATCTGCAAAGCTTTCCTAAAGTTAGTGGTTTTTATGACATTTGAGAAAATCGCATAAAAATGTTGCAGTTTGCCGCATTTATCTCACACAATTTCTTGCGTACAAAGGCAGCTCACCCCAAATAGGAACACCAGAGGCCTACTGAACAGATTGATGCCCAATATGCATAGATATACCAAAGTCTGCGGTATGTACTGACCCCAAAATGAAAAAAGCGCATAAGGATTTCTCGCCTGCCAGCTCAGCTTTTGCACACAGAGCCCCCTGACAGCCTATTATATGCAGTAAGACCCCCAAACTACACAGGGACCCCCAGAAAACCATATATTTTTGGAAAGTACACATTCTGACAAATCCAACAAGGGTAAAGAGTCCTTTCTACACCAAAGTACCCATCTGCAAAGCTTTCCTAAAGTTAGTGGTTTTTATGACATTTGAGAAAATCACATAAAGATGTTGCAGTTTGCCGCATTTATCTCACACAATTTCTTGCGTACAAAGGCAGCTCACCCCAAATAGGAACACCAGAGGCCTACTGAACAGATTGATGCCCAATATGCATAGATATACCAAAGTCTGCGGTATGTACTGACCCCAAAATGAAAATAGCGCATAAGGATTTCTCGCCTGCCAGCTCAGCTTTTGCACACAGAGCCCCCTGACAGCCTATTATATGCAGTAAGACCCCCAAACTACACAGGGACCCCCAGAAAACCATATATTTTTGGAAAGTACACATTCTGACAAATCCAACAAGGGTAAAGAGTCCTTTCTACACCAAAGTACCCATCTGCAAAGCTTTCCTAAAGTTAGTGGGTTTTATGACTATTGAGAAAATCGCATCAAAATGTTGCAGTTTGCCGCATTTATCTCACACAATTTCCTGCGTACAAAGGCAGCTCACCCCAAATAGGAACACCAGAGGCCTACTGAACAGATTGATGCCCAATATGCATAGATATACACAAGTCTGCGGTATGTACTGACCCCAAAATGAAAATAGCGCATAAGGATTTCTCGCCTGCCAGCTCAGCTTTTGCACACAGAGCCCCCTGACAGCCTATTATATGCAGTAAGACCCCCAAACTACACATGGACCCCCAGAAAACCATATATTTTTGGAAAGTACACATTCTGGCAAATCCAACAAGGGTAAAGAGTCCTTTCTACACCAAAGTACCCATCTGCAAAGCTTTCCTAAAGTTAGTGGTTTTTATGACTATTGAGAAAATCGCATAAAAATGTTGCAGTTTGCCGCATTTATCTCACACAATTTCTTGCGTACAAAGGCAAGTCACCCCAAATAGGAACACCAGAGGCCTACTGAACAGATTGATGCCCAATATGCATAGATATACCAAAGTCTGCGGTGTGTACTGACCCCAAAAAGAAAATAGCGCATAAGGATTTCTCGCCTGCCAGCTCAGCTTTTGCACACAGAGCCCCCTGACAGCCTATTATATGCAGTAAGGCCCCCAAACTACACAGGGACCCCCAGAAAGCCATATATTTTTGGAAAGTACACATTCTGACAAATCCAACAAGGGTAAAGAGTCCTTTCTACACCAAAGTACCAATCTGCAAAGCTTTCCTAAAGTTAGTGGTTTTTATGACATTTGAGAAAATCGCATAAAAATGTTGCAGTTTGCCGCATTTATCTCACACAATTTTTTGCGTACAAAGGCAAGTCACCCCAAATAGGAACACCAGAGGCCTACTGAACAGTTTGATGCCCAATATGCATAGATATACCAAAGTCTGCGGTATGTACTGACCCCAAAATGAAAATAGCGCATAAGGATTTCTCGCCTGCCAGCTCAGCTTTTGCACACAGAGCCCCCTGACGGCCTATTATATGCAGTAAGACCCCCAAACTACACAGGGACCCCCAGAAAACCATATATTTTTGGAAAGTACACATTCTGATGAATTCAAAATAGGTAAAGTTATTTTTGTACACCAAAGTTACACATGGCAAAGCTATGCTAAAACAGATCAGGAATACTAATATAGGGATAAAAATGTGCAAATCAGTGAAACAACAAAATAAGCCACATGACAGTGTAATTAGTGGTCAGAATATCTGATCCAATAGTCACGCTGTCAAAATAAACAGTTTTTGGGGGAAATAGAAAAAAAAAAAAGAAGTAAAATGAAAAAAAATTTTAAAAATTTTTTAAAATTTTTTTTGAGTTTGTGTATACATGTGCACATGTAAAAGTCGTGTGACAGTGTGTATATGAGTGTATATGAGTGTATATAAGTGTATATAAGTGTGCAAAGTGGGAAAAAAAAAAAACAAAAAAAAAAAAAACAACCTGTGCTAAATTGTGTTGTATGTGTGTATAAATGTATATAAATGTATGTAAGTGTGTGTAAAAGTGTGTATAAACAAAAATAAAGTCACACTTACCTGTCCTGAAGATCAGATCGGTTCCCTGCTCCTCCATGCTGCAGACGTCAGGAGGAAGTGAGTAGGAGGCGGCTCAGGGGGGAAGCAGGAAGCAGTACAAGCAGCAGATGCGATGCGATCGCATCTGCTGCTTGTAGGATGGTCCTGCGATAATCGCATCGCAGGACCATCCCCCCCAACCCCCTCCGCTCGTTGCGGAAGGGGTTTGGGTCACTTCTGTCTCTCTGCACCGGCGGCTTTTGCCGCCGATGCAGAGAGAATGGCCTAGGGAAAGAAAACGTAGGTACTACGGTGTCGGCAGGAAACTGCCTTTTTTAAAACACCGTAGTACCTACGTGCTTGGCAGGGAAAGGGTTAAAGTCTTAAAAATCTTTACGTTTAAGCAATACATTGCAGAATAAACATTTTTTTACGTACTTTTGTGTACATTTTGTGTCCACAGAAGTTAGAGGTGCCTGTGGATAAAGACGGTTTCTACAAGATGTTGAAGAGCACTGGAGACACCTGGGGGACAAAATAAAATCATTTGAGCTTCCCTCTACAGTTTCAGTATACAGTAAGTTACTCTATGTATATATACTGTATTTCTGACTTGTTGGTCTCACTCCCTTTAGTTTTTAAATTTTCCATTTCTGTAATCTGATCATCTTCTGTACATTGGTATAGTTATAAACAAAAAAATGCTACATAAACCCATACTGTATTGAGCGCAGCATGATGTGCACTGCGGAGTAGCTGAAGGCTGGACATGCTGTGAAATAATTCATATCAATGAATTATTCCAAGCCAAGCCTTGCAGTTGTTCCTAGTGGGAGGATATGATCAATGCAGGGGTTAGAATATAAAGGCCACAAGCGACCAAGTTGTATTAACTAGGAACCCTTGGGCCCTAGTGTAAAATAGTTTTAGAGTAAAAGCCTGGGTGCCCAGAGAACTCGTACCCTAACCCCTTTCTCAGAAAAGGTGAGTTATTGCTTACCTTTGAAAATATTACAGGTGCTTTTTATTAAACCCTTTCAGATGTAAACCACATAGACCAAAACAGCTAACAGACTAAATCATACACCTCTTTAAATAGTTATTTTTAGAATTTGTTGAGTTAACTTTGCTAAAGATTGATTCTCTACAAGAGACTTGGCAGGTGCAACTTCTTTCATTGCCAGGTAGGCTTGCCATCTTCTAGAAAATAATACCGGCCTTCCTAAATTTTTATCTTTCTTTTCTATTAATAACATTGGCATCAAGCATAATTCCATAATTAAAGGGGATATAGATCACAAATTGAAATTTTGTTAAAAATGTAGCTAATTTTCATTTTGTATGTACATATGCCTGAATGGAACACCGATTTTTATTAATGGATGTTTGCCCATGTTTTCCCTTAAACACTTAAATTTTGCACTGCTGTGCCCATCTTTCCTTTTTTTGCAAACTGCAGTGAAAAGTGAATTGCGCACAGAAATTCGCAAATGAGATTGTGATTTGCATGAGCATGCCCTCTGTGCTTGTTTATTATGTACAAATATAGCGCAAATTTTCTATTTGCGAATATAAATGCACAATTAGCAAATATTTTTTCCTCCACTAAAGTTGTGGAGTAACTCAGATGCAGGGTGTGTGCATAAATATTCGCAATTTGCAAATATGTCATATTTAAAAAGCTTCAAGGAGGTTCACACTGCGAATAAAAATGTTGTAATTATGTTTGCACATTAAATGCACCAGTCATGTCCAGCTTTTAAATATAAACAGGGGCAGGGCAAATATGTTCACTGAGCGAATAATTCTGTGCTGCACAAATTTTATAAATGACCCCCACTAAGTGTGTTACAGGTGGGTCGCAGGCATATGAACCAGGCATACGATTTCCCACCCTTCACTTGCCTGCATCTTTGTGGATAGAAAGGGATAGTGTGTAAGACAACATCACTGGTTCAGTTGCCCATAGAAACCAATCCGCAATTAAATTTGAACGGTCACTTACAAGAAAATAAAAGCAAAAATCAGATTGGTTACTATGTTCAACATCACTGGTGATGTTGGCTTACACACCATAATTAGTCAGTTTACAGGGCCCTTTGTGTCATGCTTCACCAACAATGGTCACGAACCATGGTTCGGTTTATGCCTTTTTAACAGGGGCGGGCCAAGCCAACCGGGAGCCCTAGGCAACCCGGTCGGCCAACTCCGCCCACCTCCCCGCCCCCCCGAACGGCGCATGCACGCCAAAGCACAGGAGGAGGTGCAGGGGGGGCGGTGCGATTAGATCGGTCATTGCCTCCATCGCTAATGACAAGCGGCGGAAGCAATGACAAAGTAGCACTAGGGGTAGGCAGGAGAGGCTCCTGCCTGGCGCCCCTCAATCGTTGCGCCCTAGACAGCTGCCTCTTCTGCCTACCCCTAGTTCCAGCCCTGCTTTTTAATGCATAAAAACAGGATCACATTTTGTTTTATGTTGGCATTCTAAAAACAGATTATAAAATAGGAGGGTGCTTATTTTATTATTATTATTTATATAGCGCTGTCAATTCACACAACACTTTACAAAATAAAGGGGTACAAAAGACAAAACAGTTAACATGTATATATATACAATTCACAAAAAAATGGTTTACAGTTACATTTGGATAAGGATTGGAGACAATAGGGGGTGGGCCCTGCTCGCAAGAGCTTACATTCTAAAAGGGAGGGCTGAGACATAAGGTCAGGGTAACTAGCATGGCGGTGGAGTTCATGTTGGTGTGTGAAGTGACAGAAGTGAGGAGTGAGAGGTGAAAACCAGTGGTTAGTGAGTGTAAGAGAAAAGATTAGCGGTGTTCAGGTTATAGGTTCATGTTTCTGAGGGTTTAGGTGAAAGGCTTGAATGAAAAGGTGAGTTTTAAGAGACCATGTATAAGCCTGGAGACTCCGGCAGTGTCTAATGGGACGGGGAAGAGCGTTCCAGAGGATGGGTGCAGCGAGTAAGAAGTCCTTCATGCGAGAGTGAGAGGAGGTGATGAGTGAGGAGAGAAGGAGGTCATATGTAGAGCGAAGGTTACGTCTGGGGGTGTACTTGGGGATTAGGGTGGTTAAATAGAGTGGTGCGGTGAGAGAATCTTAAACTGAATCCTATACGTGACAGGTAGCCAGTGCAAGGATTGGCAGAGAGGGGCGGCACTTGTGGAGCGGGAGGAGAGGTGTATGAGACTGGCAGCACTGTTCAAGATGGATTGGAGTGGGGTCAGTTTAGACAGGGGAAGCCCACAGAGCAGTGAGTTGCAGTAGTCTAAGTGAGATATGACAAGGGCGTGGATGAGAATTTTGGCAGTCTCATGAGTGAGGAAAGGTTGAATGCGAGCAATGTTTTTGAGGTGAAACCAACAGGATTTAGAGAGTATTTGAATGTGGAAAGTGAAAGAGAGAGCAGAGTCAAATGTGACTCCTAGACAGTGAACTTGTGGAATTGGGGTTACCGGTATATTAATATTTTCCACACAGAAAGTGATGTCAGGCAGAGAAGCAGAGTTGGAAGGTGGGAAGATGACCAGCTCAGTTTGTCCATGATTTCTAGGTAACAAGGACATGAATGCTGAAATTGCAATTAGACAGTCAGAGACACAAGCTAGGAGTGAGGGCAGGTCTTGCGAGAAGAGGTAGATTTGGATATTGTCTGCGTATAAATGATAGTGAAATCCAAAAGAGCTGATTAGTTGACCCAGACCAGTGGTGTGGATTGAAAATAGAAGGGGTCCAAGAACAGGGCCTGGAGGTTTCCCAACTGAGAGAGGCTGAGTACAGGAGGTGGAGGCCGAATGGAAGACACTGAAGGTTGAACACTGACACTGATCGGTTGGAAACATAGAAGAAGATCCAAGATAGAGCCTTTTAATGAATCCCTAGTGAGGATAGAATATGGAGCAAGAGAGAATGATCAACAGTGTCAAAAGCTGCAGAAAGGTCAAGCACGATTAAAAGAGAATAGTGGCCCTTTGCTTTGGCAGCGAGTAGGTCATTTGCTACTTTAGTGAGGGCAGTTTCTGTAGAGTGTTGGAGGTGGAAGCCAGACTGAAATGAGTCAAGTAGGGAGTTACTGTAGATGTTAGATAGTGTGAGAGTTAATTATTTACACGTTGTTCAAGCAGTTTTAAGGAGAAAGGGAGTAGAGAGATCGGCCGATAGTTAGAAGGGATTTTAGGATCCAGAGAAGGTTTTTGATGTATAGGCTTGATGATTGCGCGTTTGAATGAGTGTGGGAATATGCCAGTAGTGAGAGGGAGAGAGAGATTAAAAAGAGAGGTAAGAGTTGGAGTAAATATAGGCGAAAGAGGAGGAATGAGCTGAAAAGGAATAGGATCAAGAGAGTAGGTGGTAAGTTGAGATTTAGACAGGGGAAGGGAGACAGTCTCCTCTATCTTTAAGAAAAGTAGCAGCGGAGGGAATGTATGTTAGTGTATGTATGTATGTGCTGTCCTTAGGGTTCTGCTTTATTTCCATGCAGATGTTTTTAATTTTATCTATGAAATAGCTAGCAAAGTTCTCAGAAGTGATAGAGGAGGCAGCAGTAGTCTGGGTGGGTGGATGTAGAAGGGAGTTAAACAGTTGTTTGGGATTGTGAGACTGTGTGGATATGAGAGTGGAGAAGTAGGACTGCTTTGAAGAGGACAAAGCATCCCTGTAGTTGTGTAGTGCCTTTTTGTAGTGGCACTTGTTTGGCACCCTTTAGATTTATACAGTGACCTGCTTGGGTTGCTAAGTTCCAATGCTTTTCATTGAATAATGTACCTAAAGCAATGTTGCCCACTGCTTCTCATTGTATAAAATCTTTGTGGGTCAGCGTAAATACACATCTTCTGTATCTTATATTTTAATAATGTTTTTTGATGCAACTTTACAAATATACAAAGTTTTACTGCAACCCTGCAGCTCCCAGCCATGGTAGCATCCATTCTTGATATGGCTCATTTACTAACACTGGGCACATTTTCTCAATTTTTGTAACTTATAGCAACCAATCATATATTACCTTTGATTAGAGTACTGCAAGTAGAATAATAAAAACAAATCTGAGATTGAGTTGTATGAGATACTGAGGAGGAAGGTAATTAAAAACCCCAATGTCTTTTGACTTCAAAATGCACATGAGTCTGCACCTGTAGCATTGGCAATTACTGTACATAAATCATTTCATGTATGTGATAAAGCTCTACTATGCAGCACTGTGTATTTTTTTGCAAACACAAATGGTACTGACTGAGGAAACACATTGAATTTATAAATTATAATAATTATAAACTATTACAAAAATTGAGAAGCACAGGAGGAAGGAGTGCCCTGCCCTGTAGAGTTCCTGTTCTAACATGTTAGGTTCTTGCTTCTTGTTTATGAAACATCATTTCTTTTGTCATAATCCATCTTGAAGTTTAGTTACACTCAGTAACATCTGCCTGATTCACTCTTTGATCTCATATGTCTCTTATGGTAAAACAGAAACCATTATTTCAGCAGGCAATGACAAGCTATTTTTAATGGGGCTTTGATTTATGTGTGGCCGAAAAAACCCTAGAAAACCTGTTATTCATATTCAATTCAGGTTTAGACCTGTGGTGTCCCAGTAAGGAAATATTTAAATTCTGCTTTTCCCCTCTCACTGCTCTCCAGTCTGGTACATAGTTACATAGGGTTCAACAAGGTTCAACCCTTCCAAGTAAACCCAGCACACACAAACCTATACTGACCTATCTATACACTCGCATATATAAACCATATATACCAATGTCAGTACGAACTGTAGATATTAGTATCACAATAGCCTTGGATACTATGCTCATCCAGGCCCCTCTTAAAGGCATCAACAGAATTTGCCATCATTAGGAGGGGCATTCCACAACCTCACTGCCCTCACAGATTAGTAAAAATGATCCAAGTTCTGCCAACTGCCTGGGGGCAATGGTTTTCCTGGACTGTCTACTAGGGTTTTACAGGCAGGGATCACTGTACTGAGCAACAACAAGATGGCACTCAATGCATTTAAGGCATTTAGTAAAGGGGAGACCCAAGTGCAAATGTTGTTCTCAATTTGTTTTAGTTGGGTTACTTTCTACAGCCCATTGTCCTGTATCTAAATACAGATACATTTGCCATGAAGAAATGCCCAGGGGATTCAATGGAATACAAATGTGTCATTTTAACATTTTCAGTTCAGTGTAAGTGCAGTGTAAATAAACTGTAGATGCAAAGTGAATTTTCCATTTTCTTTCACTAGCATGAAAGCGTTTTATCTATTCATCTTGGACTAAAACCATGTATCTAGTCTCTGTTGCCCCTGTTTTCAGACAGGATTGTTTACTGTATATTTTTGTTAGCTGAGATATAAGATCCACTTGCTACAGCAGTTTTATAGGTTTGTAATGATCGCAGAAAGTCATAGGAAAGTGATACGTGATATACTGCTAAGGCCCTTTGGCACACAGGCATTTTTACAGCTGCTGCCTTTACTTGAGCATTTTTGCATGTTAGTCTGTCTGTTCCCTAGCATGGAGACTGCAGCATACGAAAATAGGAAGTATATGCTGCTAAGAGTTTTGAAACAATGTAAATAAATACTACTAAAAGAATCTTCTAAAAATGTTAAATAGGGCCACGAGTAAAAGTCAGCAAAGAAAAATCAGTATCAAAGATGAGAGAGAAGGATATAAAGGGACTAGTTAACTTCTCCTTATAGCTTTTAGTGTTCTTCTTTCTTCTTGTTTCTCCAGTATGAAACAGCAAAACCAATGCCAAATTTTACCAGTAAAGTAATGGATATCTGTGTATGTATAATAGAGAAATGTTACACAATCATATTTCTTGAAAGATTGCATTGCTCTAATGATCAATACTCCCTTTTTTTGCATGACATCTTCTGAGAAATAGTAAAGTGCTATAATTTCCAGGAATTTCCCTGCTTAAAGTGCAATGCTTAGCATGGGAGGTCTTGTGTCCAGTGATATAATGAGTAATATGTATTTTTGCTTCACTTCAGTTCTCCCACGTTGTGACACAGCTGGTTGAACATTCTGTTGGTTAATTAGCTCCAGTCACCTCTTATTTCCCAGAATCAGACCCATTTCTTATACATCTCTAGGGAAGAGCGATGCTCAGGTGAATTGTTCAGTGATGTGACAGAAGTTAACAAGAAAAACCACAACAGGATGTCTTGTAATCTGTGTGGATCCTACATGAATAAGCAAACTGTTAAAGGGACAGTATAAAAGCATCTTTCCTAAAAATTCACACAATACATAGGGCATGTGTTGAAATTACATTCTATTGTTTCAGTTTAAAAAAAAAAAAAATTTCATTGACCTTAACCCCCGTCTTTCTTTATAACACAGGACAATTTGTTCAGAGCTCCCTATCTACCTTTAAACAAATAAACCCTTCCCTTCTCTAAGCAGCAGCCTTTAAGCAGCCCATTATCAGGGGATTCTCAGTGGACAGGTAATTCGATTTATCAGCTCTTTTGAAGTGCTGTGGAATCAGGAAGTGACAGGAAGTACTAAAGTGAAACTGGCTTTATATTATTGCTTAGTGCCAGAAATAACAGAAACCATAGATATAAAACAATAGGCAAAAAATATTATTCTATATTCTAGAATATATATATCTATTCATTAGGCTAATGTTGGAAAGGGGTGTATACTGTCCCTTTTTAAGTTCCCTGAATCTATAATACACCAGTAAAATCTGCCTTCATCAACTTTTTGCTTAACATGTCCAAAGTACCCTTGTTTATTCCTTTTGTTTGTTCTGTGTTTGCAAATATAAAGTCTTTGAGCTCCAATTTGGAAGTAGGCATCCCTCCTCCTACCTGTCTCCCAACTTGCCCATCACTGAGACATGCAAGTTAGGAATCACCCTAGCATGCAGGCCACATTGGGGCCCTGTACTTACAAGCTACCCTATGGCAGGTGCTAAGGATGGAGCATCTTTGTACCTACCAGTGCTGTGCTCTGCAGCGCGCTCCAGATTTTTTTATATGACCAAGGTGCAGAATGCAGCCAGACCCTAGATAAAAGTCAATCTCAAATAACCAAGAAAGGATAATAAGGCAATTAACTTATGCTCATGACAGCTCTTACATTTCTGTCTGTGTTCTTTGTAAATGATTCCTGTAGTTTTTCATCAGTGTCCACTTTGGTGAAACACCATTGCCACAAACTTTTTCCTACTGGATTTCTGTGCAAATTACATGGCATCAATAATGAAATTAACAGCCTTGACGTGGCACGTGAGTTTACATATTTTGGCCAAACTGTGGTACAAACACCTAATTTTTTGTAAAAATTATTTTTAAAGGCAAACTGAGCACTGGCAATCTTTCTATTTCTTTTTGTGTACAAATGATGTTTTCTTATCGTTTGTAGCAGCTGGTCAACTCCAGAATGTGGGTTAGACCAAGCACTGGCAGAAGAGCTGGTCAACACTACAGCCTGGGTTAGACAGAGCGTTGGCGATTTTTTTCTGTGTACAAAAATGGCATTAGTTACTGATTCACTGGATGCAACTCAGTTGCATGTGTTGCTGCAACCCTCAAAGCAAACCCTAGAATTAGCACTCGCACAAAGTAGCTGTTAATGCTAGGGTTTCTGAGCATCTGTTATACCCTATATTTTGCAACGTGCAGGAGTGTAATGTAGCATATTCATTTTGTGAATAGTGTTTGAATCCATAAATGAGTATTACTGAGTTGAAAAGAGTTTTAATTTAACCTGTAAATTGTATATTTGAAATAGAAACAATGTTTTTCATTGTATACACAATGACCTGCTGTAAAATGCACTAAGTGGGATGATTTGTGATCTTGTTGGAAGTGTTTGTGCTTTAAAATACTGTTTAGTGTAACAATATTTTATACTTTTTAAAATGATTTCCTTTTTCTTCTGATAAAAAACAGCACCTTATACTAGATCACTAAGATACACGAATCCATACTGGAGGCAAAAAAATCCTACTGGCTTTATTTCATAACCAAATGTTTTTAGTAGACAGGAGATATGGAGATCCAAACTATATACATTGCACTGGGGCACATTTGGGAAAAATGTGTTGGCATGTTTGAACCTT
This sequence comes from Xenopus tropicalis, assembly GCF_000004195.4. Classification (NCBI taxonomy): domain Eukaryota; kingdom Metazoa; phylum Chordata; class Amphibia; order Anura; family Pipidae; genus Xenopus; species Xenopus tropicalis. The sequence continues at coordinate 72,092,630 of NC_030679.2, read as the reverse complement.
ATATTAAAGGAGAATGCAAGTCAAAATTTAAAAAGCATACTGCCCAATAGTCCTCCTATTGTTTAGTAAAAACGCCCCACTTTTGGCTCACCTAATCAAATATTTACTCAGTCACATTTTCTAGAACAGGCAGCCATCTCTAAAAAGGTATTCTCCCTTCCTTTCCCTCCTTGCTTCATACTGCACATGTGTTTCATTCCCTCCCCCCCTCCCCTCTGCCAGATCTGCTTCTGATTGGCTGGTGGGCATGTGTAGCTCAGAACAGCAGACAGGATCAAGTTACACACATGCTCAGAGAATAGGAAGGCTGCCGCTGGCACCTACAGGAAGGGGAGAGAAATTTCAGTGATGTCACTGTAGTCTTCACACTGCTGTAGGCTGCCAGCACCATATCTCAGAGAAGCAAGCAGAGATCTGGGAATTTAGATATGCAGTAAGTACTTAAAAATAATGCCTTTAGACTTACTTTTAATTTATATTAACCTTTCATTGTCCTTTAAGAAATAAATCCTTCATCCAGACTTTTATTAACTGCCCTGTACTTTATTTTATTTAAGATATGAGGCAAACATATTAATGTAAACAGCAATATTGTAAATAAAATAGTACATATTTCATACAATGTGCAAAAAATAGGTTTTTAAGTACATCCCATGTGTTAATAAATATACCATAGCTTTGTTAGGTTGATGCCATTATAAATACAGCTTGCTCAAACAATAAGACTTTCACACTTAAATAATGTTATGCATACAAATATATACCGTATATCTACAAATGTACATACAATTAAGTCTTCCTTTTGAAATTAGTTGAAATAACTGGACCACTACATGACAGGAGAATAAAACGACATTTTTTGGCAATTGAATATAGCAGAGGTGATATCCCTTTAAATTGCTGCTACCTATGAAAAAAAACAAGTGGATACCTGTTTTGTGTAATAAACAAAAGAATTTTAGCAGGTGTTTCATAAATTATAATGGGAGTTTCCTGTACATATCATAAGTCATAGAAATGGATAACTCTTCAGCCGTTTGGAAAGTTCCCTGATAATTACTGTAGGTTTTATAACATGATAGCACAAACGGGAATTCCTGAGTACAGAAAATAAACAAGGAAAAGGTTTGCTGCTGACACGAAAAAGCTTATGTCTACTCATAGTAACCGGTTCTACCTGAGTTCTCCAAATTTGCTTTACAACATGTCAAGATAATACAGCTGCATTGTACTTCTAAACTCTACCTAGATTTTTATATATAAGAGCACAACTGATTTTTTTTTTGTTTGTGGTTTCCCCAAGGAATTATTTATTTAATCAAAATGGGAAATAATATCCCTGCAGATATTTTACAGATTGATCCAAACTTTCCTGACTGGGAGGAAGAGTCTAAAATGTTTTAACACATTTACACATCCTGTAAACCTGACAGATACCCATGTTTACTATAGCAAACAATTTGCACATTTTCAACCATGCAATGAGGCTGTGACCACAAAATTCATACAGACAGCAAAAAGAGGTCCTTTGCACTCACCTATTATTAATATATATATATATATATATAGGACATTTAGACATTCTGTGCATTAAGCTGCCAAGATATGCTCTTCTCTTTAAAGGACAAGGAAAGGCTAAGTCACTTGGGGGTGCCAAAATGTTGCTGGTGCCCCTGTTAGGAGAAAACAGCACCAGCCCGGGGTACCTGCAGCGAGCGCTTCCTCCTTCCTGCTTCGTTTTGCCGGGACCCCACGACTGGCGCATGCGCAGTAGAGTGAAAAGCAGACTTCTCTGTTAAAGTTCGGCTTTTTCACTCTACTGCGCATGCGCGCACACCTGAAGCAGGAAGGAAGAAGCGCTGATGCTACCTTGGGCTGGTGCTGTTCTCTCTGTACAGGGGCACCAGCCCGGGATAAAAGGTAGGCGATTTAAGTCACTTGGGGGTGCCTAACATTTTGGCACCCTTAAGTGACCTTGCCTTTTCTTGTCTTTTAAGAAGGGATTGTTTGTCCATATATTGCAATATACTTTAAGCTGGCCAACTATTTCAGAGTTAAATTTGTAAAATGCACATTGAAGCAGTAGAATTCTTAATGAATCAGATAAAAGTGAGTGTAGGACTGTCCAGACTGGGGATGACATAGTAAAAAATTGCTTGGTAGCTTAATTCATAGGATGCCTTAATGTCCTATAAATATTGATAAAGGGTGAATTCAGAGGATCTCTTGTTGCTGTCTGGATACCTGTGTTTATTCCTCAAACTGTGTTTGCTTGCTGTGAGCCATACATGTCATTCTAATATATTAGGTGTTCAGTGTTGTGCTGAGCTGAGCATCCATCAGAATATTTCCTCTCCATTAAAAACTGCATGTAGGGAGAAAGAATTCAAACAATTATTTTCCATGCGGAAAAGAGCCATTCCTGCATGGACATAAGTCATTAAATTGTAATCTGTATTACTGATAGTTAACTACAATTACACAGAAATAAACCACATATAAACCTTGCACACTAAAGAAAGCCATACATACAAATACATACCACCCAGCAATAAATAGAAAAAAGATGATGGCAGATACTGTGGATGAGTGTTGGGTTGGGCTGGATGAGTGTTGATATTGTGTGTATATTTTATGAATGCAGAACGTTGTTGAACAATAATCTTATATAAAATTTTCCAATTTCAATACCACCCTGTATGGCTTTTTTTAGCATGCAAAGTTTATATATGTTTATATTTCTGTGTATACAGTCCTCTATTGAGGGGAGTTTGAAACCTTAGCACCTATATCTATTTTCTATTTGGTAAAATTTTTTAAATGTGAAAATAAGCCTCTAAAATCCTGGGAGTGTATTGCCTCAGAGGGTGCTACGCAGAAGAGAGGAAAACCAGAAGCCAGTGTTGCTGAGGGGACATAAGGCATTCCCTGAACTTGCAGGTTTCTTGTTTTTTTTTTTTTTTTTTTAAAAATCACTGCTACATTGAAAGCTAAAAAAATCACTCTACACATCATCCACCTTATACAATCATAAATGTTTCAGTTAAGTAATACTGAAAATGATATTTTTAGCAGTTACAGACATTCTTTTTCTGGCTTCATGGCTACAAAGTAGTTAAAAAATTGCCTTTGCTCATAATATAATATATTTCCAGAATTTCACTTGTCTTCCATCTGGGCAAACATTATGGGTAATCTTTGTTCAAGTGAAGAAGCTAGGGGAGAAAAGCAAAGATTGCATTAGCCATGTTTGAGCAAATCTAAAACTGTGTGCTAAGAGCTAAGATCTATAGCTATATATATTACGGGGCAGAATACTTTAAATGATATGGCGTGACGAGTAAATATGTTTTAATGATTTCTTATTTTTAATATATAAAGAATGGAGTGAAATATACTACTGCAAGTTACAAATGGTCCAAGCGAGCACCTGTATAGCCAACATAGTCAAACAGTAGTTTAAGCTGTTGCTCCACAACAGAAAGTGACTGAAGGATAGTGTTTTTAATTCTCTTTGGGAGTCAAAAAGTCTTCAAGATGGATTTGAATTACAATCCTAACACCCCCAACATAGGCATAGTAGTAGCAGTTTGGGATACCAAATGGTTAAGCAAACCTTTAGCGACATTAATCTGTTAAACAGTACAAGTGCTCTGTGCCTCAAGCTGTTGTTGAGTTTCACCCCCTATCTGCTGGTAGCAAATGCTTTCACATATAACCCTCTGCTCCACCCAATCTGTAGGACACAGCATTGTGCTTGGCGCACTGCTTCACTTACAGATTTTTAACATACTACTTCCTGCTGCTTGTAAAATTAACCTGTCAATAGCAGCAAGAGAGTAAACCCATCCTGTACTCTGTAACATTTATAAACTGATCTGATACACTTTATGAAAAGATAAAAATAAAAAAATAACAATACAAAGGAGTCACAAGTGAGTACTAAGCCATAGGGATAACTCAAATTTCTGTATGAACAGGTATAGGACCCATTATCCAGAATGCTCGGGACAAAGGGTATTCGGATAAGGGGTCTTTCCGTAATTTGCATCTTCATACCTTAAGGGGCAGATTTATCAAAACACAAGTTTGAATCCCGAATGGGAAAAATTCGGATTGGAAACTAAAATTTCTGAAAATCGCAAATATCATGAAAAAGCTTACGAAAAAAATTTCATACCGAATGATTGTAAACAGCGGCAAAACCGATCCGAATTTTTTGCGCTAAAAATACAAAAAAGTCACGGAAGCGTCGAAAAAGTCGAAACATACGATTGGACCAATTGAACGAACGCTCGGAGCATTCGTGGATAAGTAAATGTGCCCCTACTAAAAAATCAATAAAACATTAATTAAACCCAATAGGATTATTTTGCATCTAGTAAGGATTAATTATATCTTAGTTGGGATCAAATACAAAGCACTGTTTTATTTTTACAGAGTAAATGGGAATCAATTTTAAAAATCTGAATGATTTGATTAAATTGGAGCCTATGGGAGACGGGCTTTCCGTAATTCAGAGCTTTCTGGATATCAGGTTTCCAGATAACGGATCCCATACCTGTATTTCTAAGCACTGAGCATGTCTAGCTGTATACTATTTAATCATCCTTTTCCCATTTCTTAAGGCCTTGTTCCAATATCTTCTTAAAATTACATTCTCTAGTCTTTTTTTCTATTTCTCATTACCCCCCCATACATTTTTATACATTTTCTTCCCATGCTCTTTCTAAAGCCAATATTAATCCAGTCATTTTTCCACTTTTAGGAAGTTACATATTAGAATAAGTTGTTCAGTTATACTTACCTACACCTAAAGATATATGGTTTACTTTACTTTTAATGTAACATTTCTCTTGCCGCTGCTTTCTGTAGTTTACTAAAAAAAATAACAGCAAAAGCAAATGTTTGTGTTTTGAATCAAAAAAATTACTAATATTTAACTGATATTTCTAGAACAATTACATGTGAAATGGCATAAACTGAATTGCTCTATCAATAATGAATAGCCATACTTACATGGAACTAGTTATAGATGGTTTCATGGGTGCAAGAACCAAGTAAGGCATGAGAAGGACAGTAATTAAAAAAAGTTGGGAAAGAGATAAACAGACAGACAGGAACCCTAGATGATAATAATTGTCTTTAAAGGGACTTTTTTTTATTAATTTCAATGGTTTATAATTTTGCTTTTTAGAATATTGTTTTGGGGGATGTAATAAAAGTTAGCAGTTTGCAATGTAATATTCTTCACTAAACAGTTGTGAGTGTTACTTGTGCATAGTACATTTTTAAGACCTGCTTGAATGTGGCATATTTTGGTGAATTAAGAAGTTCATTATATACACTTTGCACTGGAGCAAACAATTAAGGGCTGACGTTGAAAGTCGTATAAGCTCGACATGGTATAAATTCAAATTACACTTGATCATTGCTGTATTTATAAAATGTCACACTAATGCTTGAATTGTTTGTATGAAACTTTCCAAAGTATTGTTAAAAAATTGACTTTTTCTCAAAATTGCTTAGTAAATGTGCCCCTTAAAGTTCCACTCAAATTTATTCTTTTAAGTTTCCCATGTTTACAGCCCCTGCTCTTAAAATATCTTTTCAGTGATTGCTAAACATACTTGGCTAGGACGACAATTCTGATGCAAGTTTCCATAGAAGCTCACATACCTTTTGTTATTATGAATTTACGTTTTCGGGGTCTTTGGTAGCATTATTTGCAGTTTTGAAAGAAAACCATTTCTGGTTAGATGTTTCTATGCTCATACTGTCTGCAAGATTTACAAGTTAATTACAGAGTAGTGGGAGAAAGGTGAGTGTATGTGTTTTGCTATTTAATCATTGTTTTCTACTATTAATATCAATTTTACTTTGATAAGATTTTTATATTTTGCATGTCAGAGATAGATAAAATTTACACGCATTCTATTCATGCCTATGGGATTTTTAGAAGTGTATTTATCCATAGGTAAAAGTTAGAACTCACCATGTGATAAATTTGCTTCTAAAAATCCAATAGGAATGAATAGAATGTGGGAGAGTTTTTATGTATGAAGCTCTAAACTTACATTATGTTAAATCTGCCCCTAAATACAGAAAATTTACCATCTATAGATAGATTTGGTAGATAGTAACAACAGCATGCACCATAACCAACACATACAGGAGGGGAACAGGAGATATATATTTTTTCATATGGAGACGGTAACCCCCTTGCATCATTTCTGTGACAGAGGGAAGGTTTCAACCCCTAATTTTAATTTTATGGTGTCTATGAATGAGCTCAACTATATATTATATATATTAAGCACTTGATACATTTTAGATGCATCTTTGTTACTAAACTTTACTGTACTTTACTGTACTTTGTTTTTTTTGTGTCAAACTGTAATTATCTTATCACCAATAGAAGCAGGTTTCAAAAGGAAACTACCTAGTTCTACATGTGGGAAATTCCCTAGCCATGCCCTGTGGCAGTGTCATACCAGCAGTATGCAAAGCAACAGACTGGGATTATTCAATGACGGTAAATATAGCTGTCTGAAAAAAAATATCCAGTAGCAGGCAAAGACTTTGCTTAAATATTTAAAACTATGTTTCTTGCTTTTATGTTTCTTATATTTAATGGCACTTATTGAAGTTTCCTGTAATGATGAATTTATTCTCCTTATGACTGCTAAATAAAAAGTGTATATTGCCAAAGTGCATGCATTTTCAATGATTTCAGCAGCCAAAATGATTTTTACACTAAACTTAATTTGAGTTTAGTCGGTAATTTTGTGCTTTAAAATGGTTCTTTAATTTTGGAATAGAGAAGTCTGTTCTGACACATTACCATACATATGCTCACTTATAAAGCCTTTTTAGTCATCTTAGTTAACAACTGATGTTAAATGTGTTAAAGCAACTCATTCTTTAAGTACTCCAAGGATATAAGCAAAGGAGCCAGAATTACTGTGAAATACTATATTTACTTTGTTAATAGCAGGGGTTAAGCAGTGTACCATTAAAGGACATGTCAACCCAAAAAATATTTTTTTGTCTAAAAAAAAAAAAGAAAACATAATTCAAAGCAACTTTCCAATATAAATGTATTAAAAACTTTTAGTTTTTTTAGTTCTATGGAAAATAATAGGCATGCCACACAGTACAATATCTCTATCCCATATGAATACCTGCAAATATGGGTAGAAAGAATGTATTTGCAAATTATTTTTTTTTCTTTAAATCAGTAAAAATCTGCCACACTAAACAGGAAATATGTTTAAAAATGTATTTTAAAGAATTCTGCAGGTGTATTTCTCGTAGTATTATACTGTTACATAATTATCATTACATAATCTTCAATGAAGAGGAAAATATTAAATCAGCTTCAGCAGACATAAGCACTTCATTCAAACTTTGCAAGCCCACAGGTTATTGTGACTAGTGCAAAAAAAGTATTACCTTTGGCATGCCTGTCACTTCTTTGTATTATTTACACATTCCTTGAGCCACTTTAAAAAGTAAAATGGTGAATTTGAAAATGGAATGAAGGTAAAATGTCTTTTCTTGTTCTGAGTGACTGTATGTAAAGCTATTTGCTGAAAGTTAATTATGTTTAAAGCCTAAGGTCATTATTTTGTGTATTTATAGATATCCAGAATATTCTTGTTGAGCTTGCTTATGTAAAATACAAAATACAGGCACTGTGTATACTCCATACACTCCAGTATGTGTTCATCAAGCTATTACTAGTCTATATTGGTAAATTGTGAACATTTATGCTAGCAATTAGCTATTCTACCACCTAAATGAATATATAATAAATGTTAAAAAAAAGACTCCAGGGCACAAGGGATTTGTTTCATGCATGACTCAACAGCTGGAATAAGGTTGCCCATACATGCGGTGTATGTAGGTGGTAACTGCCCCAAAATGATAAGTCTTCCTGGTTGGGGTTCGCTCAGATATTAGTCAAGCAGTTTTGAATAAGCCTGTTACTTAGCCTGTTTAAATTAACATAATTTATTTTATAATGTGATAACATGTCAGTATGTCTGTATGTATGTATAACTTTGTTTATAAATCGCCACAAGGGTACGCAGTGCTGTACAATTTTATAAAATACATATAAGTACATAATAGTATGAATATGTATTGTAAAAGGGCACATTCAAGTGATGATTTGTACTTTACTTAGGAGTTTTTCATAAAGGGGGGCCCAGAAGAAGCAGAGTTGCAATTTGCAGATCCAAAAAGGGTGGGTCCATTGGGGTCCAGTTAACTTGTTGGCAGGGCCTTCCACCCAGGTAAAACATAAGCTAATAACTAGAGATCCATAATAACTGAAGCACTGCATGTGTTCTACATATAACTTGTGCTATGAATATAGAATGAAGAATATTTGATTCATCTGACAGGATTTGTAGTAAGCAACTTTAAAAAGAGAAGCTTTTAAAATAAATGAAAGTTTGTTGTTGCTCTAAAAAAGAACTAGAAATGTCAGAAATAAGCTTTGAAACACACACACATATATGATAGGACAGATGTGTTAAATAAAAAAGATAGAGAAAGAAACTCCTAATCAATTTGCTGAATGGAGCTAAAGCAGAATCCTAAAATAATACATATTATGCCTTTGTTGATTGGAGGCAAAACTTAATACAATTCCCACTTTAACTGAAGGTTACCAGTACATGGCAAATTATCTTACAGGATATTTGAAGGGGATCTATTCCCTCAAAATGAACTCATCTTTTCTAAAGAATTTTGCAGTTTACCATGAATATTTATTTTTTAGACAATTTTTTAGACAAATATCTGTGGTATTTGTAGTTTTATGCTTTAAAAACCAAGCTTTTTGGCTAACAAAACCTAGGGATAAATGAATGTAAAAAAAATTGCATAGACAGTTAAGGCAGTTAAATCCCATTCTTATGGGATTTTTAAAAATATATTTATCAAATAGTGAACTCTAACTTTTACCCATTGATAGACATACTTATACAAATCCCATAGGCATCAAGAGAGAGTGGGTGAGTTTCTGTGGTGAGCTCTAATCTCACACTTTGATCATCTGCCCATTGGGGTTATCACATTGAGTAAGCCATTGACCTTAAACTTCTCATATCTCAGAATCAACTAACAACAGAAAATTAATGTAAACTGCAAAAGTACTCAGAGGAGCACCTTGAGTCATTTTACATCAATTCATATCCTAGGGTTTAGGTCCTGATATGTAACTGTTAGACACGATGAAGTTAAAGTATACAGCCAGTTTGTTGTAGGAACTGCACATAAACTGTTTGAAAACCCTCCAAATAAAACTACATTCATTTATTGATGCTATACCTGACAGTAAAATGCATCCAACAAAGCCAAACATTGCAACCAATATCAACAAAACTGATGACAGAAGGAATGTCTCCAAGGAGCTAGCTTCACCAGGTAAATGTTCTTTTGGCTCTGAAAAAATAAAGATGAAGAAACATAACATAATCAGTAATGTGTTATGCATTCAATTCTTTTCAAACTAATTTGTAATGTACATTGCAAACAGACATCTGTGAACCATATGTCTGAGCCTAATGTGAAATCTTTACAATACTGATCTTTAGAATGAGTTTTTATTTGATAATTTAGTGACACGTGATCACTTGGGGGTATCCTTAATGGAGAAGGATCTAGGGGTTTTTGTAGATAACAAGTTGTCTTATTCCAGGCACTGTCATTCTGTGGCTACTAAAGCAAATAAAGTGCTGTCTTGTATAAAAAAGGGGCATTGACTCAAGGGATGAGAACATAATTTTGCCTCTTTATAGGTCCCTGGTAAGGCCTCACCTTGAGTATGCAGTGCAGTTTTGTGCTCTAGTACTTAAGAAGGATATTAATGAGCTGGAGAAAGTGCAGAGACGTGCAACTAGACTGGTTAAGGGAATGGAAGATTTAAACTATGAGGTTAGACTGTCGAGGTTGGGGTTGTTTTCTCTAGAAAAGAGGTGCTTGCAAGGGGACATGATTACTCTGTACAAGTACATTAGAGGGGATTATAGGCAGATGGGGGGGGGGGTTCTTTTTTCCCATAAAAACAATCAACGCACCAGAGGTCACCCCTTTAGATTAGAGGAACGGAGCTTCCATTTGAAGCAGCGTAGGTGGTTTTTCACGGTGAGGGCAGTGAGGTTGTGGAATGCCCTTCCTAGTGATGTGGTAATGGCAGATACTGTTAATGCCTTTAAGAGGGGCCTGGATGAGTTCTTGAACAAGCAGAATATCCAAGGCTATTGTGATACTAATATCTACAATTAGTATTAGTGGTTGTATATATAGTTTATGTATGTGAGTGTATAGATTGGTAGGTGTGGGTTGTGTGTGCTGGGTTTACTTGGATGGGTTGAACTTGATGGACTCTTGTCTTTTTTCAACCCTATGTAACTATGTAACTTGATCACTTATTCATACTCATTACAAAACTAAAGATTTCCTGGTATGAACACATGTTTCTTGACAAAAATACCAGAATGAGAAAACACTATCCTTGCTATTGTCAGGGAACTATATGAAGTAAGTAACTCTGGACTCTATCATTACTCTGGAAATAAGATAAAACATTTCTTCAAAAAAAAGCTCAGCCTTGCCTCATTTATCAAAGCATTTACTGTAGAATATTTTCCAGAGCTTTAAGAAGTTAAAATGAGGTCATAAAAAAATACAGAATTTTTTAGAGTTTTAATTATGCTAATTTAATTTTCATTTTCTTCTAATGATAATTGTTACTCTCATGCCACCTAGGTTTGTAATTGAAGTATCTTTACTTACTGCAGGGGATATTGCAGATGTTGACTGGAACTGAATAGGTTACATCTGACCTTGAGGCCTTAAAATAAAATGAATAATTTTATTATTTTTAGATATAATAGTCTTATTTATATAGCGCCAGGCTGTGCTTTGTATATGCAAACTGTATATGCAAAAACAGATTAGGAACAATAACAACTGACCATAAATTATCATATACAGTTATATTAAATGGGTTGTTTACCTTTAAAATAGCCTTTTATATATATATATATATATATATATATATATATATATATATATATATATATATATATATATATATATATATATACACCTTTTTAGTATGACATAGATATTGATATTCTAAAACAATTTGCACTTGGTTTTAATTTATTTATGGTTTTTTTTAGTTATTTAGCTTTTTGTTCCGCACCTCTTCAGTTTGGAATTTCAGCAGCTATCTAGTTATTAAGGTTTTGTTTACCTAAGCAACCAGGCAGTGGTTTCAATGTGAGACTGGGATATAAATAGAAGAGGGACTGAGAAAGATTAAAAAAAGGAACAATAATAATAAAATTGTAAGCTCACAAAGCATTGGTTTTTTGGCTGCTGGGTTAAGTGGCCCTCATTTGAAGCTGAAAAGATAAAGCAGAGGAGGGCAAACAATTAAAAAAACATTAAAAAAAAAATGGCAATTCCAATGGCAAAGTTGCTAGGAATAAGACTATCTATAACATACTGAAAGTTAGTTTAAAGGTGAACCACCCCTTTAAGTGCCAAATATTAAGAGGACAAATAAGGAATAAGGCCTCTGCCTTGTACATCATTAAACCTAAGTGGGCTGAGAACTATGACAAAAATGATTTACTCAAGCCCTGCATACTTTTATTAGCAAAAACATTATTTTTCATCTTGGTGGCAAAGAAAGTGTCCGCTTTTTACTTGCCAGGCATTTTATAAATATTATCCATCAAATATATTACAGGGATATGTAAAAGAGGTTGTTTGAAAATATATGCACATTAAACATTTATTTCTTTGCACATCAGTTGTTCCTTACCCAACAAGAAATAAAAGAATAAAAAAAATTATAAGAATAAAAGATTGTGCATTTTATAGTGTGCATCACTGGGTGCAACGGTTCCTTTTTTCTCTAATTAAAAAACAGTAACAGTAACAAAGCTGCATTAATCTATATTGGTAAAAATCCAATGGGGTTTATTTAAAGTTGAAATGTATTTAATAGACTTAAGGTATGGAGAGCCAAATTAAGAAAAAAAAACAGTAAGGTCCCTGCTACCACACATTCGAAAAGCTCTACCTATACACAATCTTTAAGCAGGTCTTTCAAATGTGCTAAGTTCAACTAAAATTCACAATGTAGTTTTCAGCAACAGCCCTTAAGAAGGATTTTAATGAGCTAGAGAAAGTATAGAGACAGGAAACTAAACTAAATTGAACAATGGCTACCCCATTAGACCAGAGAAACAGCACTCTCATTGGAAACAGCATAAGTGGTTCATCGTGGTGAGAGCAGTGAGGTTGGGGAATGTCGAGTCTGTCAATGCATTTAAGAGGGGCTTGGATGATTTCCTGAACAAGTATAATACTCAAGGCTATTGTGATCTCTAGATTTATAGTTAGTTTAGTATAGGTATGTGCATATATATATATATATATATATATATATATATATATATCTCTCAAACTCAACAGTAGAAAGCACTCACAGCTACAGCATCAATCAGGTCAGTGATTTATTTCAGCATACCATTGATGGTATGCTGAAATAAATCACTGACCTGATTGATGCTATAGCTGTGAGTGCTTTCTACTGTTGAGTTTGATGCATTCTTTTTGTCAGCACCCAGCCTTTGCCCCGATATTGGTGAGTGCCGATTCTTTACAAGACTCATATATATATATATATATATATATATATATATATATATATATATATATATATATATATATATGTAAACTAGGGTTCATTTGGAGGGGTTGAACTTGAACTGTAACTAATGACAATAATAATAAAGACACAATAATAAAAACAAGGTCACTTTGCCATGCCAACATAATTTTAAAAAGGTAAGGCTCTTTCCTTAGGACATACTGTATCTGACTAGCACCCACAGGCCGTATTGCAGAATACTGCAAAATAACTTGTTTTACTTTTACACCAGATGTGGACATCATTAATACTGTAAATTACTACAGTACATATTTAATATACTTACCTGGATACAAAGATTAGGACCACATATATCACTTGATATATTTAAGGTTGCATAACTTGAAGCCCCCTGTATGAAAATAAATGAATAATTATTCTTTTGCATACATTTAAAGTTGAAATTGTGTGTACAAGCCATGTTTGATATGTCCTGCACTGAGGCACTGTATTGTTTCATGGGCTACAAAGGTCATAAATGAAAGATATATATTGGCTACAATGCCATTTAATAGCACTTTTCTGTCCTCAGACTGTGTATGAGCATAATAAAGCTGGTATGTTGGGATAAGTGTGTGTGATAAAACATTTTTTTATGGGATTAATTTGTACACTAGCTAATGTACATATTTGAAGTTAAAAAGAAAATATCATGAAAGCAGTCAGAGTTCAACGTGACCATTTTCAGCTGCAAGGTGAGATTAGTCAAACTGAAAAAAAAAATTATACCAGATTATGTGGGCATTTTCTTACATAACATTTTAAATTCGATTTTAATTGAGTTAAAATTTCCCTTAAATTAATTCACTAAACTCCAGCGGACAGGGTGATTTGTCTCTGGTTTTCAGCAGATGAAAAACAATCATAATAAATCTGTGTGTTTCACCAGAAAATTAGCAACAATGATCCACGACTTAAAACTTGTCATAGGAGCTCCCCATCTTATAAAGTGTCTGCAACACTCACAAGCTCAGTGTGCTCTGGGCAGCTGCCAAGAAGCTAAGCTTAGGGGTTGTCACAAATTATCAAGCAAAAAATTAGATTTGCCTGTCATATAAGCTGATGCTACAGGGCTGATTATTGAAGGTGATGTAAAGTCAAAATCTTATATACAGCCCTAAGATAGGAAAGCACTATAAAAAAATTAAATGACAAAGCAGTTAAAACACAGCTAACGGGAGCTCTGTATTCCTCAGTGTCTGCAGCAGAAGGAGAAGTGGGCGTGTTTCTCTCTCAGCTCATGTTTCATGTTGCAGCTGACCAATGACAATCCTGTTAACAAAATCCTGTGCTTTTTTTGAAGTCTGGCATAGGACAGTCCCAACTTTGTTTTTTTTAAGTCTGGTACAGAGCAGTCCCCTGCTTTTTTCCACCCCAGGACAGCCACTGGCCTTGTAGGTTTGCAGGAGCTGCGATCAGAGTGTTGTTCAGGGAATAGCATAAGATGCAAAATGCAAAGGCTTCTACTTTAAAAAACGGTAGAGAATTTTTAATGGGTTTATTTTGCAATTGTATTTCATTTAGTCTAAATAACACACACAAGGATTATGATTTTATATTAAAAGAATACTGTTATGGGAAAATATGTTTTTTCAAAACACATCAGTTAATAGAGCTCCTCCAGCAGAATCCTGCATTGAAATCTATTTTTCAAAAACACAGATTATTTTTATTTTAAAATTTCAAATGGGTCTAGCCATATTTCCCAGGGTGCTACAGCTATGTGACCTGTGCTTTGATAAACTTCAGTCACACCTTACTGCTGCGCTGCAAGTTGACTCCAGCAGTCGATCAGCAGAACAATGGGAAGGTAGCAAGATAGAAGCTCCCAGTAGATCAGAATAGCACTCAATAGTAAGAAATCCAAATATGGCTTGGGACTTATCTGGTTACATGGCAGTAGGAGAAACAACAGGTTACCTGAAAGTAGTTCTAATCAAAAATCATGACAGTATTCCTTTAAATTCTAATGCTATTTGCACTGGTTTCAGAGCTGCCATGTAATGTGAATCTGAATAAATTACTAATCAGCCTTATATTGTGACATTTATATCCTAAATACACAGTATATTGTGAGTCAGTCCTATGCTCAGGTTAGTGACAGCAGCAAAGAGCATGTGCAGTAAATCAAAAGAAAAGAAGATGGGGACAACAACTACTGGGGGCACAGATCTTCACCGCTAAAGAGCTGTGGTTGCCTTTGGGCTGGTATAGAATTGACAACATTTATACCCTACTTCTTTTATTAAGCTTTAGTTCTCATTTAAAGTGCAGTTGTATTATTTACGAATTGTATAAGCTCTTGAAAGTTTTATAGAAAATGACCTACTTACCACAGGGACTAAAGCAAAGAGATTACATGATGTCATTCCTGTACTGTTACACACACGCACTGTAAAGCTTGCATTGATCTTTGATGTGATTCTGATTTCTACTAAAGTATCTACAGCTGTTATATTCACATTCCATCCTAAAGGGAAAAATAAAATCAGTTACATTGCTTTCTTAAGCTGAAGTACATAAGTAGAAAAACATATACAGTATTTAAAATATTAGGTCGGTTTCAGCATCTTTGCAATGCATAAGCTACAGCATTAATATAACTGATTATTTTACAATTATTTTTACCTGGAAACTGTCCATTTGTAAAAGGACATCTAACCTGGGAGTCCATATAAGTGGTGATCTGAAAACACAGAGTGCAAGGGAGCTGGTTACAACTAACAAACAAAAAAAGAACATGAACACAGGAAAGTGTGCATTTAAGGTTCATGAAATGGGCTGCAGAGGGATACCTAGTGCAAATAGGGATAATATTCCCTCTCAGTCAGGTAAATAAGTGGCAGCTAAGAGAGAAGCTGTCTGTAGACATTAGGCTAAAGCAACATGTTGCACATTCTCTGCAAGTCGAAAAACGCTTGCCAAGAATACTCCCCTAGGCTGCAAAAATCTACTTGTGCCTGTGCCTGGAAGCATTGAATACACTCGGATGCAGGGTACATGCAGCATATTTCTGCCTAAAAATGCTCCATATGCAGTTTAAGGCAGAAATATGCTACATGTGCCTGCACTCCAGCGTATTCAATGTTCACAAGCAGGAGATTTCTTAGTAGTGGGGCGTATACTCTGAAAGCATTGCCAAGAATACGCAATGTGTGGCATTAGCCTAAAAGGGGTGTGCTACCACACCTATGGGCTCTTCCTTGGATGTCTGGAGCTGGTTGTTCCTAGTGTGTGAGAGGAAACCTGAGAGAGGACCAAGGAGCTTGGGGAGCCTGATACACAGAGTGTCTGACAAAGAGAGTGTTTAAGCCTGTGCTGGAGAGCATGTGCCAAGGGGCCCGTGACTGTCCCTGGAGAGAGGCAGTCTTTTGGAGAAAGTGCAGCAGGGAAGCTGACCTGGAAGTAGGCTGTGTGGCCTAAATGAACTTATCTCTGAACTGTAAGTAACAGGGAACTAACATTGAGGTGGTCTGGGAGAGGCCCAGGGGTAGTTAGGAGACAATCTCATGTGTGAGAGACTGTGATATTTTTGTTTTTTTGCAACTTCTTTATTAAGATTTAGCATAGAAAGGTTACAGTTGAACTTAGGCATTTATTTTTTCTTGTCTGTATTGTATTAATTTATTATTTAGTAATTTATGTACTATGTCATATCTACCCTCTTTATTGTGTTATAGGAGGGAGGAGGGTAGAGGCTGTGACATTTTGTTGCCATGAAGACAAACACCTTGTGAATTTGTTTTGCGTGAATAATTACAAGCAAAGCTGAACATTCTACTGCAAGACCTGCTGTTTGACTCATTCACTGTCAATTGGGCACAACATTATATTATAGCTACAGCTTTCTAAATAAAATTATTTCAAAAATCTGTATTGTTATTGAAATAACCAGTTATGCCACAAAATTTAAAAATAACTAGATTTCAACAGAAATTCTGTATCTTTTCATGCAGGGATTTTCGCTGGAGTCAGTTACTTTGTTAGATTTTGTTAGACCTAACTGTCTGATTCCTGCATGAAGATAGAATAAAGAAAGACAAGCTTTTGAAAGAGAAATAGTGAATAGCAACTGTATTATTTAAAAAAATATATATAATTGTGATATATATTAGTTATATATTAGTTATATATTTAGTAAGTTTCTTATTTCAACAGGATAAAGCTTATTTGAAGTTTTCTTATTTTCGATGTTGTAAGGAGTTGAACAAACAAGAACAAGCTGTCTTTATACAAAATTAATTTGAAATTAAGAGTTGAGTGAGTATATCATATAAGGGATAATAATATTATTTTGCTTATAGAGGAGACAATACCTTAACCTATTATTAATTCTGCAACAAAAAAGTTGTATCAATGTTTTTCTTACACAGTAAAACAAGGGTATGCCAATATATGTGGGGTTAAAATGTAATACCTGAAAAACCAAAGCAAATGCTCCATTTACCATGAAGATTTGTTTATAGAATTACTGATCCAGTAGTGCCTATTGATGATATTTAACTGTATAATTTAATTGTATATTTAAAGGAAAACTATACCCCAAACAATGTAGGTCTCTATTAAAATATTGCATAAACAAGCTCATTTGTAAAACCCTGCTTCATCTAAATAAACCATTTTCATTACAATGTACTTTTTTTAGTAGTATGTGCTATTGGGTACTCCTAAATAGAAAAGTGCCATTTTAAGAATTAAGGGCCGCCTCCTGGGATTATAGGATTCACAGGGCACACAAACAAGCCAAGGCACACATACATATTAGGCCTCATCAGCCAATGAATGGACAGAGTTCTGCCTTTTACTCCCACACTACATCCTGTTACAGGTAAAGCTGCATTATTTCTGGTCATGTGATCTCTGAGGGAGCACACAGCCCATCACTAAATGGTGGATCAAGGGAAAGGATGTTAAAGGGCAATATTTACTGATATATATTCCAGTTTGGTAAAATTCTTCAATAGGCCACTTACCATGATATAAACTATCTGTTGGTTAAGTATCCTTTCTGGGGGTATAGTTTTCCTTTAACTCTCAAATATCTGAAAGATTTCATGAAACCTAATAGCTAAACATTGGCTCTCTCGATATTGTATAATCCTGCTTACATTTTTTTTGTTTTTGTACATATGCCAAGAATTTTGTAATCACATATCACACAAAAATGTAAAATCATACCCCCAAGGAAACTGGCCTACATATTATATTTACATAGCAATGGAAAAACCATCCAGGAAGAAAGTAATTATAGGTCAGAAGGGTCATACTGTATGTGGTGAAAAGAGCATAGATTTGAAAAACTTGCTCTGAAGCAAAATAAATAGTAAGAATGCTTCCTGCTCCAGTATGTATTCTTCTGCATAGCATCACGCAGAACATGTAGCCTCATTGTTTTTACCTTTGCACAAAGTCGAGGATGAGGGTCAACTTGAACATATAAAACCTGCATAGAAAGAGTCAGTTAACAGCAATAATACATTTAGATCAGCACCTCAATTAGCAGTTTTTATGAAAGACCATGAATTAGTGTGTAATTTTATGCAGGTGCAAGTCCATAGGCTTTGGTAAATCAGAATAATTGCAAGATTATAGGCTAAATGTTATTGTAATTATTCTAAGTACTGTACATATGTCCTACATATTTTATCCAACTTCTGCTACCTATCAATTTAATTCTGTAAATCAATTTAATTCCTGTCATGCTATGTGCTATGTAAACTGAGGATCTTCCACTCCACATTGAAATAGTTATTCCTAATGCTTAGAGTTAAAGACTATACCCTCAAACAACCTTTACCCAAATAATTTGTGTGAAATCCTTAGCAGTCATACCTGTGTCATATATTTTGAGAATAAAGAGTTTCTTGGGTTACACATGTACTGATGTAAGATGTCATATCTCCATGAAAACTCCATTTTATCACTTATAAGCTAAGGTGCCAACAGTCAGGGCTCCTGCCAGGAGGCAAGGTGAGAACCATGCCACAGACGGCAGGGAGCGGCCAGTTACCAGGGGCAGCAAAAAGCTACCTCTGGTAACATTTAGTTGTCTAAAGTCTTCTATTATCATCTATTGCTTCATATATTACTTATACATTGAGTGATTTTAGAAAAAAAAACATGCAAATGACCACTTACCTTATCGTTCATTGTTCTTAATGAGCTTGGAAAGTTCACACATGTGTCATTCTGATCAATCATCCAGCAAAGACTGACAGTGGCATTAACAGGACAGAGAGGTTGCCAGGCAAGCGTCTGAGTAACAGAGTCGTATGTAATGCTGTTCCAAACTGAATCGGCATCTATAAGATATACATATATAAAATATTTCACACTAGTAACAGTTCAGTTACTTCCAGACTGCGCTAGTAAAACAAATAATGTTAGTTAGAATTGGTCATGGAAGAGTACTGATATTACACATAGGTGAACTAGCTATTATAAAATGAGATCATTTCAAACTTAACACTATAAGTTTCATAGATATAATCTTACATATAAATGAAAACATTTTGTTTTGACATTCTAAGGATTTGGACAATGTATGATCAACAGCTTTAAAACTTCTTAGGAATTATCCTCTGAGTATCCATAAAGATGTCAACAGGTATTTGTATTTCAAAAACACAGGGCCCCAGATGTAATGGCCCCGCTTATCTTAGGTGCGCGGTCTAACTTTGTTGCATTTAGACATTTTACATTTATGTCTGGAATTCTGTGAAGGCACTTTCAGAGTCGAAAGGCAGAAAAAAGTGACTGGTAAGATGGCAGAGGCATTCATTACAGTGTCTACAAGATATTCACTGTAACCAGCATTCAGTTATGTCAAATGTGATTGCATCAAATGTGATGCATCTGTGTTTTTTCCATGTTTATATAAATCTAGCTATACAAATTCCATACATCCTGTTAACTTTTTTATATAGCTTTTATAACTTTTTTATAACTTTTTATATAAAACATAGTTATAGAATTCATGTAAGGTCACTTAGTTGCATTCAGTGAACCTTGGCCAGACTGCTTACAAGCCTGTTGCTACATCCTTAGTTAGTGATCCTTTTTTTTTTTTTTTTTTTTGACCTACCCATGCAGAAAAATTTGGCAAGTGTTCCACTGCTGTTTGTTTTTTCCAAATAATTGAGTGTGTGTGGAATATGCAGACAAAGTAAATGTACAGATCAAGCACACTTTAGCTTTTTCCTTTGAAAATGCATCCCAAAATCATGTCATTGGTACAACAATTTACCTTAGTTGGAAAAAACTGTTTGGGTTCCAGATGTTTGTGTTATGTTCTGTTATCTTAAGAACATGGAATGTGTGCATTGTACATATTTATGTGTACATGTGTACATTTGAGACAATGTTCCGGAGTCTGCATAAAGAAGTAAATATTTGTCTTTTTACTTGGTTCACCCCAGAGAAACCTTCTTTCCACTAAACTTGAAGAGTTCACTTTATAATAAGGTTTTGCTAGTTGCAGGTAGCAGTATTTTAAGACAATCTGATATTAGTCATATTTGTATTTACATTTTACTGGGGGAGGCCCATTTATCAAATGCTGTTTTAAATGCTGATTAAGTAAGTTGCAGAAAGTTTAGAGTTGTTGGATGGAGCACGCCAGGACTGTTTTTTCAATAAAAAATTATCCTTTATTTCAAGTTTCCATTAAAAACATATTGCAAAACTGAAACCCCCCAGCTTAACGCGTTTCATGGTTCAACACCACTTCATCAGAAGCTATAACCCATAGTTATAGCTTCTGATGAAGTGGTGTTGAACCATGAAACGCGTTAAGCTGGGGGGTTTCAGTTTTTCAATATGTTTTTAATGGAAGCTTGAAATAAAGGATAATTTTTTATCGAAAAAGCAGTCCTGGCGTACTCCATCCAACAACTCTAACCTTTCTCCAACATTTTTCTGAGCCTGACTTTTTGTGCACTTACAAACAAAAACCTCAAAACATTTTAAACCACAAATTAAATATTGTTACAATTTGCCTTGGACAGCTCCTATCCTTCTACATGATATCAACAGCTTTTAGATGGCTTAGGTTTGTCTCTTTTTTTCATGTTTTGTCCACTTAATAAATCACAAATATTTAGAACTTTTAATGTAATTAGTAAATTCCATTATTTTAGCAGTAAAAGCTATGTATAATTGGTGAAAATTAAAAAAATCTGTGAACTTCTTTTTAGGAGTCATATCTATAATGTAACCAAACTGAAGTTGTCCTTTTGAATGTATACATCTGAGCTCTCTGCTGTGAAACTTGCTCAAATTTGGCCACAAGAATAAAGATTTATACAGCAATAGACAGGGTTTCCAGGGTTTTCCCCAAAAAATGAATTCATGTAAAAGTGTGGGAGTTCTTTCCGGAGCATCTTAAAGAGTCTATATGGGGTGGATTTCCATAGTTTCAGTATCTTAGTACAGGCTGTTGTATTTTATTTTATTATATATGTATATATATATATATATATACAGTACACACCTCAACAGAACTTTTACATTTAGAAGGTTTAACTTTGAAGCATGTCAAAGCTGTTCTGGTCATGAACTCTCTATCATTAGCAAGCTATTTTTAACAATGTAATAAGAATGATACAATGATACCACTGTATCAGTTATACCACTGGCCAATAAAAGTATATCTCAGTTGTAGATGTATGGAAAATACCACTAATAAAATGAGTGTGTGTGTGTTTATTTGCTTTTAATGCTGTGAGACAAGAGCATGGGACTGATCTTTTTTATGAGTATGGTGAAACTGTTTGTGTTTCATTTTTCTTCATGATAAATAACGCTATTGTTTTTAGCATTTTTGAGGGGACTGTTTAACTTGGCCTTATTATTCTAATAATAAGGCCAACTGCATCCGATTCACATAGAAGTACAAGTGCAGTTGCTTCAGTTTTAATGCATTGGGCACAACTCTGTCACAACAACCCTGAAATTCCAGGGTGGGGGAAATGCTGCATTGTGGGGACAAAAAACATGATGATTTTGCTCAGAATTGCACTTTGCACACTGTGGTAGTAAATGACCCCTAATATTGTGTTTTATCATTATAAATGTAGCTATCCCTTCAGGGACTATAATTCAGAAATTTTAGAAATGTAAGTAATTATAAAAAGTATTGAGAAAATAATTCACAAAAGAGAATGCTTTGATTTGTATTTAATTTATTTATTGCCAGTGTGTAAGTGTTCCATATGGATATATCCTAAACTTTATTGTACAGTTCATGAGTAAATGATTAATTCCCAATATTAAACATCACAACACTTCAGCCAGGTACATGGATGACATTCTGATCAGATGAAATTGTCTTGACCATTGGGTTTACCCCCACCTAAAATAAGAGGAACAATTACTCTACATGTGTAGCTTATCTAAAAAATATTTATTGCTCGCTACATAATACCAAACTCTTAGACACTCCCAAAAATGTCACACTGACAACCAAAAGCCAGACCCTTTATCTGCTTGTAGCCTTTGCTATCAATGAAAGAGATTCTGTAGGAACAAAGGGTTCAGCCTCTGGACATCATTCCTTGCAGCCGAGCTCTCCGTTCCTAGAGAATTTTTTCATCTGTACACAGCATCCTGGCAGTTGGGGGTTATATGAACCATAATCAAGGCCCTAGCACACAACCAATTAATTTGTTGATATTTATCATTTCTTGATATTCATCTTTTGCTATGTCCCTTATCATTTAAACAAAATATAATGGAAGAAACCATTAGAAAGCTTAAAACTGTAAATAACTGTAAAAATGTAATAATGTCAAATGTGACATTAAAAATGTTAAAAAAAATTTGCCCAGGAGCAGTAATCCATAACAACCAATAAAATGTTTGCTTTTAAACAGGTGACCAGTAAATTCTTGCTGCTGATTGGCTGCTATGGGTTACTGCTCCTGGGCAAACCTCAATAGACTGGATGCTATAAAAAGACACAAATCTTTTTATTTTTTGAGATATGTCATTTTGAATGATGTAATATGTCATTTACATTAAGCAGTTATATGTTCTACAAACCTGAATTATATATTGTTTTAGAGAATGCACATACAAATTCTTTGAAAATTTTTTGAAAAAGTTTTATCGATGGCATGTCATATGAATATTAAAATATTTACAGATACAAACATATTTTAGTATCACCCTCAAAAAGCTAGTACTAAACCCAAAGCAATGTAGGTCTCTATGAATAAACAAGCTCATATGTAAAACCCTGCTTCATCTAAATAAACCAATTTCATAAAAAGATACTTCTTTAGTAATATTTGCTATTGGGTCAATAAAAATTGCTATTTTAAGAATTTAGGGCCACCTTCTGGGGTCATAGAATTCACAGTGCACACAAACATGCTAGGCCCCATCAGCCAATGAATGGACGTAGTTCTGTCTTTTGCTCCCACACTACTTCCTGTTACAGTTAGAGCTGCATTATTTCTGGTCATGGGAGGGAGCACACAACCCATCATTAATGGTGGATCAAGGCAAAGGATGTAAAAGGGCAATATTTACTGATATATATTCCAGTTTGGTCGCTTAACATAATATAAACTGTCTGTTGGTTAAGTATTTATTCTGGGGGTATAGTTTTCCTTTAATGTATTGAATCATCTCTATAAATAAGCCAGGCTACAATGCCTATTATTATGTCACTGGGAAATTATTATCATAATCACATATTTATTAAGTGCCAACATACTCGTCAGCACTGAAATGTGAAAAGCATAATTAGTTTTTGTCTAAGCCACAGGTTTGCTTCAGTGCTACAGAAATGCTTAGTGCGGCAAGTCAGCATAACAGATAAAGCAAGTGTTTAATTGATGCTTTTGCGCATCTTTCTCTAAATAAATCTTTCAGTAAACAAGTTTAACTTGAGAATACCAGTGCACCTCTATGTACAATAAAGTGGCACTGTTATCACATAATTACTTTTATTTTTTTTTTATTTTTTTTTATTTTTTATTTATAGCCAAGATTTTAGGGGTCATTTATGAACAGCAAGTGCAATTGCAGTAATGCAAAATGGTCTTAGTCTCAAAAATACCATTCAGCCTCTCCTTGCCCTTCCACACAGTTGTGCCAAAAATCACATGCGGTTGGACCTGCTGATTGTAGCAGTGAAACCTAAAAAATAGGCTCATAACTCGCAACTAAAGAACTGGTCACAGATATCATTTTATTGGTACAAGTGACATTTTAATACTAGAAGCGACACCAACTAGACTTTTAAAATTCTTGTCAAATCACAAACGGCTCTTGTGAGACAATTTGCAACTGGTGTTCATTTTTTTTATTTGCAGTTTTTGAATTATCTAGCTTTTTGTTTAGCAGTTCTCCAGTTTGGCATTTCAGCTGCTTTATGGTTAGAAAGATAGGTAATAAAACATAACCATTAAATAGTAGCCTTACATAGCAACAATGTTTTTGGTTGCTAGAGGTCAGCCATTTGAAAGCTGAAAAAAGTAGGCAATTAATTCAAAAGCTTCAAAAAAAGATGTCCAATTGAAAAGCAGCTAGGAATAGACCAATTGTGTAATATACTAAAAGTTAACCCCTTTAACACATCATCTGCAACTGTGTCAAAATTTTAACTTTTTTGTTTATAAGTGGTAACACAAACATCATTTTGTAACATTATTGTCATTTCTCCTGCACTCCCTACGTTAAAAGAGATTAATTTGCTGTAAAAATGAATACAAAAATAAAGATTTATTCATGCAATCTATCCTCTTAGCCTACCACTTGACCCATTAACATGGAGTATATGTTGCTTTCATACATCATATGATTCATACATCATTCACTTTTCTAAAGGTTGCTAGAAGAGATTTCTTAAAGTCAGCAAAACAAAAGGTCAGATTATATCTAAACAGAAAACATGTTTGTGCTTGCGTGCATTTGTAAAGTAATTTCTTGCGTGTTTTGATCTCATAGATAACGAAGTTTAGGTTGTTACTGGCATTTACTTTTGATACATATTGTGCTTCCATAGCAATGCATGGTGCACTTCTTATTTCCATTTCCTACTTCTTTACTTTATTAGTATTATCCTTAACCCCATCCGCTCATCTTTCACACTATTTATAAATTTTAAACCACCTCTAACTTTTTCAGATCTCTCTTATTTTTTTAACATGAAAGCAAATGTCCATTTTGTAACATAAAAAAGTTTCAAAGGTCTTACCATGTAACTTTAAATGCATGGGATTTAGCATTAGTTGAAATTGAATTAAATATTAGTTTTTTAATTGTGGCTGACTGATTTTAATTCAAATATGATCATTGTTCCAACATGCTTTAAAAAGTGCATTTCACATTCAGATGACAATAAAATGCTGGTGAATTGATACTTCGATAATTTATTCCAAGGGGTTGAACTCATATGAAAGATAACTTTACAGAAATACAGCATTACAGGCCTAGATAGCATATAAACCAAAATATATAATGCACGAGACAGTTTAACAACAACACAGCGTTGATGATATTCCCACAAGGGTAAAAGGCAAATAACACGTATTCCTTCTTCTAAACTAAATGTACATATTCAAAATATATGTTGTTCTTAGCAAAGGAACACGTTTAGTATTTATGTTAATCTAAACACATATTTTGTAAAGCTGTATATAAAAACATTGGAGTAATAAAATTTTGCATTTGCTGTGGTGGGCTGAAATGTATCAAGAAACATATGTTCACACATTTCACATCTGTCATAACAAATGTCCTTGCATGAGCTTTAAAGTAAAAGTACAGCCTGGTGCTTTTACATTACCTATCAGATCCCCCAAGTTCTTCTATGAGGGGGCTGCCATATTTGTGCAGCAGAAAATTCTTCTAGTGTTAGAAATTCCAAACTGACAGGCTGAGAAGGGACAGTCAGGTTGGCAAAACAATCAGGTTTATACACTTCAAGTAACAATTACTTACAAAAGCAGCCCTATCAGCAAAAAACGTTCAACATGACCTATAGGTGACTTTTTACGTTTTTAATGTCAGTATCACTTTAAATGATGAACAATGAAGTAGGGAAAATGGAGCAGTGTCATAGCAGAATCTTGCAGTAATTTAAAAATGCATAAAGATAGTTGTGTGGAATCCCAGAAAACTACAGTATTCAAGGCCTTTAATGTGTTTCTGTATGCTTCTTAATTATACTTGATCAAGAGAGGATGACTTCAGATGCTGTACATCTGCCTATAGAAAACGGGTATTTTTCCAACCTTCTCCTCTCTATCCCTCTCACATAATCTACCCACTCTTGGCAGCAGGTTTTATATTGCACTTTAGTCTGGTTCTGGAATATCTGCCACATCTAATAACACAACATGTGTATTTTTCAGGGCTTCTCCTGCTATGTAAACCAAGGGTACTCCCATGCATTTTACCATTTTCATAACTTCTTTAGTACACTCCTCCAAATCAAACAGTCAGTAGATTATCTCTGCTTCATATCAATACATATAAATGTTCATATAATTGGGGTTTCTTGTAGAAACTACACATACAAAAAAAGCCCACATGTTTACTTAAATATAATAAATAATACAGTGGATGTAAACAATATTTTAAATCAGGTGGTGTAAATAGGATGTAAAGTTGAAAACTAAAAGCTCAGTCCCAGGTTCTCTATTAAAAAGGAAACCTATACATTCATTAAAAAATCCATCATGTTTAAAAAATCTTTATATGCCCGCTAACTGCACTACTTCGAGACCACCAGCACTGCTCCAAGTTCTAGATGGCAGGAAAGTGGCAAGCAGGTTTGTTTGGGACCATGTTTAGCTTTAGTGAGAAGGGAAGACATGGAACAACTCCATACACTTCTTCCCTGCCTTGAAAGCAGTGTTGCTTTTTCCACTGTAGTCCACTCAGTAAGCAGAACTAGTAGAGTAAAGAGAGAAATTGCAGGCAAGGTATTTCATTTTTTAATGTATATTGTAAATAGGTTACTTTTGTAAGACTGGGCTTTTCATTTTTGACTTTATATGCCCTTTTAAGGAGAACTAAACCCTGGGCATTTACCCTGCCCAGACTCTAAAAGGAGGTGTGATAAACCGCTGTGCATCCTCTCTTGTTGTCCACAGAGTACTATCATATACCATCTGTATCGTGAGTATACTTGACTTAACCCTGCATCATCATTTGTTTTTGACAATAAACTTGTACTATAGTTCAATTGAACTTATGTTACCACCCTAAATTTTCAGTATCTCAGTAGCAGCATTGATACTGACATATTTAAAACATCAAATCAAACCTTTAAATCAATATTGATGGACACATAGACAGATAGATAGATAGATAGATAGATACAAATATGTTTATGATTATTCGTTTTGCCACACTGTAAGATATGCAAATATATACAGTTTAGACCAATTCTAACATTTATTTAAAACTCTTTATAAAATATTTTACTTGCCATTTTTGAACGGACAAAGACGCACTCTTCTTGAGTCAGGAATCGCTGACCAGCCCTAAAGAAACAAAATCAATGATTTGTTCATGTTGAAGAATTTGTAGATCATTTTCATTTTTGCTCACTTGGAGAAATATATTTCTAGTATAAAATAAAGGCAGGATTTAGACCATAGCGAATGCAGTAAAACTTCAGGGGGAAACAAAAATTGCAAATATAGAAAATGTGCACAATATTTATTAGACATTGACGAAATGGAAATTTAAATTTTTATGTTTTGTTTTCTTTTTAAAGATCCAAGGGAAAGATTGTTTGTATAGATTATCCTTTTTTCCAATAAAGATTTTTATTACACTCCCTATTATATAAACACCGTGAAACAACATTCGAAAAAACTTTCCTTTTGCCTAAAGCCAAGTGACTTTCATTTAAATGTGTTTATCTTATTCTGTTGAGCCCACACATGCAGAAAAATAATCCCGGTTACTGTATGTAATTGAACCCAGGGAGAATTTAAAGGTGTTATTCGTTTACTGAAAGATTCATTATTACTGCTCATCTCATTGGGTTTCATTTAAATTTATATAATAAACATATCTTCTAAATGGAAAAGTTGTGGAGATGAAGGATGACACATGAAGTAAATCTGCACTCACATTTTCTTGTTTCCGTTAGCAATCCCAAAACATTTAGAAAAAGAAATCCGTATTTATAGGTTTGTTTTTTCTTAAATGGGCAGCTCTAGAGACACAGTATAATATTAAAGCAGTTTCTTGGCCAGTAAGAAGCATTTTGGTTCCTACATTTTAGCAATAACTATACTGGAGGTGGGAAGGTCTGCCACTGTCTTTGTATTGACTACATGTGAGTGTAATTGCAAGTGGCTGAATCCTATGACAAGCAAGTAATGAACTTCAGGCCAGATTTAGCAACATTCTGATTTTAGTGGTATTTGAGGTTTTTGAAATCATGAAAAACCTAATTTCCACTAAAACCACAAATTTCAAGTCATTTATTAAAAGATTCAAATTGAAAAAGCAGGAACGAATTAAAGTGCAGAATAAAAATGAAAAAGCAAAAAACTAAATTTTTTTGTTTTTGACAAATTTTTGTGCGCTTATAAATAAAAAAAACCAAAAACCCCTAAAACCACAAATTAAATAAAAATTGCGACAACTTTTAGATGGTGTAGTTTTGTCTTTTTTTCATGTTTTTTTTCACGTAATAAATCATGAATTTCTGTAACAGGTATGGGTCCTGCAATCGAGAATGCACAGGACTTGGGGTTTTCCGGATAAGGGGTCTTCCCATAATTTGGATCTCTATATCTTAAGTCTGCTTAAAAATAATTTAAACAGTAATTAAACCCAATATGATTGTTTTGACTTTGGACTAATTATATTATTATAGTTGGGATCAAGTACAAGGTACTGCCTTATTATTAAAGAGAAAAGGGAAATATTTTAAAAAATGTGAATTATTTGATTAAAATGGAGTCTATGTGAGATGACCTTTCTTTAATTTTGAACTTTATGGATAACAGGTCCTTTACCTGTATAATTTCACTATTCATGAAATAATAAGGGGGCTATTCATAAATAGCCCCCTTAATGTTACATTTCCTCCTTCATGAACATTAAATAGCTTTTAAATATTGACTGATAGCACTGTTTTGATGCAGTGTTAACACCACCAGAACAATGTTCTGTGATTATCCTAAGGGGCCTGTTTACTAAGGTTTGTATTTTTTTCCCATGATGCATTTTTTTTGCGCTAAAAACATTTTTTTATTTCAAAAACACAATTTTTTGCCATTTATAATGCCATCTAAAAGCTGTTGAGGTCATGTAGAAGTCAAAAGAATTGTCCATGGCAATATTTTTACTGTCCTTTTTTAGTAATTTTGGGGGGAGCTATTCACTGTATTTAAGTAATGTAAAATTCACGATTCAAGGTTTCCGCATTTTTTACACATCTCTGAGTCTGCGGGGGGTTTTGTTGCAGTTTTTAATAAATGCATGGACAGTAGTTCATTTTTTAAAAGTAAGTTTAGTCATGTTAAAAACTTCTAAAATTACACAAATTAACATTTTGATAAATAGGCCTCCATGTGTTAAGTTTGTGTTTTCCAGTACATACTTGTAGTAAGTTGGCCTTTAGGATATTTACTGATGATTATTACATTTACTACATTGTGGATTTGATGTTTGAGCACTAATGACCAGTGGAAATAATCAGTATTGACCAGAAAAACATGACAAGTCCCACTTGTTCTTTACCTCTCCCTTTCCGCATATAAATTTGTGTGGACATACACCTTTCATTTACTATTCAAGCACATGTAGGGACCCATATGGTTAAGCTCCCCTGTGGCTTTAATTCCCTACTTCTTTCTCATTTTACTGTTACTGGGCAAAGTCCCGTGTATCTAGTTTAAACTATACTTTACAACTTATTGGTTTATGTGGTTGTCCCCACACCTTGCAATCCAATATAGTGTCTAGCAAGGAGGTGTGACTTCCTCTTTGGCTGCCTTTGTATCTCAGGTGAAGCTCCACTGAGCCTGGGAGCAGGACTAGGCCCCAGTAAAGCCTTATTGCCCCAGTGTGTTACCATCCACTCTGGTGATGTCAAGGACAGGGACCCTGTGAATGAGGACTAGTAAGATAGTTACTCTTGTTGAGCACTCTCTAGGAGAGTGAGGTAGAGAGGGAAGGAAGCAAGGGCAGTTTTAAACCCCACCAAGGAAAGCAGCTGTAAGTACCCTTCCATCCGGCAATGCTGACTCAGCGTAGGGCCACGTAGTAGACACAGGAGACGGGCAAGATCAAACCCTGATCCCTAGTCACCTGGAGGACTCTCAAGCTAGGGGTTATCAACCTGAGGACTGATGTATCTATCCTGACTGCTTCCAAAGGGGTGCCAAGCTAACCGGGTGCATTTACCCTGCCCAGACTCTAAAAGGAGGTTGGATAAACCGCTGTGCATCCTCTCTTGTTGTCCACAGAGTACTATCATATACCATCTGTATTGTGAGTATACTTGACTTAACCCTGCATCATCATTTATTTTTGACAATAAACTTGTACTATAGTTCAACTGCAAGATCCTTCTGGCATCCATCTTTGCTAAATTGCACTACACACAGCTACGAGTTGTAGTTCTACTACACCCTTGCTCCACATGATCTCTTCCACCTAGCGAAGGCCCATCCTGTTTAATTGAGTCGCATGTAGCCCATGTGCTAATCCCAACACTAGCCTGGGTCTAAATATAGCCAAACAAAGTTAAAGTTAATTTACCTCAATACATAAGCAGGGTAAGATTTCAGGATAATGCAACGTCACTGATCTTATTGCATTGTCTGCTTTTATCTGAAAGAAAACAATGAACAAGCTTTTTAAGCTTGAATGGTAAAAAAATAAACAGATATTGTTTCAGTATTAAGATCTTCTTCATGTTAAATATATAGGTTAATGTAACTAAAAGAGTAAGTTTTGTATAAGGTCTAAGTGTCCATAATAACCAATGAGCAATAAAAAAATGTACCAGTCGTCTGCTTAAAAGCACACACCAGATTGGTTCCTATGGTTTACTGGGCCTAGTGCAAATGTTGCCACTTTTATTATTTTATAATCATAGTCAATACATAAAAATCTATACAGTGATTTTCTATGCATTAGCAAGATAATATCAATTTATGAAGTGACTCAAACTATTCACTGCAGTTTGTTTCATTGACTTATATGTTATGGTTTACTAATTATGTTGTTAATAGAATGTGTAGAAACTGTTCCACCCTATATGACACGTGATTGTAAAATTCCTACTGTTTTTAAACTACACTACCTGTAGTGTTGGTTATAAACAACATTTTTTAAAAACTCCACTACCACTTGTTATAGCTCCAACAAATACATTTAATCACTAAGCATAAGATCATTTACTAACCAATGCATGTGCTCCAATATCTTTGCAGATGAAACGCTTTAGGCAAAGGCGGACATTATAATCAAATCCTTCAGTTATATCCGAAACATGTATTGTTATGGATTTCTTCTCTTCATTCACCATGTAATCTAATTTACCAGCTAAAAAATGTTAAATACATATCAGAACATAATATCAGGGCAAGAAAACTTGAATCATGAATATTATAACACACAGCAAAACAGTAAGAAGATTAATATGCAGTTCTGCATTTTAATAAAAAATAAAAACATTAAATATGGTGTTATTTAAAAAAAAGAGCTTGAAAATGATTATGTGATCCCTTAAAAATAAAAAAAAATAACTGGAATGCAACTAAATGACATTATAACCTATATTTTCAATCAGTCTGCCAGTTATCAAATTATTTGTGAAAACTCAAAATAGAAAATAGCTTGGAACTTGAAAATATAATTCCCATTGCCTTCTACATGAACTCGACAGCTTTTTATTGCCAATTTTTACATACAACTTATCAAATTATTTTCCAAAGCAAACTTAAAATTAAATTGTGGTAAACTGTGGAAAAAACTGCTACATTTTAATTTAGATTTATGAGTTTTCTATTACAATTATCACAACATTGCTTCTTATAATGTACTCTATGTATATTTATTAAAAAGTACACCAAAATGTAAATTATACAACTCCAAAATATATACAGGTATGGTATCCCTTATCCGGAAACCCATTATCCAGAAAGCTGTGTACTTTCTCATTTTCAGTACTCATATTTTCAGTTTTAGTATGAGCAATAAATTTAGTTCTTATTACAAATAAGTCTTTGTTCAGAGTTACTGGATTTGATACTTAACCTGTGGTTTCAAGCATTCATATAGATCACAGAATTCCCAGATACATGGTTATATTCTCTGAAGCACATTAATTAATTTTCTACATGATATCATTTAAAAATAATACTGTTATACTACAGAAGACAAATATACATGACAGGCATCTGCATTTAATAAAGAAACAGTAATGTATCCCTTTAACTTACCTAAACATGACAATATGTTATTTTCTATGTCTTTATTGTCGCAATCTAGGAAAAATGTGTAATTAAAATGGAGGATTATTATCTCAGATAAATTGTTTAATAGTATATATATGCCCAGTATGATGAACACAATCATGAAATAAAATTAGCTAATGTAATAATGCAAAACAATTTAAAATTAAAGTGCATTTTGAATATGTAAAAAAAATATGGTCCAACTGGGCAGGATACGGGGAAAAAACTTGACCTCATGGGCCTCGCCGACCTAAACCCGCTTCCCTGGAACGCAGGGAACACTCCCCCATCTCCACTTCCCTGATCACAGAGATGGAGGAAGGAGGTAAAAGGGACATGATGCTGGGGAGGATGCAACAGGGAAGAGGGGCTTTTTGCAAGCAGTTATAGAAAAAGAGTAAAAGAGCAACTTGAAATGGGATGCTATGCTATGGTTCCTGTCTGTCATCACCAACCATCATGCAGGGGGAATGTATTCAGACTCAGACATGGCAGTACTAAAAAAAACCTTTTCAAAATAGTTATTTAAAAAAAAAAATTATGGTTAATGGCAAATAATATTTTTACCAGTATACTAGTATCCCATTACTGATGTTTTCCTGGTTTTTCTTCAAAGGGATGCTGTTTGTTTTAATAACTGTAAACACTTTGAATTTCATTTCAGAATTAAAAAAAAAAGTTATAGTTTTATCAAAACAAGTAAGATCACTCTAGATTTGTCAATTTGTCAAGTCCCTTTAATTACTTCCTAGTACACCGCTGGAGTAGGAAGGACTATAGGCCCCACAAGCGCATATGGTTCATTTCAAGATGATTACCAAATCATCATGATTACCAAAAATTACCACTGTATACCTCCTACAAAGCTACTAACTACTGCCATATATCCTGATGGAACACTGACATTACGTACATAAGCAAATGTACTTCTGTGGTCTTTTTCAAAGCTATTGTTCAAGACACATTACAAAGCTTTATGCATGAATTACACAATATTGACAATCTCTGAAGAGAAGAGATTATGTCATTACACAAACTTTAAGAATGTATGAAACATTATTATTGTTATACAATATATATCCTTCTTCCTTATATAAATATTGTGTATCACTTCTTTCTTAAGTCAGTAATGCCCAGGAGGACAGGGGTCCCAGGAGCTGCATGGTGTGCTCAGATGGACCATGTGCTCAGCTGTGCCCCTAAAACTACAGGACACCAGGAAACCTGGTTATTATCTGCACAGGTAATAAACAGAGAATAACATTCTTTGAATGCATGTACATTACATAAAATAATTCACATTGTAATCAATGATTCAAACTCTCTACAGTGGTGCCTGATTTAATAATAGAACATTACACCATGGTACATGCATTTTACATACTAATGAAAAAAGCCGTACAAAGGAAAATGGGATTTACTGGACTGTGACCAATATGAAATATAAATGTTTGACCAACCTGTGTTATCCATGGAATGGTAAAGTCAGATAAAATGAATAACTGCAATGAAATGCTAGAACAGTGAAGGGTCCCTTCCTTCCTGTTTAAATACATAGTTAGTTTAGGATTGATTTAAATAATAGCTATTTTGTAAAAGTTCTGAATTACAGAAAATGTTGTTTCTGTAGCACAGCAAAAATGTCTTTTTTAGAAGCAAGTCTAAAAAATTTCCTGGGACATGCAGTGCTGGGTCCCTAAAATAGTCCACGAATCCACTGTAGCAGGAGGAAACATTGCGCAACTTTGCTAAACAAAGCTACGTGTATGCCTTCCCACCAGTGATTTACTTTATTGCTGGTGGGAAGTTATTTTGGGTAGATTATTCGCCCGCGGTAGCAGAGATTTATCCACGGGCAACTTATCTCCCAGTGGGCCATCACCCTAAAATCTGGACAAAGAACACAGATAACCATTCCATTCTAAATAACGAGAGAAAGAAAGATAGGGATCTGCACTGCTTGTATGTTTTTTCCTTTAATGAGAAATGGTTGATTTACAGAAACGTTCTTAAAAGGGACTATAGGCTATCCACTTATTTTTCCTGTTTTAGATTGTAATGGGAGTGAGTGACTTTTTTTTAAATAAAAGTTCGTAAATACAAGTGTTATTCCTAAAATAGTAGACTCTACGGGCAAAGACTGATATTTTAACATCTGTCATGACTCAGCTTGCCTGTTTGAGCTTTAAAGCAAAGTTCCCATTTTGTATATGTTTATAAGATAATCACAGGCTTCATTCTAAGAATTTGCTTGTGTCTACAGAGTGGGTATGAATAAAAATCCCTTATCTGATCCTAAAGAAAACAGTTTTTTTCTTCTGTGTTGTGTATATGAATTTAAGCTTGAAATGTGCATTCAAGAAGATAAAGAAAAGTACTGTGCTTTTTTTAGTTCCTGATATTCTTTTTTTGTCTCTGCTTAACATGATTGAATCATAGACAAAAGGCAAATACAAAAGAGACCAATAGTATTCTATACAAAACTATTCAGCACCACACCTGTGATGGGCAACTGATAAAAAACTGACATGCTTACAGAAAATGAAACAAGTCAGTACTGCTGTTTGTTCTGATTTTAAATATGACTCCAAGTAACACTCTTTAATTGGTTTTGTCTGACATTTTTTTTGGAACTGCTTAGCTATATCAAATAGAAGAAATGTGCCAGTTAGAGTGTGCCAATCACAATCCTTTATTTTATGAATTCCTATAATAATAATAATAATAATAATAGGTAGTAAAGTAAAAGGGCACTGCTTTCAATATAATTGTGTCTGTTACTCACTTGCTTATATTGTAGGCTCCGTGTTAGCAAGGACCTCCTTTTTTGTGTCAGTCAATACCTGATATTTTATATTAATATATTTCCTACAGATTCTATAATTTCCAATTATGTTCTACCAGTTTATGAAAATCTACACCACTGCATATATAGTGTAAGTATAAAGTATTGAAAATATTATACATACTTAACTAACTCTTTGGGGCACATTTACTAATTCACGAACGTCCGAAAAGCGTCCAAATGCGTTTTTTTCGTAATGATCGGTATTTTTACTTTCCTTGGGCCAGGCTGGAGCTGCAGAGTGCCATTGAGTCCTATGGGAGGCTTCCAAAATCATGCAAAGTCTGAAAGGTTTGCCCGCCATTTACGAGCGCTGAATACGAAAAAGTCGCGACAATATACAAGCAAGTCGTAACGGCTATGAAAAAGTTGCAGCAAGTCGTAATGGCTATGAAAAAGTCGCGACAATTTACGAAAAACAGTTGCAAAATGTTCGTTTCCAATCCGATTTTTTCCCATTCCTGATTCGGATTCGTGGATTAGTAAATGTGCCCCTTTGTCTCCGGATGGATGGCCACAGGCTTGCTTATCATTTAATATTGTTCTCCCATTTTGTAGTAATCAATTTATACATACTGTA
This sequence comes from Xenopus tropicalis, assembly GCF_000004195.4. Lineage (NCBI taxonomy): Eukaryota > Metazoa > Chordata > Amphibia > Anura > Pipidae > Xenopus > Xenopus tropicalis. Next base: position 72,057,012 of record NC_030679.2, on the reverse strand, counting down.
TAAGTTAACCTAATGTAAAATGTAAATTATCTTGCTAATTGTCTGTACAGGGTAAAAGCACTTTAAACAGAACACACTAGGCACAGACAATATGGCACACTCTGCTTTATATTAACATTATTAACCACTGTTTAATTTATAAGTTAAGCTAGGGCTGTCCAACTGAATGCCAGATGTGGCCTTCCAAGAGGTATTTATGGCCCCTAGTCTGCTCGAAGGCTCAGCAGACTTCCTTGTATAATATCATCATTTTAATGAAATCCAGCCCTCGGACATGCTGTATGAGAAATGATTGACCCACTACATGTAATAAGTTGGACAGCACTGATTTAAGCAATTGAAACTAAACTAAATAATTTACTGGCACATTATAATGACAGTTTGCATGTATTTTAACTTTAAAGATATATGTTATGAGTCTTTCAGCTCTGCTGCATATTTTCAACCATATTTTGAAAGCTGAAATGATTTTCACTTCAGCATCTTACCTTCAACATTGTGATACTTTTCTAGCTCAACATAGCAATAATTTGGCAGTGTTTTCATGGTCACATATACTTGTTGAGCAATGCCCACTTCAAAGCAGTTAAACTGAACATCAACCTGAAAAAAAAAAAAATCTTATAAAAGAAATGAAAATTAATTAGTCCGTATGTGGTTGGTTAATCCATAAAACAATAAATAAACTCCAACTCTCCAGGCTGTAAGATAAGTCAAAATTATTCTATTGCATTTTATTATGCAAGCTGGTCCCTAAGCATAGGAACTGCAAGAAACTACAGTAATAGCTAGGTGCTACCCACGAGGATTTGCCAAAAACAATGCACTGCACCTTCTTAAGGACATTGTCAAAGATCTCCCCCAATATGCCCACCTTGGATGGCTGATATCATGCTAATGCAATCATTTGGTTCTAGGGCCAAAAAAATCGCATTGCAATGAAGGGAATAGGAAAAGTTGGAGTAAGGACTGCATCAATGAGCCGACGTGGTCCCCGATCCAACAAAAAAATCAAGCCTGTCCATGGACATCTTGCCAATTTTTGTCCAGATATCAGTAGGGGGGCCTGTCAGCGGGGCCCCATACAGATAAGCTACTGAGTTTATCTTAAGGACCACGATTGCCAGCTGAAATCTGCCTGTGTATGGCCACCTTAAGAATGTTTCCCAGGCCACTCTATCTTGATTAGACCACAAGAATGTAAAAAACTTGATTAGGTAAACATATAAGAAACGTTAAATACAAAACTAATTGCTGATTGGGGAAATGCACTAGTAAAATGTAGCACCTATGTTAATAAATAGGCCCTAGTGAGGCGCAACACTTTGCAGCCCACCACAGAACTGATCAATGCCTTTTAAAAAGATTAGTTCTCAGGTAAAACATTATAGAGGGTGTTTGAAATACTGTATTTATTCTTATATATAGAACACAAACATTTTTACATAGCACGTGTATATCACTCATATTACTCCCCAGTAGAGCTTACAATCTAAGGTACCAATCACATTCACTCACACTATGGTAAGTTTGATAAGTTTTATCAAAAGCCAGTTAAAATTCCTTTTTCATTTTGGAGTGTGGGAGGAAACAGAAGTACCCAGCAACAACACACACATGTATGGGGGGAACAAGGACATTTTACCTGGCCGAGTGCATAGCATTGGGAAAGGGGGATGCTCCTAGAAGGATAACTAAGGGGCATAAGTGCAAAACTCCCAGGGTCATGACCCCTTTTGTGTAATCTATACATAATTTATATTTATTTTTGTACTAGAATAGTTTTGTATGGAGCAAATTACCTGAAACAAATAATTTGTGTAAAAGTATATCTATTTTTATTATTGTTTAAAAGACCAGTAACATCAATGATTTTTTTTTTTTTCATTTACAGTTTGTCTGGTCACTCAGCACTTAAAAATTGAACTTATTCTTGGCAATAATTGTCCTATTTTGTATGAGAGAGGTTTCTTTTAGAGAGCTATGAATGACATTTCACCCCTGTTTATCTATTATGTATGAGAACTAAACCCATTGTATTCTACAGAGCTTATCTGTTATATGCTGTGTAAACATGAGCCTTTTTGCCCTGTTTTACTAGTGCATAGCACCATATATTATATTTAAAAGCATATAATAACCTTTCGTTTTATGATGTTATTGGTCGTTTATATCGTGCGTATAGGTATGCCAAGAAAAAGGCATACATTGGCCACAAGATGGCATAATAATGTTTGAGTCACTGAGGATGCAGTGCAATGCAGCTTAATGCAGTTCAGTATCAGTATTGGTACCATGAGAATGAGAAAGCTTGTACACGGTTATTCAGCAGAAGAACAAGACTCCTGAGAGTCCTGTTCTTTCAAACAATGCTCTATTAAACTATTACTTTCAAACAGTGTTCTATCAAACTATTAACACTCTATGGGGGATAATTACTAATCCACGAACGCTCAGAGCGTATTTTCAACGACTTTTTCGTATTTTGCGCAACTTTTTCGAACTGCGTCAAAATCGAATTGTTGCGCCGAGTACAAAAGTTTCGGATTCATTCAAGCTTCGTTACCGTGACTTTCCTTGGGCCAGGTTGGGGCTGCACAGTGCCATTGATTCCTATGGGAGGCTTCCAAAATCATGCACAGAAGGATCAAAGTCGGAAAGGTTTTCCTGCATTTTACAATCGTTCGGTATGAAAATTTTGTGACTTTCAGATCGCCAATACGATATTATCGTGACTAATACGATTTTTTCGTAAGCATATTTGTTATATTTGCAATCTTAAGAAATTATCGTATCCAATCCAAATTTATCCCATTCGGGATTCAAACTCGTGTTTTCATGAATGTGCCCCTATAAGTAGCTTTAAGGCCGAGTAAATATATGTGTAAATTCGAGTAAATATAAGTATGTACTTTAGTCTTTAGTTCCCATTTATGAATACAGTTTAATGTGAAAGTGCAACATTTGTTCACAAATCACCATGGTTTTTAGCCAGTTTTTTGCCAGAATCCTAGCATAACTGATGGAGTACACAACTTCCATGCAATGTGCCTAATATGGGTGTTTAAAACACCCAATAAATTGTTTTGGCAGAGTTAAAGTATAGTGATCCAAATTACAGAAAAAAAATGTTTATCTGGAAAACCCCAGGTCCCTCAGGTTTGTGTTTATCTTACTGGAATAACTTGTTTTAGAAACACATAAAAGACAGTATATTATTGTAAAATATACCCACTACAATAGTACTTTTCTTTGAACTGGGGATAGTTGCATATAAAAATAGGTACAAAGTGATGTATTGTGTACTCATTCTGCTCGGATTCTTTCCAAACAGAATCAGGGTAAATGTGTACCTAGTCTCAAATTACTTACTACCTTTGCCTGTCCAAGTTTCTGGCATGACTGGGTAATAAATTTCCCGTACATAATGAACAAAACCATAATATTCCTCATGTAATTCATCATCCCTGTGACATAAATGTTAAATACACAATAACCGACATGAAGGAACTTGGAAAGAAAAAATGACACAATAAATATCCAATTAAGCATAATCATCTGCATTAAAGTACAAGTGTAGCACTGTTAAAATCAGAGTACAAATGCAGAGAGCTCTGTGCCATGTTTGCTTTTCATCCTGTGGCCCAGGGAGAAAACTTACCTTGTGGCCATCAAGTTTCTTTGATTTGTGTCCTGAAAATCTTACACTTTCACACTGAGTCTGAGATGAGCTTATTGTCATGACACAAATTTCTATCCCTCGAACATTTTCTGTAACAAAATTGAATTTTTTATTAGAAAACCCATGATAGATTGATCATGAAAACAGTCAAGCATAAACATACCGGCAATAAAAAAAAATCAGCCTGGTACACTGGGTGGCATCGATGGTTATAATATAGCATAAAGTTTGTATGGAACTGAAACACTGAGGGGCTGATTTACTAAGACACGATTTCGAATCCGAATTGGAAAAATTCTGATTGGAAACGAACATTTTGCGACTTTTTCGTATTTTTTGCGATTTTTTTCATTGTCTTTACGATTTTTGCGTAAAAACGCGAGTTTTTCGGCGTCTTTACGATTTTTGCGTAAAAACGCGAGTTTTTCGGCGTCTTTACGAAAGTTGCGCAAAGTCGCGATTTTTTCGTAGCGTTAACACTTGCGCGCAAAGTCGCGCCTTTTTCGTAGCGTTAAAACTTAAAAGGCGCGACGTTTCGCGCAAGTTTTAACGCTACGAAAAATCGCGTCTTTGCGCAACTTTCGTAAAGACGCCGAAAAACTCGCGTTTTTACGCAAAAATCGTAAAGATGCCGAAAAACTCGCGTTTTTACGCAAAAATCGTAAAGACGCCAAAAAAATCGCAAAAAATACGAAAAAGTCGCAAAATTACCGATCATTAAGAAAAAAACGCAATCGGACGCATTCGGCCCGTTCGTGGGTTAGTAAATGTGCCCCATAGAATTGCTGTCACTAAACTGCTATATGTCTAGAGGAGGGTTGTCCATCTGGATACCTATGGGCCAGATGTGGCCCTCCACGGATTTATATGTTCCCAACTCTAAAAATGGCTCAGCAAAATTTTTGTATGACATCAATTATTATATTCCTTTCCTTAAAACTTATGGAATGAAAAATAATAGGCCCACTATGTTTAAAAAGGTTAACAGCACTAAATCTACAGAATAAAACTGAGGCTGGAATGATCACTGGTCTTTCACCACTTTAGTATGCAACAACCACCAAATAAAATCCTTTAGGATATTAGGGCAATTTTCACCTCAAAACACTCCTGTCTGTATGTAAAGACAATAATCACCCATGTGTAACATGTTGCAGGTGATTTTCAAAATTTCTGTAACATGACTGACTACTTTTCCCAATAAAATCCAAAGCATGATCCTGGTTTGAAAGCTTTCCCAATGTATGTGTATTCTTTAACTTATGCTGTAAGGACAAGGGCACACTTGGGGCCTATTTACTATGCTGTGTAAAATAAAATTCACAGAAATAATGGACAAAAACATTACACCATTTTTATGCGGTGAAGCTTGCCGATGTGTTGAGATATTTATAGGCGTTTTTACACAGCATAATAAATAGGCCCCACAGTGTATTTCCTACTTCTCTCCGCCTGTGTTTTGGAGGTCGGCGGACAGAACTGGATGCACTCCAATATGCTTCTGTTTTTGGCTGCACTACCAGGCACAGCATCGGCCTGAGTGCAGCTACATGGAGCCCAGTGCTGTGCCTGTTTGTGTAGCTAAACATGGAAGTGTATTGGAGTGCACCCACTTTTTTCTGACTGCCTCCAAATGCAGGCAGAGGGAAGCAGGGCATGTGCCCTTGCCCTGAGACTTGAAATTATATTTTTGTTGTGGTTGCTTTTTTATACTTAACTGTTTAGTTAGCAGCAATCATACCTCCCCCAAAGGCTATAGACACATATCTGTACTCCTTAACAAAATGGTAATGCTTTACCATTAATCCTTTACAAAGAACATTTGTTCCCTGTTAATAAACAAGACAGGTTTATTTATGATTTCTACCTGAATGTTTATGGATCTGGTATTGCATGCTAAATGGCTTCTACATCCTGAAATATTCCTATATAACTGTACAAGAATACAGTTGTGCTTGGTACATGGGAAACACTTGTTGGCATGGTGTGATGTTATCTATCTGTACCGGCTATGAGAAAAAAATAAAAAATTTCCCCAATTGTGCCTCTTTACTGCCATGTTTGACTGATCCTTTACTTCTAGGCCATGTCTCTTCTTCTGACATAATAAATGGCTTATGGTAAATGAATAGGGTGTGACCACAAAGCCTGTCAAAAATGGCAGTATTATCATGGTTAAATACTGTAAGGTGAACCAGTAATCCCTTCATAGAAACTATAGGAGAAAATGCAATAGAATAATAAATAGACATTTACAGTAGTTTTAATATCATTAGACAAAGCTTTGCTTCACTGCTCTCAAGTCCTACACCCTCAGAAGCCATGTTCCAATACCTTGCACTGATCTAAGGCGATTAAAACGGAATGTCTGCAAATTTAGATGTACAGATCCAAATTATTATGCTGTATTTGTGCTATTAAACAAGTGGTTCTGGATGCATAGTTGGCCATGTGGACATTAAGGAGAGATTTGCATGTCTCCGTCAATAATTCCTTAAGTGAGGGTTAAAGTCCTTCATTTTTGTTTTAAATCAATGCTGTAGGCTTTACACTGCACGTCTTGCATTGTGACTAAATATATTACTTGATATAGTATGCACTCTGATATTGGCTATCACTATCTGGAGTCTACAGCTCTGCACCTGCTTAGTATGGCCCACTGTAGGTGACCTTGTTAAAATGACTGGACACATAATTACAAACATAATTACAAACATAATGCTAAAATCAGTCATGTATTAACTATCCATGTACTAAAACAATGTTGTGTCTCTTGTTATATATATATTATATGTGTTCCATTAATATACTCAGAGAACTTTAGAGCTTATATAAAAGTCAAAGAGAATACTGATAAATATAAAGGCCTGTCCAATACAGTGGGTTCTAGAGATCATCAGATACTTTAAACATGAATCTCTTAAGTCCCTTGAGTTTTATATTAAAGTTATCCTATAAATCCTATTTGTTTAGCTGAAACATATCATCACCAGTTTTAGTTATCCTGATACACAACAAGACTTTTAACTCAAATTTGTAAACAATTTATTGTACAAAAATACAATTACGTATGCCTATACTGATAAAGCATGCACTGATGCAGATCAGTGAAACTTTACCATGTACAATAATAAAACACTGTGGAAGCACACATAAAATCAGACTGTAATAAGTAGACTAATGCACTGCATGTCATGATCCGCCATTAATTAACAAAAATTGTGTGCAACCTTGTTCATACAATTGGCCTTAATGGTTTTTTTACTTTATAGTAATTCCTTTGAAAAATAAAAAAAGTTTATATTAATCATTATAACGATAATTATATCGTTATCATTATAACGATATCTGTGGTAATAAGTCAAATCAACTAGTTTTGCTATGTTTTTCTTGAAGAGGTTTCGCCAGTCATCAACTGGCTTTCTCAATTTAGAAGGACTTGTACAAAGATTTTCCAGGAATAAATACCCTGGAATGTTGGTTTACTCAAAAGACCCAATGCCAAAGCATAAGAAGAGTAACACTGTGTATGCAGTGCAGTGAGGAGTGCTCTGACTTATATGTGGGAGAAACCAAACAACAGTTACACCAGCGTATGGTGCAGAAAAGAAGAAGAGCCAGCTCCTCTGGTCAGGACTCAGCCATGTACCTACATTGAAAGAAAAAAAGGACATCTATTGTCTACCACGTACAATGCTGTTTTGGCACATCTCCCTGGAAGGTTTAAAAACACCTCAAATTTCCAACCATGCTAATACAATTATCATCTCGCCTTCATGAGATCCCCGATCCCATGCTGGTTATGATAAACAGATTATGCTGGTTGGAGCAACATTCTAGGGTACAAGTCATTCTGAACTGAGAAAGTCAGTCGGATGACTGGCGAAACATCTTCAAGAACAACACATCAAGTCTAGTTGATTTGACTTATTACCACAGATATACCATGGCCTGGATGAATGAGAATCTTCACAAATGTTATAACTATGACTTTGATTTAGAGTTCTTTAAATTAAGCTTTAACAAAATACATTCAAATCACAACATCCTGAAAGGGTGATTCAATACTTCCTTAATGAACAAGTCAAAAGGGTCGAGAAGACCGCCTCATACGTATGCAAATAAGTCAAAAGGGATTCTGGGAACAAATTTAAGGCTCTTAGACAAATCCCATTTACATGGGTTTATCCTATAGGCTAAAGCTCACCCACTGGGTTTCAAAGCAGCAGCCAGGATAATAGCTAATCAGATTCCCAACTACAGACCGGTTTCACCCTTCTTGGGGCTCATCAGTGTAGTGCAGGATTTTCTGATCAGCTTAGGTAGAGCCAGGAGTGGGGATTCACAAACAAGTCAAAAGGGTTGAGGTGACCACCTCATACATATGCAAATGAGTCAAAAGGGATTCTGGGAACAAATTCCTTAAGGCTCTTAGAAAAATCCCATTTACATGGGGTTATCCTATAGGCTAAAACTCACCACTCCTGGCTCTACCTAAGCTGATCAGAAAACCCTGCACTACACTGATGAGCCCCAAGAAGGGCGAAACCGGTCTGTAGTTGGGAATCTGATCAGCTATTATCCTGGCTGCTGCTTTAAAACCCAGTGGGCGAGCTTTAACCTATAGGATAAACCCATGTAAATGGGATTTTTCTAATAGCCTTAAGGAACTTGTTCCCAGAATCCCTTAATACTTCCTTAACATCCTACATACAAAAATGTCAACATGGCTCAGCTACAAATGCATTATATCCCAGATGCAACCAACTTTCATACACTTAAAAAAAAAAACATATTTTTTGACAACACTAAGCAACTCAGCACCTTTAGGCATCTTTAAGCATACCATTCAGGATGACAGTCCCATTAACATTTATATAAAGTGAACACCATTTATTCCCACTGCACTTCATAACTGTTGAAACTTTCATATTCTGCAGCACATCTGAGGGTAAAGAACGTGGTGGTGTCCGACAAAAGAAGCTTTGCTTGGCAACTGGAAAAAAAAAAAAATATATATATATATTGACATATACGGACATATATTGAACATATATGTCAGTGATAGATATATGGCCATATTTAGCAAAAAGTGGTTTGGTAAATAATTAACTGCATTCACTGCATGTTTAATAGAGGTTTTTGCTGTTTTCAGTATCAGGCAAGTGCCTCATGATAAAATTAACATTTACAAGGTACTAAAAGTTCATCCAAAAGTACAGTAACAAAATAAAATTTTCACTACGCCTTCTTCATGTTACAGCAATATAAATACAAAATGAATGTGACAACATTTTTTGGTACAAAATTAAATTAGCATGTTTACATTTCTCTCTGCCTACAAATACTTAATGATCCTATACAGTAATGGACACAGATGATATTCATAGGTTTACGAGAAAAATGTATTTAACTAATGCTAATAAATTAAAAGAATATGATGCACATTTTTATTGTCTATAATGCAATGTCCTATCTAGATCCCTATAAAAAGATTTACTCTGCATGACGCAACTATATGCAAACGCAGAGAAGAAAAGATGAGGAACTTGATTGCATATGCAAACTTGAACAACTAGACTGAAATACCAGAATGTTTATTTTATTTTTAGAACAGGGAAAGTTTCCTTGATCAAGTAGTAAGTATGCTGTTTGTATAGCATTGTCTGTGTTGTTTCAACTTGGGAAAAGGTTACAAAATCAATACTTACTTGTTGCTTTTTTACAGTTTATACCCTAAAAAAGAAAAATAGAAATATTAATAAGCAAAATACAAAGCATTCAAAGATATAGGAAAGGCAGGCACTCCGGAAATCCAAAAATAGTAAAGTAGAAGCTCAAAACTGAAGTAAAATCAAAAAATACTTTATTTTAGTTATACACATACATGCTATAAAGAAGCCTTTATAGCATGTATGTGTATAACTAAAATAAAGTATTTTTTGATTTTACTTAAATTTTAAGCTTCTACTTTACTATTTTTGAATTTTTGGATTTCCGGATATCCGGAGTGCCTGCCTTTCCTATTGAATGTCTTCCTATGTAGCTCCCCTATGCTGAGGGTCTGGGGCATGAGCACCCGGACCATACCTAAAATCGGGTAAGCCTGATCTTCACTATCATATCTTAGATTTATTTGTTTATATTCAAATATATAGTATTAGTTTACTGAATGGTGCATAATTATAGCAAGGAAAAGACTAAGGCATATCTGAAACATATTTGCAAGGAAAAACACATAGCTTGTATAATATCTGACACACAAGTCATTCTTGTTGCATGCGTCAAAATGTTTTGCGCCATTTCACGAATTTCAAAGCGTCACTAGTAGTCACAATATTCCAGTGACACTGACAAGTACCCTGATGAAACACATGGTTTTGTCAGCCTAATTAATCTGAATTATGTGTGCAAGATCGAAATTACTTTAGCTTTGTCCTAAAAGTGTTGGTCACTAATAATGTTGCTATTTAAGGAAAAGTGAACTAAATCGATACAAAAAATCTTTAAAATAAGATAATTGCAAATTCTTTTTTACTTATTACTATTTACTTTTAATGCCTGAAAGACTTGGGTATTTATTCAGCTGGTGACTAATGTAGCTCCATACAAACATTAAATCATCAGTATTGTACAGAACTTAGGGGAGCATTCAAAGTATGAGTTCGAATCCCGAAATGGGAAAAATTCGGATTAGATCCGATAATTTCTGATGGTCGCAAATATCACGAAAATGCTTACGCAAAAATCGTAATAGTCACGATAATATTGTATTGGCGATCCGAAAGTCATTAAATTTTCGTATCGAACAGTCATAAACGGTGGGAAAACCTTTCTGACTTTGATCCTTCTGTGCATGATTTTGGAAGCCTCCCATAGGACTCAAAGGCACAATGCAGCTCCAACCTGGCCCAAGGAAAGTCACGATACCGAAGCTTGAATGAATCCGAAAGTTTTGTACTCGGCACGGCAATACGATTTTGTTGCGTAATTTTTGATGCACAGTATGAAAAAGTTGCACAAATTAGCGAAAAAATTGGCGGAAATACGCAAGGTATGAAAAAGTTGGATTCGGACCGATCATACTTATAGGGGCACATTTACTAATCCACGAACGTCCGAAAAGCGTCCGAATGCGTTTTTTTCGTAATGATCGGTATTTTGCAATTTTTTTCGGAAATTGTCGCGACTTTTTCGTAGCCGTTACGACTTTTTCACAAATTGTCGCGACTTTTTTAATAGCCGTTACGACTTTTCCGCAAATTGTCGCGACTTTTTCGTAGCGTTACAACTTGCGCAAATTGTTGCGACTTTTTCATAGCCATCGCGCCGAGTACGAAAGTTTCGGATTCATTCAAGCTTCAGTATCATGACTTACCTTGGGCCACGTTGGAGCTGCAGAGTGCCATTGAGTCCTATGGGAAGCTTCCAAAATCATGCAAAATCTGAAAGGTTTGCCCGCCGTTTACGAGCACTCAATACGAAAAAGTCGCGACAATATACGAGCAAATCGTAACGGCTACGAAAAAGTCGCGACAATTCGCGCAAGTCGTGCCGGTTACGAAAAAGTTGCGACAATTTACGAAAAAGTCGTAACGGCGACGAAAAAATCGAAAAAAATACGAAAAAGTCGCAAAATGTTAGTTTCCAATCCGAATTTTTCCCATTCAGATTATTGGATTAGTAAATCAGCCCCATAGTGTAAGTAAAGTTTATTTTGCTCAACTAACATGATAGAAAAGGATTAGAAATAATTTCTTAGGGTGACAGGTCCCCTTTTAATTATTTAGCTTTTGCTTTATGGTTGCTTGGGTCCAATTTAACCTAGGGGGACAGGAATATGAAAAGGAATACTATGGAATGCATACAGAATACTATTTGGTGGAAACAAATAAATAAAACAAAGACAAATCCAATTCCTGTACTAAGGCATATCTGAAACATATTTGCAAGGAAAAACACATAGCTTGTATAATATCTGACACAAGTCATTCTTGTTGCATGCGTCAAAATGTTTTTCGCCATTTCACGAATTTCAAAGCGTCACTAGTAGTCACAATATTCCAGTGACACTGACAAGTACCCTGATGAAACACATGGTTTTGTCAGCCTAATTAATCTGAATTATGTGTGCAAGATCGAAATTACTTTAGCTTTGTCCTAAAAGTGTTGGTCCCTAATAATGTTGCTATTTAAGGAAAAGTGAACTAAATTGATACAAAAAATCTTTAAAATAAGATAATTGCAAATTCTTATTTACTTATTACTATTCCAAATCCTTATTACTATTTACAAATCCAATTCCTGTACAGGAGTTTATCCATTACAGTTCAAGACAATCACAGGATTTTTCAGGATTCGTTGAGGTCTGGCATGGTGCCGAGAGACTGACAAATTGCTAATGTGGTGCCGTTATTTAAAAAGGGATCCTGTTCTCAGCCTGAAAACTATAGGCCTGTTAGTCTGACATCAGAAGTAGGAAAGATTTTGAAAGTGGTAATAAGGGATAGGGTACTTGAATACACTGCAAATCACAATACTATAAGTTTGTGCCAGCATGGTTTTATTCTTAACAGATCTTGCCAGACTAATTTAGTTGCCTTTTATGAGGAGGTGAGCAGGAACCTTGATGCTGAAATGGCAGTTGATGTCATCTACTTGCACTTTGCTAAAGCATTTGATACAGTACCTCACAGAAGGTTAATGATCAAAGTGAGGAATACTGGCCTAGAGCATAATATTTGTAATTGGATAGAGAACTGGCTGAAGGATAGATTGCAAAGAGTGGTGGTAAATGGAACATTTTCTAATTGGACCAGTGTGGTTAGTGGAGTACCGCAGGGGTCAGTCCTTGGTCCTTTGCTTAACTTTAACCTTTAACTTGTTTATTAATGACCTGAAGGTGGGCATAGGAAGTATTGTTTCAATTTTTGCTGACGACACTAAATTGTGCAAAACTATAAGTTCCATGCAGGATGCTGCCGCTTTGCAGAGCAATTTGACCACATTGGAAAACTGGGCAACAAAATGGAAAATGAGGTTCACTGTGGACAAGTGCAAAGTTATGCACTTTGGTGGAAATATTATAAATGCAAGCTATCTACTAAATGGTAGTGTGTTGAGGGTATCCTTAATGGAGAAGGATCTTGGGGTTTTTATAGATAACAAGTTGTCTAATTCCTGGCAATGTCATTAGGTGGCTACTTAAGCAAATAAAGTGCAGTCTTGAAAAAAAAGGGCATTGACTCAAGGGATAAAAACATAATTTTGCCTCTTTATAGGTCCCAGGAAGGCCTCACCTTGAGTATGCAGTGCAGTTTTGGGCTCCAGTCCTTAAGGATATTAATGAGCTGGAGAGAGTGCAGAGACGTGCAACTAAACTGGTAAAGGGGATGGAAGATTTAAACTATAAGGTTAGACTGTTAAGGTTGGGGTTGTTTTCTCTGGAAATGAGGCGCTTGCAAGGGGACATGATTACTCTGTACAAGTACATTAGAGGGGATTATAGGCAGATGGGGGATGTTCCTTTTTCCCATAAAAACAATCAACACACCTGAGGCCACCCCTTAAGATTAGAGGAACAGAGCTTCCATTTGAAGAAGCATAAGTGGTTTTTCACGGTGAGGGCAGTGAAGTTGTGGAATGTCCTTCCTAGAGATGTGGTAATGGCAGATTCTGTTAATGCCTTTAAGAGGGGCCTGGATGAGTTCTTGAACAAGCAGAATATCCAAGGCTACTGTGATACTAATATCTACGGTTAGTACTAATTTTTGTATATATAGTTTATGTATGTGATTGTATAGATTAGTAAGTATAGGTTGTCTGTGCTGGGTTTACTTGGAAGGGTTTAACTTGATGGACACTTTTTTCAACCCTATGTAGCTATGTAACATAGCACCCTGTAGCATCCAGATTAGGGTACTGATTCTAGTTCTAGACCTTTTTTTTCTGTCCTGTCAAAAAGACAACATTTTGAGGGAACCTTATGGCCCCAATAAATGTTTTCTTGTATCAGGGACTCAATGGCAAATAGAAACAGCTCAACAAATCCAAGTTGAATTTGTATCTATTTTAGCTGTGTTTCCAGGGGCAAAGTGAGCCACACAAATTCAAAGTTCTTCTAGCTGAAGAGTATATTCTATTGAAAGAAGAAAATAATTATCATTGCTTTCATTTACAATGTAATTGCAATATATAAATTCAGGGAGAGAAATCCACAACTTTCACTGTAAAAAAAACTATTCTAAATATTTATGTAAAAACTTCACTTTCTTCTAATTGTAATTAATACCCTTGTGTCTGCTGGAAGGACCTACTGGTAAATAAAGCATTAGAGAGATTATTATACGGTCCCCTTATATATTTATACATAGTTATCATATCCCCCGTTAATCGCCTCTTCTCCAGCATAAACAGAGCCAATTTGGCCTTTCTTCATATCCGAGACCATCCATGCCCTTTAAAAGCTTGGTTGTCCTTCTTTGGACCCTGCATTGGAGACCAAAACTGCACTGCTTATTCTATATAGGGCCTTACCAGCACTCAGTAAAGTGGAAAAATGACCCCGTCCTCCCACAAATCTAGCTAACACATGTCATAGTTTATACTTAATAATAAAATAAAATTTAGATGCACACAATTTTATTTAATTTATTTAAATGAACATTAATGTTAAACAAAAGCAAACTGGTTTAGGAAAACCTTAAGGTACAGATTTCTTTTTTCAAGACTGCACCATAAATGACTGTCAAAGCAACTACTTCCTAATTCTGAAAAACTGATTTATTTAAAGGCAGAAATTACCGTTTTAAAAGCAGGAAGTATTAATCATGGTACTGTATCTAGCCAGTTTGCTAAAAGGAGTGGAGAATAGGGAAGCTTTAGATGAGGAAACAAAGGAAACACTCTTGATAGCTTATCTACTATGTATTACGCAAGTTTTAAAACAATAGTAAGAGTGACATGAAGTTCTCTACATGCAATATTTAATTCTGCACTCCTGTTTTAAAGGAGAAGGAAAGGTAAAAACTAAGTAATCTTTATCAGAAAGGTCTATGTAAATACAGCCACAAGCACTTAAAGTAATGCTGCACTGAGTCCTCTATCAAAAGAAACACAGAATATTTTGTCTCTTTTTTTGTAAACATGATGTTCCAGTGTCTGACGTCCTCTCTCAGAAAACAGTCTTAATTCCCGGGGCCAGAGTCTGCGCAGTTATCTCCTCTCTCCCCTCTCCTGCTCGCCCCTCCCACCAGAATGCTAAGAACTCCCTCCTCTCCCTTAGGACTGTGTGATCTCAGCTATAACGGCTAGACTGCAGGAAGGAAGCTACCTAAAATGGCAGCTGCTATCTTAAGTAAAAGGAAAAAGCTTCTAAAGCTGTTTACTCAGGTATGTTAATGGTTTCTGCAGAATAAATATAGTGTTCTAGGTGACACTAATGTGGCAAATATATTGGCAGTAAAATGCCAAAATGACTTTCCTTCCCCTTTAAGCTTCAGCAGTTAGTCTTATGTAGTTATTTGTGTATAACGCATTTACCAGTTTTTAAGGCTGAAATTTTATTAAATATGTGATATTTAATTATCACATATTTAATAAAAAAAATTTATGAAATATCACATATTTAATAAAATTATTTTATTTCATAAAATTTTATGTTTTATGGTCTAGCAATTAGTTGTGTGTAGTTATTTGTAGTATAAAGCATTTACCAGTTTTTAAAGGAGTATTTTTATTAAATGTCAGATAAAGCCTCAATTAAACATGTTGGGGGCAATGTTATAAAAGGCACTAAGTTTGCCCAGGTGCAGTAACCCATAGCTACCAATCAGCAGGTAGTATTTACTGGTCACCTGTTTAAAAGCAAACATCTTAATTGGTTGCTATTGGTTACAGCACCTGGGCAAACTTATTGTTTTCTATTACATACATGTACAGGTATGGGATCCCTTATCCGGAAACCCATTATCCAGAAAGCTCCAATTACGGAAAGCCCATCTCCCATATACTCCATTTTAATCAAATAATCAAGAATGTTAAAACTGATTTCCTTTTTCTCTGTAATAATAAACCAGTACCTTGTAATTGATCCCAACTAAGATATAAATAATCCTTATTGGATGCAAAACAATCACTAAAACAAAAACTATTGGGTTTAATTAATGTTTTATTGATTTTTTAGTAGACTTAAGGTATGGAGATCCAAATTACTGAAAGACCCCTTATCCGGAATACCCTTGGTCCCGAGCATTCTGGATAATGGGTCCCATACCTGTATATGTATGTCTTTAAAGGGCCAGTAACTTAGAGTTGGCTAACTGTGCTGGGCACCTATGATGTAGTCACTGTAAGACCTGTACAGTTTAAAGGAGAAGAAAAGGCAAAGTCACTTGGGGTGCCAAAATGTTAGGCACCCCCAAGTGACTTTAATCGCTTACCTTGTACCCCGGGCTGGTGCCCCTGTTCTGAGAAAACAGCACCAGCCCGGGGTTCCTGGAGCGCAGTGCTTCCTCCTTCCTGCTTCCCTTTCCGAAAATGCCAGCGGTCGGCGCAAGCGCAGTAGAGTGAAAAGCCGACTTCTCTGTTAAAGTTCGGCTTTTCACTCTACTGCGCATGCGCGCGCAGGGAACCAGGAAGAAGGAAGCGCTCACTACAGGTACCCCGGCTGGTGCTGTTCTCTCCAAGCAGGGGCACCAGCCCGGGGTACAAGGTAGGCAATTAAAGTCACTTGGGGTGCCTAACATTTTGGCACCCCCAAGTGACTTTGCCTTTCTTTCTCCTTTAAATCAAATATAAGTGCCAGTATTTAAGAAAAAGGAAACTAACACTTAACAAGTGATTTATTTGTCAGAATGCTTCAATTGTGGCAAACAATATGTAGAATATATTTGTTGACGGGTAAGAGAACATAAATGCTATCCAACAAAAAGAAGAAAAATATTCTGTTGGCAGACATTTTGTTCTATGTTCTAACAAGGCTTAACAGATTTAGGGGTTAAAAGCACTGTTTAACTCACTGCTCCTTTAAAGAGATACTGACACCAGAAATTAAACCTTTTTTACATTTATCATAATATTGTCTTTGCATGACCTTCATTTTTGCCATAAAAGTATTTGCCCAATGCTTTTATATTACATGTCTGATCCCCTATGTTCCCCTATAAGGGGGCTGCCATATTTTTTAAGCAGGAGGCCATTAGCATTATAAACTATAACTGACAGGCTGAGAAGGGACAGTCAGGTTTGCAAAACAGTCAGGTTTAGGCACTTTAAGTAAAAATAATTTACAAAAGCAAATTTCTCAGCGAAAATCAATCAACATGACCTATAGGCAACTTTTTATGTACATTCATATTTTGAGGAGTCATTTTTTAGTGTCAGTATCACTTTAAGAACAGATGACATTCTACATCCCCTTAACTTATCGGAGGCTTATTTAATTCATACTTTATTCCAGAGGGTCCTAACATATGCTATGACATTACGGGGCTGATTTATCAAAGTCCGAATTTCGGATGTTTCTAAGTACAATTGGCAAAAATTCATATTAATAACCATAATTTCTGATGTGCATAATTTGCACAAAAATTTGTATCGTGGCTGTACGAAAATATTGTGGTTACGATCCGAAAGTTACGAAATGTTCGTATCCCAACGACTGTAAACGGCACAAAACCCTTTCTGACTTTGAAACTTCAATGCATGATTTTGGAAGCTTTCCATAGGACTCAATAGCACTCTGCAGGGCCGATTCACTAAAGGTCGATATCGCTCATCCCATAGTTTTTTTCGTTAAAAAGCATGTGATAATTAAGAACCGATTCATCAAAGTCATTTTGCATGCGTTAATCCGCATATCGCATTTTTTAACTTTTATTAGAGAGTGCTGTTTGTTACCCTTTAAATAGCAAATTGTCTATGTTTTGATATGTCTATGATTGAGGGTGATATAGGCCTACTGTCTGATGTTTTTAATATACTGTATATCAATAAATGAACTTTTTTAATTACTCCAGTGTTGCTCCTTTGAACTCCAAATATTTTTCAGATGAGGATTGCACCTGGCCGCAATGATTTTTTTCCAGCAGGACTTCACTAGTATGAAACGTGTGGCTAATTAATGCAGATTACAAGTAGTGAATTTGGAACAGCTTTCTCCTCTTGTGTTATGTTTTAAATAAGGGCTAAACTCCACAAGCACTTTTAATCAGATTTTGTGGGTCAGATTTAATCTGATCCACTATGCAACATCACGCAACAGCACAAGATTTTGTAGGATCCTACAAAATCTGATCTCCGTAGGCTGTAATGTAAGGTCAGATTGTGGGTTTTGTTCATGCATCTACATCCAACAGGTAATGTATTTCAATGTGAAAAAGTTGGTTTGACTGAATCGGGCTTCATTGTGTCGGCAGTATCATAGCCAAACCGAGGCGTGATTATTGCTAATTGTGATGAAGCTGAAGCTTGATGAAAGCGGAGGGGCTGTGTTCCCATTAGGGAAGAGCTGCTGACTTATTTTTTGTCGGGGGCTTTGCACATGCTCATTATGCCTAATCATGCTTCACTTGCCACAGCCATTAGGCAGGCGGGAGGTATTTTTCTTTTATTCCTTCCAGCTGCCAGCTGGAGCCTTACCAAGGCAATTAATGGCATTGCACCCGTACATTTCTGCACCCTTTTTGTGTTTGATTTGTGCACACTGGATAGGTGTCATAGTCCTCTGGGCTTGACCCTAGGACAAGACTTGGTGGTTCTCACCCTAGCTTCGGCGAAGGTGGATCTGCCCGCACATGCTGTTCATTGGCGAAAGCCTTGGACACATGAGCATCGGAGCCCATACCTTCGGGTAGGACTCATAGTTGGTTTGACTGAATCGGGCTTCATTGTGTCGGAAACAGATGCAGCATGCTGTGTTTGCATCTAACAGGCATGTTTTGACCCGTGACTACATGTTACTTGTCGGATGCCTTTTGTCGATCTGACACCATCCGACAAAAGCGCTTGTAGAGTTTAGCCCTAAATTACCAGTAACACCAGAAAGTGAAATAATGAATAATAATTTAATAAATCAATAATAGTGAAATTTATTTTTCAAATTCCCACAAAAATAAAGATTGCTACAGTAGTGCATGATACAATATTTGTTACAACTTATTTCTGTGAAGGCAATTTATTACATAAGTCACATTTGTTGACACCTGTATCCCTGCTTGTAATTTTGCCCCAGATTGTTATTGTTGTGTTAATTATGTAAATTGCTTATGGAAAACAGGTTCAGCACTGCAACTTTAAAGGAGATAGCAATTATAATACGCTCACTGCCCTTTCTAACTTGCTAGGTTTGTTATTTTGAAGCTGCATGGGCATATTTATGTTTAACCTAAGATACCCTTCATGGGAAAATATTACATTTCCAGAAGCAGGTTTCCTTGCTGTCAGCACATGTGCCACCTTATGCATGTTTCTGACCAAATCCAAACTTCCTGTATATGCAGTGATCATTATATGCCTCACATTAGATCTTTTGCTTTATATTTACAATATATTAGTATATTGTATAGATAGTAAATATAAACTCTTAATACCTCAGAAAAATTTTGCATGCAATATTTCTGCTGCACCCTTTGCTTGCTAACTGTCTACCAACAATAAGAAACAGAGGATTATGTATGGGCTTCCCATGTGACATGTGTCACCACATCACCTACTTCACTATATGCCAGGGCATGGAGGCACGTGGAGTACGGAGAGGTGGACAATTGCATATGCTCCAGGGTGCAAGCTGAAAGAATGTGTTCAGATAGCCAGTGACGGTAGCCCATTTACGATGGATGTTACATACTTTTATGTTCTTGTTATTTAATGAGGAGGTGTACTATAACTATATTTCATTGTAAATACTGTAGTTAGGCAATATTTAGTTTAGACCGCAGGTGGTCTTTAAGGCTGGCCTTTAGGGCAAAAGCCCCAATTTAGGGAGCCTATGTAAGGAAGTGCAGGAGAAAAAAGTTGGCACCTTTCTGTCTTCCCCTGATGTCAGGGGCTGGGACAGGGGATGTCAGAAGATGACTGCAACATCATTCAAGGGGAGCCCTGTCTGGATTTCGTCATTTGGAAAACCAAAATCAGGAAAACCAGGCTGTCTGGGTCTAAACTAGCTAGGAAATTTGAGCGGTGCTATTTCTCCTCAGAGGTAAGAGGCAGCTGCTACAATAAAGTCTGTACCTGGGTTATACACACCAGTGTTTCTCATGTCTGCTTTTCACAATAAATGCCTGTCCAAACATCCATCCGGTGACAACCAGGGGTAGCCCCATTACATTCTTTTTCTACATCTTTGACTTAACTAGTCACTTACTCACTTATGTTCTATGACTGCTTGCAAACAGGATGGCCATCAGTGGGGGTAAGTGGGAATTGTCTCTGGTCACAGTGGGGGCCAAGAAAGATGCAGCAGTCCAGGCTTGTGGTTTGCTAAAGCAATGGGGTTTAACAAAGAATAAGCAGGGTATCAGTAGGTTGAGGTTTACTAGGAGCATAGGCCATATAGATCAAGGTGTGGTCAAGAAAGGATTATTTAAGTAAGCAATTTATTTTTGTCTTATCTTGTGACATTACTTTATTTAATTGGCAGTGCCCCCACCCAGAGGGCCTGGAATGTTGGTGATTTAAGGACCCAGGCTTGGAAGGAAGGGCCTGCCAACTAAGTAGTAATAAGCATGATTGATTTATGATGGTGGCTTTGCTCTAACACACATAAAAAGGAGAAGGAAAGGTTAATAAAGAGTTAATCTCAAGCTGCAGGCATACCTTCAGTTGTCTCAATAGTGCCCTTAAGTCTCCCCATATTTCTCCCGTTCAGATGATCAGAAGCCAAACAGAAAAGAAAGTTCTCATAATGTCTCGCTCCTGCACCAAGACCGGTGCACATGCTCAGTTTGTAAGACTATGAGGAAGCTTCCTGCAGATTGGCTCAGATCCACATTCCTAAGGGGGGGGGGGGGGAGTTCAAGCAGGGGGGAGCAGGAGAGGGAAGAGAGGAGAGAGCTGCAAATCCTGTATCTTTTAACAGAGAACTCTTTCTGATAAAGCTTGCTTAGTTTTTCCTTTCCTTCTCCTTTAAGTTAACTACACAAATATAATGTTATTTGTGTATTTTGACAGCACACATATGAATTAATCCATACTATAAAGGTAAATGATGCTCATTAACAGCTGACACGAACACACAAACACATGGCAAGAGATAATATACTATCTCATTAAAACACATATGAAAAAAGCTTAAAAAAACACAACCTATTCTGCAACTCCAACCCTGTCCTATACAGGTGCTACACACTGGTGTCTGATCACTATACAGTTTTACCTCATTCCAAAACAGACACAGCGCCCCCTTGTGATACTGTCACATTCAGATCATTTGCTGTCAGACTGCAGTTAGAACAACTCATGACATGCTGCCTGGACCATCTCTCTACATCCATTGACTTTAATTTTGCAAACAAGGGAATGCAAAATAAACACCACAGTCACATTGTATATACACAAAATGCTGATCACAGATCCCCCCCACCAGCATATTCACAAACTTGTGCATAGATCCTGCTCTGAACTGGTGACAATTTCTTCACACAGACTAGGGAACATACAAAGAAACCACAGTTGCCCTATACATTTCAGTCAACTAGGCAAAGTAGTTTTGATAGGCACAGACTCATTCAATTCTACATAGTTGTTGAGTTTAAAATTGTCTCAAGTTTATATTCTAAACTTATTTGTAAACATAACTGCAACTGAAAACAGTATATATTTATTGCCATTTTCTTCTCTGCACTCACTCCTGTTTCTGAGCAAAAGCCAGTCCTTTTGTGTTATTGTTTGGGAGTCAGAACCAGCAGGGCAAAGAATATAAACAGCCTGACAGATACTGATTTCAATAGAAATTACATTTACAAACATTTCAAAACCATTAAAAATTGGTAATATTGGAAATTTGTTTATAATTAGATTTTCTTTCATTATAAAAAAGCAGTTTTGGGGTAGAGATCCCCTTTAATGTTTGTATAATCTTGCTTTTATAAGAAAACATATAACATTTAGCACAAGTTCCTTGTTTCGCCTTTCATATCATATTTTGCAAAATTCCTACAAAACAGAAAGGGGCAGATGAGGACTCAGTGTCATGAATTATAGAACTACAACTCTCAGCATCTTTTTTCAAATGCACAGCAGGGAGGAGCTGGGTGCTGTAGTCCCAACTGAGCAATATTATATTTATAAATACATTTCTAATGAAGAGTATTATTTCATCAGATATGTAGCACCAATATTTCTGAAGAAGTGGAAAAAGAGCAACTTCAGCTATTCTGAAACACACTTCAACAGAAAGGCTCTAATTATTACAAAGATAAACCAACATAAATTCTTGAAAGTGTAAAGAAAATTAATTAAATGAAGGGATTTAAGCAGTGGCATGAAAAGAAATGTGAATGCAATCTCTAGAAATGTAAAGAAAATACTAATACATGGTAAAATTGCTTACCCCTGTATGGGAGCATGTGAGCCCGCATTCTTTAATTCTTTGGACTGAGTGGCAATAAGACATCCCAAACATCAGTATAACAACCATTAGCCATTCCAAAAAGCTGTGTCTCCCATGGTGATAGTACATCGTTACTGTCCCTTTAACTGGAGCTCCCTAAGTACAAGGAGAAGGCGCTGCTGAGCTGAATGCTCTCCTGCCTGGAAGCGCTTACCCATATTGTCGAGGTGTGTACAGTGCGCTGATTGGTCGTGACGTGTTCTACGTCATGTGTAGACTACAACCTGTTTAAAGCACCCTAGCAGGAACGAGCAGTACTAGGAGACTGGCTGGCCAACAGATTTGAGCCGTAAAGCAATTTACCGCTGCTCGTCTGATTGAGAAGCATACTCTTTTGTCAATTTCGTTTCTTTGTGCATCTTTGCCCCACCTCCCTGTCAACGCTCCAGGATGCTCAACTTTTTCCATGTCATCTCTGCCAGTGTCAGTGAATCACTAATACCTCTTATGTGATTAGATTTCCTGCCCGGTATCCTCGCTGCTTGTTCCGAATGCGTCCCTGCGCACTTTTTTTCCACTCGGTTCTCCAGGTTCCCTCCTCCGTCCTGTCACGGTATGTGTATGATTCACGCTTACCCTAAGGTTACACCTGCAGTGTTAAGGTTCTGGGAAGGTTACGGTTGTGAGTGTAAATCTCAGGTACATTTGCTCTGAAAGCTGACACAGGGAAAACCACATGTAGGAAAGTTTATCATAACAAAGTATCGTGTTACCAATGAACCTCCACCCCTCCCCTTTAGCTGCATTTTAAAATTAACCCTTCTTTCAGCTAGTGCCCACTTCTTTTGCTTTCATTGAATTTCACTGTTATTTCCCACCAGTTTCTGTCTGTGGCAATATTTTATTCTAAAACTTGTCACACCAAAGAAACAGAAAAAGTAGAATAAACCACCAAATGAGACATAACGTCAGGATAGCTTCTGGTGCGGTATCAATCCTAAAAATAATAGTAAGTGGCTCAGTTATGCAGTAACAGGAGGGGGCAAAAGACTTCATGAAAACTTTCTGAAGCCCTTTAACAGCTCCCCAGTAATGAATATGAGCACAGGTGTATAATCCCCAGGCTCTCCACCAAAACTAAATACAAATGAAGTGATGATAAGCTCACCCCATAAATTATGTGGTCCAGGTGTATAAGCCACGGACCCTCCACCACCAACACACGACTTCAAAACAGTCCTGGCAAGAAATACACTCACCAAAGACAAGTGGTGGTCCAGGTGCAGCGCCCTGAACCCGTAGCCTGAGGTATTAAGTGAACATCAATTGGAAGAGAAATGGCACGCACTCCTTGATCCACTAAAACTTGTCTTTATTGTAGAGATCTTTAAAAAAAAAGAAGGTCCTGACGAGTTTTGTATATAAAACATATAGTCATAGGCACCGATTGTGGGTTAGACCGAGCACTGGCACAATAGTGTGTTTCTAGCAGCTGGTCAACGCTACAGCGTGGGTTAGACCGAACGCTGGTGATTTCTTTCTGTGTTTTGTGTACAAATTGTAGCCAAATTTTGCTTCTAGCTGCTATGTAGCCTTTAAACCAATGAATCACTTTCATGTGTGTGCTAATGAGCTGGGGCTTAAAAGCTCCCTGCTTTTCCACTAGAGCCTTTTTGAGCTAAAGGTAGGTGCAATAGGTCTTACTACTCAGTCACATTGTTTGCTGGGGGACTTTATTTTAATTGCATCACAGACTCAATGTCATTAGACAGTGTAGGACTCACGTACAATGAGGGGCCTTGACGTGGCACGTGAGCTTACATATTTTGGCCAAAGTGTGGTATTAACACCTCATTTTTTGTAAAAATTATTTTTAAAGGCAAACTAAGGGCTGGCAAACTTTCTTTCTCTTTACCTATGCCTGTGCCTATGACTACGTATCTTTTGTATACGAGTGCATGCCATTTCTCTTCCTTCTGGCGCAGTATTCTACTGGGAAAGTTTTTAGAATCTTTTTTCAAAAATAAAACAGACAGAAAGGCACACAACCTAAATATTTATGTAAATGACAAAAATATGAAATAGAGCTGGAAAAACAAGAGAGAAGAGAAATGAAAAGACGCGTCCGATGACAGGAGACAAAGGAAAGTAATAAAAAGAACATATCCCTGTAGGTAAGCACACACTGCATGAGTCATAGCAGGAAATGTGCGTCGATGATAATGTGTGTGGAAAAGAAAAAGTACGTAAGAACTTTTAAATGAAAAATGATATAAAAGTGAAACAAAATAAAACCCTAAAAAAACTTATGCTAATTTGTTTATTGTTTACATTGTGTTGCAAGGAGCTTGGGACATTTTCAGTCTTTCTCTCCACTGGGACATTTCCTTGTGACCTGCAGTTGTTACACCTAGGGGGTATATTTATCATGCTGTGTAAAAAGTGAAGCAAAACATTACCGTTGATGTTGCTCATAGCAGCCAATCGGATGATTTGCTTTGGTTTCCTAACTGTTGAAATCAAATCAAATCTAATTGCTGATTGGTTGCCCTGGGCAACATCACCGGTAATGCTTCACTCCACTCTTTACACAGCATGATAAATATACCCCCTAATGCAGTGCTGTCCAACTTCTACGGTGCCGAGGGCCAGAATTTCTCTAGCATACATGGTGGAGGGCCGCTAATGGAAGCCAGTTTTGACCACGCCCCTTTTTGAAACCACACCCACTTCAAACCACACCTATTTTATCACAATGGTGGTAGCGCAGCAAAATCCCAAATGCTTGGTCCTTACTGTGGGGATATCAACCATCATTCATATGTGAAAGAATTATGTCATATTAAGATATACCCTTAAATTCCATATGCCTCCTCCTCCCCTGTGGATAGCAGAGCAACCCCTAGTACATAATTACACACCTTAGGAACCATTTAATGGCTATTTCCAACTGCTAACAAACTCCCACAACAAACCCCTGCCAGGTTCACCTCCCACAAGCAGCATAGGGCAAGCAGAGTATGGCACACAAAGGCAGCATTCTGCCTGTCCTATGCTGTCTGTGTGTGCCATACTCTGCCTGTCCTACCCTGCCTGTGTGTGCCATACTCTGTCTTCCCTATGCTGCTTCTGTGTGCCATACTCTGCCTGCCCTGCCTGTGTGTGCCATACTCTGCCTGCCCTACCCTTCCTGTGTGTGCCATACCCTCCCTGACCTATGCTGCCTGTGTGTGCCATACTCTACCTGCCCTATGCTGGCTGTATGTGCCATACTCTGCCTACAGTACCTATATCTGAGGTGTGAAGAAGTGAACAATGGGAGTGATTACAGCCTGAGCCTGAGGTGTGAACACTGCAGGGGGTGAACAATGCAGGTATTAAAAGGTGTGAAAAACACAGGGGGTTACATTTTTAAACAATACAGAGGGATTACAGCCTGAATCTGAGGTGAGAACCATGCAGGGGGCCAGTTAATCTCAGTACTGATACCATTTAATGCTTACTCAAAGGTAAGCCATCAAAGCAGCCAGACAGGTGGGGGGCCACACAGAGGGGGGTCGCGGGCCGCATGCGGCCCGCGGGCCGCCAGTTGGACAGCACTGCCCTAATGTATAAAAAACCCTCAGTGAGTCCTTTGTTCCCTTCCAGCTATTGTCCTATCTCTCACTTTCCTTGTCCATCTAGACAAGCTGCTTTTTACACAGTGGATTATAAACTCATTCATGACATCCTACTCTCTCTCTTGGCATACAGGGTACAGCACTCTCCTATAGCTGTCATCTCCTCCTATTTCATCAGGAGTCACTCATTTTTGTCTGCATCCCCCCAGCCCCCCCTCACCAACCCACAACACGGTGTCCACGCTCACGTCATCCTTCAACAAATTAATTGCTCACATCTGACTGTATCCCTAGGACTTTGCTGAATTCTTCAAAAACAAAGTAGATTCTATCCAGACACAATATTCCCACCCTTTGGATACCCGTGATCTTAACCTTCCTTAATCACCTCTTTCCCTACTTAGCTGTTTTGATCTTGTGATAGAGTCTGAAGTTTCTCAGCTTCTCCTGTCCTCTTTGCCTTCAGCCTGCTCACTTGATCCTATGTCCTCATTATTACTAAAACAGTGTGCCCCTGCCCTTACTCCAGAACTTACTCATATATTTAATTTATCTCTAGTTTCTGGTACTTTCTT
This sequence comes from Xenopus tropicalis, assembly GCF_000004195.4. Classification (NCBI taxonomy): domain Eukaryota; kingdom Metazoa; phylum Chordata; class Amphibia; order Anura; family Pipidae; genus Xenopus; species Xenopus tropicalis. The sequence goes on along the minus strand of NC_030679.2, from coordinate 72,030,585 downwards.
TATTCAAACAGGGCTGTGTCAAGCCCATTCATAAAAAGGCTACACTAGACCCAGCATGTTTAGTTAACTATCGCCCTATCTCTCTCTTACCCCTAGCCTCTAAACTCTGGGAAAATCTTGTCTTTTCTTGTGTTACTACATTTCTCTGCACCCAGTGCCGGATTTCAAATCCGGGCGCCCCAAGGCCGCCCCCCGCCCTCTCCATGCGAGCGCATGTGCAAACAAACCTCTCTCTCCCCGTACCACCCCCTCCTCGCCGCCGCGCAGGGCGCATGCGCGCCCATGTAAACTCTGATACGGAGCAGTGGGGAGAAATCCCCATTGCTCCGTATGGGAGAGAATTTCACAATTTCATTGTGGTGGGGCATGCCGCCCCTGCATTTTTGCCGCCCTAGGCCCGGGCCTTTTGTGTGCACCTGCACACTCGGCTGAGACAGTCTTATGTAAAGTTGCAAATGGTCTCCAGACTGCCACGGCCAGAGAACACTTCTCTATTCTCATTCTCCTGGACTTATCTTCTGATTTTGATACTGTCTCTCACTCTGTCCTTATGTAAATTCTCTATTCTCTGGGTATCTGGGATCAAGCTGCATCCTAGTTCTATTCCTACCTTTCTAAGGGTGAAGACACACAGAGCTACTAGTAGCAGCTACTTGTCATGGCTACAAAAATAGACAATGCTGATCATTTACTGATAATTGTCTCTACTTGTGTTTTAGCTGAGTCAATTCTCTGTATTTTCTATGGCAGGGTATTTTCTGTTTTTTAGTAGAAATGACAAGTAGCTGATATTAAGTAGCTCTGTATGTCTTCACCTTAACACTAATCCATGCCCTTATCCTGTCCTGTTTACTGTAATCTTTCACTAACTGGTGTCCCAGACTCCCACCTCTCCCCCCAGCTAAATTCTGCTGCTAGGATCAAAAATTGCCCAGATATTGATCAGGCAGGTTTGATTTTTCTATTCCCGTCAATTGTAATTATTCTGCTTGTTTGGCACTGGACATGGGATTTAAAAAAAAAAAAGCTTTACTTGTTCTTTAAATAGTTATAACTAAGAGTTAAGCAAATGCTACTTTCAATAGCAATTACATTTACAAACAATGTTTAAAGTGCTAAAATATTTTAATAAATTCATATTGGAATGTTGCTTAGAAATATGCTTTCTTTTACTATGCAAAAATATATATTTTTTGGTTGACATGTCCTTTAATAAAGAGAAAATTCAGTTCCCAATTACTGGTGTAGTAAAGTCACATATTCTATTCTGCCCTGGAATTATTGCAATTTATTCATAAAGTTCCATACCCTCATGTTTCATTGTAAAATACTGTAGACAAAGAAAATAAGTGTTGGTATATACATGAAATCATTTACAGTTGCTTGTACTGTTCAATAAAAGTTATAATTATATATATAGTAAAGAAAGTAATAATAAACAAAGTATCCTCTATTTTAAAATATAAGGAGGAGGAGAACCATAACCCTATAAAAGCACAAGGCCAAAGGTGACTCTGAGAAGACTGTATTTTTTGTTGTATACAAGTTTCATTGAGTCATGTAACAGAAATTACATTACTAAACATTGATTATAACTGATGACATCACCAAGCACCATTGATAAGGATATAATTTACAGGATATTCATAGCTCTTGTGTATTATATATATATATATATATATATATATATATATATATATATATATATATATATATATATACAGTGGAGGAAATAATTATTTGACCCCTCACTGATTTTGTAAGTTTGTCCAATGACAAAGAAATGAAAAGTCTCAGAACAGTATAATTTCAATGGTAGGTTTATTTTAACAGTGGCAGATAGCACATCAAAAGGAAAATCGAAAAAATAACTTTAAATAAAAGATAGCAACTGATTTGCATTTCATTGAGTGAAATAAGTTTTTGAACCCCTACCAACCATTAAGAGTTCTGGCTCCCACAGAGTGGTTAGACACTTCTACTCAATTAGTCAACCTCATTAAGGACACCTGTCTTAACTAGTCACCTGTATAAAAGACACCTGTCCACAGAATCAATCAATCAAGCAGACTCCAAACTCTCCAACATGGGAAAGACCAAAGAGCTGTCCAAGGATGTCAGAGACAAAATTGTAGACCTGCACAAGGCTGGAATGGGCTACAAAACCATTAGCAAGAAGCTGGGAGAGAAGGTGACAACTGTTGGTGCGATTGTTCGAAAATGGAAGGAGCACAAAATGACCATCAATCGACCTCGCTCTGGGGCTCCACGCAAGATCTCACCTCGTGGGGTGTCAATGATTCTGAGAAAGGTGAAAAAGCATCCTAGAACTACACGGGAGGAGTTAGTTAATGACCTCAAATTAGCAGGGACCACAGTCACCAAGAAAACCATTGGAAACACATTACACCGCAATGGATTAAAATTCTGCAGGGCTCGCAAGGTCCCCCTGCTCAAGAAGGCACATGTGCAGGCCCGTCTGAAGTTTGCCAATGAACACCTGAATGATTCTGTGAGTGACTGGGAGAAGGTGCTGTGGTCTGATGAGACCAAAATAGAGCTCTTTGGCATTTACTCAACTCGCTGTGTTTGGAGGAAGAAAAATGCTGCCTATGACCCCCAAAACACCGTCCCCACCGTCAAGCATGGGGGTGGAAACATTTTGCTTTGGGGGTGTTTTTCTGCTAAGGGCACAGGACAACTTATTCGCATTAACGGGAAAATGGACGGAGCCATGTATCGTGAAATCCTGAACGACAACCTCCTTCCCTCCGCCAGGAAACTGAAAATGGGTCGTGGATGGGTGTTCCAGCACGACAATGACCCAAAACATACAGCAAAGGCAACAAAGGAGTGGCTCAAGAAGAAGCACATTAAGGTCATGGAGTGGCCTAGTCAGTCTCCGGACCTTAATCCAATAGAAAACCTATGGAGGGAGCTCAAGCTCAGAGTTGCACAGAGACAGCCTCGAAACCTTAGGGATTTAGAGATGATCTGCAAAGAGGAGTGGACCAACATTCCTCCTAAAATGTGCGCAAACTTGCTCATCAATTACAAGAAACGTTTGACCTCTGTGCTTGCAAACAAGGGTTTTTCCACTAAGTATTAAGTCTTTTTTTGTTAGAGGGTTCAAAAACTTATTTCACTCAATGAAATGCAAATCAGTTGCTATCTTTTATTTAAAGTTATTTTTTCGATTTTCCTTTTGATGTGCTATCTGCCACTGTTAAAATAAACCTATCATTGAAATGATACTGTTCTGAGACTTTTCATTTCTTTGTCATTGGACAAACTTACAAAATCAGTGAGGGGTCAAATAATTATTTCCTCCACTGTATAGTCCTCCAGAAAGCACTCACGGCACTGATATCTCAAAGTTAAATTCTTTATTCAGACATCATGTTGCTTCATTGTTTAATAATTCTGGAAACAAATTACAAATGTTTATGGAACATATAAAACCTCGGAACTTGCATTTAGTCGAATGGACCATTTCTGCAATGACATTAAATAAATTGCTGCCCATGCACCAATTCTGCCTGCAAGTTGCTTACAACCCCACATAAGTTGTTGCATGTTATCCTTTGCCTTTACAGTTCAGCTGCCAAGCAATGATTAGAGACACACAGAAACACAGAAAGTCCCCAACAATTATTGCAATTAATGCTCCGTCACAATTAGTGTCCTAGCTTTATTTTTTGACTTGTGTGTAAATTTTGGACCTACTTATCTATTGAAGTAAGAGGTACATGACATAGCCAGAAACAGCAAGTACTAAATTATGTGTCACTGGCATTCAGTGCTGGGTGTGACAGTTCTTAAGCATCTAAAAGGCGATCAGATTTCCCTGGCAAAAACACAAAAATCTAGTAGTTATTATATAATAAATAATTAGTAGTATTCACTAACTGTATATTGCCCAAGCACCATTGTTTAATGCTGGGAGATCAGGACATTTCTGTTCTGTGGCACATCTGAGAATCATCCTTGCTGTAAGCATTGTGTAGGTGTACCAGAAACGCACATTGTGTTGTGTGTGTGTATATATATATATATATATATATATATATATATATATATATATACACACTAAAGATGTACAAGATTTAAACTGGGCATATGACAAACACGCCATGGGCCAAATGTGTACAAAAATCAACAAAGTCAGCTTTCCATTGCTTCATGTAAAGCAGGGATCCCCAACCTTTCCTACTCGTGAGCCACAGTCAAATGTTAAAAGACTTGGGGAGCAACGCAAGCATCATAAAAGTTCATGGAGGTGCCAAATAAGGGCTAGGATTGGCTATTAGGGAGCCTCTCTGCACACTTTCAGCTTACAGGAGGCTTTATTTGGTAGTAAATCTTGTTTTTATTCAACCAAAACTTGCCCTCAAGCCAGGAATTCAAAAATTACTAACTGGTTTGGGGGCACTGGGAGGAACATCCAAAGGGTTGGTGGATGTTGCCCCCGATCCACTGGTTGGGGATCATTGATGTAAAGGAACAGCAGTTTAGCTAACATTAGTACATTTTTGCAGGTTTACATTGGGCTGCATACTTTTTTGCAGTGGTTTCTTCCTGACATTTTTGTTTGTTGAAAATCATATTCTCTTGAAGGGATTTTGCCATGTTTTTAACCCAGAATGCAGCATTTTCCCAATATTTACAGCATAATTGTGGCCAACCAGTGCAAGATGCAAAGTGCAGCACAAAAGAGCGCTGTACTCAGTATTCATGTATGCCAGGCAATAAGTACAGTGATTACATGTTTGGGCTACTGGCACTGCATGCATAAACTTGTGCACCTTTTTGTGCTCCATTTTGCAAATGCAAAGAATGCACAGGAACAACCAGGGAATAGCAATATTTCGCAACCACTCCAGCAGTGACATGAGATACTACTGTACCAGTGCTTAATTTTGTATCTTAATAAACATCAAGAAGACATCCACTTTAAAATGGCGTTATGGATTACTCATTGGCAGAGTCTGCCAGGCAAAAGTCAAGTTGTAACACATGCTTTATATTAAGAAAAATATTTTTTCTTGAAATATGTTCATTGCATCATTACAAAATGCCATTGTAAAGAGTTATATAAAGAAAGTATACATCCAGTGTGTTGATCCATCCATCCTGTCTATGTTCTCTTCCTTCTCCATTAATAACAATGACATTAACTAATGAATTACTTATCAATAATGAGAAATTACTTGCAAAATTTAAGAAGTTCTGAATGATGTAAGTACAAAGTTCACGTACTACATGTATCATTTACTGACTGAAACACAGTTGCATACAGAAATAAATTAATTGGACTATATACTGGATGTGTATGTGAACAGTATGTAGCCTTCATATGTAAGATCAGATGAGCACAGTCCACTACCTATGCAAGAAACCTTTTCACTTCAGCTTACAGTATAATTGTACATAATGTACCCTCTGTAACCAACAATCCCCAACAAACAGAATAGATAATATATATTTGCAAACTTTACGGGGACCTGTCACTATAAGAAATAATTCCAAATCCTTCTCTATCATGTTAAATAAGCAAAATAAACTTTATTTACACTATATAAATTATTTTAAATTTGTTCCATATTAGAATTCACAATCACAGCAGCCAGCAGGTTTGTCGAGACTGTTATTAAGGCAAGCTCTGTATCACTCCAAAATTTTGTGTATGAACCATTATGCGGGACCCAATGTCTATGTCCATGCACAGGCTACACAATTATAGACACGAGGGAGGGGGAATGTGAGGAGTGCAGTGACATCTAGGACAGGCTAAATGGAAAATAAAAGCAGAGGCGGGGCAGGCAATGAAGGTATGTCTGTCATATAAGTTGATTCTACAGGGCTGATTATTAAATTCTAATTCCAGTTGTGAGATGCCATGTAGTACTTATCTGTATTAATTACAAATATTTATATTTTTACATTTATAGTCTGTATATACAGTATATTGTGAGTCGGTCCCTAAGCTCAGTAAGTGACAGCAGCACAGAGCATGTGCAGGGAATCAGCAGAAAAGAAGATGGGGGCTACTGGGGCATCTTTGGGGGCACAGATCTTCCCTGCTAAAGGGCCGGGGTGGCCTTGGGCTGGTACAGAAGCCCAAAACATATCATACAACATTTCTGTTCTACTTCTTTAGTTAAGCTTTAGTTCTCCTTTAATAGTCCAAACATTGTTCACATTGAACATATTTTTGTCTGGAAATAACATTTACTTTATCTCTTAAAAAATGTTTGGTTTTTTTTGTTTTTTAAAAAAGAACACTGATCCATTATTTGTTAGTAATCCTCCTTCAGAAGCAATCAGCAAGAATAACTGTAAAATCAAACAAGGCTAATAATGTGAATATAATAAAAACATCCTTAAAGGAACAGTAACACCAAAAAATTAAAGTGTTTTAAAGTAATTAAAATATAATGTACTGTTGCCCTGCACTGGTAAAAGTTGTGTGTTTGCTACAGATTTACTACTATAGTTTATATAAATAAGCTGGTGTGTAGCCATGGGGGGGCAGCCATTCAAGCTGGAAAAAAGGAGAAAAGGTACAGGTTACAGGGCCGGAACTAGGGGTAGGCAGAAGAGGCAGCTGCCTAGGGCGCAACAATTCAGGGGCGCCAGGCAGGAGCCTCTCCTGCCTACCCCTAGTGCTTCTTTGTCATTGCCTCCGCCGCTAATGACCGATCTAATCGCACTGCCCCCCCTGCACCTCCTCCTGTGCTTTGGCACGCATGCGCCGTTGGGGGGGGGGGCGGGGAGGTGGGCGGAGTTGGCCGACTGGGTTTTCCTAGGGCGGCCGGTCGGCTTGGCCTGCCCCTGACAGGTTACATAGCAGATAACAGAGAAGCTCTGTAGAATATAATGGGGTTTTATCTGTTATCTGCTAAGTAACCTGTGCCTTTTCTCCTTTGAATGGCTGCCCCCATGGCTACACACTACATTATAGTAGTCTTTCTAAGGGAAACACACCAGTTGTACCAGTGCAGAGCAACAATACATAATATTGTAATTACTTTGATACACTTTAAACATTATTGTTCCTTTAATCCAGTTGCAGGCCACCTTCTCAGCACAAAGGTAATCCTCACCACAGCAAGAGTATTCCGTACTTGTGAAATGTATTTTAATGACAACAGGCTGCAATATAACAAAAGTGTGACAATCCCCTCTTAGTGCTGCCAATGTCCTGGGTTGGGGTGCAATCTATTCAGCTCCAAATGATGTTTGGGTGTGTAGGTTCTGGGAAAGTGGTCTACAGTTGATGCTGTTTCTATCATAAGTACAGCAAGGTATTTGTATTATAAATGTTTAATCTGCACTTCCTTTTTAGAGTTATTCCTGTTTGACTTTACTGTACTTTTATGACCTCAGGATATTATTATAGTAACATGTCCCGTGGCTTCTCTTGTTCAGCTGAAAGAGGAAGCAAATAAAGGGGCAAGTCTCTGACACACTATAATCACATGGCAGCACAATTATGTCATGAAGCTAAAAAGAGAAGAAGCCACTGTGTAACTATAGTTATGTCACATAACAGTTTCATACATACATTTTGTTATAGTGTAATTATTCTAAAGCCAGTTTGTTTCTTTTTCATCTAAGGGTTTTACTTTTTAGATCTTCTACCACACCAGCAAATCCAACAGTAGAGACATTACTCACCAGGCATTTTCTTTTTTCATTTTACACATAAGTATAATAGATGGATCAAAATGATTTGCTTTCTGGTTGTCATGTGTCACTGCTTTGCTGCAAATATCAGAAGGGTCAGAGAGCAATTTTCCTCCCCTTGATAAACTGCACCGAGTTCTGCACTTTGCATACTGTGTTTGGCTGTTAGCAAATGGCTGCAGTTCTGCACTGTTTCTGAGCGCACAGATCTGCTGCATGGCCTCTGGTTCCTGTATTGACTGTATTAGGAAAGGATCCAGGAGAGGCTAGTGGGGGGGGGGGGGGGCACAAAGGCGTCCCCTGACTTGCCCCTACCCACCCCAAACTTGCAAATCATACAGAGGCGCAAGGTAGGGATACACAGCCAGCATCTGGGCCCTGTGCTTATGGCAAGACAGGCCTTAGCTGAATATCCTGGCACTGAACACTGGATGTTTTATCTGCTCTTGCACCCCTTAGCGCTCCTGCATTTGCACCCCCCAAGGTCAAAAATAACCCCTCAGATTTCAAACTAATTTATGTATTAGAAAACCTAGACCTCCTTCCCAGTGATTCTTGGTGTGGCTGATTGGATAGCATTGAATTTCATTTCACTACTGTATGTAGTAACTTTTTGAAGCTCAATAGTGGACAAGGTTTAGAGCAGCTTCCAGAGCTTGATTATTATTGACTGCAGCCCAGCTAAGTAGATCAGACTTAAATTAGAATTAAAATGCCATTCTCCACATTCTTACCCTAACTGACCAAGCCCACCCAAGAGAGCCAACTCTATAGTTTGAGAGCCACTTCTGGCAGAGGTTTAATTTCAGGTTTTATTGTACTGGGACTAAATTTCAGGATTAAGAGGCTATAGCAAGTCAAGTCAGTGTGTCCATACAAGAATAAAATATTGTGTATAGTGATTGAAGTACCCTGTTGTTCCTTACTACCCCCTCACCACCCCCATTTGAGACAATACAAAATGTCTTGTTGTTGTAGAGATAAATACAGGGAAAGTGGGAAAGAGGGATTGCAATATGTATGCTGGTTGGGGGATACAGGTTTTATTTGGTCCCTCTCACTGGAGCCCCCCTGGGGTCTGCTAACTATATAATCACAACAGATTTCCAGCACTCGTGTGAGTAACTTTTTTAAAAGGGGTGCATGCAGTAAGATGTGTTCACCGCCACATACCTTCAAGCTGTAGTTCATCTAAATTGCAGCACTTTCATTTACAGCAATGTTTCATACACTGCCGGTCCTTTTTCAAGCTGCCAAAGTATTAATTGAGACACCTGCAACCTTCTTATATATCCATACATAGTATTGCCCTCTAGTGGTTATACAATGAAAAAAATTTAAAAAACAATAAGATACAATGGTCCACTATTAATCTCAGCACATCCCATTAACAATAACAATGTGCAATGGCAATGTGTGTGTATGTAAACATATACCTGCTACCTGATTTTTTTGAGAGGTGTTCTAAACCTCACTTGATTGCTATAGACTAGAATGAACCAGGGTAAACAAGTTAGATATTTTCTATTGTTTCAAATGGTTCTGTGGTAAGGGGCCAGTAAGGAAAGGCAAAGTCTTCTGTTCAGTGGAAATTATACACACTATAAAAAATGTAGTAAAACATTTTAAAAATAAACTTGTAATTTAACATTATTTGTAAATTCGTTGATGTCATTTTTCTTATTGCTTAGTTTTCATGTTTAAATTTTGAGTGTAATTTAAGTATTAACATAGGGATTGGTTTGGAAGATCCTTCATGAAAATAAATCATAAACCCCACAGGCTTAATGGCAACAATAGAATTTCCCTATAAGTTGTACAACCACTGGATGTCAACAGACAGGCTGTTCTGTTACATAGGACCTCAATCTACTAGCGAGATAAAAATATTTTATGTCTCTTGTAGATTGAGGTCCAATGTAATATTTTTCAGGTGATTTATGTTTCTATAACAGCTTTGTATATTGTGCTATTGAATATCTGGAGCCTGTTTTTGTCTGTAAAAGTTTTGCACCACACAAATTAGTCAAATGTTGCCTTCCTTTTTCATGAACCTGATCAACAACGGGTCAAAGGGGTCAATTTCTGTGTATGAACACCTGAACACAAATTGTCCGGAAAGTAGAAATTTTAGGAAAATGGAAACCCAGCTATATAGTGAAAAGAAGCAATTAGAGGAGTGACATTTTTAGCAAGGCGTACAATAAATTTACTTGAAATAAAATGTTCTCCTATAGCAATTTGTTGATTTGGTACTTTCCCCTTTATAGTGCTAGAGACAGTTGGTTACTGGCTTATTTTTTATCTTCACAAATTGCAGTAAATGATAATAACAGCAACTTGTCCTAAGTGAACACCAACAAAAATCCAAATTACTTACTCACTTCCACCTCAGGGGATAAAACTGGCATTAAAGTAAAAAAAAAATTACTGTTATGAAACATATTTGCATAATATTTTCCCTGACTCTTAATCATAGGTTGCTTAATTATTAACCGATTTCAGTCCTGTGTAACTGAAGGAGTAGAACCACAAATTTCAAACATGTCAATATATATTTAGAAACTGTTTTTAATATGTCTTTATAAATAAAAGTCATATATTTCATTACAAAATTAAACAAGTATTATAACGTAAAATAAAAATAGTATATTCTAAAAAGAAATAGTTAAAAAGGGAGAGAAATTATCCATGATGCATAAAAGAGGTCATTAAGAAGGTATGTAAGAAGTAATGGAAACATTTTTCCCAATTCAGATCATTTATTGTAGCTTACAGTTTGAGAATAAATGCAGAATGTTTCCTTTTTCTTCAAAATCCAGAGGGTTCACACAGTAATTTATTAAAAACCAAATCAAATGTCTGGAGTACATTCTTGACATAAATTTTACTATATGGTGATGTAAGTAAATTCTCAAGTCTTGTCATCATAATAGTTGCAAATTGAAACCATATTGGATTCTTTAGCTGATAATAACAGAGGAGTCCAACAATTCACCAGCATTCAGGTGGGAGGTTTTAGAGAAAGTAGGTTTTACATATTACAAATACAACTGACACGTAAGCTTGTTAACTTCTTAATTTCAATAATTACTTATTAGATTAAGCATTATTATTAAGTTAAGCACAATGATTTTCATGTTTTGTGCAATAGTCTAATTTTTATCAGGTTTTTTTTTTTTAACTGTGCAGCACACTCAGTATTTGTATACTTAAGAAGTTGAGAATAAAATGAATTTCTGACAACTGAACAATTATATATCTACATATGTTTATATATATATATATATATACTGTATATATATAAATGCTTTTTTTTATATATATCCTTACGCACGTGCCTCCCACCACCCTCCCCTCCTTTATGCAGCACTCCCAAACAAAGGCAAATTTACCATAGAGGCACTCAAGGGTCTGTGCCTAGGACAGCAGATTGAGAAGGGTGGCCCTCGGATGCCTATATGATAGATAAAACTTTCAAGGGAAAAAAATACCCTTCCCCTGCTGCTTCTACATGAGTGGGAGTGGAAGTTACATCATACACTTGCTCATTACATCCTGATGTCACTTATGGTGATGTCATTGCACATGGGCTGATGGGCACTCACTGGTCACAGAATATGCTCCTGCACCCAAAAGGTTTCTCTTAGGGGTGCTACAGACATATATCATTGCACTTTGCATATTTTTAAATAAATGAGCATCATGATCTTTGCCCATAATGTAAATGTCCGTATTTTATGACAGTCTTTGTTAAATTATGTTCCTTTTTAATTAGCCATGGAGAACTTACTAAGCCATACCCAACATTTTCTGGTTTTATGTACATCTTCACTGGTGGCTAAATATTGGTACAATGCACCTTAATATTACATACATAAATACTTTAGAATGAATAATGCAAAATTGTAGTTATCATAGGGGATATATTTTTTTACATTCCTCTAATTCCACTAATATTTAACATTACTAAACATAAACAAAAAATATTTACTTTAAATAATGCAAAATAAAGATCACAAATAGTGTTGTACACTGACGCAAACCTGGGTCATAATCATGTTTGCTGAACTAAATTCTAAATATGTTATTATATGTTTTGTTATCAAATGTATTTTTTTCTCTTATGCCTACCTGTTTTGAATGCACATTTACAGTGTTAAAATATCACAATCATAATTTTGTCTAGAAACTCATGTAACTTAGATAACTTGCATACAAAGCAGTGCCAATGCAGAGCAACATGACAGAGGCAGGAATAAAGGGTTTAGAGTTAGGACAAACTATACTGTCTTACTTTTAAGCAATGGAATGACTGCTTATTGGTTCCCCAAAGCAACATCATTGGGCCCCCAAACTTTGGGAACAAGATGTTTTCAATGAACATACTGTATACTGAAACTGTTTATCAGGACCCCGGTCATGTTACTGGAAGGATCTTGTCAAATAATTAATACATTTGTGCATTTTTATTTTTTTACAACACCTCAAGAAGCAATTCCTTATTAGTTATATGTTCCACACCAGTTAATGGCCAGTTATGTCTACCCCCTCACATATGGTGCTAATGAAGCATAACAAGTTGACCTAAGGACAGCATACCTTAATGCACAGTACAGCCCACTGCCTTCCTTTGGATGTCTCCTAGGCTGTGCGTACATTATATCTGTCTAGAATGTTTGTAAATTGGAGCAGCTCCAAAATATACACAGCATATTTTCCATCCAGTGTTTACATCTGTAGCATATAGAAGTGATATCTTTATTCCATATTTACTCAGCATTTATGTTGTTTTTTATGTTTAAGTCTATATCTGTCTTCTCTCTGTGAGGTACTCCCTGAACTCTTAGTTCAGTTTTCTGTGTCAGTGGGCTAAGGAAATAATGTTGTTGAGTAGTTGTTTGAGTCCAAAGAAGCACCACTGAATAAGTTAAAGGAACAGTAACACCAAAAAATGAAAGTGTATAAAAATAATTAATATATTATGTACTATTGCCCTGCACTGGTAAAAGTTGTGTGTTTGCTTCATAAACACTACTACAGTTTATATAAATACCCTGCTGTGTAGCCATGGGGGCAGCCATTTAAATTGAAAAAAGGAGAAAAGGCACAGGTTACTAAGCAGATAACAGATAAGTAGCATAGATTCCCATTGTATTCTTCACTGTTATCTGTTATCTTCTTATGTAACCTGTGCCTTTTCTCCTTTTTTCAATTTAAATGGCTGCCCCCGTGGCTACACAGCAGCTATTTCTATTAACTACAGTAGTCTTTCTGAAGCAAACACACAACTTTTACCAGTGCAGGGCAACAGTACATTATATTTTAATTATTTTAAAACATTTTTATTTTTTAGTGTTACTGTTCCTTTAAGCCAATCCCACCACTGACCCAAAGTTAGTTTGTCTGGCGAATACACTTTTGAAAATTTATAAATCTATTTGCTACCTTACAGATAATGAGGATTTTTTTTATTTAATAGTGTGATTAAAGATCTATCTACTATAGCAGTGGTGTGCCTCAAAGTGTAACTTCAAAAGAAGGGGAATTCCTTACAGTTGACAAAACCTACTTAACTTACCAGAATGTTTCTAATGGTTCCCTCTTTCCTCCTCTTCTGGTGGGAGTGAATGTAAATTGTCCTACAAATGCACACTGACACCTCACAGGAGTGTTAACTGAGCCAAAATTCTGACCCTACCCTCAATGTCACCTGTAGTGCAACCAGTGATACAGTATGTTTAAATACATAGTTATCCTAAATAAACATAAGGAAGTGTACATTCAAATCATAGACATGGAAAGGGTCTGTGCAGCATATTTACAATATTCATCATGGATGAATGGCATATTTATAGTCAGATCCCATTTAAAGGTACTGAGATGCTGGAAATAAGCAATGACCCAATACTCATTCATATCTGGATCAACAGAATGACTGGAAGAAATACCTTACTGAAACTATGTATCAATTCTGAAACAATCATTGTGTTAATCATACACAAAAAGCATACAAGTAAATATGAGCAATGTACTGAATTGTCCTTCTTTTGTGTATTAATCAGTTATTATAAAAGAAATAGCATAGGCGTGAGTGCCAAGGGAACCCTGGACAGATTAAGAAATTCAGGGCTTCCTTGTGCCAATAATGCAGTGCATTGCCTCTTTGCATGTACAATCATAGTAGTGTCTTGGAAATACAAACTGAATACCTATATATAGGTAGCTAGAATAAATGAAGTTGTTTGGAGCCACAGGTTTGACATTCTTGCCAGAAAAAAGAATCACAGGTTAACATAAGGTTACTATATAAGGTTAATACTTTTAGGGTGCAAGATTACATTATTACAGCTTGAAACCATGTGACAGTTGTGCACAAACATGTTTTTGTTTTAGTTCTTAAATAAACCCAGGCAAACTAAAAATCTTCCTAGCTTCACAGCCCACTGTTTAGTATTTATATGTACCATATCTTTAGTTTAGGATGTTGAGTACATTATAAGGATACTGCTGAGCTCAGTACACTGTTGCTTAATGTTATTGCCAAACAGAGAGCAATGATCAGTAAAAAATGTAATCCGTGTTCCATCAACTTTTGTGAAATTACTCAGACCATGTTGTTTACATTGTTATTCACTAATGCTGTTAATCCCTATGGAATTATTTTGTGGGGTTATATTTTTTCAAATGAGCACAAGAAGAAAGGGGGAAAAAGGCACACAAAACGAATAGCTGGTATAAAAAAATACCTCCAACCTGTTTATTGCGGAGTGCACATACAGACCAAACGTTTCAAGAGCTACATGCTCTCTTCATCAGTGGAAAAGTACTTTTACTTACTTTTTTTTTTACACCAGCAATTAGTTTTGTGTGCCTTTTTCCCCTTTTCTTCTTGTGCTCATTACTATAGGCACCTGGCCAGGTGCATCAGGAGGATTTGCACCAGTGGATAACGGACTAAGTTTACAAGGAACCGTGACTGTATGGACTTACTTTGTTTGCTATATTTTTTCATATAGCATATACCAAATGTTTAAAGACTATGTACAGGTGTAACATCCTGCCTGCATTTGAACCAGGAGCCCTCTGCTTGCTGTGTAGTTTCCTTGTCTCTGACCTATTTGGGCAGGACTGCTGGGTTGCTGGTTCACTTCAATAATATCATTAGTTATCCAGGCAGGAATGACGGCTACAGTTTTAAATCTTTAATTATCTAACCTTTAAATCCCTACTACCCAGTTTCTCCCATGCCCATTATAGGTCTATCTACCATAGTTCCTGGGTGGGCATTTTGTCCTGTCTGTCTGGTTCTGACCCCTGCCTGTATCCTGACTTTAAGTGAATTCTGCCTGGATTGACCCCTTTGCCTGTTTGACTCTGCTTCTGGATCCTGATTCTGTACTGCACTACCATTCTGGTTTTGACCCGGCCTGCCTGATTCTAGTAAGCTCCCTCAATCCTCCTGTAATGATCGGGTTCCCTTGCTCGCCCAAAAGCTTTGCCCTGGTCCTCTCACTTTAAGACCTGGCGGCACCTGATTATCGGAGGGCTCCACCCGAAGCCAGTTGTGGCTGTTATAGGCAGAAGTGTGAACTTTGACCGGGACCTTGGCAATTGTTCTGGGTTTTGGGTTACCGATTGTGACAACAGGTAACTGGAAACAAAAATTATGGGTGGAATGTTTCTTCTATTCACCTTTTATTTGGCAATTATAGGTTTGGTTTTCTAGATACGCTTTTTGGTTACCTGAACCTGTGCTAGAATGGCTTTACAGCACCCACGCATCCATAAATATTGGGTACTGATGCCAATTTGTCTTCTGCTATTGTATTTAGTTTTTAGTTATTCTTTTACTTACATTTAACTTTAACTATTTTCCTGCCACAGATCATTGAGGCTATGATCCTGCCAGTCAGGTACCTGACTGCCGAGGGCTATAGATTTGGTGGGTTCCTCTTTGTTTTGTGATCATTGCCACTAGGGATAAAAAGGTTAACTGAATTAACATGTGGACAGCTCCACAGTTTTAGCAGGTCCATAAAAAACTGTTTTCTAAACTAAGTACTGTTGATGTTATTGTTTGCATGTATAGGAAACTGAATAAAGAATAATGTACAGAGTGTACTTGTCAATGGTACCATCTCTACTTAGAGTAGGGTTGTCATTACGGTTCAGCAGGGTTCTGTATTGGGTACACTTTTAATTTGTTCTTTAATGACTTGGGGGTGGGCATAGTAAGTAATTTATTTGTGTTTGCAAATCACACAAAACTTATTCCATCCAGGATGTGGGCATCTAAGTGGTAAATGAGACTCAATGTTGATAAACGTAAGGTAATGCACCTGAGAAATGCACCTTGAAATATGCAAGCTACTTATTTCCTTAATAGGATTACCTTAGGCAAATCCATGATGGAAAAAGATCATTGAGTACTTGTAGATAATAAACTAGGATGTAGCAAGCACTGGCTTTTATGGTATTTCTCATCTGAAATATGCAAGCAGGGAAGGGAAAATACTGAGATGAGAGGTGCCTTCTAAAAGATGAAGCCATTCCCCAAAAGTTGACTTAATGGCTAACAGTTCCCAATTCGCAACATCATAATTTCTCTTGGATAAGGAAAGTTTATTGGAAAAGAAAGCAGTAGAATGGAGTTACCCCTCAAGACCTACCCTCTGTGAAAAAAACAGCCCCAGTGGCTACTTACAATGCATCAGTTTCCAGGACAAAAGGTTTAGACAAATCTGGATGAAGGACAGGAGCAGAAGTAAAGCAGTTCTTACGTTTCTCAAATGCAGACTGAGCATGAGGAGTCAAGCAAAAATTTCTTGTTGTAACTGGTTAAATCTGCAGTAGAAGTTTGCAAAGCCTAGAAATCTTTGCATTTTACCTAAGTTTCTAGGCAAGTTAAAAGTTTTTGTGGAATTTACATAAATTGCATAAGATTTGATATAACTTAAAATGCAATTTGTTTAATGTTTGCAACACAGCTGGAACCGCTTATAGACAAGGATTTTACTGGCCCCGGCACAACTGTACCCCCTCTCCCCCCTAATGGTGGCTCTGGCATCAGTTATCTAATTGTCTACACTGTTTAACATACATTTTGTGATTAAAACAATAGGCAAAAAGTTCAGCACAAGCCCTGTTTATTGCATTGATTTTGAAAAGGGGGTATACTGCTCGTATCAGATGGGATATATTCACTGTTATGTGCATTATTGGTGAAATCTGTCCTTCCCTTGTTGTGGGTGCATATAATCCACTTCTATTGCTTAAATACCTAGATTGCCCTGTACAACATTATTTTATATACAGTACAAAGCTCTACCATGAAACATTGTGGCTGTTTTCATTCTAGTCCAGATGGTCCTTGTGTTTCATTGGGGGGTTGAAAAGAGGTAGGGTGTATAAATAGGAAAACACAGACATTTTCCATAGTAATAGCATTTGTGTTGCAAAGCATAATGTGAGTGATGCAGAAGGTAATAGTTAACTGGCCACTGAGTCATGGGAGGAAAATAAAAAATAACAAACTTATTAACAGCCATGAACTAGATAAAGAAATACATGCCAAACAATAAGAACTTAACACTTGTTAGAGTTTATCATCTTAGGAGTGCTTCACTAGTTATATTATGTGCTCATCGTATGAACAGATGTTTCAAATAGGTGACTCAGTAGAGTGTTCATGATTAGCCAAAAAGTGGCCTAACCATTGAAATGCTATTTGTTTTGTATCAACTATGATACCTTCAAGGGATCACTTATAAATGCAGCAAACTGCAATTTTTTAGATGCAAATAAGCATTTTCCCCCACAATTCCAGTGTTAGTGAAAGCTAAATGAGTAGTGTCTGCTGTCAAATAGTGTTGCATGTTGTGGCACAAATTTTTATTAACAAACCCACAAAAGTGAAGCAATAATACTTCCGATATTGCAGTGGTATAAACTTAGCTTTCTGGGACACAAGATAGGATCAAACATTTCAGGACAAACTTATGCCCTTCTTCAAGTGGTAACCAACCACTGAAATCCTAAACTCTTATATACCCAACAGTGTAGTGACACCTAGTGGAATAAAGTTGATGCAATATACCTTAACAAGTTGGAAATAATTATCGATAACCTTAGTTAAACTTAAAATCTATAGTGTAGTCCATGTGATAGTCTTTTTACTTTAGGTTTAATTCCAATGTGTAATTCCAGGGGTCCGTCTGTATAGTCCAACAAATATCAAAGATAAATATTTCAGTAATATAATAGGTGTCAGTAACCATGATTTGTATATAATTAGAGTATTATTACTGTCTAGCCTAGCAGAGAAGGAAAAGTTTTTTTCATCAGCATTTTCCTTCTCCTTTCCTGTAATGTATAAAAACATGCATTAGTTCATAGTTAATTGCTTGGTGTTAAGCTTCCATATTCAGAAGGTTTCCCTTTGAAAAAGTTTTGTTCTATATTACCATACCTAATAGATAATTCCTCCAATATAAACAGTTGTGAGACAGAGTGATTGCAGTCGTCCCACTGCCAACTTAAAGATCTTTATTTATTTGTAACATTGCACTCAGCCTTTGTTTAATCATCCTGCTGGTTCTACAAAGACATTTCAGTATGTAGATTACATTTGTGGACATGCAGTGTGCAGTTCTAATCATGATAAACAGTGGAAAGTGCCTATTACGAGTTTACCAAGCAATCTTTAGGTTTTTTGAGATTTCGATGGATTAAGTTAACTAAGAGTTAAATAATCACCTAAATGTGTTGCCACTTCCATAAGCAAAATAAAATTTGCTAATTATTTTTAAGTTTCATTTTGTAAAATAGGCCAATATTACCTTATAACTCTGTGTACGGGTATGGGATCCATTATCCATAAACCACTTATGCAGAAAGCTCAGTATCGGAAGGCTGTCTCCCATGGACTCCATTTTTGATCAAATAATTCAGACTTTTCAAAATGATCCTAAGCTTGGCCCCCTGTTCTCCTGCGGATCTGGCTGACTACTTAATGGCAAAGGAAAGGCTAAGTCACTTGGGGGTGCCAAAATGTTAGGCTACCCCAAGTGACTTTAATCGCTTACCTTGTACCCCAGGCTGGTGCCCCTGTTAGGAGAAAACAGCACCAGCCCGGGGTACCTGCGAGCAAGTGCTTCCTCCTTCCTGCTTCGTTTTGCCGGGACACTGGGACTGGCGCATGCGCAGTAGAGTGAAAAGCTGACTTCTCTGTTAAAGTTCGGCTTTTTCACTCTATTGTGCATGCGTGCGTGAGCGAAGCCGGAAGGAGGAAGCGCTGCAGGTACTTTCGTTAGTCGACTATCCTCAGCCTGTCTTCAGCCTGCATCATCCAATTCCTTGCAAATGTGATGTCAATAAGAAAAGGCACATTACAGTGCAATGCATTGTAATTGCGAGCGGATCTGCCCGTGTATGGGGACCTTTACTGTGATTAAGATGGTTCGAGATAAACCAAACTTAATTTAGGATGCATATCCTCAAAGTTAGTCTTTTATCTACAGACATCATAATTAAGGATCTACCTAATCCACTTTTTTTCTGATTTGGGCAAACCCTGAATCCTTCGTAAAAGATTTGGTTGAATACCAAACCAAATCCTAATTATCATATGCTAATTAGAGTACAGAAAGGTTAAATGTCGCAGCACGTAGGAAAAATATTTCAACTTCCGTGTTTACGTGACAAAAAGTCACGTGATTTTAAGGATTCAAATTCGGTTTGGCCAGGAGTGTGGATTCAGCTGAATCCTGCTGAAAAAGGCAGAATCTTGGCCGAGTCATCATCACTAATCATAATTCAAACAACAGATAGAAATACATCTTAGAAAATGTTTCCAGAGAAATTACTGGCATACTCTGAAAAGCTATATGGAATATCTAGTGCTCCTTTCATTTTCCCTTATTGGACATAATAATGAGCTGAATCACTTCTACTGAGAATTTGCTTCCTAAGATTATCCTATTTACCCTGGCCATTTCCATGTCAGCTATGTATGGGTTAGCTCCTCCCCCTATGCTCCGTACAGAAGGACCCTCCCAAAACTTTAAATAGCTATCTCACCTGAAGGAATCCATCTTTTTTCCTTCTCTCTGTGCTCCAGTAACAGAAGATTTTTCTTTTACTCTTGAGGTAGCAGGGCTTCGCTTAGAAGGCAGCCCAGGGATCAGGAGTGTTGGAAGGTTTTCCCTGTAATGATGAGATGTTCGCCCTTGCTGAGAAGGCGGGAGTTGTGATCTGGCTACTAAGCCTTAGCTGAGTAATGGTGCCCATACATGTGAAGATCTGCTCGCTTGGCGAGGTCGCTAAGCGAGCGGATCTTCTCCTGATATCCCCACTTACGGGTGGGCGATATCGGGGAACATGTAGGCTAATTCGATTGTTTGGCCCTGGGGCCAAATGATCGAATTATAATGGTGGCAATGGGGCAGTTGGTTCAGGTTGATCGTTTATGCGGTCCCCAATCCGACTAAATCTTTTAACCTGCCCGATCGATATCTGGCCAATTTCAGACCGGGCATGCCTCTCGTTCCTGCCCCTACATCGGCCAATATCAGCAGCTACAATCGGCCAGTGTATCGCCACCTTTAGTTAGCAACTTACCTGCAGTGCTGGACACACCTTTCTATGAGAGAGCATAGGCTACAGGCTTCTGGCTCTAATTTGGTGTCACAATCATCCAGATTATATTAAAGTATTCCTGTAGATCAGTGCTGTCCAACTTCTGTTGTACCGAGGGCCGAAATTTTTCCGACCTACCTGGTGGAGGGCCGATAATGGAAGCCAGTTTTGACCACTCCCCTTTTTGAAACCGCACCCACTTGAAACCACACCCATGTTATCACATGACCATACCCATATTAATGGTTGTAGTACAGCAAAAACCTGCCATACTCTGCCTGCCGTACCCTGCCTGTGTGCCCTACTCTGCCTGCCCTACCCTGCCTTTGTGTGTGCCATACTCTGCCTGCCCTACCCTGCCTGCGTGCCATACTTTCACTGTGTGTGCCATTCTTGGCTGGTTTGTGCCATACTTGGCCTGTGTGCCATACTCTGCCTGCCCTACCCTGCCTGTGTGTGCAATACTCTGCCTGCCCTACCCTGCCTGTGTGTGCCATACTCTGCCTTCCCTACCCTGCCTGTGTGTGCAATACTTTGCCTGCCCTACCCTGCCTGCGTGCCATACTTTCACTGTGTGTGCCATTCTTGGCTGGTTTGTGCCATACTTGGCCTGTGTGTGCCATACTCTGCCTGCCCTACCCTGCCTGTGTGTGCCATACTCTGCCTGCCCTACCCTGCCTGTGTGTGCCATACTCTGCCTTCCCTACCCTGCCTGTGTGTGCCATACTCTGCCTGCCCTACCCTGCCTGCGTGCCATACTTTCACTGTGTGTGCCATTCTTGGCTGGTTTGTGCCATACTTGGCCTGTGTGTGCCATACTCTGCGTGCCCTACCCTGCCTGTGTGTGCCATACTCTGCCTGCCCTACCCTGCCTGTGTGTGCCATACTCTGCCTTCCCTACCCTGCCTGCGTGTGCCATACTTTCACTGTGTGTGCCATTCTTGGCTGGTTTGTGCCAAACTTGGCCTGTGTGTGCCATACTCTGCTTGCCCTACTCTGCCTGTGTGTGCCATACTCTGCCTTCCCTACCCTGCCTGCGTGTGCCATACTTTCACTGTGTGTGCCATTCTTGGCTGGTTTGTGCCATACTTGGCCTGTGTGCCATACTCTGCCTGCCCTACCCTGCCTGTGTGTGCAATACTCTGCCTGCCCTACCCTGCCTGTGTGTGCCATACTCTGCCTTCCCTACCCTGCCTGTGTGTGCAATACTTTGCCTGCCCTACCCTGCCTGCGTGCCATACTTTCACTGTGTGTGCCATTCTTGGCTGGTTTGTGCCATACTTGGCCTGTGTGTGCCATACTCTGCCTGCCCTACCCTGCCTGTGTGTGCCATACTCTGCCTGCCCTACCCTGCCTGTGTGTGCCATACTCTGCCTTCCCTACCCTGCCTGTGTGTGCCATACTCTGCCTGCCCTACCCTGCCTGCGTGCCATACTTTCACTGTGTGTGCCATTCTTGGCTGGTTTGTGCCATACTTGGCCTGTGTGTGCCATACTCTGCCTGCCCTACCCTGCCTGTGTGTGCCATACTCTGCCTGCCCTACCCTGCCTGTGTGTGCCATACTCTGCCTTCCCTACCCTGCCTGCGTGTGCCATACTTTCACTGTGTGTGCCATTCTTGGCTGGTTTGTGCCAAACTTGGCCTGTGTGTGCCATACTCTGCTTGCCCTACTCTGCCTGTGTGTGCCATACTCTGCCTTCCCTACCCTGCCTGCGTGTGCCATACTTTCACTGTGTGTGCCATTCTTGGCTGGTTTGTGCCATACTTGGCCTGTGTGCCATACTCTGCCTGCCCTACCCTGCCTGTGTGTGCAATACTCTGCCTGCCCTACCCTGCCTGTGTGTGCCATACTCTGCCTTCCCTACCCTGCCTGTGTGTGCAATACATTGCCTGCCCTACCCTGCCTGCGTGCCATACTTTCACTGTGTGTGCCATTCTTGGCTGGTTTGTGCCATACTTGGCCTGTGTGTACCATACTCTGCCTGCCCTACCCTGCCTGTGTGTGCCATACTCTGCCTGCCCTACCCTGCCTGTGTGTGCCATACTCTGCCTTCCCTACCCTGCCTGTGTGTGCCATACTCTGCCTGCCCTACCCTGCCTGCGTGCCATACTTTCACTGTGTGTGCCATTCTTGGCTGGTTTGTGCCATACTTGGCCTGTGTGTGCCATACTCTGCCTGCCCTACCCTGCCTGTGTGTGCCATACTCTGCCTGCCCTACCCTGCCTGTGTGTGCCATACTCTGCCTTCCCTACCCTGCCTGCGTGTGCCATACTTTCACTGTGTGTGCCATTCTTGGCTGGTTTGTGCCAAACTTGGCCTGTGTGTGCCATACTCTGCTTGCCCTACTCTGCCTGTGTGTGCCATACTCTGCCTTCCCTACCCTGCCTGCGTGTGCCATACTTTCACTGTGTGTGCCATTCTTGGCTGGTTTGTGCCAAACTTGGCCTGTGTGTGCCATACTCTGCCTTCCCTACTCTGCCTGTGTGTGCGCCATACTCTGTTTGCCCTATGCTGCCTGTGTGTATGGCACATACAGGCAGCCTACAGTGACACAATGCTGGCACTGCTCCTACAGTCTGCACAATAACTATATATTAAAAAACTTTTTAATTGTAGTACCACCTCAGTATATGTTCTTTTTGTAGTATGCATGGATTATTTGTGGGTTTCTACTGCTCCTGAGGTGTGAACAGGGGAACAATGGGGATGATTACTGCCTGAGGTGTGAACACTGCAGGGGGGGAACAATGCAGAGATTAAAAGGTGTGAACAGTACAGGGGATTACATATTTAAACAATACAGCCTGATTACAGCCTGAATCTGAGGTGAGAACCATGCAGGGGGGGGGCAGTTAATCACAGTACTGATACCATTTAAAGCTTACACAAGAGTAAGCCATCAAAGCAGCCAGACAGGTGGGGGGCCACACAGAGGGCGGCCCGCGGGCCGCCAGTTGGACAGCACTGCTGTAGATATTTGATGAAGATATCCGGTGTTTTCCTAAGCCCAACTTCATAATGAGCCTATATAGCTCAACCTCCTATAGAGCCTATAGATTTGAGAGCTGTATACCTTTTTGAAGGAATTAGTTCATACAGTTCTGGTATACTATGATTATATTTTCAGGTTGGCAGTTATTAATGGTTACCTTCCAGTTAAATTTCTTGTGTGTAGATACATGTAGGATTTAACCTCTGTTTTTCACAGGACTGCAGTCTTCGAGAAGTTTCCTTTAGTAGGGCAAAAGCCGGGTTGAAATGAGAGCAGAATTTATCTACTAAAACTTAATATCATATTTTAAGTTCAGAGACTGATTTAGTGTTTATTTTACCCTCCCTATGGGTTAATCTTTGGTATATCCCATACATAGCTGACATGGAAATGGCCAGGGTAATAGGGAAAATTACATGATACTTACCGTGATTTTCCTTTCCTGCCCATTCTCCATGTCACTAAGTTGTTCCCTCCCTAGTTCTGTGGGGTGAAGGTAGACAGCTTTTTACTAGACGGATTCCTTCAGGAGAGACAGCTATTTAAAGTTTTGGGAGGGTCCTTCTGTACAGAGTATAGTGGGAGGAGCTAACCCATACGTAGCTGACATGGAGAATGGCCAGGAAAGGAAAATCACGGTAAGTTTGTAATTTTCCCTAATACTATATATATATATATATATATATAAGTGTCAAAAACTAGTTATACTAAAAAAAATAATTATTTGGTAGTGTTGCTGTCATAATGAAGCCAATATCAGTGTAAAGGAAATTATTTTAATAAGTAATTACATACAAGTATTGAGTGAAATATATAAACCTGATAGTGACCATATATAAATGAAAAAAAATTAATCACTGTATTTATTAATAAAAAAAAAAAAGTAACTTGGAACATATAAGACCCCTTCGTCCCCCATAGTAAACCATAACAGCAAGTTTACAGTTAATATTACTAGCCCAGTGTAATAAAGTAATAAGGGTGAGCACTAGGTTACTTTGGATAGATGTTTTATGCCTCCCTTGCCTGTGCCCATTTACCAGTTCTGATGGTTCTCAGCAATCAATAGCCTCCAGCCGGTCACTTGATTACACTTACACACCAGTATGAGGAGATAGATCCAGGGAAAGTTTAAGGGAACAGGAAGATGTGGAATGTGGAAAACATGACACATTTTAAAGGTAAACCTTTACCATGATTGTAAAAAACAGAAATGATAAAAATAAAATGAGCTTATATTTACCATGAGCTTGAAAATTAAACATGTTCAAATATATGAAGCATATAAGCAAGAAATGTCTTCAAATCAGTAGCAGAAATAAAAGTTGCTGGCTCTATGAAAAGTTGTTTAGCACCTACTTCTGATCTGTACTCATAAACCAAATCTGATGGTTTTTAGCATGCAATAGCTCTAGTTAAGCCTGTTGATTGACACTGAGAAACAAATCCAAGCAAATACAATACACTTCAGATATTATATCATGTGTTTACTATACAGAAGACATAAGTCCAAGGATAAAGATGCACGCAGTTTGTGGAATGTATTTAAAAAGTTCTATAAGTTTATAAACTTAGTGGGAGGAGTCCCTTAAATATTAGCTCCAAGATTAGATATGAAAGACAAGTTATAGTAAGAAAGATTACTGTTAGGCTCCTGTCACAATAGCATTTTAAGATACTCCCCAACACTTGAAACAGGCAGTTTCAGGCCAGGAATGTGCTTTCCTAGCCAAAAATGTATATTACTATTGACTTATTTGTGTAAAATGCTGCCAACCTGGTAAAGCTTATCTCCCTCAGATTGCCTTTTATGAGTAGTGTAAGATAGCTAGATAGACTGTGAGAGGAGTAATGTGGAATGTCAGTGTCTACTTATATATATGCAAATGGTATATATTTAATAGTTTAACAATAGACTATTAAAATTAGTTAAAATGTGGTGCTGAGACCACTGACCACCAAGATGTCATAATTGCTATGAAATGATTACTGGCACCAATGCTAATGCCATTATTGTTGTATATTACTATTATTATTTACACAAAGGAAGCAATTAAACAGACAAAGTGGCATATTTATCAGAGTTAAACTAAAGTTCATTGCCCTCAACTCACTTATATTTGGTAACTTTACAAGTGAGTAGACAGCAGTAAAATTTTACTTTGGCAAACTTTTTTCATATTTGGGCATAATAAATTTTATACCTAATGATAAATGAAACTGGCCCAATTCACTTCGCCGATAAATTCGCAGAAATTTTGCCAAATGCTGTGGAGCCAAAAGGCATTTTTTCCCAGCACAAAATAACTTTTTTTCAGCAAAGCAAAAAGCATGGAGAGATTTTAATAATGCCATTGACATTTCTTTCAGCACAAAAAATGCATTTTTTTTTTTTTAGCAAAACAAAACGCATGGAGAAATTCTAGCATGGATTCATCACTGGTGAACATACAAATTTTGACACAGGGCTCTACCAGAGAAAAAAATTTGCTTATCCCTACAATTTGCTTATCATATCGTTTGTTGTATTTTCATTTGTAGGTAGTTTGTTTGGACATTACTACCATATGTATCTTGGGTAGCTTTTATATGTGGTGAGTTGTTTAAATAATTCAAATACATTATTGACATTCCTGAGAGCTTTTACTAAATGTTAAGTAACTTATTTTGCTGCTTCTGGAAGTTGTATGCATTGTGACTATAGAAGTGTTTTACAACTGCTAGTGCTGTTTAAGTGCAAGTTTGTGCACAAACCCCTTGTTTTGTTGAACCCACAATGCCGCATTTTTATCATCAGCTATCAACACCTTTCCTAAAAATATTGATGTGTTTATGTTACGCATACTAGTTATATATATATATATATATATATATATATATATATAGCAAACCCAGGGTGGCACTCTGCTTCAGCTCTTAGCTCGGGTGCAAGGTAAATGATATAAATATCCAAAAAAGACCAGCAAAAACAATCAATTGTGTATTTAAAACGCATGAACAGCCAGCGTTACGTTTCGGTCCCCATCGGGACCTTTCTCAAGGCCTTGAGAAAGGTCCCGATGGGGACCGAAACGTAACGCTGGCTGTTCATGCGTTTTTAATACACAATTGATTGTTTTGGGCGATTTTTTCGTCGCCGTCACGACTTTATCGTATTTTGCGCGACTTTTTAGTCGCTGCCGCGATTTTTTCGTATTGAGCAATTGTAACCGGTGGAAAAACCAATCCAATTTTTTTGCGACGGTGATGAAAAAGTCACGGAAAATATACGATAAAGTCGTAATGGTGACAAAAAAAATCGCGGGACATACAAAAAAGTCACAACGAAAAAGTCGCAAAAACACCGATGGTAGTTTCAGGGTTCCCCTGCGTCAATAGGCACAGCTTGATATGGAACTGAAGGCAGGAAGGAGTGAGTGCAGTTGAGCGCAATTATACAGAGGTGCAAGAAGCAGACACAAGTGCATTTAATGAAAGGGGGGTTAATGCACAACTCATTATAGTAAAAAAGTGTGAGAATGCAACTTGCAGACATGAATGAGCTGAACTCTCTTCTGTTTTAGAGGCAAATACAATATTTCTTGCACAAGTGTTTTTAAAGGAATACGTTTCAGTGCAAAGCTAATCTGACAACTGTACTGATGCGTATATCTTAGTGGTGCAGCCAGAGCGGGGTCCAACTTTTGAGTGGCTTCGCCATCCACCACACCTGTGAAACATGTACTCTCTAAGAAACTGTTGTTACTGGATAGACCACTGGATAAACCACTTCAATATTATTTTTGTGTAAAATGAACTGAACATTAATATTTAGTTTTTACATAGCTGGAGAACCTATATTTTACAGAAGAAGAAAATTGTAAACCTACATTGTAAATTGCCATTTTCAAAAAAGTGACTGCAATATTAACCCAAATCTTATGGCACATCAGGTATTTATATCTCTACTTTAATGCCATAGCCATTGGATACAATCCAGCAGTTTATTAACTGGTACAGTGATATGGATCATTAAATGGATCTTTAATGGATCATTAAAGAGCCCATGTTTTTTCTCTTATTTTTTTCTTTTAGGAAAACATTTGTCACAAAGAATGTCTGTTAATAGAGATGGTTCACTTAAGACCTCCCAAGCATAATTACAGTTCTTGATGATATCATGTTTCATCATTTCACAGTATTTGTCACACCATGAACATATAGCATGAGTCACTGAAAAAAGAGTTTTGGTACAAAAATAGTGATATCATTCAGTTTGAACAACAAAAAGACATTTTTAGGACACAGGCTAATGTAATTTTTAATGCAAAAAAAGACATAAAAGAGTAAAATATCTTTTTGATTAACAATGTCAACATTTAAACCTGTTAAAGAGTAGCATCACTATGAAAAGGTAAAACTAGTTTAAATATATGTGCCCTTATAATAATTTGGGTTTTAAAACCATACATATTTTATAATATATATATTATATTATATATTTTATAATATATAATACATATTATAATTCCTGTTTTTTATCTGTTTATGTACTTTTTATTAGCACTTATGCACCATCAAGTGGTGGACAATGGCAATATTACATATCTAGTATAGTAGCTGTAGTATAGATTTATATGCAGAATGGGGAATAATAGGTTAATAAGACCATTCTTTACAGTAACACTAATTTGCACACAGGGTGCTTTTCAGTATGGCATATTTTATCGGGTAGAATATCACCCACTATTACCTCAGTTGACTGGGCAACTTGGGCATGAGCACTTTTTGGCTTGAAGATGCCCTCAATGGCCATTAAAAGTGGGAAGTTATCAGCCATAGTGGGATTTTTCCCAAGGCATTGGGATCTCAGTAAAAGTCGACATGTTGCATAGTAGAGCCAAATGCCATTTGGTTATATTTTGGTTCATGCAAATTAGGATAGGGAAGAGAAAAAAGTTGTGCGAGTGCCAT
Source organism: Xenopus tropicalis (assembly GCF_000004195.4). Classification (NCBI taxonomy): domain Eukaryota; kingdom Metazoa; phylum Chordata; class Amphibia; order Anura; family Pipidae; genus Xenopus; species Xenopus tropicalis. Next base: position 72,002,311 of record NC_030679.2, on the reverse strand, counting down.
TTTGTTATATTTTGGTCTATGTGACTTTACCTTCAACAGCAACTGACTTACCAAACAGAGCACCACCACCCCATACTTGGATATACTGTGTCAGCTATACAGAGGAACTTAACATACTATGCTTCTCTGTCCTTAATATCATCCTCCCAATCACCTGCCCATATATGTGGTATGTGAAATGAATTTGTTTCAAATAAGAAAAGTGTTAATTTTTTTTTTTATAGATTTAGATCCATTGATCTCACATTTTTTATCTTCATCTTTTATCACATTTGTTTAAACACATTTTGTTTCTTGAAAATTAACATATCCAATTCTTTTTGCATGCAGACAAGATGGAAAAAGTGCAAGTATTTTATGAAACCTCAAATAGTCAGAATTTACTAAAGAAAATAATATTTTCTCTCTATACCTCCTCACCTGGCAAATTAATCAATTGTTTTGGCTTTCAGTACCACCTCTATGCTGATGATACTCAGATCTATCTTTCCTCTCCTGATCTCAACCCAGAGCTTCTAACTCGTGTCTCTTCCTGCCTGTCCGCTATCTCCACTTGGATGTCCCAACATTACCTTAAATTAAACCTCTCTAAGACTGAATTGGTTTTCTTTCCCCCATCCAACACCCACATTGTTCCCGAGGTATCTATAACGGTTAACAATTCTACCATCTACCAATTCTACCTTGGGCTTATCCTTGATTCTGCCCTGTCCTTCACTCCTCATATCCAATCACTTATCAAATCATGTCACTTTCACCTAAGAAATATTTCCAAAATACGATCATTTATTACCCAAGATGCTGCCAAAATTCTTATTCACTCTCTTATAATATCTCGCCTGGACTACTGTAACTCCCTATTAATTGGCCTTCCCCTCCAAAGACTGTCCCCTCTCCAGTCCATAATGAATACTGCTGCCAGGCTCATACACCTCTCCAACCGCTCCTCCTCTGCCATGCCACTCTGCCAATCCCTGCACTGGCTTCCCCTACCATCCAGGATAAAATTCAAACTAACGACTCTCACATTCAAAGCAGTTCATAACTCTGCCCCACCCTACATCTCTGAACTTATCTCTAGGTACCATCCAACCCGCTTGTTACGCTCCTCTACTGACCTGCTCCTCAACTCCTCTCTCATTCCCTCCTCACACACACACATTCAAGACTTTGCAAGGGCTTCCCCCCTTCTCTGGAATTCGCTCCCACAAACTGTCAGACTTTCTCCCAATCTCTCTGCCTTCAAGAGATCTCTAAAAACGCATTTATTTAGAGAAGCTTACCCTAATCTTGTTTAAAATAACCTCAGTGTGCTGCTAAAAGCAATACCCTGTGCCACACCTTTCATAACCCTGTCATGCCCATTCGCACACCTTGGGGTATATCTATTATGCTGTGTAAAAAGTGGAGTAAAACATTACCGGTGATGTTGCTCATAGCAGCCAATCAGATGCTTTGCTTTGGTTTTATAACTGTTGAAATCTAATTGCTGATTGGTTGCCCTGGGCAACATCACTGGTAATGCTTCACTCCACTTTTTACACAGCTTGATAAATATACCCCCTTGTGTCTCAACCCTTTCTCCTTGTAGATTGTAAGCTCGCTTGGGCAGGGCTCTCTTTACCTCTTGTATTGGTTATTGATTGCTTTATATGTTACTCTGTATGGCCAATGTATGAAACCCACTTATTTATACAGCGCTGCGGAATATGTTGGCGCTTTATAAATAAATGTTAATAATAAATAATAACATCAAAAAGTAAAAGTCCACTTCTGCTCACACTCAACTGCTTACTTGCTGGGGAAAATAAATATGGCCGTGCCAAAGAGGTAAAGTCACATGTACATATGCCTTTCTGTTTTTCCTAACCTGTTGAAAAGCAATTGAAAGCATAATGAAAACTGCCAAAAGGCAGTTTTTAAAACATAAATTATTCATTTAAAAAGCTGTGCAAATATCATACTCAAAGGTTGTACAATAGTGAATTTCCTATATTCCTATATTTTTATATCTCATACATTGTATATAATAACACAGCAAAATCTGAAACAGACTTAAGACACCAAGAATGCTTTGATCTTGAAGGGACTTTAGAATGCTTGGACAAGCATAGCTAAAGCTATCAGACAAGCTAAAATAGTGAATAAAAATGGCAAATGTAAATAGGATGAATATGTAAATATGTAAAAAAAAATGATGGAGGTCAATTACATGAGAGTAGGGGAAAAAGAAAAGGCTAACTATTTTTCATGTTTACACAACTGAGGAACTAGCAAATAAAGGATTCATTTTTAATAAACCCAAATCTAATGTAATTATTGATGCATAATTGACCCAGGACAAAGTTCAAAGGAAACTGCAAATGAAAGTAAACAAAGGCCCAGGACCGAATGGTATTCATACAAGGGTACTTGTATGACTGCCAAACAATTTACTTTGAGGTCTGGCATTGTGCTGATAGATTGACAAATAGCTATAGGCCTTCTTGTTTAACATCAGTGGTAGGAAAGCTTTTGAAAGGAGTAATAAGAGATAGTTGTAGGCAGTACCCTATTTAAACATGAAAAATCCTTTATTTCAATATCAAGGGCAGCTGTAACCTCATTTTGGTGCCAAATTTGAATACATCAAATTTTTGGAGATGCAAAGCTTATATATGCACAGAGGGTCATTTGCTGGTGTTGAACTTAATAGAATTTTCTCTATCCCAAATGAACTATGTAACTATTTAGGATAAAGATAGACAACTGCATAAACTTGGTGGAGAAGTTTAATATGAATACAAAATGTCTAGCCTTAGGACATTTTAAAAAAATTGTCTAACTGAATATCATTGTCAGACTTCCCTGTATAGTTATAAGAATCTTTTTGTGTTTGTTTTACCAGTATTCTTGATAAGCTTTCTGTACAGCCTTCATGCCCACTGTTGCCACCTTAGGCCTTGTTAAGGTGCAAGTAATCAAAGGACTAATATAACCTCTTACACACAGGTATTTATGTGCTGCAGTGCACTAAAACATATAGCACCACCTAACTGATGAGAGATATAACAAGCAATGTTTCATTTGCCTTCCACATTCCATGTTGTAAAATATAAGGTTATTACAAATCACTGAGGAGTTCTATGACATAGTAAGTTAGGTTGAAAAAAGACGTATGTCCATCATGTTCAACCATAGTGCCTATATATAACCTGCCTAACTGCTAGTTGATCCATTATTATTTAACATCACTAAGCATTTACAGGGCATTCATCATATTCATGGCTTGTGGATTATATATATATATTTTTTGTTTTTTTTGTTTTTTGAGAGATGCATTGGATAAGATCAGTGTTAAAGGTGGGATACAAGTAGCACCAGGGAAAATGCCTGGTTTTGCAGCAGGTAATGCTGTTTTCATGCAAGAAGCATAGGAGAAGCTGGATAGGTGAGTCCTGGAGTAAATGGAGGGTGAGTAGCTTAGGTCCTCCATTCCATTATCCAGTTTTGTATTTTGAGTTGGGCCAGCTGTATGGAGCTGCCTGATTAGGCTGCAGGTGAGCAGAAAATAAAAGGGTTGGGGGAATACACAGCAAGGGGGTGAGTTGGGGGTTGGTTCTTGACTCAGAGTAGGTCACTCTCAGAGCGGGGCCACAGGGCAGGAAGGTTGCCTGTCTGTGTTAGGAACTCCCAGAGGGACTGGGGGTCTCTCCTGTCACTGCGAGGAGCAGAGGGAGCCGTGACCGGGTGTACGATAGCTGAGAAGAGTCAGCAAGGCTTAAGGTGTAGCCCGAGTGTTCACGAGTGTGAGAGTCACCATGGATGTGTGAAAGTCACTGGGGATGGTGAGAAACCCCGTAAAGGTTCCAGAGTGTGGAAGTTACCCTGGAAGGTGAAAGTCCCAGAAAGGGGACAAGTGTTGAACAAAATTGCTGAACTGTATGTTGATGAACTGTGAGCTTTATGTTGGGAAGAATTTGCCCTAAATAAACCTGTGTGGTGTCCCTGTCTCTATGCTCCAGATCCTCTGCTTACCTGTCTACCATAGCTAATTTCCCCCACAAATTACATGCACAGGCAGTCAGCATGTCAAAATATATTATATATATATTAAATAGATACAAACAGGTTCTATTGACTGTAGGAACCAGTAAATTGTTAAATACAATTGCTTAGTGATATCACTTGTGTCACTGTTTATTGAAATTTGTGTATTATAAAAATGAATTATGTAACTTGTGTAAAACATGAGGATATTAGAAGTTACCCAAGAGTTTCATAACTTTTACATGGCCTTGAAATTGTTTCATGACCTCTATCCTTTTAACTTACAGGAGGAAGTTATTTCCTATTCCTTCCTTTATTATCTTTTACAAATAAACAACCTGTTTTAAGAGCTGCTTTGTGTTAGTGCAAAATATACTGTAGAAACCTGGTATTTTACTAACCAAGACTGATCCTTGTCGATCCAGTCTGACGTTACCGGCTAACTAGCTGGTATTAACTTGAGGGGAAACTGTATATCCATATGCATCTTATGTTCATTTATTGGCATGGTTTTGTAATATGACTAGCATGGAAATTAATATCATATCATACCACATAATGCCATAGAATGCTAAAAAGAAACAAGATTACATATTTTAAAACAGGCCTGTCCAACATTTTACATGTGGTGGCCCAATTAATTTAATAAGCCTTTTTTTAGGGCTGGGTTAAATTAAAATAATTATGTTACACAGTGAGTGGACTGGGGGCCATAAAAATTCTTGGAAGGCCACATCCGACCAGTAGGTTTCCAGTTGGACAGCCCTTTTCTAAAACATTCAAATTGTTTCCTGTTTTCAGGTTGAGCAACTGACCTCTAACTATCACAAAAAGATACACCATCTTCTATAAAGTCCATTATAAACAAATAATTCTAATTTAAAAAATTATATCAATGAGATCATTGCCCTGGACCAATATGTTACAATAAAGAAACCTGTTCAATGCATGCAAGTAACTTCTTTCTTTCACACAGTTTTAACATGTGTTTATGCTATTTTTTCATAGCAGTGCTTCATTTGAGTGCTCCTGTTAATTATAGTGATACCCTCTTTGTTAAAATGAAAATAATTTTTGATATGAATGTTTCAATTTCCTGTTTGTATTTTGCCAGCTAAAATGTAAGGGCCTTTAAGGGCCATCCTACCCACCAAGTAATAAGGCAAAAGAAGTTATGGGTGCTAGGGAACCCCCATCTACTTTACTTCTGCATATGATTTTTTATATTATTATCCTGTGCTATGTTATAATAAAGATTTCTAACACTAATCTCATTTTCTAAATTATAAACTTACAGTCAAACAAGTAAACATTTTTATTTTGATAATAGCGCCCTTTTAAGAACTACCACAATGCAGTTTTACAATGTTCAAGCAGCAAGCCTAAAAAAAAACCTGAAAACTCCCACACATAAAGGTTAGGTACTATATAAAAATTACACTCCTTCATGATGAAACGCAGTGTTTAACATAATTTCTTTGTTGGTCGTCATGGAATGCTAGGCACTCACTTAAAAGGGAACTGGCAGATATTGTCATTTTTGCATTACATTTTTGACATCTTGATAATAAAGGGCCAAGTACTGGCCTGAAACGATGCATTGTCATAGATCGAAGCCATGTTATATTCAATAAAGGCTTTTTAAATATATTCTTCTGTTGGTGCTGTAACTTGCATTTCGATGCGGTCACTGCTATTGTGTCATTTGTACCACTACTGCCTTCCATGCTTTATCTTTGTCAAATTCTCTTAAAGTGTTGTTGGAAACCTGTAAACAAGCAATCACATTTGTCTGAGTTTGGACTCATGTCAGGGGTTGCACAACAAAATAAAATGTAATGAAAGCTTAGGAAATAATTGAATATAGCAAACCAAAATAGCTAATACAGCCTATAACAAATGTAAATTAAAAATGCATTGGCATTCTCCAGTACACAATAATGGGATACACTTTAAAATCGCTGTTTTATTACCAGTATAAAAAAAGAGGCCCATAAAGAGAGACTATACCAGTTGTTCTGAGAGAAAACAAATTCTAAGCATATACTGAATGAAAGCTGCAAATTGAGTAGTAAGGGGGAGTGAAGATTAGTGTTCAGTAATGCCCTATGCATTACTGTGCTTCAGTAGTGTCCCAAGTATGGAAAAGGGCAATATTTAGTGATATATATATTCCAGTGTAGTAAGATTCTTTAATAGGCCACTTGATATGATATAATCTGTCTGTTGGTTAAGCATTCATTCTGGGGATATAGTTCTCATTTAATATTGGTTCAAAGAGCCCAAGCCATCTGTAACTGAAAATGCTAATGTTTTATAAAATGGGGAACACTTTTCGCTCAACTGTTTTGAAAAAAAAATGTTTTGTAGAAAATCTGACAAAATGTTGGTCCATTAATCTTTATAAGAGAACAGGGCATCAAAAAAATGCAAATGCAAAATCTGTCTATAGAAATAAAACTGGGGTTCCCCAACCCAGGTTTGGTGGGTAACTGATTCCACCCATACTGCTCTTTTAAAAAGCAGGATGGTGCTTCTACTTCAGAAGCAATTGCTGGCATTACTTATACCCACAGGACTGGACGCAGGGTCACTCACTGCATAATAGTAGGAAGATGTACTAGGCATTTCCTCTTACTACATAAAATCTTTACGTTATAAAAGGTTACTGAGTACTCACATCATTATTTCTGTAATCCATCTTGTCTACCTGTGACATGTTCCAGGATAAATCATCTATTCTCATCAATGTTTTGTAGTGAACACATTGGATGATGGTGATATTTGTGAGCAAGGCCTGCACTAACAGGATCAGCATCAGAAGAAATAAAACAATATCATGAAAATGCTGTGAAAAAAAGAGAAAAAAAAGATTAAAAGAGAAATTTAATCAGAATAGCATTTAATGTGATTTAAGGAAAAAACAACCAGCTAGTTACTCTTTTAGATCAGACAGTTCTCTGTACTCTTACAGCTCCACAACCCCAATATGGTATTTGGTACAGGTATGTGATCCATTAACCGGAAACCCATTATCCAGAAAGTTCCACACTATAAATGATTTCCTTTTTCTCTGTATTAATAAAACAGTACCTTATGCTTGATCCCAACTAAGATATAATTAATCGTTATTGGAGTAAAAACAATCCTATTGGGTTTATTTAATGTTTACATTATTTTTTTTAGTAGACTTACGGTATGGAGATCCAAATTATCTGTTTATCTGAAAAAACCCAGGTCCCAAGCATTCTGGATAACAGGTCGTATACCTGTATAAGAGACTGGATGAGTGTTTTAGTTGTGTCTAAACTGAGGTAAGGCCATATTTTGGCAATATTGCGCAGGAGAATACAACAAGGTTTCTGTACTTTAAATTGCTAAATTTGCCATAGCTTCCCCTTAAGTGAATGCCCTGATATACAGCAAAGTGGTCACATTAATGAGGGCGGGCAGTCGGTTAATTCAACTTACTTGCAACATCATTTCAGGAATCAGAGCCAGGAGTGCAGAGAATGTAATCATACAGCCAAGTACAGCTTTCAATAGCAATTACATTCACGCATAACTTTTTAACAGTTTAATGAATGCATACTGGAAAGCTGCTTAAAATTAGCATTTAAAGCTTTCTTATAGGCTGTCAAGGACACAGAAACCCTTATTCACTAGGAGGCACAAATAAGTATAAGCAAAGCCACTTTACCCTTTCCCAGGCATCGTTCGCAAAGACGAAAAATTATCCATGCATTAAAGTAAAATGTAGAGTAAATCTAAGTATGCCATCGGATACCTGGGAAAGGTGAAAAATATGGTAAAGCTCCTCTTGAAAAAAATGAGGCCCTTGAAATTGTAATTTACTAACACCTTCCATTGAATAAGGGTTTTCTTGACTCTTAAAATATTTTTTAACACTGCAATATGCTTTCTCCTACAAAAAGTGACAGGAAAAAAACTCAATTCACTGGTGGGTACCGAACATTTTAGACAGCAAAAAAGGATTCCTTGTACCTTAACTCAATTAACCTGACAGACTGGGGGTCATTTATAAACACTGGGCAAATTTGCACCTGGGCAGTAACTCATGGCAACCAATCAGATCATTGCTTTAAGTGTTTAACCTACAGCTTGCTGTAATAATGTAACCACTGGTTAGTTGCTATGGGTTACTACCCAGGTGCAAATTTGCCCAGTGTTTTAAAATGACCCCCATTTGTTTTTGTAGTTTGGAATGGGTTGAACTGAAAATCGAGTGAGTTTGTAGATAATAAGAACCAGCCACCCTAGCAGCAATGGACAAAATAATGTATTCAGAATAAATCAAATTATTTATATTTCATAACTGAGATGCAAGAAATTACTGTGGAACAAGAACCATAAAGCTGAACTTACTGTAACAATTGCCGGGTAAATTCTAAAAATGTCAATGGTCCTTATAATACTGAAAGACAGGAAGGCTGACGTTGCAAACAGCAAGGGAGATGTTATACTGCTTGTCACGATGAGCCCCTCCACCTAATAAACATGTATAAATGCATTAAAAAAAAAGGTTTAGTCTTAGCATAATTAGAATCCAGTAAAAATATCAGTTTTTGTATAGAAAAAAACAAAATGCAGGCCACAGAATTTTTTTTTAATAATACTAAAAACTAATAACTAAAATTTATGTTCTCCCTCCTGCCCACCACTGAAATTAATCCATGAATTTTGAGTTAAAAAGAATTTTATTTTTATCTTTAATATGTGATATTAAAGATATAAATAACAAATATAGCTCTAGTAACCTGCAGTATGAGACTGTTTTTTTTCAGTCCCTTGGGATACTTCCTTAAGGAAACTTGTACCACCCTGTAACAATGAATAAGCTGGATGTCCACAACACACTTCTCATGAACAGAAGAACAGGTTTATTAACAGCCACCAGTATGGTTTAGCTTTGATACTTTGTTAATCTTCTCACCACATACTTTTGACAATCATGGTTCCCCAGAGCACCAGGCCCCAGCCTCTTGCATACTTCCCTGATCCTCTTTGTCTGTCCCTACAGTCTGCTCCCCATAGCAGACTTTCAGCAGAAGGGTCAGCCTTCCATTCCAAGTACTCTAAGCCCCACGTGTCCTATTCCCTATCCTTCTGGGTCCCTAACTGGGCTGGTACCACCTGCAGTAAGCTCCAACAAATCTATCCAACCACTATCTCACCTATTAACTCCTACTGGTTACCTTTCTAAAGGTGGCCTACCTTAGGCTCCCTGGCATCACACACTATCACCTTTTCATCAGCCAAAGAAGAAGTGGCTCGCTTTACCTTCCCTTATATAGCTTCTTCTTCAGGGACACTCACCTTACCAACAGAGCCACCTGGTGGCTGAACTAAAAATCATTATAATTAATTACAAAAATGTTTCCACTCTTTACAAGACCACCGTGTAAAAATGTGACTTGCATTGCAGAGCGGTGAATAAGGTAGGATGTTCTGTTGCTTAGATGGGACAGCACTGGGTAATTTTGCACTAGTGAGCAACCAACCAGCAAATAACTTTGATCTATCTAGTAAACCAAAAGCAAATACCTGACTGGCTGTTATTGGTTACTGCCCATATAGTTGGTTATAGAAAGAAACTTAGCTAGGCATTACTATGTAACACTTTTTTGGGTATCAACAAGAATGCCACACAAAGGGTAACTGATGAAGAAAATTGAATACACTACATATTAGTGCTCTTTTACCCAGCACTTGTGTCTGGGGCCTGACTGCACTTTGCATTTTTACTGGATTCAAAAATCAGAGGTGTAAAACACATAACTAGTAGGCACAATACAGCCCAACTAAACCAAAATGGTTCCTGGCAACCTGCTCCTGCTGACACTGCCTACATTGCGCCTTGTCATGCAGTGCAAAGACCTGTGCTCATGAGGCAATTGCAGGTAAGGGTACAAAAATATGGCCATTTGCTTTTGCATCACTGCGCGGCATGCCAGTGCAATGACAATGTGGACAAGGGAGCTGCCATCTTTAATTTTCACACAAAGCAGAATGCTCCTAAGCGGATTGCTCCTGACAATTATTGAGCCCGGCACTTCATAGATGATTCCTCATATTTTAAAAAATATATGTTTCAAGTAATCAAAAGTCATTCATAAAGTAAAGTAATATGATCAAGGTGTGCAGATTCCACTAATTAACAGAAAATTTATTCGTTATTGTAGTAGATGGCTTTCAAAACTTACCAAGCATTTAGTGGGATATTCAGCAGCTATATGGCTTACAACGGCATTTGGAAAACACTGAAAAATAAAATGAATATCAAAACCAAATGACTAGCTGTGCTGTTCAGTGGTAGAGAAAGAAGAAACAATTTAATAGTTGCCAGTCACAACCAGCCAAAATAGGCCACAAACCCAGATATTATCTCATGATCTCATGAAGTTTGCTTCAGTGAAGACAAACTGTGCAACTTAGCTCAGGAAACATAAACCCTGCAGTGCCTTGGGAAGACTGAATATGGCAGGCTACCCACTACTACTCATTTAGACAACATCAAATATTTGCCTAATTGTTTCTTTTAATCATTCACATTAACTTAGGTATAACAATTTGAAACACCATGCACAAGCCAAAAACCAAAACAGTTTACTTACCGCTGCTAATACCCAGAAGATGGATACATAGAGGTAAAGACTGTGTAACAGAGCATCAAAGTTAAGTGCAATAACACCACCAAATACTGCACAAACTCCTACAATCACCTCCACAATCTAAAAAAAAAAAAAAAAAAAAGTAAAGAGGTGTTCACCCAATAGAAAATAGAAATAGGTTTTGGATAATACATGCACCATATTTGAAAATCTAATCACCTTATATACATAATTGCCTTGGTCACTGAAGAACCAAACTGCCTAGGGAGGTATACAGGCGTTCCAGTCATTTGACAACTAACTAATGAGCTCTACATGGCTAGCTTTAGGAAAAATGATGGTTGTTGAGGAGAAATTTACTGTAAAATGATAATCTACATATGCAGTGCTGGTATGTGCCAGATATTTTTTATTCTGGATACAAACATACACATTTTTTTCAGTCTGATTTTCAACAAACTTTGTGTAATTTAGTTTTAGTATTCTTCCAGCAGTATGACAGGCCTAATTTGGCACTTGTTGTAGAAATGCACAGTACTTACTCCTAAAACTAAACCAGTAGAAACTTTGCAACTTTTATTACGTTAAGCACTGTATTATTTAAGACAGAAGGTAAAAAAGGAACACTGTGGGGGATTTACTAACATTTGGATTTTCGTGGTTTTATAGTTTTTAGAAATTGAGAATAAACTCATTTCCATAAATGGCAGTCATTTATCAAAAGATCCAAACTGAAAAAAAGCACAATCGAAAAAAAGTTGCCAGCATCCAAAAAATCCAAAACCTCTAAAACAACAAATCAAAGAAAGATCAATTATTAAAGGGACAACCGCAACCAAAGAAATTGTGCTTTACACAATGCCTCCACTACTGAAAAATATTTTTTCTGGAAAGAAAGTCTATTTTGTGTATGGTACAGTGAGGCAAGGGATATATAGATATTTTCAAGGGCAGCTTATGTTGTTGCCACTAATAATAAAAACATGGTAAAGAATGTTCAAAATAAAAAGCAGAAGCAAATTATTTTCTAAAAACTTGATATATGCAGAAAATATCATTACCTAGGCTTTGATTAGTATGAGAATGTAAAGGTCTTATTACAAATAAGAGTAATAATAAGAATAATATTTCTTACTGAATAAGATTTCATCAGTCGAGAAGGAAATTTAATCTGCTTCAAACAACTCCCATATGCCATGCCCTAAATTTAGTAAAATAATGAACAAAGAATAAAATGTACAAATAATTACAAGATTAAGAGGAAAAAAAAGATACTACGACAGAGGGTTGTTTCATACTAAACATTTTCAGATGTTGCCTGTCCAATTTTTCATTCCAAAAGCAAAGTTACTAAAATGAAACTGGTGCTGACATGGCTGCATCCTCTACTCTTCTGGGAAGGCTTTTCATTAGACTGAGGAACATTGTTGGTTGGATATGGTTCCAGTTAGCCACAAGAGCATTAGTAAGGTTGGGCAGTGATGTGGGATTAAGCCTGGTTTGCTTCCTGAATTCCAATTCATCCTACAGGTACTCATTTGGGTTAAGATAAGGGCTCTGTGTAGGCTAGTCAAGTTCCTCCACTCCTGAAAACAGGTCCCCCAACTGTTGCCAAAAAGTAGGATCAACAGAATTGTCAAGAATGTTGTTGTGTGGTGTAGTCTTAGAGGGGCAATATAACCCCTTTGTTTAACATGAGTACACGTGTAATTGCCCTAACAGTATTTCTTGCTTGTTGTTTTAATATAAAAAATCTATGGTTTTTGTTGACCTACAGTAAACAGGGCAAATAGGGAAACTGAACCTACTACATGTTTGGTAGATACTTATCAGTATACAGACCCTTTCCTTCCTTTTTTTATTGTGACTGTTTTGGTAGCAGGAGTGAATTATTCAGGAAGATTATCTGTGCGCTAAATCTAATTAGCTAACTTGCAAGTAGTTTATGGGCTTATTTATTAATATCTGAGTTTGTGAATTTGTGTTTGTTTTTCTAAATCAGAGTAACTTGCATATTGCATGCTTGCTTATTTATTTATAAGTAAAACTAGTATGAATAAAAAAACTTGAATACCTCGAATTTTCAAGCTCACACACTCAAAAAAAAACCTCAAAAACTTTAATATCTCGAACTGAAAATATGGCTTGACTTTGCTTAGGACAACTCCCATTGAAACTCGGAAGCTTTTAGAAGGCATTTGATTTTTCAGGTTTTTTCAACTTAATACCAAACATTCAAGTTTTTGAACCATAACTCCAATTGTGCGAATGTTAGCTCTAAAAAACTTGAATCTTGAAAAAAAAATTAAACCTCAGTGTTATATTTTTTAATTGTATATGTTATTTAAATCTTATTTTATTGAATCTGAGTAAAGAGCTGGCATTCACATGAAATGAAATTTAAAAAAAATCCCTGATCAGTTACATTTAGCTAGTTTAGCTTCAGGCAAGGACACCAACTGGCTCACTAAGATAAAAAATAATGTAAACTCTGTAACCTGTTATTTTTTTAAATTTACAATACATTAGATACCACAATCAATTCTCATTTCATTAAAAGGCGAGGAAAGGTTAAAGGGATGCTGTCACGGTTTCATGGTTTAGTTTTTAATACTAGATTAGACTAGAGTGCCTTTCAAAAACGTATTCTACCATATACATTTTTATTCTCACGCAAATTTTTTTTTTTCATATAAATAATGGTATGTAGCCATCTCAGTTCATTATGCAGTATCCTGTGTTTTTTTTTTTTAATCTTGCCAGTGGGATGGCATATGCGTCTCTTTGGTTTTCCAAAGACACTCAACGTTTCCTAGTGAGGCAACTTCAGGAAACAATGGGATGCAAAGGGCTTTCCGCCAGCGACTTTTATTGTTGCCAGGGGATAGCCATTTAGGACTAGTAGTCGCCCGCGATAGAAGAGATCTAACTCGGGGCGACTAAACCGCTCCGGGGGTTCTCAGCTGTTAAGCTGGCCATACACAGGCAGATTTTAGCTTATGTAAAAAACAGCTTAATTTTTTTTGTTTTTTTTCAGCAGAAAAAAAAACTGGGGGGGAGAGGGGTTTGGCGAACCAGTGCAGTTGTGGAGGAAGGCCTCTCCAGGGCTTCTACCTTTAATCTGTGGATTTTGTTCTTCTTTAATTATAATAATTAGGATGCAGTAAATTCCAGACATATTTAGTAGGATTCAGATAAGAAAAAGAAGGGTTCAGTTCGCATCCCTAATAATCATGGCAAAAGCTTTCATCACTAGTGATGAGCAAATCTGTCCCAATTTGCTTTGCAGAAAAATTTGCGAAACTGCAAAAAGATCCGCAAAACGGTGTAAAATTTGCGAAGCGCATTGAAGTCAATACACAATTTTTTTATACGCAACAAATTTTTATCTTGCTCCAAATGCATTAATGTCAATGGGCATTTTTTCTCATTCAAAATGCATTTAAGTCAATGGGCATTTTTTCTCATTCAAAATGCATTTAAGTCAATGAGCATTTTTTTCGTGGCAACTTTTTTGTCTTGGTGACTTTTTTGTCTCAATGAATTTTTTCTTGCAGAGTTTTGTGAAAAAATTCGCCGATGCTGAAATGCGGAATTTTGCTGCGAATCCATGACTGCCATGAGTGCAAATTTGCTGGGGGAAAAGACTCTGAGTAAAACTTAGCACCTCATATTTCTGAAATTGAACTTTTGGCTATTTTATTAGTATTTCTTTGTTCAATTTTAAAACCCCAGTCCTTATCTTCTTTCTTTTTTCCAATGTATTATTACAAAGTGTTCTACTCAAAATATATCCACATTTTATTAACACATAAATACTTACTCTCTGTACTTTACAGCAGTCTACATTTGATCTTGCAGAGATAATTACTGTTGTTGCCATAAGAATTTCCATCAGAATAAGAAGAATCAGATTAAAGTTTATCTGCACAAAAGCAAACACACAGCTAAAATAAGAGTCAGAAACATCTTTTTCCTATTACCAATTTTGGCATTTTGTTATGTTTATCAGTAGTAAATAGTATTAGAATCTGTACTATTAAAGAGTTCCTCAACATGCTGTGATAAGCTTTAAACAGTTACATTTTCTACTTAAAAATGATCAGTGTTCTTTCTCCTTGGAGTATTTTCCTAACTTTAAAGAAGGAAGTAAAATTTTTCAAGCATGATCTATAAGATTATCTATAGCTTTTCCATGTTTATATATATATATATATATATATATATATATATATATATATATATATATATATATATATATATAAACATGGAAAAGCTATCAATACTATGGTTTATGTAAATATTTTGTTTATGGACCCACATTAAAAAATAAGGACATACTGAGTAAATAAAAAGAGAGTGGAGCCCACACTTTTCTGGTGTAATTATCTCGATTTTACAGTCATTTAGGAAACTCCAAGTGATTGCATAATCTTCCTTAAACACATGTGCATTTAATTAGTTCAAGGGTTTTACATACTAAACAATACACTGATGAGATACATTAACAGTCATGCAGACCATTAATATTGTGCTCTAACGTGGAGACAAAACATCATGAGAGTGCTTACATTAAAAAAAAAGTCCATTATCACCAAATATCAAAATCATCATAAAATAAAATTAGATTGTTAGCCCATCAAATACCAAATCACAAGGTAGGTTCACATAAAATGCTCCCTGTGCTTTTGCTCTTTTGACTTTTACATGCCATACAGAAATCAAATAGAATGGTGTAGGCAAAACCATTTGTACAAAGTATGAATTTAAAACATCCCTACATGCTCATTGTACTTTATTTATGAAGGTGGAAGGCAAGAGTATATTGGGACATAAATCACTAATCACACTGTAATGACCCCCTGCTGCAGAACAGGCAAATACAGGACTTCCAGTAGGCCACATCTAATAATACAGAGTTTAGAAGAAAGAAAAAGAAAAGGAAAAGAAGGGATGAAAGGGGGAGCAGGCAGCCTTATATGCTATGGGGCAGATTTATTAAAGTACGATCGTTTCGAGTCTGACTTTTTCGTACTGTTCGAGTGTATTTTCTGCGACTTTTTCGTTTTTGTGACAAAATTTGTGCAACAAAACCGTATTGAAAAAAACGTATGAAAGTTTCGGATTCATTCAAGCTTCGGTATCGTGACTTTCCTTGGGCCAGGCTGGAGCTGCAGAGTGCCATTGAGTCCTATGGGAGGCTTCCAAAATCATGCACAAAGTCAGAAAGGTTTTCCTGCCATTTACTATCGTTCAGATACGAAAATTTAGTGACTTTCGGATCGCCAATACAATATTATTGTGACTAATGTGATTTTTTCCTAAGCATTTTCGTGATATTTGCGATCATCAGAAATTATCGTATCCAATTTTACCCATTTCGGGATTGGAACTTGTACTTTGATGAATCAGCCCCTATGTCTCTTGATATACAAATTCAAAGGAATATTTTGATACTTACATTGATTGCTGTTGGGTTTATAGCGAGTTTGCATCCAAACCAAATCAAACAAGTGGTAGTTATTGAAAATGTTGACACAAATAATATTTGGTAATGATACATCTGAAAAATAAATAACATACACACGTATATTTCATACTGGGAAATCTAGAAGATCTTAAATGAAAACATTACCAAACACTATACAGCTCTTTTTAGGGGATGCAAACATTGTCTCAGAAGAGCATCAATGAAGCTACTAGGTCTATTAAATGAAAATTAAAGCCCCAAAACATCTGTGCTTTTATTTTTATCAGTGCATACAGCCATGTACTGCACCTGGTGCACTTTTGTCCTTTTTATTAAAATTTTCTTTCTGGTTGATTTCTTGCTCTCAGCTACCACCTTAAAATGAGTCTACCCCTTTACTGAAATTTACTTTAGGTATATTATAGAATGTTCTGTTCTAAGACTTCAAGGCTGCGAGGCTTCAAATGTATTAATGTTTATACAGTATTACTATTCAGGCCTTCCCTTATTGATCTATCATTCTTATTTCCAAGGTAATTAAGCACCAGCTAGCAGTCCATATTCTAAATCCAACACTTGGACAGCAAACTGCATATTGTATTAGAATACCACTGTGTACACAATGGTAAAAGGTAATTTAAGTTAAACTACCCCATTAAAAGCAGGAAAGCACTTGCACAAAAAGGCACGTGAACATTCTGGTATAAGCTGTGCATGTGAGAATAGCAATTAGTGCATAAGTATGAAGAATCAGCAGAACATATATACTAAGTCAAAATATGAAATGTTTTCTCTGTTGTGCCTTGTCAAGCATAAAACTGTAATATATTGCTTTATTTGTTAAAGGGGCGGCAGTATACCCGTATACCCCCTTGTTCAGCACAAGAACTATTCAATGAATTCATATTAAAGGCTCTTGAGCCACCTTGCTATTCACTTTATTGAAGAACAGAAAAACTGCTTTAACAAACACTGAATTTGTTAAATATTAAGCACTTACCACATTAACTTTGTTTTTCAGCACAGCAAAATGGACAACCGCTGAAGGCAGACACTGCAAGCATATTTGACATTATTTTTTTATTTCTGCAATATCTATGTAACTCTCTTTTCCAAATGATACTTTGGCAGAGATTTAATGATATTTATTTATTGGTACAGGTATAGGACCCATTATCCAGAATGCTCGGGACCAAGGGTATTCCGGATAAGGGGTCTTTCTGTAATTTGGATCTCAACACCTTAAGTCTACTAAAAAATCAATAAAACATTAATTAAACCCAATAGGATTGTTTTGCATCCAATAAGTATGATTTATATCTTAGTTGGGATCAATTCCAAGGTACTGTTTTATTTCTACATAGAAAAAGGAAATCAGTTTTACAATTCTGAATTATTTGATTATAATGGAGTCTATGGGAGACGGGCTTTCCGTAATTCTGAGCTTTCTGGATAATGGGTTTCTGGATAAGGGGTCCGATACCTGTACTAATTTAGAGCTGCTTTGTTGCAGTTTTAACCAAACCTGCTATCTAATACAGAGTAACAAATATAAGGGCTGGTTTACAAATCAAAAGGCAAAGGTCAAAAACACCCGCAATCAGTTAGAGAATGCACACTAAACAGTGTGCACCACAGGCTGATTTACAGATGCAGATTCCAATTAGTGTCCACATTAGCAAATCATGCATAAGTTGTTTTTAGTTAGTCTATGTGGGTGCATACTGTATGCTTTTTGGCATGCTGATGTGCATGGCACCAGAAGTATTAGCACAAGATTCCCTGGGTGCAAATAAGTTGCGAATTTAGGCATAGCAGATGTCTTTTCTTGATTCTGTGGCCCCTTTTAAAAATAAAATTGGAAAAAAATAAAAAAAATACTCAAACAGCTTTGTATGTACTCCACTGCATAGTGTTTAGTGCCGGGCTGGAACTAGGGGCAGGCAGAAGAGACACTTGCCTAGGACATAATGGTGGGAAGGCACAAGGCAATTACCCCTTATATCGAATGTACATAAAATAACTTTAAAGTGATACTGACAGCCATTAAACATTTTTTTACACCTGCTGTTGTGTTTTAATTTGTATCAGCTTTAAATTCCTTATAAACTAAATCTGCAAAGTTTTTTCGCTTAATAATTATGGTAGCACAAATTACAGACCCACGGAGCAGCCATGTTTGTTCCCCTCTTCCGGGTTTTAATTGAAATGCCTCCCAAGTGAATAAACATGCCCAATCACAAAGCTGCAACGCACCTTCTGCTTTCAGCCAGTGTGTGACATAAGCTCAGCTCCATTGTCTATGTGTAGTGGGGAGGGGGGAGGGAGAACCCTTAGAAGCAGGCAGGCAGGCACGGGAAAGCTTAAGCTGGCCTGCTATTTATTTCTCGGTGGGAAGAGCAGAGAGAGGGCACAGCCCTTTGAAGTAGGCAGGCAATGGAAAGATCAAGCCTGCCTGCTATCTAGTTCACAAAGCCATACGATGCTATGCGAGGGAGGAAGGGAGGGGGAGCTCCTTGAAGCAAACAGCAAGCTGAATCCTCACAGTTTATGACGTAGTCCTTTTGACAGATTGAGAAGCTACAGTCGGTTGCCAGACAGTCGGGTTCAGGATCTTCAGTAGGATTTATGTAGAGAAACAGGACTATATGACCTATAGGTAGGTTTGGAAGTAGGTTCATATTTTTATAAGAAATTTTTTGGTGTCAGTATCACTTTAAGGCTAATAGGCAACAACCTCCCCCCCCCAAAAAAAAGACAGAACCCATATTTCAGGACATTCAATACAAAAGTGAAGATCAACTCTTGCAGATGTTTCATAATACAGCTTAATTCTATTAAAAAATGATTCCAGCAAAAAGAGAAAGAGACAGAGACAAACTAGATCTTTTTATGACACATTCCCACTTCCTAAGAAGCATAAATAGGGCAGGGGAACATAGTAACACTCTTAACCAAATGCAGATGCATTTAATAAAATAAACAATCCCCAAACAGTTCTATAAAATATATACAATTTTTTTTCACTTTAATATGCTTTGCAAAAATATTAAGACTGTTGTCCAAAGTCTCTCACTAAACAAACAGCACACACAATAACACATACTTTTTGCCCAACACAAACTGTTTCTGTTCCAGTATTTTCCTGTATTGTAAACCATTCATTTTTCTCTGCCCAATACCTGCAGATAAAAATCAGTCCCCCTTCATCACTGTAAATTATATTTACTATTTGGCTGTTTGAAAGCAAACATTTAATTGACTGGAGTGGGTTACTAGAAATTGACCTTATGTTATACCTTGTAATATCTTACACCCAAGGGTTAAAATAACTACTAGGCTAGATTTTGATCACTAGGATAACCCTAGTGATCAAAATCTAGCCCTAGTAGGGTGGATGTTAGAATTGAAGAACTGCATAGTACCCACTTTAGAGGACAGCAGCAACTTTGAGGAGCACTAGCCATAACAATGTCAATTGGGTGCCATGTGAAGTTAATTAAGAAAGGACAAAATCATAAATAAGGCCAGAAAAGGGCAGAATAAAGGCCCTCATTAGAATACTTACAGAGCCTGCAGCACAACGCAGGTAGTCCATTTCAGAGGGAAAGACATTGCCAAGATAAAGGGAAAATCCAGATGTAGCAATAAGGCAGCTCTGTAATACAAGATCCATAATTGTAATATGTGATTAAAGAAAATCTATTCAAAAGCTCATGCTGCTCATGTGTTAAAAGGCCAGTATCTAAACAGCAAGAACATTTACAAAATTGTTTTTTCAGTCATTAAACTAAATTTAAAATCCAAATCCTATTCTTTACTAGCTTTATTAAGCCCTTGTTACTTTACAATTTTTAGCAGCCTAAAAATGCAAATATGTCAGAAAACTGTAAACTGTAGTTTGAGTAAGTTTACAACAATTATTTTTTTTTTGTTTCGTTCCCCTTTACAAACCATTTGCTTCTCCCCATAACAGTAAGTTCTAAGCTGTATTGTACAGGGACCTCCTCCTTCATGTCTCTTAGTCATAAATGTGGTTATATTTTTGTACTTATTTATATTCTATCATTGTATTATTCCCACATTCTATTAGTTTAACCCTTTAAAAAAATGCTTCCTTGCATGATTAAGCAATTCAACTGGCTCTAAACAGGCGATTTCAAGGCTTTTCAATGTAAAGATATTTTTGGGTGTTTTGCCACCCATGGGGAGCAAGATTTCAAGCAGGTGTCAAAATGAACAATGTAGTTTAAGGGTATTTTGATTACTGCTACAGAATAAATAAATTAAGGAAAAGTGACAAATTCTTGATGTGTGTATGAGGGAACGCAGAAAGAAGCAGCAGTTCACTGGTGGAATACAAAATATTAATTTAGACCCCAAACTAGGTATGTGTACAATTATGGCAATTATGTAATGGGCTTTGTAGTAATATTTACAATTTTAATCTACTACAAATATCCAGTGGAAATACTAGTTGCCTGGGAGAAGCAAATCAGCTTTACCCTACAATTACAGAAATTGTAGAGGAGCCTAAAAATATGGACAATAACATTCCGAGATCATTTTTTTGCTCAATATTTTTAAGTACATTTCTCTATGATGAAATATAGACTTTTTCCATTGTAAAAAAAAAAAAAAAGTGCCTATATTTTGGCAGAAAATGTAAACTGCTGGTATAAAAGCCACTGCTATTTTTGCATGAATGGTATTTGCTACTTTGCCATATTAACACTATAAGAAGCTGTATTCTGAGATAACTATGGCATTAAATAGCAAAAAAATGTACAAAACAATACTTAGCCTCTGGTCTGTGTAACTTGCTGCCGGAGGTGGGCCCAAAGCAAAGCGTGCCAAAAGTAAGCCCCCTGCCATTTTTCACCACTCTGCTTGGTGAACTGGCAATCCAGGGACAGTGTTTAAAGCAGGCAGCAGAGGTAAGTGCCTAGGGTCCTAGTGCCCCCCACTGTTGAACCCAAGGCACATGCCTCTGCTGTTTACCCCTACTTCCAGCTCTGCTTGATGCTCACCTACCATCAATTTACCATTTCTTCCACATCTACCATTCAGATCTATATAAATAATGTAGTTTTGCAATTCATACCCTCCAAAAATGTATCGCAGAAGTGTGAAACAAATTGTATATGTAGAGGTACTCATGGTTGTTTTTCAATAGAAGAGTACAACTAAAAGAATGGGACTAGAAAATATTAGACAAGACACAAATCCAGCATTTCAAAATGCCTTTGGTGCCATGTATTCTTTTGAAGACCCTTTTTATTGTCCCAGTGATGAATTGTGTCTATAGTAAAATGTATATGCTAAATAACATTGGATTGACACCCTACCAGCAAATTTGCTGGATATCCATACAGCTTAAAGCTGTTACTGAAGGTTATGAGCACTGTTGTTTAATAATGGCTAATGTGTTAACAGGGAAAGATTAAAGCTCACTCTTATACTTCCAGTCTCTGTTTGTTGCATTGTAGTCTTATTCACCTTTCTATTGCTTTGTGCAGACATAAGGGAAAATAGTTTTCTTAGTTTCTTAAGTGTCTAAATATGCATGTCTGCTATACAACTGTCCTAAAGGAATTATGAAATGGAAATTCTAAAAGCAATACATAACTTTTTATCTAATGACAAAATATGTGTGTTACCAATACATACCCCCATCAGCAAGGAAAACATCCACATTTTGTACCCAGTACATGGCTTAAGCCTCTCATGAAGCTGAATATCACTGGACTTTAGATCTGTATGGCGATTTTTCTTATCTTGCTTCCCCAGTTCTAAAGTAGCCATTCGATCATAACCATATTCTTCAATTAACCCTTCTTCTCTGGTCATATTGTGCTGAAAAAAATAAAGACTTTGCCCACATATTTAGCCTTGTAATTAATTATTCACCAATTATTTTTGAGATAATAATTAATCAGCCATTTATATTAATTCCAAACATCAAGAGTGCCCTATACCTACTAAAATCAACAATCTATATGCTTTCCATAGAATACATTGTGTGTACACTTGCCTTTATAGTAAGGATAAAAAAATGTAAAGTTATAGTGTCATCTAAATAGCCAAAGACATAGACAAACTGAGCAATCAGAATTTTGTAATTAACAGGTTTCAGCAGTCTTAAAAAATGTAAATCAACCTTGTTCTGTTGGCAGATAGCAATACTGTATAGTAGAAAAAAGCTGCAAGTTTAGAAACAGATAAACATGGATAAAACTAGCCATAACATCACAGTTCCCACAAACTAGACTTCTTGTAGTTCTGCTACATAAATGTTCAGATAAAAGTTACTTCAAAAGGGTACAGTTTCCTGGATTTTTTTTTTTTTTTTGGATGAAGCTATACATACCTGTGTTCCAAAAGTTTACAAATGGTTATGGTGCACAGACTAAAAGCTACCCACAGGCTTGCTATTTTCTGTGATTAGCGATTCATGCTATCTTTGAAAAGTTTTGTCCTTCTACTCTACTCTGTTAGAGAAAAGGATCTATTCACATTCAGGACAAAGGCAGTGGGAATTTGTACGTAAGCCAGACAACAGGGATGCCTCTTGAATTTTAATGAGATCCCATACCAGGACACAAACAATCAAAGTGTTACTGTTAACGAATTGCATTTGAGCAATTATGATTTCTGACTTGTCAACATTACCCATAATTTTCTATCTATAGGTATCTATATCTTTCAAAAGTAGAAATAGGAAGCATTTTGTCTAGATATAGAAGCTACCATGTATACAGCACTTCTGACTATGCTATATCGCATGACTGATATGACTTTTAAAATTAAAACAAAACAGAGAAGGCTTTACACAGTCTAGTATTTTCTCTGCACCTATAATTCTATGTAGGTAAGATAATATTTACAACATATTTAAGAACTTTTAAATTTGCAATGCAATCTAAGGAAATTTGGACAGACAATACTACATGTTGCATACCAATTTAATCCAATTTGATGCAGCATAGATAGCAAATGAGTGGTAAGCAACTGCCACAGCAAATTATGGGTGAAAGTTTAAGGCTAATGCCACACCATGCACATGGCGTATTTTTGGCAAGCCAAAAAACGATTGCCAAAAATAAGCACCATATGATCCAACCTGTGCCTGCACCTGAATTAATGGAATACGCTCGGGTGCAGGCACATGTAGCCGAAATTTTCATAAAAACATGAGAGAATGCAAATTCTTGCGTTTTTATGTGGATATCAGCTATATGTGCCTGCATCCGAGCATATTCCATTCATTCGGGTGTAGGCATAGGTAGGACGGTATGGCGCATGTGTTCGGCAAGCGTTTTTTGGCTTGCCGAAAATATATGCCATACGCATGGTATGGCATTAGCCTAACTTGACCATTCTGATCACACTTGCAGATGATACACTGATGCAGAAAGTCACA
This sequence comes from Xenopus tropicalis, assembly GCF_000004195.4. Classification (NCBI taxonomy): domain Eukaryota; kingdom Metazoa; phylum Chordata; class Amphibia; order Anura; family Pipidae; genus Xenopus; species Xenopus tropicalis. The sequence continues at coordinate 71,978,757 of NC_030679.2, read as the reverse complement.
AGGATTTATTCAACATTTGTTTTGTTTTTTTTGTGGCCAATCAAAGTTGATCAGCTATGTAAAATTAAAGGAGACTCATGGAAGACTCAATCGTGAAAACAACTTTTTCATTTATTCAGTAGTTGAATGTCAGACACACAGGACACCCTGGTGGCCACTAATGCCTTTCTCTGGATCACTGTATTCTTCCTGAGGCCTACCTGTCCCTACCAAAAGCTGCTGTCCCTGTTTCCTCACTGTCAAAAAGGGCACCTCCTATCTACTTCCTGTTCTATTAAAAGCTTGAACATTTAAACAAAACATATTTCACCTCATTACACTCCTCCCCTTTGAAAATCAGACACGTCTGCCAATCACCACCACTTTCACATCACATTTTATATCCTAATATCTAAACATCATAACAGTTTATATAAAGGTTTGCCACGGCACAATGGCAGCTGAACACCTTTTGCTTATTACACTTAACTGAATGTCCTTCTTAGTGGCTGGTCCCACTCAGTTACAATAGTTTGCTGTGGAAGAAAACAAGTAGTGCTCCCATCCCTTCTCAGCTCTCTTCCTCTCCTGAGGTTTGTCTAGGGGCGCTTTGCATCATCCAGGTGTAGCAAATGTTCCTCAAATGAGCTGGAAAAATCACATGATCCAGGTATATAAGAACTGTACAACAGTTCGTGTCCCCCAGACAGCATTCCATTAGCCCCTGGAAGGTGCAGTGGGCATTTGTTAGTCCAAACTTCAGAACTCCAGCTGATTAAGGATGTCCCACTTCTCTTGGAACTTAGGTGGGCAATTGGGTGCCTTGGGAGCTTCCAGACAGTAGGCCCCCTGCATTTCAGCAATGACAACATTGGAGGGAATAGTCACTGGCTTTGTACCTAGGTTTATGATACTCACTGATACCCAACCTTCCTGTATTCTCACTATGGAGCAGGTGACCAGCCAGTGCTCTTTCCGTTCTTGAACCTCCATGGAGGGTTTGATGAGGACCATTACCCCCTTTTATGTCAGTCGGGTACTGACCTTCATGTGTATCACTATCTTTTGTCCACAGTTCAGCAGTTCTCCCTTGCAGGGAGACCTATAGTTCAATATCCCTTAGGTACAGTTTGGGCAGAAACTGTAAAAAAATTCTCACTCCTTCTGCCAGCCTTCATTTCTCCCCCTTCACCAATTAACTTTTGTTCCGTTTCAGCATTCTTCCCTATTATTCCATATTTCTGTTCCCCAATGCAGGTTTAAAGTTGCATCTCCTGCACTTTCCAGTCTTGATGCACATTTAATGCTATGCTCAGTTTTACATAAACTGTTAATATATAACAGGTGTGTTAAACTAGAACTTGAAGAACTCCCACAGATCCTTGAAGTTATAGATTAACTATTAACCTCAGAAACACCTGCTAGCCCACTACCCTCCACTATGTCACATTATGGAGTAGTACAATTGAGTGGCAATTAAAGACCACTATATGCAGCTGGAAGCAGATTCCAGCACTGACAGGGATTGAATTGATGTTCTGGAGCTACTGCACAATAGGAAGCTTCATTCTGCACCCACACTCCATCCTGAGTATTGTGGTTTAGATTAATTATGGAAGCAGGCAACAGATTTAAAAAAAAAAAGCTAATTTACCCAGCATGCACTGGACACTGCCTGACTTAGAAAGGCTCAGAAAAACAGGAGGAATATATAGGAGGAACAGGTACTGGAATAACATTTTGGAGAGTATTGCAGTTGTAATATCAAAATTGTCAGAATACAAACCCAACAAAGGTCTCAAAACTAGTCTAAATATGTACCCTAATGGGTTTGGATTTTAAAAACTAAGTTAGTTTGGAATCAGCCCACCCTGACAACCCTGCCAGGTGCTGTCCTTTTCAGTCGGTCTGACCAACGGATGCTGGATAATGTAGTTTTTATTAAACTCTTGCCTGCTTCCAAGGTTAGTCCAAAACTACAATACCCAGGATGCAATGGGACTTGGTAGAGAATGGAAAAGAAGGTCCAGGCAGGAGTAGCGGCACGCCCACTCACCCCATCCTGTCAGCACCGCAAACTCTTTTCGTCTGCATTTGGTCTGTGATAGTCACTTGTACTACTCTGTAATGTAATTGTATGTTGGAGGGGGTAGGGCTGGCATGTTTTCCGAGGTTGATAGTTAAACTATAACTTTCAAATCTGTGGTGGTTTCATAGAGTTGTAGTTTAAAATACCCATGTGTGCATCATCCCTGGGGTTAATGCAGGAGAGCTGCTTTTTAGTGTGCGTTTTTTTTTAAATGTAGTTTAACACATCCACGAGGAACTTTTACTACAACTCTACTTACACATACAACTCATCTATGTGTACATCATACCTAGGGTTAATACAGTCACATTCAGCATACCCACTGTGGGGCCATGACAGGTTTTCAGGAGCAGCATTTAGAACAGATTATTTTTTATTTTTATTTTTTTTTTTAAAAGCAGGAGATTTAAAGGGGTCGTTCACCTTTGAGTTAACTTTTAGTACAGGGGGCTCAAACTCAATTTACCTGGGGGCCGCAGGAGGCAAAGTCAGGATGAGGCTGGGCCGCATAAGGGATTTCACAAAAAATTGGCTTTCAAGGGATAATGCAAGGCACGGCGGGCGGGAGCTGCTGATTGCAGAAATGACGTTATGCCATCATAACCGTTATTATGGGAAGACGTTCTGTGTGCACAATTAGCTGCTAAGGAGCTAATTGTGCACACAGAATGTCTTCCCATAATAACGGTTATGATGGCATAACGTCATTTCCGCAATCAGCAGCTCCCGCCCGCCATGCCTTGCATTATCCCTTGAATCGCAATAAAAATCGCGATCCATTCCTTGCTTTTAAGAAGGCGTTGGTGCGGGCCACAAAATACTGTACCGAGGGCCACAAATGGCCCGCGGGCCGTGAGTTTGAGACCCCTGTTTTAGTATGATATAAAGAGCAATAATTTGAGACAACCTGCAATTGGTCTTCATTTTTTGTTATTTAATTTTTTGTTCAGCAGCTCTTAAGTTTATCATTTCAGCAGGTATCTGGTTGCTAGGGTCTAAATTACCTTAGTAATCACGGAGTGTTTTGAATGAGAGGCTGGTATATGTATAGGAGAGAGCCTGAATAGAAAAAGTAAAAACAATAAAACGGACTCACAGAGCAATAGTATTTTGGTTTCTGGGGTCAGTGACCCCATTTAAAAGCTGCAAAGAGTTAGAAGAAGAAGGCTAATATTTCAAAAACTATAAAAAAAATTTAAAGTGATGACCGGTTTAAAAGAACTGGCCATTCTATAACATACTAAAAGTTTACTTAAAGGTGAACCATCCCTTTAACTTTGAGCCTGTATTTGTCCAATTGCGCCTCATGTTTAATGCTGAGAGAGAGAAAAGCTTTGTTCTGAAACAAATAGGCAGTTTGAATGGTCCTGAACCTGATAGAACAAAACCTAAAAGGGAATGAATTAATGGGTAGTGCACATAAGGGGGTCAGAATAAATGGGCAATGGAGATATAAGGAATGAAAAAAAAAAAGAGGGGGGGCAAAATCCCAACTCTGCTTAGGGCCTCATTTTTGCTCTGAATGCGTTGTCTTGAATCCAGTTTTTGCCGTGATGTTACTGGCAAGTCCAGGTTAATTTAATATTATGAATCCATTTCTGCTGTGATATTATTGGCACTTCTTGGCCATGTTCTACGTCACAATTAAACTGGCATGTCTGGGTTAATGCTATACATCCACCTGTGTTTTCTGGCCCAATATTTGGTAATACAAGTACCCCCTTCATGTTAGGTACTGTAAACAGGGGCTAGCAGCACATGTTAAGTAATGTTGCAATAACCTGTATACAGTAGGCATGACAGTCATCCTAGTATGCAATGGACATAGAATATTCCAGAGTTGGGTGTCACTGGAGAGCAGGCACTTGCCATGGGCAGTGATTCCAGGTTTGAAAAGGGTAGGAGAAGGTATATTTCCACATGTATTTTAGATTTTTTTCACTCTACAATTGGGCTGTTTTTGGTATTCTATGGTAATTGTCTGTTTTTTAAAAAATCTTTAACTTATGAATACATCTATAGGGACCTATACAGAGAAGAAGAGCCATGATCAGCGTACTTTCCAGGGTGGGTTCCTTCTTCTGGAGAAGAGCTGGTGAAGAAGAGAAATCAAAATCTAGTTCAGGTATCCGGCCTTAGTCTTATCTAATGTACAATAGCTGGGAATGCTTTTGGCTGAAGAAATGATTGAAGGGCAATGTACTGTTGAGTTCAAGACACTGTTATTTATTGTGGTCTGTGTTATTATTATATTTAAGGTTGCAGCACAAACTTTGCATTGCATACTATGAGTGTACACAACCTCTATGAATACAATTATATAGGTAGCTGTATATTGCATGAGCAACCTAAGTGCTGTATTATTGAATAAAACAGTACAGTGCACTGGGTGTCAGTCCTTTATGCCTATCAGACATTGCCAGAATTGCTGAAGGATGCTAGTTGTCATTGAGGGACCAGTTTATGTGTTTTTACATACAGGGCCCCTTTGTGCCTTGTATTCATCTGCTAATCGGCCACAAGGTTAGGGTATTTCAGGGTACACTAAGGTAATGTGCAATTGGCACCCCTTTGGTATGTTGGGAGCAAGATCTAATATTATGTAAAATAATGCAGATGACATATTCTCCAGAAAACTATTGATTCTAAAGCATACATTTTATAAAGTCTCAAAGCAAGACAATGAACAACTGAGAGTTATTTTTGTCTACTCACTTCACTAACCCAAAGCCTTCTGCTTTTCAGAATGCTACTGTGCATGAAACACACATAATTTGTAAACATTCATTTCTCTGGTTATCAGCTTTTTAACTTTCCAATTGTTCCAACTTTCTTTAAACTTCTATTTGGTTACTTTGCTCCCTGACCCTAGCAATTAGGCAATTTCCTGAATTTCCTGAATACAAAGATGAGCAATTAGAAATACAGGTATGGGATCCCTTATCTGGAAACTTGTTATCCAGGAAGCTCCAAATTATGAGAAGCCCATCTCCTATAGACTCCATTTTAATCAAATAATTCAGATTTTAAAAAACAATTTCCCTTTTCTCTGTAATAAAACAGTACTTTATACTTGATCCCACCTAAAATATAATCCTTTAAATAATTAATCAATCCTATAATTAATCCATTGGAGGCAAAACAATCCTATTGTGTTTATTTAATGTTTAAATAGTTTATTAGCAGACTTAAAACATGGTGATCCAACTTACACAAAGACCTCTTTTCCAGAAAACCCCAGGTCACAGGCGTTCTAACTAACAAGTCCCATACCTGTAGTAATAAAATCTAGCCTCACAATTAAGATTCATGGGTGTTGCTTAGATCTGTCCAATAGGCTTTATCCAATAAAGCTATTTTAAAGGCAAACTTCTCATTTTAACATGGATTCTTGTTGTATTTAAACTGAGCACGCCGGCTGGGGTGTACGTGAGCAAGCATTCCTCTTCTTCCTTTGGTCATCGCACATGTGCAGTAGGGTAAAAAGATGAACTTTAACAAGGAAAAAACTCAACTGCCCATGCGCTGGCTCTGGGATCAATGTAAAGGAGAAGGAAGGAAGAGGATTGGTCGCCTGCATTTACCCTGTGCAGCCAGGGGTATCGGGTAATTACAACCACTAGGGGGTGCCTAATATTTGGCACCCCCTAGTGAGTTAGCCTTTCCTTCTCCTTATAGATAGACTTACACTTTAATGAAATAAAAATTATTCAGAATGATTTTTTTTTAACTTTATTTTTATTGTGGTTTACCTTCATATTGTTAAGAAATTGCATGTTACCTATGTTCTTTCATGTGTCCGTTAGAATACAGAATTCAAATTGTTTTGAAAGTATTCGTTGAGAACAAAGAAGAACCAAACCGTAAAATAGAATCTGGTTACAAATTCTGTATTTTATAGGTTGAACTTACTGTACCAACCCAGAGGCTGAGCCGCCTTCCAGCTGTAATCTACACCTTCAAATTTGTCCACAACTGTTCCCTATCATCTGATCTTTTTAAGCCATTATTTGAGGTTACAACTGTCATAGAACTTGATTCTACAGGATTAATTACTAACTAGTTCTGATGCTGGATGCACGGATTTCTGTGCTGCCATGCAAAATACAAATAGTTTTGCTTTCTGTTGTTGTCTCTAGTCTACATGTTTACTCTTTCAGATTCATCTGTGATTAGGAATATGGATGGTGTAGTTACACGTTTCTGTAATGATTATGGAATGATAAATGACCAAGTTTATTTCACAAGTGATGCTGTGATAGGCAGAGAGCCACTAAGCGTAGGACAGAAAGTCAATGTTGCTTATGAAGAGGATAAAACTTCTGGAGGCTTGAGAGCAATCATGGTAAGTAAGGTATTCTTCTATTTGCAAGCTGTTTATGTTATTTGCAATTTTGTTGTTTTTTGGTCTTTTTTTCTAAGAAAAAGTAATATTTCCATAAAATGTGTTAAACTGTGACATTTGCAAACAAATGTTTTTGTATGTTTATAAGGCTTGATATACAAGTTGCCATTTTATATGTGTTTTTGCAGTTTGAGATGTGGTTATAAATTGCTCTACTGCAGCTCTCATGTCTGTGCAGTTTTTTTACCTGTAAATAAAGAAATATAAATGAAATCTTTTTTTTAGTACAGTTATGGAATCTTCCTTCCAAGATCTTCCTTCCACCCTTCCTGCTCATGACCTTTCTCTGCACCACTTCCTCCTCCAGCAGCTTCTTTTTGTAGGCTTGCGCCTGCTCCACCCAGCTCCCTTCGTGACATTAGAGATGGCTCAGGTGCAGATCTATAAATATGGTGGATTGCTGAGTCAGGTTGGGCAGGTGGACCTTTTGTTGACCTGCACACCATTACTATACATCAGGAATAGCACTGCTTTGTGCTTTACCCCTGAAGAGCAGTAGTTGTTTAACCCAGAAAATAAGTAAGGGCTCTTACAGAAAAGTGTTTCTTCATGTGTTCCTCGAGCAAGTTGCATTCAGCTTGCATGGTGGTTCCATGCAGCTCAGTGAGTACAGCCACTACTGGGAAAAAAATGGGCTACTTTAACTCATGCGTTCCCTTGTTTTGGATTGCATATAAGATCTATAACAGGGGAATGCATGAAAGATTAGCTCATCTGCAAGAGCCCTTAAATGGACTTTATCTCAAGTGTCAGAGCTTATTGGCTCATGTATGAGATCAAAATGACAGCCTGCACAAACAATATTCTCAAATCAAGTGGGAATTCACAGAAGGGGAGTAAAATGTTATTTAGTACCTTGTGTACTAAATAACATATCTATTTCTGATTTGTCTTTTAATGCTATAGAAGTAACATGTTTTCTGCCACAAATTCCATATTGTCTGAACAACAATTTGTTTTCTAACTCCACTCTATTCCAGAATGTTGTTTTATGTCAAAAACTGGAGTAATGCAATTTTGCCAGATCAACGGATTTCTAAATTAGTAGTTATAAAAGGGATATGTAACCTTTAAATTAACTTTGCAGTTTGTCTTTACTTTTTTGCAGTTTTTGAATTAACTAGCTTTTTGTTTATCACCTCTCTAGTTTGGGATTTTAGCAGCTATCTAGTTGCTAGGGTCCATTTAACCTAGCAACCAGGCAGTGGCAGGAATGAGAAACTGGGAGATGAATAGGATAGGGCCTGAATAGAAATATAAGCTATAAAAAGTAACAAAAACCATACAACTGTAGGCTCACAGAGCAATAATTTTTTGGTTACTGGGGTCAGTGACCCCTTTCTGAAAGCTGCAAAGGAGCAGAAAAATAGACAAATAATTCAAACCTATAAAAAAAAATAAAGAACAACTGAAAACTTGCTACGAATAGGCCATTTTATAACATACACCTATGGGATCCGATATCCAGAAACCCATTATCCAGAAAGTTCCAAATTACAGAAAGGCCATCTCCTATAGACTCCATTATAAGCAAATCTATTTTTTAAAAATGATTTCACTTTTCTTTGTAATATTACTAGACTAAAGGAATGGACATCCAGATTACAGAAAATCCCTTATCCAGAAATCCCCAGGTCCTGAGCATTCTGGATAACAGGTCCCATACCTGTACTACAATGTAACGTAAAGGAGAACTGTCCCTTTAATTTCAGTAAAACCTATACCAACTGAAATTTTTGTACTGCAGATTTGTATGTATGTACTCTAAACATGTCACATTAGAATCAGCATGAGGCTATGCAAATTGTTTGAACCCATTCACAAGATTAGATATTTCCCAGTTTTATTAAAAATTGGCCAAAATGTCTGTTATTGCATTCCCAATCATAACATTAATTGCAGACTGATTGCTGTGGTCTGGATTACTAATCCAAAAAAAGATACCTCTTCATTTTGTTAAGCTAAGGTTAGCACTTAGTTTGGACACACTAGGATTTGATTGCATCTCTACTGAAATGCATGAAAACACATAAGTTGCATCAAGAGCACTTAAATAGGAGTATTTCTACCTGTCCTTACCTGCACTCAGTCTTTCATACATTCCAGTGCAGGAAGAAATGCAGGCCTGCATTTCCTAAGTGATTGTAAGCATTTGTAGCGCAGACAAGCACCAGATGCAGGTAGAATTACATTACATTACCTTAACATTTATTTATAAAGCGCCAACATATTCCGCAGCGCTGTACAATAAGTGGGTTACATACAGAGTAACATATAAAGCAATCAGTAACCGATACAAGAGGTGAAGAGGGCCCTGCCCAAAAGAGCTTACAATCTACAAGAATAAATCGTTACATTCTACCTGTGTTTGGGGCTTTCCTGCACCTCAGTAAGTACAAAGTAACTAAATAGCCTGGGCTGTATTTCTTCCTTTGGAACACATGAAAGACCCACTGCAGAGGAACATGTAAGGCTGATGTCACAAGTGGCGTTTTTACGCTGCGTATTTTCTAATTCTCTCGGCGGCTGAAAAATGCACAATATCATCATCCATAGAAATAACTTGAAAAGACTCGAAGGAAACCACACAATGCTTAAATACGCTAGAAAATGCCTTACCACGGATTTTTCAAGCGTTTGCGAAATACGCCATTATTTGCACAGCAACCTATTTCTGTGTATACACAAAGGCAGCTGCCAGACATAGCAGAAATACTATTTCGCACTATTAGAACCATGGGAAATAGGATTTGCTACGTCACCAGTACTAGGCTGAAAAACGCCATAGTCAAGGGCTGTGTGGCTTGTGCGACGTTTTGAGGCTGAGAAAATACACAGCGTGTGGCATCAGCCTTAGAACACTTGTCTATAACCCTGACAGCCAATGCCTTCAAATTTATGTCTAGCATATAGTTAAAAGAGGGGGAGGGGGGGTGGTATTACATGTCCAGGGGTAAAAAAGTGCCTTAAAAACTTGCTTTTTATGCTAAATATTTCCTAAAATATATAGAGCATTGTTATGTTAAATACCTTGTAATATTGCAAGTTGCAATGACACATTGCCTGTAGTATGCTGAATTTGGTGCAGCCCCCGCATTCCAATTTACAGGGGATCTGCAGAGCTTTCAGCGCATCACGTGCTTTTTTTTTTTTTTTTTTTTTAAATGGACCTGTGACATTATGCTAAAATTATTTTAAGACTCCCGAATCTTGAGATTTTTTTTTCTATAAAATGAACTTGTTAAACCAGAAGAGACACCTGTACATAACTGTGCTTCTCTCAGGGCTGGAATGGAAAGCTCTTGATTTGGGTGGGGCAGTTAATAGATGGCTTTATCCTCACTAAGTAGGTTCACTGACACAATTAGAATTAACAGGAGTGAAGGAATGATCAGAGCTGGAGTAGTTGTGCTTGTGGGACTCTTTTATTGATTTGCCTTTGCACTGAGGGCTGGTTTTATTTTCATGCAGTCATGTCTTATTGGTATCCATATTTGGTAAGTGTTCTGCAGCACATGTACCTTCATTTCTGTCTCAGTTCACAAATATAATTCATTTCTATTTGATTCTTTTATATGTTTGGTTCCATTTTACTGGCTGTATACTGAGGAGGATAAATCCTGAATAAAAATCATCATATCTTACAAGGAAGATTGTTAGAATGTTTTCAGTTGAATATGCTTGAAATAGATAGTCTAAAAACATTTGCAGTGAAGAGTGTGGTTAGGTGATATGGAGCATATGCTACTGTATTGTAAATAAGTTTGCCATCCCACCCTGTTAATACCGACCACATATAAAATTTACATTCCTTTTTGCTAGGTAGCAATTAATTTAGATGCATACTACATGGCTGCACATAAATTAGTTCAGTCTCCATCATGCATTTAAATTAGCTTCTAATTAGCCATGAGGGTGTGGATTTAATATGTGGTCGGTATTAAAATGGTAAGACGGCAACCCGAATTGTAAACTATAGTTCCCAGTATCCAACAAGAGCTTCTGCTATTTAGAGTGCCGTAAACCACTACTTAAATTAGCCTGGCAGCTGAGGGTTTAACATCCATTCATGTTATGTTTGCTAAGGACTAACAGATGATTTAAATCAGATTTTGCGTGAAAGAGTTTCTCATCTTCAAAATCTTGTCGTTTCCACAAGATTTTGTAGGAAACTACAAAATGTGATCCCCACAGCTGTAATGCAAGTTAGATCAGATTAAGTCAAATTGAGTGTTTTGTTCCTGCATTTACATCTGACGAGCAATATATTATAGTGAGAAAAAAGTCAGCTTTCAGCTGTTATCTTGTCAGATGCAGCATTCCCTTCTAACAGGCATGTTGTATTGAATGGCAAATATTTTATCAGACCCATTCATTTTAACCCATGTTAACTAAGACAAGGCTTTTCAAAGAGTTGTTGCTTGGTAAATACAGCAAGCTACACATCTTTTAATCCAATTTAAAGGGATCTTCCACACAAACATTTTTTGTACAATGAAAGAAAATGTAATTGTGAGCAACTTTCCAATATATATGCATTTGCCTATATTGGGTTTAATAAAGTACCCAACTCAGGCAGCAAATACTTGGCTAATGTTGCCAATGCACTCCAAGGGCTCCTACTGACAAGCATTTTTTCCTACGTTGGCATTCCACCTGCTTTTGATGCTTACATGTGCCTGTGTTAGTACAGCCTCATATGGAAGAATAGGGTGAGTTTCTTCCTGTGCTCCCTTGTGGTGAAGGAGAGCGCCACCACAGGGGGTTGCAGGAAGAAACACTCATCAGTTCAAGCCCTTATGCATATTCTCTAGGTCAGTGGATTTCTCCCAGCGTATTGCTAATGGATATATATCTAACTTTTGGCTTACTTACACTACTGAAGAAAAAGTGGCCACTTGCTGTGACTGCTTGAATTCTATTTGCTAGTGTGAACAAATCCATAGGCATAAAGAAGACAAAACTTTTGATTTTTTTTTCTTTAAAAAATAATTTTTCTTCTTGAACTGTTCATTGTCTGATTTTATTAGTTTTTTTCTTGCATGCCATTTTTCACAATACTCCTGTTCCAGCAATGTCCCAATGGTTTTATTTTTTCTTTAAGCCTTATGAATTAGTTTTCATGAGCAAGATCACAGCATGGAACAGAGGTTCTGCAGCAGCACACAGAAACCATTATTCACTTCTGTAAAGCACATTTATGGTGCATAACTTTGAACAAATGTCTGTTGTTTCTCTAAAGAAGAGTAAAATGCATCATTGACAAAGCATACTGATAATCTTTTAATTATAGGGATACTGCTGGGTTGTACTTTTCTGGATTATAAGCAACAGTTTACCAGTTTTGCCTCAAAGTGCAGCAGTACACATTCTCAGGTGATTTACATAGAGGGCAACAGAGAGGTGATTTTTGGCAGTTTTAATGCTGTGTGTTTGGGTGACAGGCAAGCCCTGTGTATAATTGCCCTTAGTGTTGATAAAGTTTGAGAACATAACCCCTGTCTATGGTGTATATTTTCGGCAAGCCGAAAAACGTTTGTCAAAAATACGCGCCATACTCTCCTACCTGTGCCTGTACCTGAATGAATGGAATACGCCCGGGTGCAGGCACATGTAGCCGATATCCTAAAAATGCAAGAGAATGGGGATTTCGGCTAAATGTGCCTGCGCCCGAGCATATTCAGTTCATTCAGGTGCAGGCACAGGTAGGAGTGTATGGCGCCATACCCATGGTGTGGCATTAGCCTTAGCTGTCCTTTGCAAATTCTTAGATCTGTTTAGCTATTTAGAGGTGAATAGGTTGCCTCCTTTACTAGCAACATAATATTTATACAGCTTTTTTTTTTCTCTTTTGAGGTTTTCTTTTTTTTACATCAGACTCCTACGGAAAATCTTATAACAGACCAAAACAGACAGGCAATTTTGGTTTACCCCCTCAGTGATGAAAGAATGCAAAGTACTCAGAGTTAAAGAATGTTCAGTTCTGTTTTTTCATGTTTAGGATTAATTATGTTTGAAAAATAGTTCTGAGACCCCTTTCACATAAACATATACACTTCCTGCAGTTATTTGCTTAGCCCACATTATCCTCTGCCCCTAAATTAACACTAAACAATCCATTTGTAAAGTTGCTGAACAATCAGATCATTTCCTGATATGCCCACATTTAGCTGGGTGATTTTAGAAATGATCTAATCACAATAAAAAATTGCCTGCCTGTTTTGGTCTGTTAGAAGATTTTCCTTAGGAGTTTGATGTAAAAAAAAAACAAACTTAAAAATATTATGAGAATAAAAGCCATCAAGAAGAATACCGCTTCAATGGTGCGGTCCTCACCCAGTCAGGATTTTTCAACCTACCTGATTTTTGTGGTCCTATGGAAAGTCAGCAGTGTTTATCGGCAACCTTTAGTAGTATAATTTATACACTATTTTAAGAAAAGTTGCAATTCTTTGTGTTTTTGAGTTAACATTTAAAGGGGCAGTATTTTCAACATGACTTCAATGAAGAGAGCTTATGCTGAACATATTTTTTGCCTATTGTAATCAGTCTTTGATTTTTATTTCTAAAAAAGGAAGGTAGATAATAAGATCCCCAGCTCACAAATAAGCCCCCTGGACTCCTGCTATCAAAAGTCATGACTGAGTGTAAAGCAAAGAGCTTGTCGATGGATACAGTAATCTATCTACCTTGAAAGGAATAAAGATGGAGTAACTTCAGTCTCCCTATTTAGCTTAATAAATAACAAAAGCCATACATTTTCATGACTAAAACAGGCTAGAAGTATATTCAGCTTAAGCCATTTTAAGTTCAATTGAAATATTGCTATGAGTTTCCCATTCTATGGGGCACATTTACTAACCCATGAACGGGCCGAATGCGTCCGATTGCGTTTTTTTCATAATGATCGGTAATTTTGCGCAACTTTCGTAATGGCTACGAAAAACTCGCGTTTTTACGCAAAAATCGTAAAGACGCCGAAAAAATTGCAAAAAATACGAAAAAGTTGCAAAATGTTCGTTTCCAATCGGAATTTTTCCAATTCGGATTCGAAATCGTGTCTTAGTAAATCAGCCCCTATGACATATAAAAAGTTAATTTAAAGGTTAACAACCTCTACAGTTCTACTAAGAATCAACTTGGTGATTCAATTCACTTGGGAGGCCTAAAATATTGGCACCCCCATACTGAATTTGGGTTTCCTTGCCCTTTAATAATTGCTTCCTCCACCTGACACTTGTTTATCTAGCTGCAGTCATTGTGGAATGCTCAAGGGCATTTTCCGAGTTCATGTGACACTTAGATCTAGCCTAGGCCTAAGATGCAAAACCTCTCAACCTATAATTATTTTTCTTAAGGTGCACGTGATCTCCAACAAATGGGAGAACTATATTCCTTCAAATGAAAATTCTCAAGACCTCAACATAAGAGTTTTAATTGGTTGTGTTACATCCTGCAATAAAGATGGCGGTGATATCAATCAGACAACTTGTTTTTCCATGTGTGATGTATGCGAAGGTAATGTAGGTTAACAAACTTAAATACAAAGCTATATATATATATATATGTGTGTGTATAAATACACATACAGTGTTACTTAATACTGCTCTAATAAATGCATTTCTGTAACATATATGAACGGTATGACCTTATCATAGGCTGATGCTAAACTGGTGGTGATTCAACAAAATACTTGTCATAAGATTATACTAACCCTTTTAAGTGATCATAAAGGATGAATGATTTTCGGCCCTGTGTACTTTCATAGGTAGATTCAGACTCCCCCCCCCCCCCCTTTTTTTTTTTTTTTTTTAAAAAAAAAAAAAAAAGTCCCTCTAAGGACAGCTATGCATTCTATATTTGAAACCAAAATTGATCCCAAACTGGATCTGTCTCTTTTCCAAACCCTTTTGATTGAACTATGTATGTAAATTGACATCAATGTTAGGGTGAAGACGCACAGGGTGATCTGCGCAACGAAAATGAGCGTGCAATTTGTCGCAGCAATGCAATTATACTCTATGGGGGAAAAGTCGCCGCGATTAGTCGCTACAACTGGGTTAATTAAAAGTTGCAGCGACTAATTGCCCCGTGTGTCTTCTCCCTTAAGTTACAAGTTGCTTACTTATACAAGGACAGTATTATGATTATTGTTTAATTTCCGGTGTCAGTATCTAGAATCATGAATAATTGTGATATATATATTTTCTCATATAATAGGATATGTTCCATACAAAGGAGACTGGGTAAAAGCAGAGTACTTCATTAATCAATCCACATGGAACAGCGAGGCATATTCTGTGAAGCCACTGAGATGTAAAAGAGTAGACCAGGTTGGTTTATTAACTGTTTTGATATTTTGTTTTTGGTTGATAGGTAAATAAAGACCTTAAAGCTCAAGGTGTGGAGAAAGGCAATCATACCTTTGGATAAAAATATGCCAGTGCCAGTATACGTATTGTTCAACATGTGTAATGAATAGCGCTTATGCTGAGCATACTTTTTGGTCCTTTTGAGATATTTAGATTGCACAAATAATACTCCTGCTAACAAAATAACAGGAAGGGATGGGGTTGTATAATGGTGATCTAATTGTTTACCTCGCAAGGACCAAACATGGAATAGCTTCAGTTTTCCTGTTTGTTCCCCTTTGCCACCTTCAATATTGAATTGGCAATATAACACCAGCCACAGTTTTATTAGTTTTAAGATTTAATGCTGCATTTGAAAATCACAATTTTAAAAATTGTCTGGCTAGCTTACCAATTAATACAAATTCGTATAACCAGAATTTATATAATTTTATATAGTGACTTCAATTCATATATACTGTAATTGGCCCAAAAGAGAAGGATTTTATAAATCTGTAAAATTGCAATAAATTTTTT
This sequence comes from Xenopus tropicalis, assembly GCF_000004195.4. Lineage (NCBI taxonomy): Eukaryota > Metazoa > Chordata > Amphibia > Anura > Pipidae > Xenopus > Xenopus tropicalis. The sequence continues at coordinate 71,963,396 of NC_030679.2, read as the reverse complement.
TTTTTTTTTTAAGTTTGAGAAACATTCACTTCTCTAAATACAATTAACCACAGTTTTATTAATATTAAGATGTAATGCTGCATTTAAAAAAAAATCACAATTTTAAAATTTGGCTGGTCAGCCTACCAAATTATACAATTACGTATAACCACAAGTCATATAATTTCATATAATAATATAATTTCATATAGTGTCTCACTTCAGCTTATATATGCTGTAATTGGCCCAATAGAGCAAGATTTCATAAATCTGTATAATTAAAAAAACAAAAAAGACTTTTAAAAACTCTCTCAATAAATGCTCTTATTTTCAACTTTATAAAAAGTAGCTTACTATATGAATTGTGGTTATACGTAATTGTATAAATTGGTAGGCTGACCAGCCAAATTTTAAATGCAGCAATACATCTTAATATTAATAAAACTGTGGTTAATTGTATATGGAGAAGTTAATTTTTCCCATTACTTTAGGCTAAAGCAGTAGTGTATCCATCAGAATGTTGGTGGTGGGGGTAATCATATTATATTATAATATTGTTATTAGCTGTTTTCCAGAATCTATCTTGTTTGAAGCTTGTAGCTTCAAATATGCTGTAAATTTATGTACATATTTAAGGGTCATTAAGGGTATAAACTCAGAAACTGAAAGCTGTATAATGTATATTTTCATTTGTAATATAATTATGTTCATGAACTGACTATACCTTTTGTTTTTGACAGATGAAAATTACAGCGTTTTATGGGACAAGTGGTGTAATTGCTGAAAGTATTTTCTTTACAATGGATTCCATAAGGCTTCCAAAGGACTATCATCCGCGACGTGATGACCTTGTTAATGCAGTAGTGGTGGAAAGCAGCCAATCATGTTATGTCTGGCGGGCACTGTGCATAGCACCAGTTAACACACAAAGGTAAATAGAAATAAAGAATGTCTCTTTTTTACTTATTTAGAACAGCTTTGCATGTATGTATACATGTCAGCAATTCTGTTTAAAGCTCACATGGAACACACCGCACATAATAATCAATATAAATAGTGGGATGTTGTAACCTAAGCCAGATGTTGAGATAAAATTTGGCCCATCTGTATATTTGTGTGTCTTTTCTCACTCTGTATGCATCACTTCTCAGTGTTCAGCAAATTTCATTACCCAAGTAGCTGGATCAGGAAACTATACACCATAAACGTATCCGTGACACACTTTGCGACAGTTCCACCCTTTTGATAGAAAGCTTTTCATATATGCCGGTAGGACTGTGAGTGTGTCACTGATACATTCAAGAATGCCTTTGTGTATGGATCCATTGCCAGTGCGTGGTTCTTAATTTTTTCGTATAGGGTAATTCATGGCCAAATTAGACATTTTTTTTTTAGTTATTCAGAAATGTAACATTGTAGCATGATATTTCAACTTTGGCATCTGCAAGTGAACATTTTTAAAAGCCCCCCTCCCCCCGTGAATACCTTTTCTTGTCCTTAAATGTGTACCACGTTTATTAACTTTTTATTACTGCTATTTTTTTTTTTATACACAATGGCATTCAAATTGAATTGTAGCTGTATTGTAATATTATGGTATGTGGCCTAGCTTTATGCTTTCCACTAAGTTGTCAATTGATTTCATTTTGGCTTCTTGACTAGTACCATATGACACCAACTCTGAACACAGAAAAAATGTTCTAGATTACAATTGCAATTAAGTTAATGTTATTTATTCAAATAACACTTGCTGTTCAGTGGAACATTTAAAACTGCACTGTATGTTGCATGTCAACATTTTTTAACCAAATCATTTATTTATTTATTTTTTTATCCTTATTTGCATTTTCTTTTGTGCGCTATTGACTCCGATATGTAAGGAAGAAAGAGGCATAGCTAATTCTTCTTAGTATCATACTCTATAAATATTGAGTTAGCCTTAATTTTTGCTTGAAGGACAAAATGGTTTATGCACCTCAATAGAAAAATAAAGCCTTTAATGTAGGTTAAACAAGCCTTTGTTTCTCTTGTTGGCTTTTTGTTCCAGTTTGTCAGCATATAATGCCACTGACTCACTCTATCAGTGTTCAGCTGTTTTGATGATGAACAAAGGGGGCCTGGAAGTTTCCAGAATGACTAATTTTGGAGTGATCAAACAAGGACAGACTAAACAAATGCAAATATACATTGAGTAAGTTATTTCATCTTATAGTCTTGTGGTTTTTCACTGTAATGAAGCCATCAAACAAAGAAAGCACAAACAAATATACATCAAGCTACCTAAAATAATAAATAAATATACAGTAATGACTGTTGAATAAGGTAACTTATTCATAATGCTGCTATATATAATTATATAGGAACATTGTTCCTTCCATTTTACATTGCTCTGCAGAGTTAATAATAGATTTTTCTAAGGCTGGTACTGGTGCCTGTATATAAACCTCAAATATTCTGTTTTAGGAATAAGGGAAACGAACCTCATACACTGATTTCTTGCAAGCTTGCTGGGTGGGAAAAGGAGAACAAATTTAAACTTGAAATGTCTAAACCAAAATCTGAATCTATGTCTGACACAACCCAAACAGCACAGGCTTTTTCTTTTCCGCCAAGAGAAAGACAAATGTCTGTCAGTGTAACCAGTTATTGTGAAAAAGACAAGGCTGACCTTCATCAAACAGCCCCTTTCAGTGTACTAACCAACAATGAACTGACTGCAAAGTTTTGTCAGTTGGGCTATAAAGTGTCTTCAGCAACACCATCCTTGTTTAATAATTGTACTAAATTTGTAAGAGGTTCCACTGACCCTTTATCATCTGGATTATATGGACCACTGAGACATTGTCCAGAACCTTCAGATGATCCTATGGAGCAACCTGTTCTTGGAGCAACAATACATGAGGAACAGTCATGCAATATGGATAGTAATGTAAACAGTGGAGTCACTGACTCTGTACTACAACACTCTTCTAATGCCCCTACAAGTGAAGTGGTTATTCTGCCTGGGGAGAAGACTTTTATTATTGTCACGTGTGAAGCCAGGTATGTATTTCATTTCAAGATTCTTTGTAGCTAGGCCTTGTTTTGTCTTAATCCTAGAATATATGCACATTTTCTTGAAAATCTGCTTTTTTTTCCTGCCATAAGGGCTCTGGCATACGGGGAGATTAGTCGCCCGCAACAAATCTCCCTTTTCGTGGGCGACTAATCTCCCCGAATTGCCATCCCACCGGCGTTGAAGTTGCCTTGAGAGGCTTACTGGAATAGAATGACGAACATACCCTTGTTCTCTCAGTGATCAGAATAGCTACTGTTTTTGATGACTTTTTATGAAAGTCCATTTGCTATGACTGTGTGGGTATAAAATGTTTTCTAAAACAATAATTTTAATTATGTCTTCTAAAGGTTAAAAATACAATTATTTTTTATATAGCGCAGCACTTTACAGAACAGAGACAAAAGACAGATCAGTTAAGATGTACATATAAACAATTCACAAAAATGGTTTGCAGTTACATTGGATGAGGATCGGAGACACTAGGGGGAGGGCCCTGCTCGCAAGAGCTTACATTCTAAAAGGGAGGGTGTTAGAGTTCATGTAGGTGTGTAAAGTGACAGTAAGTGCAGAGTGAGAGGTGAAAGTTTGGGGGATTTAGGTTATAGGCTTGAGGGAAAAGGTGAGTTTTAAGAGACCGTTTAAAGGCTTGGAGAGGCTGACAGTGCCTAATCGGACAGGGAAGGGTGTTCCAGAGGATGGGTGCAGCACGTGAGAAGTCTTGGATGCAAGAGTGAGAGGAGGTGATGAGTGAGGAGGAGAGAAGGAGGTCATTTGTAGAGCGAAGGTTACATCTGGGGGGTGTACTTAGGGATTAGGGTGGTTAAATAGAGTGGTGCGGCATCAGTGAGTGCTTTGTAGGTGAGTACAAGAATCTTGAACTGAATCCTGTACATGACAGGTAGCCATTGCAAGGATTGGCCGAGAGGGGCGGCACTTGTGGAGCGGGAGGAGAGGTGTATGAGACTGGCAGCACTGTTCATGATGGATTGGAGTGGGGTCGGTTTAGACAGGGGAAGCCCACAGAGCAGTGAGTTGCTGTAGTCTAAGTGAGATATGACAAGGGCGTGGATGAGAATTTTGGCAGTCTCATGAGTGAGGAAAGGTTGAATGCGTGCAATGTTTTTGAGGTGAAACCAACAGGATTCAGAGAGTGTTTGAATGTGGGGAGTGAAAAAGAGAGCAGAGTCAAATGTGACTCCTAGACAGCGAGCTTATGGAACTGGGGTTATAGTAATAATTTCCATGCAAGCAGTGATGTCAGGCAGGGAAGCAGAGTTGGAAGGTGGGAAGATGACTAGCTTAGTTTTGTCCATGTTGATCTTAAGGTGGAGAGAAGACATGAATGCCTATATATATATATATAACGTGGTCTTGTCAAATTTGCTTGTATCCACTATTCTTAAGTAAAATATCACTTTACATTTTTTTAAATTTTCTTATCCTTTTGAAGAAATCCAGGCCGCTGCAAAGAACTACTTTTGCTCTGCTTCAGTGATTTTATGATTGGACGTTGCCTTGAAGGAACTGTTGAAAGTGAAGAGGAGTCCTTCTTGCTCCCACCTGTGGAATTTGCTTCCAAGCAAAAGAAAGTGCCCCAAGAATATATGTCCAACAGCAGAACAGTTCTGTCAGCTCCACATAAAAGGCAAGCAGCTAACTCCAAGATTATATAATGCTTGTTCAGCCCTTATACTTGGAAAGTTCACTGTTATATGGTGTAGAAAGGAAAGTCTCTAAATACATAAAAGGAGGTACATGAATCCCCTATTAAACAAGATAATTAACATAAGTTTTAGAAATGCTAGTTCAAAAATATAAATAAAATTTCCACTTTTAAGTTATTTGACTTGTAAAGGATACCCATCTTGTACTTGTCTTTGTATATTAAGTTTTAAATGCTCTCTATTTGTCAGTGGTTTGAATGAAAGATAAAAAGGAATTTAAGGTGGCCCATAAAAGCTGTTGATTTGGTCCTTCCAGACCAAAATGGCAATTGTTGGACCATGAAATGGGGCCCACTGACATATCTGACCAACAGATATTATTTGTTGGGATGAAGATTGTTTCACCTCAAGTTGTGCATATGGGGGAATGATCCATGGTCGGCAACAAACAGATCTTTAAGTGTATGGCAATCTTAAATCAAAAAGGGTGTGAAGATAATATATTTGTAGCTTCTACATACTAAAATACTGCAATGAATTTGTATGTTCTCCAAGCGTCTGTATGGGATATTTTGTATAGTTTGGATTCATCACACACTTTAAATACATACAGTGAATGTAGTATATGGTAGTATAGGTTGCACTGAGGCAGGGACTGATTTGAATGTATAAACAAAGGATAATAAGTAAGAATTTTACTTTTTATATTTTAAAATGTATTTTTGTTGGATGTATTCAGTTTTTGGTGTATTCAGTGTTTGAACTTGAGTGAATATTTGTCTTGGTTCTGTGACTTTTTATTGTATGCCATTTTATTTATACAGGTATTAAAGGGATAGTTCACCTTAAACCCAACTTTTAGTATGACCTACATTCATATTCTGAGACAATTTGCAATTGGTTTTTGTTACTTTGTGTTTTTTCAGTTTTTGTTCAGCACCTTTCTAGTTTGAAATTTCCAGTTCGGGTTGCTAGGTTCTTATTTACCTTAGCAACCAGCTAGTGGTTTGAGCAAGAGACTGGAATATGAAAATGAGAGGAACCGAACAGAAAGATAAGTTAATAAAAAGTAACTATAAAATTGTAGCCTCAGAAAGCAATCGTTTTTGGCTGCCGGGGTCAATGACCCCTATTTAAAAGCTGGAAAGATGTAGAAGAAGGCAAATAATGCAAAAATTATAAAACAAATAAATAATGAAGACCAGTTGCAAAGTTTCTAGGAATAGGGCATTCTATAACATAATTTAACTTAAAGGTAAACTACCCCTTTAAGTAGTTTAGTGAAAAGGTTTTTTTGTCTGGCTATAATGCAAAATATCACTTTTTTAAGCAAACTTGATATGTAAGGTCAGTTTCACAAATGCCACATAAATCCAAATTGACTTCTTTATGCTAACAGTCGCTGAAATTCCAAGCCAAATTTTTAGTTTTCCTCTTCAATGATTAGGAATTTACACATTGACAGAAATATTGTTTTGTTCTTAATAAAGAGAGTTTAATATTGTTCTTTAAAAACCTACTGTTTTTCTAATGTAGCTTTTAAACTAGCTTTTTTTAAACTGGATTTCTTAATAAGCGTATAAAGTACAACTAATTTATTTTATTGAAATATTTAGGATTTCTAGAAGGCAGCTTCCAAGTTTTCTTCCACTTTATCCCATACCAGACAGACTCAGAAAGTGCACAGAACAGAAGATGGACATCTTGGCATTAGAGCCTTGTTTGGGAGAGGTCAGTGTGCCCATCCTTTTTATTATAATTTATTTTTTTTTTCTATATTTTTTTTTTTTTTATAAAGTAAAATGTAACAAAATCATACATCCTATGACAATAGTGAACAGTAGTACATAAATGACGTATTTAACGTTACTGTTATAATCTGTCTTTGTGCTATTATCTTGGGAAGTTGACTACCCTTATATTGATACCAGTTATTTCAGCTCTGAGATTTAAGGAACAACTAGAAAAAAGGAAGCAGAAACATATACACAATTAACAAGGTAAAAGTAAATAAATACAGTAAAGAAAATTCTTGACTTTTGCAAAAAGTTAAATGTAGTACAGGTATGGGATCCCTTATCCGGAAACCTGTTATCCAGAAAGTCCAGATTAACGGAAAGGCCATCTCCCATAGGGGCACATTTACTAATCCTCGAATCCGAATCCCGAATAGGAAAAAAAACAGATTGGAAACGAAAATTTTGCGTTTTTTTTGTCGCCGTCGCGAGTGGTTCGTATTTGTCGCGACTTTTTCGTCGCCATCGCAATTTTTTCGTATTGCGCTATAGTAAACGGCGGAAAAACCAATCCTAATTTTTCACTGCGACAAAAAAAATCGCAAAAATACCAATCATTGCGAAAAAAGCGCATTCGGACGCTTTCGGACGTTCATGGATTAGTAAATGTGCCCCATAGACTCCATTATAAGCAAATAATTCTATATTTTAAAAATGATTTCCTTTTTCTCTGTAATTTTAAAACAGTACCGTGTACTTGATCCCAACTAACATATCATTAATCCTTATTGTATGCAAAACAAGCCTATTGGGTTTATTCAATATTTAAATGATTTCTAGCAGACTTATGTTGTGGAGATCCAAATTACGGAAAGATCCCTTATCAGGAAAACATCAGGTCCCAAGCATTCTGGATAACAGGTCCCATACCTGCAGTATATTCTATCCAGGGTTGTCAAACCTTGAGGATAAGAGGGTATCTATCAAATGCAATACTAGTAAGCTTTTCATTTACAAAAATCCAGTTGATAAAGTGTTAGGGACCGATTCATTAAAACACGAGTCTGAATCTCAAATGGGAAAAATTCGGATTGGATACGATAATTTCTGAAGATCGCAAATATCACAAAAATGCTTACGAAAAAATCATATTAGTCACAATAATATCGTATTGGCGTTCCGAGAGTCACGAAATTTTCGCATCGAACGAGTAAACAGCGGCAGAACCTTTCCGAATTTTTCGCGCAAGTGCGAAAAAATCGACACGCTCCGAGCGTTCGTGTCTCCCCCCCCCTCAAGCTGCAGGCATACCTTTAGTTCTCCCAATAGTGCCCTTAAGTCTCCCCATATTTCGCCTGTTCAGATGATCAGAAACAAAATTCCCATAATGCCACGCTTCTGCACCAAGATCAAGACCCCTGTACATGCACAGTTTGTAAGACTATGAAGAAGCTTCCTGCTGTATTGCTCAGATCACACATTATTAATTATTATTAACATTTATTTATAAAGCGCCAACGTATTCCACAGCGCTGTACAATAAGTGGGTTTCATACATTGGACATACAGAGTAACATATAAAGCAATCAATAACAGATTCAAGAGGTGAAGAGAGCCCTGCCCAAAAGAGCTTACAATCTACAAATTCCTTATTTTATAGTACTTTACTTCCAGAACCTTGCCAAGACCAGCCTGGCAGCTAATAAAATTGTTTATTAACGGCCTCTTTGTATTAGTCTTACCTTCTAGTGGAGCCCCCACAAGACATATGGGCCCCCCTGTAGATTAACATAAAAACAGCATATATTAAAATTATACGCTCTTAAGGGCACATTTACTAATCTACGAATGTCCGAATGCGTTTTTTAATCGGTATTTTGCGATTTTTTCGTAAATTGACGCGACTTTTTCGCAGCCATTACGACTTGCTCGTAAATTGTAGCGACTTTTTTGTAGCCGTCGTGCCGAGTACGAAAGTTTCGGATTCATTCAAGCTTCAGTATCGTGACTTTCCTTGGGCCAGGTTGGAGCTGCGGAGTGCCATTGAGAGTCCTATGGGAGGCTTCCAAAATCATGCAAAGGTTTGCCCGCCATTTACGAGCGCTCAATACGAAAAAGTTGTGACAATTTACGAGCAAGCCGTAATGGCTACGAAAAAGTTGCGACAATTTACGAGCAAGTCGTAATGGCTGCGAAAAAGTCGCAACAATTTATGAAAAATCGCAAAATGTTCGTTTCCAATCCGATTTTTTTTTCCATTCGGATTTGTGGATTAGTAAATCAGCCCCCAAGTGTATAATTTAGTTGTTCACGTACAGGACCACCAGATGTGGGCCATAATTCACAGCATTGAGCATCCTCTAATAAAAGCTATTATCAAGGTCTACTTATATTTGTACTAATCCATAAGGTGTGAGTTCTTCCAAGTTCCCTTTTCCAAGATTTTATATATAGCTGAGATCTAACGGTTTGTAGAGTTAATAAATCTATACATTATTGTAATGGCTTTGGCATAGTGTCATTTATGCACCATCTTTTAAAGATGGTCTGGCTTTTTGAGTTAGGGTTTCGCTGACCCTAATAATATGTAATAAAATGCAGTAGTTGATTAGAGCAGAAATGCTCTGTGTCCAGGGGGTGCTGATCCTTTATTTAAGAACAAAACACCCTGTGACCAATTTTTTATTTTTTAATGGTTGATGTCATGTAAAGAAACTGTACCACCAACCTGCTTTATAATATATGCTTGTTTTTTCTACAGTCCATTGTTTCTGAGCATACATTGTCCGGTTTCTGTGTTGTGCGGTTAGTGGTTTTACTTTTGAAAACATACCACTATAATTATAAACGTCTAGAGATGTAATGTGGATTTGAAACAGGTCTGGTTAATGCATAGCAACCAATCAAACATTTATGCACAGTAAATGCAGGTGTTAAAGAAAAAACTTTGTGAATTATTACATTATCCCTTATTTATAAGATCCTGTTGCTAATGTGGTACAAGACAGCACTTGGTATCCAGTAAAACATGTTCACATGTTTTCCTCAAGACATTTTACTCGAATGAATTGGCATATTAAGGGTTTGGATTCAGTGTGGTAGTGCTATTTTAGAGAACCTGTTTAATGTGTTATAGTGAGTTAAAGCATTCATGTTACCAATTTTCAAACTTAGAAAGCCAAGTAACAGACGTTAAATGGGTAATATATACCTGTGATCTGCTTAAGCAAAACAAGACATTATTGAAAAATATGTTCTGCCTGATTTCTTACATATTTCCTTTTATCTAATAACTCTTATTATAACACACTAAGATTGTTTTGTTTTACCATTAATACCTCTCCATTTGTCCTGCTGTAATCAAGAGCCTGTATAAGAATAATGAGCATAAAGGAGTCCCACCCTTCCTTCAGTTGTTGCCTGTGTCTCGGGCTTACAGAAAAGCAGAATTTAATTATACAGGTTTAATTTAAATGGTAATGTGACTACCTTCTTTTCTTTTGCATTTGATATGAAGGATATGAAGATTCAAAAAACAAAAGTAATTCCAAGAATGACTGATCTCTGACACTTTTTAGTATGAAGTCACGAGAGAGGCTAGAGCATTTTTCTTTTATGCAGGTTTTAACCTTGTCTAATTACCGCAAGAGGATGTCCACCCTACTTTGGCTTGAGGATATTCATGCCGAGATGGAAATCCAAGAATTTAGCCTAAGCGGTGTTTGTCTCCAAAAACGTGGAGGATTCTTGCTATTAGAAGTACCTGGAATTGCTGAGGGTAGACCTTTTCTAAACCAAGGTAACTTGGCTTTGTTATTGTCAGGAGGTTTCTGCGCCTTAAAAGTGATTATCATATGCCATTAAAAACAATTTTCTTAAATAAAATATGTAAAGCATTGTGTTCAAGTTAGTAAGGTTATAATGTTTGTGTTGTAAAAATAGTAGCCTATTGTCCCTTAAACGGATGTCTCAGCTAGAGAGATTACATCTAGTAATATCTGCAATATAACTTTCTGAAATAATATCTGCCTTAATTTAACAGGATGTCCTTGTAATCACACACTGTTACATGTGCTATGCAGGAACATTTTACTGTGTAGGACAAGAAGCAAAATGTATCTGCTTGCCAAGTTATCATTTTACTATTGTAAGAAAACTGGACCATGTAACATACAGTGTTAATTACTAAATAATATACTGCATAGTACTAATAATACAGGCACATCTCCTAAGTATGCTAGATTATGTCATGCCTTTCTGTTTCCTGTGCATTTTCATGATTAAAGGGGGCATGTCACCTTAAATAATTCCATTTTTTTTTATCATGCTAGTTAAGAAAATTAAACTTTATTTACACTGTATAAAAACTTGTTTCCCTCAGTCTTGCAAGTACACAATCACAACAAGCAGGCAACTGCCTGTATGTAAACACTGTTATTAACACAAGCTTTGCATCATCGCAAAATCTTGTTTTATGCTCAATGATCTGGCACCTTAATGACCATGCCCATTTACAGGATACATATATGGAAAGTGAAAGTAATTGCCTGCCCCGTCTCTATGGTTGAGAGGAAGGGCAGGCAATTTATGACTGACATCTCAGATTTTGGATGGATGTTTTAATAAAAAAGAAGAATTTGAGTGGTTAATTTGCAAAGGCTTTTCTTATACGGTTTGTAATGCGTGGATGACCGGTCCCCTTTAAAGGTTATAGTTCACCTTTTATATTAACTTTTAAAATGATGTAGACATTGATATTCCGAGACAATTTCAATTGGTCTTCATTTTTTATGGTTTTTCAGTTATTTAGCGTTTTGTTTAGCAGCTCTCTATTTGGTATTTTAGCAGCTATCTGGTTGCTAGGGTCTTATTTACCCTAGCAACCAGCTAATGGTTTAAATGAGAGATGAGAATATGAATAGTGGAGGACCTGCATAGAAAGATAAGTAATAAAAAGTAACAGTAATGAAAAAATTGTAGCCTTACAGAGCAATAGTTTTTGGCTGCCGGGGTCAGTGACCCCCATTTGAAAGCTGGAAAGAGGCAGAAGAGAGAGACAAATAATTTAAAAAAATAAAAAATAAATAATGAAACTAACTGCAAAGTTGCTAGGAATAGGGCATTCTGTAACATACTAAAAGTTAACATAAAGGTGAACCACCCCTTTAAATAGTTATTAGATTGAATTTGGTGGAACAATAATTCTTTTTTTTTTTTTTCTTTTTTAGGGGACAAAGTGTTTTTAAAATACCAGGAGTTAACAACAACGGCAATTCAGTTTGTTGGGTTAATTGTGGAGGTATGCTTTTGTAATAAATCATTTTACATACACTAGCACAGTGATGCTGCTTTTATTATATTTATTTTTACTGAGAATAAATATGATAAAACCTAGGCACTTTTCATTGGGGTGTAGTGGCCATTATATTGGTCATTGATCACGTTTCAGAAGCTATGCAGCATGCAGGGATAGGAATCATTGAAAACCAGCACATTAAATTAGAAAAAAAAATTGACCACCTTCTTAGTACAGGGTTTATGATACCTCTATAACAGTGGTTCTCAACCTTCCTAATGCCACAACCCTTTAATACAGTTCCTCATGTTGTGGTGACCCTCAACCATAAGAACTATAAGAAAACATAAGGGATCATAATGCACTGATTTTTCATACCCTGTGAATGGGCATAACAGTATTAAGATCTGTCTCAAAGCTTTTCATAACTAAAATTTACAGGAAATTGTCAATTTTAAAAATCTTCAAGCATTAGTTTAACATGTTCAAATAAACACCTTTCCTTAGTTTTACCCTCATTTATTTACTTATGCTGGGCAGCGATACCTGTTTCAGTGGGGTTGCTGCAGCAGTGATGTTTGAGTTTGGAGGTGGGGCAAAGAACCAGTTAGGCTGAAAACACTGTTTTATACTGATGTTTCAGCCTGTGAAATCCCCTTCATGACACATCATTATTCATTTTTTTCCAAGTCAAAATTCTTGAAATGTTCCTGAAATGGTTTTACTGGCAGATACAGTACATAGTTTCAGGAAAGCTTTAGATGACTCTTTTCTGCAAGTGAATAAAACACAAAGCTACAAATATTAATACATTTACATGTTAACATCAGACCAGAGCCTGGATAAAGTACATTATTGATCCAGGGTCTGGTCCCTCAAAGGTTTTTTTAAACTTTCTGAAGAAATTATAGAAATTTGCCCTTGCCCTGGATAAGCTGGAAGTTAGGTAGGACTTACTGGGGAAGATGGTTTTTCTTGATAGACATGTGTCTATTTTAATTAGAAATTAATGCATTTATTATTGCAGCATATGTGCTTAGAATTTGTGAAACTTTTGTTTGATCAGATTCATGAGGAGGAAATTACGCTCAGGGTCAATGAAGAACTTGAGCAATCTTACAAGTTTGAACCAATGGATGTGGAATTTGTGGTAAACAGGTAACATTTTACGGACAAGTTCTGGTTATACAAGTTATTCTGCCAACATTTTTACTGTATTTTGTTTGTTGTATTAAAACAAACACAAGTTATCATTGAAATGATGGAATGTTGCTAGAGTTTACTAGGCAATAATATGTGAAGAAAAACATTTCAGACGAGAATAATGTTTATTTGAAAATAAAAGCCATACAATGTATTTATTTTTACAACCAATAAAAAGTAAGACAAATATCCTTTAAACTTGTTTGTCTTCTGGGCTGAATGAAAGAAATGTGTTGTATTTTCACCCATAAAACTCTTCCCTTTGGCTGTCCAAATGGAATGACCCAGCAGTATGCCACAGTGATGTTCTTTAAATCAATCAGAAATTTTTTTTGTTCTCCAGAGAAAATACCTAATTATAAAAACCAATGAGAATTAGCCTCATAGAGTTAGAGATAAATATAGGTAATAAAATAAGTAGCTGTAAACATTGTGCCTCTTTATACAGTGGAGGAAATAATTATTTGACCCCTCACTGATTTTGTAAGTTTGTCCAATGACAAAGAAATGAAAAGTCTCAGAACAGTATCATTTCAATGGTAGGTTTATTTTAACAGTGGCAGATAGCACATCAAAAGGAAAATCGAAAAAATAACTTTAAATAAAAGATAGCAACTGATTTGCATTTCATTGAGTGAAATAAGTTTTTGAACCCCTACCAACCATTAAGAGTTCTTAGAGTGTGGTTAGACACTTCTACTCAATTAGTCAACCTCATTAAGGACACCTGTCTTAACTAGTCACCTGTATAAAAGACACCTGTCCACAGAATCAATCAATCAAGCAGACTCCAAACTCTCCAACATGGGAAAGACCAAAGAGCTGTCCAAGGATGTCAGAGACAAAATTGTAGACCTGCACAAGGCTGGAATGGGCTACAAAACCATTAGCAAGAAGCTGGGAGAGAAGGTGACAACTGTTGGTGCGATTGTTCGAAAATGGAAGGAGCACAAAATGACCATCAATCGACCTCGCTCTGGGGCTCCACGCAAGATCTCACCTCGTGGGGTGTCAATGATTCTGAGAAAGGTGAAAAAGCATCCTAGAACTACACGGGAGGAGTTAGTTAATGACCTCAAATTAGCAGGGACCACAGTCACCAAGAAAACCATTGGAAACACATTACACCGCAATGGATTAAAATCCTGCAGGGCTCGCAAGGTCCCCCTGCTCAAGAAGGCACATGTGCAGGCCCGTCTGAAGTTTGCCAATGAACACCTGAATGATTCTGTGAGTGACTGGGAGAAGGTGCTGTGGTCTGATGAGACCAAAATAGAGCTCTTTGCCATTAACTCAACTCGCTGTGTTTGGAGGAAGAAAAATGCTGCCTATGACTCCCAAAACACCGTCCCCACCGTCAAGCATGGGGGTGGAAACATTTTGCTTTGGGGGTGTTTTTCTGCTAAGGGCACAGGACAACTTATTCGCATTAACGGGAAAATGGACGGAGCCATGTATCGTGAAATCCTGAAAGACAACCTCCTTCCCTCTGCCAGGAAACTGAAAATGGGTCGTGGATGGGTGTTCCAGCACGACAATGACCCAAAACATACAGCAAAGGCAACAAAGGAGTGGCTCAAGATGAAGCACATTAAGGTCATGGAGTGGCCTAGTCAGTCTCCGGACCTTAATCCAATAGAAAACCTATGGAGGGAGCTCAAGCTCAGAGTTGCACAAAGACAGCCTCGAAACGTTAGGGATTTAGAGATGATCTGCAAAGAGGAGTGGACCAACATTCCTTCTAAAATGTGCGCAAACTTGGTCATCAATTACAAGAAAGGTTTGACCTCTGTGCTTGCAAACAAGGGTTTTTCCACTAAGTATTAAGTCTTTTTTTGTTAGAGGGTTCAAAAACTTATTTCACTCAATGAAATGCAAATCAGTTGCTATCTTTTATTTAAAGTTATTTTTTCGATTTTCCTTTTGATGTGCTATCTGCCACTGTTAAAATAAACCTACCATTGAAATGATACTGTTCTGAGACTTTTCATTTCTTTGTCATTGGACAAACTTACAAAATCAGTGAGGGGTCAAATAATTATTTCCTCCACTGTATACCTCCCTAGAAGTATAGATTACCCAACTAGTGTTCATGTACAAGTATAGAGACCAAGATTCCTGCACTATGTATATTGAGATTTTAGCCCCTTTGTTTCTAAATTCTGAAGAGTTAATTTATGATAGTCTGGGGGAGGAAATGCAAATCACTAAGAGGTGCATTAACATGCTTATTCAGAGTTCTAGCTGCGTTCTTCACAAGGTGCAGTATGCAGTGTTTGGGTGCAGGCCAGCACTGTCTTTACCTCCTGCCATTGGGCAGGTGGTAAGGTCAAGCCCTAAAGTGACCACCTTCTTAGCCACTCCTTAATTTCGGGGTAAGGAGAGTCACTGCCTTTATGCCTCCTGCACTTCCATACTACAGCACTGCTCAAAGCAGGCAGCATTCTATTTGTGGGACTAGCTACAGGTATCTGCGCTTTGTTTTGGAATATATGATTTTTTTCCTTTTCTATGATCATTTCATATTAAAATGTTACTTTGTGAAAAGGTGTAATTCTCAAATTCTTTTTTTTTTTTTTTTTTTTTTTTTATAGGGTCACTAGCAGGCGATGCCAGTTTGCTGTGGAACAAGCAGAGCATTTAGGCCAAAAAGGTAATTATCGCATAAGGTATTCATTGTTTTTTCTCGAGTTTTCATTTCTTTGTTAAACAACATATAATCTGTATTTATTTTATTATTTAACATTTTATCATCTGGTTCATTGGTGCATAACTTTGGTACTCATCTATCACTTTTGATGTAGATTTGTGTGTGTTTAATCTTGTTTGTAGAGCTTCAATAAATGCATACAATTCTCAAAAAAAAAAAAAAGCTGTAGTTTGTTTAATGGGGATCTGTGAGGCAGATTTATCTAATGTCAAACTGGGAAATCTTAAGGGAGAAGACACACAGAGGTACTAGTAGCAGCTACTTTTTTTATTGCTACTAAACACCAGAAAATACCCTGCCATAGACAATACTGAAAATTGCCTCTGCTAAAACACAGGTAGAGACAATTATCAGTAAATTGTCTATTTTAGTAGCAACGACAAGTAGCTGCTACTAGTAGCAGGATATTTTGCTTCTCATTTATCAAAACTGTCCTGACTGTCAAGAACATTTTCCTGAGAGACAGGAAAGTTTTTAATGAATTGACATTTATCAAACAAGATCATTGAGTCATGTGTCAGAATGTGCTTTTAACAGGTGGAGGAGGTAGTGCTCAGCAACAGTGTCTTGTACTGTCTCCCATCGGAATCCCTAAGCTGGCCATGCACAGGCCATCAATGCCTCCAACTCAGATTCAGATTAACATCAACAATCCAGGCCTATTTCTGTGTTGCTTGCTTTATTCCCCTATGCAAATCACATGAGTAGGAAGGATTAAGCTATTGTCCATTCAGTAAAAAATAAGGAAACTTATTCCTTTTATAGGATAAAAAAATAGCCTGGGCATATATAACTATTATCCTAAGCAGTAAAGTTCTGTGTTTGCTATAGTGGCACAGAAAAGTCTCCTGGGCTGGTGTGCTGGCCAGGGGTAAAAGGGCAGTAATTTTAATCACTGGGGTACCTAACTAATAAGCAGCCTCATTTTTTTTTTTTTTACTTTTACTTTGTTGTCCTTTAATTCACCATATAAAATTACTTAATAGGGCCTTCACATCCCATTGTTTTGGGCAGATGTTTGGAGATCCAACACATCTAGAGAACACAGCAGGGTCTTTAATGCCTTTAAATTCATCTGGTAAAATTATAATTTTTTTGGCAGTGTTGTTTCCCGATACTGTAGAATTACAATCCCCACAAGTTGCCAGTAGAGATACCAGCGAGATAGACTGTCCAGAAAAAAAGGAGAAAACTGGATATCAAGAAACCAATCAGGTAAATTTTAGCTAAATACAACTTTTATTGATCAGTTGGGTAATTATGTATGGCAGCCTTATTGCAGAGATAATTTGTAGCCAGAATTCAGTGGACTTAAGATTGTACTCTTAACACCTTATAGGTAATATTGCTCTATAAAAATTGGTTTGCTAGATCAAACTCTGTTGAGTTCTGTTCATTTAAAAACATTATTCTTGGTAAAACACAAAAACTATTTTGTGAATGCAAACTACTGCATGATGAGAAACAACTGATTGCATAAAAACCCTATTTAGAGCATGCATTTTGCTATCAATAGACCAAGTTCAACACAAGCCTTTATTTGGGTGAAGACTCATAGAGCTACTAGTAGCAGCTACTTTTTCACAGCTACTAAATGCCAGAAAATACCCTGCCATAGACAATACTGAGAATTGCCTCTGCTAAAACACACATAGAGACAATTATCAGTAAATGATTAACATTGTCTATTTTAGTAGCCACAACAAGTAGCTGCTACTAGTAGCTCCACCCTTAGGGCTCTGGCACACGGGGAGATTAGTCGCCCGCGACAAATCTCCCTTGTCACGGGCGACTAATCTCCCCGAACTACCATCCCACCGGCGAAAATGTAAGTCACCGGTCAGATGGCACACGCTGCGCAGGCAATTTTGGCAAATCGCCGAAATTGCCTCGCGTGGCAACTCTTTTCGCGGGCGACTAATCTCCCCGTGTGCCAGAGCCCTTACAGGTGATCCAACCAGCCTGTCTCTTTATGCCAAGTTTTGTTTTGTTTTAAATTTAGATATACTCTTAGTTTCTGTAGTTGCTTACTAAATTGGCATGAATTATTTATATGCAAAGGGCAGAGATGCCAAAGTTTGTGTCTAAAATTTATTGTTTCAGTTAATCCCTTTTAGAGTTGTCTCTGCAACATAATCTTAAAGGAAACTACATTATGATCGCTGTTCCCTAAATGCTCACCCACAAAATGCTAGAGATGACTTTGGATTAATTATCTATAACCGGATCCAAAAGAGTATTTTTCTTAGTAGGTTCCTGAACTAGCTGACCTAATAAGTTCTCCTTTAGCATAATTGGAAACCTATTTGCTCTTCTAAAAGGGCATGCAAAGTAATGCAACCAGGTTTGTGTATGATTTTTGCTTTTCCTTTTTCCACTAAAATGTTCTTGATTTTTTATTTGTTTTCAACTTTTGTATAGATGCCAATTTTGCAGTGGAATAAGTTCTGACAGCATTTATTGAACAATTTTTGCAGTGGTGTGTGGACTTTTTATATTCAGCGTAAAGGTCTATACACCATAAATTGTTTTCACCAATATGCTCACCTAAAGTGGGTGATATTGGAATCATCTGATCGTTTGGCCCTCGGGCCAAATAGTCGAATTACAACGGGAATAAACCATTGGAGCTAGGACTGCTTCAATGAACCAATGCAGTCCCTGATCTGAGGGGAAAATCAAACCTGCCTGATCAACATCTGGCCAATTTTAGGACAGATATTGGTCAGGTAGGCCCGTTGGGAATGCCCATGCACAGGCATATAAGCTGCTGGATCGGTGTGAAGGCCCTGAATCAGCAGCTGAAATATGCCCATTTACAGCCACCTTTAGTAAGCATGCTCTTAATTGCAAGGCCACTAGCAGTAGGCTGACCACAGAAAACCACATGGTTTTAGAATGTATACATTCTGTCAAACTAAATATTTGTAAATATGTTGCTCTTCTCCAAATGACCAAACTGGAAATACATCTTAAAGTAACAGTTTTTATAATATTTTCTGAAAATTTCCCCATAGATATGTGAATACACTCTACTACACATTACTTACACGTCTCTACAAAGTAAAAAAAACATCCTAAATATGAATACTAGGGGTCTAATGAACAGCTTGGTGCTCAATATGCTTAGGTTTAACCAACTAACTGAGCAGCATGTAGATACAGCAAAATGAAAACAGGGCAAGCAAATTTTCATAGTTGATGCTTCAGAAAATGCTACTACTGCCTGTGTTTTATGTGTATTAGAACCCTTGTATCACAAGTTAACCCCAAAAGACCAATATATGTTTTTAAAGTGTCCAACTTTAATGTTAGTAATGCACACATAGTTACTCTGCTTGTAACCAAAATTCATAAAAATTTACATTTTCTTGATATGCTGTTAATTAAAAAAAAAAAAAAAAAGTAATTACACAAGTACTCACACTAGGCAGTTAACATTTTTAGGGCAAAAAACCCACAGAACTTTACACTACAGCTAAAGTGTAAGGTGTGTTTGCACTTGCAAGATCTGTGTTGTATATGCTATAAATTATGTGCTGTTAGTGTTGAAAAGCCCCCTTAAAGTTTATGCATTATGAAAGTATATGTATGCTAGTGTAAGAGGTTTGTTTGTGTTGGGCAGACAGAAGTTGTCTAAAGTTGGCTAAAACTAAATAGGCAACAGCAGATACATGTTCACTGTCTGTTTATTGTTATCCATGGTCACTTATTTCTCTGCTTGTTGCATGAGGAGAGAGAACACATTTGGGGGGGGATGCATCCCTTTAGCAAAAGTCTGTGTGCATGCTCAGATCACAGGGTGGTAACCCCTTCCTGTCAGCTGCTAGATTTCTCATCAAGTATCTGGCGGTAAAGCTGAGGGTGACTACCCCTATTTGATCTAATTGGTGTATGAACATAGACTTTGGCCTTTGCACCAATCTACTAGGAGAGGGAGCAGCTCAAAGTTATTGTGCCTTCTACAAATGCAGTGCTAGAGCATTGAACCAGATTAAAAAGCCAAGTTGGTGCTCTCTGATGCAAAGCTGCTGCAGATTTATGATCTGTGAAATGCTCTGCCTGATACACAGTAAATTATAGTAGCAAATGGATGATTAAAACGATACTGACACCAGAAATTAAATAATTTTTTACATCTATTATAACACTGTCTGTGCATGGTATTTATACTTTTGCCTTGCAAGTATTTGCCCGATGCTTTTACTTTACCTATCTGATACCCCATGTCCCTCTATGAGGGGGCTGCCATATTTGTGCAGCAGGAGTCCGTTAGCATTAGAAGCTATAACTGTCAGGCTGAGAAGGGACAGTCAGTTTGGCAAAACAGTCAGGTTTAGGAACTTCAAGTAACCATTACTTACAAAAGCAGCCCTATCAGTGAAAAGTGATCGACAAGACCTATAGGCAACTTTTAATGTACATTCTGATTTTGAAGAATTTTCTTGTTAGTATCACTTTAAAACACTTGCCTAGTGTTAAAGGGGACATATACCATCATTTTTCAGAGTGCTTTAATGGATGTTTTTTAATGTACAATAGAAGGAATTGGCTTATTTTGGGTACATTTCAAGTGAAACTTTCATGAAACTGGGCAAAAACTGCTCTTGTTATGCTCCTATCCTGGACTTCCGGTTTAAGACTACAGTTTGCTAAAGAGCCGCCGGCTCTCACAGCTTCATTACTGAGGGCTTGGGCTGTGAAGGGAGGGAGGTGCTTCTAGTGACGTCAGTTTGGCCGTTTGCTATCAGCATGTACTTGCACATAGATCCGCACCATCAATCAGCCACCTGCCAGCTACCTGCCCACCGCTGTGCCGTACCCTGCTCCCTTCTGAGAGACATTCCATCCTCGCCCCCCGCCCTCCACCCTGAGAGCCGTTCCACCCTTCTCCCCCATGAGAGCCACCCTGTCTGCTTCCCCTGAGAGCCGTTCCTAACTTCTGACAGCTGCCCCTGCGCTTCTTATAAGGAAAGTTTGGCTCTGTGCGCCTTTCAGATAAAGAAGCACAGAGCCGAACGTTCCTTATAAGAAGCACAGGGGCAGCTGTCAGAAGTTACAAACAGCTCTCAGGGGAAGCAGGACAGGGCGGCTCTCAGGGGGAGAAGGAGGCTCTCGGGGGAAGCAAAACAGAAGGACAAAACGGCTGTCAGGGAAAGGAGGACACAATCAGCTGAGGGGGATGCAGGCAGGGGGACAAACTTCTTTTATTTATGTAAAAAAAAAGGTTAATAGTTTGCAGGGAGTTTTATGCACAATTTATTGCCATCAGCTGTGATATAAAGAGTCCTCCAGCAGGCCCCCATGAATAAACCTCTTTCCTATAAAGAAAGTTATTATTTACCAGCTGGAGTGACATCCAACTTTCATGCTTTCGTGTTATTCTCATTGAAAAAAGGCCTGTCCTAACTGTCAAAACTAATACAGGGGCAGGACTTTCTGTCACTCAAAAGTATGATCACTTCCTGAGGCAGCATGAGAGGACACGGCTAGTCCTCATTTCAGCTTAGACGCAGAGGAGAAAGGATCTCTCTGCAGCTTTAGTATAATTACATTTTTAACAGGTAAAGTGTTTTTAAAACCTTCTTTTATAGAAGCACTATACATTTTAGAGAAAGGGGAATACAGTGGCTTGCAAAAGTATTCGGCCCCCTTGAACTTTGCCACATTTTGTCACATTTCAGCCACAAACATGAATCAATTTTATTGGAATTCCACGTGAAAGACCAATATAAAGTGGTGTACACGTGAGAAGTGGAACGAAAATCATACATGATTCCAAACATTTTTTACAAATAAATAACTGCAAAGTGGGTTGTGCGTAATTATTCAGCCCCCTGAGTCAATACTTTGTAGAAGCACCTTTTGCAGCAATTACAGCTGCCAGTCTTTTAGGGTATGTCTCTACCAGCTTTGCACATCTAGAGACTGAAATCCTTGCCCATTCTTCTTTGCAAAACAGCTCCAGCTCAGTCAGATTAGATGGACAGCGTTTGTGAACAGCAGTTTTCAGATCTTGCCACAGATTCCATTCCATTGTTGCCCTGGCTTTATGTTTAGGGTCGTTGTCCTGCTGGAAGGTGAACCTCTGCCCCAGTCTCAAGTCTTTTGCAGACTCCAAGAGGTTTTCTTCCAAGATTGCCCTGTATTTGGCTCCATCCATCTTCCCATCAACTCTGACCGGCTTCCCTGTCCCTGCTGAAGAGAAGCCCCCCCCAGAGCATGATGCTGCCACAACCATATTTGACAGTGGGGATGTTGTGTTCAGAGTGATGTGCAGTGTTAGTTTTCTGCCACACATAGCGTTTTGCATTTTGGCCAAAAAGTTCCATTTTGGTCTCATCTGACCAGAGCACCTTCTTCCACATGTTTGCTGTGTCCCCCACATGGCTTGTGGCAAACTGCAAGTGGGACTTCTTATGGTTTTCTGTTAACAATAGCTTTCTTCTTGCCACTCTTCCATAAAGGCCAACTTTGTGCAGTGCACGACTAATAGTTGTCCTATGGACAGATTCCCCCACCTGAGCTGTAGATCTCTGCAGCTCGTCCAGAGTCACCATGGGCCTCTTGGCTGCATTTCTGATCAGTGCTCTCCTTGTTCGGCCTGTGAGTTTAGGTGGACGGCCTTGTCTTGGTATGTTTACAGTTGTGCCATACTCCTTCCATTTCTGAATGATCGCTTGAACAGTGCTCCGTGGGATGTTCAAGGCTTTGGAAATCTTTTTGTAGCCTAAGCCTGCTTTAAATTTCTCAATAACTTTATCCCTGACCTGTTTGGTGTGTTCTTTGGACTTCATGGTGTTGTTGCTCCCAATATTCTCCCAACCTCTGAGGCCATCACAGAGCAGCTGTATTTGTACATTAGATTACACACAGGTGCACTCTATTTAGTCATTAGCACTCATCAGGCAATGTCTATGGGCAACTGACTGCACTCAGACCAAAGGGGGCTGAATAATTATGCACACCCCACTTTGCAGTTATTTATTTGTAAAAAATGTTTGGAATCATGTATGATTTTCGTTCCACTTCTCACGTGTAAACCACTTTGTATTGGTCTTTCACGTGGAATTCCAATAAAATTGATTCATGTTTGTGGCTGTAATGTGACAAAATGTAGAAAAGTTCAAGGGGGCCGAATACTTTTGCAAGCCACTGTATATTACCAAAAAATGAGTATGATGCAATATGTCTCCTTTAAAGCTAACTGCTGCTTGGTAGGTAGGTATTATACCTTACTCTATTTGATGTTAAGTCTCCTGCACTGTTTAATGTTTACACATATACAATGGTAATAATAAGTACAAATTTTGACTCCATGGTAAGTTTAAGAATAAAGAGGAATGCTATTTTGACATGTTCTGTGTTTTGCTAATCTACTTTTACCAACCCATTCAGCAAAGAATAAGTGTTGCATTTCCAAGGTTTACAGATGCAACAAGATAAAATATGTGCAAAAGGACTTTTGTCTTTTGCCAGTTTTATATATTTTTTTTTTTGTGTGGTTTTAGAGTAATCCGACATCAAGAGGAAAGAATGCTGTATATATGAGTGATATGGTGACAGTGGCTACACAGACCAGCACAAAAGGTTTGAGAGTTCTGAGTTTCTACTCAGAGGCTTAAATTTTTGTCAACTCCTCCCTCATTTCTTGAGGCAGTTCCTGTATTTCATAATTATTTTGGAAATGTCAAAGAAAAGTAGTTCTCTTTTTTTTTTTCTTGCCTACTTTTACATATATTGCTTTAAACAACTGTCAAACCATTCAATGTGGTTTGTATTGTGGGCATTGCTGACTGTACTCCCGTTTATGTGCACTAATATAAGATATTTTCCACATAACCATAATGTTTTTATGCAAAATTTAGAAATTTCTACATGTGGTGAAACAACAACCAGAGTCAACTTCCAACAGAGTCTTACTTCCAGTTGTGCATGTTTCTTGATATCCTCTCATGTGCATAGGATTTGCTTAGGATAGGGCCTAAATATGCACTGTTGGTTATACCTAAAGAGATGACTGAAGCGATAAACACTTTCCAGTGCATGGAAAGTTAACTGTAATAAAGATTTTTTTCATAAAAATCTTAATCAAGCAAAGTAGTTGTGCCTACTCTAGGGGCGAGCTCTAGTCTTGCCTGTTTTTTTCCAATTATTTCATACATTTTCATGCCTATAATCATTGTTACACTCAGGTAGTGGTTCACCTGTAAAGAAGAAAGGACAGTTTTTTAATAATCTGCTGAATAATCACCAAAAACTAGCAGTGAAAAGGATTCTCGGTGGAGAATGCCGCCCTACACCATACATACTCTTTGGGCCACCAGGGACTGGAAAAACCGTTACAATAATCGAAGCAATATTACAGGTGAGTCTTACACACAGGCACATTAACAATAGCCATGCTGAAAATTATTACGCCTGTTTAAAAATATTTGGTAGCGTTTGGTGTTTGAATCATCATTTATGGCTCATTAAACCTTTAAGTGCCAGCAGAATTTGACATTTCAGTTCCCCTCAGTGCCAGACGTTTTTATAAACATTCTGTGCTCTCTCAATTTAGGGGCTTTTACTGGGAGAAGGGATAAGTTTAGGCAGGCAAACTATGGGGCACATTTACTAATCCACGAATCCGAATCCCGAATGGGAAAAAATTGGATTGGAAACGAAAATTTCTGAAGATCGCAAATATCACGAAAATGCTTACGAAAAAATCGTATTAGTCACGATAATATCGTATTGGCGATCCGAAAGTCACAAAATTTTCGTACCGAACAATTGTAAACAGTGGTAAAACCTTTCCGATTTTTTCGTGCAAACGTCCGAAAACGTTGTGCGGCGTACGAAAAAGTCGTGCGAAAATACGCTCGGAGCGTTCTCATGAACGCTCGAGCGTTCGTGCTTTTTTACATGTGCCCCTAAATATTGTTTTTGTGTATTTCCACTTCTGGAACAAGATTTAGAGCTCAAAATAAAAAAAAAAAAGAAAAATTAATATTTTTCATGATATAGGGATTTATACCAGAAAACATATTTCATTTTATAGACAAAAATTCAACTGATTTGGAAAGCCTCATGTCTCCCGAACATGCCAATACCTGATATGTATGGTTTTATGGAGATTTCTGACTTCTATAGATCAAAAACTCCCAGCAGTATATTACTCACAAAACAAAAACTGTAGTACCGTGTTAGCCAGTGTCAAAAATAATAATAAAAAAACAACAAAACACAAATACAAGAATATTGTAGAAATGATACCTATATTGGCTAACAATAAAAATACCTTGCAAGCTTTCGGAGCTCTAAGGCCCCTTCATCAGGCAAAAGGTATTTTGCCTGATGAAGGGGCCTTAGAGCTCCGAAAGCTTGCAAGGTATTTTTATTGTTAGCCAATATAGGTATCATTTCTACAATACTCTTGTATTTGTGTTTTGTTGTTCTTTTATTAGCAGTATATTACCAAATTTTCAAAGCATTGCAGCAGAATACAGCATACTTTAGATTCCAAAGCCAAAAATCCTGAAACATTATGTTTACCCCAGGAAACCATATATTTTTGAAAAGTACACATTCTGCCGAATCCGAAATGGGTAACCATGTCTTCCAACTCCTAAGTACCAAATGGCAATGCTTTACTGAATTTAGCAGTTTCTATAAAAAATTATGAAAATTCAAAAAAATCACCTCAAAGCTTCCACTTTCAAGCACCTTATCTCCCACAAAGCATTAGGTACCAAGAAAACACATCCTAAATATGAAAGCCTAGGGTCCACTGAACAATTTGATGCCCATTGTGCATAGGATTACTAACGTATCTGGAATTTAGAGACCCCAAAAGGAAGTTTGTACATACAAATTGCCCTGGAGATCTCTTTATCTACTTAAAATTCAACATGATTACTGCATTTTCTGCAGTACATTGACCCCCCAAACCCATATATTTTCGAAAAGTACACATTCAGGCGAATTCAAAATGGGTATCCATGTCTTTCTACTCCAAACTACAGAGTCGCAATGCTTTCCCAAAATTGCCGGTTTTAATGAAATACCTTAAAATCGCATCAAACCTTCCACTTTCAACCACCTTTTCTCCCACATAACATTAGGTACCAAGAAAACACATCCTAAATATGAAAGCCAAGGGTCCACTGAAGAGTTTGATGCCCATTGTGCATAGAATCACTGATTTATCTGGCATGTAGAGACCCCAAAAGTAAATTAGTACATACAAATTGCCCCGAAGATCTCTTTAGCTACTGAAAATTCAACAAAATAACTGGATTTTTGTGGGGTGAAAACACAAAAAAAACACATTGACCCCCCAAAACCATATATTTTCGGAAAGTACACATTCGGGTAAATTCAAACCCATATATTTTCAAAAAGTGCACATTCAGGCGAATTCAAAATTGGTACCCATGTCTTTCTACTCCAAACTACAGAGTCGCAATGCTTTCCCAAAATTGCCGGTTTTGATGAAATACCTGAAAATCACATCAAACCTTCCACTTTCAAGCAACTTACCACCCACATAACATTAGGTACCAAGAAAACACATCCTAAATATGAAAGCCAAGGGTCCACTGAACAGTTTTATACCCGCTGTGCATAGGATCACCAATGTATCTGGCATTTAGAGACCCCAAAAGGAAGTTAGTGCATACAAAGTGAATACACTGCAATATAAGCTACCGGCATGTGTATTATGTGCCATAAGACCCCCTAACCGTACGGAGACCCTAGAAAACCATATATTTTCCGAAAGTACACATTCTGACAAAACAAAAATGGGTAAATACATTTTTATACCGCAAACTACTAAACTACAAAGCTATACTAAACAGGACGGTTTTTATGACATTTCTGAAAATCGTCACAAAGCTTGCATTTTGCCCCATTATTTACCCCCACATTTCATAATGTACCAACAAAAAATACTCTAAATATGAACGCCAGGAGTCTACTGAACAGTTTGATGCCCTATATATGCATAGATTTACTAAACTATGTGGGGTACAGAGGAAGCCAAATTGAAATACAGCAGACAAAATGTCCATGTGCAAAGAACAATGTGAAATGCACTAAAATTGGTACAATCCAAAAAAAATCACTAAAATCATTTTTTTTTTCCTAGTGATATCTGCAGTCAGAATCACAGTTTGAGTATTTTGGTTTGGGCAGATTAGTTTTACAGACAAAGTCAAGCAAACAACAACTATGCATAACTGAATATGCAATAAAATGGCTAAAAATGCAATGAAATGACTAAAAATGCACGAAAATCACAGAAAATGTAATAAAAACACCAAAATAATACACAAAAGGTATTGCACAGTGCGGTTAGCGAATACGCTATCCACAATGGCAATAAAACCATTTTTTCAGGCAAGAATAAAAACGATGCGATAAAAAAAAATTACATAAGTGTGTGTTTGTACACTAGGCAAAATGTGTTTTGTGTGAGTGCTGTGAATGTGTGAAACCCCCACCCCCCCAAAAAATGTATGTGTTTGTGTGTAAGTTACATAGTTACATAGGGTTTAAAAAAGACCAGTGTCCATCAAGTTCAACCCATCCAAGTAAACCCAGCACACCTAACCCACACCTACCAATCTATACACTCACATACATAAACTATAAATACAACCACTAGTACTAACTGTAGATATTAGTATCACAATAGCCTTGTGAGTATAAGTGTGTATTAGTGTATTATGTGTGTGTATGTGTGTTTTTTAACACTTACCTGGGACAAGCAGTCACACAGATCCTCTGGAGGTGTGAGGAAGGACCCAGGAGCCGTGCTGCAGCTTCTTTCTTCCGATACGTGAGTATGTAGAGGGAGGGAGGGGAGAGCAGGAAATTACAGGCATGCACAGGCCACTCGTTCCCCCCCCCCCTCTGCTCGTTGTCTAGGGGCTGGGGAACGAGCGGGGAGCGGCTTTAAAAGCCGCTCCTCCGCTCCCAAATCTGCAAGTGCAGCAGGACGTAGAATCTACGTGCTGTGGCACTTAGGTACTTTTATACACAGGACTTAGATTCTACGTCCTGTGGCACTTAAAGGGTTAATTTACTGTTTTGGGACTGTCCATGTTTATAAATAATTCTATACAGAAATTCTTTGTGCTTTGGGTAACAGCCAAGAGGTTATTTTTAGAATTATTCATGGAACTAGTAAGCTGGATGCTCTTTACCTGAAATAAATCACAAGGAGGCCAGAGCTGGGTGGATAACAATGCTGCAGCTTCTTTGTTATCTATATCCATAACATACATTACAATAACTGTAACTGAACCACGCAAACCAGAATAAGAAATCCTCCAGCTGCCTTATTTTTAACTCTTGTGTTTTTGTATATTATTTTAACTCTCTTGATGTTTTTCATGTTTCAGTAATTGCACAATCAATTGGCGTGAATTGCAATTGGAACTTTATGTTCTAGTGGAGTGTTTAATTTTTTTGGTTGGCAGTTTAATAACTTGTACAGCTATAGAATTTTGGGGTTTGGTGTTTCCCATATAAGGAATTTTTATGTAATTTGGATCATCATACCTAATGAAATGATTTATACATTAAATAAACCCATGAGGATTGTCTTGCCACCAATACAGATTCATGCAGCTTAGTTAGAATTAGGTTCAAGGTAATGTCTTATTATTAGGCAGACGAGGCGTAGGGCAGATATTTTCAGCAAGCGGAAAAGCGCTTGCTGAAAATACCGCCCTACGCCTCCTACATGCGCTTGCTGAAAATACCGCCCTGCGCCTCCTACATGTGCCTGCACCCGAATGAATGGAATACACTCAGGTGCACCCGAGCGTATTCCTTTCATCCAGGTGCAGGCACATGTAGGAGGCGTAGGGCAGTGTTTTCAGCAAGCGCTTTTCCTCTTACCGAAAATATCCGCTCTACGCCTCGTCTGACATCAACCTTACAGAGAAAAAGGAAATCATTTTTAAAAATTAGTTTTTGTTTTTTAACCAGATTCTATGGAAGATGGCTTTCTTGAAATTCTGGATTAGGGATCCCATACCTGTACGGGTAAAGGCCATCTCCCATAGACTCCATTATAAGCAAATAATTCTTTAAAAATGATTTCCTTTTTCTCTGTAATAATAATTCAGTAACTTGTACTTTATCCCAACTAAGATATAAATAATCCTTATTGGAGGAAAAACAATCCTATTGGGTTTAAATGATGTTTAAATTATTTTTTAGTAGATTTAAGGTATGGAGATCTATATTATGGAAAGATCCCTTATCAGGAAAGCCCCAGGTCCTGAGCATTCTGGATAACCGGTCGTATACCTGTATTATGAAATTTCTGTCACTGCTTGGTTCCAGCCCTATCCATTTTACATAAATCCTGGCGCTCCAAGGAAATTTATGTAGATATACCAGAAAATAATAGAATCAAATAATCTCTTCAGGCTGCTGTTAATCTAACATCTGTAATTCATGTAATTATTGTAATCTTAGTAAATAAACATGAGGAAACGGACACTCCTACAGAAACTGTGCTGCTGTCTTCTTTATTAAACACTGTGTTAAATAAAGAAGACAACAGCACAGATTCGGCTTTGTGGTGAGTCCTAAAGTCAAGGAAATAGGCACCATCATATATACAGGTCCTTTTCAAAAAATTAGCATATTGTGATAAAGTTCATTATTTTCTGTAATGTACTGATAAACATTAGACTTTCATATATTTTAGATTCATTACACACAACTGAAGTAGTTCAAGCCTTTTCTTGTTTTAATATTGATGATTGTGGCATACAGCTCATGAAAACCCAAAATTCCTATCTCAAAAAATTAGCATATTTCATCCGACCAATAAAAGAAAAGTGTTTTTAATACAAAAAAAGTCAACCTTCAAATAATTATGTTCAGTTATGCACTCAATACTTGGTCGGGAATCCTTTTGCAGAAATGACTGCTTCAATGTGGCGTGGCATGGAGGCAATCAGCCTGTGGCACTGCTCAGGTGTTATGGAGGCCCAGGATGCTTCAATAGCGGCCTTAAGCTCATCCAGAGTGTTGGGTCTTGTGTCTCTCAACTTTCTCTTCACAATATCCCACAGATTCTCTATGGGGTTCAGGTCAGGAGAGTTGGCAGGCCAATTGAGCACAGTAATACCATGGTCAGTAAACCATTTACCAGTGGTTTTGGCACTGTGAGCAGGTGCCAGGTTGTGCTGAAAAATGAAATCTTCATCTCCATAAAGCTTTTCAGCAGATGGAAGCATGAAGTGCTCCAGAATCTCCTGATAGCTAGCTGCATTGACCCTGCCCTTGATAAAACACAGTGGACCAACACCAGCAGCTGACATGGCACCCCAGACCATCACTGACTGTGGGTACTTGACACTGGACTTCAGGCATTTTGGTATTTCCCTCTCCCCAGTCTTCCTCCAGACTCTGGCACCTTGATTTCCGAATGACATACTTTGGACCACTGAGCAACAGTCCAGTGCTGCTTCTCTGTAGCCCAGGTCAGGCGCTTCTGCCGCTGTTTCTGGTTCAAAAGTGGCTTGACCTGGGGAATGCAGCACCTGTAGCCCATTTCCTGCACGCGCCTGTACACGGTGGCTCTGGATGTTTCTACTCCAGACTCAGTCCACTGCTTCCGCAGGTCCCCCAAGGTCAGGAATCGGTCCTTCTCCACAATCTTCCTCAGGGCCCCGTCACCTCTTCTTGTTGTGCAGCATTTTCTGCCACACTTTTTCCTTCCCACAGACTTCCCACTAAGGTGCCTTGATACAGCACTCTGGGAACAGCCTATTCGTTCAGAAATTTCTTTCTGTGTCTTACCCTCTTGCTTGAGGGTGTCAATGATGGCCTTCTGGACAGTAGTCAGGTTGGCAGTCTTACCCATGATTGCGGTTTTGAGTAATGAACCAGGCTGGGAGTTTCTAAAAGCCTCAGGAATCTTTTTAAGGTTTTTAGAGTTAATTAGTTGATTCAGATGATTAGGTTAATAGCTCATTTAGAGAACCTTTTCATGATATGCTAATTTTTTGAGATAGGAATTTTGGGTTTTCATGAGCTGTATGCCACAATCATCAATATTAAAACAAGAAAAGGCTTGGACTACTTCAGTTGTGTGTAATGAATCTAAAATATATGAAAGTCTAATGTTTATCAGTACATTACAGAAAATAATGAACTTTATCACAATATGCTAATTTTTTGAAAAGGACCTGTATATATATATACCTCGGGTGCTCAGTAAAGGGTTCCAATAGTATAAAAAAGACCAGCAACTCCGGGAGCATAAACAGCCGACGTAACGTTTCGGTCCCCATCGGGACCTTTCTCAGGGCATCCATGCCTTGTAACACACATCTTTAAATCGCCAAAAACCAGTAAATCAATAGGAAGTGACATCACAGTGTGCTGCCATAAAGTGGCTGAAGCCATAAAGCAAGTAAAAGTGCTGTAAAGTGTTCAGTGCTAGGCAACATCAGCCTAATAAAGTGTTAAGCAGCATTAACATAATAAAGTGACTTAGTGAAGATTGTTAGTCCAAAAATTACAGGTATGCATAATATCATATAAAAATTCATATAAAATTCCATGCAGTAAACATTTACAGCGAGAGGTTAATGTGCAACATAAAGTACTTTTTCAACCATACATCGACATATATACAGAAAGTGCACGTGCAAAACCTGTTGTTACATTAAAATCCAAAGTTAAATACATCCTTTATTACGCTGCGCAAGCTGATCAACTAACCTAACTATCCTGGCAATTGGGGGCCCCCAATTTTACATAGTTAAACTACTTAGTCTTATAGTTCAACTACTTAGTCTACACTAGTTGACACACATCTTAATATGCCAGGTACTAAACGACGATTATATATATATAATATATATATATATATATATATATTTATATATTTATTTATATTTATTCACAGCCTGGTCCAGAATCTGTTTTCATTTTGACTGAAATGAATCTCTGGGATAGAGTTTATAGCATATAAGAAAAATGTAAAACATTATTGTCCAGCACTCAGATTGGATGCTTTAACCCAAAGTTGGAAAGGATTTTGGGTTACATTTTTCCACGAATTCCCTTAAAGGTGCTATGGAAGATCATTCAGGACAAAGCTGGTCCACAGTATAAGCATTTTGGTTGAGGAGATACATTCTTTATTGATATGCAAAGCAGAGGAATTCTGAGGAAAAAAAACATGAATTGCTTCTAATATGTACATTTATATGGGTTTTACTTAAGGCTGTATTTCATCCACTGGGACTTAACGCATATCCAGGGCAGTATACTGATTAGATTACAGACCAGTTTCAAAGATGGTGCGATCGCAATATTTCCAGTGTGTCGTATAAGGCCCTAGTCCCCCTATTCTTTAGTTGATAACAGTTAATGTAAGCTGCCAAAGAGGCTGAATCTCCTGTTATAATGTTTGATAAGTGTCAATATTTCAAAGCCTTTTAACCCTTTCACTGCCAGCCGTTTTGGACAAAGAGGAATATCTACTGCCAGACAGTTTTTGAACATTTTGCACTATTTCAATTTAGGGGCCTTTCCTCAG
Organism: Xenopus tropicalis; assembly: GCF_000004195.4. Lineage (NCBI taxonomy): Eukaryota > Metazoa > Chordata > Amphibia > Anura > Pipidae > Xenopus > Xenopus tropicalis. Next base: position 71,931,183 of record NC_030679.2, on the reverse strand, counting down.
GGGGACTTTTAGTTTACCCAGGAAAACAATATATTGTTTTTTTCAGGACAACCTAAGCTTTTAAAATAAGGTGGAATTTTTGTGTAATTCCAATTCTGGAACAAGGTATAGGCTTCTAAATGTCTAAAAAATGGAAAAAAAAAAAATATTTCCCATAATATAAACACATACACCAGAAACAAAAATTATTTTATGCATGAAAAGATTTGGAAAGTCCCATGTATCCTGAATGTGCCAATACCAAATATATATAGTTTTATGAAGATTTCTCACATATAGTCAAAAACTCCCAGCAGTACACTACCAAATTTCCTAAGCACTTATCCAGAAAGCTGCATACTTTAGATTTCAAGGCCAAAAATTCCACTAACAGAAGGTTTATCCCAGAAAATTATACAGATACAGACAGATTCTGGGGAATCCAGAATAGGTAGAACTATCTGTCTACTCCAAACTACCAAGTCGCAATGCTTTCCTGAAGTTAAAAAAAAAATCGCTTCAAAGCTTCCAGTCTATAGTATCTTATCTCCTACAGGTCATAAAGTAACCAGATAAAACACCCTAAATATGAACGCCAGGGGTCCACTGAACAGTTTGATGCCCAATATGCATAGGTTTACCTAAGTATGTGGCATGTAGGGGCCCCAAAGTCAACATAGCCCCATATGATCTATAATTTCTGTCATTTCAGCTTCTGCAAAATCAACACATTTACATCATTATATGTGGGATAACGCTAGTAAAACGTACATTTACCCCAGAAAGTCATATATTTTTGGAAAGTACACATCCCCCCCGAATCTAAAATGGGTACCCATGTCATTCTACTCCAAAGTACCAAGCCGCAAAGCTTTCTTAAAGCCGAGGGGGTTGGGGGTACATCTGTCTCTGCACCGGCGGCTTTTACCTTTTACCTTACATATTACCTTAGCAACCAGGGTGTGGTTTCAATAAAAGACTGATATATGAATAGGAGATGACCTTAGTAGAAGTACTAAAAATTAGCAATACCAATTAAACTGACTGTAAAGCAATAGTTTTTTTGGCTGCTGGGGTCAGTGACCCCTGTTTGAAAGCTGTAAAGAGTTATTAGAAGACGACAAATAATTAAAAAACTATAAATAATGAAGACAAATTGAAAAGTTGCTTAGAATTGGCCATTCAATTCAAAATTGTTTGTATGACACATTCCCCCCACACATGCTATTGTTTTGTACTTTTGTGGGTTGGCCCTGAAAATGAGAAAAATTATTTTATTCTTACTAAAAGTTTATTTTCTTGGCTAAAGCCCATGTCATAGTCATTTCACCACCAAAATCTTGATGAATTTTGTTTTGAATTTATTATTTATTTTTTTTTATGCAGATCTATTATGCTTTACCAGATAGCCGTATTTTGGTCTGTGCGCCATCTAACAGTGCAGCTGACTTGGTTTGCTTGAGGCTACATCAGAGCAATCAGCTCGAACCTGGCAGCATGGTTAGAGTGAATGCTACTTGTCGGCTAGAAGAGGTAATTGCCATTTTTTTCTTTAATTTATCCCAGGTATGAAACCAGTTATCCAGAAAGCTCCGAATTTTGGAAAGCCTGTCTCCCATAGACTCTATTTTAATCAAATAGTTCAGATTTTTAAAATTGATTGTCTTTTTCTCTGTAAAAATAAAACAGCACCTTGTACTTGATCCCAACTAAGAAATAATTAATCTATATTGGATGCAAAACAATCCCTTTGGCTTAACTTTTTTATTGATCTTTTTTAGTAGACTTAGGGGCTGATTTACTAACCCACGAATTCGAATCCGAATTGGAAAAATTCAGATTGGAAAACGAACATTTTGCGACTTTTTCGTATTTTTTGCGATTTTTTTGGCGCCTTTACGACTTTTCGGAAATTATCGCAACTTTTTCGTTACCAATACGATTTGCGCGAAAAAACGCGAGTTTTTCGTAGCCATTCCGAAAGTTGCGATTTTTTCGTAGCGTTAAAACTTGCGCGAAAAGTTGCGCCTTTTTCGTAGCGTTAAAACTTAAAAGGCGCAACGTTTTGCGCAAGTTTTAACACTACGAAAAAATCGCAACTTTTTGCGCAAGTTTTAACGCTACGAAAAAATCGCAACTTTCGGAATGGCTACGAAAAACTCGCGTTTTTCCGCAAAAATCGTATTGGTAACGAAAAAGTCGCGATAATTTCCTGAAAAAATCGCAAAATACCGATCATTACGAAAAAAACGCAATCGGACGCATTCGGCCCGTTCGTGAGTAAGTAAATGGGCCCCTTAGGGTATGAAGATCCAAATTATGAAAAGATCCCTTATCCAAAATATCCTTGGTCCTGAGCGTTCTGGATAACAGGTCCTAAACTTATACTATGAAATCAACTTGACAATTTGCATCACATGAAGATATGTAACAGTGAGTTAGCTATTCAAATAGTATATCATGGGGCAACAAAGTGTAATAAATATTGAGGGGATTTGGGAGGCCGGGTCTCTATCTGCAACATTCGAAGTATATGTTGCTCTACGTCTCTAAATTGTGAACAGTAAAAGCATACTATTGTCTAGTTGCATCCTTATATTAATCTGTTTTAAGGCATTCACTTTTTAGGGCCACTGTGTCTTTGTGGATCACCGATATCAAGGTCTTTGCAATTAATGCATCTTTGCTGCATTAAGTAGAAAGATTATTACTGACTTTTTATACCAGTGAAGGGGTCTATCATCGTTGGGTAATAAAAAAGCTGCTAGCTTGGTATCTGCATTCATGTGTGTAAGAGTCTTTGTAATCCTCTTGATTTCTGGCAAATTCTTTTGGAGTTAATGGTATGTAACAAAAATGTCTCTTAATGTTATTGGTTCTTTACAACATTTTCCCCATGTTTATGGTATTTGTGGGAAGAGTCTCACACTCTAAGAAGATATCACAATACTGTGAAATGCATTTTTAGACCAATGCCTAGCAAAGAGGTTTTGGGGTCTCTTGGTCTTTGGGACTGAATACTGCACATTGGTGATTAGCATTGCTGTATTGCACTGTTGGTTTCTCCTCCCAGTACTCTGGTTTCCCTCTACATTCCAAAAATTGTTTAGCACCTGATGAAATAGACTATAACCTTATATGCTGCTCATTAGTTTAAATGGCTACACAAGCTATCTATAAAAGGAAGAAGTGTGTAGGCAAACGACAGAGCTTTGTCCATTTAATTGGCGGATGTGACCTAGCGTGTAGTTGTGCCCTTGGTTTGTTTGTGAACAGTAAACTGTACAAGCCAGGGTGGCAGCCTTTAGTGCTTAAAATGGCAGTTTTTGTATTTGGGATTACCTTATGACACATACTGTGGTTTTAGTTCTTATATAAACTCATTGTTTTTACAGAATGTTTCTGCTACAATATGTAACCTGTTCAATATAGATTATAGTAGCAAAACCATGGTAACAAACCATTTTTACCAGTAAATGGCAACGCCACATTACATATTAATTAATAAAAACACTATTCCTTTATGCTCTTTACCGCAGTCAGTATCCAATGGCATGGAACCTTATGTGGAAAATACTGCGTGTTTTACACCGTTCCAAAAAAGGAAGAATAATTTAGTCACATTCCAGTTTCACCAATGGAGGATTTAATATGGGCTATAGCACTTTTAAGTTCTTCCTGAAACATGTTTTATATAAGGACCACTTTCTGTTCACTATTGGCTTTCTGTGATCCTTGTGTTTGATCATCATGTGTGCTTCAAGGGTTTAATATATGGACCATTGACTTTCTCGTGGGGGCTTTGTATCTCTCAACTCCTTTTATTTGCAACTAGTAGTATAGCTGGTCTGGTGAATGTGACTAATGGAAGATTGGCTAGCTTTATCTGATAGAGCTTGACATAGTTATGTTGCCATCTTGCTTAGTTGTCACACATGTGACCCATTATTGTGCTCAATAGAATTACTTTCTAATTGTTGTGTTTAATATTTATATTTTCAGACAATCTGTGATGCGGTTAGACCTTACTGTGGGCCTGGAGAAGACATTCGAAAAGCATCCCGGTTTCGCATAATTATTTCCACTTGTAGCAGTGCAGGCATGTTTTATCAGATTGGATTAAGGTATGAGGACATTACAGACTATTACATGAAGAATTTATAACTAGTTAAAGGAATACTGTCAGGGGAAAACATGATTGATTTTTTTTTTTTTATTTTCAAAGCGCATTGGACAATAGAGCTTCTCCAGCAGAATCTTGCATTGCAATCCATTTTTCAAAAACGCAGATTTTTTTTCAATGTAATTTTGAAATTTCACATGGGGCTAGCCATATTTTTCATTTTCCAGGGTGCCACAGCCGTGTGACCTGTGCTCTGATAAACTTCAGTCACACTTTACCACTGAGCTGCAAGTTGGAGTGATTTCACCCCTCTCCCAGCAGCCGATCAGCAGAACAATGGGAAAGCAGCAAGATAGCAGCTCCCAGTAGATATCCGAATAGCACTCAATAGTAAGAAATACAAGTCTGGCTTGGGAGTAGGAAAAAACAGATTATCTGAAAGCAGTTCTATTGTGTAGTGCTGGCTCCTTCTAAAAGCTCAGACTCGGGCACAATGCACTGAGATGGCGCCTACACACCAATATTACAACTGAAAAAAATACATCTGTTGGTTCAAGAATAACATTTTAAGTAGTAGTGTAATTTAGAAACAATTTAGAAAAAAGTATACCATAAAAATCATGACAATATCCCTTTTTAAGTTTCTTCAAAAATACAGAACTTTCTAACTGTTACCTAAATGTGTCAGTTTTGCTTCACCAGCATATAAACCACATCATGCATGTTTTAACATTGATAGATAAGTACCATTAATGTGATCCTGGCAACTATAGAATCAGAATGTCTTGTTCTGATTTATAGGGGCTGATTCATTAAAACACGAGTTCGAATCCCGAATGGGAAAAATTCGGATTGGATACAATAATTTCTGAAGATTGTAAATATCACGAAAATGCTTACGAAAAAATCGTATTAGTCACGATAATATCATATTGGCGATCAGAAAGTCATGACATTTTCGTACCGAACAATTGTAAACAGTGGCAGAACCTTTCCAAATTTTTCTCGCAAGCGCAAAAAAGACTACGGGAATACGCTTGGAGAGTTCGAATGAACGCTCCGAGCGTTCATGTCTTAATAAATCTTCCCCATAGTGTCCAAGACCTGACTACAAAGAGGGTATGTCTGTAGATTTTGGATAAATTGTATTTTCACAATACAATACCGAAACTGAAAAAATATGCAGGCATTGATAACTACCCTTTTGTGTCATGGTAAGAAAAGTATTTTTGTTAGCAGGTCGGTTGTTAACCAAATCCTCTGTTTAAATGAAATCATTTGCTGGCTGGGTTTTGTTAGCATCTTTTAGCATGCATTTTTTTATTATGTTTAAAATTCAGACACAGAGAATGCTGTAAAAATAGCTTAGTTTCTCCTGTTAATGTGATTGCTGCAGGGTTGGACACTTCACCCATGTGTTTGTAGATGAAGCAGGCCAGGCCAGTGAACCTGAATGTTTGATACCACTAGGGCTGATATCAGAAGTAACCGGACAGGTACATGTAAGAATTTTCACTCTTGTTATCTGTCAGAACAATGTCTTAAGTGGTCATTTGTTCTCCTTTCACAGATAATACTTGCAGGGGACCCAATGCAGCTTGGACCCATTATAAAGTCTAGAGTATCCTTGGCTTATGGGCTGAATGTATCTTTTCTGGAGAGGTTAATGGCTAGACCACTATACTTAAGAGACGAAGAAAGCTACGGAGCATGTGGGAATTACAACCCATTACTGGTATGTGCGACATCAGTAAGGGCGCTTGCTCAAATAGTTTTGAGTGAAAACTTCTCTAATCGATTGATGGAGTTTCCATGAAATATGCAAGTTTGAAGGTCCATTATTTGCTTTGTAGAAATTCCTAGCCTAGGCTGCAGGAGCTGTTAAAGGGATTCTGTCACAAGAAAATATGTTTTTAACAAAACGCATCAGTTAATAGCACTCCTTCATTAGAATCTTTCATTAAAATCCATTTTTCAAAAGAGCAAACAGATTTTTGTATATTTAATATTGAAATGTGGAGTGGGGCTAGCCATATTCTTAGTTTTATAGGTGCCCTCAGCCATGTGACTTTTGCTCTGATAAACTTTACTGCTGAGCTGCAAGTTGGAGTGATATATCCCCCCCCCCCCCAGCAAACGATCAGCATACCAGTGGGAAGGAAGCAAGATAGCAGATCCCTGACACCTATGTTGCTGAAAGTGGTAGATATGAGAATAGCACTCAATAGTAAAACACTGTCTCACCCAATTCATGACTCCTCCAGTTACTAGAGTAGGAGAAACAATAGGTTATCTGAAAGCATTTCTAATGTGTAGCGCTGGCTCCTTCTGAAAGGTTCAAAAATAACTTTTTAAATGGTAGAATGAATTATTTTTAATATACTCAGTGTAATTTAGTAATAAGAACTACACCATGGAAATCATGACAGAATCCCTTTTAGTGGGTCTTGCACAAATATTGGATATATGCATAACAGCAAGCTTATGTAAAATACGGAAGGAATTTAGAGCTCTTTTCCCTTTCATTACAAAAATATCTCTAGCATGACTTAACCGAGAAAGGGGTAATCTTATACCAAAATATGTTACTTTGTTTGTGGGAAATACTAGGTTGAGATGGATTTATAATGGATCCAGGGTGCAAATGCACATTACATTTTATGTTTTTTTATGCACTAGCTCCATGGTGTGGCACTCTAAGGAATTACAGATTTGTCCTAAACAGTTGCTAGACTTAGCAGTGTCAAGTCCATGCACTAAATAGAGATTTGGGCTTCTTTCCAGATCACTAAACTTATGAAAAACTACAGGTCACATGCTGCGTTACTTCATTTACCTTCCAAACTATTCTACCACAAAGAACTGGAAGTCTGTGCAGATCCAGCTGTAGTAAATAAGCTATTGAGGTGGGACAAACTTCCTCACAAAGGATTCCCTTTAATATTCCATGGTGTCAGGGTAGGTAATATTTCTTTAACAACAAAGTTAATATGTATGAGTAGATCTTGGGACAGCAGGATAAGGTGTATTATAATTAACACAAGCATATTAATTTTTACATATTTTGAATACTGGTATTTTTATAGGGATGCACCGAATCCACTCTTTTTGGATTTGGGCGAACCCTGAATCTGTTGTGAAAGATTCAGCCGAATACTGAACCAAATCCTATTTGCGTATACAAATAAAGCCATGAAGGGATGAAAGAACTGAACACAGCGAAAAGTCTTAAACTCCATGTTTGTGTGTAGAAGAGTCACGTGATTTTAAAAATTCAATTCAGCCAAATCCTGCTGAAAAAGACCGAACCTTGGTCGAATCCCGAACTGAATCCTGGATTCAATGCATCACTAATTTTTCAGCAGTCCTGTTAGTCAGAATATTTCCAGCAATAGTAATGCAGACATTGCTGGAAATATATGATCATGAATATATCCATGCCTGAATCACGTACTGATCAACTGAGCCACACTGAGTATCCAGAGTTGTCTGTATTCACTTTACAATTGTAGTAAGGTGCTACATAAAAATCACTTGTAGTGTCATTTGCAAGAACCGATTTGTTATACAAAGAGTAATTTTTTTGCAGGCTGCTGTATACTTATTTGCCGTGTCAGTTTTCATGTAACACAAGTGAAGGCTATTCTGATATGCTGTTTTCATTCAGAACTTGCTGTCATGTATGAAACACTGGATTCTTTTACTTACTATGATAAAGTCTACTTGACTTTATTCATTTTCATATTTTATATATTTGATACTAATCATGTTAAGATAGCGCCTTGTTTTTGTTAGGGTACAGAGATGCGAGAAGGAAGCAATCCATCTTGGTTTAACCCCTCAGAAGCCGTCCAGGCGATGCGATACTGCTGCGTTCTTGCTAAACATGTTACTACATCAGTGTCTGCTAAGGACATTGGTGTCATCACTCCATATCGAAAACAGGTATTGTGTTGCTTTCTTCTTAGATGCATATTTTTATCATATATCATTTTGGTAAATTTTAATTTCATAACCTATGGCAGGGAGGTAAGTATGTGATCATTTTGCTTTCTTATTATTGTGGCAATGATGTAACCAAAACAATGTTTTCAGGAGAACTATCAGAATGAAAATATAATATAAGCTTCATAGTACAGAAATAAGACATTTTCTAAATATATTCAATTAAAAACATGGGTTTTTACCTTAAACCATGCATTTCAGTTGGTATATATAATGTTCTGGTTTGTTGCTTAGTGCCCAGAATACAGTTCTTGGTATATAAAGCAGTTGCATAAAAGAGAAGTAAAGAAAATAGAAGCCAGTTGTATATTTGCTTTATTTTCTGATGCATACTAAGTATTATGAAATACTTTTTTAAGATTAAAGTCTTATTTTGTTATTTTTTCCGAAAGGTGGAAAAAATTAGAACACTGCTAAGAACTGCTGATCTGTCAGACATAAAAGTTGGTTCTGTAGAAGAGTTTCAGGGGCAGGAATTCTTGGTAATCATTATATCAATGGTAAGTGCCTACTTATAACAGTCTTCACATGATACCATTGCCAACAAAGCAGAGATTACTAGTATTGATTTAAATTAATTAATTAATTAATACAGAGTAGGCTGTTGAATATTTCACATTAAACAAAAATTAAGCTGTTCAAAAAAGTAAACACAATTTCTGGCAACTTTGCAATATACATCAGTTTAAAAATATGCAGCCTTTCTTGATTTTTAATATAATAATATGGTTTGGAACATTTACTGTATCCAAGCCTGGCCCCCTGTTCTCCTGCTGATCTACTTTAAGACTCAAAAAATGTGGCTAGTAGTCAACTGTCCTCAGTCTGCCTTCAATCTGCATCCTCCAACAAATGTCACATGTTTATAGACTTTTTGACAGGGGCAGCTAAATGGTTAGGGATGGAATGCTGGTCCTTCCAGTCTTTTATTTTTTGCTAAAGTACTGTTGGATCATCTTTATACACCGATATAAAGCAAAAGTTACATTTTATAATCAAGAGATGCAATATACCCTTAAATTACAAAGAAATGTGTAAAATATATGTGTATAACAATAACTCATATATACAGTTAGGGGACCTGGTATCTAGAATGCTAGGCTTTTCTGGATAAGGGATCTTTCTGTAATTTAGATCCCCATACCTTGTTTACTAAAAAATCATTGAAACATTAATTTAATAGGATTGTTTTGCCTCAAATAAAGAACTGTCCCATAAGGTACTGTTTCTTTATTACAGAGAAAAAGGACATTTTTAAAAATGTAAATTATTTTATTACAGCGGAGTCTCTGGGAGTTAGCCTCCGAATAAAAGCACTGAGATCTGTTATATAGTTGTATTCACTGGAGTGTTATCTACTGTTTCTTGCAGCTTATATCTTTTTCTTAGATAGTTTACCAGTGAATTCGGAACCATATATTTTTATCATCTTTGCATGATTTTTCCAAATTGTTGCCATTGCCTTCATCCTCTTCCATAAAACAAGTTTGTTTTTATTGTGAAATCCCGTAAATCTCCATTAGGAACACATGAAACTCCACTGTGTGAATAATTGATACCACACTAATTCTGTGTATTTAGAAACCCATTCATTGGTTATTGAATTTAGTTGGGAAATGCATTTATAGTGTTTTTATTTACTTAGTGCATACACATTATATGCAGGTGAAGTTTGTGTGTTTTACATATAACATGTTTCTACTTTTAACTGTTCAATGTTATCGGAGTTTCCACTTGATGGAATTCTATATTTCCTTTTTATTGAGGATTATTTATTGGGCTGAATAAGATTTCAATAGCTGATTACTGTGATTTAGCCCTGTGGCTCTTTTGCATACAGCCTTATGTGATCTTAAAACTTGCTTGGGAGTCTGTAATTTTAAACCAAATACTACTAGTGGATATTTAGATTAAGAGCAACAGAACATATGTTTTAGGTGCGGTCTTGTGAAGACTCTCTTCATGAAGATTCCAGACATCTCCTGGGATTTCTGTGCAGCCCAAAACGATTTAACGTTGCCATAACTAGGCCAAAGGCTTTGCTGATTGTTCTTGGAAATCCGCATGTCCTTGTCAAGGTATGTGGACTACTATAATTGCCTATATCCACTGATCAAGTTGCTTTTATTTTTGATTTGCACATAAACATATAAGGAACATAATACCCATTATTAAGTAACCTTCTGTTTTTCATTATATGAAGCCTTTGAGGTATTTGGAACAGAACCTCAGACACTGCTAATTAGTGGTTGTAAATAATTGCTTGTTATAAACTGCAGTATTTTGTTTGCATTTTTTTCTTCTAAAATAAAACGTATCCCTGTGCAAGATGTCTTTCTCTGTGCTGTAAATGTGGATTGTTTAGATAGTTTATGTGCCAGTAGAAGTTCACGTGCCAGCAAAAGCCTCTAGCCTTCCGAGTGTGCCAATCCCAAATATGTATACCTTTTGTGGAGATTTCTGCCTTGTACGATCAGAGCAGCACCTTGCCTCAGGCAGCTGTGTGCAGCAGAGTACAAGGAGTAGCAGACTGTAATTCTTTTTAAAGAATGCAGAATCTCCAATGTTTGATTAAAAATCTCCCAGCAGTACAATACCAAATTGTTAAAGCAGTGCTTCAGAGATCAGCATAATTTCTTTAAATTACAGGGCCAACAATTCCACTGAAATCACGTAATCCTATGCTGTCATAGGATTACTATACAGGAACAGTATATTTTTGGAAAGTACACATTCTGACAAATCCAAAATGGGCAAATCTGTCTTTTCAGTCCAAATTACAAAACTTTGCTAGAGTTAGCAGTTTTTATGACATTTTTAATATCATATGCGCCATATATCCTATATATAAACTTAACGGGGATGTAAAGTCAAAAATCATAATCCTTGTGTGTGTTATTTAAACCAAATGTTAGCTGTGTTTAAGCGCTTTGCAGTCTTCTTTTTTTTTTTTTTTCTCTTATAGTGCTTTCCTATGAACACTGAGTTTAGATTTTGACTTTACATCCCCTTTACTGCATCTGTCCCATAATTAGTTCACCCAAAGTGTCCTTGCCAATCCCCAGTGGTAGAATATTGAGAAGTTGATGTTATTCTAACCAGATGTGTCCACCTCTCTAGGATCCATGCATCTGTGCCTTACTTGAGTACAGTGTAATAAATGGAGCTTACACAGGCTGCAACCTGCCTCCTGGTCTTGAAACCCTTCAACAGTGAGTATTTCTTTTGTTCTAGTTGAATGAATGTCTTTGGTTTCCTTGTGACATATTTCCCTTCCTTCTGGATCCTTGGTATTTATAAAAAAAAAAAACAAAAAAAACACGCACACACAAAATGCTTCTGACTTAAACAGTGAAATTTCATACTTCCTTTTATCTCCAAAAAGTGGGGGAAAACTTCCTTTACACCTGAAAATATTTTTACAAATGCTGCTTCCTGCAAAACTTCTATATATATATAAAGTTTGAAATTTGCCCAAGTTTCCACTTTACAAATATGGTCCAGAGGAACAAGCAGTGTCAGCGGTTACTCTAGTTTAGTGAACATAAATGGAGATTTTAGGTGTCAAATCTTGACACTATGTAGCATGTCCGGATAGCATTAGCATAAATCATGTCATTTGGAAAGCTGCTGAGACTTGATTTCTTTAAAAAAACTCACAAGGATTTTCTGATTTACTGACCAAAGAATGGTGTCTCTCTTTTTCTCAGTTGTAGGATTGTGGCTGAAGGAATTGAAGTGAACCCCAAGCTACTTTGTGCATTAGCAGTCAAAATTCCCTTCCTTAAAGTTTCCTTTCTGTCTTGCATGCATTGTTGCCCTAGAACAATTAGGCAGCCAGCCTGAGCCGCTGTTCTTTTCCAAGCAACTCCATTACCAGCCTTTAGCTGTGAAATCTCTCTACTTATAATCTGATTTGATCTATTGAGGCCTAGCCAGACTGTCTGAGACATTAGGGTTCTCAGGTGCCTTCAGATGGTTCTATAAAGCCACCCTCATGCTGAGTCAGATGTAAACTCAGAGGTAGACTGAGCCTATTTCCAACTTATATATATATATAGATATAAGTGCAACAGTGCAGTTCTTGCAGCTTTACAGCTTTCCCAATCCTGTATTGCATTGTTCCCTGCTTATAAAATTAAAACCAGTCTTCTAACTTGAACAGTTCTATTACTCTGTATTATAGAGGGACCCCTCAATATTATATCAATTAATACAAATTTTATTTAATATGTCAATTGTCCTCCACAAGCCACCACGATTTGAGAGTCAAATTGATTTTCTGTGATTTAACTGTGATTTCAGACTGAAAGTAGCAAAAGCATGAGTTTGTTTAAATGTCTTTTAAGTGGAATGATTGTGAAAATGAAAATGTAATATAAGCTTCATCACACTGAAATGAAAAACCGTTTTAAATATCAGTTAAAAATTCTGCAAATAACCAAGTTACTCTTCACTCTGCCTCTCAGCATCTCTCTCTCCTAATTGTCTCTTCATGCAGCAGTCGGGTGTCAGATTTTATTGACAGTTGGATCCAATATAAATTTTAAGGGGGGCTCCATTTTCTAGCAGATGTATTCCAGCACAAACAAAATCTCACAAAATAACTGTAGCACAATTCCTGGCTTTTCACTTTACTGTGCATGTGTATCCTGCAAGGAGAATGAAGAAGATTGCTCTGTGTTGCTAACATTTGCCCCCCCTCCCACCTGTGTCTTTGCTTCTTCCTTAACCCTATTTGATGTGCATATTTAAAGACTTTAATAATACTGTCTTATGCTTTTTAGTAAGAGCATGATGCAAGAAAAAAAATAATTATCTTCAGCAGATTTGGTGTAAAAATGAAATGGAAAATGTTTTATATAATATGTTAACATAGCATGTAAAATTTGTATTATTTCAAGCAACACATACAGATCTCTTGGCAACAAATGCCATTTTGGTTCTCTAGTTTTGTAGATAGCTATAAATGGCATCTGATGTCCCACAAGACTGTTGTGGGTGGTTTAAATGCTGTAATTTTGGGCTACTTAAAGAATATCTGTGCCAGCATTTGAGGTTGCAATATGTACGGAGTAACAGTCTTTTTGGGAGTTTCTTTAACACTGCATGTTGGACACTCAAAAACACACGATTTAAAGTGCTGCAGGACATTGCCTTAAGAGTTAATTCGCTACATAGCTTATGTGCTACCTGCATTAAAAACGTGCTCTGCTGCAGTGAATTCACTTAAAGGACTGTCCCACATAGCAGCTTATTTTTATAAGGAGTAATCATTCTTCTAAAGCAAATACAGCCTGTATTACTCCAAAGTATCAATTCATTATATTTAAATGGGAACTCCACCCAAACACAAATTAAGCTTTTTTTTTTTTTTTTTTTTTTTTTTTTTAAAGGTAAACACAATTCCAAGCAGCTTTATAATATACATCAATGAACAAATATGCAGCCTTTTCATGATATGGTTTGAAGCACTTACCTAAGCCTGGCCCCCTGTTCTCCTGCTGATCTGGCTGACTACTTTGAGACTCACAAAAAATTGTAACAGTAGTTGATTTTTTACAGCCTGCATCCTCCATATTCAGGCTGTAATCCCCCTGTATTGTTTAATCATGTAATCCCCTGTACTGTTCACACCTTTTAATGCCTTCATTGTTTTCCCCCTGCAGTGTTCACACCTCAGGCTCTGGCTGTAATCACCCACATTGTTCCCCTGTTCACACCTCAGACATTCCCTCTGACACATCCAGCATTGTGTCACTGTATATATTGTATATTGGCCTAGAACATAATATTTGTAATTGGATAGAGAACTGGCTGAAGGATAGAGTACAAAGAGTGGTTGTAAATGGAACATTTTCTAATTGGACCAGTGTGGTTAGTGGAGTACCGCAGGGGTCAGTCCTTGGGCCTTTGCTGTTTAACTTGTTTATTAATGACCTGGAGGGGGGCATAGACAGTACTGTGTCTATTTTTGCTGATGACACTAAATTGTGCAAAACTATAAGTTCCATGCAGGATGCTGCCGCTTTGCAGAGCGATTTGACAAAATTAGATAACTGGGCAGCAAACTGGAAAATGAGGTTCAATGTTGATAAGTGCAAAGTTATGCATTTTGGTAGAAATAATATAAACGCAAACTATCTACTGAATGGTAGTGTGTTGGGGGTTTCCTTAATGGAGAAGGATCTGGGGGTTTTTGTAGATAACAAGTTGTCTAATTCCAGGCAGTGTCATTCTGTGGCTACTAAAGCAAATAAAGTGCTGTCTTGTATAAAAAAGGGCATTGACTCAAGGGATGAGAACATAATTTTGCCCCTTTATAGGTCCCTGGTAAGGCCTCACCTTGAGTATGCAGTGCAGTTTTGGGCTCCAGTCCTTAAGAAGGATATTAATGAGCTGGAGAGAGTGCAGAGACGTGCAACTAAACTGGTAAAGGGGATGGAAGATTTAAACTATGAGGTGAGACTGTCGAGGTTGGGGTTGTTTTCTCTGGAAAAGAGGCGCTTGAGAGGGGACATGATTACTCTGTACAAGTACATTAGAGGGGATTATAGGCAGTTGGGGGATGTTCTTTTTTCCCATAAAAACAATCAACGCACCAGAGGTCACCCCTTTAGATTAGAGGAACAGAGCTTCCATTTGAAGCAGCGTAGGTGGTTTTTCACGGTGAGGGCAGTGAGGTTGTGGAATGCCCTTCCTAGTGATGTGGTAATGGCAGATTCTGTTAATGCCTTTAAGAGGGGCCTGGATGAGTTCTTGATCAATCAGAATATCAAAGGCTATTGTGATACTAATATCTACAGTTAGTACTAGTGGTTGTATTTATAGTTTATGTATGTGAGTGTATAGATTGGTAGGTGTGTGTTAGGTGTGCTGGGTTTACTTGGATGGGTTGAACTTGATGGACACTGGTCTTTTTTCAACCCTATGTAACTATGTAACTGTATGCTGCCTGTGTGTGCAATAGGGCAGGCATAGTATGGCACACATAGGCAGGGGTGGGCAGGAATAGTATGGCACACATGGTCAGGGGGGGCAGGCATAGTATGGCACATATAGGCAGGGGAGGGCAGGAATATGGTCCCCAAGGGGTGTAATTATATGCTGGGGGTTGCTGTGCTATCCACAGAAGAGGAGGAGGCATATGGATTTAAGTGTATGACATAATATAATTCTTTCATATATAAATGAAGGGGGATATCCCTTCAGTGAGCACCAACCATTGGGTTTTTGCTGTGTTGCCACCATTAATGTGGGGATGGTCTTAAAAGCTCTTGTGATAACATGGGTGTAGTTTGAAGTGGGTGTGGTTTAAAAAAGGGGAGTGGTCAAAACTGGCTTCCATTATCGGCCCTCCACCATGTAGGCAAGAAAAATTCCGGCCCTCGGTACCACAGAAGTTGGACAGCACTGTTTAGGTAGTGCTGGTGTTACTGATGCACCCATGTCATAAAACTGCCTGACATGTTGCTAGTGCCAGTAAACAAGATTAGTAAATGAATGCTGCCAATTAGAACAGAGTCTTAAAGCATGCCTAGCTTTAGAACTGTTCAGGAACATGTAGATGTCATGGAGGCACCCGTATCTAGTAAATATGCATATAATAAATTCATGTTATATTTATTTACACACATTCAGCCCATTATGTAATTCCTTTAAGGGTTTGTATGCACAATTTATTTGCCTATTTTCTTTGTTACACAGGTGTGATTAGTCTTCTGAGAATGACCTGTTACAACTTCATGTTTCATTAAAAAAGCACTTCTCTTGAAAAGGACATGTTCTGGTCTGTCAAGATTTCACAGTACTGACTGAATGAGTCTACGGGGTAAAAGGATCTGACACCAAAGCATATTGTTTTTGCTTTCTGATTTTGTATTTGTTTCCTTGTTGCCAAAATTTTGAGAAAAAAAACCACAATATAAGGGATGGGTAGTTGTGTATTTTCACACCCACAGTGCACTTTGTATTAGTTTCCTTTTGGAAAGGCATATTCTCTAACCCTGTAATGATAACGGCTCTGGTACCAATAACTGGCCGCAAACGGTCGAGAGAATTTATCAGGCCAGCTCTGGCAGCTGTGTATGTTTATATTTCTATTGGTTTTTGTTTTGCACTAGTCAATAAAGCATGGTAACCTTACAGTGTCATTGTGGGGTGTCTTGCACATAAAGTCCACATCCAGATGTGGATCTCTGTCTGCGTTTTTTTTTTAGTTTTAAACTAAAAAATAAAATACCTGCAACTCCAGTAGCTGAGCTCAAGCTCTTTTACACTCATTTCTAAGTGTGACCTGTTTAGGAACATGCAGTTCTTTTAATAAGATTTTTTACAGTTTAATATTTTTCTTTACAACTAATTAAAGGGCAAGGACAGTTTTATGTACATTACAGATTTCAAAGGGTAGGCCATTCACATCAGCACTGTTACATGCGTGCACTGCCCAGGGCATTTTGTTCTATGCAGAACCTGACCTGCAGGGTAGTTGAACATGAGTGTAATGAATAGGGCTTGTGTGAAACAAACTTTTTGCTTAGTTTTTTATGCTTAAAGTGCTTATATTTATGCTTATAATTAAATTAATAGTAATTTTAAAATAATTAAAACATGATTTTCTATTTTTATACACATGTTACATAGTTACATAGGGTTGAAAAAAGACCAGTGTCCATCAAGTTCAACCCATCCAAGTAAACCCAGCACACCTAACCCACACCTACCAATCTATACACTCACATACATAAACTATAAATACAACCACTAGTACTAACTGTAGATATTAGTATCACAATAGCCTTGGATATTCTGATTGTTCAAGAACTCATCCAGGCCCCTCTTAAAGGCATTAACAGAATCTGCCATTACCACATCTCTAGGAAGGGCATTCCACAACCTCACTGCCCTCACTGTGAAAAACCACCTACGCTGCTTCAAATGGAAGCTCCGTTCCTCTAATCTGAAGGGGTGACCTCTGGTGCGTTGATTGTTTTTATGGGAAAAAGAACATCCCCCAACTGCCTATAATCCCCTCTAATGTACTTGTACAGAGTAATCATGTCCCCTCGCAAGCGCCTCTTTTCCAGAGAAAACAACCTCAACCTCAACAGTCTCACCTCATAGTTTAAATCTTCCATCCCCTTTACCAGTTTAGTTGCACGTCTCTGCACTCTCTCCAGCTCATTAATATCCTTCTTAAGGACTGGAGCCCAAAACTGCACTGCATACTCAAGGTGAGGCCTTACCAGGGACCTATAAAGGGGCAAAATGATGTTCTCATCCCTTGAGTCAATGCCCTTTTTTATACAAGACAGCACTTTATTTGCTTTAGTAGCCACAGAATGACACTGCCTGGAATTAGACAACTTGTTATCTACAAAAACCCCTAGATCCTTCTCCATTAAGGAAACCCCCAACACACTACCATTCAGTAGATAGTTTGCGTTTATATTATTTCTACCAAAGTGCATAACTTTGCACTTATCAACATTGAACCTCATTTTCCAGTTTGCTGCCCAGTTATCTAATTTTGTCAAATCGCTCTGCAAAGCGGCAGCATCCTGCATGGAACTTATAGTTTTGCACAATTTTGTGTCATCAGCAAAAATAGAAACAGTACTCTCTATGCCCACCTCCAGGTCATTAATAAACAAGTTAAAAAGCAAAAGACCAAGGACTGACCCCTGCGGTACTCCACTAACCACACTGGTCCAATTAGAAAATGTTCCATTTACAACCAATCTTTGTACTCTATCCTTCAGCCAGTTCTCTATCCAATTACAAATATTATGTTCTAGGCCAATATTCCTTAATTTGATCATTAACCTTCTGTGACGTACTGTATCAAACGCTTTAGCAAAGTCCAAGTAGATGACATCAACTGCCATTCCAGCATCGAGGTTCCTGCTCACCTCCTCATAAAAGGCGACTAAATTAGTCTGGCAAGATCTGTTACGCATAAAACCATGCTGGCACAATCTAATAGTATTGTGAACTGCAATGTATTCAAGTACCCTATCCCTTATTACCCCTTCCAAAAGTTTTCCTACTACTGATGTCAGACTAACAGGCCTATAGTTTTCAGGCTGAGAACGGGATCCCTTTTTAAATAACGGCACCACATTAGCAATCCGCCAGTCTCTTGGCACCATGCCAGACCTCAATGAATCCTGAAAAATTAAGTGAAGAGGTTTGGCAATCACAGCGCTCAGCTCATTTAATACCCTGGGATGAATCCCATCCGGCCCTGGACCTTTGTTTACCTTTACATGTTCAAGTCTCTTTTGAATTTCCTCCCGAGTGACCCATGCATCAGTAGCTAAATTACTAGAACTGGGCATATTACAAGGGAAGCCTTCATTATCTGGCTCCTCAGATGTATAGACAGATGAAAAATAAGAGTTCAAAATTTCAGCTTTTTCCCCGTTCTCATCAACCAACTTACCCCCCCCCGTGATAATAAGGTTCCCACCCCTTCTTGCTTCATTTTTTTACTATTCACATAATTAAAAAATAATTTAGGATTCTTTTTACTCCTAGCAGCAATATCCCTTTCCATTTCTATTTTAGCTTGCTTGATAGCTTTTTTGCATGCTTTATTTGCTTCCTTGTACCTGATGAAAGTTTCTGCTGTCCCAGCTAACTTGAATGCCCTAAAAGCACGTTTTTTCTTACCAACCTCGACAATAACACTTTTATTCAGCCATAAAGGTTTTGCTTTGCGATGCCTCTCCTTGCTTACAAGGGGAATATACTGTTGTGTATACCTACAAAGCAATGTTTTAAAGATGTTCCATTTTCCTTCTGTGTCTAACCCCATGAAAAGCCTTTCCCAGTTGACACATTGCAGAGATGCCCTTATACTGGCAAAGTCTGCACGTCTAAAATTGAGCGTTTTAGTTACTCCCTTATAGAGCTGTCTCTGCAGCATTATCTCAAAGGAGACCATGTTGTGATCACTGTTCCCCAAATGCTCAACCACACAAATGTTAGAGATGAGTTCATTATTATTAGAAATCACCAGGTCCAAAATAGAGTCATTCCTAGTGGGTTCTTGAACCGCCTGAAATAAAAGGTTGTCATTTAGCATATTTACAAACCTACTAGCTTTTTCTGACTTAGCCACCCCATTACTCCAGTCAATGTCCGGATAATTAAATTCCCCCATAATAACAACTTGACCCAGTTTTGAAGCCTCCTCCATTTGCAACAATAGCTGGGCCTCATCCCCCTCATCTATACGGGGTGGTTTATAGCATACACCAATGATCATTTTCTTTGTGATCTTCAGCCCTACTGAAATTTCTACCCAAAGAGATTCGACGTTTTCATTGGTAATGTCTTTATTACATGGCTTTGAATCTGACTTTACGTAAAGACAAACCCCTCCACCCTTTTTAATCTCTCTGTCCCTCCTAAAAAGTGTATAACCATTTAAATTCACAGCCCAGTCGCATTTATCATCCCACCAGGTCTCAGTGATACCTATTAAATCATAGTTTTCAATACATGCAATAGCCTGCAGCTCCCCTAATTTACCCGACAAGCTACGCGCATTAGCCAGCATGCAGCGGAGATTATTACTTCTCCCTCTGATGTTTACATTAGCTAAGGGAGAATTAGAGCTAAGGCAATTATGAGACTGCTTTCCTTGTAACGGAAGCTCCTTATCTGATAAACTATATGCCCCCCTCACTCCTCCCCCACAACCCTTTGCTAGTCCCCCTACCCCGTCTACACTAATTTTCCCATAGAATTCTAGCTCACCCACCCCCCCCTTGTCTAGTTTAAACACTCCTCCAACCTCTTAACCATTCTCTCCCCTAGCACAGCAGACCCCCTTCCATTGAGGTGCAATCCGTCAGGGCTGTATAGATTGTACCCCAAGGAAAAGTCAGCCCAGTGCTCTAGGAACCCAAACCCTTCCTTCCTACACCAAGACTTTAGCCACGCATTTAGCTCCCTAAGCTCCCGCTGTCTCCCTAAACTTGCACGTGGCACCGGCAAAATTTCCAAAAAAATGACATTGGAGGACCTTTGCCTAATCTTAGAGCCTAGATCCCTGAACTCACTCTTTAAGGTCCCCCACCTACCGTTCATTTTGTCGTTAGTACCGATATGTACCAAGACAGCCGGGTCATGCCCAGCCCCTCCCATGCAATGCATTTTTTTGATTGGAGAAAGTCGTACTGGGCCCCCTTGCAGCCATGTAGTCTGCTTTCTCTATAGTTAGGCCACTGCCTTTTCACAGTTGGTAAGTAATTCGACTTAACATATTTAATGGGTTTTCAGTAGAGAACTAAGCCCTTGTTTTATTCTACATTTGCTCTTCCTCATAGATCATTCAAGGGGAAAGATATATACCTTCCCTCTAGGGTTTTGTTTTTTTTCCCAAGTCATTGTGCCACAAGAATATAATGGCTGGCAATCCTTCCACTGTAAGTTTCCTAACAATTCTAGTGAGGATGCCAGCTATTCACAAGGTAGTGATGAAACCAAGCAGGTAGGTAGGGTCACCCTAGAAATGCATGCATACTACCAATACCAGCATTGGTGTTTTCAGTACTGAAATGTATATTGTTTGAAACCTTAAATTCACCAGAATTCCCTTTCTTCTGCCAAAATGTCAGGGTAGTTTTCATTTATCCAAAATACTAGCTTTCTGTAGAAATATTCTTACCAAATGGGTGGTGTGTGTATTTTAATCCACATTGGTGTACAGAGCTCCTTCAGTTTGTATAAAACAGTTCCTGCGTAGCACATATACAATTATACATATTTAAAAGTGTAGATGAATTTTATAGCTGATATCTCCCTGTTGAATTATTTTTGAGCAATGATTACACCCCCCCAGGGAGAATTGGTATTACTCACTTGCCCTCTGTGCATATCTTTCTTATGATAGATAGAGCAGGTTATTTGCCTAAAACTTGGATTTTCTGGGTATCCCATGGGTGCCATGCAGGACTCTCCCTCAAAAAAGTGCATTTAGTGCACTATATTTGCTCTTGCTGTTAATGAACATGTTGTCTTTGGGGGCATTTCCTGGGGAGAACTTTTAATTTAAATAGGAGAACTATATGCATTATTCTTCTCATAACACTTAACCTTTCTAAATATGTGTAGGATTACACCCTAGAACTGAGGCAAGGAAAACATAGTTATTGCCTTGCAAGAGCCTGTAAACAAAGCTGACAAACCATGGACTATGGGAATTGTGTGCAAGGGCAGCAAACCACATTTGCCAGTCAAGACATGGCTGGTGAGGGATGATCACTGAGGGGGTTGTGCTGATATTCCCAGGCTTATACATAAACTCAATCTCGTATGGTTATAGAAAAAAAAAGGAAAACATAGATTAAGCAGGAGATGTCAGGTCTATCCCACAAAAACACAATACAGGTATCAGACCCCTTTTCCTGAAATCCATTATCCAGAAAGTTCCAAATTACAGAAAGGCCATCTCCCATAGACTCCATTGTAATCAAATAATTCACATTTTTAAAAATGAGTTCATTTTTCTCTCTAATAAAAAAAACAGTACCTTGTACTTGATCCCAATTAAGATATAATTATTCCTTACTGGAGCCGAAACAATCTTTTTGGGTTCAATTACTGTTTAAATAATTTTATTAGCAGACTTAAGGTAGGATATCCGAATTATGGAAAGACCCCTTATCTGGAAAACCCCAGGTCGCGAGCATTCTGGATAACGGGTCCCATGCCTGTATTATACTTACAATGTGCCAGTTTTATGTAGTGCTATATGAAAACTGTTGATCATTTGGTACCTGCCCCAGTGAAGCTTACAATCTAGTCAAGTCATCACATGCATGTACACGCTGTCTTTAACTTTAGCAGAAGCAAATAATCCTTTGGTTTTTAAAGAGAGGAAAGATACACATATGTTGAGAACATACAAACCCTTTGCAGATAGTGTCCAGGTTGGTGTCAAACTCAAGGGTTAGCACTGGGGTCCTAAACAGTCAGGTTACGTTAATGATACATTGTAAAGGTATTATGTTAGAGAAATAAGGATTAAATGTAGCATCTTCAAGGTTTACTGAGGGCAGAATTTTAAGGACAAGGAAAGTTAGCCATATTGGGCAGGGTAGGGACCCCAATTTGTTAGGCTTCTCCAGTAACAGCATGCCTAGTCCATGAAAACCCACTCACCCAGAGGAGTTTTCAGCATCGTCTGACTTGGTGCATGTCATGTCTGAGTAGGTAAAGAAAGATGGTGGCAGCCAGCCCAGCTAAAAACAACTATTGGTAGGTGTGTTGTTCACAGAAGAAG
Source organism: Xenopus tropicalis (assembly GCF_000004195.4). Lineage (NCBI taxonomy): Eukaryota > Metazoa > Chordata > Amphibia > Anura > Pipidae > Xenopus > Xenopus tropicalis. The sequence continues at coordinate 71,908,780 of NC_030679.2, read as the reverse complement.
CACCAACCCATGGTAGAAGTAGGCATTTAGTCACTGGGTGGTATCAAATTTCCCAGATTTTTTTTCAGGTATTCTGAAAAATGTAAAATGGAAGTTCTCTATATCCATGCTTAGGTACAGAACAGGTGTACAACATCATGACCTAGGGTAAAGTTAATACCTGGTCTTGTAATGTCCATGGGAGTCTTAAAGTGGGCAGCTCTATAATGCCAGTTTTAGCCACATAGTCAGGAGATTTCTATAGTCTTGTACTATAAACATAACACTGAAATACCCCCACTGCTTTAGGACAGATCGAGTGCTTATAAGCAAATATGGTGACAAAATACCCTTCCTGCAATATACAATTCTCATTCAGCAGCAAAGCAGTGTACCAGAAGTCAGTATAGCATATGTACACCTTTTAATTTAAAGGAACAGTAACACCAAAAAATTTTATGTGTTTTTGCTACAGAAATGCTACTATAGTTCATATAAACAAGCTGCTGTGTAGCCATGGGGGGCAGCCATTTAAGCTGGGGGAAAAAAAGGAGAAAAGGTACAGGTTACATAGCATATAACAGATAAGCTGCCCCCATGGCAACACAGCAAAATAAAAACTAAACCTGAATGTTGATTAATCACCCCCCAACATTCACCTATAAGTCACGCTGACTGATAGTGCTGCTATTGTAAGTCATTGTTACTACTGCTGCACAAATATGGCAGCCCCCTCAAAGTAAAAGCATCAAGCAAAACTTAAGGCACATTTATAGGTATATAAGTGCATGCAAAGGCAATTTTACATTAGATGTAAGAAAAGGTTTAATTTCAGGTGTCAGTGGGGCTCATTTATCAACACTGGGCAGTAAGCCATAGCAACCAATCAGCTATTTTTTTTTTTTTTTAGCCAGCTGCATGTAAGACAATAAATGCAACCATTTGATCGGCTGCCATACGTTACTGCCGATGGGGAACTATGCCCAGTGTTGATAAATGACCCCAAATATCCCTTTAAGCATGTCTTGACATATCATCATGACAACAGATGGATTAACTGAATGTAGGGCTCTTGCTAGACTCGTCCTGCCCCTCACTACCATGCTAAAATCCCAAATGGGTATACTCACAAACATAATATGACAAATAACGTTGTACAAAAAAATCCAAGCGGATTTTATTCACTATTAAAAAGACATAGTTCACTATCCAGTATCTCTGTTTTTGGCTCATATACCTTCCATATCTGGCAGGAGGTAATCTCCCCAGAGTGTCGGTATTGCACTGCACTCACTCATTGGTTTTACATAAGGCAATTTGTCACTTGCACTAAAAAGAACGATTGTTTTAGAAATTCTGAACCAGTCCTGTAAGGTGGACTTGTTGGGCGAAAGCTGCAAGCAACATTATTCACGTTTGGATAAAGCCCAAATCGGACTTTTTACTTTATAAAAGTATATTGCATAAAACAGCTCATATGTAAAATCCCGCTTCATCTAAATAAACCATTTACATAGAATTATACTTTACTAGAATGTATCATTTGGTACTCCTAAATAGAAAATTGCCATTTTAAGTACTAAGGGCCTCCCCCTGGGATCATATGATTCACAACGCACACATACATGCTAGGCCACATCAGCCAATTAATGGGCAGAGTTCTGTCTTTTATTCCCACACTACTTCCTTTTACAGTTAGAGCTGCATTATTTTTGGTCATGTGATCTCCGAGGGAGCACACAGCCCATCACTAAATGGTGGCTCAAGGGAAAAGATGTAAAAGGGCAATATTTACTTATCTAGTAAAACAAAATCTTACAAATCTTGTTAACAAGCATTAGGGAATGGCACTGGGGGCACCATAAAATGATTAAAACGGTACAACATGAGGCTAGTTTACCAACATGCTAAACTGTACCAGTACAGGTGCCCTGAGCAACCAATCCTTTATTATATTTCCTAACCAACAGGTTACAAACAGACCAATAGAAATTCCAGTTATAAAGCCAACATAACACATTCCATTTCAGTTTTATTTCAAATGAAAATTAGTGCTCAGTCTGTATTAAATAACAAAGAAGTCAAATCTAGCATACATCAGATTATAACACTCATTTTTCCTATTATTCAGTGATTTCCATGTTGATTTTTCTGTGAAAATATACATATCTCCCTGTAAAAGTGAACTTACTAAAAACACAATCAAATGTTACATTACAGTCACTATTGAAAGAAATCCAAGTGCCTGGATTGTTTTAAGGCACAGCAGAAGTGGATTTGAGGTAAGGTTGTATAGTTTCTCAGCATGATGTGCAATTCTTCTGTGCATGCAGAAAAGTAGGTGTGGACCGAAAAGTGTCAGATTTCTAGTGACCTTTACACTCACAACATCAAAAACACAAAAGCTGGAAATATTCCAAAAATCGACGCTTCCCATAACTACAATTTCAACTTAATTTTAATTAAAAAAAAAAAAAAAAAATTTGAAATGTCTATATCTGACATTTTTTTCAGTTTGGCATCCTGGATTGTAGGTCATGGAAGCATTATCCTTTATAAAGGAAAAACAGTACCATCTTTTTAGCATGTCTCATTAAGAACATGTTTATGGCTGCATTGCACTAAACAGATTAATAAGGTATACAAATTAAGCGCTTATTACCAACAAACAATTCCATACATAAAGTCTTTCACATGATACAGTACATATTTTAGAATTAGAAGACCTTAAGGGTTGACCTTATTATGTCATTGTTTTATGTAAAGATACCTAAAGAAAAATATTTACAAAACAACAAAATCGAATGATTAAGCCGGAGTGTAACTACTCCATATATATATATTTATATATGTGTGATTTCAGCCCTGTACATACAGAGTTATAGAGTGTTCAGGATAGAGGAAGCATAAATTAGATCAAAACATCCTAAATCTATGTGCTTTTTTTCTTACATTGCAAAAGGTTTAACATATATCGTGGTCAGTAAATGCTTTGTATACGCAAAGCAATCAGCTTATCCTGTGGAATAAAGTACAGTAAAGTACATAATCTACAGTTCTTCATGCTTTACAAATAAAGTGTATACACATTTTATTATTATAACATTGTTATACAGGCAGGTGAATTAATATGCAGAAATATGGGAAGAAACATGTGCTTCCTGAACATCTTTAACCAGTAATATTCGAGTTAGCATTTGCTCCATCACTTCCTTATTTACAGGCTGTCCAGAATACCAGATAGGGCTGTTTGGGGCTACTACTGGTTCAGGAACTAAGTAGAAGGCATCTGTCGGTCCCCTCATACCTTGTGGACTGCAAAAATGTAAATACAAAAATGATGTTTAAACATAAATCCCTTTATATAAGTAATAGTCACAGTCTATATTCCTAATCCTAATATGAAATACAATACAACAGAAAGACTCCTATAGAACATCAACATTTAGTGCAGCATCTTCTGCTTGCTTTAGTTTCTGCCTACCTCTGTATTTGGGCCCTCTAATATTCAATTTTAGTTCTAACTCCCAGACTGTTGCCTGTTCGCTAGAATAACAAAGCCCTAGCGCACTCAGTTTAAATTTTAAGTCTGAGGAGTTTAGAACTAATGGAGGGGAAATGAATACAAATTGCACCTACTCAGGTTGCCTCAGAGTTTTCAGCCATGACAAATGTGGAAGACCAAATGCAACGTGTCATTGTCCTTAATCGTACACTGGTGTTCGGAAACACTGCCAAACTTACCATTTAAAGCGATAGAAATCATATAACTTGATAGGGCACTGCAGTGGGTTATCAGGGTTTTCGAGTTGTTCCACGTAGGTTTCTTCAGTAACTACAACAAAGACAGGAGGAAAAGCAGCGAATTTAAGGGAGCAGACAGACACAATAGGTTTAGGTGCAACAGTGTTAAGTGCTACCTGATCCTCTCTGCTAGATGCATTAGGTTCAATAAATGGGTTCCCTTATATGTTAAATAAAGGGAATCAGATCCCTTTATTCTTATAGCCATCTCTCTCCTGGTGGCTGCTGGAACATACCTTTCAAACCACTCTGAACTTGGCCATACAGCCTCAGAAAACGTATAGTGCAGTTCTTATCTTTTCCAATTCCAGGATTCTTCCTGGTCTGCTTTGTTATTTTGGAGAAAGCCAGCTGTGAATGCTGTTCTACAGTTTTTAAAATAAAATACCTAAGACAGAAAAAAGAAAGTAACTACATATTTTTTTTACACTTGCATTACATCAGTATATGCTACAACTGCTAACTAATCTTGTCCAACTTTGTGTCTCTTTTAGACTGCAAGTCTGTTGAACAGATCTCTTTACCTTCTCATTATTATTATTTGTACATTCAGTATATACACCCATCTATTGTACAGAGCAGTTACATAATATGTAATGATACTCCACAGTAAAGAACAAAGACAACATTACAGTAACTGATAACACAAATAAGAAAAAGTGTTCAGAGTGAGACATCATGGTCATGTAAAAAATGAAGCACTCTTTAATAGTACTAATGTACACGTTCAGCAAAATTCTATTATCTTGTTGCCAACAAATGTGTCATTGGCACAGTACCACCTTGTGACACCTCATAAAATACAGATAGAGCTATGGGATTTATTATCCAGAATGCTTGGGACCTGGGGCTTGCCTTTATTTGACACATGAAATAAACCCAATAGGATTGTTTTGCCATCTATATATACATCTTAGTAAGGAGATATATATATATATATATATATATAGCAGAAAAGAAGATGGGGAGCTATTGCTGGCATCTTTGGAGGCGCAGATCTTCCCTGCCAAAGGGCTGTGGTTGCCCATGAATACTGTACAAAAAAGGGCATTAACTTAAGGAATAAAAGAAATTCTCCTTCTTCATAGATCCCTGGTGAGTATGCAGTGCAGTTCAATCTTTAAGGCTATATATGAGCTGGAAAGAGTGCAGAGATTTGCAACTAAACTGGTAAATGGGGTGGAACAATTAATCTATGATCAACCAGGCGAATGTGAGAGAACATGATTACTATTTGCAAGTACATTAGAGAGCATTACAGACAGATATAGTGAGGGATCTTTTTCATATTGAAATGAACAAGTGATCACTTGAAACCGCAAAAATGGTTCTTCACAGCAAGGGCAATGAGGTTGCGGAATAGCTAATAGTGTTACCCCCTTTGCTACAAGAAGCATCTCACTGCAGTTATTTCAGCCAATCTACCAGTCTCTGACTGAGGAACATTTGCCCCACTCCTCAATGCAGAATTCTTTCACCTGTGAGAAGTGTGAGGGGGTTCTTGCATGTACAGCCCGTTTCAAGTCACCCCACAATGGGATTTAGATCTGGGCTATGACTCGGCCACTCCAGGACTCCCCATTTCTTAGTTTTCAGCCAGTCCTTGGTGGATTTACTGGTATGTTTTGGGTCATTGTTGTGTTGCAGGGTCTAGTTCCGCTTCAGCTTTAATTTTCTTACAGATGGTCTTACATGTTCCTCAAGCACCCTCTGATACACAGTAGAATTCATGGTGAATTCTATGAAGGTGAGATTGCCAGGTCCTGCTGCAGCAAAGCGTCCCCAAACCATGACACTTCCACCTCCATGCTTTACAGTTGGTATGAGGTTCTTTTCCTGGAATGCTGTATTTGGTTTATGCCAAACAAATCCTCTGTTTTGGTGTCCAAATAATTCCATTTTAGACCCATCTGTCCAAAGAACATTATTCCAGAAGTCCTGGCGTTTGTCTACGTTCTCTCTGGCAAACTTCAGTCTAACCTTGATGTTTCTCTTAGAGAGCAACGGTTTCCTCCATGCACACCTCCCACGCAAGTTAAAGTTGCGCAGTCTCTTTCTGACTGTAGCGGCATACACTTTCACATCAACAGCAGCAAGATCCTGCTGTAGCTCCCGTGATGACATTTTAGGGGTTTTTGGAGACTTCTTTTAGCATCTTACAGTCTGCTCTCGGGGTGAACGTGCTTGGATGGCCAGACCTGGGCACGTTGGCAGTTGTTTTGAAAGTCCTCCACTTGTAGACTATTTTCCGGACAGTGAAATGGCCGATTTCAAATTCTTTTGAGATTTTTACAAATCCCTTACCAGACTTATAAACTGCTACAATCTTCTTTCTGAAGGCCTCAGACAGCTCTTTTGATCTCACCATGGTGTTCACTCTCTAAATAGGGCAAACCTCCTTCAAAATGCTGAGTAACAATGTGCACCTGATGTGATACACCTGTGTGTGATTTGACCCATTTTAAGTAGGACTAAATATGGGGGTTTCCTGATTTATTCCTCACCAGAAATTGCATTTTTGTAGAATTACAAGAAGAGCGTGAAAAGTCTTTTCTTCAGTCTTAATTGTTTAGTTATATTACTTGAATCTCCCAGTATTGTTAAATATCCATATGTCCAAGAATGATACAAAAACACACAGGGTCTCATAGGGTGTCCTAAATTTATACTAAAACAATGTAGGCTGTAAGTGGTATTTCATTTTGATTACAGTAGTCACGTCTATAGAAGCTGCAAAGCTGCAGTGGTTCAAAATGCAAGAGCTGTAAAAAACAGAAACTTTTAATTTTTATTTTTTAACTTTAACAAGTTATCTGAGGCTCAAAATTAGTATGGAAAAAGAACACAGCAAAGCAGTACAGAAATTCTTTAATATGACTTTGAAAGTCCAGGAAATGCCGCTATGTGCTTGCCTATTAAACCAGCTCCACGATTCTTCCAGAACCAAACAGGGTCACATATGGTACTAATAGAAATGTTCCAAACATGTTAACATTTCGCCTACCTACAATACTAATAATGCTGAAGGATAACGGATTTAAGACTGTAAAGTTACTTACTTAGTGTTAAAATACATAAGTGTGAAAAGAAGAGTAGTTGGTGAATGGGCACCAAGTTGTTTACAGTCCCATAACATTTCTTCAGTAATACAACTGGAAATGATGTAACCTAAAGAAGATATTAAAATAAGAAATTACAGTACACCGCCATGCTAAACATTTCAAAGTACTGAATACTTTCCTACCAAATGGGTTTACTCTTGGGCACCATTCCTTAAGTACTTCATGAAGTTTTTCCAAAAACTTTGAGTAGTAAAGATCGGCAAAGACGTTATCGATTCTGTTATTGTTGAACATGTGCTAGAAAGGAAAACAAAATCCATTCAGATTAGGATCAAATGGTCCTTACAACTGAGAAAAACAAATATGAATAATTCATTTTTGCCACTAAATATCATGCTAGAGATGAGGAGTTTCTCTTAATTATTTTATTCTTGGCTATTTATACATTGTTGTTTTACCTGTGGGAGGAGGTAGTAGGTAAAAAAAAAAAAAAAAAATTAATTTTTTAACATTAAAATAAACGCAATGCCTGCTTTTTGCTTATGCCCCTGACAAAGACAACCTTGATTTTGCGTGGTCGAAACCTGTTGGGTTTATTTTTATGTGAATAAAAGGTTTTTTTACCGAATTCCCAAGTGCCCTGCAATTACTGTATATCAGTGTGTTTGGGGATCTTACAGGGGACCCCTGCAGAAAATTCCAGACTTTTTATTATATTATAGTAGTTGAAAAGAGTGGAACGCCGACTATAAACTTCAACTAAACTACAAGACAGGGACATAGGCATCAGTAAGGCAAGGCTTATTTTTAAAGCACTCATTAACTCACTTTAAACTAATGTTCTTGATTCTGGGAAAAGATGAAGAGGTTAAGGCAATAAAATGAAAATAACAAGAAACAACAGTATGAAATACAAGCCCTACATATATGTGAATTGTATTGCATTTAGGAGAATATTTCCCTACAAGTACAGTACCTTGTACTTGATCCCAACCAAGATAAAATAAATCCTTAGTTGAGGCAAAACAACCCATTTGGTTTTTGTTTACATGATTTTTAGGAGACTTAAAATATGGAGACTCAAATAGCAGGCCTGTTTTCAGTTGCCAGCAGGTGCTTATTGAAAGGCAGCTGGATGCACTGCAGTTGGAATGCAGAGAAAAACACTTATTTTTTTTACCTCACATATTTGCCATAAAAAATAAACAATTTCACTTAAACAGGAGAGGTTACTATTTGCTATTCAGATCTACAATAAAAATCACCTTTTCACAACACACAGTCTCTGCAGTCAAAATGGGGTGCTTTGTTTTCAGAAGAGGCCAGATTCCTTGCAAAGGTTTGTGCTTATAAAGGAACTTTTAAATCAATAGAAACATATTATACAATGGAAAAATTAAATGTATTTCTTAACAGCCTCAGAGAACAAGGTTTTGCTTGTAGTTTCCTTTTCCCTCCCGCAAAGAATTAAATAATGCACCACCTGGCACGAACTAGGGCTGTTTTTATAAATGTTAATGCAAAATCAAATCAAAGTAAATGAAAACAAGAAATGCAGGAAATACTGGTTTATAATCCTTTCTTTTACAGCTTAAGGTATATAAAAGAACAGAGAACAGGGATATGAACGTTTACCCAACAGCAATAATAACTGACACCTTTTTGGCAATATTTCAACATAAGACAACATAACATCAGACACACATTCTAAAACCAGTGGTTCTCAACCTTAATGCCGCGACCCTTTAATACAGTTCCTCATGTTGTGGTGACCCCCAACCATAAAATTATTCCTAAAACCATCGGAAATATGTGTTTTCCAATGGTCTTAGGCGACCACCAAAGGGGTCCCGACTCACACATTGAAAACCACTGTTCTAAACTGATGGTAAAAGTCCCTGGAGTGCAAGATACAAAAAGTCACATTTCACAGCATGTACAGGAGATTTCCATCATCTAAATACATCTGCACAAATGTAAATGTGGAGACCATACAGTAAAGGAGCGAAACCAATTCACATAATGTGAAAAAGGCAAATTTATAATAAGCACAGGTCAGACAATGAGAAGGGGCATTTGCCAGATTTTGTTTTAAGAGAATAGTCACTGCTATGTTGTAGGGAATGTGTAGCAAACCATTCATATGACAACACACAAGTATTTTAAAATGCCTTAGGGCATCACACAGAAGCAATGTTTTAAGCCCCTAAGGCAAGAGCTTGACAAAGAGCCTCAGGGACCATGCCAGACATGGTGCTTTAACGCTGTGTTATTAAGAAATTGTAATGCAGCATTATACACAGCAGTGGAAAATGAGAACATTTTTCAGACAGACGTATTTCTAAATTATCCATAATTCCTATTACTCTCTCACCCACCTACACTGATGCACCACAATATTATGTCAATCTGAGCTTTGTCATAAGCTTTTCTGCATGCAGTAATGTGATGTACAATAATGACAAACCATTTGTTACAACGTATAACAGTATTGTATGTTTATATTGGCAATGGCTCGCAGCAAAATGCCTACAATGAATATGGGGACTTGGACAATAGGCATTAAATGGTAGTATAGAAAGAATTCCACAATGATGCCATGTAAAAACGCAGAACAAAATTCTGTTGTAATTGAATCAATTGAAACACTACATTTATTAATTTTATAGATTTTGTTCTGTCCTGTGTTTCGGCTCCAACAGGTAAAAAAGCACATTCTAGTATTTTATTTGGTGGATATCAGCATGTAAAATGTGTGTGAATGTTTACAAAAAGCATATTACAGTGTTTTATATAGTAATGATTACTAAAAATGCCATTTGTGACATCATTTTTGGAGCCTTCTTTGTGATGCATTAAAACTGCAAATAAAGGCATACTTCTGTGTTGTCTTATGGAAGCATTGTTATGAATACAGTGTGTAAAAACAGAGACTAAGTAAAGAACTTGGAAAACGAAGCTGTTTGGATTTTTGGGGGAATGTGCAGAGATACACAAAGGAAATCATATTGGTTGTTTTTGTACGTTTTCTTGTATGTTTAATGTATACACCCATTTATTGTACATTTATTTGGCAGGGAGAAGCAATGGAGACACACAAAAGGATTTAGGGTTTTACTAAACTGCAAGTAGATGCAAATCTTAACGCACAAACTGCAACCAAAATTCTTTGGGGCTGTCAGCCCGAACGAATGGAAATCTACAAACGTGATTAAGATTGAGAACAGCAGCATTCAAGGCAACTGAATTTACCCTGGTTTCCTCCCAAAGTCTTTAGGCTCATTGGTTCTCATGAAACCGATGCTATGGTGTATGTATGTGTCAGTTTGAATCCAACAGAGAAATCAGACTGGATTAGTATATCAGTGCTGTATGCTAGCAAAGTGACACATTCAAGCAGTTATATATAGAATGTATACCTGCAATCCTACTTAAATTACTTTTTTGCGGTGCCTTAGTTCCCTTGATGTCTTGGCTTGACATCACCATGATGCAAAGTTCAAGAAAAAAAACTTTGCGAGTGCTGTTCCTATTTCCATTCAAGCAGAACATAACATTCTTCTTTCTCTCTTTCATATTATTCAACCCTGCCTTTTCTATTTATCATGTTCTTCCCTTATCTTTCTGCTCCCCTTCTCTCCCAAACCTTCCTCTTCTGTTTTTTAACTTTAACTTTCTCACTTATTTTCAGTCCAACTTATTTCCTTGTGTTCTCCGCCTAGTGGTAGCACGCTACTAACTGCAGATAGGATTCCCAAGCCACGCTGTTCTTGGGTATTCTGGTCAACCTATTCCTTTAGTCCTGCCTTAGTGTTTGGAGGACTAGGGTAGGGTAGATAGGAAAGTGATTTTGCAACTGTGTGTGTTTGTGAGCAAATGCACTGAGTTGCAGTGAGCAACAGGCAAAACAGCTACTTCCTCAACAAAATGGTTATTACCTGATGATCTTAATCCAATTCACTCAGTATTTAGATAATAAAGTGAAACATGTAGCACACATAAAGCCTTACTGTCATGTACTGAAACAAAAGTCTTACCTTTTGCATACACAGAAATAAATAGAACAACATATCAGCATCATAAGTAGAACCATCATGCTTTCTAGCCTCTTTGGTCATTAGGCACAGTCCATAATTTAAATCTGCTATTGGCACTGAAAGAATATCTTCCTTAAAAATGATTGGTTTTCTTCCTAGAAAGTTTAAGAAACTAGAAATTATTAAGGTATCATTTCTGTTGTTAACTATTATTTCACAGTTAAATTTAGACTTTTCTAGCTGAACACAAACATGCAAGTATTTATGTAAATATCTTTTAACATACAGAAAAGTGCAGTCCCATGCATCACTAAAGAAAACATTCTAAATATATACATGATGTAAACTATTAGGAATCCATATGGCCTGATAAAGCCAAAAGTTGCAGGCATATTATTTGTAATCATACACAAATTAAGTTGTGACACAAGTGACATCACTGATGACATTATTAAGAACTACAAGTTACATGTGTGTCTTTTTTTTTTTAAAGACTTTGATTTGGGCGAATAAGATCCCTTAATGTCACATGACTAACACTGGATAACACTTTTTTTTGTGCGTACAACAATTTTTTTTTCTTTTTAGAGGTGAGGCATAATTTTGCTATGCAAAATGAGGGTTCAGATTTGGTCCTAAAATGGTGGATTCGGTGCCACCCTAGAAGGAACATGAAAATGTTAAACGGGAACAATCATGAAAAATGTTTTTTGATATTGAAAACATAAAGTCTAGACAAACATTTTGATAATTTCTAGATTTTGAAAATTTTGCACCATAACAAAGTTATGACTATTTACTAAAGGAGCCTTCCATCCCCCACCCTCTAGGACCTCTGGATCCCAGAATGTGAAATGTGTGAGCAATGTGAAAACAGATTTGCTGTGGCGTTTCATGAGGCCACACCCCTAACACACCTCTCTATGTCACTCAGTCAGTGCTCTCCTGTAGACCGACTAGCCAGGCTTTCAAGCTTCTTGATTGGCCAGTTGAGTCCAATCAGGCCCACCTGGTTAGTCTGTAGCATTTACTTTGCAATAGCCTGTCCGTGTATTTGTAAGAAATGTCCACATGTATTTGTAAGAAATGTCCATATATTGTGTTATCGATTAGCTTGCACACATATAAAAAGAGTGACTACAATGTTATTGCACAAATAGTAAGGCTTTGTTCCTACAACATTTATTTCTAAGTTATACAATAGGCATATTGTAGTTTTATGGGAATATGCAAGTGGATGCTCCAAAGTTATTGTTTAACTACAACTCCTAGCATCACCTGCCAGCTCACTTGACATGTGCTTTCAAATTGCTGGGCCTTCAAGCCAAATAACTCAATTGCTGCTGCTGCTGCTCAGCAAAGAAAAAGAAAGGGAAATGTGGCTTTCTTGCTGCTTTCTTATAAATAACCAATAACCAATTTCTATGTGTTTGTTAGTGACTCAGGTGAGTGAGATGGACAATGTAAGACAACATAAGGGTGAATTGAGTTGATTTTTTAGACTTTAGAAGTTTTTTTCAGGTTTTCTATCAGATAGGAAAGATGGGCAGGTGGGGGTTGAACTTTAGATGTCAGTCAATAATAGTTGGGTCACTCCCACTCCTCTCTGCTCAAAACACAAGCAGCCTGTAAGTACTGTGTCAAGTTAAGCAGATTCCCATTCATGAGAGTTCCCCTTTAATAAAAGCATGAATAGAGACCTATCCACATACTGACTTGAAGGGGGTTTTTAGTTTCATTGTAATCTTTCACTGTAAATCTTTGCAGAGATTTGTTTCACTTTGAGTCCCTTTCTGTTGATCACTGTCAAAAAAACACTCAAAGAAATCCATTGTGAATCAATGTTCTATCACAATTCTAATCCAAGAGGGTGAGTAGTATTAAAGACACGGTATATGTAACTACATGTTTTTTGAGGGTTTAGTTCTTTAAACAAAAAAGACAAAGCCAAACTGAGATAAAGACACCTAAAAAAAACCAAAAACATACAATATAGTTCATTGCACATAAGCCAAAAAAGATATTAAAATAATATTTAAATCCTATGATAGCTAAACTTCCTACTTTCAAAACATGGCAACTTGTTTTCCATTTCCTTCATGGTTTCTGCATTTTTTATCTGTGCCCAACTCTTCCAAAATAAAGCCCCTTCCTCAGGCTTGAGGGTGCATGGAAAATCTGCATTATTTTGCAATCGTAGGTGCGATTCAGATGGAGAGCTCTGTAGGCCTTCAGACTAGATAGGGAAAAAGACATTATACCACTTGAAAATTCCTTGATTCTGCTTCATCAACAATGAATATTAATTATTTTGTTAATATGTGAAACAGTTATTATTAAATACAAATGGTATTCTACAAAACTTTCTTTTTCAGATGATATACAGGTATGGGATCTGTTATTCGGAAACCCATTATCTATAAACTTCCAAATTACAGAAAGGTCATATCCTATAGACTCTATTTTAATTTTTTTTTTTTTTTTTTTTAATGTACATTATTAAAAAGTATTTCCTTTTTCTCTAATATAATAATAAAACAGTGCCTTGTACTTGATCCCTACTAACATACAAGCAAGGGGCCCGGTTGTCTGGATAAGAGATCTTTCTGTAATTTGGAGTGCCATAACTTAAGTCTACTAAAAATGAATTTACACCCAATAGGATTGTTTGCCTCCCATAAGGATTAATTATATATTAGTTAGGATTAAGTACAAGGTACTGTTTTATTTTTACAGAGAAACTAGAATTACAGGTATGGGATCTTTTATCCAAAAACCCATTATCTTGAAAGTTCTGAATTACGAAAAGGCCACCTCCCATAGACTCCATTATAAGTAAATAATTCTAATTTTTAAAAATGATTTCCTTTTTCTCTGTTATAATAAAACAGTACCTTGTACTTGAGACAATTGGAAACAAAACAATCCTATTGGGTTTACTTAATATTTAAATTATTATTTTTAGCACACTTAAGGTATGGAGGTCCAAATTATGGAAAAATACCTGAAAAACCCAAGGTCGCAAGCATTCTGGATAAAAGGCCCCATTATACCTGTATTTCATTAAATGGAGTCCATAGGAGATTGCCTTTTCATATTTGGGAGCTTTCTGAATAACAGGTTTCCAGTTAACGCATCCCATACCTGTATGATTGATCCTTATTGAAGGAAAAACAATCCTATCGGGTTTATTTAATGTTTATATGATTTACTAGACTTTAAGGGGCTGATTTACTAACCCACGAATCCGACCCGAATTGGAAAAGTTCCGACTTGAAAACGAACATTTTGCGACTTTTTCGTATGTTTTGCGATTTTTTCGGATTCTGTACGAATTTTTCGTTACCAATACGATTTTTGCGTAAAAACGCGAGTTTTTCGTATCCATTACGAAAGTTGCGTAAAAAGTTGCGCATTTTTCGTAGCGTTAAAACTTACGCGAAAAGTTGCGCATTTTTCGTAGCGTTAAGTTTTAACGCTACGAAAAATGCGCAACTTTCCGCGTAAGTTTTAACGCTATGAAAAATGCGCAACTTTTTACGCAACTTTCGTAATGGATACGAAAAACTCGCGTTTTTACGCAAAAATCGTATTGGTAACGAAAAATTCGTAAAGAATCCGAAAAAATCGCAAAACATACGAAAAAATCGCAAAATACCGATCATTACGAAAAAAACGCAATCGGACTCCATTCGACCCGTTCGTGGGTAAGTAAATCAGCCCCTAAGTATGGACATTCAAATTACATAAATTGCCTCTTTTCCAAAAAATCCCAGGTCCTGAGTATTCTGGATAACAGGTTCTATACCAGTACATATACAGGTGTAGGACCAATTATCCAGAATGCTCAGGACCAAGGGAATTCCAGATAAGTGGTCTTTCCGTAATTTGGATCTCCATACCTTAAATCTACTAAAAAAAAATCAATAAAACATTAATTAAACCAAAAAGGATCGTTCTGCCCCCAATAAGGGATTAATTATATCTTAGTTGGGATCAATTACAAGGTACTATTTTATTATTACAGAGAAAAAGGAAATCAGTTTTAAAACTCTAAATTGTTCGATTAAAACGGAGTCTATGGGAGATGGGCTTTCCGTAATTCGGAGCTTTCTGGATAACAGGTTTCCGGATAAGGGATCCCATACCTGTATCAGCATATATTTATACATTTAAATGTTACAGTTATTCTAAATAATCTGATACCCAGTAATTATAGACCTACTCTATAGACCAAGTTGTTACACTTGGGGGCATATTTTTTATGCTGTGTAAAAAGAAATTTGCAGAATAAAAAAAGAACGCTGTGTAAAAAGAACACTGTTATGTAAATTCCAGTGGAAGTAAAAATTCATAAAAAAAAAAAATTTACGCCAATTTAACGCTGGTTTTTACACAGCAAAGCCTGCCGATGTGTGGCGAGATTTCTTGCTATTTTGTTTTATACAGCATAATAAATAGGCCCTTGGTGTCTTCACAATTTTTAATTGAAAAAGCACACGGAGCGTATTTTATGTGTCGAAAAAGACAAATAGATTTTTAAAAGCCATGTCATTAACAGCAGTCATGAAAAGTGACATACCTGAACTTGTTGATCCCAGTATTTTGATGGCTGATACCCTCTTGCTGTACTCTGTACAGACAAAGATATTGGGATATTCCCATTCATATTAATCAACTGCATAGGGAAGCCTGAAGTGCTTGGAGCATGTACAGTTTTCTCTGTATTAGATTTTTTTGCTTCAAAGTTCTCTTTACTTTCTTCTACCTTAATGCTACTTGTGGTCATTGGAATCTCTCCCATTTGGACAATACCACAGGTGTCCTGAGGAACAGAGGTATGCATAATAGTCTGAGATTCAGGACATGTTGCATGTGCAGAAAATATTGCCCATGATTCAACATTGGGCAACTGACTAGATGCTGATGTACTAGCTGGCACTAGTCCATACAACTGGCTACTATCCACAGTTAACAGCTCTTGACGAAGCGGAATATAGGCCTGTTGCTGGCTCTGCACAGGTAATGCCAGTACTGCAGCAGCAGCAGATGCACTCTGTAAGGCCGCATGATTTACAGAATAGCAGTTTTCAACAGGCAAGTCAAATTTTCTCTTTTTTACTGGCTGAGATAGTCCTGTTAAGCATGGTCTTTTTTCTTGAGAGTTAGATGAACCAACAATGCTAGCACTTTGTTCTTCAGAAACTGGCTGCCCTTCTACTTGCTGCTGCATAGGCTTAGCAGATTGATTTGACTGAATATCTACATGGTGACCCTGTCGTAGTGAAACGTGGTGAACTGGAATGTGATGCTGATCGAGAGGAACGCCAGAGCTAACTGTATGCTGCAAAGGGGATGCAATGGGCCTTGCCAGCTCCAACAAAGAGCCTGCCACATCTGTGCTGTCCATGTAAAAATAATGATTCCGTTGTTGATATACTGAAATCGGAGAATGTACAAACTGCTGCATTTCCTCACTTCCTTTAGCACTAAGAGAGTCCAAAAACTCTTTCATACGATGTGGCGGTATGGTTTGAGCTTTCATTCTCAAATAATCTTCATAGGGAATGGAATTTTCTAAGGAATGGTTCATCCTTCAGACAATTGGAAGAAAACCTTATGAAAAAAAAAGGAAATATTTTAAGTAGCTATGTAAATCGTTTTTTTTATCATATCAACAGTTATATTAATAAGAGGAAAATACAAAAAACTTCCCTCCAATTTCCCAAAGACTTTTCTCCCAAAAGTAGACCATAAATGGTTAAACAAAGGTAGAAGCATAGTCGATAAAATTGAATTGTGTTGCAGGATTATGCCAAGGTAACCTCGTCTCTGGTTATATTTTGCTTATCTCCATGCTGGAATTTAAATTGCCATCTGGCTGTTACAGTCGGTTACCCCAGCAAATGCATGTTGATTTTGTGGCTAAATCTGTATTGTATATTTGTCTCAATTACATTCCAGTTTAGGTCTAGTTTAATTCCGTTTCCATTTTTTAATGTAATTAGGTCAAAGAAGCAGAAATACTATGGTGCAGACAGCCTAGCATGTAAAAACAAATTCATTTTAGCTAGAATTTTGTAGCTATTATCAGTGGTTACTTGGTCAGGTCTGGCCAGTAAGCCATAGCAATGAATCAGCAATTACAAAAGTTGGACAGCACTGGTCTACCAAAATGGATGGCATCTTCACTGCAAATGTCATAACTGGCTGTCTGATTCAGCATCTTATAAATCCAGATTGGCCAGTGCAACCTATTATATACATTATGGAAACTAGTGATTTATTTGAAAGTTGATTAATTCACTGTTCAGAAGACATGTCCTAAATTTATAGTACCAGTTTTGAGCTGTATTAGTTTGATTTGCATGGGGTGCTGTACCACATTATACACACTTTAATGTTGTGGATATGCAGTAATGGGCTTGTGGCAAGATATACATCAAACTTCTACAGAAATTAAAATACAGATACAGGAACATTGTGGGAATATTCTTATCTTTAAGATTCTGCAACAGATACTTCAGTATCTAGGCATTTTTATAAAATGGATGCTTAAAGGTGGTATGAAGCCCACCCACAGGTGGAGATAAAAACGCAGTTCGCTAAAGAGAAAAATGTTCTGCATTAAATAAAAAAAAACTGCTGGAATTTCTATATAATGCGCCTGGTGCAACTCAGCCCATCAACAGAAAGGAACTTTGAAGCAGGCTGCTGTGTTAACCCTGGTAGTGCACTCTCACCTAAAGAATCGGACGCAAAGTCATTCTCACACTGAAAATGACAGAAACCAAACTTTTAAGCACAGTTGGATTTTATTAGTGGTGAAGTGCAATCACAGTTGCAAACATTTTAATGCATTAACAGCAATGGCACTGGATACAATTATGATGGCCCTCACAACAGCAATTATGTTGGACTTAATGCATCTGATTTGCTGTGCTATCACAACTGAATGCGTTTTAAAAAGAAAACTATACCCTCAAACAATGTAGGTCTCTATAAAAATATATTGCATAAACAAGCTTGTATGTAAAACCCTGCTTCATCTAATAAACCATTTCATAAAACTTTTATATATATACTTTTTTTAGTAGTATGTGCTATTGGGTACTCCTAAATAGAAAATTACCATTTTAAGAATTAAGGGCCGCCCCCTGGGATCATAGGATTCACAGTGCATACAAACAACCCAAGGCACACATACATGCTAGGCCTCATCAGTCAATGAATGGACAGAGTTCTGTTTTTTACTCCCAAAACTACTTCCTGTTACAGTTAGAGATGCTGTTTTTGCTGTCAGGTGATCTCTGAGGAAACACACAGACAAAAGGCCAATATTTACCGATATACACTATCTTACCAAACTAGAATATACATCTGTAAATATTGGCCTTTTACTATGGTCTGTGTGTTTCCTCAGAGATCACCAGACAGGAAATTAAATGATATACACTATCTTACCAAACTAGAATATATATCATTTATTTCCTGTCAGGTGATCTCTGAGGAAACACACAGACAATAGTAAAAGGCCAATATTTACAGTTATATATTCTAGTTTGGTAAGATAGTGTATATCATTTTAAGTGTCCTACTAAAGTATCTGTTGGTTAAAGGGGACCTGTTATCATAAGAAGTAATTCTAAGCTGTTCCACATGTAGCCGATATACGCATAAAAACGCGAGATAATGCAAAGTCTTGCGTTTTCATGTGTATATCGGCTACATGTGCCTGCACCCGAGCATATCTCATTCATTCGGGTGTAGGCACATGGAGGAGATGTAGGGCGGAATTTTCAGCAAACGCTTTTACACTTGCCGAAAATATCCGCCCTACGCCTCGTGTGGCATTAGCAAGCAATATATGATTTACAGCTGTGATTTTTAAATGGTTGGTTAAGCAGGGCAAGAACCAGAGGCATGACAGAAGAGCCTTGTGCCTAAAGATCAGCGGTATCGCTTTTTCTGCCTACCCCTACACCAGGCTCGTCTCCCCACCGCCCGCATGCCCTTATCCTCCCCTCGTCATCAATGTGGCTCGTTCACACATACGAGCACGCTTGGTGGGGGGCAAGAGACTGGGTTGTTAGGGCTCAAGAAGCAATCTCCATAGGGACTGAAGTTGCTGCTTTTTCTGCACAACAGATCAACTAACACAAAATAGTAGAAAGTCAAAGATTTGGTTTACTAAGATGTCACTGGGAAGCATAGAGATTTGGTTAACTAAGATGTCACTGGGAAGCATAGAGATTTGGTTAACTAAGATGTCACTGGGAAGCATAGAGATTTGGTTAACTAAGATGTCACTGGGAAGCACAAAGATTTGGTTTGCTAAGATGACACTGGGGAAGCATAGAGATTTGGTTAACACATTGTTCCTGAGGTATCTATAACAGTTAACAATTCTACCATCACCCCATGTTCCCAAGCCTGGTGCCTTGGGGTTATCCTTGATTCCGCCCTGTCCTTCACTCATCATATCCAGTCACTTATCAAATCGTCACTTTCACCTAAGAAATATTTCCAAAATACGATCATTTATCACCCAAGATGCTGCCAAAATTCTGATTCACTCTCTCATCATATCTTGCCTGGACTACTGTAACTCCCTATTAATTGGCCTTCCCCTCCAAAGACTGTCCCCACTCCAGTCCATAATGAATACGGCTGCCAGGCTCATACACCTCTCCAACCGCTCCTCCTCTGCCATGCCACTCTGCCAATCCCTGCACTGGCTTCCACTACCATACAGAATAAAATTCAAACTAATGACTCTCAAAGCAGTTCATAACTCTGCCCCACCCTACATCTCTGAATTTATCTCTAGGTACCATCCAACCCGCTTGTTACGCTCCTCTACTGACCTGCTCCTTAACTCCTCTCTCATTTCCTCCTAAAACGCTCGTATTCAAGACTTTGCAAGGGCTTCCCCCCTTCTCTGGAATTCGCTCCCACAAACTGTCAGACTTTCTCCCAATCTCTCTGCCTTCAAGAGATCTCTAAAAACGCATTTATTTAGAGAATTTTACCCTAATCTAGATTAAAATAACCTCAGTGTGCTGCTAAAAGCAATACCCTGTGCCACACCTCTCACAACTCTGGTCATGCCCATTCCCACACCTTGTGTCTCAACCCTTTCTCCTTGTAGATTGTAAGCTCTTTTGGGCAGGGCTCTCTTCACCTCTTGTATCGGTTATTGATTGCTTTAGGGCTCTGGCACACAGGGAGATTAGTCGCCCGTGACAAATTTCTCCGTGTGCCAGAGCCCTTATAAATTACTCTGTATGTCCAATGTATGAAACCCACTTATTGTACAGCGTTGTGGAATATGTTGGCGCTTTATAAATAAATGTTAATAATAATAATAATAATGTTAATAACTAAGATGACACTGGGGAAGCATAGAGATTTGGTTTACTAAGATGACACTGGGAAAGCATAGAGATTTGGTTAACTAAGATGACACTGGGGAAGCATAGAGATTTGGTTCACTAAGATGACACTGGGAAGCATGAGATGTTGATAAAGTGAATTCATTAAAAAAATAAATAAATGTATGCTATTTAAAACATTTGCAGTGCAGTACATGAAAACCACGTCTTTGAAGGTGAACTGCCTCTTTACCGAGTCACAACCAAAGCACAAATCACTTGTCCTTTATCCTGACAAGCGAGAATCCTAATTACTGCAGTTACTAGGGTCCTCTCAAGAATCTTTACTACATAACCTGCTCTCTATCAGAACAGAAGCTATTTGCCCAAAGTCAACTCCAACCTGATTAACCCAAGAATCGCTCCTTCTCGCCTATAAACTGAAGCTTGATTCATCCTACTTCCTTCTGAATAGCACACTCAGCAAAGCATTGCCCCTCAGTGTCATGGTTCACACAACTGAAATAAATTTGATTCTAAAGTACCTTAAAGCAATTTATAATTTTGCTTTCATTAGTCTTGCTACAGTTCAATGATGAAAGCTAACCACTAATTGGTTGCTATGGGTTACAACTATGGTAAAATTACTCCAGTTTTTTTTTTAATCCTTCCCCCAAGTCTGTTACCAAAGATCAATTTAGGCAATTGTCTGCAAAAAACAGAAGTCACTGCAGAACATTTCTCTGCTTCAATAATCAATTATGCTTTCATCAAGTGAATGCACTAAAACACACTTCAGTTGTGCAGAGCACATATTGCCTTCCACTGACATAATTTATTGTCCTACTACAGAGCTTTAACCCTTTCACTGCCAGGTTTTTTTATAAACATCGTAAACTGACTAGCAAGCAATATTTAAATATGTTCTGCTCCTTTAATATTGTTGCAATGGTTTGGTAACCTATAAAAACTATATATTGTTTTTCCTTTTGTGTAATTTCACTCCTGTACGAAAATATAGGACTCCAAATACCTTAAAAAATAAGATCATAATATAGGTACATTTATCAGAAACATAATTTAGATTATTCACAAAAATACCACTTATGTGGAAAGCCCCATTTTTCCCCAAACACACTATTACCAGATATATATGTTTTTATGGAGATCAAAAACTCCCAGCAGAACACTACAAAATTTTCAAACCATTGCTCCAGAAACTGGAAGGCAAAAATTCCTCTAATTGTAGATTTATCACAGGAATGCTATTCCCTTTAGCTGCATGCTCACATAAAAAACTTCAATTCCAACGCATGCAATAAACTGTGTCAAGCACAAAGAATGTTGTGTGATAACACATAATTTTGTATTTATTCTGATCACACACAGGTTTAAAAGATTATATGGCACAGACAGCTAGGACAACATTAGAGGGAATATTTAACTGGAATAAAATTGAAAAATGTCTGATGCAGCCTACAAACTGTAATGCTTTGCTAAAGTTAGCAATTTTTAATGTCTGAAAATGTGGAATTGTCGCCAAACTTGCATTTTACAGCATCTTATGCTAAATTTTGATTTGGTTACAAAGATTAACTTGCTATTTATGAACACCAGGGGTCTTCTGATTCCTGTGGTCAATATGCATATGATTACCTAAGGCTAATGCCACACAAAGCGTATGGCGCATATTTTCAGCAACCCAAAAAACACCATGCGCTTGAAACTCCCCCTACCTGTTTCTGCACCCAAATGAATGGAATACGCTCAGGTGCAGGCACATGTAGCAGATATCCGCCTAAAAACGCGAAACTGCATTTTCTTGCATTTTTATGCAGATATCGGCTACATGTGCCTGCACCCGAGTGTATTCAATTCATTCAGGTGCAGGCACAGGTAGGAGCATATTTTCAGCTTGCTTAAAATATGCGCCATACGCTTCATGTGGCATGAGCCTAAATATGTTCCATGAAGCCCTAAAATTTTATAGAGCGTAATAATTACCATAGATGTCTATTCAGTGACTGCAAAATCAATTGTCTGCATTAAATCAAAAATTGTCTGCATTAAGTGCTTTTCCAGTTAAATGGAATGTAAGTCTATGGAGTTTTTTTTTTGGTTTTTTTTTAAGCACACTGACACTATATTTTAGGCCTCTAAAATTAGGCATACAGCATAGGTAAAAAAAAACCCTAATCTTGTAAGCAAAAATGAATAATATATAATAAGCTTTTATTGTGGGTTAAAATAATTATCTTTAAAAATGGCCCCTTTATTGGCTCCCCATAATCTTATACTGCCCCTCTCCGTGTTTCAAATGAGTGGTGGATGTGTTTTAAGCCAGAAGCTCAGTAGGAGGGGGACAGCCAATCACTGCCCTGCAGTCACCCCAGCAGACACTTTAGTTCCCTATCAGGTCAGTCTAGCTGCTGATTGGTTCCCATCCTACAGTGCAGTGTGCCACTGGCCCCCCAGCGTAGCTTGTGAAAGAATGCAGATGGGCTGTTGTAGTAGGGTTTTGGAGCACTATAAGCCATCACAATAAGAGATGTTTTTATGCTTCCTTTGCTAGCTTTCCAAATGTTTTGATCAGGGTGTTTTTTTTTTTTTTTGCTTTTCTTATACTTTTATCCATTCTCCATCAAAACCCCTCAGATTATTCTGTGTCACTAGTGCGTCACTAAAATGGACTCAATATCCATAACAGTGACTGCGTTCAAGCATGTTGTTGCCCTGTAATGTAACATATTAAAGGAACTATTCACTTTTAAGATGACTTTGAAAGTCCTTTTTTATAGTTTTGCATTATTTGCCTTGTGCACTATTTAAAGGCTACAGTTTCTTTATTATTGCTATATTGTATTACTTATCTTTCTATGCAGGCCCTCTCCTATTCACCTTCTAGTCCGTCTTTCAAACCACTGCTTGGTTTCAAAGCTAGATAATTAGTTTTTGGACCTTAAAAAAATAGCTTTCTGATAAATTCTACAGTGTCTTTTTGCTAAACATAACTATATCTTTATATTGTTCTAGGCTCTGAATGTATGGATACTACTGTCTTACGGCATACTGGTAAACTTTAACAGTACCATCAGTATGTATTCTTTTTGTATGGACAAATTGCTTATTGCTTTACATACAACTCTTATTTTGTTTAAATCTGGCCTTCCAAAAGACATACTAAACATAAAACCTACCCAAAAATGTACATCCAGAGTTTGTGCACCAACTAGTTGACATTTATGGCTGTAAACTGGTACACTAGCAGAAGACCATCAATGCTCATTTTAAAAAGTGGCTGGGATAAAGGACCCTTCTTTTTTCCTTGCACTGCCATCTGCTGAAGGGCACAGGAAAGTGGCGCAGCACGGGCATGATTAAATCACCTGTGAGTATGTAGCCTAAGGGATGCAATTTAGGTTTTCTTGGAAATTACATTTTTTGCATTCCAAAGCCTTGCTGCAGCCGATTAGCTAGAAATGTCTGCATGTATAGCAAATGTTTTTGCCATCCAATTATTAGTTTTATGGCAGTTGCCATAGAGAAGAAATTTTAAAAGTAGGATTTAAAAGGGATATGTCATTTAATATCTGCATTATGAACACATGGCTTGACCTCTGGATTATGCAGATTATAGGGGGCAAGAATACAAAGACACACATTTTGCATCACAGTTCTACAAACCCATAACTAATCAGTATTTACCGAACAAGAAAACATTGATTGGTTTCTAAAGGTTACTAGAGCTGGTGCAAACTTTGCAGATGTAATTCTATGAGCATATGTCTTATTTATGTATGTTATACACATGAGCATTTCTGTCTGTGTTCCACTACAGCAGAATACAGCCACGTCTATTCTATTAGTTCATACAAACTTTGGCGCAGGCAAGTGGCGAATACAGGTGAAACACATCAAAATGCATTCCATCTGCATTCAGCACTAGCACGGCCACAGTAAGTATGAACCAAATGAGCTAACTAGGCTGTGCTTCTTACTACTATCCCCTGAAGTGCAAGATTACTCCTAAAAGTATTTGCCCAAATGTTTTTATATTATCTGCACCCCCATGTTCCTCTATGAGGGGGCTGCCATATTTGTGCAGCAGGAGTCCGTTAGCATTAGAAGCTATAACTGACAGGCTGAGATGGGACAGTCAGGTTGGCAAAACAGTCAGGTTTAGGGACTTCAAGTAACAATTACTTACAAAAGCAGTTCTCTTAGAGAAAAACAATCAATATGACCTATAGGGAACTTTTAGTGTACATTCATATTTGGAAAAAGTAGCTATTTAGCTACTTAGAATTACAATGCCCTCTGGGTTTTAAATAAGGTAGTAACCATAATCTGCTTCCTTTTCACAGTGTCCAAATCTGCTTTATTTAAAAGGAGTAGTTTATTAGAGACTGATGTAGACAGGGACATTGTGAGACAATTTTCAATATGTTTTCATTTTTTGTGTTTTTTGGAAATATTGGTTGCTATGTGTTACTGCCCCTGGGCAAATTAATGCCTTTTATTGCATAACCCCTTAAAAGATAACTTAAATATGTACTCTCTCTTTAAGCAAATGATGACATAATAGAGTACAATTAGCTTAAACAAGTAAACCTTTGTGATTTTAGAGAAGGAAATGCTTTTAATTTCAATACACTGCACAGCAAATAGGAGAGAAAAGGAAATGGCTTTCATTCAATTCATGCACAGGTAAACAAACTATGCCAACATAACCAAATAACTGTAGTGTAGGTAGAAAAACTAGCCAGGCATGTACAATCATATGTAACCACCAAAGCACCACTTTCATCACAAAAAAAATGAGGGACTCAGTACCAAGTGAATAATCTGATTGCCATCTTGAGAGTCAAAAGGAATGTAGTCCTGTGCTGAGGCAATTAGAAACGCTGCGTATAGGGTTTACCTTCTTATAAAGGCAGGATACACTTTTTGGCAACAATGTTGAACCTCAATAAATTTGAGACTTGTTTCAACCTCATCTAGTATGTAAAACAATAATGAAAGTTTTCACTGTGTATTGGCCACATACAACATAGTTTATAGCACTGCCTTTTTCTTACACATGAATACCATTGGCCTTTCAAACAGTAAAATACAAATTTCAACACCTGCAACAGGAGGGTTACAGAAATCGTAGTTTGACCGCTGATGCAAAACTGCTGACATGCATTTTGTTACTGTAAATAAACAATAATATGTAATATTATGTAATCCACAATATAGTCTGCATTTTCCAAGTTCATTAGCGATTGTCAGAGCATGAGTATAAGTACTGTATGGAAACTGAAAAATATTTTTCAAAATATATATATATATATATATATATATACAAAATACAAGACATATTTGCAATTTTGGACACAAGTTTTTTTTCCATAGTCCAGCCCAAGGGGGAAATGTTCTGGACATCAATGCTCCCTCTAAACCGTGTGCTCACTCACACACTGAGGCACAAACAAATTGTGTGAAATCAAAATGGTTTTTATATTCTGAATTGAGGACAACATTTTTAGAAATGTGCACACAAGTTTAAAATGAGCAAGAGTTTTCTTTGCTTGACACAATTGCAACCAATAGGTTACCAATAGGTAAAAATGCACAGAGTTGCACTTATGCTTTGATGAGAATTGGATGCAACTGAACTAAAAATGTTCAGTGAGAAGTGGGTCATTTCCAGTGCTTGGTGTCAATATGTGCATAATTCTTTAGGCACAAATATATTGCGCCCATTGCCATGTGCGACACTTGGAACAACAACCACCACCACCAATACTGTGGCCGTAGGTCAGTGGTCCCCAACCAGTGATTTGTGAGCAACATGTTGCTCCCAGTGTCCTCAATGCAGGTGCTTATTTATGAAATCTTGGCTTGGAGGCAAATTTTGGTTGAATAAAAACCAGTTGTACTGCCAAACAGAGCCTCCTGTAGGCTGCCAGTCCACATAGGGGCTACCAAATAGCCAATCACAGTCCTTATTTGGCACCCTCATTAACATTTTTCATGCTTGTGTTGCTCCCCAACTCTTTACATTTGAGTGAGGCACACGCGTATAAAAGGTTGGTGATCCCTGACGTGGGTCTAGGGCAGTGATCCCCAACCAGTGGCTTTGGGGCAACATGTTGCTCCCCAACCCCTTGGATGTTGCTCTCAGGCCCCCAAACCAGGTAGTTATTTTTGAATTCCTGACTTGGTGGCAAGTTTTGGTTGCATAAAAACCAAGTATAATGCCAAACAGAGCCTAATGCAGGCTGCCAGTCCACATAGGGCAATTAAGTAGCCAATTATAGCTCTTATTTGCACCCCAATGAAACGTTTTCCATGCTTGTGTTGCTCCCCAACACTTTTTCCCATTTGAATGTGGCTCACGGGTATAAAAGGGTTGGGGATCCCTGGTCTAGGGTTTCCCAGCGTCAATAGGCACACTTGTGCACCATTGCCAACAGGAGTGGGAACAGATACATCAGTGCCAAGCCCAACTATGCAGTGTAAGTAGCAGCACTGGACACAAGTACCTTAAATAAATGAATATGGTTGATAAATAAAGTCCATTTTTGCACCTGAACTGCACTACAGTGGCTGCCTCTTATGAGCCTTACGAACTTTAATCCTCCCTCTGAATTAAGCAGAGCTGCTAATAAGGAAAGGTAAGCCTTGCCCTCCACCCTACTTGCTCCTAAAATACAACTTTCAGGACCCCGTTTAGTTTTACAGTACGGTAGTTTTACAGTAGATGAAGTGCCAAAGGTTGACCATCAGTGAACCTGCAGACCTGTTGGCGTTGAGTTCCCGGAATACCGCAGCTCCATACCGCCCAACAGTACCACGACTTTCCCGATTTTCATAACACAACTGGCTGCCCCGGGTCACTGTTGGAATATCCCCGATCGCTGTTTAAATGTGTAGCTCCTCGGCTACTGCCGGCCAGCTCCTCCAGACACAAGACATCAGCGTCGCAAATCTCATCTCGCGAGAATGTGACATCACAAGTGCCAGTTTATAAGTGGAGTGACGAGGCACTGGCACGTAGTCCCGTCAGGAGAGATGCGCAGGGATGCGGGCTAGCGGATTTACTAGCAATCATAATTTGCTGTTTATGCAGCAGCCTGTGGAGGGATCTATGCGTTTCTCAGGGAATAATAAGAGAATAAATATTATTTTTGTCGTAGTAATTGTCAGTCATATCAGCTAACATCTGGGCCTCTGGTAGCAAAAATTGAACAAATCATTTAGTGTTTTCTTTACTCGCTAGAACGCCGACTCCTGGTGGTTGCCAGCAATGGCTCCCGTTGGAGATTCTACTCTCAATATTTCATTAGAAATCGTAAATTGTCTCATGACAGCTCCTGCTTGTGTGAGGAGAGAAAGAAAAACATGCTATGTTTACTACTACCCTTCTCCAGCAGAGACTCCTCTCCCCATAAATAACTAAAAGTACAATTCTATTTTTGTATCTTATCAGAAGTGACATTGGTCAGGAACAAAAATGAGTTTTTGTGCAAACTGAGCCAGCAGGGACAGAGCAAGGCATAATTTAGGAAAACATGGGTGACAACCAGTTTGTTTTTTTTTTGTATTCTTGCTTTAGAGGATCCTGTTGTTTTATGTGAATATTAGGGCCACATTTTTCAACATTTAGGGCCAAAAAGGCTAATTTAAAGACAATGGTGAAAATTACCTAATGTAATATTTAACTCTTTATTTACTTTGGTCCTAAGCTAATGGTTGAAATTGACATGAAGTATTTGTGTTTT
Organism: Xenopus tropicalis; assembly: GCF_000004195.4. Taxonomy (NCBI): domain Eukaryota; kingdom Metazoa; phylum Chordata; class Amphibia; order Anura; family Pipidae; genus Xenopus; species Xenopus tropicalis. The sequence continues at coordinate 71,880,755 of NC_030679.2, read as the reverse complement.
TTTGTTGTTGTTTTTTTTACTTTGGCACCAGAGTTTTTTCTTGCAAACAATTTTTTAATGGCTGAAACTGACCAAAAAGTTAAAAGGTTTTTAGCCTCTTTTTTCACAGCATAAGAGACTTCTGCTGAATTGTGCACAAACTAGAACCAGAAGGACTAGTTTGGGAGAAGATCATGACCAAAAGTTATCCTGAGTTTTTGATTTTTTTTTGTGTTTCATTGCATCAGAGGGTCCCAGTGTTTTGTGAACAGTGGCTAGATTTTTCACAATCATCCATATCAAAGAAGTATCCCAAACTCAATACAAGATTTCAATTTAAAAAAAATCAAATTTTTAATTGAAATATCCATATTAAAAGCATACAGACCCCACAGAATACCGCCTTACGTGTTTCATACCCTTCTGTGTCCCGTAGGTTCCAAAACACACTTCTTCTAAGCATGTACTTACCCCAACCATCTTTAAAAAAAAACGCTCCCCTCTTTTAAAGTGTTTTACTTTAAACATTGTGTTTGTCAAGCAAAATAAACTTCACCTACACTGTAGAAATTATTTTAATCTTATTTTCTTCAGCCTTGGGATTCACAATTGCAAGCAGACAGGCACCATTTTGTGGACACTGTTATTAAGGCAAGCTTTGAATCTTGCCAAAATCTTGTTTCTGTGCCAGTAATACCCATATCCATGCACTGGTTACAAAATTAAATGGTGAGGAAGGAGGGGGAATGTGAGGTGCACAACAACACCTAATAAGTTCTGAATTGAAAGTGAAAGTAACTGTCTTCCCCACCTATATGCCTAAGGCATAGAGGCGGGGTAAGCAATATATGATTGACAGCTGGCATTATTAAATACTTTTATAATGGGCATGAATGTGTTAATAAAAAAATGGCTTTTGGTTTCATATTTAATTTGAAAAGGGCTTTTATTATACAGCTTTTTATGCCTGGGTGACAGGTCCACTTTAAGACTGTTAACAAATACATTGGCAGGGTTTTGTATCATTCATATATCAAAATCAACTACCATTTAGTAAAAACTTACTCCATACAACAATACAGTCATACAGTTATTTTTACAATATTCGATCTTGTAAAAAGTTTTATGTAAAACATTTTTTTTTTTAACGTTTTTTTTTTTTTTTTTATAACAATCGGTTTTCACACATACAAGATAGTGTCCTTTGCAGGAAAGATAGTATCATTCGATGCTTGGTACATACAATATCAGTTGAAGTAGTAGCAATATGCGTAGGTTATCTTATGCCTAGTTGTCTTGGTATGCAGAACAGTTACGTTCGTAGGCATATTAAGGTTGAACAGACACATAATTTAAACGGCAAGGTAGTTGGCTGTCTCACACTTAGGTGTGCCAGACTACCATGAATGTGTTATGGTGAAATTCCGATTTATAATTAAATTAGAACAAATGAAGATAAGTAATATAAGATTTTCCAATAAAACCAGTAAAATAGAAGAAAGAGAAAAATAACTATTTACATTTCAGTTCACCAGCTCTGAACTTAGTTATTTAAAGTACCTGTTTTCTATTGCATTGTGGATCCTGGGAGGCAACAGTGGTTAGTTTCTTCCTGGAGCATTTGTGGCTTGCAGTAGGGGATTGGTACCTCTAAGACTCTCTTGGTCATACCAAGTTGTATGTTTAAATGTGTCAACTGTCAATTGTCTGATGTCTGGGGGAAGGTTCAGGATGTAAGTTGACCATGTATCAAAGAATCTATGTGTTTGGGCAGTTTTGTTGATTGAGGCCTCAAGCCAATCCATGTGGAAAAAAAAGTGTATTTTGCTTTTGATAAGGTTCATGGATGGCGGCGTGGTTGATATCCATTCTTGAAGTATGGCTTTTCTGGTTGCTGCCGCTAGTTTTCCTGCTAGTGTTCTGTTGGTTTTGGTTATCTGTTGTCCCCCTTTTATTTTGCTAAAAACTGCCCATTCGATGTCGGGTGTAAAGTTTTGTTTTGTCAGTTGATGCCAATAGTCATACACCTGTGTCCATAGGGGTTGAATGAGTGGACATTGCCAAATGCAGTGGGATAGGGTGCCTTTGTCTTTTTTGCACCTCAGGCATTTAGGGTCATCAAGTAGCCCCATTTTGAATCTCCGTGAGGGGGTGAGGTAGGATTGATGTAGTAATTGTAAGGCCATGATTTGGTATTGGCTGGAGGGAGTGAGTCTCATGGCATATGAGTGAAGTTTGAGGATATATTGTCCGTCAGTATTTGGGATGATGTCTGTCCATTTTCTCAAAAATGTGTCTTTATGCGTATGATCTAGGTCTAGTCTGATAAGTCTATGGATGGATGCTGTGGAGTGATGGGTGTTGACTCCTTTCCATATATGGTTTAGGGGGCTGGAGAGGTCTTGCTCTGTTAGTTGCCGCAAAATTTCTCTCGCATTGTGAGTAGCTTGTGTAAAATAGAAGTGTTGGGTGCGGAGAAAAGGGAATTTAGCGATTGCTTCTGAGAATGTCATGGGGGAGAGTTTTCTGTTAAGTATATCTCTGATGCAGTGAAGTCCCTCTTGTTTCCATTTTGCAAAAATATTAGTCATTAGGCCACTGGGGAAGTTCTTGTTTCCTGTCCAGGGTAGATATAGAGAGAGATTTTGGGTGGTTTTATGATTATGTCTGATTGTATACCAGGCTTTGTATGTGTGAAGAAATAGTGGGTTGTTTTTTTGATTGCTTGTTAGTTTGTTTGGAGGTAGATGAAGGAGGGAGTTGAGATTTGTTGTTTCCATAAGGCTATTTTCAATTTCTAGGTTACTATATGTGTTGCTGTTGTATATCCAGTCTCCGACGTGACGTAAAAGGGCGGCTATGTTGTAGCTATGTAGGTTTGGGAAGTTAATGCCTCCGTTGATTTTCTTTTGTTGGAGTTTGTGCATAGCAATTCTAGGCCTTTTGCCTGTCCATATGAATTCTCTGAATATTTTGTTTGCTAGTTTGAGGTCTTTTTGCCTAAGGTAGTAGGGTAGCATCTGGATCTTATATAGTAATGCAGGAAAATACATCATTTTTATAAGATAGGCTCTGCCTAGAAAGGTTAAGTTTGTTGTCTTCCATTTATTTAATTCCCGCTTAAGATCTAGAATGGCTTGAGTTATATTCAGTTTGTATGTGTCAGTGTGATGGTTCGTGAATTTGATGCCCAAGTATGTGATATGATGTTGAGCTTTTTTGAAGGGAAAGTTGTGTGTCCAGTCAGAAGTGTGGGTCTGTTTTAACTTTATGGCTTCTGATTTGTCGTAATTGATTTTTAGGCCCGTGAAGGTTGTGTATCTGTTAATGGTCTCAAGGACTATTGGGATATCTTGACTGGGTTGCCGATGAACAAAATGATATCATCTGCAAAGGCTACGATCTTGTGGCGCGAATGTTTTATCGTAAATCCTTCAAATAATGGGTTTTGGTTTAGGTGCCTGAGTAAAGGGTCCAGTGCGAGATTAAAAAAATAGAGGAGAAAGGGGGCAGCCTTGTCTGGTGCCTTTTTTTATGGGGAAGCGGTCTGAATTTAGATTATTGACAATAAGAAAGGCAGTTGGGGCGGAATATAAGGCTCGAAATAGTTTCAGTAATTGATGGCCAAAGTGTTGAAATTTGAGTATTCTCAGCAAGTGGGCATGGGATACTCTGTCAAATGCTTTTTCTGCGTCTAGGTTTACCAGGATTCCGTGCTTGCGTTTTTCTATGTTGTATTGATATATTAGAGCTAAAATCTGTCGTGTTGCTTTAACCGAATGGCGTCCTTTTGTGAAGCCTAATTGAGAAGGAGATAGGATTCTGGGTAGGATTTGTTGTAATCTATCTGCCATAATTTTTGTAAGGATTTTAAGGTCTTGGTTTAGGAGAGAAATAGGGCGATATGATTGTGGATTGGTTGGGTCTCTGTCTTTTTTTGGGAGAAGAATTATTCTGGCTTCATTGGCTTCTGGCCAGAGAGGGAGGGTAAAACATTTATTTTAAGAAGTTTAAAGGAACACTTCTAGACGTAATTGCACATATCAATATAATAACATTGAATGCCATTGTTTAATGTTATGGCCGCACTATACACTGTTAGTTATAATATCATTTAATACCACTGTTTAGTATTATGGCCTCATTAAAATTGCATCAATTTAATGACCCAAAATATTGAGAAATTTTCACAGTAAAACATAAAAAAATAATTAAGTTTCAAGTAAAACATGTAACGTCAAACTAATAATTGAGGCCCAAAGGTAAGTGCGTATGCAAGTGAAAAATCCCCCCTTATGCCAACCTGTATATGGGTTGGTGGGAGGAAACCCACATCTCCGTGGCTATTAACATCAATGACCTAAATTTAAGGTTTACCAGTCAATTCAGTAGGGAGAAGATGGAGTTCTTAGATGTAGAATTAATGGCAGTGGGCAATGAGATCCACACCACGACTTTTTGCAAGCCATGTAATGGCAATATGCTCCTACATGTGTCACCCAAAGAGCCTGATAGAGGGTATACCCGTTGGCCAGTTCCTGAGGTTACGCAAGAACTGCTCAATGGTAAGGACCTTTCGGGATCAGGCTTGTGATATGGGTAGGAGATTTGTGGAACAAGGCTATCAACAAAAGGGGGTAGAGAAGGCCTATCAGAGAGCCATAAATATGGAGAGAGAGGAGCTATTAGCCCAGGTAGGAGAGAGGAAAAAAGAGAATAAGTGGGCAAAGATCCTTTCGTCACTAAGTGTAAGCAATATTATAATATTCTGAATATCCTAAAAAGGTATTTGCCTATATTGTATGTAGATAATGACTTTTTTAGTGTATTAAATCAAGGGATTAAAGGGATTTGGTATCATGAAGCTTGTTTATCGATTTGACGAATAGGAATGGTTGAAACTTTCTTATAAGTGTGGGAGCCATAGGTGTGTAACATGCCAACATATTAAGGTCTCTAAGGAATCTAGATCAACTGTCACAAATAAAAGTTTCAAGATTAGGGATTATATTAATTGTAACAGCTCTACAGTAATTTATCTAGTTACTTGCTTGAAGTGCCAGCAGCAATATGTGGGCTGTACAAACAGATCACCAAAAAGGTATTGAGAAAGTGTGATTAGGAGTGAGAGAGGGGACTTCTTAAGTCTTTTAGCCAGGAGGGAGGTATTTTGGATTTTTCACTTGCATACGCCCTTACATTAGGGCCTCAATTATGAGTTTGACATTACATGTTTTACTTGAGACTTAATAATTAATTTTTTATGTTTTACTGTGAAAATTACTTAATATTTTGTGTCATTAAATTGATGCAGTTTTAATGAGGCCATAATAGTAAACAGAGTTATTAAATGATATTATAACAGTGCATAGTGTGGCCAAAACAGTAAACAGCAGTATTTAATGTTATTATAATGATATGTGCAATTACGTCTGGAAGTGCTCCTTTAAGTGCCACAGAACGTAGAATTTACGTCCTGTGTATAAAAGTAACTAAGTGCCACAGGATGTAGATTCTACGTCCTGCTGTACTTCCGGCTTTGGGAGCGGAGAAGCATCTTTTCAAGCCGCACCTTTGCTCCCCGCTCATTCCCCAGCTCCTAGACAACGAGCAGAGGTGGGGAATGAGTGGCACATGGGGCGCGATCGCCCAGGGGCCCCATAGGAAAAGCCAGACACGTGCATTCTACGTGTCTGGCTTTCCCTGCTCTCCCTCCGCCCCCCTTCCTGCGCCGCCCACTCACCGTGCCCGACTGCAGCTGCTGTGGCTGATGTCTCTCCTCCTGCAATCTCTAGCTTCTTGACCCCAGGTAAGTGCCAGACACACACAAACATACAATCATACACTTATTACACTAATACACACTTATACTTACACTTACACACATACATTTTGGGGTGGGTTTAGGGGGGTTTCACACATTCACAGCACTTACAGCACTCACACCTTGTGGGGCATGATGACATCAGCGCCAGACTCAAAAATAAATAGATACTGAAGATCTGGGTACAAGTTTCTGGGTGAGCTCTAAAGTACTTTATTTGACTGTCTTTCTGGTTTGAACCCTTTTGCCTGATCCTGATTTTGCTGATTGCTGCCTGTACCAACCTGTGCCTGGAAATCGACTAAGAGACTCTTGTTACTCCCTCTGATATAGTGACTTGGACTATTTGCTTGCCTGAACTCAAGTTTCCTCCTTGGTCCTTACTACAATTCCAACATGAACTGAGGCTCCTGTTATCAGGGACCCTTTAGTTTACCTGATCTTTTTTTTTTTTCTAAATACCCTTGTTTTCCTCATCAGTGCCACCTCCTAAATTAATATAAGATCTTTGCATGTCGAACATCACTAAAATGGCTACAATGATTTTTCTCAACATTCACAAAATTTTCTCTGCCCACTGAAAAAGAAAAACAACTAAGAGCCTAAGAGCCTCCTGATCGACATATTTTTCCCTGCTTTTGGCTTGCCTCTCCATAGTAAGCTTGTCACCACTGGTGCAAGCCTCCTGTTCCTGTAAAAAAATAAAAGCTTGCTTCTGATCGTCACTATTGAGCATGTGCTGCTTTCTTGTAGTAGCTGGTGAGCATACTCCCGTTATTGGTCTCCATGCAGGAATGGTGCATTATGGGTTTGACATTTAAACAGCTAAATGATTGTATATAGAAGGATTGTATAGAGTTGCTAAGAGAAGCAATGCGGGGCATAATGACATTGTGACTTGCCATGGATGTGTGGTTGCCAGTACAAACCCATGCCACCTGCAGGTTTCTTGCCAACCCGTACATTGCTAATGCTTAAATACACCTACCGGTTTGGCCAGATCACATCAGGTTCTTAAAATTAAAAATTCTTGGCAAACTTCACTACAAAGCCCTTCCAGCTCCCAGTGTGTTTACAAAAATACTCGCTACCCTTATCAGAAGCTTACGACTTCAGGAAGTCTAAATATTTGTATACTTAGATAACATAAAGATTAAGGCTTTATTCAAGGATTGCCTTTCTTAACATGTGAAGATTACCACCTCCTATCTTCTAAAGTTGGGATAAATCATCAATTGGGATAACCTGTAATATATGGGAGTGGCTAAAAACATATTAGCCTTTCAGCTGAGTCTTCTAGATTGAAGGATACAAGGATGTTCCATCCAGTGTTTTGTGGTTGCTCAAGCACCCCATTACCACAGCAAGAATTTGTTGACAAGTTATAGGCAAAGTGACTTCTACCATAGACTCAAATGGGCAAAGATTAACCCAGAACTCAGTTTTTTATCCTAGTGGAGTCACAATCAGCTCTATCCAGACCAGATCATCTTGCTTTCACTGGAAACTATTAACAACCTGGATTAACAAGCCGACAAACTGTTCATACCAGTACACCTAATCATCTTAATATAGATCACTTTTAAAATGGATGCTAGAAGACTGGGCTGGCCCACCACTTAAAGTTTAGAACTCAGAGGATTTAATCCCAAGAGGAGATTTCCAGGTCTTCTAATTGAATGGAACTGAAAGCTGTCCAACTAGATCAAGCTTAGTGTACCATTTTGTGTCCAATTCACAAAGTAGAAGAGATTAATGCATTGGTTTCTCGCTTCCATATTCCAGTTCAGTCCTGGTAAACTGAGTACAATACCTTCTCTTTCCCATCTAAAGGAAAAATGCATGAAGCTGTGGAGGGTAGTATGTCAAGTAGCCCATAAGGACCACCAAACAGATTGCCACATGTTTATTTTTTTGTAAAAGCTCTCCTGTATTAGAAACAACATCCAGCTTTGAAAGGTATTAAATTCAGATAGCACAAAATATACAAATTCATGGAGAGCTACAGAATATTACTTGGGAAGACTATGGCAAGCTTTTGTTTGACTCTTTAATTAGTATGCAGGTATGTTGCAAAGTCAGCAACTGTTGACCTATGTATGGACAACTATACACAAATACCAGTAGTGTAAGAAGTAGTAGAAGAATGCTTGCTTTGCTTAAGCAAGTAAATTAAGGCAGGGCTCTGTAAGTGTTTTATTCAGCAAGAAAGGCCGTTTATAATTTTAGTGTTTACGAAACACATAATCAATGCAATACCTTCTTGGAAGTACTAATAATTAATTACAGGTTTTATAGACTGAAGCACATTAAATACACCCTCCCCCAAAATTGTATTTTCTTCAGTGAAAAACAGAAAAATTAATCAGTCGTGCCTCTTTCTTCTATGACAGCTGATCAATACAAAGGTTGTAAATCAGGAAAGTCTGTTTAAATGTAAAACATAAAGTTAACCCACCGAGCTTGAGATGAGCATATAAAGAAGAGTATATGGAAACTGCAGGGCCAGAATTAGGGTAGGGTAGAAAGGCTAGAAGCTCTGGTATCGCAGCATCAAAGGGGCCCTGCGGGTGGGAAATATAAATAAAGGTACAAAGAGAATATATTGTGTAACAATTGTTATATATTTCATTTTATACAACAGTAATGACCAACCCGCATACCTCCAGTTGTTGTTTGGGGAATTATATATTTGAACCAAAGCCGGAGGGCAGCAGTTTAAAAATCACTGATTTATGTATTCCTCCTCACCCCTTCAGCTGGTGGCTCATACTTCTAGCTCTTTGAGCAGACATGAGTAATTACCTATTTCTTAATCATTTGCCAGGTGCAAAAACCTGCCCCATTTGCTTTTTCATGGAACTATTGTCAACAGTATTAGTTAAGTAATTCCATGTTAATATAGGGTAGGCTGTTTTGTGGTGCATCGGAGGTGCATTTTTAAGAAGCAAAAAATGCACCAAAACAGCTTCATGTGGCATTGCCTTGACATGTATAGAAATCCATCGATAAGACCATTCCCACATATCCTTGCATAAAGAAGTGTGTTAATTATCTTCAAGCATCCTGTTGATCTACCATGGTTTGTTGTTATTGATTTCTACCATTCCAAAAATATTCAGCCCTCTTCTAGAAACCAGAGTTTTGGTTGGATGTAGGGGCTGCCTATGCTAACTTGATCCTTGTCCTGTGAAAAAAAAAGATTTATCATACTCATGAACATAAGAGGCTTAATGGGTGTGTTTTGCAAGTGTTGTTGCAGAGGTTGTGTTACGGTTGCAAGGCTAACCAGTATTGATTTTCACAGAAACAACTGTCATTGGGACACATTTTTGAAGCAGCTTCGACCTCACAGTCTGTTATTAATTAATAAAGGATCTGGAGAATGCATGAGCAGCTCCTCCAGTTAAGGTGCTGAGGGGATAACAAATGCAAAGTAATTTGTAATTTCCCCTGCAGTGATTGCTATTGACATCAGCAGTGGGGATAAGAGATTAGCTGAGGCTTCCTTCACACAGGAGATGACATCAAGGACAGCACATTAGCTGTAATTTTGAAAGCAATTACATAGTAGGTTGAGGTACATTTGTACACATTTTGTTTTAATTAGACTTGTGGTTCTAATGGTTGTAGCCATAATTTTATGGTTTCCCAAATGTTGAAATTCAGATGGTTTTCTAATTAAAATGAACTTTGCCCTTATTAATCAGGCAATATATTTCAATTATTTATTATTGTGCATATAACATTTTCATATATGTATATATATATATATAGGCATACCTTCAGTTGTCTCAATAGTGCCCTTAAGTCTCCCCATATTTCTCCCGTTCAGAGGATCAGAAGCCAAACAGGAAGAAAAAACGTTGAGCTGTGTATAGAAAGTTCCCATAATGCCTCACTCCTGCACCGAGACCAAGTGTACATGCTCAGTTAGTTAGACTATGGTTCAGCTTCCTGCTGACTGGCTCAGATCGACATTCCTAAGGGGGGGTGAGTTCTTAGCATTCTTGAGGGAGGGGGGAGCAGGAGAGGGGAAAGAGCAGAGAGCTGCGTGTCTCTGGCACATGAATTACAGACACAACAATTTTTGACAGAGAAGTCAGTGCAGTGTTATGTGAGTGCTTATGGCTGTATTTACATATACCTTTCTGATAGCTTACTTAGTTTTAACCTTTCTTTCTCCTTTAACATATAGAGTGCTGAGTCTTCTACAGTTGCGTATATGCTGCCATTTTGATCCTGCACCTTAAAGAAATTTTTGGACAGAGTGTATATACATGTAGTCCAAATATGCCAGCACTCTGAAATGTCAAAAATGTGTGTATATATATATATATATATATATATATAGGAAATTAGAACTTTTTCACCATCTTATGTAAAACCACTAGTTCTCACTTCTCAGTGTTTCATATTTACTCTCAAGAGAGATACTTGTACCATATAGGTAATCTGCATACACTAATATCAGTTTTAATATCAATTTGTAATAAAAACCCTCTCATGCATATTGTAAAGTACCGAACATATTGCAGAAAGTGTATTTTAGTTTTAAGTTTGGAACTGCATATTTTGTCCTCCTTATTGTTTCTGTTATGTTATTGAAATAGAGAACTGACTTGCCGCCTTGTTAGCTGCATTGTTCAGATAAGGTCCTGGTGGCATTAGGGCTGATCATTTCCCACTCTGACATTTATTACCCAGCTAAAGGAGATCTATAGCCTTCCTATAAATCAGAGCAGCTGAGTGGGGAGGAAAAACCCTGCAGTGGACTGATGTGTTAGCAGAGCAGATACAAGCAGAGCTGCGATCTGCAGCGAGGGATAAAGGTTTAGACCAGCAAGGGACCTTAAGTTCCAGGAAGCTGTCCTTTGTCAAGCTACCTTATTAGTGTGTGCATGCACGTATATATGCATATCCAACAGAGGAAGATGAAGGGAGTCAGTCTGCATCTTGTCGAAATGGACCACCAATTACTCTGCACTCAGAAGGACCTTTGATCAACCTCAAGCCTCGTTGAAAGCCTGCCAAAGGGGAGTAAGAACAATAGCATGGCTTTTCTTAAACTATCCCTCATGGCTTTTAGCTTTGTGTTTTGGATTGCTGGGTTGGCCATGCTTACAGTGGGCATATGGACAAAGATCTCATTGGAAGAGTACCTGGTGTTATCTACTAATGATTATCCAAATACCCCAGTAATTTTGCTAGGGAGCGGAGCTGCTGTGCTACTCTGGGGTTTCCTCGGCTGTTTCAGTGCCGCAGCAGAGAGGCGCTGCCTTCTGCGCACCTATGGGCTCTTCCAGTTGGCTGTGCTCCTGGCTGGGCTGGCTGCTGGACTCTCCGCACTCTTTTATCGCAGGTAAGAATTTCCTCTCTCATTATCCAACCAACTGCCTACCATGCTACCTTTTCTACAGCAGTCATCTTTCCTGTGCATAGACTCTCCCTCTCCTTCTACTTGCAGTGCACAAAAGAAAATAGGGCCAGAGGGCATTGTAGCTTGCTAATTTTATTTGGATTAACAATATAAAGTTCTAATTATGTTTACTTTAGTGCTGGTACAGTTTAGATCTGACTTATAAGCTATTATTATTGCACATTTTTGTATTATTGTGCACTTTGGTATGTGGTTAATGAATACATATTTCCAATCTGAGGTCCTCTTCATTCTGCATACATCCAAAATCGTCCGTAGAGGCAATTGTGTTGTAGGTTGAACATCCCTGTTCAACTGAGCCACAGACTGAAATCTTCTCTTTTTTAAAATAAATCCGTTTTTACAGCAGCCTCTTAGTTTGGTAAAAAACTTTTTATAGGCATTTCGGTAATTTAAAAATAAATTTACAGTTGGTAAAAATTATCTTCTGTTGGGTGCCAGAAGGTACCCAAGGAATACCTTTAAAGCAAATGGGTTTTGGAAAGAATAATTGTTCTCAATTGTGGGGGCAGGTTTGGGAAACACAAATGGGAAGCCAGGTCAGGGTTTGGGTTAAATGCTATAGTGACATAAACATTTGTGGTTTACTGGGGCTATGGTTTAGGTTGTGGGTCACTCAAGTCTGAGGAGTGAAAAATGTGGGTCAGCAGATCCTTTCTCAACCCTGCTGTGCTGGTGTATATGGACCTCTTGTAGAGCAATTTGGCCAGCAAGAGTCTTGTAGATGGCACAACATTGATCATTCTAAAAAGAAAATTGTGTCATCAGATTGCAGAATCTGCTGCCATTTGGGCCATGGGCGGTAGCAGGCAAGCATAGGTGAGAAGTATATTGGTTGTTGGTGAATCAATGAGTTCTGAGTTTTGGGGCCTGTTACAGGCAAGCAAACACCATGCAATACTATCAGGATTTTTACTGTAGAGATAATGTTTTTCTATACTAAACAGAAATAAGCAATGGATAGGAACAAGTTATATGCTAATTCAAATGACTAATTTTCCCCACATTTTTAATTTAATCTGATGCTAAAGAATAATGGAACAATTGCAGTTTTTTAAACAGTGATAATGTTAAAAAAAAAAAAAAAGATGGAGGAATTTCCTTACTGATTTTTTATGGCAATGCCTTGTTCCTTTTGTTCTCCAATACAAATACGGTAAGTGGAAAAAATAAGGGGCTTATATACCAGCAAGTGTAGGCTTATTCTTGTTATACTAACACAAAGCAACCAATACACATGTAGAATTTACCAGTCTGCTGTGTGACAACAAAGAACTGATTGGTGTGTTAATGCTTTGTAATAGGGACATTGCAGAGGGATTCCAGAGTGGCCTACAAAACGCTGTTCAATCATATGCAGAAGATGAGGAGAAGGCAGATGCTCTAGATGATATCCAGAGGGCTTTGCACTGCTGTGGGGTTCATAGTTACCAAGACTGGTTTGAGTCACCCTGGTCCTTGGAGCAGCTGGAACAACATCAGTCTTTTGGAGAACACAGCAATAATTCAGTGCCCAGCAGCTGCTGCCAGGTGCGCAGAGGATGTCGGAACAACCCTCTGCTGCCAGGTGCCCCAGGAATCCATTGGGATGGATGCTTTAAGAAGGTGTGTGACTTTGTAAGTGACAACATGTTCTACATTGCTACTTCTGCTTTGGGTCTGGCACTTATTCAGGTGGTTGGTATTGTCTTAACATGTCTGTTGGCTGCCAAGATCCCTAACAGTGTACCAGAAACTGTACCAACGTGAGCCTTCGTGACCTGGCAGAAGGCAGTTACCTGCTAATTGTAAACCCTCAACTTTTTTTTTTTTCTAATACCAGAATTATTAACTAGGAGTTGAGGTACCACAAGAATAATTGTGAACTGTATTTCCTTATGGGTGAACTATATTCATCAATTGGTTTGTTCTATAATGAGGAGACACACATAAAAACACTGTTTCAGAGTAATAACTTTTGTCAAGTTAGGGATAATCTGTGGCTATCTACTTTTAGAGCATGTTTTTGGAGAATGAAGATGGAATTGTTTTCTTTGTGTTTGTAATTGTAATCCTAATTATTTGTGTACAGTATATAGATGAGGCCTGGTTCAACTTGGATCTAAAGAGAAAGGTAATTGTACATTTTTGTACTTTTTGGAAGTTAGCTAATTAATGTTACTGAAGAATTTGTAAGTAGTTAATAGTTACAGGGCATAACAGGGCTCCAGAACAGAATATTTTTATGGTCACCATTTCCAGAATTTGGGAAACATGCTGCACTTCTAGCGACTTGATACATCTCTCATCAGCAGCTGCATGGCCTGCATCTCTCTAGTATGTTATCTATGGCAATATTTAAGCAATGTATTTTATAAGAAGAAGAAAGATATTAATTCCCCACCTATATAATATAATGATAGCCATGCACAGGCCCTTTTTTCACAAATAGCATAGTTAGAATTGATAACTTAGCTACTAGCCGATATGCACTTAACTGGGGTTCACTAGAAGCTAAGAATGCCTACATTATTCACAGTATAACATTTTTGAGACAACAAATTATCCAGATACAGAATACTGCTGCTAAGACATGGAAAAGAACAAAAGCAAAGCAGTGATTTAGGGAAACATATGGCAAACTCAAACATACAACAATGGTGAACATATATACAAACATGGAGAAGACATGTCACACATTAATGGGGCTATTTACAAAATGTAATGCCAATGGGAAAAAAATGATTTTATGTTTATAAATATGTATGTTTCTAAAAAGTATACAAAAATGTCAAGTACAGTATGTATGTATAACATCCATGTGTATAAGTTCCCTAGTTTCTATTATACACCAAATGAATGTGTGCTATTATGGTATTACAGGTATCGGACCCCTTATCTGGAAACCCATTATCCAAAATGTTCCGAATTACGGAAAAGCCATCTGCCATAGGCTCCATTTTAATCAAATAATTCACATTTTTCTCTCTAATAATAAAACAGTATCTTGTAATTGTACAACTAAGATAGAATTAGTCCTTATTGGAGCAAAAACAATCGTATTGGGTTTAATTACTGTTTAAATAATTTTATTAGGAGACTTAAGGTAGGAGATCCGAATTACGAAAAGACCCCTTATCCAGAAAACCCCCAGGTCCCAAGCATTCTGGATAATGCGTCCCATACCTGTATTATACACTTCTCTGGACTTTTCAGTGTCCATTGAAAGCAACAGGACTGATGTTACAGAAAACTCCTGAATACAAATAGAAAATTGTAGTTTTTTATACATATATATACCTCATAACAACTGGTGTGAATGATGTACATTTTCTGTAAAGCTCTGTGTAAATGTATCAGCACTATATACGTAAGAGATAATAAAAGATTCTTGTATTCCTACATGCTTATTTGCAAATGGAGGTGAGTGCCAATGCTCCCCTTCATCTTACTCTAATGAATTATTAGTGCACACATTGACACATGGGAACCCTGGAACCCTTACTGTCAGCATGCTCCAGGTGGTAAGTCCAGGGTACCCCTATCAAGTTGCGTCAATACTTTTGACTGACTTACTCCAAGTTAATCAGACACTAATGCTGTTATTAATGAAACATGGTAACACTGATGCGATTCTAACACAAATTTAGATGGAAGTACATGTCCATATTGGTGCATCACACACAAGTTGTGAATGCACCTAAATAGCACACTGCATTGGTAAAAAAGTCTTTCTGTGCATTTAAATTTTTATGAGTATGCTTCATAAAGTTTCATAAATCTCCCCACCCCCATCCTTTCCAAAGAAAGTTGGTTTTCTGGAATTTTGCATAGCAATTTCCACTTTGAAGTTGAGTAGACAGGCATGAGACAGACAGGCTTACCATGAGACAGACACAGCTGCATGATTGAATGACCTTAACATGTGTTTTTAATGACTCATTACTACCTTGACTGTCCTCATAGAACCAGTTCTGATGGACAAATCTGTCTTTCTGCTTAAAAAGGCAAAGAAGACCTTTCCTCATATGTCTATCCTAATGAGTAAGAATCTCTTTATAAACGTTGGGTATGCCCCTTATGAAGATTACATTGGATTGCAGGCAATTGCTGTTCTAATGAGTGGGAAGCCATTCCAAACATTTTGTAGTGTCTTTGCTGAGGAAAACAAAATGCTACGTGTGCTATTACCCTAAAATTACATAAAACAGGAAATCTGAACCTAAAAGCACTCATTTACCATTTACCCAGATTCAATGGGTTACTGCACAGCCTGAGCAAGCAGAAAGCAGGGAGTGGAAATGATGGGCAGGAATAGAAGGTTTTTGTAGATACAGGGTCACTCATTACCTACTCTCTTTGATTACAGAACCAGTGCAGTACCACATTCACAGTAAGGAGCAGCCCTTTACACTTCATTTGAGCATTGCTAAGTGCTACATCTCAACTTGTGGGACAAGTGAAAATAACAAGGCACTTTTCATCTGTTGCCCTATATGTTGTAAATGAGCTCTCTAATCTGGCAGAAAACAACTCAGCAGTATTATGGACTACGGCAGTTTACATACCCTTTACCTTGAATGAATTTTTTTTACTCCAAATTATTCTGGTGCCATCACAATGGTTAATAGACCTTTTGATCAAAATTCCTAGTGTTATGTTAGAAATATGTCTTTAACAGATATCCGTCCTGAAAATTTGGGCTATAGAAAATGAATTCCAAAAAATAGCATAACATATTGAGCTACCACAGTGCTATGACCTCCATGCTTTCACTACCACACCAGGGAGATCAGAATATTCCAAAACCCAATAAAACACAAAGGAATCATTAGAATTCAGTTTATTGATTTTCCATACTATTTATTTCATTCAGCAGTGACAATTATGAACTGTGCATTTTAAGGTTATATGGACATAACCCAAGATACTATTAAATGAGAACATTAACAGCTGTTGTGCTCTTGTTCATATACAACATCACATACACATACATTCATTTATTCTGGAATGTAAATTTCTATTACTAAAGCAACCCTCTACACAACTTAGCTTTACAATACCTGTATTTATGCCCTCCCACCAAAAGAGCACCCCCTCACACAAAATGTTCTTAGCAATTGCAGTGGGCCTTATTTACTGTTGTAGGCATAGTGCAGAAAATGGGTGCATTTTGCCAATTTTTTGCACCACCAAGTGCAAGATGCACTTGGAGGATTCTAGTTATCCCTGGCAATGACAACATGCATGCATGCCCTTTTACTTGCAAGCGATTTACACCTGGTCAATCATAGGTGTTATAGGTTATCTAGAGCCTCTGCAAACTACGCCTTGACCACTTAATTTATTTTAGTAAGGGCAGCTGGAACATTAATGCCCAGATCAAGGCAGTTTGGGCACAAAAGCTTTGGGTATGGTATTTTACAATGTATAACTTGCACATGTTTTTGCCTACATTAGTAAATGAGGTCCAGTAAGTTTATCCCTTAAGTAGTGGGCTGCTGGAATACCAAACCCTAAAGAGACATATCTTGTTTTTGTATGCAGATATATTTGTATTATTGCTTTTATGACTGGTTTTCGGTTACTTGTGGGAGTTTTACATTGAGTATAACAAAAATGAAAGTTGATGAGAAAACGCTTCTTCCAGGGAAACTTCAGCACCATAAATGGAAAATATATATCTCTATTAAAATGATACATGACTATTTATTATTAGAAAATACAATATAAAAATAAACTCTACATTTGTTCTTCTATTCATTGAGCGTATGTTTTCAAACAGGTTGATGTAAAACTTAAACTTGAGGAGGAGATCAGACTCCTTGCTCACAAAGCATGGACACATTGCTGCACAGCAATGCTCTACTTGATCATCATACATACATTTTCCGTGCCATGTCTGTACCTGTAAATGAAAAAATAATTCCATTTCTCAAGTAAATATGTACTTCTGTACTTTATACAGTACCAGTAAGTAGAATACTGTTCTTTCTGCATCAAAGGTCCAGTCTTTTTTTATAAGTATGTGTCCTGTAAAATTCCTTTTAAAATGAGGTAAGTTCAGCTTTAAAGTCTAGTCAGTTGTGTCTGCCATCACATTAAGTGGTTTAGTAAGGTACTCTTTATTACATCTCTTTAAGAAAAATTTTTTTAAGGAAAAATATACCCCATTTATAAATATATGTTTTTATGACATATTACTTTGTAGATTACTGTGCACTGGTTCTTTTATGCATATCTGCACTTGCACATATTGGTGTAAGCCATACTGCTTGCCTCAGCAAGGACTTTCCACAGAATGCATTAATTCCAATGTACCTAGTGGTTAGAGACAAGAGAGCTGGCTGAGTGGAAACACTGGCACTTGCTGGAAGTTGGTCAGGAGTATGTACAGACATGAATGAGATGCCAAGTACATAATTTATATTGTATAATGAATATGGGTTGAATGGATCAGTCTGTGAGGTTATATAAGACTGATGTGTAAAGCTGGCCATAAATGGTAAGAACCGCTCTGCAATCCAATCTTCAATCTGTTATCCAATTGTATGGCCCAGGCCAATGACTCAATGAGTCATATGGGGGACCTACAGATTACCACTGGGAAAGGACCCTATCAACATGTCATTGTAGTTCTTGTCTGATGGCATTTTTAAACCTGCCTAATCTATAGCTGCCTGGTATTCAGACAAATATTGATTGGGCAGGATTTTCTGTGAGGCCCATAAACAGATCAGTAATTTAGGGATTAACTCCATGAATGCTTTTGTTGGATTGTCAATCCGACAAGATAAAAACTGATGGTGTTGGAAAGACTTTCTCATTCAAATACATTGTCAAATGTAGATGCATGAACAAAAGAAAACATCCAACTTTACATTACAGACTATGGAGATCAGATTTGATAGGTCATACGAAATCTCATGCTGTTGCGTGGTATTGCATGACAAGATTGGATAAAATCTGACCAACAAAATCACAAGCACTTGTGGATTTTAGACCTAAGTCTGGAGGGACTGAATTGGCAGCTTTTATTGGCTCATGTACAGCCAGCTTTACTAGAACCATCTGAGGAAGATGCCAAGAAACTGGTTTTCAGGGCCCAGTAAAGACAAACAGTAAAGTGCTAAGATTAGCTAGGCTAGATGGTGAAATAGTTCACTGTAGTAGTGAGAGACAGTAAAGTCAGATAGTATGGGCATTCCTGTGCCACAGCAAGAAGAAAGAGAGGGATTGGTACTAAGGAAGATACACTCATTCACCAAGGTGAAACACATTCCTGAGGATTTTGGCTGAGCGCCAAGATGAGATGGTCCCAGAAGACCTGCCAGACACCAGGTGGTGAGCAGTACCTTAGGGCAGTTCTGTCCATCTATCAGCCTGCAGGCCACATCTGTCCAGTGGGCTGCATCTGTCCCACAGCCCCCCCCTTGTGTGACCTCCCATTAAGGTCTGGCTGCCGTGACTGCTTACCTTTGTGTAAGCTTTAAATGGTATCAGTACTGAGATGAACTGCCTCCCCCTGCATTATTCACACCTCGGATTAAGGCTGTAAGCCCCCCCTATTGTTCACACCTGCAAGTATCTGCATTGCTCACTCCTAAAAGGGCCAATTTATGGTTGCTCAAGCCTTTTCGCTCAAGTAATCTTACGGGAAACGCTGCATGAGTTAAGGAACTTACCTGGGGTTTCAGGGAAATAAACTCGACTTAACCCCCGAAACCCCACGTGAGTTCTTTATCTCACGTATGATTGCTTAAGAAATCAGAAATGGGCTCCTCCATGTTTCCCATAATTGTCGATCCATCTTGCACATAACTTAAAGGACCAGTAACACCATTTAGACCTCCCAGTCCAAATCAATCAACTTACAGTTTTTACTTCAAATGCTCTGCTGCATGCTGCTTTGCTATAATACATCAGTAAAAAATCCAAACCGACGCTTTCCTGTGGAGTAAATAGGGTGTTCGCCATCTTGCAGGGCCTGAAAGCTTCTTCTCCCCTATGTGCGCGCTGCCGACAGCTTCTTCCTGCTTTTCGTTTCAAAAATCCCGCCTCCGTGACGTCACGTCGCTTAGCAACCAGGGAAGCTACTCTGCAGCTTTTCCCTTCAGCAGCCGTTCCATGAATGTGCCTCTCCTCCCACCAGCTCTCCTTTCAGTGTCGCTCTCCCCTACAAGCTGTGCTGTTCCATGAATGTGCCTCTCCTCCCACCAGCTCTCCTTTCAGCGTCTAAGCCGTGCCGTTCTATCAGGTGTGCCTCTCCTCCCACCAGCATGTCTTCAGCACAGCGATCCCTGCACTTCCTGGTTACAGCCGGATGTCTTGTGAAGAGGAGATATGTCGGGGACGCGCACACACTATGGGGTAGTCGCCATATCGCCTTTCTTCAAATACTATGGAGAGGAGTTTTACTAGGGATTGTTTTGCTAAATACAAGGTAAATAACTACAATTCAGCTGGACATGGGTGTTAGTTAGAGGGTGTAGTTTTTATTTTTTTAATAATATTTTTTACTGTTACTGTTCCTTTAAGGAATTTAAGCCAATTCTTACTGAACAGCTTCAACTCGGGAATGTTTGTGGTCCTCCTCCTATGAACTGCCCACTTAAGGTCCTTTCACAAAAAAATCTATTTTGGCCCATTCACAGAACGTTCTTCCAACAGCCTCCTGAGATCTGTAACAAATTGAATCTGTCCCATTCCACTTCAGAGAAACTTGTGAAAGAGGAAATTTGTGAAATGCATTGAAGTCAATAAGTGTTTTTTTCGCTGCAAATTTTTTTTTTTTTGCAGCCATATCTATGGACATTTTTTCGTGGCAAAACCTGGTAAAAATTTTGCTCATCACTATTCTTGTTGGACAGTAGTGGTTTTCTCCTTGCTACTCTACCATGCACAATTTTGCTAATAGCTGTTTTTTGGAGGTCCTTGGATTTCTCTTTTTGAAGCCCTGATGCACTTCCAAAAACAGTGTTAAGATCAGACTTGGACAGTGAAAATCGAGATTTCTGTTCGCTAAATAAGGCAGGGTCTTCCACACTCACAATTTCCTGTCAAAGGAATTGAGGATACTAGAGGTACACATACTGATACACAGCGGCGTAACTAGACATCCTCAGGCCCGGGTGCAGGGCATGAAGCCCCCCCTTCCCCCGCTTTGATCCATTTTTGTGGCAAATTCGCACCGGTGTGAGCATCCAGCGGGCCCCGAGGGGATGTGACACTGCTGATACACAGATATAAATTTGGATCGTTATCCTCGAAAAATACAGACAAACGTTAAGTTTGACTCGTTTGTTTAATTGGGTACTAATTGTCTATTTTTAGGACTTGGGTGGAGAACAGATCAAATTTTCTGTATTTATGCAGAAATACTGAAAATTCAAAAGGGTTCACAAACTTTCAAGCAGCAGTGTATAAATATATACAGTCCCAAGAAGACAAGAGTGTTTAAAAACTACAGACATTTTGTGCTACTCTTTCCTACGAGGGTCAAAGAAAACTGTGCTTTTCACTGCAAACTACCCTAATTTATTATTAGATTCATAATGGTGAAAAAGTGGTGAGTTCAATTCGTCATTAGCATATTTAGAAAATAGTTAAATGCTCCAAGCTCATGCAGCAATTAGTGTGTTTGTATAATGAACCACCAATTCTCAGTAATCCAAAGTAGTTATTATGGTCCTAGGCTCCTCAAAAGAAGCCAACATGACCTGTTTTGGTGGAATCACAGAAATTATTTCACCAGGATCTGGGGAGGAGTGATCTCGATCTCTCAGGGTAGTAACATGTTCCTCCCTGTCCTCATATAAAGTGCTAATGTGAAGCAGAGGGTGAGTGGGATTACGATTAAACACACTCATTGGTTCTGGTTTCACCTGGCTGAGTGTTACACTCGATGTAGTCACTGCTGCAGAGGTCCTGTGGCCGCAAGTGAGGAACAGCCCAGAAACAGATACATCTCTACAGCTTTCAGTTAATGGCTGGTTCTCCTTCTCTATGTCTGCAGTTGGTTTTGGAATATCTGAAAAACAATAAATGCAAAATACATGTGCACATCTTAAGACATGTTAAGCTTCTTTAGTTAATAGAGGTTTATTCGGCCTCCCAACATCAACACTCTACATGAAGTCAGAAAAAACAAAATCATGTGCATTCTCAAAATAATATCATAAGCACCATGAATACTATAAACAGCATTGAACCAGTTTTGTTTACACAATATCTTGATCATCTCAAAGATAAGCTGTTCCCAATTTAATAATCTTTGCAGTATCACTTTGAGTGTGCTCTTGATCTGCAAAACAAACCACAGATGCTGGCTTTCTTGAGGAAGCTGAAATAATAACACAGATGAAAACAAACACATTGGCAATATTCTTAGGAGCTAAATGTGGTAACCTGAAATTGCCTGCAACAGCTATACACACTAGAGCTCATTTATCAACACTGGGCAAATTTCCTGCCAGTGATTTGCCTTTTTTAGCCAGCTGCAGGTAGGATAGTGAATGGGACAATGTAGTTGGTTGCCATGGGCTACTGCCCATGGGCAATTTTGCCCGGTGTTCACATATGACCCAGACTGAAATAGTACTGAAGACTCCTCTTTTGCCTTAGCAACACTAATTTGTCTTCTCTGTAAAATATATCCTTCAATTAATGGATAAATCTGTCTTTATGTTTTTATGACATTAGGTACTATCAGCAAGCTTCACATTACACTGGTTATACACTAAAAGATCACTTGTTTGGCCAGGTCAACAGAATAGTAATTATTTGCTTAATCTAGTTACCCAAGTGTTAGGTTATATATGCAATACATGCATAGATATGTCACTGGAAAACATGGTTTTTTTTTTAAATGAAATCCATTTTTTATATTTTAATTTTGAAAATTTGTATGGGGCTAGACATGTTCCTAGTCACTCTTTACTGCTGTGCTGTTAGTTGGAGTGATATCACCCCCCCCCCCCCCGGCAGCCGACCAGCAGAACAATGGGAACATAACAAGATAGCAGCTCCCTGGCACCTGTAATGCTAAAAATGCTCCTATGCCCCACCTAGTGATAGGCACATTACAAGTCCGACCCATGACTACTTCAGTTACACTGAGTAGGAGAAACAATAGCTTGTCTTGCAGATATTGTTAGAATAGAAGTTCTGTTGTATAGTTCTGGCTTTTTCTGAAAGCTCAGGATCAGACACAATGACCTGAGATGGCTGCCTACAAACCAATATTACAGCTAAAAATTTAGTTTTTGGTTCAAAAATAAAATTTGAAATGGTGGAGTAAATTATTTGCTATGTAAAGAGTGTAATTTAGAAATAAAAAGTACACCATAAAAATTATTACAGAATCCCTTTAACTATTTTAACTAGGAAGGTGATAGCATATAATATATGCCATGGATAATGGTCAGTTAATTATCTTTGAGTCTTGAGAGTCTTTGAGATTTTGTAAACAGGCATAACAACTGCATATCTATTCATGACTATAGGGTCTTAAAATTAAATTGGTAGGAAACCACATTGGTAATACAGGATAAAGACCAAATGTAGTCACGTGATTGCCAGTTGTGCCAAAATAAAAAAGTTGCGTTGGCGACAAAAAAGCAGATAGCATGAGGCCTATGGCAGTTGTTGTCCTTGTTGCTTTGTAGAGAACTAGCATCAACTGCAATCTTTGCCACAAACAATTTACTATTTTGAACTGAATATATTTTGTTATAGCTATGAACATCTGTGACAAAGATTGACACAATCCATAATATTCATGCACATATTTGAAAGTTTAAATATTTTTAAATCTGTCTCACAGTGCTTTGGGCACCTTTGGTAAATTACCTTACCTTTTGTAGATGTTACAGAATCGATTATTGTTTCTTCATGGTTCAGGAAGCCACTCTCTTGACTTTCAGACAAGGCAATAGGAGCATCTTGTGTCTCTGATTTGGGTTTTTTATTGCTAAGGATGTATGGATGAACATCTAAGGAGAAGTGACGAGAATGCTTCTTATCACCCATGATGCTTAGATCAGTTTTAGGAGAAATTATCTGAGAGGAGCATTTGGAAGAAGCTTCTAAAAGAGGGGCTATTATGCTATCTGTAGCAGTTTTTCTCCTAACAGGTTTAAGCTTTTCGGGCTTGCTGTTTTCAATTTTCATGATTGCTAACTGTTCCTTGAAGGGTTGAGGAAGAGGATTGCTACTTGGAATCCACTTCATTTTCTTCCTTGGTCGTTTTATAACAAGTTGTTCATTGACATCAATGTCTGCTGGGTTTGCGTTAGGGTCAACAGTCTGAATACCTGAATCACGCATCGTGGGTGTGGCATCGTAGTTTGATTGTGCCAGAGCCGCCAACAGTTGACGAACCACATTGTCATACATCAGATCACTCTCATTTGTGATAAAGTCCAGTCGATTTAAGGATTTGATGTGGTCCCTATTTTCATTGCAAAACATAGCGAGAATATTAATATCACAGAACTGTGACTTTTGCCACTGTTTCTTGGTCTTAATGCCAACTTTGTTAAGTTTGTCAAATATGAAGTTGGACTTTCGGACAATGAAAAGATGGATTAAATTGACAAGAATAATTAGATTAATGAAGCTAAGAAGAAAAATATCCACTGAAGCAATAATTCTTTGGAGCTGAACAGCTGGCAGTTTACAATTCATTCTTATGTAAAACTTTGAGTTTAGGGTTTTATGAAAGGGCTCTCCCAGTGCACATAAGAATTCATTCTGTTTTTGGGTTGCATAATAAGTGCTTAAATATGTTATTGGTATAATGCTTAAAAAAATAATGAGCAAATGTCTTGCTAAATATAACTTGGCTAAGATGTTACTGCGACCTCGTCTTTCCAAGTACTTTTCAAAAAGGTTTTGTTCAGGGCTTTTTTCCTTTTCTGCATTTTCTATAATCTCTCGTTTCTCTCGTTCAGTAATACTTGGACCCTTTGACTGAATTTGCTTCTCAATTTTGGGGGCACGCCCCTCTGCTGCCCGGTGATAGCAATTGTCAATCTCTTGAAGAAGAAAGTTCAGCTCCGAAGTCAACCTTGTTGAGGCAAGAAATTCCCAACCCAGTGCGGGTATGTACATTATTCCAGCAAAGGCTAAAAGAGCATAGGGCAGAAACTTGTGTTCAAATAATGAAGGCCATTGACTAATATCCACTCCTGGTAGGGCATCTTTAAGTTCTGTCCAGCAATATCCTCTTGCATACAAGGCTTGATCACGGGTGAAGTTTTGAGGTGTGTAACAGTATATAGGCTCCTCTGCATAACAGAGAGAAAAGTCACTGCTGTGGGTTTAACCTACAAGAAAAAGCTCTGAAAAATAATGTAGATTTTATTTTGTTGATTAAACTAAACAGCATGATCCTAAAATATAATATTCTGGCATCAAAATCATTTGTTTTAAAAAAATCCAAAAAATAAATAATTAAACCTCTATATAATTTCATGTCACAGAAATATTTATAAGACAAAAATTTACTTGTAAATGTTATTGCAGTAAAAGCAATATTTGTTTATCCTTTTCTGTTCTCTGGGCTTGACACTTCAGAAGTTATCTCATGCTTTATCACGTGAAATTGAATGGATGAGATTCAATTCGAGGAGAGAAAACCTGTCTCCAAATTAATTTTTTTCCCATAGACTTTAATAGGGTTTTCACATGATAAACTTCTGAATTGAACTGTATCTCAAATTGAATCTTGTCTATGAGTTGTCACATGATAAACATTTTTCTCACTGAACTGGATCTGGCCCAATGTTACAAACAAGCAGACAGATATTGCTTTCAATAGCAAGAACATTTACAAAGAACTTTACAACCTTAGCAAATGTCTAATGTATACTGGATCAATACTTTAATCAAGCTAAATATTTTTTCCCAAATAATTTTTCAAATGTTTATGTAAATTTGTATTTAATACCTTTCTAAGTAGACCACATCTACTAGAACAGCACTGTCCAATGTCCTACAGACTGCATCATAAATAAAAAAGTTGATAGTCTGATCTGATTGGTCCTTCATAAAACTAATACTACCATTACTATTTATATTGCCATTCTTCAGGACATGATCTTTCAAGGACATGCAAAGCCTACATTTTCCTACCATGTATATAAGTTGGGCACTTCTCCCCCACCCAAACCACACCATTTGTACTGCATATATCCCCTCCATTTGCCAGTGCCATCAGATTTCCTAAATCATATAGCAGCTTTCACCTGGCAGCCATTTTCCCTCTGACATCATCAGTGACATTAACATCTGCAAACAGCACATGTGCTGTAAAGTTAATGCAATGAAGAATGCAGGCTTACAAAAGCAGAACATACTTTGATAAAAACTCCTGCTTGGATTGAGCATTGTACTGGTTTAACTAAGCTCAGGAGAAAAAAAAAGTTTCTCCCGCAGAGTGCACAGCTAGAGCAGAGTTTCTCTGGAAACCAGCTTTGTCATCTCTTTATTGGCTGCTAGGGTGGAGGGTGTGTATAGTAACCTGAGTTGAAAAAAAATAAGCATGTTCAGTTAGCCAAGAGCCAAAGTCAATGTATTTAAAGGTTTCAAAGAGGGTGTTCACGTATTGAATTTTTTGTGGGGGGTTTACATGTCCTTACGTGTATAATTACCATGTTCTCTGTCAGCAAATAACAAATTGTTTGGGCAAACCTTCTGTACTGCTAAACTGTATTCCTGTAACATTTGCACCTCATGAAAGTGTTTTTATTACTTTAAGATAAATACTTCAACACATTTTTAGCTGATACTTTCTAAGCTAAACCCAAAAGAAAAAAGTTTAAGATTTAGAAAACCCACATTAAGCTTTACTGCTGTCTTGCAGATGACAAGAATACTTTGTTTATTATGGGCTCCATGGGATTCTGATGGGATGATGAGAAAGAGAGCCAGACTATTGTACTTTCTGGGGGTTGTCTAAGACCTGGAGTAGAAGTCAATGAGACTGACTAAAGCCATGCATTAAAAGATCTGATCATTTTGGAGGTTGCCAAATGAGTGGATCTTTCCCTGATATACCCACACAGAGGTGGGCAATATTGGGCTAAACCTGCAAGATTTATATCTGCCCATTTTTCCTCTGATACATAATCAGATACATTTAAATCTGCAAACAGCCTACACACACAGACCCTTATTCAGCATATATTTCATCAAGAATACAGGCTCACACAGGCAGAACTGTCTCTGATAAAAGTTCTTCTTTGTTTGAGCTGAGCTCAGGAGAGGAGGTTAGGAGAAAAAAATTGAAGCAGACAGCTAGAGCTGAGTTTCTATGGGAACCTGCAATGCCATCTCTTCACTGGCTGCTAGACTGGAGGGCGTGTTTAGTAATCTGAGCTTAGAACAACTGAGCATGCCCACAAGCCAACAGCCAAAGCAAATTCCTGAGGGAGGGGGCAGAGTGGGTTACAGGAGGAGAAGGAAATCTAAGTGATTAAGGGGACACTGTAGCCTTACTATTAACCTCTGGACAACCAGAGTGGCAGGTACTGAAGGATTTCAAAGAGGCTGTTCACTGATTACATTTTTGTGTGTGGGGTTTACATGTCCTTTAAGGCTAGGCTCTGTATCTGTGATACATACATTAGTTCTAGTAGGATAAGAAACTGGAGCTCACAAGACCAAACCCTGAAACGGTAATGTCATGCAATTATCCAAATAATGTGACACTACATGATCCAGACCTGATGTTACTTTCTTGGTAGGGTGACAGGGCATCAGTAGATGGACCAACCGTAATCACAATTTTCACTTGATATTTTCCCCCACAGATAATGATCAATTCATTTTAGAAAGACAGAGGAAGAATGGATCAAAATTCAGGTTTTAAATCAAAAGCTTCCTTGGTTAGCTCTAAGGTAAGGCTATTTAAAGGGGTGTTTACCTTTAAGTATGTTATAGAATGACCAATTCTAAGCAACTTTTCAATTGGTCTTCATTATTTATTTTGTTTAGTTTTTTAATTATTTGCTCTTTCCAGCTTTCAAATGGGGGTTGCTGACCCCAGCAGCCAAAAAACTATTGCTCTGTGAGGCAACAATTTCACTGTTTTGTTACTTTTTATTACTTATCTTTGTATTCAAACCTTCATATTCATATTCCAGTCTCTCATTGCAACTCTACCCAAGCAACCAGATAACAAGTAATAAAATAAAACTAAAAGTTAACTCAAAGGTGAACAACCCCTTTAATGTGTCCACAAAACAGCATAAAACACATATTATTAAATTAAATTTGTGTCTAGGTGCAAGACAATTTATAAACACAACACAGATCAGTGATTACAAGGTCATAACCACAATTTAGCTTACATCATTGCACTTAATGGTAATGAGACCAGTATATTTATTTTTAAAACAACTGGATAGAATTAGCAACTATGTAATTTCAAAATAATAAAACCTTTTTTTGTATAACTATTGCTGTTAAACTAGCATATATGGTAGATCTACAGCAACCATATTCCTACATGTTAAAGGCACCCCAATCAAATATATGCTGCACAGCTTTTTCATACATAATGCTTTAGACGAACTTTAAATGAGAATAAAGGGCAAACAGTGGTCCCCAATATTGGCTTTCCTCCCCTCTCTGCAAGCACAGAAATTATTTCATACCCCTCAGCACAGCCTTGCTCCCCTGTAGTGATGCTGAAAATTCAGAGCTACACAGCAGGATTGGTGGCTGCATTGACTGGCCACCAGAACTCTGGCAAGAATACTTGAAGCCAATATGTTCCTTGCTTCATGTGTGCATGTCCCTGGTCAGCCATCACCACCAGAGAGCACAGGAATAGAAATCAAGTGGGCAATCATGGCAGCTGCCAACCCCATCAGGTCAGGTTGGATGGATGTATTTGGCCACGTATTTCTCATAAAAAAAAGATAAATGCCATTGCTATTGTGTCTGAGCAGTGTTGCTCTCATTCACACTGATTGCCCACAGCACCAGATTTCAGTTTGGGGCATCCAAAAGCCGCCCCATTCTTCACTCCCCCACCCCCCAAGATTGCACGCATGCGCATCCTTTTTGGTCAGATACAGAGCAATGGGGACAGGACACACGTCCCTTCCCCAGTGCCCTGTATGTGAGCACATTTAACTTGTGGCTGGACAGCATGCCGCCCCTAAATTTATGCCACCCTAAGCCCATATTCTCTTTAGCCTTGTATATTACTACTTAGCCTTGCATATAAATATGCACATTTGCTTAATATTGCCAGGGCTGGTGCTTTCACTTGATTTCCATTGCCAGATATTGGGGGTGTATTTTGACACTGGTATCTGAGCAAAGAAAAATGCAGAGGGTAAAATGCCCCAAAATCACTTTGCCATGGGGCTTGCAAATATTTCTTTTTCACATTTACTCTTTACTTACAATATGCAGAACAATGCTGTTCTAGTTTAACTCCTCCATACATCAATATAGCCCAAATCTCAATGAGGAACACCAAGGCAGATCCCAGGCAGTTCTAATAAACATTAAGTTTGTGAGCACGCAGGTCAGATTAAAATGCAAACTAACTAAACAGTTATGTCCGATATGGCCAGACATCTGCCTACTCCAGCCCTTATAGACTACATTTTGGGTAACTAACTATATTGAAAACATTTTTTATTTTGTGCAGTCTATCTATTTTACCCAGTTTCATTTTTACACTGAACTGCTCCTTTAAAGAGATACTGACACCACAAATTAAACATTTTTTACATTTATACTAGCACTGGCTTTGCATGCTATTTATAATTTCACCATAAATGTATTTGCCCAGTGCTTTTACATTACATATATAATCCCTATGTCCCTCTATGAGGGGGCTGCCATATTTGTGCAGCAGGAGGCCGTTAGCATTAGAAGCTATAACTGACAGGCTGAGAAGGGACAGTCAGGTTGGCAGTCAGGTTTAGGGACTTCAAGTAACAATTACTTACAAAAGCAGCCCTATCACTGAAAAACAATCAACATGACCTATAGGCAACTTTAAATTTACATTAATAATTTAAAGAGTTGTTTTTTGGTGTCAGTATCACTTTAAGTCAGTCTTCAAGGACTGTGAATTTCTTTGCATTAATGAGTCCGTTACAAAATGTACCAGCATACACTGTATTACCATTGTATTTATATATCTAGATAGTTATGAAATTATAAATGATATTTTTGGCAGTTATAGGTTTCAAGGTCAGCTATTAGGTTTCAAAGTCATGCTATTATTTCAATGATGAATTTAAACTTTAAGAAATGCTTTACTGAAGTACTGCACCACAATTAACATTTGCTTCTCTGTGATATAAGCTCATGAACAAAGCTTTGCAATATTTTAGTGATAATGGCAGTATTAGTTGAAGAACAGAATCCAAGATTTAGTGCAACTACATTATGTTAATGTTTTTATTTATATTGTGTTAGTGTGATATGGCTGCAGTTATAAAATGCACCCTCTAAATAAACTCTACTCACCCGCAAAGTTCTTTGTGAAGACTAAGGTAACAAGGAGTATGGGTATAAGGACAGTGCCAATGGTCACCACTCTGTCAAAGGGAAGCTCAAGCTTAAGCTGCACCATAAGAGCTGCAAGAGAGCCAGCCCTGTCATCTTGCTGTCCAGGCAGTATCAGTTCTTTAAGTTTCTCTCCAGCCAGCAGAGCAGTAGCCATGTCTGGATGGTTATCAATGATATGTTGCATAAGAGTATGAGGTTCTGAATCTCTTGAGACTTCTCTCTCTTGCTTATGTGTAAAGTGCTCTTTCCAGTTAATGGAGATGTGTTAGTAGTCAAATCTTCAAGAGAA
Source organism: Xenopus tropicalis (assembly GCF_000004195.4). NCBI lineage: Eukaryota > Metazoa > Chordata > Amphibia > Anura > Pipidae > Xenopus > Xenopus tropicalis. The sequence continues at coordinate 71,850,701 of NC_030679.2, read as the reverse complement.
AACATACAACATTATAAATAAAAAAGAAAACATATTCAAGATGAACAAAAAAGTGTCACAATCAGCATTGCAGATGTACGTATAATTGCCTACATCTTCCTTGCGATGAGGTCTTAAATTGCACATAATTACAATGTACATCAAAATGATTGCAGGTAAAAGTTAGATACAAAATAAAAAAGAAAACTTCTCCAAACAAATATATTTTTCAGTATAGACATATTGTCAGTATAGAAACATCTGCAGTCAGCTGCAGTCCAAAAAAAACCAAACCAATACAGACAATACACATTATTGCACAAGTTGCATATAGATATTCAGTATATATTCACCTGCTGCTGCTGGTCCTCGGGCTCCTAAAAAGATGATATGCAGGACAGCTGCCATCTACAGATTTTAGGCAGATTGAAAACTTACATTTCATGTCACTGTAAACTGGCAAATCTTTAAACAAGGCTGAGAGAGGTTAGATATTCATTTGCAGTGATGCTTGTTCCCAGCATTGAAAGAAAGATGGAATATTCTACCAATAATCCTCTGCAACGTCTATGCATCCCAGTAACAAACACAAAAGGGCAAACTGCTGGCAGATTAGGAATGAAATAGATTGTTAGATGTCAGCCATATGATCAGAGAAGGAAGGAGAGCATTTCTAAATACTGCAGGCTACAGAAGGGAGGCGGGATCTCCGGCTGTACATTCTGTACCACAAATGTGTTCTGCATTTCCCTTCCTCCTAGAGACAGAATCAGACTCTCCTATTCACATTGTACCCTCTGTTAGTTTTAAATATGTTTGTTTCATACGGAAGAGAAAAAATTCCGGCAATGCATTTGTTTTGCCGTATCTAGAGATTGCATTTGTGCTCACAATAATGCTGCATATTCTTGTAGATATCACAAACACTTTAAAGGATGAACTCAAGATTCCAAGGTCAGTGCATATAGCTTTGTGTATTTACTCAGAGGTAATTAGCATCATACTTAGCTGAGCTTCAGTGCATTTGACATGACAAATGCTCATTTTTTGGTTAATGGTGAGATTAGTTTTTAACTGCAGATCCCAATTAATGGGCAATGGCCTTAAAACTGTAAGAAAAGGCACAGAGGATATGGTTCAGTAATGAATGCGAGAGCTACTACAAATTGGTCTCTTGCACTGAGACTGCACTAGCTTTTAATAAAGGTACTTGTACCCATACATGCTCCTTGCAACTTGCATGTAGCACAAATGCCAAATGCAAAATGAATGCAAGTTCAAAATACAGGAAGCTTGATGGAAGGGAACCTTGGATTTAACACATCCCTTGAGGAGGTTTTACTTTCAGGGTTCCCTTATTAATATCACATGTTACTGAAATAGAAATCTTTTTAGTATCTTTTCAATATGGCAAGAAATAAAGCAACAAATAATATAATTTAAACCTCCCTTAAATCACCCATCTGGATTTTTATGGGAATGGAAAATTGTAAAAAAAAATTTTAGTTAGGAATTAGGTTGGGAGTAGTGGATTCCCTGTCTGTGTGGGTACTCAGGGAGGTCAATGGGTGGGTTAGCATCTAGCCAGAGATACCCTGTCAGCCCCCAGACTTGGGGTAACGGCTCATCCATTTCATAATAATCAGTTTCTTTATATAGAATGGGATTGTTATCATCAGATTCCTAGGGTAGTTTCTTTGAATAAGGTCATCAACCAGGAGGCACACTTTCGGGAATTTGATTTGTAGGTAAAGTGAAGGGGTTGGCTAGATATGCCACTACTGCGGACCAATAGTTAGCAATACCAAACCATATGTGCAAAGCCTGAGTTAGCAGCCAATTTTGGGCATTCTGGCTGTCTTGACCTACCTATGATTTTCTTGGTGAATAAATTTAAACTGAATTATCCTATCCTATCAATAAGAAAATCATATAAGTTATAAGAACAGTGACCCATTTGTTTTTAAGCTTTGGTGAATGGGGGAGGGAATACTGTAAGACTCATACTATATAGATGTGAGAGTAGTTTTTTAGACCTAGGATCCAAAAATCGAGCCTCCTAGCAAGTTGACTCTGGGCCTAACGTTAGTAGTCCAAATTTAGTTTTAAAGGTGTGCCGCAATTGCAAGTACCGCAATAGTTTATCATATATATCAGTGTTTCCTAACTTTTCCTTAAGGGTTTCAAACTGTATAAAGTCATTAAAGGAGAAGGAAAGGTAAAAACTAAGTAAGCTTTATCAGAAAAGTCTATGTAAATACAGCCATAAGCACTCACAGAAACGCTGCACTGTGTCCTCTGTCTAAAGAAACAAATTATTTCTTGTCTCCTTTTTTGTAAACATGTTCTTTGGTATCAGACTTCCTCTCTCAGAAAAATTCTTTATTTCTGGGGCCAGAGTAAAAAAAAAGTTCTAAATGATTCAATGATTTAAAGTAGCTGCACTGCCATGGGAATTAAATGAAAGAGTATTGGAGCAGGTATTCATAATTAACTACAAAAGAAAAACACTCACATTGATCTTTTTACTAGCAAAAGAAAGTTTTTGTCAGGGTTACAGAGAGGCTGGTTACACCCATGCTTATTACACACACATGTACAGTTGTGGCAAGTTAATCAGAATGCACTAATATTTGGAACCAATGCAATATTCAAAAAGATGCAATAAATAGAAGGAGAATATAAAATAAAAACATCAGATATATTAGGACTGAGTAAAGATAATCCAGTTTTAGAAAGAGATAGAAATTGAATGCCTGTATACATATCCTGTTGATCTGGTGATCTACCTCAGGGTAGTTAAAGGTTACATGGGCCAATAGTAGCTGCCGATATCGGTCCCTTGGAACGATTCGGCAGCTAATTGGCCCATGTATGGGCACTTCTGTCGTGCCTGCCCGACCTATATCTGGCCTGAAATTAGCCAGATCTTGATCGGGCAGGTTAGAAAATCTAGTCGGATCGGGGACCGCATCAACGAGCCAATGTGGTCCCCGATCCGACTAGATTTTCTAACCTGCCCGATCGAGGGACCAACCTTACCTATGCCCGTTTGGGGCCAAACAATCGAATTACCCTGGATTCTCCCGATATCGCCCACCCGTAGGTGGTGGGCCTTTAGCTTGCACCCAATTTATTTTTTTGTCCCTGACATGCATTGAAGATCTCTCTACTCCTCTATCTAGATATGACAGGTAATGGAAGTAACACAACGAGGTGTCTTTCCTTTAGAATACCAGTTTCCTACTAATGACATTGACAAGATTGTGAAGAATCTGAATCCCAGTGTAATAAAATTACCTTTGGTGCGGCGGGGACGCCCGCCGCACCATCGGCAGGGACGCCTGCCGAGCCGCTCCTCTAGCTGGCTCCTTCCTAATGCGCGCGCGCCGCGCACGTCGGCTATTTAAAGGCGCAGGCACGCTGGCGCGTGACGTCAGCGCGCAATGGCGCCAAATTTGAAAAATTAAAGGGGTATTTAAAGGGGTTTTCTGGAATGCTTCCTTGCCCGTGATAGGTTTATTTCTGGTGCCTATATCTGTGCTTTAAGCGTCTACTTATTCCTGATTCCTGTTTTGACCCTGCCTGGCTTTGACTATTCTGAATATCTGTATCCTGACCCGTGCCTGTTTTCGACTACTGATTCTGCTTAATCCTTCTGACTGATTACCCGGTGTGACCTTTGCCTGCCTGACGTTCCTCGATTTCTGCCTGCCTCGACCCGGTCTGTCTGACTTCGTATCTTCTAACTCCTGTCTGTACCGTGACCGTTGGCCTTAAGACTTTTTATACTGTCGTGCCCCATTGCTGGCCAGAACTCCTGCCCTGCACCTCTCGTTTAAGTCCAGGTGGCATCTGAGTAGCTGAGGGCTCCTCCCGAAGCCAAAGGCGGTCACACTACTGGCGAAGCACGAGCCTAGACCAGGGTGCTTAGCGTTTGTTCTGGCATTGGGTGCCGACCGTGACACCCAGGAAACTAAGGGTTAGACACCTTCTTCTTTCTTCACTTTCAAGAAATGTGTGGTGAATTTATCCATCTTTTACAGCAAAAAGCAGATCCATAAAGGTCCTTGCCTACCCCAGAATGAATACTTAACCCACAAATTTATACAGAATTAACAGAATTTATACTCTGACAATAAAGTAAATCCACCCACAATTTACAGAAGATGCCACAGAATTAACCTACAGAAATCTGAAAGCTCTGAACCCTCGTCAGATTCTGACACCCCTGCCAAGACATAAAACACCAATTTTTTTAGGGATCGGCCAAAACCAGAGCCCAAAAAGAAAAGGACCCCACACAAGACAAGTGGTTAATGAAAGTTGTGACCGTAAGAATATTGTTTTTAACCTCAAGTTACCAAATTTTCCATCTGAGCTGAAAGAAAGATTTTAAGGGAGGTGGAAACTTTAACCCACACTATTAAACTTTAAGGGCCATGACACATGAAGCTACTTATAGCCAGCTACTTGTTGCAGCTACAAAATGCCCAAACACACGTTGAGACAATTATCAGTGATGTCTATTTTTAATCGCAACAGGTAGCTGGCTACTGGTAGCTGCATGTGTCACTGCCCTGCCCTAAAAATAAAAATCCTATTAATTAATTCCACTAGAAATACTTTTTAAATCCAACATGTTCTGCCTTTCAATACACTCAGTGTAGACAGTGAATAAAGCAGCTGAGGCCCAAATTAGTAACATCATTGAGGGCTCCTCTTGCAGGCAGACTTGTTTTTAAATGGGAATGTGCGACACAGGAACATAGAGTATAGCATCTATCACCAGAAGGCAGAACACTGGTAGAAGAAGCTGACTCCTCCCTATCCAGCTTTACCCTCAGAATACCACCAGAGGTTTTAGTTTTTCTATTGTCCTCAAGGAAAAATCAGTGACTTTAAGCAATGCAAAGGTCTTTCCACAGGCAACTCCTATTATTGAGGGTGGAAACCTTTTTCGGAGTGGGTAGTTGCCTGCGATAGCAGTGATCTATCGCAAGTGAGTAAGTCGCTCCGTGGGTGCTTGACCTTAATAATTTAAATGCATAATTCTGGATGAAGCTTAACTTGGTGCACTTAACATCTGACAAAAAACAACCCCCATTGGATTTAGCAGGATACTTGCTAATTTTGGTGTTATTAGACTAATAGAAACTCCATTTGATGTTATATTGAGTTATATTGAGTAATATGCAATGTTGTTTATGGGTTCATAGAGCTACTAAGAGAGCACTGCACCAATGTTTAGTATAAAACGACTGAAAATTCTTTTAAAGCATTACACAAAAATTACTTACCTGTGTTACAGTTATGGAAAACGGTATTAATGTCCTTTCCTTAAACGTCAACAGGTTAAACATCTCTGAAAAAAGGAGTAAACTGGTTATAGATATATATGTATAAAAATACATTTCTTTATAAAGCAAGTGTTGGAATATGTCAAGGGTACAAATCTGATCTAATGGAGAACATTTGAAAACTAATAGACTGATAATGTATTAGTTTCTTTGGTATTGGTAAAATAAACAAGATCCCATGCCCAATATTTAAACACCACCTTAACTGGCAATTGTCTTCATCTATAGCAGTGCTGTCCAACTTCTGTGGTGCCGAGGGCCAGGAATTTTTCTAGCATACATAGTGGAGGGCCGCTAATGGAAGCCATTTTTGACCATTCCCCTTTTTTAAACCGCACCCACTTCAGACTGCACCCATGCTATCTCAAGAGCTTTTAAGACCATGCCCACATTAATGGTGGTAGCACAGCAAAAACCCAAATGCTTGGTGCTCACTACGGGGATATCAACTGTCATTCATATGTGAAAGAATTATATTATGTCATGTTAAGACACACCCTTAAATCCATATGCCTCCTGCTCCCCTGTGGATAGCACAGCAACCCCAGCACATAATTACACACCTTAGGGACCATTTAATGGCTATTTCCAACTGCAAACAAACTCCCAGAACAAACCCCTGCCAGGTTCACCTCCCACAGGCAGCATAGGGTAGGTAGAGTATGGCACACACAGGCAGCATAGGGCAGGCAGAGTATGGCACACACAGGCAGAGTATGGCACACACGGGCAGCATAAGGCAGTCAGAGAATGGCACACACAGGCAGCATAGGGCAGGCAGAGTATTGAACACACAGGTAATAGTTTGCCTGATCTATGCTGCCTGTGTGTGCCATACTCTGCCTGTCCTACCCTGCCTGTGTGTGCCATACTCTGCCTGACATATGCTGCCTGTGTTTGCCATACTCTGCTTGCCCTATGCTGCCTGTGTGTGCCATACTCTGCCTGCCCTATGCTGCCTGTGTGTGCCATACTCTGCCTGCCCTATGCTGCCTATGTGTGCCATCAGGCCCGGATTTGTGGCGAGGCCACAAAGGCTCGGGCCTAGGGCGGCACAAATTTAGGGGCCGCAACATAATTTTTAAATTTGGGTCTGATAAGGAGCAATTGGGACCTCTCCTCACTGCTCCGTATGGGACTTTAAATGTTTGTGCATGCGCACTTGGGGGGGGCACAAATGGGGCGCTGTGTGCCATACTTTGCCTTGCCTATGCTGTCTGTATGTGCCATTCTCTGCCTGCCCTACCCCATCTGTGTGTTCCATACTCTGCCTGCCCTTAGCTGCCTGTGTGTGCCATACTTTGCCTGTTCTATGCTACCTGTATGTGCCATACTCTGCCTGCCCTACCCCACCTGTATGGGCCATACACTGTCTGCCCTTAGCTTCCTGTGTGTGCCATACACACAGGCAGCATAGGGCAGGCAGTACATACAGTGACACAATGCTGGCAATGTTCCTACATTCTGTCTAAGGTGTGAAGAGGTGAACAATGTAGGTGCTTACAGTCTGATCCTAAAGTGTGAACAATGCAGAGATTAAAAAATATGAACAGTACAGGGGATTATATATTTAAACAATACAGGGGGGTTACAGCCTGAATCTGAGGTGTGAACCATGCAGGGGGCCAGTTAATCTCAGTACTGATACCATTTAAAGCTTACACAAAGGTAAGGCATCAAAGCAGCCAGACAGGTGGGGGGGCCACACAGAGGGTCGCTGGCTGCCAGTTAGACAGCACTGATCTATAGCATTCACAAATATGTAGCAGGCTTTAGGTTCACTTTTTGTATCCTTGACTGCTAGCTCAAAAGTGCATGAACTAGCTATTTCCTTTACCTTGGACGTAGTATAGGAATGGGTAATGTCTATTATTCCATGTGGGAGTTTAACCTTCTTTAAAATTGTTTCCTACATGAAGGCAATACTCGCTTTTTTTGGAGTTTTGAGGAAAGTAGAATTCACAGAATGTCTTAATGCCCTATATATATATTGGGAATGGGTAAAAGCAGAGGACCTCTTGTTTTGTGGTAACAGCCTCATCGCACCTCCACCAAATGGTTTAAAATTCAGTGGTGAGCACAACTTTCCCTTTTTCGCTATAAAGGAGCAGTGGCCAGCTTCATGTTGTAGCTCCCAACCTTTCCAGCTAGAGTCAAGTGATCCAAATAGGCCAATAAAAGGGCAACCACTTGGTGATTTTAAGCAAGTTGCAGGTAAAACTCAGTCCCTTTGTAAAATGTATAATCAAGTAGTAGAAATCTTACTGAATCAGATAAAAGTGAGTGTACGACTGGCCAGACTGGGGATGACTGACATAGTTGGCCAGCTTGAAGTATATTGCAATATATGGACAAAGGTAAAAACTAAGTAAGCTTTATCAGAAAGGTCTATGTAAATACAGCCATAAGCACTCACAGAAATTCTGCACTGACTTCTCTGAAAAAAGATTAGTTGTGTCTGTAATTCCTGTGCCAGAGACATGCAGCTTTCTGTTCTCTGCTCTTTCCTGCTCCCCCCTCCCTCAAGAATGCTAAGAACTCACTCCCCCCCTTAGGAATGTGGATCTGAGCCAATCAGCAGGAAGCTGACTCATTGTCTAACTAACTGAGTATGTTCAGTTTGGTCTGCATGTCTGTGCAGGAGAGAGGCATTATGGGAACTTTCTTTACACAGCTCAGCATTTTTTCTTCCTGTTTGGCTTCAGATCTTCTGAACAGGTGAAATATGGGGACACTTAAGGGCACTATTGAGACACCTGAAGGTATGCCTGCAGCTTGAGATTAGCTCTTTACTAGCCTTTCCTTCTCCTTTAAAGGCGAGGGCATCTCTTGGTAGCCTTACCTCTTGTGTCTATCTATATGAAAGAAAAATTATTTTCTGGGGACAGTTAAGCCTGCTGACACTTATACTAACTACCTGGAAAGAGTCAGATTTTTTCGGAGTGGTAGACATTATCAACAGGGTACACAAAAGAATATGTGTGAGTAGTTAAAGGAGAAATAAACCCCTCTGTGTTCAAAAGCCCCATTCAACTGTACTCCATTGCCCCCACCCTCCGCCACCCCTCCCGCCCCACACAGTCTATTACGAAAAACAGCACGGCGGAGATTGCAGGCACCATCTTTACTCCCTTCCAATCCGCTATGTGTCTCTTCGCTGACACAAAACCACATGAGTCTCTGAAAATATAGATGTGGCGGACTTGTTTGGATATCCTATCTAAGTTGAGCGGAACCGCCCATGAAATGGTTGTTTGTGCTTCCTCTAATGATCCAAAACAAGAGAAAAGAGCTGTGATATCCTGCTTGATATCCTGCTCAGAAGTTGGTTAAGATCTGCTTTTTGGGGTAGTGCAGAGATGAGAGCCAAGAGATCAGGGTTTTGTGGTGATGATGGTGCTGCGGGGAATAGGACTTGAGAGCTGTGTGGGTCTGTTTTTTCATGGTCGTTTTCCCACATATTGGAGTTGCTCTCAAAGGTGTGGCCAGAAAGGACTTACTGAAGAATTTATAGATGTACCTCTTTTTATGTGATGTATTGACTCTGGGCAAATCCCTGAGTTGAGTTTTTCCCCATTTTCACAGCCAAATAGTATGTTTTGAGCTGTTATAAGGGTCCAGGGGTGGGAGCTCTGTGAAAATACCAAAGGATGTGATGTCTATGCTTTCATATACAATCAAATAGTCTTTACTGTACAATTTTGTACTATGGACAATTAAAAAAAACAATGTATGCTGTATCGTACAGTTTCCTCTTTTTTACTTTTTGGCTGTTGCTGTACAACATGGCAAAAAAAGTAAAAAAAATACTTAACTTATACATATTTTTGATTTCTTTTTCTTTTGGCTGCTATAAATGTTTATTGTTGTAATTTATTGGAATGAGCGTTTGTACCTAAGAATGAATGGTTGGTATGTGTGCAGTTTCCAAATTGTTAAACAATCAAAATCTGTCCATCTCGTCAATGGACAAATTTCATTGTTTAAATACAAAAATCTTTAAACCTGCCCAATTAATTTTGTGAAGAAAGATTGCCAGATGTATGATGGTTCGGTGCACACCAACCTTACGAAAAATTGACGGTTTTGTCGGATCACACTGAAATTGGTTAAGTAAAAATCGTTAAGTGTATGGCAATGATTCCCCTGCATTAGAAATACAAACCACCACACACAGTTGAGATATGGATTAAGGCAATAAATTAAAAATGTTTCATGAAAAAACTGACAGCTTTACAGATCTCTAACCAGTAAGATTTCTTCAAATAATTATGATGAATTTTCAGCTAATGAAAATACTAGCATAGATTAGGGGGCCCATTAATGAAACCTTGAGTATTAATCTGTCACTGACTTTTTTAGGTAAACCATTACTATTACTCTTGGCAACCATGAAAAAGTATTTTTTAAAGTTCCGTGGCATAATTGGAAACTGAGCAAATGACTTCTAAGGCTAGTGGGAGCTGAGGAGGCGGAGGCACAGCGAATAACCAACAGGGCTTTCAACCACGTTCCGCCCACTTGCCACGCCCACAAGGCGGTGCGGGAGTGTTTGCGCTTACGTGTAGTTGTGACGCCAGTCTCGCGTGATGAGACTTGTGGCCTGGAGATTTTCTGTCAGACGGGAGGCTTAGGGGCTGCAGTTAACGTTTTGCTGGAGGTGTAAGTAACGATTTGGGAGTGTGGGCTGTGTTTGGGAATTCGGGACTGTAGGACTGTGTTAGATAAAACTGCACTATTGGGCAGTATAAATGCCATGTTAGGGGAGGGCCATGCAGGCACCGTAGCAACTGAAATTGCTCTCGAAGTTTGCAGCTCACTGACAGCAGGGGGGGTATTCCAATAAGTGTAGCACAGCTGGCCGGGACGACCCGTGATGGCGGCCCTGACTGATGCCCAAGTAACCTGGAAGCAAATTCACTCTGATTCTGTATTTAATTGATCATCATTTTTTAACTTTCTGTTTAGACCCTCTCCTATTTAACTTAATTTTGTCAGTCAATCCACAGTTAGTGGCTAGGGTAAGTGTCATTTTAATTTTATAATATATTCACAAACTGTAAAATATAAAGGCCATCTGCAAATTGTCTTGTAAATAACATTGTCTGTGTTATAAAAAAAAAAGTTTCATTTCAGGGAAGACATCAATGATGATTCATATTAATTTGGCTGTGCAAAAAACTAGAGAAGTTTTAGTTGTCTGCCTGATATCAGAGAGAGAACATTATAACACTGTTATGTAGCAGTTGCATCATTACTTGTATCATAATAAATAGTGTACCTAAGCAAAGTTTTTATAAACATATGGTATGGATGCTTATCCTAGAAAAATAACAACATTCCTTGTTATTCCTGCAGCCACAAAAGTTGCTTGTCATGCTGATGTTAGAGATGAGTTATAACATAGTTGACTTCTTTGAATGAATGTGCCGTGCACGACAACTGGGTGACCACTGGCAAAATGCATTATTTATTATTATGGGGTAAAGTTGCACACAAATTGCACACTTACATCATCCTTCTTTACACATTTGTGCTTAAATGAATGTTTTCTGGCACATTTTCCAATAATGGTAGGTAAATTCCATTTAAGTAAATGACAGGCTGTGTGGCCATATGTTGGCACTTCTCAGCCAGCTGAAAAACACTAGGGGGCAATTTCGGAAGATCGCAAATATCACGAAAATGCTTACGAAAAAATTGTATTAGTCACAATAATATCGTATTGGCAATCCGAAAGTCACGAAATTTTCGTACCGAACAATTGTAAACAGCGGTAAAACCTTTCCGATTTTTTCGTGCAAACGTCCAAAAAAGTCGTGCGCCGTACGAAAAAGTCGTGCGGACGCCCGAAAAAATTGGCAATAATACGCTCGGAGCGTTCGCGCCTTTGTAAATGTGCCCCTAGGGGTCTAAAAGCTGTTTCCAAATGTTGCAGGATACCACCTTTTACATAAATCAATGTGTGTTGAATAAACTATTCATAAAAACTGCAGAGAGTAGAGGGCAGGATTCAACCCACCAGAGAAGTGCACTTCTGGTTCAGGTAGTCATATGTGAATATTGAGGAGTAGTCATATGTGAATATTGAGGAGTGTCCAGCCTAGGGTCAGGGAAGAAATTCCCCATTCTTATGTAACACGTGCACATCATAAGCGAGCCAGGAGATTCTCTCCTTATCTTCAGGTGTGTGACCAAACATGGCCGCCCACACCAGGAACTTCCTCTCATTGCTGGCAGCATAGCACTCAGTAGGAGAATTTTCTGCTCAAAATATTATTGTTTAAACTTACTGGATGGAGAGCTCTATTAGCTGTCCCCTCTGATGAAGGAAACTATTTTGGATATAATAGGATTCGGTTACTTATTATAAGTAATGTGATACAGGTATGTCTGTTGTTGGTGTAACACCTTATTTGCATAATGCTAACTGTATGAGCCAACACCATGGCTTCATGCTGCACTGTTATTGGTTGTTAGTAAGACAAAGTGAAAATGTCTGGAATACCACTGGAAATTTGACTTTCAGGGGTTTGCTAATTTGAAAATCTTGTATCTTTTCAAAATTATCCTCCCTATTAACTAAATACCTGTAATAGTGGCAGCATGGACCTGATTGAGAACATACTATCCTTTTATTTCTATTCCATTTTGATATTTGGGTGGTGTTAGTATACAAAATAGTATACTTGCAGAAAAGAAAATATTTTAAAAGTATTGTTTGAAATGTTTATTATTTCATGCAATATATAATGGGGAAAGTTGTCTTTAGGCTTCAACAGGATTCTTGAGCCTCCCCATCATGGCTGCCATTGGAGGGGGGAAAGGTACTGCTGTCAGGGGCCCGGTGTTACAGGGGCTGCAAAAGATGTTAAAGTGCATTTCATAGGTAATGAATGGGGGTGGGTGGATTATGGAGAAGTATTTGATATAATGAAGCATCGTTATGTGTGTGCAGGCCATTTACATTGTAATGGCACCCCATTCTACTGGGTGACCAATGGGTTAATAATTTAGGACCCTTGGAGGGGAGGGCAGATAACAGTTAAGCTCTGCAGAATTCAGTTGTAATCTACACGGTTTATCTGTGTAATTTGTGCCTTTTCTCTTTTTTTTCCAATTTGAATAGCTACCCCCATGGCTACACAGTAACTTATTTATATAAACTATATTAATCTTTCTGAAGCAAACAAACAACTTTTACCAGTGCAGGGCAGTAGTACATAATATATTAATTTCTTTGAATCCCTTTAATTTTTGGTGTTACTGTTTCTTTAGAATAGTGATTCTGTATAGCAGCCGCTATTTTGCCTTTTTATGTTAAGGCAAAGATATAGGCACAAATAAGGAACAATATAGTGATACATATAGATTTAAATCTAATTGAGTAGTTGGGTTTATCAAGGCTAGATCCACACAGAAAAATAAATGTTTTTTTGAAAGTTTCTCTTATTTTCACAGGTTGCATCATTCTTGGAATGACGGAGAACCAACAGCAAGAGGTATGCCGGCAGTATAATTTCTAAACTAACATTAAACTGGACTGTATTCAGTCACCAATAAAATAACATAATAAATGGAAGGAATAAGACTATGTAACTATTTGCACCCCAGAGTACTTACAGCCCACTCCCAGGGATAAACCTTTATCAGTGTTATCAGTACATTCTAACTCACTCATAAAAAGTAGTCTGACATTGTAATATAAATAGTATCCAAGGAAGTTGTGTCATTTTGTCCATAATGATAGAGTAAATTGAAATGTCAAAAAGCTTCCTGTAGTAAGTTACTCTTACAGTTAAGCATGATAGTTTAGTGAATCTCTTTACTACCATATCCTTAGTAAAATATATATGCCCCTTTGATGCTGCTTTTGCAGAATTATACAATTCTGAAACTAAATGCCCACCCTTAATACACTGTTATTTGGTTTCTTGAAAAAACAGCACTGAGTAAAATATATTGTATTCTTCGCAATTCCTAAAAGTGCTTTTAAGCATATGTTGTGTGGTATTTTCAGGTTGGTGCAGAGCCAGTCCCAGAAGATGGGCCCGGTGAGTCTTCAGGTATACCAAACAACATCTGTAAGTAGTTAGTTTCTTGCCATCATGGCATAACATTCCAGACTATTTTAAAAAATTTAAGAACCCAAATGTCTTCTACAACAAGCAACATGTCTTTTAATTAGCCAGCTTATAAGTTAATACTATACCTACATTATAAGCAGAGTCCCTATTTCACTTTCACTATAATTAAGAATGTTATACACTCGCTGTTAAATGGTGCACACTTATTGTAATAACAAGTATAGAGAATAGCTACAGAATAATATATATTTTTATAACTGGGTGCCAATACTCTTGTCTTTAAAATTAGCATTTTTTGCCAAAGCATACATATGGTAGTGCACAGAGACAGAGAAAACAAACTTGAAATTCATGTATAGGACACATTATCTCTCCCAATGACAACAGTTTGGGGTATAAAAATCCACATTATTTTTGTATATATGCACAGGCTGTTAAGCAGATATTTTGTATTTTGTATTGAATTTTCCAGATACAGGAATAATTCTCATAAAGAGAGGCTCCAAAGGTTTGTTAGAGATATTTAGACATTCTTTAGTTACACAACTTATGTTGTAATCAGATGCCATAGTGCAGTGGTTCTCAACCTTCCTAATGCCGCAATCCTTCAATACAGTTCCTCATGTTGTGGTGACCCCCCAACCATAGAGGAGCGGTGTCTCAGTTCCCCAAACCATCGGAAATTTGTGTTTTACGATGGTCTTAGGCGACCCCTGTGAAAGGGTCGTTCGACCCCCAAAGGGGTCCCGGCCCACAGGTTGAGAACCGCTGCCATAGCGATTAGTATATAATGTCACTCTAGAACCTTTAGTGTTAAATCTGGAGAGGGAGATATTCAGTGTGGATTATAAAGTTTTCAGGAACCTCTTTCTCTTTGCCTCCAAATACCTTCGTTACTGATAAGATGCTTTCTTAGAACAGTGTGTTAAAACAAGCTAGTTAGTATCACATCCCATAACTTTCTATTACAGGAGAACAAAACTCTCCTCCCAACCCTATGCCTTCTCCATCAGCCTACCTCCATGCACCACCTGTTACTGTCTGAAGTGTCCCTATCTTTGTACCTGATATTAACATTTCATTTAGTAAATTATAAGAATTAATGATTTTGCCAGTAATCAAATCTAACAGTAAATTCAGAATTGTTGCTTTTGCTGGTAATGAAATAGAATAATCACATGGCTAACAGTAAATACAGAATTGTTGCTCTTGCTGGTAATTAAATAGAATAATCACATGGATAACAGTAAATACACATCCTCATGCAAGTGCATAAGGTGACTCTTTGTAAGAAAAGTAAATTACATTACTTTACGTACTGTTACAGTGTTTCAGGTTAAACTAAATCCTGGGAAATCCTTATTATTCTGATGACAATATGGCTATACATATGTCTCTCTGAAATGTTACATTTCTTATTTCTAACTTAAGCTGATGAAGATGCCTTCAGAATCCTATGGGAAATGAAAATGAACAAAAGACAGAAGCGCCCATCTCTTCCAGATACTGTGACAGAACTTACCACTGAAGAAGGGAGCAAAGTCTATATTGTAGGCACTGCCCACTTTAGTGATAGCAGCAAACAAGATGTGGTTAAGGTATGACACAGACTACACCATGTGAGTGCTTATCACAAGTGTCTTTTCAGTTTCATATCAAAAGACTGTTAGTAATCTATCATTCTACACCAGAATTGTAGCTGTAGAATTTCCCAACATAATCCATTTACTTGTGGTTAGGGCTATGGCCTACAAACACACAGTATTGTGCATTTTTGGGTTGAGAAGTGTTACTGTTGTTTGATTGTACCATTAAAATCAGAGAGAGAGTTTGATTTTGTGTACTTCTCCACCAGCTGATTTACTTTGGGTGGAGAAATCGCCCTTATAGCATTAGCCTTACAGTTGTCCTACTTTGGGTTTTGGCAGACATGGTGTTTTTTCAAAAATTACTGCAGCTGTTGAACCAATGGAACATAAAGCATATGTGCTGGATCATTGTTGGGCCTCATTGCCAATGGCAGACATGGTGTTTTTTCCAAAATTACTGCAGCTGTTGAACCAATGGAACATAAAGCATATGTGCTGGATCATTGTTGGGCCTCATTGCCTTAACTCAGTGATTACTCACTGCCCCCTTTAATGTTGTCCATTTGGTGTCCATTTTTGAATTTCTGGCTTGGAGACTAGTTTTGGTAGCACAGTTTTGCTCCAAGCATAGCCTCCTGCAGGCTAGCAATCCACATGGGGCTACCAAATAGCCAATTGCAGCCCTTATTTGACATCTCCAAATAACTTTTTCCATGCTTGTGTGGCTTGCCAACATTTGTTACATCTGAGTGTGGCTCACGAGTAAAAAAAGGTTGCGGATCCCTGCCTTAACTGAACCCAGAAAATTAGCTTACCCAGCTTCGCTGAATATGTAAATAGTATGTCTAACCTTGTACTGGAGTTTGAGGTTTGTACTGAATACTTTGATTGAGTGATGTATTGAATCCAGAATTTGTTCTGGGATTGAGACAAATACCAGCAGATCTCCACTTAAACAGATTACAGGTCCATCATGTGACACAATAATTTTCTAAATATAATAAGTGAAACAGATTCTATTGTACATTATGTTACTGTATATAATGTGTTTAAATTGGTTGCACTGGTATTGTGAATTGTATATTACTTAAACACTAGGTGGTGCGGTATTGCACAAGAAAAGGACATCACTTACACTTGATTGTCAGCTTGATAAAGGACCAATTAGGTTTTAAACATTGCAGTTGCCCATGTTGTGATAATAAAGGGTTTTGAACTTTATTATTTAGTGCTGCATGTAACCATTTGAAAACAAGTTCCCAGGAGTGGAAGGACCTATTTACTTTAAGACATATGGATTTGGCCTACAAACATTTTGCCTATCTCAGTGGTAAGGTATACCCTGGTGTACCAAACACACTTTCTCAAGGTGATAATATGCTGGATTCTGAATGTAAAATTGATTCTTTCTCCTAAGTATTAATATAGCACTATCTGTCCGTAGACCATCCAAGAAGTCCAGCCAGATGTTGTTGTAGTTGAACTTTGCCAGTACAGAATATCCATGTTAAAGATGGATGAAGAAACACTGCTTAAAGAAGCCAAAGAAATCAACCTGGAAAAACTTCACCAAGCGATTAAACAGGTGCAGATTTCTTTTCAGTGTTATTTTTGGGGTGGGGGCAGAAAGGTGGAGCTTTCAAAGTATTCATGAAAATGGGAGCTCTAGGGAAATGATACAGAACTTGTGCCCACCCAGTTTGGGACACAGTGGCTGCTTAGGATATTACTATACACTGAATAGTAACACCTTCACAGAGGTATTGGGATAAGGTGACTGTCATATTAAAATTTCAAGCTCTTAGGCTATTAGCACACATTACAGTGTTAAATATATATCACAGCAAAGACAATATAGACTAAAAAAACAATTTCTTATGCTTTTGTTGTTCCTAAATGTTTTTATTGCTTTTTAGTAGAATGGAGTAATGTCTGGTCTTATGCAGATGCTTCTGCTAAAGGTGTCTGCTCACATCACAGAACAGCTGGGAATGGCCCCTGGAGGGGAATTTAGAGAGGCTTTCAGGGAAGTAAGTTTGACTTTTTCTGTTTTCTTAACCACAGAAAATACAAGGTTTCAACAAACAGGTTCTCAAGCCTGTCACAAGGCCTCATGTTTATGGCGTCTGTCAGTTTACCTAGGGTATAGACTGATCCACATATGCTGCTTTGAGGATATGTACAAAACCTTTTCTCATGGGCAAAGCAGATGGCTTGGATTTTCACACAAAGTGAAATCAATACCCTGACTACCAGGGAAGATTGGTTTCCCAATCAATAATGAACCAAATTAGATAACATTTATTAATTCAACCATTCCACTGCTAATTATAAGGCCTCTATCAAACATTTCATGAGAAAATCTTAGATAAGACAACCAAAAAAGGTGCTCTTTTAAAGATGTTTAAATAATATGTGGTCTTATCTATAACCATGCCAAAAACTGATCAGTCGTTTACAACTGTAGTTATCTTAGTCGCAAAGGTCTGGCATTGTCATGAGTAACTTCCATTTCTTGCAGGCAAGTAAAGTGCCTTTCTGCAAATTCCACTTGGGTGACAGACCTATTCCAGTAACATTCAAGAGAGCCATAGCTGCACTATCAGTATGGCAAAAGATCAAACTTGCTTGGGGATTGTGCTCTTTATCTGATCCTATCAGGTATGGGAAATGGATTGTGTTCTAGTTGATTATTGCCATTGTTCTTTTATGAGCGATATTTTTTTCTGATAGTTATACTGATGGTCACAGTATTTGCAGCACAGAAGTTTATTTCTTTGTGTAAAAGATGGGTACTTTTAAAGGAAATATTAAGAAAAGAAAGTTAGCATTTGTATATATGAAGTAAGGTCCTGCTTAAGTTACATTCCCTTGCTCCAGCCCAGTAATCTGAGGTGCAAGTCTGAAGATACCTGAAAAGTAAATGAGGAAAGCTAGAAGCTGCAGACCAGTTACTTCTCTGCATGGAAATATATAAGCTATATGCCTTAATAGAAATGACCTTTTAATGATGCCTTTTTATAAACTTTATAATTGGGAATACCTACATTTGTAATTCCGAGTACTTTGTTCTAGTGAGGATGATGTTGAAAAATGTAAGCAGAAGGACTTACTGGAACAGATGATGGCAGAAATGATTGGAGAATTTCCTGATCTTCATCGTACTATAGTCTCGGAGAGAGATATTTATCTCACCTACATGCTGAAGCAAGCTGCTAGACGAACTGAACTACCTCGTGCCTCAGAAAGTAATACTATGTTGTCTACTGTACTTGACTTTCTGTGTGAGTGTAACATTACTAATTTGGGATTCATACACTGGGTTCATCCTAACTGTGATGATCCTGTTCTACATAAAAAGTAGAACTTCTAGATACTGTTTCCAAAACTGGGGTGCAGAGTTTATTAAAAGTTGCAGTGGGTATAGGATTAAAAGTTATGACTTACACTGAAGGTTGCATCAAATAAGATACTTTGCCCTAAGAATAGTTTTCTCAAGTACAACACACACACACTAAATTTATTACCCACTTTCTAGGGAAAAATGGCAGATATTCATTTAAAAGAGAAGGAAAGGTAAAAACTAAGTAAGCTTTATCAGAAAGGTCTATTTAAATACAGCCATAAGCACTCACAAAAAGGCTGCACTGAGTTCCCTGTCAAAATATGTCTGTTTTCCTCTGCTAGAGACACGCAGCTCTTTGCTTTCTGCTCTTTCCTGCTCCCCCCTCCCTCAAGAATGCTAAGAACTCACTCCCCTCCTTAGGAATGTGGATCTGAGCCAATCAGCAGGAAGCTGACTCATAGTCTTACTAACTGAGCATGTTCACTTGGTCTGGGTCTCTGTGCAGGAGAGAGACATTATGGGAACTTTCTTTACACAGCTCAGCGTTTTTTCTTCCTGTTTGGCTTCAGATCTTCTGAAGAGGTGAAATATGGGGAGACTTAAGGGCACTATTGAGACAACTGAAGGTATGCCTGCAGCTTGAGATTAGCTCTTTATTAGCCTTTCCTTCTCCTTTAAATGATAAGTCCAACAAGAGTCTGAAAAGGTGATGAGGGTAGTAATAATGTACACACACAATAGACTCACACTGAAGTTGCGGCGACTAATCCTCTCAGCGAAAAAACGCACGCAACTTAAGCAGTACCCTATGGCGGAAGAGTTCCCGTGATTAGTCACCACAACTGACTTTTTAAAAAGTTGCGGCGACTAATCACCCCATGTGTCTTTGCCCTTACAGTGAAAGTCTTGGGAAGGTCAGTTTTGAGAGTGTTGCTGCCCACCAAGCTAAAAACACATGAGCAGGAAAAATCTTGCTGTTGTGCAGTGTATCTTTACAGTTAATAAAGTGTATCTTGTCTTGAACTCCATTATTACTTGTACCATTTTGTACCTATTTTTCCATCTTCATCTTGTATCTCTGCCATAGTTAGAATTGCATGCATTTCTGTGTTTGTTGTGTGTTTTGGTGAAATCTGTTTGCATATAGAATTAATTTATTTACCACTTTATATACCTAGCTGAACCTAGAAAAAGTATCCCTTCTGTTGTTGTTGGAGTGGTTGGGATGGGACATGTGCCTGGAATAGAGAGGAACTGGGACCGTGAATTAAACATCCAGGAAATTATGAGGTAAGCATATATCATGAGGTATGTTACTTGTGCAGACACACAAGCAAATTTAATTTTGGTAAAACTGATTATTTTTTGTAAGACTGCTGAGTTGGATTTCAATATTTTGTGTCTTTTCTGAAGGAATATACCATACATCCTGCCCAATAGTAATTACATCTATATATTCTCTATCTCTATATTTATGGTTTTCATTTGCCAACATTATTTAAGCACAGATTTGATCAGAGAGGCAAATCATTTACTTAGCAACATGATATATATACATAAAAAAAAGACTAAACTACCCCTAAAAAATTTATATTCTTCATGACACCATGTACACCAGCTCCATCCAAGCTAAAGGGGTACTTCACCTTTAAATTAACTTTTAATATGATGCAGACATTGATATTCTGAGACAATTTTCAATTGGTCTTTGTTTCTAATAATTTTTTTTTATGGTTTTTCAGTTATTTAGCTCTTTAGCAGCTCTCAATTTGGTACTTTACCAGCTGCCTGGTTGCTAGGGTCTTTTTTACCCTATCAACCAGGCAGTGTTTTAAACAAGAGATGGGAATATGAATAGTAAAGGCCTGCATAAATAGATAAGTAACAGAAACGATGTAGCCTCATCGAGCAATCATTTTTTGCTGCCGGGGTCAGTGACTTCTATTTGAAAGCTGGAAAGAAACAGAAGAGAAAAGCAAATAGTTTAATAAAAAAAAAAAAAATAATGAAAACCAATTGCAAAGTTGCTAGAAATAGGGCATTCTATAACATACTTAAAATTAACTTAACGGTAAGGCTCCTTTTACTTTTCGTCCACATATGTAAATGCACTTAGATTTGCGCTGCTGACCCACAACTTGGAACTTTTCTGTACTTGCAACTTGTCCCCTTCATTGGAACAGATAAAAACGTTGAAGATTTAGGAAAGTGAGTCATTTTTTTTTGTTCTTTCTTTTACAGTGTGCCTCCCCCTTCAACATTGAGCAAGGCTGTTGCATTTGCTGCAAAGCTAACCTTTTTTGGACTTCTTGGTTACAGTTGTTATTGTATTAGCAAAAGGACAGTTCGAATTATACTCTCAGTGCCAGCTACACAGTATTGCCTTCAAAGACTCAGCCAAATGGGTCAATGAAATAAGGGTTCTCATCTGACTGATCTCCCATGACCTGTCGAAAAGGTGGTAATGTAAAATAAGCTGCAATTACATTTGTTGCAGGACCCTGGTTTGCAGGTCATTTTTTAAATGGACTGTTTCTATTCTGCACCAGCCTATCCCTGCAGATTACCTTTAGTTGCTACCCACTGAAGTGGCATTAAAGGAAATGGTAAGCAGATATTGGCTATTTGTTTATGCAAATTGTCTACACAGTCCAAAAGGTACAGTATGTGGTTAACTGGTATAAATGTATTCAGGTGTGCTTATACCAAATTATCCTAAGTCATTCTATTTGCCCATGCAAACATCACAAGTGCACTCCTGTAAAATATGTGGTGTTAGATTATTTACTCTACAGGCTCAGCTAAGGCAGTAGTTGTGCTTTATTTAAACCTAAGAAACTGTATATTAAACCAATTTTGTTTGTTTTTTTCTGACTACACAGATGTGAGTGGAATCTAACTGTCCTGCTTTTCCCAAATGAACAGGGTTTGGCATTGTTTAGAACACAAATTGCATCTAAGGGTTATAGCTGACATAGTCCTTTTAGGAAGAACCATAGCGATAGAGGTTATGTGGTAATTGCATTCCCTTGCAAGACAGCTCAAGTGTGAAATGAGCAGCCCATTTTGGTTATTAAATTGTTATGCGACAACATGAAACTAAAGGGCAGATTTATCAAAATTGTTTGTGAAAGAAACAAAATGTGGCCGTAAAAAAATAACCGCAGATGTAACAGAATATTCCCACCCATGCTTTATCATTTTCAGTGAGACTAAAAAACTCTCTCATTAACTTTTATTAAACCTTGCCAGCTTTTATTTGCAGAGTTTTTGCGACTTTTCTCTAAATACAGACTATTCATGGTTCTTAAGAATATTCTTGGGTATAGTCTCATTCGCGTTTTTTTTTTTAACAAATTGTGCAAAAAAAAAAAACATTAACTCAAATTTTGATAAATCGGCCCCCTAAGAGTTTTGGTTGTTATTAAAGAAGTTTGCAACAATCGCCTCACATGCCACTGGACTAAAGGAAACTGTTATGAAACTGCTGTATCTTGATGGCTGTGGATATAGTCTCTGGCAAAACACCAGTGCTCTCCTGCTTTACAATTATTTCTGAAAACCCAAACAGAAAGTAGAAGTTCTCATTTTACTAACACCATTACTAAGACTTATGCCTCTGTGTGCAATACACATTGCACTTGTGCCTGGTGCAAAGCAGCCATGTTCTACACCCTTGTGCCATTTGCACCTTAAACACTCACCAGCACCTTTTGCACACTAAAGCCCCTTCCTTGTGCACCATGAATAATTGCCTAAGAAGGAGTGTGCCTGTAGACAACCACATTCTGCCCATGTGCCGTGCCTTACCTTCAGAATAGTGCACTTGTTTATCTGTGTGGCATATAGAAGGAGATAAGCGGCAGCTCCCAGTGTGCCTGGTGCATTGTAGGCAAAACACCATTTAAAGCTGTGAGGTCAATATCTCATGGACCTTCCCATGGGCTAGGCATGTTTCTGTGCAAAGGAATCTTACAGTAGGGGATTGATTGGAGATTGCACATGTGGCCATACTGTAGAAACACCTGTATGAAACAAAGTTCATACAGTTGATTTGTTGAGAAAAGTATTTTAGTTGTAATGTTTTTTGTTTTGAGAATTCTTCCCATATGAAATAGGATTAGCTTTTACTAAAAGGGAAAAAAGAGAAACATGACTTCTGTTGTGACTGTGTAGGGGCTGTGCTCCCAGTGCCTGCTGAACCATGGGATGCTAAGCTGTGATGAAGGAATGCCACTGTGATCAGTGTATCCTGCCAAACCGTGCCTTTCAGAAACTTCTCAGTAAAAAGCTTTTGAACTTTCAGTCTAAAAGTTATGAAATTGATTGTCCTGTGGACCAAAAAGTTGGACATTTTGAGATTTGGTTACGCACACAAGAAGGGGCATGGGCAGATTTTTCAATTTGTAATATTGCACATACTGATCACAAAGGTGGTAGGTTCAAACTGTCCCCCAACTTCCTTGGGCATGTATGGCTACCTTTACCATTAGGCTGTACAAGCCCATAGGTCTAGTAAACAAGCACTTAAATATTTCAACTTTTTTTTTGATAGCGCATTAAAGGTTGAGGTTGAAGTGAGGACAAAAAAAGGAAAATTTACACAGAACTTGATTAATGTGGTTAGTTTAAGGTTGACTTTCCACGTAATACATCAAGAAATTGACTTCTAAAATGATCTGGGAATGGTGATTTAAGATTTTTTTTTTTTTTTAAATTATTAATTAGCAAAAGTTTGTACTATTCTGATGTTGATCATTTTTTTGTAAACAGCATTTTCAGATATGGCTGTGTAGCTTGTTTTTTTAGAAATTCTGGTATTACTTTTTATTCTGATATTACTTTTTTGTCAAAGACAAAAAAAAATCACGAGATCATACACATTTTGAAGCATTGTGTTCTGTCTGCCCAAAAGGCCTTACCTGGACATATCTGGCCCTCTTTCCTTAAGGCTAGGGATCCACCGAATCCTGGATTCGGTTCGGGATTTGGACAACATTCTGCCTTTTTCAGCAGGATTCTGATTCTGACAAATCAATGGTCCTGGCTGAACCAAATCCTTAAAATCATGTGACTTTTCACCACATTAACACAGAAGTTGAACATTTTTTGCACGGTTCTTTTTACGCCTTATATGCCTTAGTTTGCATATGCATATTGGAATATGGTTTGGTATTCAGCTGAATCTTTCACAAAGGACTTGGGGTTTGGCCAGATCCCAAAATAGTGGACTCTGTCCATCCCTACTTAAGGCCCACATTCATGGCACCTTTTATTCTGCCACTGTTGGTTTCATTTTTCCTACATTCACACCACTACAGGGCTGTCTTACTTTGCACTACTGGGACACAACCATAGTGTGCAAATATAATAACGAATCATATGTTCGAAACTAAAAGAAGAGCAAACACTGGAGCCTAAACTCTTAGGTTTAATGCATTAACATGGCCTGCTAGATTTTTATAATTGAGCAAGAAGGATTCAAGGGTTTTAGAAACCTAAACCTTAAATATTTCATTAATATATTTATGTCTGCTAAAACTTTGTGGTTATATTATTGTTTTTGCTAGTATCCAGAGCCAACTCCTCCTGTGCAATATTGTTATTACCTTTTCTAAATGTCACTTGACTGGAGGAAAGACAGATCCAATAAGCAGTAGCTCCTTTAGTTAATATTAATGTTGTGCATTGGGCTGCTGTACTCAAATATATAACTTCCCTATGATTGATGCAAAACTAAACAATTCATTAAACTTTAAATGGCAAGTAAACAATTTTATTTATAGTAAAGGGTGCTGAATAATTATGCAGTTGTAATCTCTTCTAGGCAATTGCCCCCCAACTCTGTTGGCCACACATACTAGGAATCTTAAGACAGGAGAGCTGCTATGACCTGCTGCTCTTTTACCTTTACCTGCAAGCTGTTGCAGTGACACACATGCCGTAGTGCCATGAGAAAAAGCTGCCAATTAATGACATATTGGTGACATGTCACCAATCAAAAAGGTGGCCATGGGGGCTAAAAGTAGTTGAAACTTTAAATACTAGCATTGGAGGAGAGGCTGGGGTACTTTGGACCAAGCCAAATTAACACTGTTAACTTGCCTTGTTCTTTAATTATATATTGTATACTGTTAATTTTCTACCCTTTGCTGCAATACTGTCCATATATCACTAAGTAGATCAGCTGTTGATTGCAGAGGTATGCTAGTCTGGCAATCATTGCTTCTTCCAATTTTTGTAGGCAGTGTACAAACTGCTTTTCTTTGCTTCTATGGGAAACATTGCTGCATCTTGTGGGTGTGCCGGTACTGTACTCTATTATGCAATATTATCTTTGAAAACACCCACTGCTTGCTGTATCATGTAAAGAGGTTATGTGAATATGGCATATTTGGTATTTTTTTCTTTATATATGGCTTTTCCTACATGTTTGTGAATGCAATATAGTTCATTGTTTAGCCAGTAACTTGAATTTCCCTCATAGTAAACTTTGACTTTTGGCGCACAGACATTTGCAATTGCCGCAAAAACACAGCAACATCTTCTGCTGTTGGCCAACTTTAATTGAAAAGGAAACGTCAGGCACCAGGCATGTATCTCTCCTATAAATGTAAGTGCCTGAGAGCACCAAGGTCTGCCATAAGCATTAAAGAAGCTGCTGGCAGAGGGAATTCTTCTGATGACTGGTCCTCCCTGAGAGGCACAGGGCAATTAAAAACCAGGTGCCATGGGCCTTTAGTTGTACTCTACTATAAAATCTATTGCACATACCATTCTTACAGTGGTTAAACGTGTGCCTCAGGCCTTTTTTTCATTTTATTTAGCAATTTGCCTTCTAATTTTATTTTTGTGCTTCCTTAGCCATGCTGAAATCCTAAATTTGATGTATCACTTTAATTTTCTTGCAGATATAATTGAAATAATTATCCCAGTTTATCATATTGCAGAAAGAGAAAAACTATTTTAATTTCATGTTGCAAAATTCTAGATTTCCCTGTAGACTTCAGAGACTGACACTATACATGGAAATGAAGGGTTGGCAAAATGAAATTAATCAGTTGTGAACTGCACTTCATAGTTACTGTTGCCATGAAAATGAATGCATCTTTCATCTGTAACATCTAACATTGCTATCAGCTGGATGGCTTGGCATGACAACTGTCCATAATGGATAAAAAAAAAGAAAAATAACAGTGCAACTTTACCTGTTATGGACTTCAACTACTACAAGAGCTTTACAGTTACATTCTACAGCACTATTTTCATTGATGTGGTGCTTAAGGATAACAGCAGCAGCCAGGTTGTTTGAATGCCCATTACAGCTTCTACTTGAAAATAATGGGAAAACTTTGCTAGTGGCCAAGACTGCATAGGCTGACTATCCTTTCTTCATTCTTTAGTCATTAAAAATACTGCAAATTACCCATGAAAATATTTCTTTTCAGTGAATCTAGAACAGAGAATATTGCTTTGTTTGTGCTTGCATGAGACATCTATTTTATCTGTGGTATTTCTAGAATTCATTCTTAAAAGCAAAAGTAAAATCGCTAATACACTGTTTATTATAGACGGTTAAATGCAAACTTTTGTGGCCCCCTTTTTGACAATTACATATTTTATTTAATCTTGTAAAGGAAAAGTAGTAAACAAGTACTGCAGCAAGCAGTGTGTTAATAAACAAAAAAATTACAAAAGTCAAGGCACAGTTTCATTTTATTTCATTAAATTTAAAACATGGAAATTAGTATCTACAGCAAACTGAACCAAATGTGTAATTTAGCAAGGGGTGCCCAAACATTTGCATTCAATGGTATGCCATTTTCTTTTTTTAATTAAAGCATTTTGACAGCTAAAATTGTTAAAGGTCCCTGGGAGATCTCCTATCTTGGAAATATGTTTTTTTTTTTAACTATATTTGAAATAATCCTATGAATTGCAAAACATTTAATAAACACACACATGTGTAAGCCTTTTCTTAAAGTGTAAAGCCATAATGTTTGTTTGCCTGAGGTCTCCATCTGCTTTCTGGCGGTGTACAGACTTTGCAATAGCAGCGTGCCTTTTTTAAGGTTTTAGGGGAACATTGTGATTTCTATTGTAACAATAAAGAATTCTAAACAAAGTTGGTGTGGCTTACTATTATTGTTGTGATCACAACAATTTCTCCTTCCTTGAAACTAACTGTGTAGCTAAGTATTGATACGTATGGCTTCAGTGAGGCACTGGAAACCCTAAAAAGGAATGGTTAAATCTTGATTCGGAATGTGGTATAAATGACTCCTTTTTAACAATTCAAAGAGATGCATTTAAAAACATTTTAACGTTTATTATGTAATTACTCCGTTTTGTGGATCCTCAGCAAAGACTTTTGAAAAGTGGTCAGCCTCCACACCAAAATGTAATTGAAATTCAGATTTGAAAATAAATAAATTGAAAGACTGTTAAAGGGGTAGTTCATGTTTTGTGTGATGTAGAGTGCCATTCTGAGAGAATTTGCAATTGGTTTTCATGTTTTATTTGTCTGTTTTTAATTATTTTGTTTAGCAGCTCTCCAGTTTTCTGTCCTCAACATAATGGTAATCTTTTCTGTGAGACACTGCGGAGGAGATGTTAAAATATATACCATTTGCAGAACTGCCCAATCCTTAAGGTATAAAATGAAGACCCTATTTATGAAGGCAAACTAAAATCCCTTAAGAATGGTTCAAAACAGATTCCCCATCTATTAAAGAGGTTCTTTTTTTTATTATAACAACTAAGTCTGCAAAAAGCAATACGATTTTGAAACCCAATGTTCTAAAGGCGGCCATACACTATAAGATCCACTCATTTGGTGAGGTCACCAAATGAAGCGGATCTTTTCACCAAAATTCCCTCCTTAGGTGAGCAATATTGTGTTAATAGAAACATTTGCGTTACAATGATGGTAATATAAGCTGTCAGAACGAGGACTGCATCAATGAGTCTGATCCGAGGGGAAAATCAAACCTGCCACAAATTGGTCAGGTAGGCCCTATACATGGGCAGATTAGCTGCTGAATCGGTCTCTGACAAATCTGGCAATGTATGGCCACCTTTAGGGTTTATCCTTAAGGGTAGTGATAACACAGGGACATTAGTCAACCGCTTTTATATCTCTGCTACCGCAGGCAACATCTCCCCATAACTGTTTCCCACTGGCAATAAATATAGGCCATATGGTTCCTGTGCAGGAAACATCAGACGACTTCAGAAAATAAAGTGCCGCATATGTATTCACTTTATTGACAGTGGGAAAGCATTACAGGGAAGTTTGCTGCCTGCAGTCACCGAGATTTAGCCGCAGGCGACTAATCTCCCTGTGTGCCACCAGGGCCGCCATCAGATATCACGGGGCCCCTCACAACAACATTTTCTGGGCCCCCCTCCCACAGGGCCACTCCCGCAATGGCCCCTCCCATCAGTACAAAGTACACACAGACATGAGACTTTGGTAGCCAGCAGTGCCCCCTAATACATTTGGTATATTCTACACACTGCAATAAATTTAAAATACATATTTTTGTATCTATGCTTATAAGTTTTTGTTGTTACTTTAGCTCCAAAAACTTATAAGCATATAAAACGTCAATAAAGGGGTGGTTCACCTTAAGGTTAACTTTTAGCATGGTATAGATTTGCCTATTTCTTTATTATTTGTTTTTTATTGTTTTTGAATTATTTGCCGCCTTCTTCTGAATCTTTTTAAGCATTTAAATAGGGGTGACTGTGCACTATAAAACTATCACTAAATAAATTGTATCCCCCCCAGGATGTCTTAAGTGCACCCAAATATTTTAATTATAATATTAGCCTACTGTTCCTACAACTCCCAGCACCCTCACCCAACCCCCAACAGGGACTGAAGATTGCTATTGGCACACAGAATGTGCATATAGTATGGGAGGGGGGTGTTACCATTGCAATGCAAAATAACCATGAGGCTATGGTTTGATTGGAGAATTTATTATACACGCACAAGATTTACAAAATTAAATGTTATAATAAGTTTCAGCATAGGACCTGGCAGATATATATGTATAGCATGGACTGACATTGCTAGATACTGGCCAGAGAATGTGTGTATGTTTGTGTAGTTCCCCTACCCCCCACCCCACCAGCGTCTTCTTCGGCTCCCCCGGTGGCTCCTCCTTCAGCAGCGGTGGTTGTGTCGGCGGCAGCGGCTCCTCTTTACTTCTGACTGGATAGAGGACCAAAGACAGGCCCTTTTATAAGGTTGCGCCCTGTGCGTACTAACGACTGTAGTATGACTGTACCCCCTGTGCCCCCCTGATGGCAGCCCTGTGTGCCACTACCCTAAAGATAGATTATTATTTTAAGATTATTGATACTGAAGATAAATCCTGCTGCCTGTTAAACAATTTACATGCGCTGATCCCTGGTTTTTGCACCATAATGCAGAAAAAAAAAGCATTTTCATGCTATTACCTGGGATCAACGCATGTAAAGCATTTTTCATGCAGTGAATCCGGAGTTATTCTAGGCGCTTTAACACCCTTGGGAGAGATTTCCTTCAGGCAATAAAGCACCCTGTTTGTCAGGGCCTTTAAAGTAGTGTTCTAGAAGCAGTTTCTTGCATGGCAAAAAAGATTTTTTCTTTTAGTATGGTTCTCTGTGATTTCTTTCCCCTTTTAATTAAAGGGCTTCTGTCATGATTTTTATGGTGTACTTTTTATTTTTTAAATTACACTGTTAACATGGTAAATATTTCACTCTACCATTTAAAATTGTATTCTTGAACCAACATTTGTTGGTTTTTTTTTAGTTGTAATGTTGGTGTGTAGGCAGCCATCTCAGTGCATTATGCATAAGTCTGATCTTTCAGAAGCCACACATTAGGACTGCTTTCAGGTAACCTATTCTTTCTCCTACTCCCATGTAACTGGAGGAGTCCCAAGCCGGACTTGGATTTCTTACTATTGAGTGGTATTCTGATATCTACTGGGAGCTGCTTACCCATTGTTCTGCTGATTGGCTGCTAGGAGGGGGGTGATATCACTCCAACTTGCAGCGCAGCATTAAAGGAACATCAAAAAATTAAAGTGTTTTAAAGTAATTAAAATATAATGTGCTGTTGCTCTGCAAAAAACTGGTGTTTTTGCCACAGAAAAGCTACTATATAAATAAGCTGCTGTGTAGCCATGGGGGCAGCCATTCAAGCTGGAAAAAATGAGAAAAGGCACAGGTTACATAGCAGATAACTAGTAGATAAGCCCCATATAATGGGGATTTATCTGTTATCTGCTAAGTAACCTGTGCCTTTTCTCCTTTGAATGGCTGCTACACAGCAGCTAACTTATATAAACTATAGTAGTCTTTCTGAGGCAAACACACCAGTTGTAGCAATGCAGGGCAACAGTACATTATATTGTAATTACTTTTATACACTTTCATTTTTTGGTGTTACTGTTCCTTTAAAGTGACTGAAGTTTATCACAGCACAGGTCACATGGCTGTAGAACCCTGGGAAATGAAGAATATGGCTAGCCCCATTTCAAAATTAAGTAAAAAAAAAAAAAAAAAAATCTGTGTTTTTGAAAAATGGAAGGAAGAGGATTGCTTGCCTGCATTTACCCTGGCCTGATGCAGTTTTCTGCAGGGGCACTAGCTGGGGATTTCGGGTAAGCGATTACAATAGAATTTAGACGGATTTCAGTTTGTGAATATAGAGAAAGTGTTTTATGCCAGTTTTATTACCACTTTTACGCCAAAAAAGGGCTATATTCACTTTTGTGAATTCCCCCCTAGAGTATAGTACAATAAGGGGAGAGACTGTGGTTAAAGTAACTGGAAATTCACAAAATACCATCTAGAGGAGTAATCAGAGAGACCAATTGGCTGCAGGGAGACAGCATTGTGGCAGGACAAAGCAGTGGGCTGGGAGCAAGAATTTCAAGGGTGTGGGAAGGTTTGAGCAGAGTTGGTGTATGAGCAGGGCTGCAATTTAGCCCTGGGTGCTGGACATGTACAGCTAAATCTGGTGGTGGAGCTGAGTAGAATAGGGAGTCCCTCTTTCCACAATTGATATATGTGAATATGTGGATTAGTGATAGGAAGGGTGAGTGCTAGCACTGGATATAAATACAGCAGTGGATGTAGGTGGGCAGAGGGAATTGTGCCATAGCAGGGCAACCAAGGAAGGAAAGACCACTTGCTACTACATTGTCATCGCTCAGTCCTGTGTGCATCAGCAAGGAATAGTGCAGTGCTTTTCTTCCCATTCAAGCTTTGGTTTGAGGTACAGCATTTTTCAAGGCCCCAAAAATCTGTCTGCCATTCAGCCAAGGATATAATTATATATAAATGGTTATGGCTATGAACAGAACAGGGTGCAAACATTAAATATTCTACACATATCAAACAATGCACAGATGTAACCACTAAAACCAAATATATATATTGGTGCAAATGTCACACTATTGCATGACAGATCACTCCGCCCCACCCCTAAACTAGCCACTCCCGCCTGACATTTCACACCATTGGCGGATTCCTCAGAGAAGGCGTGAAATCAAAAGCACATGCCTATTGGTATCCCCCAGTAAATAAATATTATGTACAATTGTAGAATGTGTATGTTACACATTGTATAGCACTTGCAACGTTATTGCTCTTTCTGTGCTCCCCCGCCAGATTTGTTAAATTCAGTATAAGAAAGGTAAGCGGCTCTACAGATTGGGGGTTGACGCATAGAGTCTTCAAGGCAGTGCGCTGAGCACCTATGCGATGGATTCCTCAGAGGAGGCGTGGCATTAAAAGGACATGCTTATTGGTATCCCCCAGACCCCAGCTAATATATATTTTGTACAATTCTGGAATGTGTACGTTACAGGATGGTTTTATATTTTTTTACTGCTTTTTGCACCAATAAAAGTTGTAATCATTCCTGGGCCAGACTGTTCAGAACACATATATAGGGCACCCCAAAATAAATCGAGAAGAGTTTGTTTTAGAAACATTTTTGCAACATATCCCGACCTGTTTCCGCCTAACTTAACACATCAGGGGCTCAGCTATATATAGCTAACACATACTGAGCAGCACTTATTGACTAACGCCACACTCCCGGCACGCAAGCAGATAACCCGGCCTGGCTGCGGGCACATAGCGCCTCCGTCACGTGACCCGATGCTGCCTGTTTATCCCGGGGCAGAAGGCGAATGGCAGCGGGGTTGGTAAGTGCTTCTCCCCGGCTATACGCGATTCACTTGCGGGGTGGGACACGTCGAGTGAGCTGTAGGAAGCCGCGGATGTTCCCTGCCCTCCGTGGAATATTGGCCATAATGAGCAGAGGAATACTGAGCGCCCCTGGGACTGGCTTTCACGCACTGACTTTCGATAACTTAGCGCTGCGCTCCCTGCCCGTGGAGCCCGGAGACGGTACCGAAGAGGAAGCAAGAACACCCCGGCAAGTACCGGGAGCCTGCTTCTCCAGAGTCCGGCCCACCCCCCTACTCAACCCGACGGTAGTGGCACTGTCACGCTCGGCACTTTCACTTCTTGGTCTCCAAGTCGGGGAGGAGGATGAGGAGGCGACCGAGTACTTCAGCGGAAACCGGTTATTGCCAGGTTCGGAACCCGCCGCCCATTGCTACTGCGGGCACCAGTTCGGCAACTTCGCCGGGCAGCTTGGCGATGGCGCAGCCATGTATCTGGGGGAAGTAGTGAATGCAACCGGGAAAAGATGGGAGATCCAGCTCAAGGGAGCCGGCCTTACACCCTATTCCAGGCAAGTGAAGGGAGGCGGCAGATGGGCTCCACCAGCCCAGAGTCCAGCGGAACTGTCACCTCCCGAGTCCTGTTCAGTACAGTGTTAGTTCCCTATCACACAATGCTTACCAGTTAAAGGGATAGTTCACCTTACAGTTAACTTTTAGTACGTCACAGAATGGCCTATTCTTAGCAACTTTGCAATTACTCTTCGTTTTTGTTATTTGCTTTCATCTCCTGACTCTTTCCAGCTTTCAGAAGAATTTTTTGTGACACTAAAATGTTATTGTTATTGTTACTTTTTAATGCTAATCTTTCTATTCAGACCCTCTATGTTCATATTTCAGTCCCTCATTTAAACCAGCCTAGCAACCAAATATGTGCTGAATTTCCAAACTGGAGATCAGCTGAACAAAAAGCTAAATATTACAAATTGTAAAAAGAAATGACAACCTGTTGCAAATTGTCTCAGACTAGTAATCTCTTCATCTTACTAAAAGTCCTTCAATAAAGGGGCCCTCTGCCAAATAAAAAACTATTTATTCCATTTGTTAAATATAATTTGACAACTTTTTAATATACATTCATTACAGTCTCCGTTAAAGGTCCCTGTTCTTTTGGTTCTAACTAGTGATGGGCAAATCTGACCAGTTTTGCTTAGACGTAAACCTTTCAAAACGCATTGATGTCAATGGGCTTCTTTTCGCAGTGAAAATTTTCACTTATCACTAGTTCTAACTCATTAAACAATGTAGCAGCAGTCTGTTTTACTCCAGGCTTTTTGTTAGGGCAGGGTACATGGGGAGTTGCGCCACAACAATCCTCTGTTGTCGCAGGGGACTAATCTCCCCGCAATTCCATCCCACCGGCTAGAATGTAAATTGCCAGTGGGGTGGCATACATGGCGCCGCAATTTGCCGAAGTTGCAACTTCGGCAAATTGCGTCACCGGGTATGCTATCCCACAGGTGATTTACATTCTAGCCGGTGGGATGGCATTGTGGGGAGATTAGTCACCCGAGACAACAGAGATTTTTTTTCTAGCTTTCAGCTGCTGGGGTCAATGACCCCCACTTGAAAGCTGGAAAGAGGCAGAAGAAAAAGGCAAATAATTCAAAAACTATAAAAAAAAAAAATAGTGAAGACCAGTTAAAGAGTTGCTAAGAATTGACCATTCTATAAAATACTAAAAGTTAACTTAAAGGTGAACCTCCCCTTTAACTGGGAAACTAAAGCTCATCAAAGATTTATTCTAGACATGTTTCACCATATCTATAAAATGTAAGCTACAAAGCTGTTTATTAATCAATTCAAATTCACATACCATATCAACAAGTGCCTTGTGCATCAGAAAGGGTTAATAATCAATCTTCTACCTTGGTCCATTGGAAGATTAGTTGCTATCATGAGCAACTATTCACGCACCCACTCTTGCACAAGCAGAATTCCACCACTTTTATTTCCTTTTCGGTGCACCCATGCTGCTTGCCCTGCCTGCCTCCCTGATTGGGAACATCAGGGCCAGGAGGGAGGCAATATGTGGGTGGTCTGTGGGCAGTTAGTGGGGCCTGTAATGACTGGGGCTCACCTGGATTTTCCCAGTATCCTGGTGGGCCAGTCTGACCCTGCCCATGTACAACTTGCATGCAAACTTAATTGCAGTTTACAGTGATTGTTCTGACACAAACACCAAAGAAGACAGGCCACGTTGGTCTGTTCCAAAGGTTTCTGTTTACTTACTGCAGGGTGAGCCTGTCACCCAATTTAAAGGAACAGTAACACCAAAAAATGAAAGTGTATAAAAGTAGCTAAAATATAATGTGCTGCTGCCCTGCACTGGTAAAAGTTGTGTGTTTACTTCAGAAAGTCTACTATAATTTATATAAATAAGCTGCTGTGTAGCCATGGAGGCAGCCATTCAAAGGAGAAAAGGCACAGGCACATAGCAGATAACAGATAAAACACTATTGTATTCTACAGAATTTATCTGTTATCTGCTATGTAACCTGTGCCTTTTCTCCTTTTCCAGCTTGAATGGCTGCCCCCGTGGCTACACAGCAGCTTATTATATAAATTATAGTAGTGTTACTGTAGCAAACACACCAGTTTTACCAGTTCAGGGCAACAGTGCATTATATTTTTATTACTTTAAAGCTCTTTCATTTTTTGGTGTTACTGTTCCTTTAATGTTAGGGGCTACTCTTTGATCGCCACAGTCATCAGATAAAAAATGTCAAAATAATCCTGTCTCTGTCACCAAATAAGCAGGCCTGGACTGGGATTTAAACTATGGCATCTTAAAGCAGCCCCTCTGGCATTAGCCCAGAATTCACAGGTTGCTAGTCTGAGTGGTGACAGGCATGTTGGGGAGTTTTGACCATTGCTCTTTTCTTTGTGCATTAGTCCAAATTGCCTGTGGGCTAGTAGCCTTACAGTTACTATGAACATTAGGTCGGCAAACCTGAGCTGATAAGCACTTCTGACTCAGCCCCTCTGGACTGAGTCGGCAGCTTATTGGCCCATGTACAGGGCCCTCAGGAGGTCTTGCCCAACTGATATCTGGCCAGGAATCAAATGGATCTCTGTAGGCCTGCAGTATGATGTCAGCCTATTTTGGTCCAGCACATGGGTGGCAACCTCTTCAAACAAGCAAATCTCAAAGTGTATAGCTAGGGTTAAACCCACAAAACTTGCAGGTAAAGTTACCAGATACTCTGTAAAATCAGGGGCACA
Source organism: Xenopus tropicalis (assembly GCF_000004195.4). Taxonomy (NCBI): domain Eukaryota; kingdom Metazoa; phylum Chordata; class Amphibia; order Anura; family Pipidae; genus Xenopus; species Xenopus tropicalis. The sequence continues at coordinate 71,815,856 of NC_030679.2, read as the reverse complement.
TTGAAAAAATCCAGTCATAAGGGCTTCGCTGATTACACATTTTGCTGGTGCTGCACAGGCTACAAGCATAATTTTCTCTCATTGAAAACGGCAGGAACCAATACTTAACCTTTAATTAGCAGTCACATATCCCCATGCTTGACATTAGACATTTCTGAAAGGTTATTCTCTACATTTGCATTACTGTAGTTTGTCTGTCACAGATTAGGGCCAGAGCAGTCTCATGTTTTGGTGTGGAGATGTTTCTGAAATCTTCTTACTTTGCAGACAAGCTGATGGGCGCAAAGTATTGAGATCCAGCATAAGGGAGTTTCTTTGCAGTGAAGCCATGTCTCACCTCGGAATACCAAGCACACGGGCTGGTTCCTGTGTAACTGCAGATTCCACGGTTATCAGAGATATTTACTATGATGGAAACCCTAAGAAGGAGAAATGCACAGTGGTTTCACGCATTGCACCCACATTTCTGAGGTAATAGCAAATGCCATTTGCATGTAATATATATATGGAATAAAGTACCCCCTATTGTAAAATGTAAGGAAGTCACATAAAAGCACGAGGCCAAAGGCCGAGTGCATTTATAAAGGTCATGGAACTCAGTGGTAACTTCTAATATCCTCATATTTTTCAACAGGGGGTCATGACAGAAATTACATCACTAAGCACCAGTTATAACTGTTGACATCACTAAGCACCAATTATAAAGACATAATTTACAGAATAATCATGGCTTTTTTGTGTTTGCAGCCGTCTTGTAGTCATATTTTACACTAGTGTGTTCAAGTCCATTTTGAATGTGCACTGAAGAGAGGTCTTTTATTACTACATAACTGCTTGTGTAATATAGAGTTATAGAGTTCACAAACACAGTGGTGGTATACATTTTGTTAATTTTTGTTTTTGTATTGTTTGGAGGAGGAATATTATATTCTAATCTCCAAAAGCTTGGAATTGCCCAGAAAAGGAAGCATTTAACTGATCACGTTTTTTATTCAATGCACTTACAATGCCATAACTTTTTTTTTTTTTAAATTTCATATAATTTTTTTATCACCATATTTTATATTCATCAAAGAATTCTCCATTTGCAGCTTTGCAGGCCTTTGGAGGTGGGGTCATGACATGTGACTTTAGGGGAAGGGCCATGATATCAGACGTGTCATTGGCCAGACTTAGCTGTCTTGTAGGGATTTTTCTCTGATGTTACCATGAAGTTCTTCCTTCAAGAGCTGGTTAAGACTGAGGTCTGACACTTCTGCTGGCCAGTTCGAGGCACTATTCCAGCTTCCTCTATCTTACCTTACCTTTTCCAAAGCTTACAATGGAGCTTCAGTTAGTAGTCCTGCTACATGATAAAATGTGTATGAATCAAGTGCTGATCAAAATTAGATGGTATGACAAACATATTACTTAGTGATTCCAAACTTTCAAACACAAGTGTATAGAACAACATTTTATTTAAAGTGTGCTCAAATACATCACTCCTTTATAATGCAGTTTAAGTGGCATCACAATGTTGCTAGAAGAATCTTGAATCTAAATCTAGCAATTGAAATCAGTGGGTGGTCCAGTTTTATAAAACATAGTGTAAATTCCAGAATACCTCCTCACAATCTGTGTTTTGGATTTGCAGTATGTTCAATTCTGCTGCAACAAAATTAAAACCCCTGTGTACTACCAAGTATAGTATATAGTGTTCTAGGTGGCACTAATGTGGCGAATCTATTGGCAGTAAAATGACAAAATAACTTTTTTTTCCTTTTAAAGTCATATATTTTGTTATAGATTTGTTATTACAATTCAACAATTCAGCATATTAAGAAAGCTGAAACAAAGTTTCCTGTAAATGTGAACTATGGCTTATGAGTTGAAAAAGGTCATAGGCAGTGATTTTGCAGTGATATTTTAGGAAATATTAAAAGAGAAATCACTAAACCTGACTTGACAAAAACTGTATAGATAAATTGTTTTTGTATCAAACAGTACTCCAGTATGTATATGCTGCTCATACTCTTAATATTTCTATATAGGTGGCCACACACAGGCAGATTATGCATCCTCTCTGTCCATTGGCTCAGGGGCGGAATGGACAAAGAGCATAGCCGCCTCCCTTTTGTTCCTGTCGCTCTTGCAGAGCTTACAAAAGATTGTAACGGCAGGAAGTGAACAGATTTGTTCTTCTTCAATTCCCCATGTGCTGATGCGCTATAAACTGGCTAACATAGTGTGTGTTCTACAAAAGTTATTAGTGGTGTTTATGTATATGGCTAGCTAACTAACTTCAATTTATAATATTTATAGTTCTAAATTGAGCTTTATGTCTGCATGTAAGATATGGGTTGATATTTTTTAGATGTAGAAAAACTTCTGTTTTTTCAAAGTGTATAAATGTGTAAATGTTTCATTCTGAACAGGTTTGGATCTTTTGAAATATTTAAGCCAACTGATGAGTTTACTGGCCGCAAAGGTCCAAGTGTTGATAGAAATGACATTCGGATCCAGATGCTTGATTATGTGATCCGTACTTTCTATCCAGACATACAGGAGAAACATGCAGGAAATAATACTGAAAAGAATGCTGCATTCTTCCGAGAAGTAAGGACTTTTGTTTATTAATAAAACCTCTATATTTTTTCATCAGCATGTGTGATAAGTGAAACTGAAAAGGAGATCTGATTCATATACAAGCAGTAAAGTATTGTTAGTCAAAAAAAAAAAGGTGCTTCTTGTAGTGTTTTGCCAAGAAATTCTCCCCCTACCCCCAGGCAGCATAAAAAAGTAGCTGGATGCAAGGGGGAAAAAGCACCATATTTCTTTGTTGTCCCAAACTCACCTGTAGAAAACCTTTCACATGTGCTGAAAGAGCTGTGCCCATTTGCAAATACAGTTCTTCTGATGCCTTTGAGTTTTCTGCTATACCAGATGAGGTTTAGAGCAGCAGCTGGGTGGAAAACTTTCAGGTGCTATAAAACTAGACCAAGGCAACTGTGCTGGGGCATTTCTGTTATAGGCCTGCTCTGAATTTCTCCTGATACAGTAAATTCTGAGTACAGCATTTCTATCCTTATTTAATTTTAGGCTTCAGTTCTACTTTAAGGGCAGAGAAAATTTAAAATTTAGTACTAATGAAGGTGATTTTCTCATAGGGTCCAGTGTACACACTTATATAGTTACATTTACTATTTTCCTTAGAAAGATGGCTTGTTATTCTAATTGGTGCCTTATTTATTTGTGTTTTGTGCTTATTGATATCTGTGGGAGTTGTCACAATTACTGTGATAAGTTTACTTTAACCATGGACTTTTTAATGAAAAAGTATATTGCAGTGACCGAATTATCAAGAAAATAGGAGAGTTTCATATGCACAGACTTTTAAACAAGGTATTCAGATATGGTGGATAGCTTGTTTTATCCCTCTCAATCATTTTACAATACCTACTGTAACCATAGCCTCATGCAGTAAAACAGCACAAATTATATATGGCAAGCCATATATGGTTACAGTAGGGGGCTGATGTACTAATCCACAAACGGTCCGAAGGCGTCCGAATGCGTCTTTTTCGTAATGATCGGTATTTTGTGATTTTTTTCGTAAATTGTCGCGACTTTTTCGTAGCCGTTACGACTGTTTCGCAAATTGTTGTGACTTTTTCGTAGCGTTACGACTTGCTCAAATTGTCGCGACTTTTTCGTAGCCTTTGCGCCGAGTACGAAAGTTTCGGATTCATTCAAGCTTCAGTATCTTGACTTTTCTTGGGCCAGGTTGGAGCTGCAGAGTGCCATTGAGTCCTATGGGAGGCTTCCAAAATCATGCAAAGTCTGAAAGTTTTGCCCGCTGTTTACGAGCACTCAATACGAAAAAGTTGCGACAATATACGAGCAAATCGTAACGGCTACGAAAAAGTCGCGACTTTTCGGGCAAGTCGTAACAGCTACGAAAAAGTTGCAACAATTTACGATAAAGTCGTAACGGCGACGAAAAATTGCAAAAAATACGAAAAAGTCGCAAAATGTTTGTTTCCAATCCGAATTTTTCCCATTCGAATTCGTGGATTAGTAAATCAGCCCCTAGGTATTGTAATTCTTGTAAAATGATTGAGAGGGAGATGTGATTGCAGTTATTCTGGCTCCAAGAAGGAGTTCCCAGAGGACTAATTAGTATCCAACTGGAAGCCCCTTGTGGCCTTTGGTCTCATATTTTTGCAATCTCTTCCCCCCCCCCCCCATTTGTTTCCAGTTTGTTACTAATTTGTTTTGCGCTAACAGGAAAGGCTTTAGGGAAGCTTCTCTAAAAACCCTAAACATTGTTGCAATTTAAAATGGATACTGTTGTGATATTTTTGCAGTTGTTTTCAATGGCATATTACATGTGTTGCAAACAAGTTAGTAATATGGTATTTCTCAGATTAAGTTATGATTATTTATAGATTAATTATGCTGTTCGGGGCCCCTCCCTATTTCTTGAGCATGATCTTGAGCTGTTGTAAACACCAAGCACAGCAGCAGCATAAATTCACTTTCAGGTTGCTGTTGTTCCAGCTATTTTTAGTATGACTGTGCTTTTCTCACTTTTAGCTACCTTTACTCCTTGATGTACATGCATGCCATAAGCCTAGCATATAAGGCTGGATATGGTGCTACTTTATGGTCCCTGCAAAGTCTTATGTCATCCAGGCATCTGCACCTCTTCTGCAATTTTAATTCCATGTAGGTCTCTGCTGTTTGTAACACACAAATGCACCCAACATGTGGCTTGCTGCTCCCATCCAGATTCTCTACTTCCTTTGTCCTGTGAGCATCCTTCCCACCAAGCCTGTGTAGCTTGTAACTGTTTTAATTTAATTTTGTGTACTTTGTACACTTCCACATGAGTGCCCTTTGTATCTTTTTCACTGATAATGTGCAAAATTAACTCCTACCCTGTTCTACCTGTTCCTTTGTAACCTTTGCCTCCTGCTTTTTGGCTCATGATACCCTACCCTTTGACTTCGCCACCATGTTATCTTTTGTGACCTTTGTCTTTCTTAGTGCATTATGTGCTTTGCCCCCTACCTTGTGCATTTTGGAACACCATTATTTTTCATATTATTTTCCATATGTCTCCTTTAAATCCTCCACCTTTTAACCCAAGCCATTAGTACATTGGTTCCCTTTATCCCTTTGTAGTTAAAGGGATACCTTCATAATTTTTGTGGTGTACTTTTACAAAAGTTTCTTTAAACTTTCTTTCACCAAAAACTGCAGTTGAGTTGAAATTTAGGCATATTTCTGTTTGTGAATATAGAGAAAGTATTTTATATCAGTTTTACCACCACTTTTACTCCAAAAAAGAGCCAATTCTTTGAATTCCCCCATTGTGTTCCCATTTTAGATGAATGAGAAGCAGCTATTGACTGAGATAGTTATCCTGATCACCACCGAGAGAACCACAGCACCACTGGCCCATGCCTTATTTTAATTAACCCTAGGTTTTGTAGTACCTGCATGTTACCCTGCACTCTACAGATATTGTACATTAGTGCCCCAGAATCAGTCATCTGGCCTGCATATATGCTTCTAGACTACAAAAGGAAACTGAGGCAATCCCATATACACATGTGGAGAACATACTAACTCCATGAAGCTAGTGTTTTTATCAGAACTCACAACCTTATAACTGTAAGTTATCCATGCATTCACTGAGCCAAGGAGTTCTGTCTCAAAATCCCACAAACTAACTTATAAAGATCATATACTGACACTGTGCAAGTGAATATGAGGTGATATTCAGCAATTCATAAACTAAAAGTGCATAATACTTCCTTATGTGCCATTGCCCTAACTGCTTGGCATGTTATATGAGATACAGGACATTTATCTTTTAAATGCTGATAAGTGTAATTCCTGCTATTTTAAATGATGACATGTCTGAGCTTTACCGTTTCCTGGGCTGTGGTTCCTAGTATCACTGTTGTGGGTGCCATTTCATGTTTTGTGTGTATTTTATTTAGATAACAAAAAGGACTGCTAGGCTGGTTGCAGAATGGCAGTGTGTTGGATTTTGCCATGGAGTCCTAAACACTGATAACATGAGCATTGTTGGGCTTACAATTGATTATGGACCGTTCGGATTTATAGACCGGTAAGGGCAGTTTTCAGTCATTGCTATCGGTGCATTTTTTTCATATAATAGAAAATTATAGTAAGACATTTTATTACATGAATCACTTGGAAAATATTTACTCTCTTGTAAGATGTTTTTGAGTTAAAGGATTTTTTAAAGTAAGTTACAAATGCTGCATTATGCTTTGTTGTAAATATATGATCGGCTTAAATGCACATTCGATTCTGTTAGCTAGACAGTAATACTATTAATATGAAACCAACAAAAGTGGTTTAAAGGTGATATGTTAATGTATTATTAACTAAGATGATAAGCACAGGCAGCAAACATTATGAACATTTCAGTTGCTTCCTGTAAATCTTTGATTGGCTAACACTGTACACCACCTTTAATTGATTAAATTATATTTAGCTTCAATACGTCAAGTGGAGCAATAGGTCCTGCTTCACTAAAGTGATGTAACTCGTGACCCTAGCCTAGATAATAGAAAGGGCTCATAACCAAAAGTCAGGTAGTTGATGGTTGTCAACGCCCTATAGAGGAGTTCTGAGCTTAGCCCTCCATAGAATCGGCAATCCGTTCTGCAGCAAGCTTTTAATGTCTAGACTACTAGCAATAACAGAAACCATTAGTTCAGATCTCCCAATCACATAACCAACATTGCTGTTTTGTTAGAATAAGAGTTGTATTAATATCTGAGTGTTGTTATTGCACTGTATGTATATAGTTTTATTTGTGTTCTGGTCAAATTAATTATGTTTATGTATTTTGCCAAATGTTCAAACCATCTATTACAGTCGTTGTGTCTGTTCGCTATGGCTACATTCATCATGTAAAATTAAGCCCACCTAAAGCAGTGGATACTTTCTCATAAATTATTTGTTTTTATCTATCCTCTATCATAGTGTTGTTCAAGCTGAGATGATAACTGTATTACAGTTGTTTGGCTTGTGCAATTTTGCCGTGCTTGGATGCTACTGAACCCTCACAGTGAGGTGTACATTTGCTACTTAGGAGGAATCAATATTTCTCTGTTCCATGGATGCCCTTTGTTAGTTGGACATATCATTTTAGAGGTCTACAGCCTCTGCAACAGCATATTGTGCTCTCCCCCCAAAAGCTAACAAAGATTTTTTTTATGACATATAAAATGTGCCCAAATAAGGGCAACTAAGCTGAAAAAGCATGTGGGAAGTCTCAGTTATGAGAACGTGCACTTTATATACAAGTGTGACTTATAATAAACTCTCTAATGCTTTATTTACCAGTAGGTCCTTATAGCAGACACAAGGGCATACATTTAATTTTTTTTTTTACAAAGAGAGCTGTGAAAATGTGGTATTATCTCTCTCTAAAGGGATTTGCATCGTTTTGGCAAATATACTCATTTACAAACGTGAACAATTGTGACAAACCTGATGAAAAATGCAAACCTTAAGCACATTTTTTTTCTGTTTTTCACAGGTATGACCCAGAGTATATTTGCAATGGTTCTGATAACATGGGACGCTATGCCTACAATAAGCAACCAGAAATTTGTAAATGGAATTTGGGGAAGTTGGCTGAAGCTCTGATTCCTGAGTTGCCGTTAAGTATAAGTCAAAGTATTCTCGATGACGAGTATGACGCAGAGTTTCAAAACCATTATATGGAAAAGATGAGGAAGAAGCTTGGTTTAGTACGATTGAAGCTTGATGATGACAGTCATCTAGTATCAGATTTATTAGAAACCATGAACATTACAGGTAAAAATATAAGGTTACTGATGTAAGGGTATATATTGGCATAGTGACACAGCAGAACTTATCTGAAGTTTCCTTGAGTTCTCCTTAAGAGTAGAAACTAGGTGCCAAATATTAGGCACCCCCCAGTAACTTAAAAATAAATTTTACCCTGGGCTGGTGCTTCTGTTAGGAGAAAACCGCACCAGCCGCAGAAAGTGTACCCTTTTCTTTCTGTCTTCTGAATCCCAGGGCCGGTGCATGCACAGTAGAGTGAAAAAGCCAACCTTTTTTTTTTTTTTAAAGTTCTGTTTTTCACTGTACTGTACGTGCACAAAGGCAGGGAGAGGAGACACTCGCCTGCAGTAACCCCAGGCTGGTGCGGTTTTCTTCTCACAGGAGCAACAGCCCAGGGTGAAAGGTATGCAAGTAAAGTCACTGGGGGTGCCTAACATTTTGGCACACCCCAGTGGCGTAGCCTTTCCTTTTCCTTTAACACATAAATCAAATTTAATGCTGTGAATGCTTTGTACTTAGGGCTGACTTAATTACTTGCCTATAGTGATGTGGGGGTCGAAAAAAATTTCAACCCACACCAGACCCTAACACACTTGAATTTAATTGCATCCATTTATATACCCATGTCCAACTTGCCCCGCAAGGGTGGCAGGAAGAGCTCAGCCCACACCCGCCCGCCACCCGCATATTTGCTGTGTCTGTCAACCTGAACCTGCCCGACCCGCAGGTAAACCCACAGGTTTGGGGCTGGCCTGCACATCACTACTTGCCTAGGGTGCCAAAATACCTTGGTCTGGCCCTGTTTGTACTAAATAATAAGTATACTACAGTATATTAATTAAAGAATCCCAGTGATGTATTGTAATCTTTTAATGACTGTTTTATGTAGGCTCAGATTTTACAAACACGTTTCGTGTGCTCAGCAAATTCTCAGGAGATGAAGCAGAGATACAGGATTTCCTGAACATAATTATTGAGCAGTGTGCCTCTGTAGAAGAATTAAAACTTGTCTTCAAACCCAAAATGGATCCAAGGTATTTAAATTGCAATGATCATATCTGATCATAAGTACTCAAGGGTGTATTCCATAAGGCCCTGGGTCCTTATTATTTTTGGTAAAACATTTTTGTTCAGCACTGACAAGTTGAGTATGAGGTGAGCCATATGTTCTTGTAGGGGCCCATTAATTAAAGCATGGATTTTCGCTACTAAAAAGCATGATTGGAAACAATTTGGAATAACCACAATAAATTCTGATGTGCAAAAATTTCACATTCTTTTCTTGGCTGTACGAAAATATCATGGTTGCGATCCGAAAGTCACAAAATTTTTGTATCAGAATGATTGTAAACGGCGCAAAAACCTTTCTGGCTTTGAAACAAAATGTATGATGTTGGAAGCCTTCTATAGGACTCAATGGCACTGTACAGACCCAACCTGGCGAAAAGATAGTCACGATAGCAAAGCTTCAATGAATAACGAAATTTACCACTTAAAATTTTGTACTTGAACAAACAACTGTATTTTTTTTTAAGCTGTATATAGGCGCCATCTCAGTGCATTGTGCCTGAGTCTAAGCTTTCAGAAGGAGCCAGCGCTACACATTAGAACTGCTTTCAGATAATCTATTGTTTCTCCTACTCCCATGTAACTGGAGGAGTCCCAAGCCAGACTTGGATTTCTTACTATTGAGTGCTATTCTGATATCTACTGGGAGCTGCTCTCTTGCTACCTTCCCATTATTCTGCTGGTTGGCTGCTGGGGGGTAAGGGTGATATCACTCCAACTTGCAGCGCAGCAGTAAAGTGTGACTGACGTTTATCAGAGCACAGGTCACATGGCTGTGGCACCCTGGGAGATGAAAAATATGGCTAGCCCCATGTGAGATTTCAAAATTAAATAAAAAAAATCTGTTTGCTCTTTTGAAAAAAATGGATTTCAGTGCAGGATTCTGCTTGAGAAGCTATATTAATTGATTTGTTTTGGAAAAAAATGTTTTCCCATGACAATATTCCTTTAACAATAGCATTTTGTCATTATAGGCAACTTTCAATGATGCTAATGTTAGCACAGAGCAACCCTCAGCTATTTTCAATGATTGGAACTCAATCCAACATTAACAAGGAGCTTGAAAGAATAGATCAATATACTAAACTTCAAGAAACTAGTGCAGATGATCTTCTCAAAGATAACAAGAAACATTGGAAAGAATGGCTTCGTAAGTACAGGTATGTGACCAGCAGCAAGTCTAATGTTGATTAACTAGAGAATATGATGTATTTTTTTTGTCCCATTTATACCTTCCTTTTCTCTCTCCATGCTCTGGTGCATGTGCCCCTTTGGAGGCTGATGTAGATCACTGCCATGGCTTTGTTGTACTGAATTTTTATGGAATTTCCCTTTAAAGAGAAAGTCCATTGTTGGTGGATGAGGTAGATCACCCTGAGTTATAGACTGTTTATATAGAGATGTTATTCTCTGAAAGACCACTTGTTTTGAACATGTGGATGATTGAAAACTTCTCCCCAGCCACATAGACTGATATCGCTTGTAATTATAGACCACTTTACCACTGAGCAGGTTGTGCCCACTCTCATGTTGTGTGTATGCCACCACCACTGAAGGGAACTTCATATTTGCTCTGAGAGCCAGAAGAATCATATATTACATTTTCTTTCATTATGCAAAAACTATTTTTGGGTGGAGGACCCATTTAACAGCTTAGAGAGTTGATGACCTGCCCTCTTCCTTACTGAGCTGCTCTTGCCACACCAGCTTTGCCTTTGCATTAACATTTCTAACTATAGTTGTTTTTCACAGGTAGAAGTGAACAGGAAGTATTTTTTTTTTTTTTTCCAGTGTGCGGTTGGAGAAAGAAAGAGGTAGTGTTGAAGATAGGAAAGCATTCCATGAGGAGCATGTGAAAACCATGGATTCAAATAATCCATCATACATCCTGAGAAACTACATTGCGCAGAATGCCATAGATAGTGCAGAAAGCGGAGACTTCAGCGAGGTATAGTATGGCAACCTGACTTGAAATCTTTTCTGTTATGTTGGCTGTGTTTTTAAAAAAACTGCCCAACCCTAATTTTCACTTTATGTACTTAATGATAAGATTGTGCTATAAATAGTGTATGCTAGGGTAACAGTGTGTTCTCTCGGTATGTGGTGTAATTTACTATAATGATCATAAACACCAGAACAAGTAACATAGAGAACGATTCAGAGGGACTGCTCTGCTGAGTGTTAAGCACTTATAGTTTAGCCCAGATCAGTGATGACTTTAGTTTAGCCCAGATCAAGAGGACATCTTGAAAAGCAGATCCATAATTCTAAATCGTATTGAGAGTTTTTCTTATAATTGTGGTCATTAGAAACCATAGTAGTTCTACTATAAACCAGTTATGTTCACAAATCTCTTGTTCCTTTTATAAATAGTTTCTAATAGTGCTGCAGCTTTATGTAGGATGATTTCCTTCAGGGACTATATCCTACAATTATTACATAGCTTCAAGCAAAACTTGAATAAATGAGGGCATCCTGGGATCAAAATGTTGAATCCCTACCAATCAACACACTCTATAATGGGACTAATATGTTTTCAGGACTGTTAGCCTCTTTGTTTCTTAGGGGTTTAATAAAAGTTGAGGTAATTGGGAACTTCAACTTTTAGCAAGTAAATTTAAAATAAGTGCCTGTATTAATTTATACAGATTTATGGATTATATAATCTTGTTGCATAGGTAAAGCGTGTGTTGCAGATGCTGGAAAATCCATACCAGGAAGGGGAAAGCTGCCAAAGCATTGCAGACAAGTCACCAGAGGAAGATGTGGCTGTTGCTGCCTCTAGTGTCTCCACCAACCCATCCAGACTTCCTTATAACAGCAAGCCTCCGCTATGGGCTACAGAGTTATGTGTAACATGATCTTCTTAGGTGCCTTTTTGATCATTAGCTGCTGAAGAACATGAATGTACCTCAGCAGTTAGATCAACAAGGCCATACATAGCATGCATGAACTGGCTACTCTAACATGACATTTGGATGTTGCATATATTATGCATCCAGTAACACAGAGATGATATAAATATCAGGGCTCTTCTCTTGACATGTCTTGCCACTGGTTGCTGAGCCAGATGATTCTAGCACTTCTAGTATAAAACTAGCACAGCTCAGTGGAGTTGCTTGTAACTAGAAAATATAGGCTAAGGAAAAACACTAATAATCCATTAATCTCAGACTGTAAGAAATATAGTTGTCTTTTTTGAAAAAAAAAATCCACTTCAACTTGGATGAAATACATCATTCTTTAGACATATTTATTTTTCTATACAAACGCATATATATGTATTTTTATCCAAATGTTTGTTTTACATGAAGGCAAAAATACCAATTCAGTTATCTGAAATATTTTGGCCTGATGATAAGCCAGTTATATGCAGTTAACAAGATACTGCTTGCTGTTGCAATAAGTAAATGTAAAAATTTGATTTGCATGTTTTGTTTACTGTAAATTTTCTAAATAATAACCATATATTTAAAACTCCACTGAATGGATTGGCATTTAAAGCAAGATTTCACATTTTAGAAGGTTGGACAACCTGTGGAACTTCAGCTGAGTATTGCAACTCTACTTCCTTTCTTTTGGAACATATCAGTGCAGGGCATGTACCATATGCATCAAAGACACATTACCTTAAAGGAGACATATCCTATAAAAAATTATGAATGTGTACCAGTGAATTATACTCCTAGACATTGAAGGATTGTTCTTAAAAATGTTGTTTCGAACTGATTTTTTGAGAAATTCCACCAAAACCCACTAGCCCCGCCCATCTGTTCCACTTCCTGCTGGCTAAATTCTCTGGATGTGCAGGGGAGCCGGCGGCTCTAAGTACAGGCAATGTAGGATAAGAACCAATCAGCAGCTAGGCTGACCTGATAGGGAACTGAAGCCTGTCTTTGCTTGTGTGACTGCAGGGCTGTGATTGGCTCTCCCCCTTCTACTGTGCTTCTGGCAGGGACCGTTAGGACACGCCCACTCTTCATTTCACACACCGACAGAGAAGTGATAGGATCTATAGGGAGCTCCAATAAAGGGGCCATTTTTACAGATAGGATTAATGTTTAGCACAAAGTGAAACCAGCACCATATATTATTTATAATTGCCTACAAAATTAGTTTTCCCCATTTATCCAATATGTCTCCTATTTTTAAATATTTAATAGATGAATGCCTGATGCACTTATATGGTACTCGGCAAGCAATTCTGTACAAACCTCCCTTATATGAATGGGTTTATTTTCATGCTAAAGTAGGAAAGGGCTTTCCCAAATATATTTCATTTTGCCAAGGGCCCAAGCCTTAAACATGAAAAATAGGCTATTCCATTATTCCTAATCCACCAGATTTAAATGCTAGTATTACACAGCCACCGCATGGCATTGCTTATGGTGATATAGGTTTTCTGTTGTTGAGTTCTAAGATCTATTTCCTTAGAAGTCGAATATTTTTTTTTCCCCAGAAATGTCAGCAACAAAGCATTATATTCCAAAAGAAATACTTTCATGTAATGGTATCTTGCCATGTTAACCAGGAACTACCCTCAGGTTGATAAACCAGGCAATAAAGAAATTGTCTGTGCTTACAGATATGGGGTAAGCCCTGAAGAACAGGATACTCAAGATAATGTGAACAAGCAACTGATGTAGAAATGTGGTCTTTTATTAAGTCATGGCAAAATAAGAGCCTGAAGTTGCATTTGCTCTTTTTAACCTTAATGTATTTCCCGTGGCTTGTATGTACACTTTCTAAGGCTTAAAATGAATGAACTGTGGGTACCCAGAGAGCTTCCATCCTCGCTGAAAGACAAACAAGCAAAGCCTCACCGCTCATCTTTACATGGGACAGTACAGGAAAAAAATCTCCTGTAAACATACCAGCTTTATGATTTCCTCAGTGTCAGTACAAAGGCTGTATACATTGTAGTCATTACATTTAGGACAGAATATAATTTATAATAAACTATAACAAATCATCAAATGTTTATTCTGCATAATACATAGTTTACATTAGTAAATACCTATGTACACTAAGATTCTGGTGTGTCTTGCTAACATTTGTAAATACACTCTAGTTATGATTGACACAGTAGCTCACAAACAACAATCCTTTCAATGTATAAATAATATTGGAGGATAAGCTTTGTTTTTTAACCAAGTTTCAAAGTGGACCCTACGCTGGTTAATATGTGCACGTCTACTCCAAGGCAGCATTTGGTGTAACAGGTTCATTATTTGTGGAGTCATCTCGGAGGGTTCCAATAGCCTTGTTAAGGGGCGGCCCCTTGAGGGCAGCTTGCATTTTTAAATGTAACACAACCAACATCAATTCCTAGCTCTGCTTATAATAGTTGTTGAAGTTAATTCGCAGCAAGAAATCCTCCAGATGGGGCTGATATCCTCTGTTTACAAGCTTTGACACCACTAAAAACAAGAAGTTAAATTCATAAAAATGTCAGAATTACTCTTTAAACATCTATTTACACAAACAAAATAGCATTATCTATGATACATTTCATATAATAATAACAGTGCCACTACACAAAGTCATAAGAAAGAACATGTAGGTAAGTATTTATCAAAGAAGACAGTTCTTAAGGTGCCGGTCGCCAATTTGTAAAAATGTCATAAGCACAGCAAATTTACAAAAGTTATCTTATAATTTTATGGATTTGTTACAATGCCAGCACATTTTGAGAAGTGTTGTATATATGGAAAACAACTTTATTTTCTATTTTTTTCATTATTGCACTATGAAAATGTTTGTGTGCCAAAAAATTCTTTATACAGATTTAAGCTAAATTAAACTATCAACATATTTCCCCAACATTTTCGTTAAAGCGGAGAAATTTTGGTGTAAAAACAATGTCATGGTTATGACTAATTATCAAAATGGTTGTACACAAAAGGGTCATACATATGACTTTTTTTTTTTTTTTTTTTTTTTTTAATTGTTGTAGAGGTGGAAAAATGACAACATTGGTCTGTGGGTGGATTGGAAAAAATACAACATTTTGATGACATTTTTCTTTACTGTCAGGTTTGTCAATTCCCCCCTAATTATTAAAGCTGTCTGGTATTTGCACTATAGCCTGGTTTCATGCTTGGTGTTGCAGCCAGAAGGTCTGCCACAATTCAGCACAGGTAAGTAACAGTAGGGTTTGGCTAGGAAAAGTTTAGGTTGAAACAGTAACAACCACTAGTGTTTCTAAGACTAAGATCAGACCACAGTTAATATAATTACAGGGTTGGTACTAAAACAGCTACTTTGCAAATTCTTCTTGCAGTTTAGGTATCATTTCATCCCCGTAAAGGACCATATACATGTTACTATGATGTGCTGGGTCTGAGCTATCAAAGCTGTGTATCTGCAGAGCTTTCTGGGGTGTGATGAAGGTGGAATCCCAGTATGCATGCACTTTCTGGTTGTAAACAGGAGGGAAGTACAATATTCAGGGTTGTATTGAGGAGAAACAAATCTATGCTATTTGTTAATGTACTTAGGTGGTAGTTTCTATTAAAATTAACAGAAAGCTATAGCTTAACCCTGACAGAGTATTTTGAATTGCAAGTTGAATGGTTTTTGGCTCTGTTGAAAAAGAATGTACATACAGTGTGTATGCAGTTTCAGTGTATGTACAGTACAGAGGAAAACGCCTTTTTTATTTTGATTTGTTACTACAGTAATATATGTAGTAAATAATATCATATCTTTATCACAATTTATTGTGTCCTTACCTTCAAAAAGAAAGTCAGAATAATACTTAAATGTATTGTAAGACTGTTGCATTAAATTAAAGTTGGGATGAACAGCCATTTGTTTCCCTGTGTCACATATCCATGACTGAGAGATTAACTGTAAGCGAAACTTCAGGATGAGGCTGAAAATGCTATGAATAATGTTCATTAGTGGGGCAGCTTTCTCTGTCAGTAGCCCCCTAGGGTAAAAAAACAAAGACAAATGTTAAATAAAGATGGTTACATTTTTATATACTGAACTCACTATACTATCCTTAAGGTTCAGCAGCCATATACCTATATTGATTCATGCTATCAAAGTTGCCCACAGGAGCTCTGCATCATCTGATTTTTAGGCCATCTTTTGAGTGTCAATGACAGTAGTGGCCAAAGGTTTAATTCACCCAAGGCAGGACTCATTCATTGCCACCACTCATCACCCACTATCACAACAACCTCCCATGTTGGCAGACGCACTCTCAAAAGGACCATAACTTGGGGAAGACAGGCACAAAAGGTACAGTTAAGATCATACCAGAACCTGAAAATTTCAGCTACTGAAACCCCTTCTCAGCATGTGTACAGAGCACTGACAGATGCACAAATGAGAGGTAACCCATTCTTCATTAGCCTGCACTTCCACTCTTTGTCATGTAACAATGCTATTTAGGTCCATGTGGCTGACCATATCTCACAATGTCCAACCATTCCACTGGTCATTTAAAAGAAAGCAAAACATATGGCCAACTTTACAGATACAGCTGTGGAGTTAATCATTTATGGTACAAATTATATTTTTTGTAAGGTTACATTGATCAGTCTACTGGCCTGCTTCTTTCCTCTCAATATTCTATGCTTAGATTAAGATTTAAGGGCAATATACCTAAAAAGTGCTTTGTTCAAATAGTCTGCATGGGTCCTGTAAATCTCTTCCAGGTTGCTTACGGCAGAAAGTTTGTTCCTGAATTCACACCAGGTTACATGCAGAATCTGGTTAGCAATGTAACCCTGAATTACTTTAACAAAGTGCTGCATTTCATGTCGATAAAGTTGAAGCTGCCGATACTGAACAGAGTTTGAAGCTTGATTCACCAGTGCTAGAACAAGAAATCAAATATAATTATCAGGAAAACTGTGTTTTTGTCTTTACTACATAGATGATGTACATTGCAACAGTGATGTGTCAAACATATGTACCAATTTCCACTACTGCACAGTTTTAAAGCTACATTGAAGCAGAAAACAACTACACTATAAACGGTGTGTTCATATATGTACAGGGCATTGTTCAGCTATATGTGAAAGTTCCTTTGTAATTTTCCGCTATAAACAGGCACTCGTATTGCACTAAATGATCAAATATTCTTATAGTTGTAAAGCTGCCATGATGAGCTACCCAGAAAGATGTGTTGCCTAAGTTAAAACACAAAATATTTATATAGCAGGGGGGTTGTGAGAGAACTCTCTATAAACTACTATAATTACGACGTGTATATAGCAGAGCTGTCTGTGGGAAAGTAACAAACTCACAGTTGATATCTTGCACAGTAAAACTGCAACCTGCTATACATATGAACTGAAAATTAATTCTTCTTAATGAGGTTGTTTCCTGCTGTGGAGAAACTAATTAGTTCCTGATAGGTTTCTTTTAATAAAATATAAATGCTTTTATGATATAAAGTGGTTTATGGCAATTTTTCAGAATGTTTTATTCTTGCAATTTACCTGTTCTTTTTAGGTGAAACCAAACATCCCTCAATGTCCATACCATGTGCTTCAATTGGAGTAGAAAAGAAAATATTCTGCTATACTTATTCATGCATGCATCCGTAATGACAATGTTGAGCGGCCAATCCACCTTAGGTAGGAAGCATATTATTAAGGATTCGAATACAAGATATGCAACAAACAAGCCACCTGTATATAAACCAGAATTTAACCCTAGATTAAAAAAAAAATCTATGCAATAAAGAAAAACTTTCTAGAAAAAAAGAATGTATTTGTCCCCCAATCTGTTAAATATAGTGATTGGGTGAGCTGAGGAGGGGGTAAATAAAAGTACACTTTGAGGCTAATTGCACAAAGGGTGCTTTGGCCTCTGCTTCCTTCAGAGGACTACAGACTTTATTAGTGCTAACTACCTACATTTTTCTTGCTGTTTTTAAAAAAGTTCCTGGACTCTAGGAAGGAAGGGTAGACTGACATGAGAGCACCATGATTTAAGAGGGTAGGACAATGTTGATATGCTGAAACTTTAGTAATACTATTTTAGTCATTTTCATACCTTGTATTTCAACTCCAAGCAGCTTAAAGCATCAGGGGCAGTAGGTGTGAACATTTCTGGAAGATACTTCAGTGCAAAGGTTAGGTTGGAGGCCAGATTAGAGTCTCCATGCAAACTGTACTGCAGAGCTTTATTCAGTATAGAATTAAGAACCAATGGACTGAGCAGTTGACTTGGTGTATGTCCTGAACCGAGCTATAAAGAAAAATCATTTATCATAATTTCATGCTCAAAATTTGAATATCTAAAAAATAGCAATGACAGGCAAGTTAAGGTTTCAAAATATTACAACTGGAGGACCGAATATTTGCCCCAAATTTTTCAGGAAGGTTAAAAACAAAAATTTTAAAAACTTAAATCTACAAGGTAATTGCGGTGCAGGTATGGCATCTATTATGCAGAATGCTTGGGACTCTGGATAAGGGTTTTTCTGTAATTTCGATAGCCATACCTTAAATCTGCTAAAACATTTAAATATTAAATAAACTCAGTAGGATTGTTCTGCCACTATGAGGGAGTTACAGCAGACTCACAGGACCAATTCTCCTTTTACCAAAGCATCTTAACGTACAATGTACCATACTAATCCCTAGATATAGTTACAGCTAATAAAATATATATGCTCATTTTAAAACACCAAAGCTTCATTCTTAGTTACAAACCATTAAAATATCCTAACATATTTAACTAAAGTAGTTTACCTTTTCAAACAGCATGTCACTAAGTGACTGAGCAAACTCTCCATCTTCCATCAGCAGAAAATGTCTGATAGCTTCAAAGTGTCTCTCCATGTTTAGCTCCACAAAATAATAATCCACTATAGCTTTGTTTACAAGAGAAACACTTGGAATAAAATAAAGAAAAAAATTGTTTAGAATGAAGAATGTTTTAATCTGTAAGGTCTCACAATATTTTAGGATAGGGGTATTGAGTATGTTAAATTGAGAAATTCAAAATAAAGGTGAATAAACTGTATGGGGAAAGGGGCCAAATTATTAAAGAAATACTGTCATGGATTTTTTTTATTTTTTCAAAACGCATCAGTTATTAAATCTTCTCCAGCAGAATCCTGCATTGTGATCCGTTTTTCAAAAACACAGATTTTTTTTATATTTAATTTTGAAATTTCACATGGGGATAACCATATTCTTCATTTCCCAGGGTGCAACATCCATGTGACCTGTGCTCTGATAAACTTCAGTCACACTTTACTGCTGAGCTGCAAGTTGGAGTGATATCACCCCCCCCAGCAGCTGATTAGCAGAACAATGGGAAGGCAGCAAGATAGCAGCTCTCAGTAGGTATCAGAATAGCACTCAATAGTAAGAAATCCAAGTCTGGCTTGGGACTCCTCCAGTTACATGGGTGTAGGAGAAACAATAGATTATCTGAAAGCAGTTCTAATGTGTAGCGCTGGCTCCTTCTGAAAGCTCAGACTCGGGCGCACTGCACTGAGATGGCGCCAACACACCAATATTACAACTATTCTGGTTATTCTTGTTGGTTTAAGAATAAAATTAGAGAGTGAATTAATTGCTATGTAAACAATTTAATTTAGAAATAAAAAGTATACCATAAAAATGTTTATGGTAAAAAAAAAAATCATTGTTTTCCAGCAATCCAATCAATATCTTTGGGTATAGATTAAGGAGGTTGTTGTTTGGCCCTCACATAGAGGCCATGCTACTGAGCTTGCAACTAATCTGCGACAGTGAATGGCCAGCTAAATAAATGCTCATACTCACTGTGAGACCATAGGAGCAGTAACAGAATATTTCATCAACACTGGCAAAGACAGAAGCTCAATAAGCTGAACTGTGGTTTCATCTGTTGCTGGCTGAGTGTTAGGGTCAGTAGGGAAAGAAAACTGCCTGGGCATCACATTGCTAAAAAGATGAAGAACTGGCGGATGTGCTGTATAAAGGAAACAAATGAAAAGCATTCAGACAGTGAATGTAGATCTACTTCTAGGAGTCCAGGCCTGTTTGGGAAAACACACATGACCTTCAATTTAAGCTAAGTAAAATATAATCTATCATGTATATCTGCTTCTTTAATTCACAAAAATAAGTTATATATGTGTGTACGTGTACGTGTGTGTACTAAGCAAGAGACTCACACATCAGTTCATAACTGTCTTGATATTTTTCAAGGCAATATTTCTCTGCCAGGGCTTTTAGATACTCCTGTTGCTTCTCCCATGTATGATCATCATCATCCCCAACATTTCTTTCTCCTTTAGTTCCAAGATCCAGGGTATCAGGTGTGCATAGCAAACTCTGTGCAGCATTTAGTGATGCTTCCCCATCACAGGCCGAATCAGTTTCCTAGAAAGATGACATTGGCCATTTGCGTACTAAGAAAACAAATTACCTAAATAACCCACCTAGGGAAAAGAACTTTATAGGTATAATCAAAGACACCATTTTTTAACTAACATAAGAGATCTCCTTTCTGTGTTGAGCTAATGTCCAAGAAATGTAATAGGGAGTTGATATTATCTATAGTGGTGAAGTTATTTGAATTTTTAGTAAGAGATCACATTAAATATTATACTCTGGAGAATGCCAATATTAGCATTTATCTTGTTGAAGGATTCATTAGAAGCAAATGAAATGCTTTTTATACATTAGCAGGGAATTGGACAGTGGGGTTATAGTAAGTTTTGTCTAGTTTTTCCACTACTTTTTTCTAATGTTTTTCTTAAGGTTTCAAAAAAACAAAATAGCATAAGTAACATCATTTTCTTATCAACCATGCATCTGCTGGATTTTTTTGCAGATTAATACAAGTAACAGATTCTATTAAATGGCATACCCTGTTCATAGATGAAGTACCAGTGTTGAGATATAGATTTGTATGCAGATTCTAATTCAGAAATGTAGATGGAGCAATGTGCTCTAGTGTCTCATATTTGGCTCCAGTTATTTTCTTTAGCAATCTGAATCTTTTCCCCAAGCTGTTCAATAGTTTGAAATAGTTTGTACTGTTTCAATATAATTTCTAAATGGATCCACAGGAATAGGGGTTGAAATACAAATTGTTTTGAAAAACTTGTCAATCATGTGTCTTTTTCATCTTCAACTAACTATGTAAATCTTTTCCATTAACTTCTATTCATTACATTCTAATGTAGCCTGAAAAAGGTTCATTTAGAGACAACATTCTACATTAGGACCATGTTCCAATCTCATCATAAAATCCCCAATAAATAAAGTCTTTGAGAACTGACAAACTTTACCTGCACTTTATGCTGTAGTAGTGTAGAACTTTTCTCCGTGTCATTATCTGAGTTGACTTGAGCTGAAAGTGTGACTGGATTATCTGGTAACAACATTCCTTCTGGTGGGTAATATAAAATATTAGTCTCAAAACATAAGAAAAGCAAATTAAGAATTATTTGTACTGTTTTAAAATGTGGCCCATTCTAAATTGTTAACAATTTTTCAATTACATTATGAAAAACTACAAACATTTTGGAAATCACTGGAAATGTTTCTCTCTGTAGGGCGCTTGGGGTGCGAGGGCTGGCCTGAAACCCATAGCTCAATCTTTTTATAGCAGGTTTCCAGGGTTCTAACTTTCATCACTAGCATTTTGTAGACCTGTCGCTAACCTAACCAAGCCAATGGAATTTAGACAGAATGGTACAGTAGGCAGAGCAACCATAGAAAACCACCTACAGCCACAGAAAATGCATTCTACTAACAAAATCATGGATGTAGCCACGGCAGCATCGAGTAAGATGAAATCATTGTTACTGATAAGGAGTGAAAGGGTGTGATATCTACCAAACAGTTCAACATTTCACACTTCATATTTACAAAACCTCTTGACTTGAGGCTCCCTTGATAAAAACTTTAGGTTAGGTGTTGCTGAAAGGATATGCCGTCAATAGTAGTTGAGCAACTGAACAGCACAAATCAAGATATTTTGAATGTATTTGGAATAATATTGCCCTTAGTAATGTTGACTCCATGTATATTATTTGCTTATACCGTATATACTCGAGTATAAGCCGATCAGAATATAAGCCAAGGTACCTAATTTTACCTAAGAAAACTGGAAAACCGTATTGACTCGAGTATAAGCCTATAGGGTGGGAAATGCAGTGGCTACTGCTAAGTTTCAATAATCAAAATAAATACCAATACAATTACATTAAATGAGGCATCAATGGGGTATATGTTTTTAAATATTTATTTCAAAGAAAAACAGCAAATTAGCTCTGTAAGTGGAGAAGAGTGTCAACAAAAACCATATGGTATCAACAATGATACCTTAAGAGTACTACCCCTTTAGCTCAATCAGCAACCAAGCTAAAACACAGAGTTAAAATCATTCAAAACTATATATAGATTATATAGAATATAAAGTGCAATGTCTAGTGCAGAATGGGACAGGTGAGAACAGTAGATGAAGATGAATTTGGGAGCGGGCCAGGGCACTGGAGGGTCTGGTTGCGGGTGGCCTAATTAGCACACAAAAGACAGAGGGTGCTAGTCTTGAGGGACCCATGGCACCCAACTCTAGTATAAGCCGAGGGTGAGTTTTTCAGGACATTTTGGGTGCTGAAAAACTAGGCTTATACTCGAGTATATACAGTAAATAAACTTCAAACTAAGCAGCAACGGGCTAGTTTTACTGTATATATTTATTTTTAAAACTGTACCTCCTGTAAAGCTTTCCTTGTTGTTTTCTTCTATAAGGACTACAGATGACAAGACAATAGGAGAATCCATGATTTCTGGAGCTGACTGTTTAACCGTGTCTAGCTCTGAACGTCTACACGTACTGTCCTTGTTAGTGTCAGATATCTTGCCATAGCATTGAACTGTAGAGTATGATGAATGGCTAGATTCTGACTTCTGAGTTTTATTTCTGACTTCTAATGTATAGTTTTCCACAGTCTGGTCTCCGATTGGTATGCTTGATTGTGAAGCATGGCCAAAAGGGTTCCTTCTGGGTTTTGATGGTTCTATATCAGAAACCAGTTCTCCAATTTTAATATGAGACTGTGAAGCATGTCCATGAATGTTCCACCGAGGTCGTGAAGATGTTATCTCGGTAGTATTCTCACCAATTTTTATGTTTGCATCAGACACATGTCCATGAACATTCCATCGTGGCCTTGATGGTTTCACATCTGATACATTCTCACCGACCTTAATGTTTGCCTGGGATGCATGCCCATGAAGACTCTGCCTGGGCTTCGAAGGTTCCACATCAGAAGCATATTCACCTACTTTTATATGTCCTGTGGAGACATGTCCATGCAAGTTCAATCGAGGAAGTCGAGGTTCCACATCAGACATATGATCACTAATGTTTATATTAGAATCTGAGGAATGACCATGCTGGCTATGCTTTGGCTGGGGAACTCTGATGTCTGGAACATAATTTCCAATTTTAATACTTGAATCTGACGAATGTCCATGAGAACTCCAACGAGGCTGCGCAGGTTGTACATTAGAATAATATTCTCCAATTTGTATGTGTCCTTGTGAAACTTCGGTAAATGCTATTGGCTTCAGAATGGTTTTAAAATCATACTCATTTCCAGTTCTACTTTCCTGTGAATTACTTTTTAAAGCACACAGATTTTCCTTGTTCTCTGTATTTTTATTTAGATCGGAACCAATGTCTATTAAAGCATCATCTACCAAAGAGTGAGCTACATTTAATTCAACCTCATGATTCTCAGAGGTTAATGTTGGTAAGAAATCGGTAATATCCACATCAAGTGTACACAGATTGGATTCGAAAGACGTTACACTTATAACTGAAGCATTATTGGTTTGCAAATGTATGTTTTCTGTTGGTAATGTAACATCCGGGCTCAATGTTTCACTCTTTAAAAATCTGCTTTGATCATCGTTACTGTGAAAGGTATGTTGTTCTGGAACTGCTTTCTGCAGAATAAATATTTTTAAACTTGTTTTTAAAAAAATTATCAACCAGTAATCTCAACATGTGTTTACAGTTTAATGTGGAAATAGGACTTAAAAAAATCCACTCTACTAGAATCATAAAATACAAAACCTACATGGCAGGGAAAAATGCTGTTTAAATTGTTTTCTTTGCAGATTACATCAACTTCAAAAAGTATTTTTGAATGTATGATAAACTTAAAGTCATATTTCATGGTACAGGTATGTGATCTGTTATGCGGAAACCCATTATCCAGAAAGCTCCGAATTACAGAAAGCTCATCTCCCATAGACTCCAGTTTAATCAAATAATTCTCATTTTTAAAATGATTACCTTGTACTTTGTACTTAATCCCAACTAACATACAATTAATCCTTATTGGAGGCAAAACAATCCTATTGAGTTTAATGTTTAAAATTATTTTTATTAAACTTAAGATATGGAAAACAAAATGGAAATCCGAATTTTCATTATCTGAAAAAACCCAGGTCCCAAGCATTCTGGATAACAGGTCCCATACCTGTATTCACTTGGATGGATCCTGTATCTTCCCCAGGGGCATTTTACAGACCATGAATTTTAAACACAATGTAAGTTATGTAAGATTGACTTGGTCAGTGAAATAAAAGAAAGTCCCAGTGTTAATGCTGTTACTACTTGATTAACTAAAGTCCTTTTCCACTGTTTTTCATAATGGCTTGAAATAATGGAGAAGTTGCTAAATTAAATTAAATGTGATGGTTTATTACTTCCATAAAGGGATACAATGTGGCAATTCCTAATTATATATTATATATATATTATATATTATATATATTATATATATATTATATATAATATATATATATATATATATATATATATATATATATATATATATATATATATATATATATATATATATTATATATATATATATATATATATATATATATTAATATATATTCTATCCAAAGCCTGTGTGCTTTGACATTTACTGGAATGGCCAGAAAAAAAAAAAAAAACTAACCTCAATTCCTATATCCGCCACATCTCCAATATTAGTATGGTCTGTGTGATGTAATATTGCACCATGTGGTAAAACACCCAGATTTTCTTCAGCTATATCCGCTGGGAAATTTGCAACCAAGTCCTAAGGAGTAAAATGATTGCTTATACATTTGGAACTACAATTGTACTATAACACTGTAAAATAAACAATTAAGCAAGTTAAAAACCAAACAGCCAAATATACTCATCGCTAAGCATCTTGCCCAGGTTTAAAAAATATAAAAACCATAAATCATATTCTCTACATCTATTTTACTGCAATATTTAATAAGCCTCTATACAAAACAATACAAGCTACAACCACTTCAATTATCCTCTTCTGTAATATAGCAAAAATATGTAAACTTCTTCCAGCCAAATATTCTTAAAAACTGCTTGATCTCTTGCACCTTGCTTGGCATCTGCATCCATACTATTTAAATTATTTTGTTTGTTTTTCTAGCCTCTTCACTTCATTGGTTACACTACAGTCCTTGTCTCTTATTCTTTCCCAACACTATCTTCATAATCTCTGCTCTCGCATGTTGCAGACCCTTTACTTATACTGAATTCAATCTTTTGAAAAAATAACTGCTTCTTCATAAAGAAGTATTTATGCATTGTTGTAGAAGTCATTTATTCCTATTCCATTTTATTCCACCTCATTTTGTCTTACATTTCATTCAACAGGACACACTATGCATCAGGTAGTTCTTATCCATTATACAGTATATTTTTTACCAGCATTATATCACCATCTATTTAAAGGCACATAAAAATATTTACTGTCAGTGCAATTTATGAGTCCAATGTATTGGTCAACTTATGTGACCTTCTTCAGAGTCAAGAAAACAGTGTCGACATTAGCCTTTACAACCCTCCTAAAAAACAGGGGCTAAATTAAAATACTTGGCACAGTAACCAAATGTAAACAAAACATACACATAATAATACACTCCCACCATGACATCGATTTGCCCTCTGTTGCATATACACACAAATATACATATAAAGATGTATCCTTATATAATATACTGTAAGTATAGAACGATGGAGCACTGCAGAGGAACTTTGTCACAGGGATCTCTCTCAAAGCAGTTCCAAATGATGATTGAAACATCAATTTAATAAAAAATGTTTATAGAAATGCAATGACTACGACCATTTTAGCATTACTGCAAATGCAAGGGGTTGTAAATGAGCCCCTATGTATCTGGGTACTTTATGAAGGTCTGCGCCATTATATGAATATCACATTCTTTAGTAAATAATTATTACATATAGCAGGTAATGTATAATAATGCTTGTTTTCAGTCAAAGCTAAACTACATACCTGCATCTGTTTTTCCTCCTCCAAGAAAAATTTCAGTCGAGCAGTCTCAAGTTTATGACGCTGAATTTTCCAAAGAGCCCTCTGCTCTTTTCGAGTTGCCTCCTCAGACAATTTGCTGTAATGCTCAATAAGTTCTTGTCTATAAAAGCAAACATTATTATGGTGCTAAAAAGTATGAATTATTATTATAATTAGGGATGCACTGAATCCAGGATTCAGTACAGGATCCTTAAAATCACGTGGCTTTTGGTTACATGAAAAAAGAAGTGCTTTGCGCACCCTTCTATATAACCTTTCCTTGGCCTAATTTACGTGCAAATTTGGATTTGGTTTGGCATTTGGCCGAATCTTTAATAAAGGATTCAGGGTTTGGCCAAACCTGAAAACAATGCATTTGTGTATCCCATAATTATAATTAGGGAAAATCTCAACAATGCACAAACAAATTTAGGCATTTTTGCCTATATGTATATATATTTTTGTTTTAACCCATATTAACTATGCAATGTGCAGTATTTTCTAATTCATACTAAGACATATTAGAAAAGTATTTTTTGTTAAGGTGTAATTTTAATTATTCCATTTTCCATTCCTGTTTGCGCATTTAAACTGTTCACTGTACAGCAAAGCTAATGAAACTGTTGGTGTTTTTGTATTGCTTATATAGTTGTTGTTGAACTTTGTTGCATTCTGTAACTTTTGAATAATTGTTTTTGTTGTCAACTTTACTAAAGTATTTATGCTGGACACAAACAACTAATTGTGAAATTTTGTGTAAAAACACAATTTAATATTATTCTGGACCTCCCTGTTCATAAAATGTGAACAAAATATAGTTTTCCTCTGTAAACAAAGTCCTACCCAGCAAATCTCCAAAAATCATCTGGCAGTAGATGCAAATGAAATTCTAAATTCTGCTGGCACTAAGAGTGTAAAGTATTATGGCACACAGGGTTTTACTTGGCAGAGAAGTGTCTGAAAAGTCCCCTGCTGTTGGTCTATTCCCCTGAAAAAGAACCACATAACACATACAGTGAGGAACATAAGTATTTGAACACCCTGCGATTTGGCAAGTTCTCCCACTTAGAAATCACAGGTGTATTTAAAGAGCTCAGACAGGTGCTACTAATTTAGATTAATGAGTGGAGTAGAGGTGGACTTTTTAAAGGCAGAGTAACAGGTCTTTGAGAGTCAGAATTTTTGCTGATTGCCAGGTGTTCAAATACTTATGTGCAGCAGTGCAATACAAATATATTCTCTAAAAATCATACAATGTGATTTCCTGATTTTTTTTTAAATGCGGTCTCTCACAGTGGGAATGCACCTACAATGTGAATTTCAGACCCCTCCATGATTTCTAAGTGGGAGAACTTGCAAAAATGCAGGGTGTTCAAATACTTATGTTCCTGACTGTACTTGGCCTGAACTTGTCAATTGAGAAGGGTAATGTACACAAAGTACAGAGCTAGAGCAAATGGTAGATTTAAGCACTGGAGGAATCATTGACCATACCCTAATTGCCACAAGTGAACACGCTTTATGCTTACATGCAACACTGGAAGTGGTCATGGCTACTACAGTAACTCTAACACTGGCAGCTCCTTGATCTAATTCTTTAAGTCACTTTGGTTCACAATTTGGAGAATCTCCTAGTTGCTGGAATACTATTTGCCTAACTGCACTACACAAATCTGTATACCTTAGGCCAATGCTGTCCAAATGGCGTTTGTGGCCCCCACCTTTCTGGCTGCTGTGACTATGTACCTTTGTGTAGGCTTTAATTGGTATTAGTACTGAAATTAACTGGCCCCTGCATTGTTCACACCTCAGATTTGGGCTGCAAGCCTCTGCACTGTTCATACCTGTAAGGCCTTGTGTTGTTCATAAATGTAAGGTCCTGCATTATTCACACCTACAAGGCCCTGCATTCTTCACAATTCAATCTCACAATCTCAGACTGTAAGTGCCCACATTGTTCAACTGGTCACTACTCAGAGAAACTGTAGGTCACACACAAATATGTAAACTTGCTTATGTATTACTAGCTGACAACTAACTGAGTGGATCTTACCTTGTTTTCAGCTCTAGTTCTTCTTCTAATGCCTTTAGTCTTTTCTCACGATCACGTATCTCTCGGGCATAGCTAAAA
The DNA here is from genome assembly GCF_000004195.4 of Xenopus tropicalis. Classification (NCBI taxonomy): domain Eukaryota; kingdom Metazoa; phylum Chordata; class Amphibia; order Anura; family Pipidae; genus Xenopus; species Xenopus tropicalis. Next base: position 71,787,486 of record NC_030679.2, on the reverse strand, counting down.
TCATCATCAGCTTCTTCTTGCTTTGCTGCAAGGCGCCTCTGTACAATCAAATTAATGTCAAAATAAATGGGACAAATTTTGGAATGTACCCTATGTTTTAATTAGCGTGGACTCCTTCCTTTTTTTTTTTTTCAAGATCCCATTTTAAATAATGATAACATTTTATAAGAAAAACATTCAACTTAGCAAAACTACCTCTTGGTCTTTTTCATATTGTTCTTTCAGCTTCTGAAAAAGCTCTCGCTTTTTTGTATCCGAAGACATTTTCTCAGCCAGTTTGTGATCTGTAATATATTATAAAAAAATAATTATAAACAGCAAATCAGAGAAGCAATTCACTCAAAAGGTAATAAATAGAATACCTACCCTTGAAGGTTTCAAAAACTTTTTCTGCTGTTTCGCGTGCCTGAATAATTAACTCTTGCTTTGCAATTTCTGTTTGTAAGTCCTAACATAAAAAATTAAAAAAAAAAAAATTATATATAATGTGTAATAACAGCTGATAAAAGGCCCTTAATGCAGAAACTACTTAAACATTTTGCAAACAATGTCCTAAGTCTACTTCCACCCCTGCACTCCTTAGGCTAATGCCAGACGAGGCGTAGGGCGAATATTTTCGCCAAGCGGAAAAACGCTTGCAAAAAATTCCGCCCTACGTCTCCTACTTGTGCCTGCACCCGAATGAATGAGATAAGCTCGGGGGCAGGCACATGTAGCGGAAATATGCATAAAAATGCGAGTGTTTGAAAGTCTTGCGTTTTTATGCTTATTTCGGCTACATGTGCCTGCCCCCGAGCGTATTCCATTCATTCGGGTTCAGGCACATGTAGGAGGCGTAGGGCGGTATTTTCAGCAAGCGTTTTCCGCTTGTAGAAAATATCCACCCTACGCCTTGTCTGGCATTAGCTTTAAGGCTTCTTTGGAGCCAGCCCAGGTGAAAGCACACAAAGTAGATAATCATTAAATATCACTTTCAATGACAACCATTTCTATTTTGTGCTTTTAACTAAAAACCATCTGCCCCAATCTACCAACTCAAGTAATGTTTTTGTGTACTAAAATTTGTGTCTTTGTGGACCCAATTTATGTTGTTGTTGTTTTGTTCTGAGTAGTTATAGATCACTAGATCCAATACAGCATTCTTTCTGGTCAGGTCTTTATAAATGTGCTGCATGACAATTTCATGTCACATATTTATATTAAACTTGTTTCCATTTACTGTATTGGCAGTTTTATTTCTTCAATTAATACCTGGTTAGTTAAAATAATAAGACTTGCTCCCCAACCTTGCAGCCCTTTCTATTTGCTATAGAAGCTAAGCCTCTTCCTTGTCACTTACATGAGGGGGGCTGAAGCATATTCCTACAGGTATGGGACACATAATCCAGAATGCTCTGGGCCTGGGGTATCCAGATAAGGGGTCTATCCATAATTTGGATCTCATACCTTAAGTCTACTAAAAAAATTATTTAAACAGTAATTAAACCAAATAGGTTTTGGCTCTAATAATGATTAATTGTATCTTTGTTGGGATGGAGTACAAGGTACTGTTTTATTATTACAGAGAAAAAGGAAACCATTTTTAAAAATGGAGTCTATGGGAGATGGCCTTTCCATAATTCAGAACTTTCTGGATAATGGGTTTCCGGATAAGGGGTTCAATACCTGTATAATAAATTTGCTTGTCACGTTACAATCTGTAAAAGGTTCAATCCTCTCTTTCTCCTGCACATCTTCCAACATAAAACAGGGTTTTAAATCATGCTTAATATACCCCTCCTCCTTTTATATGTTTTATCTCTCCAAATAAATATGTGTAAAGAAATGGCTTAAAAACACTTACTGATGCCTTTTCCTTTATACATCCAGGTCTCTACTTTTGTAAAAACTAGTTTAACTAGAGTTAAATTAAAAAAATTTGAACAGGATGTTTAAAGTCTCCCCTTATGGCTTAAACTTACAGACCTAGTCAAGGTCTGTTAAAAGTCATTTTATCCTCAATTTTTTCTTGAAGAGAAGAAATAAATCAATCCAGTCACAGTACTACAGAATGAAGAGATTTCTAACATCTACAACAAACATTCACATTCCTTGAATTTAAAACAAAATAACTATAATCCCATCTCTAGAGATGACTGACTAAAGGCCTTCTTTCAACCTCTGTTTAATATAAGACAGACATGCAGGTTAGACTTTTGGTTACATTTTGTAATTTGCATTGAAGACAGTCCTGAAAGAATCCTCCTTGCTAAGATGAAGAGCAGGAGAAAGCCAGAAAATCGAATAACGTTTCCCCTACCGCTGTGAGTGACAAAAGAAGAGTTAAGGCAACAGGGCTAAAAATATACAGGTGACAGAAAAAGGGTCAATTCAGGATCAATACCTGCAAGTGAGATAGCAGCCAAATTGCAGTATCTGTTCTAGGATCTCAGGTAGCCCTTATGCCTTGGGATCATCTCACATGAAATGTGATTATATACATCTAAATAACTAAATTATTTCATTATTTATCTACATTTGGAACACCACACAGCTACACACACCACAACAGCTAATAATATGCATAACCTTCTGGATAGCAATGGACCGTAAAGTAATAAAGGCATATTTGTACTCACCTTTTGTTCTTTGCTAATACAACTATGTCGTGCTATTCTCTCCATACGTGCAACATAAATGGCACAGTCTTTTTCAATTTCCTTTAGCTCTTCTAAGGAGAATGTTACAGATATTCGAGGTACTGGGATATCTGACCAACATATATAATGCTGCAAAATCAAAATGCATACATTTTTTCAATGAAATTACTTTAATTGCTTTATTTTACTGCTCAATCCTGATATTAACTTTTTTTTACTGTATATTGATCAAAAGAAAAGCTCATGCCATCTGTCTAAATAAGGCAGTAAAATGTTATCTTTGGTTCCTGCAGGCAAGCCATTCCTATAGCTTATAGTCAAGCCCTTTTTAACATTATCAGTGGAAGCAATATAGTAAATCACAGCATCTCACCTGGTCACTGCCCTTATTGTTCTTTCCTCCAATTTAAAGGATTATACTATCTGGGACAATCTTTATACTGTGTTAAATTCATAATGAATATATATACTATTTACCTTAGGACAACATAACTTTAACAAGTTTATGGTTTTCCCACAAATATATATTTCATTAGCTACATGCTTCAGAAATACAGGCACACAGTCTTCAACTTCCTTGGAAATCAAAACGTATCCGTGAGTCCAATATTGTTTATCTAATAAAATAGAATGCAACACATTAACACTGAAATAACAATTTAAGGCTTGCTATGTAAAAACAAAATGCTGCCATACCTCTAAATCCAAGGTAATCTTCATTTACTTGAATCATAAATTCCCCGCATACATCCCTAAAGACACCGCTATACACCCAATCATAAATAAACCTGAACAAAAAAGGAGTTTCATAATTCTAAAGTGCAATACATATAATAGGACTAGTTTAATTAATACAATTATTTTTTGTAGTTGGAACAAAGCTGTATACACCAAGCTTATATGTTTAACAAAAAGAAGGAACACAAATGACAAACAATGAAAATATCAATCAATGGATATCAATTAACACATATTACCAATGAAAATATTAAAAACATATGCTGTCAAAGCATGGTTGGCATCCATATATCTGAGACAGGTTTCTGTTTAAACAGCTTTAGCAGTTTGTTTGAAAGGGTTATCATATTGTCATTATTCCATATTAAATTATTATAATATTTCCCCTTCTAGGAAGCCATGGAGCATGCAAATCTATTTATAATGCCAGATGTATGACCAGAACATTTACCGTTTACACCCGCTTACAGAATAGCTGCCACTAAGGCCTTCTTCCAGAGTAAGATTTAACCTACTGTCATTAAGGTATTCCATAATTCTCTACACTACGCTTGTACACTGATCTTGAAAATTTTTCATAACAGCTTCTTATACTGTACCCATGATCTAGTATTTACTAATGCTCTCTCAAAAGCCCCTCAACCAGCCTTTGACATTTTCATAATTTTTTTTTTTTAATTGCTCAATGCTTTATAGGCTGTAAAGGACATGTAAAGCCTACATCTTCCTACGGTGTATATAAGTTGGGCACTTCTCCCCAACCAAAATGACATCATGTGTACGGCATATATCCCCTCTAATTGCCATCTCCATCACATTTTCTTACAAACAGCGGCCATTTTCCCTCTGACACATCATCAGTGACATTTACATCTGCAAACAGCACATGTGCACTGTAATGTTCATGCAATCAAGAATGCAGCCTTACATAACTTACTATGTATATAGTAAAAATTGTATAAAAATGTCCTGCTTGGATTGAGCACTGTAATGGTAAAGCTGAGCTCAGGAGAAGAGGTAAGGAGAAACAAAAAAGGAGCAGACTGCTAGAGCAGAGTTTCTATGGGAATCAGCAGAATTCTGGGAACGAATTCCAGACTCTTAAAAAAAAAAAATCCCATTTACATGGGTTTATCCTATAGGCTACAGCTCACCCACTGGGTTTGAAGCTGAAGCCAGGACAATAGCTGATCAGATTCCCAACTACAGACCGGTTTCGCCCTTATTGGGGGCTCATCAGTGTAGAAAACCCTACACTACACTGATGAGCCCCCAATAAGGGCGAAACCGGTCTGTAGTTGGGAATCTGATCAGCTATTGTCCTGGCTTCAGCTTCAAACCCAGTGGGCGAGCTGTAGCCTATAGGATAAACCCATGTAAATGGGATTTTTTTTTTTAAGAGTCTGGAAATCGTTCCCAGAATTCCTTTTGTTTGCTTTTGTCTGTGTGAGGCAGTCTCCTCAACCTTATTTATTTGTTTATGGGAATCAGTAAACCCATCGCTTTATTGGCTGCTAGACTGGAGGGTGTGTTTAGTAATCTGAGCAGAGAAGAACTGAGCTTGCTCAAAGTAAATTCCTGATGGAGGGGGCCCAAGGGGGTTTGAAGAAGAGAAAGAATCCTAAGGGGGGTAAATAAGGGGATGCTGCACAAGCATCCAATATCCGCCAACAAACGCAAGACTTTGCATCTATCGGCTGTGTGTGCCTGCACCCAGGTATATCCAATGCTTCTTGGTGCAGGCACAACTAGAATTTTTTTTAAAAATAGAGGTGGATTGTTAGCCTGTGCTTATCCACAGGCTGACAATCTGCCCTGTGTGCCCTTGCCCTTAATATTAAGCTTTGAGCAACTACAGTGGCAGGTATTTACAGATTTAAAATAGGTTGTTCACTAATTACATTTTTGTTTGGGGGGTTTACATGTCCTTTAGATGTTATGTTATGGCATGTGAATCATTAGATCCCAGGGAGTACGCCTTAGTACTTAAAATGGCAATTCTCTATTTAGGATTACCCAATAGCACATACTACTAAGAAAGTATATTTTTCTAAATATGGGCTGCTTTATGCAATATAATTTTATTCAGAAAACAGCATTTAATAAGCGACCTTTACCTTGTGTATGGTTCACAGCTTGTTTTTAACAGTGATAACAAGACAGGATAATTTTCATTGCTGCTGTTATCAAGTGCTTCTTTGTACAAATATGAAAGAAGCTTTACTCCCTAAAAGTTAAAAGGGGAAATATTATTCACGTTAAGAGGCTAAGACAATTTTCAACACATTTACTCTTTAGGATATTAAAGGAGATCACCACCCAAAAACTGTTTATTGCCAAAGGGAAAAATGTGTGCAGCATTCTGTATATTATCGGCTCCATAGATACCAGCCGGGTGCTAACCAACAAATCACATCCAGTAAATAGGAAGCACTCACGGCATCAGATCTGCAAAAACAGTCCTTTATTCAGTTGCCAAGGTGACTGAATAAAGGACTGTTTTTGCAGATCTGATGCTGTGAGTGCTTTCTATGTACTGGATATATTATATATATATATATATATATATATATATATATATATATATATATATATATATATATATATAAACGAGTTGCTGGAAAGCTGCACACCATAAGAGCAAGATAATACCTGGGTGCCAGTGCTGAAAGCGTAGATACACAGGGTTGGAATGACAGCACACGCAGGATGTTTTTCAAGAAGAATCACAGAGGTTTAGATAAATAAATGTGAGGCTTTATTCAGTCCGACGTTTCAGTTCCTATCTGGAACTTTCATCAGGGACAGTCCCTGATGAAAGTTCCAGATAGGAACTGAAACGTCGGACTGAATAAAGCCTCACATTTATTTATCTAAACCTCTGTGATTCTTCTTGAAAAACATCCTGCGTGTGCTGTCATTCCAACCCTGTGTATATATATATATATATATATACATACACACACACATACATATATATACATACGTACATACACTCATAAGGTGCACAGTACTAGTTCTTTAAACCATCATTTATTAGAAAATATTTTAAAAGTCACATAGGCAACATTAATGTTTCAGAAGTATCCGCCACCATTTGTAGTACCCTTAGTTGACAAAAGCAGACAAAAGCAATTAGAAAATTGAAAATAATTATCATACAATTATATATCTCATACAATACCTCAGTGGTTTTTGAACTGATTTGGAATTACAATAGAAAGCAGTATTTTTCTATTCTCTCATTCTGACTCTTGAAACAATGTAACACAAGTTAGTTCTCAATTCTCCTCCAGGTCTGTTAATTAGCTAGCTTCTGTTACACTGTTTTAGAACCAGCAGAGCAAAGAATATAAATAACCATGAAGATCTGCTTTTAATAATAAATACACATACAATGTTACCAGGAGATACTTAAATTACTTGTTCTTGGATAAAGAGCATAACCTTTCTTAGATTTGTTTAAAAAAAATTATAAAAAAAGGACAAGGTAGTCACTATCAGGATAAATTAACTTGACAGTCATACTCACTGTAGGAAACAAAGTGCTGGTCACTCTTGTGGCACTGGTGGCAAGTGCCCCAATGCAGCAAAGCTCTGCTAAATACCTAAACAAACAAACTTAAACTAGTAAAACTTACTTAATCAGATTACAAAAAAAACAGATTACAGATGTATATTATTATATGAGTTAAAACTACTATGCATACAAGAGGCCATTAACTAATTATACAATAAGGGAAGAATGGAAACTTGTTATCCAGAAAAAAATCAAATTAAGGGAAGGTCTTCTCCCATAGACTCAATTTTAATCAAATAGGTTTTGAAATATATTTCTTTTTCTCTGTAATAACTTGTACTACAAAATTACTGCAGGACAAAATAAATCTGTTCTGTCTCAGGCAACATTTTAAAATAAACACCAGTTTCAAAATGTACTACAGGCTACAGATATCATCGCCCTTTCATAAGCAAGGTCACCAATACATTCAATACTAGGAAGCACTAATTTAGCTAATAACATTTCAATGAATTTTTCTTGAAATAAGGTGCTTTATTTTATAAAATGATAGGAGTGCTCGCGCACACATTTTTAGTACAAATGTAAATATATTTCCCCCCTAAATACTATAGATATTGATAAAAAAGAAAACAAAAAGGTTTTTGTGATTTTAAAAATGTTTTGCTCAACCAGTAAATAAAATCCTTAACCACAGCCTTCTCTCCAGAAAGACAAAATGGTGAGCTATGAGAGGCTAAATTCTATTCATAGTTAAAAATAACTGCGTGAAAAATTAGTTGAGAATTTATGATAAAATAAAATTCTTTTGAACCTTTATTTTTTTTCTCCATAAAGAAAAATAGGTTATACAGGTAAAAAGGTAACCAATCAGTCTGAATGTGACAGGCCTGAAACTCTTGACCAATATATTAAAACTGATTAGCAAAATAAAAAATGTATTTTCATTCAAATGTATTTTCAAATGTAAAATCATTTGTTTTACCTTAGTTGCCGTCCAAGTTTTCTGAAAAGGAAGCTAATTGTGAGAAGAGTCAGTGTCGCAGGAGTTGATAAAACACATGCCCGATAATATTGCAGATATTTCCTAAGACCACTTGTAAAAGCCTGTAAAAAGAGAACAAAGAATCAAGCGAAAATGAAAGATTTTTTTGCAATTTGAATAAAACATAAAAATATTAAAGGACATGTAAAACCCCCACAAAAAATTTAATCAATGAACAGCTTATTCAAAATCTTTAAATACCTGCCACTCCAGTAGTACAAAGGTTAATAGTAAGGCTGCAGCATCCCCTTAATCATTTGGGATTTCTTCTCCTCCTCGGCCCCCTTCCTTAGGAACTGACTTTGGCTAACTGAGCATGCTCAGTTCTTCTCGACTCAGGATCCTAAACATGCCCATCAGTCTAGCAACCAGTGAAGGGATGGCAATGTTGGTTTCCATATAAACTCTGCTCTAGCTGTGCACTGCTGGAGAAATGTTTTTTTTTCTCCTAACCTCCTGTCCTGTGTTTAATTTAACCATTACAGGGCACAATCCAAGCAGAACTTTCTATCAAAGTAAGTTCTGCCTGTGTATTTAATTGCAGGTAAACAACGAAAAATAACCTTGATTTACTCAAAAGATCTTTTGATTAAACCAAAGATACCCCCCTAATAGCTAGTGTTACACCCTTTGGCTGAAATAACTGCAGTGAGACCCTTTTTGTAGCCATCTACCAGTCTCTGACATCGGTCTGAGGAAAGTTTGCCCCACTTCTCAATGCAGAATTCTTTTAGCTGTGAAACGTTTGAGGGGTTTCTTGCATGTACAGAACATTTGAAGTCACCTCACAGCATCTCAATGGGATTTAGATCTGGGCTCTGACTTGGCCACTCCAGGACTCTCCATTTCTTAGTTTTCAGCCAGTCCTTGGTGGATTTATTGGTATGTGTTGGGCCATTGTCATGTTGCAGAGTCCAGTTCTGCTCAGCTTTAATTTTTTTTTTAGATGGTCTCACATGTTCCTCAAGCACCCTCTGATACACAGTAGAATTCATGGTGGATTCTATGAAGGTGAGATTGCCAGGTCCTGCGCTGCAGCAAAGCATCCCAAACCATGAAACCTCCACCTACATGCTTTACAGTTGGTATGAGGTTCTTTTCCTGGAATGCTGAATTTGGTTTACGCTAAACACTTCCTCTGTTCGGATGTCCAAATAATTACATTTTAGACTCATTTGTCCAAAAACTATTATTTTAGAAGTCCTAGTCTATGCTGTCTCTGGCAAACTTCAGTCTAACCTTGATGTTTCTCTTAGAGAGCAAAGTTTTCCTCCTTGCACACCTCCCATGCAAGTTAAAAGTTGTGCAGTCTTCTTTCTGACTGTAGTGGCATACACTCTAACATCAACAGTAGCAAGAGCCTGCTGTTGGTCCCGTGATGACATTTTAGAGTTTTTGGAGACTTCTTTTAGCATCTTGCAGTCTGCTCTCGGGGTGAACTTGCTTGGATGGCCAGACCTGGGTATGTTGTTTTGAAAGTCCTCCACTTGTAGACTATTTTCCGGACAGTGAAATGGCGGATTTCAAATTCTTTTGAGATCTTTGTAAATCCCTTACCAGACTTATAAGCTGCTACAATCTTCTTTCTGAAGGCCTCAGACAGCTCTTTTGATCTTACTTCTGTTGTTACTCTCACCTCAACAGTCAGGAGCACACCAAACTAAATGTCTGAGATCTAAATAGGGCAAACCTCCTTCAAAATACCGAGTAACTATGTTCTAATCATGTGCACCTGATGTGAAACACCTGTGTGTGATTTGAGCCATTTTAAGTAGGACTAAATTTGGGGGTTTCCTGATTTATTCCTCACCAGAAATTACATTTTTGTAAAATTACATTTTACAGAAGATTTTGAAAAGTCTATTCTTCAGTTTTAATTGTTTAGTTATATTACTTGAATCTTCCAGTATTTTTAAAATTGAGATTAAATATCCATATGTCCAAGAATGTTACAAAAACACACAGGCTTTCATAGGGTCTCCTAATGTTTTCACATGACTGTATATCTGACTAACAAACAGGGCCTGAACTAGTGTTGGAAGAAGCTAGGCATATATCTCTTCTGTTTGCCTACCCCTAATTTGGGCCCTGGGTGAGGGAAAGAAGTTATCTGCACCTGCAAATTTTGTCGCTCTCCTCCCCCTACCTCCACTTGTCACCAAGTGTGCATGTGCACTTGCCAGGGGGGGCGATTGCAGATCACTTCTTGCCTTAGGTGCAGTTTTGACTTGGCCTGGTGCCATGAACAACATCCTAGTGGAAAGCCTCCCTAGACTAGTAAAGGCTAAAGGGAGAATTTGAATAAGATGGTGGACAGGCAGGTGTTTAGATCCTTTTGGCTATATTGTAACCATAACACATTCTGAAATTTTAGATGTGCCCATGGAATCTAAAAGAAAGATGATACAGAATGATTTTTTATCATGTCCTCAAACTGATATTACTTTTACTGACCCTTACTCTGGTGCCCTGAATAGTAAACCTACAAAAAGATGCATTTTTGACAAATGTATGCTCTGCAAAAGGTTACGATAACAGTGTTCCTTTGTAGCTCTAATCAAAACACCATGCTTGCTCCCTTTTTACTTGAATAGGAAATGCATTAGCCATAACAGACAAAGCTGCCAACAGGTAAGGGTTGCTTGGAAATACTGACTTTCATGTTCCCAAGTGACTCTACCAATGCCAGCAATAAACATATTCAAAGGCTGTCAGTGGACACAGGTGCCCCCCTAAAGACTATTCGTACAAACAAGAACTTCAAAGAAATAAACCAAGCAAATGCCTGCAGAGTTAATAAAGATAACTATGAAAATATATGGAATATATTAATGTAAAGTCCTAACTAAACATTTATAATTTTAATTAGGTAAAGTAAATGATACAGTACTGCAACATCTGACACATGGGCATCAATGAAGGCATCATTTACTAAGCATGGCTCACAAATATCAGTTTGTATAAATTACCTGAAATACAAGACCTTTACTATGTGACGAGTGCAATACAGTGTGCAGAGAAAAGTGACTCAGTCTAGTGTAATATGTTCCATATTCTGCAACTTGTGTCAACAGGTTACTTATGTTCTCAGGTGATGTCCCAGATATATAAACTCCTTGCTTGACTGCAAAAGACTGGAGGGCCTAGAAATACAAATCAAGTTTAATGTAACCATTGCTTGTAACAAACAAATAAGAAAGATATCATTTGAAAAACATAATATAACAAGGGGGGAAATGCAGGCACAGCTGTTGTGTTGTGAAAATTGGACCTTTGCACCTCTCAAGCCCCCGCCATCACTCCCACCTTCCCTCCCATTAAACATAGATTCCTATGTTTAACACAATTCTCTCCCTATATTGTAGAAATAAGTCAAAGGAATATGACTTGAGTTTAAAAAAAAAAAACACCATTCATCTGACCTGTAGTATAGGCACAAACATCCAATCACAATGGTGATTGTGATTATGAACATATCTAGGTAGGTGTAAGCTGGTACCACCTTAGGGCTCTGGCACACGGGGGGGATTAGTCGCCCGCGACAAAACTCCCTGTTCGCGGGCGACTAATCTCCCCGAGTTGCCTTCACCTGCCATCCCACCGGCGACAATGTAAGTCGCCGGTGGGATGGCACACGCGGCGGCGGCGGCGGCGCGATTTCGGGAAATCCCCTAAAAAGACTTGCGAGGCTTTTTCGGCGATTTGCGAGATATCGCGCCGCCGCGACTAATCTCCCCGTGTGCCAGAGCCCTAAGGCAGGTGTTAATTTTTTAATGTACAGGACAAAGAGTGAATTGTTGTTAAACCGCTGATAAGGATGTCAAAGTGGCATTGTATGTTGCTAACAAGCTATTTCGCAGCCCCCCCATCTCTGTTCAGGGATGGTTGTTCCAGTTTGGCATAAATAAGCTCCTTCATACCTGTTTCAAACCATTTGTTTACTCAGCGAGCTGAAGAAGCCACTCAGATGAGTGGTGAAACATCTTCAAGAAAACCCAGCTACTTGCTGAGCCACTTGCTTTAGACTTAATTCTACTAGATACTGTATTTCACGGCCTGGATGAATGAAAATCTTCATAGACAGTTCTCATACACTTTATTCTATAAATTCTTTATGAAAGAGGTAGAAACCAGTACAAAAACACAGACAGAATTAAAGACATACAAGACATACAAAGAGGCCAATAAAACACGCAAAAATAGCAATCAGACAGGGTGATAGAGAGAGAAAAGAAAAAAAAAATCAGAATTTATTTTTAAATATGTAAGTAGTACAAAAAATGAAGCAAGAAGAGTTGGGATCCTTAGTATGGTTGATAAGAGCAGATTCTGCATTGTTATTTTTCCTCTGTTTACATAACTGAGCTACTAAAGGCTTTATTTTTAATAGATCCAAGAAGTTCAAAAGAAACTAGAGCATGTAAAGGCAAATAAAGGTCTAGGACCATATATTAATTATGTGACTGTCAAACCTCTCTACTTAATTTTTCAGCATTCTTTGAGGCCTGGCATGGCGCAGAGAGATTAATGAATGTGGCACCATTATTCAAAAAAGGATCCCAATCTTAGACTGTAAACTATGGCTTTACTTTAAGGTGCAGTGCAATGATATTAGTTGAATTCCCCAATTACAGTGGAATTAAGGTAAAGTTGTGTTGTAAGTGAAAACATGGCAATTTGTGTCCATTTTTGGGTTTCACACACTACATTTGTGCTTCGTTAAAGGGGATTTATACCATTAATTTTTACAATGCACCAAACCATGTAAAATAATGTAAAATAGAAGTAACTGCTTTTATTTTAATACCTTTGGGTTCAAATATGTCCATAACTGCTTGAAAATTGTGCTCTACCCACACCTTTTGCAGCTTCCTGTTTAGACTCTTCAGTATGTGGCTGGGGCCGCCGGCCCTGATAGACTTCAACTGACACAGCAGCGAAACTTAAAGTGCAGTGAATATGCATAGAGTGGACGGGGCTTTGCGACGTCACAGGCAGTCGGTTCCTGCTCTACTTGCTCCCCCAGCAGCACAAGCAGAGAGACACAGAAGGAGGAAACTGGGAGGGGTTTTCCCTGCTACTGTTGAGTAAAGCCTGTCAGTCAGTGCTGTGACCACTTCCTGTGGGAGACTGAAGCCACACTCCCATGTTTCATTTCACTCTGGTTTCTGATTAGAGAGGTTGTGTATGCAGCTCTCATATAATGACAGTTTTAGGACGTAAATATTTTTCAAAACATCTTTCTTTCTGCATCATTTCACATTTTGAGGGAGGATGAATATTATGAATATGAACTTTATATAAAATGTCTCCTTTAAGTAATATTACATTTTTTGCCCAACTTACTAAGGGGGCCCCAGTCTCTCATTTGCACCACTGCCTGGTTGCTAGAGTACCAGATAGCTGCTAACAAAAAGCTAAATACAAAATTCAAATTTACTGAACAGCACTTTCTACATCATACTAAAAGTTCATTTAAACCCCTTTTAAGCAATGCTATAAGCAATTGTATATCTCAAGGCTTGATTATCTATGAATCATTTTCTATTCAGAAAATTACCTGTGACCACAATGCCTGAAATTTGGGTCACAGGTCAGCACTGAAAGGAAATCTCCCTATTATATTAAACGTAGCATATTTTTAAGCATATTTGTGGTTATGAAAAAAGATTTCTTTTGTTAATTAAGTGCACTATATGTCAGAATGTGAAGTAACTGATTTAGGACTTAATCTGTTCCCACTTGGAAGGCACACTTTGCGATATCATTCTCATGTGACCATGATTCTGATGCTGTTGCTAACTGCAAAAAATAGCACAACAGCTTCAACTCATGTAAAAACAAACAATGCCTGGAATGTCTGGAATACATAAAATATTTTTATTTCCCATAAAGGAATACTGTCAGCAGAACAAAGGGAAGGCAGCAAGATAGCAGCTCCCAACAGATATCAGAATAGCCCTCAATAGTAGGAAATCCAAGTCCGGCTTGAGACTTCTCCAGTTACATGAGAGTAGTAGAAACAATAGGTTATCTAAAAGCAGTTCTAATGTGTAGCGCTGGCTTCTTCTGAAAGCTCAGACTTAGGCACAATGCACTGAGACAGCTGCCTACACCACACCAATATTACAGCTAAAAAATAAATTTGTTGGTTCAAGAATAAAATTTTAAAGGAGAAGGAAAAGCAAAGTCACTTGGGGGTGCCAAAATGTTAGGCACCCCCAAGTGACTTGAATCGCATACCTTTTACCCCGGGCTGGTGCCCCTGTTCAGAGAGAACAGCACCAGCCCGGGGTACCTGCAGCGCTTCCTCCTTCCTGTATCGCTCGCGCGCGCATGCGCAGTAGAGTGAAAAGCTGAACTTTAACAGAGAAGTCGGCTTTTCACTCTACTGCGTATGCGCCTATTGTGTTAGTCGCAGCGAAACAAAGCCAGAAGGAAGAAGCGCATCGCTCCAGGTACCCCGGGCTGGTGCTGTTTTCTCCTAACAGGGGCACCAGGCTGGGGTACGAGGTAAGCGTTTAAAGTCACCTGGGGGTGCATTTTAGCACCCCCAAGTGACTTAGCCTTTCCTTCTCCTTTAAATGGTACAGTTAATTATTCATTATGTAACCAGTGTAATTTAGAAATAAAAAGTATACCATAAAAATCATGACAGTATCCCTTTGTAATATACTATTACAGGTATGGGACCCGTTATCCAGAACCTGGAGTTTTACGGATAAGCGTTCTTTCGGTAATTTGGAACTCCTACCTTAAGTCTGCTAATAAAATTATTTAAACAGTTATTAAACGCAATAGGATATTTTAGTTCCAATAAGGATTAATTATATCTTCTTTGGGATCAAGTATAAGCTACTGTTGTATTATTAGAGAGAAAAGGGAAATCATTTTTAAAAATGTGAATTATTTGATTAAAATGGAGTCTATGGGGGATGGCCCTTTCTTAATTTGGAACTTTCTGGATAATGGGTTTCCGGATAAGGGGTCCGATACTTTTAATATTAGTACCCATCATTCCCTCATAATTGTGAATAAATAGTTTAACATACCTGATTATAAGAAAAGGTAGTGGATGCAACACCAATAAGAACATTGAGAACATCTTTTACCAGGTCAGTCTCTGTAAGCAATACAAGCTGGGGTTCCAAAATTGTAGCACTGAGGATCTGCAGGGCCCCTTCATGGAGTTTATATAATTTATCAAATGCTTCTCTCCCAGCTTCTGTTAGATATGGTTCTTCTCTTTTACCAGGGGGACTACAACAAAAAGACCAATACTCCTAAGAAAATATCATGTTAACATTTTATTTTTATTTTTAAGAACATTATACATAAATTAGATGTGAAATATACCTGTGAATGCATGAAATATATCACTTGTGTCACGATTCATCAAAACCTTACCTCCTTTAAAATATTACCTCCTTTAAAATATAAGAAGTCATGTTCTTTTTACACTCTCTGGATTAATTTGCCTTTTAACTTTATTGTAAGTCTGCCACAGTATATTATTCCTTGTATAAAAGATTTAGTTTTTCAGTGTCATATATAGGTCCAACTATGCTCACCAGATATGCATTTTCCATTTGATGCACACAGAATCTTGTAAATACCTTCTGCTCTATGAGCATATATCAACTGTGGCTGCCATTCCACTACTTAACCACTAGTTGACAGTCGATTCAGATTAATTCAGTTGTGTGGCATATATGCACATGGTGCAACGTAATAAATGACTCATAATTGGTTAACAGGTGGGTTGTTAATTATTTTTTTATCTGCGTTATTAATATATTAATATATGCTAAACACAGAAACCATGTTGTCTTTTTTTTTGAGGTAGAGGATGGATGGCTTAATAATTACAATAGTTTTTTTTTACGGAGCAGTTATTAAATAAATATGCAAAAGGTGAGCTACCACATTAAAAAGGCACCTACTACTTTTTTTCAATGTGAGAGCCCTACATTTTTAAGACCGGCCATCCACTTTCCACCAGGTATAACCTCTTCAAGCCAGATCCAGGGTTTATACTTTGCCAAAAACCTATAAAAATAAACAATGTTAACCTGTTCCTTGCATGGTTAAGGGGAACTATTGTAAAAAAATTAAAATGTAATATAAGCTTTGTCTTATGGAAATACAAAGCTGTCTAAATATAATCAATTAAAAATCCTTTACCGTTTCTGAAATAATCAAGTTATTCTTCACTATTCCCCTCTCAACAGCCTGTCTTTCTTCATTCTCTCTTCATGCAGAAGTCAGGGTCAAATTTTGATTGATAGGTAGGTCTAATACATCTTTTAGGGGGTCTTCCTTTCCTAGCAGATGTATAAGAGCTAACTCAAATAACAGACTCCAGCACAAACAAAGTAACTGACTTGAGCACAAATCCTTCATGTAGAGAAACCAAATTTCTGCCAAAGCCGGTTATTTTGAAAGTGTAAGCTCTAATACCTATTTCAGGCAAAGGATGTATAAAACTGTCAATCAAAACCTGACTCCATGAAGAAGAATGAAAATAAAGGGAGAGATGCGGAGAGGGGCAGAGTGAAGAGTAACTTGGTTATTTCAGAAACAGGACAGAATTTTTAATTTATCATATTCAGAAATTTTCTTTCAGCCAGATGAAGCTTATATTAAATTTAGATTTTTGCAAAGGATACCCTTTAATTAGCTACTGTTAATAGTGCTTCTACTTGTCCAAATTTCAACTTAACATTCTGGTTTTAACATGGGCTTTAAGATTCAAAACTGCCTCCAAAATCTCGGCAAAGTTGTGCCACTATGCTGTCGAAAAAGCACCAGTCCCAGCCCCATATATCATGATCTTACACCTTCTCCACCAACCTTCCAATCTAAGTGGGCCAGTTTTTAATGTATCTATTCTTTTTTTTCCAATAAAAAGGGTCAGTACATGATTTACATGGCGTGACTCCCTCTACATAAAGGTGGGGTCCATGGGTGTGTCAAAATGTTTTAACAGATTTTCTGCATCAGATCAAACAAGAGGTTCCACAGATGACTGCAGTCATACACTTTATACATTTTATGCTAAGTAGCAAATAAGTAAACATATACCATGTAATTATTCTGAAAAGACTGGGGACAGCCAAGAAAATTAAAAATGAATTAACTAAATACCTTCAGGTGCTGCAGCCCTATAAAGTGCAGATATTAAAATATTTAATGCACCTGCTGTGTAACAGCTAAACAAATATAGGGAAATTTTCAATTAAAAATGCATTTGCCTTGCTATATAGCCCTCAAAACTGATTTCCATATAAAGATTATTTTACAGAGGGTTTTAGCCAGATCTTCTTTAAATAATCTCAGTTTATACTACACCACTGCAATATGGAAAAGTAAAATCACCATAAAACAGTTTGTGGTAAACTGACATGGTGCTGTATATTGGCAAATTTGGCTATAGCTAACAAATTACTTTTGCTGGAACATTAAACTTTGGTTCTTAATTCAATCTGAAAAGCAAGACAATATAAGGTTAGTCTTTCTATATATTTTTTGTTATGCTTTGAAGGAAAGGTGACTGTCAATAGTAGTTTGTCATCTGCCCAATAATAGCAATCTGGTAATAATAGCCTGTGCTGCTTACCTAACCATTATTATGTTTGTTTTTTTTAATGTGTGTTTCTGCTACTACATCATTCCTGCTAAAATATTTTTGTATAATAGCCTATTTAACCTGTGACCACGTGCAATACACACAGATATATATGTGCATATACATATACAGATATATATGTGCATATACATATACATATATACATATAGAGGACTAGGGATTAAATACATATTATATATATCTCAATCCTTGGAGTGTCCGCACTATGATGCCAAAAATAATTATATGGTGGGGTGCAAAGCCAAATTAAATGTATACCAAAATTATTTCACAACTGGCACACCCTATGTAAAAAAAATCACAACTTTATTGTGATCATATTCCACAAAAGTAGTCTAACGTTTCGGTCCTCAACAGGACCATCCTTGAAAAAGGTGCCGTTGAGGATCGAAACGTTGGACTACACACACACACATTATATATATATATATATATATATATATATATATATACAAACCACGAGGGTTCAGCACTCCTTAGCAAATGGCTAATTGACCCAGGTGCTACCGATTCAAGCAATTTCAATAAAGTCCACAGGTATAGCGGTGCACACTGGGAATCCTTTAAAAATTAGCTTTTATTGAAATATATAAAACTTAATACATGGAGAAATAGGTCAACGTTTCGGCCCCCATCTTGGGCCTTTGCCAAGACCTTAAACATGTAAAAACCATCAAAGCTATAAATAGATAAAAGCACAAACCCACACCCAATGGCACAAGTCATTCCAGTCATGTGTCAAAATTAAAAGAAACCCTGTACCAAGGAGAAAACAATATCAAACACCATAAGGAGAATTATAATGAGCATACCACTGGCCATAAACTCCCATTTATATTCTGGCCCATCACCTTAAATTAAGGGCCCTAAAATCTAAACCCCACAAACATCTAGCGTTGATTTAAAAAGCAGGAAAAAGAGCAATATTCATTAAGGCCAAAAGGGGATAATGTATTTAAAGTTTTAATCCAGAATGTTTCCCTTTGTAGGAGCAAACGGGAGCGGTCACCCCCCCCTCCTGGGTAGGGGAACATGGTCGATTGCAATATAGCGAAAGGTGGGTAACCTGTGGCCCTGTTCTAAAAAATGTTTTGCCACAGGTTTATTGGTCACCCCATCACGAAATGCTGTACTAATAGCAGAGCGATGACCATCCATACGCAGCCTCAACGTTTGATCAGTCTTCCCTATATAGGACAAACCACAGGGACAAGTAATCAAACAAATGACAAAAGATGTAGTACAAGTGATATGATGTCTTATATTGAGACGCTTACCCGTATGGGGATGTAAAAAAGTCGCCCCTGGAGTCATATACCGACAAGAGGTGCAATTGGGGCATTTAAAGCATCCAGGTTTGTTGCTACGCAACCATGAACCAGATTTATTTTGGTAACATGCTATCGGGTCACTCTGTACTAAGAGATCACGTAAATTTATACCCCTTCTGTAACTAACAAGTGGGGCATTAGGTAACACCTTCTTAAAGTCATGGTCGGCCTGAAGAATATTCCAATTTTTACCAATCGTATTTCTGATGTGGCCAGATCTAGAATTAAAAGTAGTACAAAACACCACACCAGGATGTGCCTTGGGACCCCTGCTAGTGAGATTACAGCGAGAGCGAGCTGTTGATAGAGCTTGCGTTAAAACTGAAACTGGGTAACCCCTTGCTTCAAAGTGCCCCCACATCTCAAGGATTTGGGTTTCCGCTATGCGCTCATCGGAGTTATTCCTCAAAACCCTACAAAATTGTGAGATGGGTAGGGACTTTTTAAGGGCTGGAGGGTGACTACTACCAAAGTGGAGAAGCACGTTCTTGTCAGTGGGCTTGCGGAACAGCGAGTAGCCCAACTGGCCACCCGTGATCCACAGCTCAATGTCCAAAAAATGTAGCCGCTCCCTCTGGATCTCTGCTGTAAATTTAACAGGACTGTCCAATGCATTGAGATTTGTCACCATCATATGAAATTCATCCTCCGTTCCACACCAGAGCATAAGCATATCATCTATATAGCGTCGGACAAACAAAAGGTTATTACCATATTTTGGCACAATATACAGTTGTTCAAAACAATGCATAAATAAATTAGCATAATATAATATAATATAATATAAAAAAGAATCACAAGCCCTGTAAAGACTGTCCAAAGTCCATTTTGTTCTTATATTCCCTTATGTTTCTTATTTCCACCTTCAATTTGCATATGGTTCCTTCATGAGTTGATACTGCACATTTCAAACTTGCTAATTTTTACATTTTTATGAATTTTAAATTATTGATTTGCTTCTTGTTCAATAATTGTCTAGTTCTCTCAAAAACTGCTATAAATGATAAAAAGGGAGTTATTTATTTTGATAAAACACTGCTGGCAAACAGAATAACAATTTTTAAGCTAAATTAAACTTACCAGCCTATTCTTTCCCAGCACCTCCTCTTACTTGGTCCATATGTAAGGACTGCCTCCCACACATCAATATCAGGTGTCATGCTAGGCTCAGACTGAGAATCAGGTGTCATATTTGAGGCTGACTGGAACCCTTCATCTTCAGATTGGTCAATACTCTGGGGAACCTAGGAATGTTGCATGTTATTTTAAAAAAAGCCGACAGACATTTTGAGCCCTAAAAATATAACTATTAATTGTACATCAACCTGATTGCTTAATGATAATTTAACAACGACCACATTGTTTAAAAAAATGCCAGACCTGGACTAACAATGAAAATAAAAAAGAAAAATGAATAGTGTGATCATTACGGGCATTAATTATATGTTACTTCCCCAATTTTTTTTAAAAAAAACATCTACTTATATTGAATGGAACGGTACACATGACAATGAGTGTAAAATTAAAATACAAATACTTTATTATCAGTACACTGTACATGTCTAAAATCTTTATTCTACAGTAAAAAGAGTGAACCACTGAAGAATTTTCTACTTCTATTTTTGTTTGTTCTTTCCTCTCATCCTTATTTATTGCCTAACCTACTTCTCTAGCAGTGCCTTATATTTGCATTTTGATGTTGTAAAACAAATCAAAATGTGAAAAAAGCGGCACTATTACACATCCAGCTTTTTGCACCTATAGAAATTATCAGGATTAATAGCTCATGGATACTAAAGGTTATGGACCATTTACATGTCCTATATTATTGTTGTTATATAAAGTAGAGTAATCTGTAGAATAGTTCAACACTAGTTAAAATGACCAAGAAGGGAACAAGAATACTAAGGAAGTTGGGTGCGGAGCTGTGACAATGAGCTGGAGCAAACATACTTTGTCCCATATGTTATTTAATGTGTCTTTCATCCAGCCTCTAAAAAAAAATATTGACATAAGAAACGAATCCTTTTTTTTTTTTTTTTTACAACTTATAATATTGTCTTTGCATGCACGTTATAATTTTGCCATAAAATGATTTGGCTCCATGTTTGTTTATGAGGGGGCTAAAATATTTGTGCTGCAGCAGTTCTTTAGTGTGAAAAATTCTGACAGAGTGAGAAGTCCGGTAGAAATCTGCTCCACTACCTTTCATTTATCTCAAAGGATGCATTTCAAATATTTAGAAGCAGTGAATGGGAGGCAGGCTGTTCAGTGATTTCCCTAATACAAGCAGATTACTTCCAGCAGCTTTCATAGCTGCTAAAAGGACAAGGAAAGGCTAAGTCACTTGGGGGTGCCAAAATGTTAGGCACCCCCAAGTGACTTTAATCGCTTACCTTGTACCCGGGGCTGATGCCCGTTAGGAGAAAACAGCACCAGCCCGGGGTACCTGTAGCGGATCGCTTCCTCCTTCTAAACGACAGGCGCATGCGCAGTAGAGTGAAAAGCCGACTTCTCTGTTAAAGTTCAGCTTTTGACTCTACTGCGCATGCACGCGCGAGCGAGCGATACAGGAAGGAGGAAGTGCTGCAGGTACCCCGGGCTGGTGCTGTTCTCTCTGAACAGGGGCACCAGCCCAGGGTAAAAGGTATGCGATTCAAGTCACTTGGGGGTGCCTAACATTTTGGCACCCCCAAGTGACTTTGCCTTTCCTTCTCCTTTAAGGGTGCTGCCTTGTGACATTTGAGTGTGCTATTACCCAGTGTATCGAGTCCTGGGGAGGACAGGCACAGCATGCATAAACTTAAATAGTTTACACCTTCAAAATTTCCTCCAAGGCATTTTATGACCCTATTCAGAGTTAAATGGGAACACCACATAAACCCAAGTCTCCATGTCTCTGTACTCTCCTGTCTCTCAGTTTGCTTACCATTGTCATCTCCTATTCCGGTTTTCTTCCCAAATCCTATCTCTTTCATTCTCCTTACATACCCTCACTGTACACTCCTCTGGTATTTTCATTTCTCCGCAGTACTCTGTGTACATCTTTTTCCCTATTCTTCTCCTGTCTCTGTTTATTTGATTTGTGATGCTTCAATTCTATTTTCCCAGTTGACTGCTGAAATTTTTTTTCACATCCTGGCTATTTGGGATTTCATCTTATATGATTTATGTAATTGGGCAGTATGAGAAAAATATAAATATTACTTTTATAGCCAACCCAGAAAGGTCAGCACTGTCCGGTACGGGTGGCATATCCAGCTTGATGTCCATATCATTTGTACGGCTGTGTACCAGAGCTCCAAAAAGTGACGCCCGTGTCTCTTTATCAAACTTGTCACTAGTGGGATGGTTTTGAGAGAAGAAACTTATTGCTGGAAGACCTGTTCCAGGTGCTGCCTCCATTATTTGAAGTGTTCTTTGAATAGTGGTGCTGATTTCATATTCTTGGTAGGCAAGGGTTGTCCCAAGGTCAGCTTCAAATACATGCACATCATAATAGTCATAACCTTGGTATTTTACCTTTCTACCAACATATTTGTTGTTTTTAAAGTAGTCACGTTTTGGAGGAAGAAGTTGGGGAGGCCCAGTTCCTGAAAGTTCTACTAAAAGTTCAAGAACAGCATGCAAATCTGAGATTTGCATAACATTTGACTGTTCCAGATATTCTAATAGTTCCTCCAAACGGTCTGCCTCCGAACCCATGCCACACACACGCAAATTAAAGGACAGCATAATAATCTTGTTCTTTACTGGTAGTCTTGTTGAGTTAAGCTGCAGCTTACGAGCCTCATCCTGGAACAAATGTACAAAAAGCGTATCATAGGCCAACCTCTTTAGAGTTTGTTTAGTCCTACTCTTGCTATGTTTTTTGCTGTTCAACCCAGTTCTCCATGGAAACCCGGCAATGTGCAATTCACATAGGTCACCAAAAAGCTTTGTGATACTGTCCATCTTGTCAATGGGAGGATTTTTCCAAAATGAAAGACCTTGGTTCGTTTTTCTGTACTGATTCACATCAGCTACATCTGAAAAATATAGTGAGAAAATTAAACAACAATTATATTTACCCACATTGCCTTGTTTACCATTAAAGGAGACATATAGGACAAACAAAAAAAATCTCTAATCTTGTAGGCAATTATGAATAATATATGGTGCTGGTTTCACTTTGGTATGAATATTAATACTATCTGTAAAAATAGCCCTTTAATTGGAGCTCCCTATACATCCCCTCAGGTCCCTGTCCATGTTTCAAATGAGGAGTGGGCTCGTCCTAACGGTCCCTGCCAGAAGCACAGTAGGAGGGGGATAGCCAATTACAGCCCTACAGTCAAACAATCAAAGACAGGCTTCAGTTCCCTGTCAGGTCAGTCTAGCAGCTGATTGGTTCCTATCCTACAGTGCAATCTGCTGAGTGCCACTAGCCCCCCTGCACAGCCTGGGAAAGAAGGCAGCAGGAAGTGGAACAGATGGCCAGGACTAGTGGGGTTTTTGGAGAATTTTTCAATAAATCAGCCCGAAACACTACTTTTTAAAGCACATTCCTTCTATATTAAGATAAATCCAATTCATTGGCACAATATTGTTTTTCACACTATATGTCGCCTTTAAAGTTGAGTCATTTATTTACATACTGTTTTCAAATAATAAACTAAAGAGTAACAGTGTTACTTTTGGAACAGTGGAGTGGAATTATAGAACTGGTAACAGTTTCTGCAGTTTTAAAGTGATACTAACACTTTCCACATTTATCAGGAAATCACTATAAAGTCTATTCAGGGCTAATACCTTTGAATTGTGCCCCCTGCCTGCTTGAAGACCCCTGTTATACAGCCATAACATCTGTCACAAGTGTCTGACATATAGCTATATACTATGGGCCATCAACAACACAACGTAGACGCCTCACATCTTTTAATAATAAATTACTGTGCAATGCCTAAACTTGCCTGCTAATACGCACAAGCACTTGAAAAATCAATCAAAATACCTTACGGTGAGCTAATAAACTTACATTGTGAACTAGTCCCAATTTCTATAATTTATACCTTTCGTTTCATTTCATTTCAGACGTTTCGCGCTTTAACGCCATGTAACTACAATCCAGCAAAACACCGCTTTCATTGCGCGCAGGCCTTTCCCATTCCAACGCAACTTCCCCCTTTCTGTCAGTTGCTGAGTTCCGGTAGCCACTATTGGTTTCCAAGGGAACCGGACACGTGTTTAGAACGGGTTATTTCTAGTTCGTGGTGCTGCGTCTCTGTAAAAACATTACACACCAGTCTTCTGCTTGGAAGCAGCAGCGTTGTTCCTGTACTGCAGGGTTACTACATTTCTGAACTAACGACAGGACCGCCATCAGGGGGGCACAGTTATCCCGGACCCAGACGATCGAAGGGGGCCCGGCCCCCCTTTAAACAGTTACAGGCCCTTGGTTCATTGGTGGTCAGCGGGTAATTTTATTGGTTGCGCCCCGTGCGTACGCGTGACGTCAGCACGCACGGGGCGCAACCTAATAAAAGAGTAGCTGCAGCGGCCAGACCCAGGGGACTCAGGCGGAGCAGGCAGGCATGAAGGAGGGAAGGAGGGAAGGAGGGAAGGAGGGAAGGAGGGAAGGAGGGAAGGAGGGAAGGAGGGAAGGAGGGAAGGAGGGAAGGAGGGAAGGAGGCGTGAGGATGTTGGGTGGAGTTGGATGATGTTGGGGAGAGTTGGATGATGTTGGGGAGGACTTGAGGCCAGCTGGATGATGTTGGGGGAGGACTGAAGGATGCTGGGGGGGCTTGAGGATGCTGAGGAGGTGGCTGCGGGGGAGCTGGAGGATGCTACAGTGGGGAGCAGCCCATAGTATGGGGACATTGGGGGGGGACATTGGGGGAGGACCACCAATGTTTTAGGCGGTCCCTGCCCTGGCACCAATGCAAAATGTAACCCCTTGCTACCAAAGTTTTAGGGGGGCACTGAATACCAATGTCTGTGTCCTTTGGGGAGGAGGAGGGGGCCCAGAAAATTTTGTTGTGAGGGGCCCCATGATTTCTGATGGCGGCCCTACATAACGGTGTGTTTTTTTTTTTTTAGTTTGGTGCCTTTACCCCGCTGTAATGTTAACCTAAATATGGTGCACATATGCAAGCAATGAAAAATCTTGCAAAAAACTAGTGATCCTGCAAGTTGCAAACTGCACTAAACTTAGGTCAAATTCATTTTAAGTTCTTACATTTAAAAGAACAATGTATCACTGCATTTTTGGCATGTAATAAAAACTTGAGTAGTTTACAGTACGGTAAGCTTAAAATTAATCATGATGCTTTTTTTTTTCATTGTATCATAACATTCTTCTAAACGTAAATGTTGTTTCTAATGTCTACAAGATTAATATACTCCTTATTGACCCTTCTAATTAATTACTATTTTTCCAGTAATGGCTTCTGGTACTGCATTAGTTTATGATGAAGAAATGATGAGCTACAAGCTGTTATGGGATGAGTAAGTAAGCTTATGTTACTGTGGAATTTTCCAACAAAAATTTACTGTGATTTTCTTCAAACCCCTTATACATGAATATTCACACCCAGATTAATTAAAGGGGACATTTTTTTTTAATCTTTTCAATACAGAAGGAACATGCTTATAAATGTTGTGTTTCTGGCTGATTTATTGAAAATTACTCCCAAAACCCTGCTAGCTCCTTCCATATTTTCCAATTCCTTGTGCCTCCTCTCCCAAGCTGTGTGGGGGAGCTTGCAGCTCTCCAGACATTGCACTGTAGAACAGGAACCATCAGTCATTAGACAGACCTAATACAAAAGATGCTTTTAAAGATTGTGCAATGGTCCTGCAAGGTGAACTTATTTGGTGAGCGCTGCAAGCAACACTATTCATGTCAGGATATACAGTTGCAAGAAAAAGTATGTGAACCCTTTGGAAATACATGGATTTCTGCACAAATTGGTCATAAAATGTGATCTGATCTATATCTAAGTCACAACAATAGACAATCACAGTCTGCTTAAACTAATACCACACATAATTAAATGTTTTCATGTTTTTATTAAACACACCATGTAAACATTCACAGTGCAGGTGGAAAAAGTATGTGAACCCCTAGACTAATGACATCTCCAACAGCTAATTGTAGTGAGGTGTCAGCCAACTGGAGTCCAATCAATGAGATGAGATTGGAGGTGTTGGTTACAGCTGCCCTATAAAAAACACACACATCAGTTTTGGGTTTGCTTTTCCCAAGAAGCATTGCCTGATGTAAATGATGCCTCGGACAAAAGAGCTCTCAGAAGACCTACGATTAAGAATTGTTGACTTGCATAAAGCTGGAAAGGGTTATAAAAGTATCTCCAAAAGCCTTGCTGTTCATCAGTCCACGGTAAGACAAATTGTCTATAAATGGAGAAAGTTCAGCGCTGCTGCTACTCTCCCTAGGAGTGGCCGTCCTGTAAAGATGACTGCAAGAGCACAGCGCAGAATGCTCAGTGAGGTGAAGAAGAATCCTAGAGTGTCAGCTACAGACTTACAAAAGTGTCTGGCATCTACTAACATCCCTGTTAGCGAATCTACAATACGTAAAACACTAAACAAGAATGGATTTCATGGGAGGATACCACTGAGGAGGTCACTGCTGTCCAAAAAACCATTGCTGCACGTTTTAAAGTTTGTAGAAGAGCACCTGGATGTTCCACAGCAGTACTGGCAAAATATTCTGTGGACAGATGAAACCAAAGTTGAGTTGTTTGGAAGAAACACAACACTATGGGGGAGATTTACTAATCCGCGAATCTGAATCCCAAAAGGGAAAAATTCGGATTGAAAACAAAAATTTTGCTGTCCTTTCGTCGCTGTCGCGACTTTTTCGTCTCCACTGCGACTTTATCGTATTGAGCGATTGTAAACGGCGGAAAAACTAATCTGATTTTTTTCGCGACGACAAAACAGTCGCGGAACATACGAAAAAGTTACGTCGGCGATGAAAAAGTCACAGAAATACTGATCATTACGAAAAAAACGCATTCGGACGCCTTCGGACTGTTCATGGATTAGTAAATCTCCCACTTAATGTGGAGAAAGAGGCACAGCACACCAACATCAAAACCTCATCCCAACTGTGAAGTATAGTGGTGGGGGCATCATGGTTTGGGGCTGCGTCAGGGCCTGGACGGATTGCTATCATCGAAGGAATAATGAATTCCCAAGTTTATCAAGACGTTTTGCAGGAGAACTTAAAGGAACAGTAACACCAAAAAATGAAAGTTTTTTTTAAAGTAATTAAAATATTATGTACTGTTGCCCTGCACTGGTAAAAGCTGTGTGTTTGCTACAGTTACACTACTATAGTTTATATAAATAAGCTGGTGTGTAGCCATGGGGGCAGCTATTAAAGTTGGAAAAAAGGAGAAAAGGCACAGGTTACATAGCAGATAACAGATGATCTCTTTAGAATACAATAGTGTTTATCTGTTATCTCCTATGTGCCTGTGCCTTTTCTCCTTTGAATGGCTGCCCCCGTGGCTAAACAGCAGCTTTGTTTATATAAATTTCTGGGGCAAACACACCAGTTGTACCAGTGCAGGGCAGCAGTATATTTTATTCTGATTACTTTTATACACTTTAATTTTTTGGTGTTACTGTTCCTTTAAGGCAATCTGTCCACCAGCTGAATCTCAGCAGAAGATGGGTGTTGCAACAGGACAACGACTCAAAGCATAGAAGTAAATCAACAACAGAATGGCTTAAACAGAAGAAAATATGCCTTCTGGAGTGGCCCAGTCAGACTCCTGACCTCAACCCGGTTGAGATGCTGTGGCATGACCTCAAGAAAGCGATTTACACCACACATCCCAAGAATATTGCTGAACTGAAACAGTTCTGTAAAGAGAAATGGTCAAGAATTACTCCTGAATGTTTGTGCACGTCTGATCTGCAACTACAGGAAACGTTTGGTTGAAGTTGTTGCTGCCAAAGGAGGTTCAACCAGTTTATTAAATCCAAGGGTTCACATACTTTTTCCACCTGCACTGTGAATGTTTACATGGTGTGTTCAATAAAAACATGGAAACATTTAATTATTTGTGTGGTATTAGTTTAGGCAGACTGTGATTGTCTATTGTTGTGACTTAGATATAGATCAGATCACATTTTATGACCAATTTGTGCAGAAATCCATATAATTCTAAAGGGTTCAAATACTTTTTCTTGCAACTGTAGCGCCGATTGGACTTTCTTTAATTTTAGGAAGCTGCAGTAAGGGCTCTGGCATACGGGGAGATTAGTCGCCCGCGACAAAACTCCCTGTTCGCGGTCGACTAATCTCCCCGGATTGCCATCCCACCGGCGAAAATGTAAATCACCAGTGGGATGGCATACGCGGCGGCGCGATTTCAGTGAAATCGCGCAAGTTGCCTTAAGAGGAAACTAAATCGCCAGTGGGATGGCAATCTGGGTAGATTAGTCGCCCAAGACACGGGAGATTTGTCGCGGGCGACTAATCTCCCCGTGTGCCAGAGCCCTAAGGGACGCTGCTGCCATGAGGGGAGTTGAAAAAACTCACCTCAGGCAGCAGCGCCCAGAATGTTACCAGGGGCGGCATAACTCTCCTTCTGGTAACTTAAAGAGCCGAAATTCCGATTTTTCAAATCAGAATGTCAGATCTTCTAGTGCTATTGCGCTATTGTGCGCTCTACACTAGCGATCCACCCCCCCCCCCCCCCAACGCGAAAAAGCTAAACATGGGGGGAGCAAGGGCGCAGCATCAACTTTCCCACCTGAGGAGGCCAAGTTGATGAAGCCTACTTGCAGTCTTACTTTGGTGAATACAGGTCTGTAATTGGCTATCCGCTTTCTATTGTGCTTTATTATAACATGCCCACCCCACATTCCATACACAGACTGGTACTGTAGGTATGACAACCTCGCTAAATGAGTGCATCTTTCATTGTATGGCCAGCTTTAATTACCCTAAGGGCCAGCAGTAAAATCAAAATAGACATCCAAGAATAGGACGACTAATAATTGAAAGTCATAAACAATGAAGACCAGTCAAAACATTATTTAGAAAATGGTGTTCTGTACCCTGTAATATCTTAACTACCCCTTGGAGTTGAATTGTACTATACTTTCATTTTGTATCCAGCCAAGAATGTTCTATTGAAGTTCCTGAGAGGTTATCTTCCTCCTATAAGAGGCTACAGGATTATGATCTTGTGAAGAGATGCACCCAGTTGCCTGTGCGAGAGGCCACAGATGAAGAGATCACATTAGTACATAGGTGTGCTACTTATTTTTTGCTTTGTTTAAAGCTGCTACATCTGACAAGCTGAGGTGGGTAAAAAATTAAATAGGGTGATAACAGGGGCAACAAGCAGGTCTCTATTGGAATTAAAGGGTTTTCTCCAGGTTGTTCATTAACAGAAATTGTGCTTTATAAAATTGTGTGCATATATAGTCTTTTGAACAATCTTTGTATTGGAAATGGGATTGGGTTTTCTTTTGGAATTAACATTGTTTGTTCTGCATAAGTTCTGTATATTGGGCTTTATTATTTTTGATAACTGTGATTTGTGTCCTTGGTAATGTCAGCTGGGGCAGTGCAGATGTTGTTGCAAGTATTTAGGTATGTCAATTTTTCCATTTCCATTAGAGAGGTTTTACTTACAGTGATTGTTTTGCATGTTGCACCTACAAACACTTCTTGCTCCTAATGAATCACTTGCTAATGTTGTTTCCCATGCTGTAACAATCACAAGAAATGCTGCAATTTGTTCCCCCTGTTGACGTAAAAGCAAGCATAAACACAAGTGACTCTACACCTACCAGCCTGCTGTCATGGCATTCTGGGAGTTGTTCTCCACCTTACAGTGGAAAAAAGTGAAGAAAAGGTTGCAATAATTGTGCTATTCATGGCTGTTTTACCAGTGTGCCAGTGTGCAGCATAACTCCAAACACATAAGTAGAATGGCCTTTTTTCTGTGTGCATGAGTATTAAGCAAAGTCTGTCAAAAAAGAGTTTTTTCAACTGCTTTGTATTTTATTTTTTTCTAATATTGAAGTATAGGCTTTGCTGTTCCTCTCCTCTGGTGTTTCGGACTGTCATCTAAGTAATCTAGATGCAGACTCCGAATTTAACAATTTGCTACGTTAGTCAATACATTTCCTAGCAGCTGAGTTTAATGAAACTTGTGCTCAGGAGGGCAAAGAATTGTATAAACTAATGTATGTAAAATATCTAGCAAATATCACACACCTGCTCAGCTGACACCTGCAAATACTTATATTGCATACATTCCCATCAAAACTTACAATTCTATGCAATAGCGCAGTTTATTGCATTCATTGCAGAGTTTGTGTTTCTTTCGTGGTTTCGCTCTAATTAAGAGTTACACAAAGTTAGAGAGCAACTTTTCCAGTGCTAAAAATGACTGAGTGTCTGTTATTGAACTTTTATCCTTATTTTAGCTCTGACTATCTAGAGGTTGTGAAAAGCACCCAGACTATGAATGAAAAGGAGCTGGAAGAAATCTCAAGGAAATATACAGCTGTATTTTTCCATCAGGTGAGAAACTGAGCTGCTTGTTTACGTTTTGTTTTAGAGCTTCTTTGATTACGATTATACCAATATGATACACAAAAACAACTTTAAAATTTATAGTTGTAAACTGTGATCTATGATTTCACTTGTGCCATAAGAGTCACTAAATGTGTTCATTACTTAAAATACAATTCTTTTAGAGGTCCTTTTGATGTTTAATGGCCTGTAAAAAAGCACCTTGGGAATTTATAATATTATAGGGGATATATATCTATATTTCTTTTGCTAGGAAAAGTAAAGCCACACCTAATGTTGAATTTGCTTTTTTTTCTGGGGTTGATTGACTAGAATTCTTTCCGCTGTGCCAAGCTGTCCCTTGGTGGCACACTACAACTGGTGGATGCCGTATTGTCAGGAGAAGTCCAAAATGGAATGGCTCTTGTAAGGTAACTGTACCATTGTGAAATATCTTGGTATAGTTTAGCATTCAACAGAAAAAAAATCAATTGGACCCTCCAACAAACTTACTTCATTTACAGCAAAGGGGTCCATCCTTTAAATCTCCGGTCACTGAACTATATCTCTCCATGTATGAAATTTTTTTGACAGGAGATGTGACTAAACATGGAAAAATGTTCTTACTTGAAACAGGCTTGGGACCGCTGTGATAACAGTTGACCATCTTTATTCCTTACACACACAGACTAACTTCACAGACTCCTCCCAACATTCTTCAGAAGCATATAACTAAAAACATCTAAAACATAACATAGCTTATGCAAGGAAATATCAGTTGGATATAATTTTATGGTGTCTTTTTTAAAGTTAAAACCTACAACCCTAAACCTGTATCTAGCCTTAAAACACCTGAAACCCTATACAACAGCATAAAAATATATAGGACATTTGGGAATACTATTTGATAACTACATACATAGCCCCAAATCCCTAATAGGCCAGACGGCCTTTAGATATACCAAAATAGAGCACCAACCTGTGACCCCTAGATCAGCAACTAACTTTTTCCCAGTGGAGTCAGTACAACCACCAAATGCCCTAACTTCTGTTGTTTTTAAGTTTTGGACAGGTTAAATTTCTATTTTGTTTTTATTCATATGTTCACTATAAAAAACAAAACTGTACAACTCATGCAAAGAGATGTATATTGCTGTACAAGTACTTTATTGCACAAACCAATAAAATGCAAGTTACAGAAAACACCTGAAACCAGTTCTTATGAAAAGGTAAATTATTGTCCTTTGTACAATTTTATACATAACTAGGTTTCCCCTGTAACATGGTGTTATATTGCAGGCCCCCGGGACATCACAGTCAGCGTGATCAAGGCAATGGATTCTGTGTTTTCAATAATGTTGCAATAGCAGCAGAATATGCAAAGAAAAAGTACAAATTAGAGAGGTGAGTATGCTGTGCCAAGGACAAAGGATATATCTCACAAAGGATATATCTGCAGTATATTTCCTATTATGCTTTTCAGCAATATAGGCAAAGTTTATTGCATGGCTTTAGTTTCTACAATTGGAATATAGTTTTTTTTCTTCTACCTCATCAGACACAGTACCAATAGTATTTTGGAATCCACTCAGAAGGCAAAATCAATCCCTGATCCCTGATTGCCGCCCACTGGCGATAATGTAAATCGCTGGTAGTAAAGCATATGCATCACCTCGGCTTTTCAAACTCGCCTACTTTCCTCGCAACTTTTTTGATTACTGTCTATGTATAACCGTTTTTTTGAAGAGCCGGCACTTACTGAGCAAATTGGGTAGAATTCTTGATTAAAAAGTAGCTTAATTGCCTTGCGTGTTTCATGTTCACTTCGCGTTTTGTGTGACGCTTAATCATAGGCAAACTGTGCCTGAAGATTTGCTCAGTGAGTGCCTGCTCATCAAAAAAAAAATTATGATATCCGCTCCTCTATAATTTAAGTTGTAATTTGAGTGTGAAATTATGCAATTGTCAGATCAGTGTGTAATCTTGTTTGATATTATTCCTTAATGGTATAGGACCAACCATTGTTCTATGGAGAATGTCACCTTTATTGCTGCTTATAGAAGAAAAACATCTATATTCAATTTATCCAGACGTTTAATGGTGCTTTAGTTTCCTGGATGTTGCCTTGAATGTTGGGTTCTTAAATAAGGACAGGAAAAGCACTTGGGTGCTAAGCCAATCTTATTAAGCCAGACTTGATGAAGGTTAAAGGAGAACTAAACTCCCCCCAACTATAAAAGCCCCCTTAACTGGCCTGCCTCGACCCCCCCCCCCCCACCTCTCCCTTATCACATACTGTGAGACTTTAAAAACTGCCCCTGTTGCAAACCCCATCCTAAAGATGCAGAGTAGTGCAGCTGCGCCATCTTCTGTTTAATCGTAGAAGTTTCGGTTGCACTGCCAACACGGACCCTGCTTGAACATGCGCAGTTGGGGCAATCAGGGAATCGGCTTCAAGGGAGCCGTGAGGGGGGGGCGAGTAAGACCAGTTAAGGGGGCTTTTATAGCTGGGGGGGTATAGTTCTACTTATTTTATGGAGGTAGTTGGTTGAGCGTTTTATAATGCTGAAAACCTGATGAAGTGTGTGTTTTATGATCACAACCTGTCTGTCGATGTAATGTGCCTCTTGCACAGAACAGAGGTGTTGAGGAGGTTGATATTTATCCAAAGGTTGTGGGAGGGTAATAGTTTACCATAATTGGTTATGGTTCCTAGATTGGGGACACCCTTAGTTGTCCACCACTGGAAAAAGTGATATTGCAAGTATGTATTTTTTTTTCATAAAGTTAACTATAGGCGTATCCTATACAATAAGATTGTGGAAGCCTTTCTTAACTTATCTAGGGGGTATTTTGGCTAGCCACATTAACTGATCATGTATGCGAATAATATAACACCATTTGCAAAAACTTGGGATACTTATAAAAATATAAATAAATAAAAGAATGGGATGCTTTGCAGTCACGTAAAACACTTTTTTTTTAATTGAAAATAGTATAAAGACGTTATATGAAATGTTGAAACTTAGAAACATTATAGGGATTCTGACAGGATTATGTAGCAACAAAATTCAATCTACAGTTTTAAATGTTATTCTTGAACCAACAAATGTATTTTTTTTTAATTGTTTGGAAACTGAGGAGACCAATTGCTGTGGTTTTGAAAGTGAAGTGTCCCATTCTCGCTTGTTATAAGATTTAAGCTGCTCAGCTGTTTGAGGTCTCCTTGCCGACTTCTCATTTCATAATGCGCCAAATGTTTTCAATGGGTTACAGGTCAGTTTAGTGCCTGCACTCTCTAACTATGCAGCCATGCTGTTGTAATACAATACAGTATGTGGTTTGGCACTTTAGGGCTAAAATAAGCAAGGCCTTCCCTCTTCTCTTTCTGCATCATTTGTAGGTAACAAGTTGTCTAATTCCTGGCAATGTCATTTGGTGGCTACTAAAGCAAATAAAGTGCTGTCTTGTAAAAAACTGCATTGACTCAAGGGATGAAAACATAATTTTGCCTCTTTATAGGTCCCTGATAAGGCTTCACCTTGAGTATGCAGTGCAGTTTTGGGCTCCAGTCCTTAAGAAGGATATTAATGAGCTGGAGAGAGTGCAGAGACGTGCAACTTAACTGGTTAAGGGGATGGAAGATTTAAACTGAGGTGAGACTGTCGAGGTTGGGATTGTTTTCTGGAAAAGAGAAGCTTGCGAGGTGACATGATTACTCTGTAGAAGTACATTAGAGGGGATTTTATTCCCATAAATACGATCAACACACCAGAGGCCACCCCTTTAGATTAGAGGAACGAAGCTTCCATTTGAAGCAGCGTAGGTGTTTTTTTTACGGTGAGGGCAGTGAGGTTGTGGAATGCCCTTCCTAGTGATGTGGTAATGGCAGATTCTGTTAATGCCTTTAAGAGGGGCCTGGATGAGTTCTTGAACAAGCATAGTATCCAAGGCTATTGTGATACTGATATCTACAGTTAGTATTAATGTTTGTATGTATAGTTTATGTATGTGAGTGTATAGATTGGTAAGTATAGTTTGTGTGTGCTGGGTTCACTTTAAAGGGTTGAACTTGATGGACTCTGGTCTTTTTTTCAACCCTATGTAACTATTTGAAATCCTGGTGAGGGACGAAAACATTGATGTTATAAATTGTGACACCTTTTTCACAGCTTACAGGACAGTATGCGGGAACTACATAACCCATGATGCATTGCACTGTGCTGTTTCTTTCTTTATTGACATCACGTGTGGTGAATTGTGTGATTGGCAGGATGCAGGCTAAAGGCAGACTGAGGATAGTCCACTACTGTTACATTTTATTTGAGTCTCAAAGTAGTCAGCCAAATCAGCAGGAGAACCGAGGGGCAGGCTTGGGTAGCTTTTCCAAACCATATTACATTAAAAATCTTGAAAAGGCTGCATATTTTTTAACTGATGTATATTGCAAAGTTGTTTGAAATTGTTTTCAAAACAACCTTGTAGTTTCTCCAGAAAGACCATTTCTTACAATGAGTACTCAAAGAATTTTTGTTTCTAGCATCAAAAAATTCAAATTCAAAGTTTACCATTTTCGTCATATTTGGGATACCTGATGTTTCCACCTTTGTGCAATTAAAAGTCTTGCCACTTCCAAGAAGTATACAACTAGTAATTTTTGAGAGTTTTAGAAGATCAATTTCCAGATTTAAAAGTGCACTGAGAGGTGTTTTAGAAACTGGGTGGTCCAAGACTTCATTTATTAGTTCAAACGCTTGGGTCCAAAAGGGAGTGAGTTTAGGGCAATCCCACCATATGTGAGTATGTGTACCTTCCTGACCACATCCTCTCCAGCATCAATTAGATGATGATTGTGGATAGATTTTACATAATCTCGCTGGAACTAGGTACCAATGGTACATCAATTTGATGCTAGGTTCCACTAGTCTGACTGATTTAGTTGTTGCTGTGATCAAGGTAAAGGCAGAGTTCCAATCTATTGGGTCTACTGGTGTGGTTAAATCCTTTTCCCAAGCAGATAAGTATGTTTCTGATGGTTTAGAGCAGGGATCCCCAACCTTTTATATCCGTGAGCCACATTCAAATGGAAAAAGTGTTGGGGAGCAACACAAGCATGGAAAAAAGTTTCTGGGGCTGCCAATAAGGGCTATAATTGGCTATTTGGTGGTAGCCCCTATTTGGACTGGCAGCCTACAGACAGCTCTGTTTGCCAATTATACTTGTTTTTTATGCAACCAAAACTTGCCTCCTTACCAGAAATTCAATAATGGGCACCAACTTTGAGGCCACTGGGAGCAACATCCAAGGGGTTGGTGAGCAACATGTTGCTCAGGAACCACTGGTTGGGGATCACTGGTTTAGAGGATTGATAGTTGATGTCAGCGTAGAATTGGGATATCCGCACACCTGTCATAGTTGAGGAAGTGATTTTTTGTTGTATAGCGGAGAGTTGTTTAGTTATACAGTAAGAGTTTGCTTTGTAGAAACTTGAGAGTTGAAGATATATGTAGAATGACTTGGCGGGTATGGGCCACTTGGTTCGAAGTGCTTCAAATGTAGGTAGTTGATTGTTAATCAGAATGCTAGACCATAGGGTTATTCCAGCTTGAGACCAAGGGTGTGGATTGAAATTTGGTATGATCCCTTTAAACAGAATAAATGTTTTTATCTGTTGAAGATAGAATGTAGTAAGTTATACAATATCTATTTGTTTGTATTTCAAGTACTTGTAATTTATTGTGAAAAGTGTTAATTCTGTTTATTCAGTGTATTTTTCCTTTTATTTCTATTTATTCAGAATTTTGATTGTTGATTGGGATGTTCACCATGGGCAAGGAATTCAGTACATCTTTGAGGAGGATCCAAGGTCTGTTCTGTGCTGTTTTAATTTTGATAATTTGGTACATTAATGTAGGAATTTGATTTATCTTACTGCAGTTTGTTTTTCTGGGTGAGTCTCAATTAATTGCATTTTTCTCCTAAAAACTCACCCTGCAGAAATTATAAAGGCATCATTTAAAAACTGTACTTCCCCTGCTGAGTGAGAACCAAAACAAATACAGGTATAGGACCCATTATCCAGAATGCTTGGGACCAAGGGTATTCCGGATAAGGGGTCTTTCCATAATTTGGATCTCCATACCTTAAATCTACTAAAAAATTAATAAAACATTAATTAAACCCAATAGAATTGTTTTGCATCTAATAAGGATTATTTATATCTTAGTTGGGATCAATTACATGGTTCTGTTTTATTACTACATAAAAAAAGGAAACCAGTTTTAAAATTCTGAATTATTTGCTTATAATGGAGTCTATGGGAGACGGGCTTTCCGTAATTCGGAGCTTTCTGGATAACGGGTTTCCGGATAAGGGGTCCGATACCTGTAATAACTTATTTGCCCACTGCAGTGTTTAACCCCAGCCTGGTAAAATAAAGAAAATGTAAATATACCCTGCTTCTTTACAGTGCCTATGGCAACCTTGAAAAACTCTTGGTAACCCTTAATAATGTGTATTACGGTTTAGACATCTTGTATGATCTTGTTGGCAAAATATAGAATCTATGAAATTGACATAAAATGTCTGTGCTGTTCCTCTTGATTACTGACAACATTAATAGATCATTAAAAGATATACATACAGTTATAGGTTTTCTACCTTAAATAATGGCCCTTATATAAACATATTTATTTTAGTTTTAACAGTTCACCACTTTCTGTACAGTTGAGCTACCCTCAGGCTGCACCAATCATGCATGCTTTCTTGATATTCAAACAGCTGTATCAAATAGTAACACAGACATGTCTATCAGAATTACTATTGCTGCAAAGACCCATCTGTGCCCCTGAATATCTAAAACAGTGAACCCCAACCAGTGGCTCGTGAGGAACATGTTGCTCTTCACCCCCTTCACCCCCTTTAATGTTGGCCTTAGAGTAGGTGCCCGTTTTTTAATTTCTGGCTTGGAGGCAGGTTTTGAAAGTACAGAAACAGTTTTACTCCAAGCAGAACCTCCTGCAGGCCAGCAGTCCACATGGGGATACCAAATAGCCAACCACAGCCCTTATTTGGCATCGCCAGAGAACTTATTCATGCTTGTGTGGCCCCCCAACACTTTTTACAGCTGCATGTGGCTCACAAGTATGGCAAGAGATGCAAAAGTGCAAATAGCAAAACTGCCATTGTAAAGTGGGGAGGATTATAGGCAGGGTTTGGGTGGATCATTGGCAGTAGTTTGATATGGTGGGGTGTAGCCAGGGCAGATCAGGGGCTTGACCATTTGTGCAAGGGTATTTTGTTTTGGTTCATTAGGACCCCCAGTATGCTTGTTGGCAGGTACCGCTGCCCAGGGGGTCCAGGTGATCAATCATTAACCCCCTATGGGGGGGCCTGCTAACTTAGTAGTACAGGGACTAATTTTTCATGTAGTGATCACACCTGCAAGATTTAGGTTAGCATGGATTAAGAAATAAGCTTTTAGGTTTGTGGTGAGACTTTGCTTACTCAAGAGCCACCAAATGAGAAATTGTGGATACTACAAGAAAAGTATCTTTTTCATGAAAAGACGTATTTATATGAAAAAAGGGTTTTACACTTGGCAAAAACATCTGGGCAATATTTTAATTCCATTTTCATCCATCACCATTTTTATTTCAGTGTTCTTTATTTCTCATGGCATCGTTATGAGCACAAAACATTTTGGCCATATCTCAGCGAATCGGACTATAATGCGGTCGGCAGAGGGAAAGGCACAGGCTTTAACATAAATTTGCCATGGAACAAGGTTGTACTTGCCACTTTACATCTCTAAATTCTAAATTTATCTAGAGTGCATAAGAATTTTGTAGTAACCTGGGCTAAGTTTTGCCACTGTCAAGTAACCAGCTATAAACTTGCTTACAGTACTATATAACCCCTATATGAATATGTAACGATATAAAAAGATGGCAGCAGTGAATACCCACCAGAAAAATTGGAATATCTATAGTAATGATGTACAGGCAACCCGAAACCCAGGGGACCAAACTCCCACCCAACCACCAGTTAGCATGTCCCCAGTCCCTCTCTCAGCTCATTTATATAATCGTGCCTGCCCTGCCCCCTCTAGTGATGTTAGGGATGGGCAGGTCAGTTCCCGGGGATATAAATAAGGATCATTCACAGAATGTAGGTAGACGTGTGATAGGGTCACGTGCAGGTCAGCTTTTTGTCAATGTATATTTTTATTTATATAGCTCTGCTTGTACACTAAGCAGTGTACTGTACAGCAGAATAACATGGTCGTCATTAAAACAATTAGGACTGAATTTTTATTCTAACTGTACTTGCTATTCAAT
Organism: Xenopus tropicalis; assembly: GCF_000004195.4. Lineage (NCBI taxonomy): Eukaryota > Metazoa > Chordata > Amphibia > Anura > Pipidae > Xenopus > Xenopus tropicalis. The sequence continues at coordinate 71,748,674 of NC_030679.2, read as the reverse complement.
TGTATTAATTATTTTAATGACCCCCTGTGTTAAAGGGGCAAACTATACCTTAAAACAATGTAAGTCTCTGTAACAATACATCACATAACAGCTCATATGTAAAATCCTGCTTCATCTAAATAAATTTTTTTTTATAAAAATATAATTTTTAGTAGTATGTACGGTAGGCCATATCGGCCATTTTAATGGACAGAGTTCTGTCTTTTATTCCCACACTACTTCCTGTTATAGTTAGAGCTGCTTTATTTCTGGTCATGTGATCTCTGAGGGAGCACACAGCCCATCACTAAATGGTGGCTCAAGGCAAATATACAAGCCCAGCATTTACTGATACATCAATTCCAGTTAGATACTTTTAATATTTTTAAAAATTCGACTAAGCTCACTTCCACAAATGTCTGACATTTACAGAAAAAATCTGAACTTAAAATGTCCGTGTGGGGAAAAAGTCACAAACTACGACTTTGTCAAAATGTCGCCCAAAAACTCTGGGTTAAAGATCCAAAACTTCAAAGTTTTGAGGCAAAAAAAGAATCTTTTAAGGAGAAGGAAGGGACATCTGCCATTGACTTATACATGTTGGATTCTGATTTTTAGCTGTTTGGACGCTTAGTAAATCATGAAAAAGTTGCGACTTTTAGAGCTAAAAATTTGAATTGGGGAGAAAAAATCCAGCAATTAGTAATTGGCCCCCTTAATTTGGTATAAACTGTCTGTTGGCTAAGCATTCTGAGGTACAGTTTTACTTTAAAGAGACCAGAGGATGGAGGACTCTGTCCCATGTATCCTGCAATCTAAGGGGGTTATTTAATAAAAGGCAATAAGTTTGCCCAGGAGCAGTAACCCATAGCAACCAATCAGCAAGCAGAATTTACTGGTCACCTGTTCAAAAGTAAACATCTTATTGGTTGCTATGGGTTACTGCTCCTGGGCAAACTTAGCACCTTTTATTTCATATGGGGGTTAGAATCCTTCCAGACATGTTAAATTACTTTTGTTCAAAAAAATATATTTAGCTTTTCTATATGCGCATTCATAGCTATGCCTTAACTTGTGTGTAAAATTAAAGTGGTCTAATAAATAGTATACCCATCATCATTGCCCTTCAAATAGGGAATTAAGTGCATCATGAAGTGCAGTGCACATATTTGAGGTATCCAATATTAGCTGTACTTAAAAGTATTGATTGGTCATTTATCATGAAAATAAGAACTTTCTAAAGATAATCAACTGAGCATTCTGGAAAATGTAAAAACTGATGAAAGTTGCTCTTCACTATTCTCTTTAGCAATCTGTTATTCTTTTGTTTCCTTTTATGAGTAGGAGACCGATTTTGTTTGGCAGCTCTTATACATCATTGGTGTGTGTTCTCTTTAGCTAGACAATGTATTAAAGGTAACTCGGTTAGATTATTAAAATTTCATTCTAACTCCTGCATGTAGAGAGATTTATGAGGGAAAAACTGAAGACACAGTACAGTTTTTAAATGACTATATTTAGAAAGTTTCTTATTTCCATTAGGTGAAGCTCATAGTTCTGCTATAGAAATGTCATCTGATCCAACTGACTGAAACCAGCAGTTTGCACTGAGCTGTTTCCTGTAGTAAGGGTCATTGTTCACCCTGGATTTGTCCCAACCTCTTTTTTAAACCCTATAATAAAACCTTCACAAAACCCTTACTTGACAAGCTCCGTGGCATCCATATGCTTGTAGTAATGGTCTCCTACACTACTTTTGAACAGGCTCCTCACCCTGAGCACTCATGCTGGAATTTGACCCCAGCAACCATAAGCCACAATGACAGATGTTTACATTTTATCTTAATTCTTATTTTTATCTCTATTACATATTGACTGCCTAGGGTTGGTTTAGGGTAACCCTAGCAAAGAAGTGGCTGTTCACATTCCAAAACTGACAGCTGCACAACTAAAATGGTAAATAATTCAAACCACAAAAAAGAACAACAGTTGCGTATTGTCTTAGAATATGACCATTTACAGGCTACTAAAATTAAATTTTCAAACATCTTCAAAAATATCTGTTTATAAATCATTGTACCTTTTGTGGAACAAATGCTACATAAATTGACATTTTATGTCTTGCATAATTACTTAGAATGAAAATGTTAAACTAATAGCCGTGATCCAGTAAACCTGTTTCTTTGATTTTCAGGTTGGCATGAGCAATGCAGATTATATTGCTGTTTTTTTCCATGTGCTCCTTCCCTTGGCATTTGAGGTAATTGGACTACAATAATATTTTCATTATTGGATCACCTGTAGCTCTCACAGAATAGTGAGAGTGGTGATTTGCTGGAGTGCAAGTGTCGGCAAAGTTGTTTGGATGCTTAAAGAGTACCACCAATCAAGAATATTTAGTTCATTTGAAATGTTACAGAATATCTTGCTGCTCATCTTTAGAACCAGCTGTCACATTGTGCTTTTTGTACCTTAATTCGAGAGGGGTTAAACAGACAATACATTTTTTTTTTTTTTTTGATGTTAAAAAAAAAATGATTTAGCTGCATTTTCTTTTTTCTAGTTTAATCCAGAGCTGGTTCTGGTTTCTGCAGGATATGACTCCGCTATTGGAGATCCAGAAGTAAGTCATTTAGTATCATTTTAATCATAAAGAAAAGGCCAGCAAATGCTTTCATACAAATAAAAATCACTGTAATTTACTTCTTGCATAGAGCTAATGTATGATTCCACTTTGGCTTTATGTATTTTAACTCTTTAAAAAACAAAACCATTTCATTTAAAGCCAGTCATGCATCCTATGCATATAGCTCCACCTACAGCATGTGGCATTATATATGTATGTAGTAAGGTGCTTTAGCCACAGTGGCCACAGTCATTGACAAGATTTTTTTTTTTTTAGGGTTTGCTGTCTGAGAAAATACAGATAGGACTGTGGCCTAGAATAATTTCTTACATTTTGTGGCTCACAGACGTACTCATACATTAGTTTTTAGAGGAAACTTGTTAATGGCTTATATGCCTTTATTTTTGTTATCGCTGCTGTCCAATTGATTATAGGAAGTGGGCCAACTATTTCTCATATAGCATGTTCAAGGGCCATATTCATTTTAAGATGTCATACAGTAAAGTCTGAGGAATCTTTGTGACCCTCCAAAGGATTTTTATGGGGCCCCAGTGCTCATTCGACCTACGTGCCTCCAGTGTGTCAACTCTGTGTTATATTAATGTATGGTTAATTTATTGTATGTGTTATTTTTGCTGAATACTGTTGATACTCCCTCAGTAATAGAACTCATTGTACATTTTAGGGCAGGATGTGTGCAACTCCTGAGTGCTTCTCACATCTCACATCTATGCTTATGAACCTTGCTGATGGCAAACTATGTGCAGTTCTGGAGGTAAATGTACTTCTACTAAGCTCATCTTGGCCAATTCATAAGTGTTAAGTAGGCATGATTGCATTATGAAATGCTGTGCAAGTAGTTTTAATGAAAATACACTGAGGGCGGAGTATGGGGACCATGTGGCACTTGGGATGCACCTTTTTGTCATCTGGTATAGTATGGTTTGTTTTTGAATTTTTGCAAATAATTAGAACCAATAAATGCATGTTTCACTGTTGAACTTGTTTATATATATATATATATATATATATATATATATATATATATATATATATATATATATATATATATATATATATATATATATAATATATATATTTATATTCAGGATCTTAACAGTGACATATTGATATTAGATGGACTCTCTCTATTATTGTTGGGGTAAAATACACTGCAAGTAGTTATTGTCATTACAGCAGTCCTGTAATGTTTACTTACCTGCATATTACAAAGTATTTCTGTGTGTGATTTCCTCTTGTTAATTATCATTTAACAGTCAATCTGCCTAGGTATAAAATATTGTCTGCAGGTACCTCTTGCCTATATATGTACTTGGCATTAGCAGTAAAGGATGTTCTGGGTAGATAACATATGGCTTGATTAAAAAAAATAAACAATATTTAAAGCAAGTAGCTATTGCAAAGTCATTTAATTGGAAATTAAGTTTTGCAGAAACATACATTGAAACTTTTTATCAGTTGGTGCCCTACTGGACCTGCTATAGGCCCCCTATATACGAGCCTTTGTCATAGATAAATTCAAAAAGAGTAGCTACTGTACTCTCGTCCTTCATTGATTAAAAATAATAGATACAAGATTGATTTGACTGAAGTACATGAACTAGATAAAAATAAAACTATCATAATCTAAAATGCAGTGAGATAGATTAATTAAAAATAAATGGAACAGTCTGGAAAATCTTCAAAATTTTAAAGCTTGAAATGGTGGGAATCCATCAGTATTCCACAGTTTAATTTATGATAATCCATCTCCCGTGTGTAACTATTTCAGTACATTTTGTATTTTTTTTTTTTTTTTTTTTTTTTAAATGTATATTTTATGTAAATACTGGTATGGAATCCCTTATCCAGAAACTGATCTCAAGAAAGCTCAGAATTACAGAAAGCACATCTATCACAGAGTCCATTTTAATCAACTAATTCTAATTTTTAGAAAATGTCCTTTTTCTCTGTAATAATAAAATACTACCTTGTACTTGATCCTAAAGCTACATTAATCAATATTGGTGGCAAAACCATTATATTGGGTTTATTAATGTATAAATAATTTTTAACTGACTTAAGGTGTGAAGATTCAGAAAACTGAAAGAACCTTTATACAGAACTTCTTTTTGTATGATCCATAAAATCTGTTTAAAACATAAATAATGCAGACATTCCATGCAGGGTGGATACAATCTTCGGTCATTAGCAGAATCTGTCTGTATGACTGTAAGAACATTGCTTGGAGACCCTTTACCGAAACTTACTGGAGAAATGACACCATGCCATAGGTATAAAATCACTCTGAATCTAAGGAGCCTGTGACATCTGTAGAAATACATTTTATACACTAAGAATTTTTGTATGACTTTTAAGTGTTCTTTGTTGCAGTGCTTTGGAATCCATACAAAATGTAAGAGCTGCACATTCTCCATATTGGAAGTGCTTGTTATGTGATGGTAATTACACATTTTATTATCTTATTATAATAACTTAATGAAAAAGGTATGAAAGGGTAGATAGAAACAACTAAAATTACTTCATATATTTATTTATATTTCCAATTTAACCCTTTATATGCCACAGACTAAAATTTATGATGCCGACAGTCAATACCTGAGTTCCGCTACCATATACTTTAGTCTCTGGGTTACATGTTAGCCTATGTTGTATTTAATAATAGCCTTTAGAATAGCACTCTCTACATCATTCAAAAAGTTAACTCAAAGGTGAACCCCCCCCCCCCCCTTAATATTTGGATGTTGGATCCCTGACTGGTTGGAAGGAAGAAATGCCAAGTGTATGATTTGTCTGCTTTAACTTCAAATTATACAAGGTAATGCAGGTTTAAACAATTTAAACTTTGCCTAAAGCCTTCCATTGATGCTTTACTAAAATGCATAACTCTATTACTAAAGTAAATTTCATCATTACACTGAAGGCATATGTTTTTTGGAGACCTTGAAGTTATTTCTTTTGGGGGGAGTAAATGGCCATCTATGCACTATACCTATTTTTTGTATCTTGCTATAATGCTAAATACACTTTAGTTTATAATTATTATTTTATTTATAATTAGTTATATAAAACATTCTTTTTAACCGAACAGGCAATTTGAGATCAGCGCATGACCCAGGTTCTAAAGAAAACCTTGACTCTCAGCTCTCCAGTGACCAGCAGCAAAACATTGATACAGCAGTGTTTGATAGTTTTCTGGATTCCCATATGAAGGAAATTACATTTGCTGCACCACCTTTAAGAACATGTGCTGTGCTTCCTGAGGGCTGCTCTCTCGCTTTGCCTGATGGAGTGCTATTGGAAGAGGAAACGGCTACTAGGGAACATGTTATTGCTTCTAGCAGGTGAGTCAGAGATGTCATTATAATAGATCTTCACCATCCTATGTTACATGCAATAATGTACAGTACAGCAAGAAACTATTTTGCTCAAATAACAATATTATGGTTGTGAATAAGCACCAGAGTCTTTAGTATGTCATAGGGTAATTATATGTGTACTTTCCTCTATTCTGCTTAGAAGTTTGAGACCTAGTTAAGTTGTCCAGTTTATACATCTGCATATTAAATGCCAATTTTTTGCTTCTCTCAGAGTAACAAATGTAGGGACCTATAGGGTTAAATGCCCTATGGTGTGATATTCCTACCTCTTCACATAAATCCACAGTTTATAGTTATGCCTATACTTTATTGGCCCATATGGTTGTCCACACCCCTTGCAGCCTCATATAGTGTCTAGCAAGGAGGTGTGGCCTCTTTGGCTGCCGGTCTGCTACTTAGTGCACCTCTCCATTGAGCCTGGGTGCAGACACAGGCCCCAGTACGCCATATCATTTAAAGTAAAGTCGGGGACAGGGCCCCGTGAAAGAAGTGAAGTTATTTGCAGGATTAGACTCATAGCACGCTCTAGGAGTGTGGCTAAGTTCAGGGCTATTTAGCAAGAGCAGCTGTTTGCTCCAACAAAGGAGAATTTAGTGGGTTTAGCACACCCAAGGCTGTGCTGCCTTACTGTAGGGACCTCAGTTCAGACACAGGTGTCAGGCTAGTATTAACCCCTGAACCACCATTGGTTGTAGGGATCCGGTCCAGTAGAGCAGTGCTGTCCAACTTCTACGGTGCCGAGGGCTGGAATTTCTCTAGCATACATGGTGGAGGGCTGCTAATGGAAGCCAATTTTGACCACTCCCCTTTTTGAAACCACACCCACTTCAAACCACACCTATTTTATCACAATGGTGGTAGCACAGCAAAATCCCAAATGCTTGGTCCTTACTGTGGGGATATCAACCATCATTCATATGTGAAAGAATGATGTCATATTAAGATATACCCTTAAATTCCATATGCCTCTTCCCCTGTGGATAGCAGAGCAACCCCCAGTACATAATTACACACCTTAAGGACCATCTAATGGCTATTTCCAACTGCTAACAAACTCCCACAACAAACCCCTGCCAGGTTCACCTCCCACAAGCAGCATAGGGCAAGCAGAGTATGGCACACACAGGCAGCACTCTGCCTGTCCTATGCTGTCTGTGTGTGCCATACTCTGCCTGTCCTACCCTGCCTGTGTGTGCCATACTCTGCCTTCTCTATGCTGCCTCTGTGTGCCATACTCTGCCTGCCCTACCCTGCCTGTGTGTGCCATACTCTGCCTGCCCTACCCTGACTGTGTGCCATACTCTGCCTGCCCTACCCTTCCTGTATGTGCCATACCCTCCCTGACCTATGCTGCCTGTGTGTGCCATACTCTACCTGCCCTATGCTGGCTGTATGTGCCATACTCTGCCTACAGTACCTATGTCTGAGGTGTGAAGAAGTGAACAATGGGAGTGATTACAGTCTGAGCCTGAGGTGTGATCACTGCAGGGGGTGAAAAATGCAGGTATTAAAAGGTGTGAAAGACACAGGGGATTACATGTTTAAACAATACAGGGGGATTACAGCCTGAATCTGAGGTGAGAACCATGCAGGGGGGCAGTTAATCTCAGTACTGATACCATTTAATGCTTAATCAAAGGTAAGCCATCAAAGCAGCCAGACAGGTGGGGGGCCACACAGAGGGGGGTCGCGGGCCGCCAGTTGGACAGCACTGCAGTAGAGGTATTTATCCTTGGGACTTCTGGCTATTATCTCACATCTATCTCCACTGTGGTGCTGCACTGCTCTGTTACTTTACAACTGCACTTAACAACTGTACCATTCTACCTCAATTGCTGTGAGTATTGACTGATCCCTATAACAATAACATCTGTCTTGGACAATAAAGAGTTAATTAGTTCATCTGCAAGAGCTCCTGGCATCCTATTACTTTAACACACTACACAGTACCAGTGGGAGTTGTAGTACAACATCATTCCTCTTAATACCTTCCAATTAGCGAAGGCCCACTCCTTTGAAAGAGAGTCCCAATGTGCCCCATGCTCTAACCATAGCCTGGTGTTTAAAGTGCCTTTTAGCCAAAAAGTTACACAAACTTTCTAATGTTTTTACCATTCTGTACAATATCAACTGACAGTTTTATCCCAGTTGGAAGTGCACAGCATTGTGTTATTTTACCTCATTAATAATTTACTAGACTAAAAACTGACAAGTTTTATTTCTTTTTTTTCCCCATATGTACACCAGCCTTTTCCCTTATGAGCTTTTGGAAAAAGAAAGCATGTTGGCTACCTTGGGGAAAACGCTTGTTGTTCTCAATAAACTTATAGCGTATCAGGTAAGATAATTTATTTGTACTCTAAAGCTTAGTAACTAAAATTAAACTTAAACACTGCCTTTACCTGTAGTGATGGCTAGTTTTTTTTATAGAATCCATTACAAAGCAAATATTTGGATTCTTAGTAAAAATGTCAGCCTTCAAAAGGGAACTCAGAGTCCAGAAATCTTCTTTAATTGTGTTAGCCAATAGCTCACTGAATAAAAATGGTATAGTTTTGTATTTAGCTAAAAAACAAAAGAAAAATGGCATAATTGTGATACCTTTAATATACATAGCAATATTACTAAGCAAGCTTTTTGGACTATAAGGTCTCTACGTAAGGAAACATTATAACCCATAGAGGTGACATCGGAGTCCAGAAAGCTTGTTTTATAATTTTAATGTGCCATTCTTTGTCCAAAAATACAATCTCCTTCTTTGCAAGCATATTTTTTTTTTTTTTTTACATTCTGTGTTATAAAGGCAGAAGGAATCCTAGACCTAAGGTATGGACTACTGTTTTCCAGGAAAGAAATAGATGAAATACCACAACCACCAGCAATAGACTATATCTATTGCAGTTAGTACAGATCCCGTTATCCAGTAAGCTCTGAATTACGGGAAGGTCATCTCCCAATAAAACAGAACCTTGTACTTGATCCCAACTAAGATATAATTAATCCTTATTGGAGGCAAAACAATCCTGTTGGGTTTATTTAATGTTTAAATGATTTTTAGTGGATTACTGAAAGACCCCCTTATACGGGGGTCCTGAGCATTCTGGAGAACGCTTTTTCAGAATACACTGGATATTAATTAAAGTGCAAATCACTTTTTGCAATGTTACACCACATTAAAAATAGAAGATATAGGTCTTTTCATTTTCAGTGCTGTTTTACTTTACAAACTCTAAATTTCTTGTTCATTAACAAAATGCAGTGATTTTTTACAGACAATGAATGCTATTGCATTATCACCTGATTCTTCTGTCTGTGCTGCTGTTGCCATCCAGCATGTGTTAGCGTCTGAAGTAAAAAGGTAAGTTTGAGAGGTAAAACTTTGATAGCCTGCCTTGGGAACTTTATTAATACACTCTTTTAATTTCAGTTACTGAGGATGTGTTGACACTTCAAGACATTTTCGTGATGTGTGAGATTTTGTTGTGTGCTTCTCTTTGTTTCCAGACCCAGGGGATATTTTATCCAATTATGCATCCAAAATGAATTATGAACACACATGCACATATTTAACGTAAAAAAGACAGAAATCCTCAGCTGATCATTTGATTAGTATGATAACTTAAGCATATCATTAAGCTTTGGTGACAGGTACCGTAAATTGCTGTTTGCACAGCAGGACTTACTATCTCCATGGAAATGGTTATTAAAGCCCTATATGCAGGCAAAGACATTCCTTGAGTACAGATGGATCTAAATATCCTTAGCTTGATTAAAGGGGATCTTCACCCAAAAAATGAATATATAAACTTAGGGTGCATCACAACATTTTTACAGTTTACGTACATTTTTTTATTTTTAATAGTTTGAAGAGATATAAGCATATTTAGACAATAATGGACGATAATACAAGGCCTTTTCTCAACTGGGAATCAGCAGCCTTCGCCTGATTCCCTGAATAAAGGAAGTGCATAGACAAAGTCACCTTCAAAGAAAGCTGTTGAGCCAAGCTGTGTAAAAATGTGCATATGTCAGATATTACTTAAAACAGAAAACAAATGAAAACTGTAAAAATGCTCAGAGGGTCACTCTAAATATATTTACACCAATTCATATTTTGGGGTTTAGATCCCTTTTAACTAACTATACTTAGCTGAATTATCAATGCTTGTATATTTCAGTCACTTATTGAATGTCAAAATTCCCTATAAGTCATACATAAGCAGTATAATGCTTGGCTTTATAACAATTAATGTTACTCTTGAAATAACTTAACCAGATAGACCATAAGGGCTTTTAATTATTAATGCCTAATTAAATAGTTTTTAAGGTATTTCCACATGTAATGGAAATTATGCTTAAGTTGTGGAAGTTTAAAAAAATGTTAAGGTTGTGAGAATTCTCTCCCTGAAATGGTTTCAGTAAAGAGTCATATTTATTACTATGAAGTGAAAAATAGAATTTTTTTATATTCCTGGTTAAAATATTGATCCAGTGACTGGGCAGATAGCATTTTGAAGTCTGGAAGGATTTTTTTTTCTCCTGGCTTTCTCTGAATAAAGTAGAATTTAGTTTAGACTTACTTGAAAAAATTGTCTTGACTATGTTTTCCAATTTTAACTGCTGAGACAAAAATAAGTCTACAGACTGCACTTTCTCCAAATTTTTGGGGTCAGGAGAAACGAAAAAAAAATTTGGGGGCCTTATTTCCAATTATACCATTGAGTTTGTGTCATGTATGCCTGCAGGTTGTATTGTATTAATATTGGAGATATTGGAATGAAACATGAATCACAAAATGATGGGTAAGTGTTTTTTTTTTGTTTTTTTGCTTTTAGCAGTTATTAACCCCACTCCATTGCCTTTCTTAGTCAGCTATACATGATTTGAAAAAGGGAGGGATAGGTTAAATGCAAGATTTAAATCAGCAAGCAAAGCAATTATGTTTCCAATTTGTTTATCTGCTAATAGTTTAATTTGGTTTAAGGTGTTGTTACTATTTCTGGCACAGCACACATCAGGCTTTGAATAGTGGTTAAGTTTAAGGAAAAAATGTCTGTGAATGTTCTCATTCATCCAGGTCATGGTATATCTATAGTAATAAGTCAAAACACAAATGCAGCAGTACCGTTTACCAGATGGCAGATCAAAAACCGTATAAAAAGGATGTAGAAGATCATCCACAATACTGGATGGAAGGGGGGTTGTTATCAGATTGTGTAACTGCTACTGGAGTTGTTGGACTGACACCATTGATTGATTTAATCCTTGGATTGCCTGAAGAGCTTGTTTCCTTTTCTGGGATTAAAAGGGGTTTCTTTGCTGCCATCTTACTTAGAGGGGTTCCTTTACTGCCAGCAACAGGTATTGTATTGTGTTGTGGTGGTTGCAGAGAAAGTGAGATCTTGCCAATAACATAGTATCTAAGTTTCAACATTTAAGGTTATGCTAAGGAAAAAACTAACACAAATAAACCCACTATATCTCTGGTGTTATAAGGGATAAAGTCTTCTGTTTTTCTTAATGTCTAGTGCTATCCACAAAGCACTTTCTGCATATTTAAAACCTAAGTTTAAATAAATTTGCCAGGATATCAGTCATTCCCACCACAGCATCCTTGGAAACAATGCTATAAGACATACACTCACAACAGGGATGGGTGCATGCATGATGGGAATTAGGGGTAGGCAGAAGATTCACAGTGGTGGGGGGCACTAGGCACATACCTGTTTTGCCTATCCATAGACTGTGCCTTTGTCTGCCCAATGCCTGCATGTCCCCCCACTGCCAGCCTGCCCGTATTACATCCCTCTGCAGTCTTGGCATATTGCGTACATGGTGCATGCACCCATGCATATGCACATCCATAGCTGCCTACTCTGTTAATGTTTGTATTAATAAAATGAATTATATATATCTGATAATGAGAAGAGTTCTACAGAACTTTTTGGCAGGATATAAAAATTACATGAGTTGTTTTATACTTCTTTGTCATTTTTTTTAGAAAATTCCTTTGCCTGAATATCTGTGGAGCTTACCCTACTGGCATGAGTAACAACAGGCAGATTTATGTGAAGTGGACTGAAGTAAGTAAGCCTTAAAACATTGGAATAGCAAATAAGCTTTATTTTTCTTCACCATTATTTTTAAGTTATGTGATTGTCTTGCTTTATATGACATATGATAAATATATTTACAATGGATTCAATAAATATGATTGAATGTACCTGATAACTGTAGGATGTAAACACTTTATTTGCTTTACAGTGTTCTGATGAATACAGCAGCTTCTTCTATATTCTATTCTGCTGTATACTTCCACTGGCCTACAACTACCAGCCTGACTTTATTATAATCACCACAGGATGTAACAGAACTATTGGGGATAAGGACATTGCTCTACTCGTTAGTCTGTTGCAGGGTCTAGCTAATGGCAGAATTATTGCTGTTATTCCGGTAAGAGACATTTTATTGCCTTTTTATTGGTTATATACCGTGTTTGGGCAAGTGCACTGTGTAATAATGTATGTTGGCATGGCAGTTGACAATACTTTTTTTTTTTTTTTTTTTAACCATAGTCAACTCCAAATTTAAAAAAGGTGAGGTACAGAAAAAGGGCAAAGTTTACAAAAATGTTCAATGTTACCAATTTACAGTTAATTGGAAAATTTTTCATACCAATACAACTTTGACTGTATTAATACACTTATTTACATTGTTCAAAATGAGGAAAGAAAATATTCAGATTGCACTACTGATATTACATTTTAACAATTGCTATTGAAATAATGGTATTTCAATATCATTTTACCATTTTTAATATATTTCTATTACCATAATATTAGCACAGATATAATGGACTTGCAGTGGAGGAAATAATTATTTGACAAAGAAATGAAAAGTCTCAGAACAATATCATTTCAATGGTAGGTTTATTTTAACAGTGGCAGATAGCACATCAAAAGGAAAATCGAAAAAATAACTTTAAATAAAAGATAGCAACTGATTTGCATTTCATTGAGTGAAATAAGTTTTTGAACCCTCTAACAAAAAAAGACTTAATACTTAGTGGAAAAACCCTTGTTTGCAAGCACAGAGGTCAAATGTTTCTTGTAATTGATGACCAAGTTTGCGCACATTTTAGGAGGAATGTTGGTCCACTCCTCTTTGCAGATCATCTCTAAATCCCTAAGGTTTCGAGGCTGTCTCTGTGCAACTCTGAGCTTGAGCTCCCTCCATAGGTTTTCTATTGGATTAAGGTCCGGAGACTGACTAGGCCACTCCATGACCTTAATGTGCTTCTTCTTGAGCCACTCCTTTGTTGCCTTTGCTGTATGTTTTGGGTCATTGTCGTGCTGGAACACCCATCCACGACCCATTTTCAGTTTCCTGGCAGAGGGAAGGAGGTTGTCGTTCAGGATTTCACGATACATGGCGCCGTCCATTTTCCCGTTAATGCGAATAAGTTGTCCTGTGCCCTTAGCAGAAAAACACCCCCAAAGCAAAATGTTTCCACCCCCATGCTTGACGGTGGGGACGGTGTTTTGGGGGTCATAGGCAGCATTTTTCTTCCTCCAAACACAGCGAGTTGAGTTAATGCCAAAGAGCTCTATTTTGGTCTCATCAGACCACAGCACCTTCTCCCAGTCACTCACAGAATCATTCAGGTGTTCATTGGCAAACTTCAGACAGGCCTGCACATGTGCCTTCTTGAGCAGGGGGACCTTGCAAGCCCTGCAGGATTTTAATCCATTGCGGTGTAATGTGTTTCCAATGGTTTTCTTGGTGACTGTGGTCCCTGCTAATTTGAGGTCATTAACTCCTCCCATGTAGTTCTAGGATGCTTTTTCACCTTTCTCAGAATCATTGACACCCCACGAGGTGAGATCTTGCGTGGAGCCCCAGAGCGAGGTCGATTGATGGTTATTTTGTGCTCCTTCCATTTTCGAACAATCGCACCAACAGTTGTCACCTTCTCTCCCAGCTTCTTGCTAATGGTTTTGTAGCCCATTCCAGCCTTGTGCAGGTCTACAATTTTGTCTCTGACATCCTTAGACAGCTCTTTGGTCTTTCCCATGTTGGAGAGTTTGGAGTCTGCTTGATTGATTGATTCTGTGGACAGGTGTCTTTTATACAGGTGACTAGTTAAGACAGGTGTCCTTAATGAGGTTGACTAATTGAGTAGAAGTGTCTAACCACTCTGTGGGAGCCAGAACTCTTAATGGTTGGTAGGGGTTCAAAAACTTATTTCACTCAATGAAATGCAAATCAGTTGCTATCTTTTATTTAAAGTTATTTTTTCGATTTTCCTTTTGATGTGCTATCTGCCACTGTTAAAATAAACCTACCATTGAAATGATACTGTTCTGAGACTTTTCATTTCTTTGTCATTGGACAAACTTACAAAATCAGTGAGGGGTCAAATAATTATTTCCTCCACTGTATGCTTATCTGTATTCTGGTAACCTAATAATCTACCTTACAAGAACAAAAAGTGAAGTAGCTTCGATTTCTGTCAGCCCTGTTTAGGGAAAGGGAACATGGGACAGATTGTCAGCCTGCGGATTAGTGCAGGCGGACAGTCTGCCCTGTGTGCCCTTGCCCTAAACCATCAGAATTTCTTATCAACCATTATTGATTATGACCCTTAACCTGATATTTAATAAATAGGCCATTTCTATACAATTCCTTTTTCCTTTTGATTAACAGGAAACAGAACCAAAGCTGGGTGAAATGTTGGTCAAATGCATGTCAGGCTCTCCTGGAGAAAAGCACTTTGGGCCACACAGAGCACCACCGCTAGAAATTATTCAGGACCTTAATGAAAAACTTCTTGTTATTCAGAAAGAATGGAAAATGCTTCAGTGTAGTGGTAAGACTCAAAGTTCTGTTATATTAAACTCATTTAATCACACAGATATCCTCTGGGTACATGCACGAAAAATTAACACAGAGCAGCTATTTATCTTGGCAGCTATTGGTAAATTGGTTCAGTGTTTAACATGTATACACAGAAATAAAGCTCTTTGGCAAACTGCAGTAGAAGGGCACCTAGTCGGTTTTTTTGAAGGGACTGGTTGCAGAATTCTCTATTTTTAATTAACACAACAGAGTGCATTTAGAAGATTATGAGGCTCAATCTGCACACAGAACATTTCTTCTTTGTATGCATATATGAGGGAATGGATAGGGTCCTGTAATATTGCTTTCCTCAAAACAGCGAGTCTCTAAAGACAGCAATGTTATAGCACCTTGTGAGGTCATTTTAAATATAATGCAGAAGCTCCAGCTGCTTATGCATTCTTTATAAGCGGCAATAGCATCTGCTGCCTCAGTACAATACCACTAGAGGTGCTGCTGCATTGTTGTCTATTAAGACTACCTCTGCCACCCCATCATTAACATTCTTCTTCAGTTTATGACCCTAAGTATAAATACACTTCTTTATCTAGAAAGATATGATATTGGTAAATAAGTAAATCCTTGAAATACTACTACAGAGTTAAGGTGGCCGATTCTAGCTGCCGATATTGGTCCCTTAGACCGTTTCGGCAGCTAATCGGCTCGTGTAGGGGAACTAACGACGGGCCTGCCCAACCGATATCTGGCCTGAAATCGCCCAGATATCGATCGGCAGGTAAAAAAATTTAGTCGGATCGGGGAAAGCATCGGCTCGTTGATCTGAAGGTGTATGGCCACCTTTAAGGTCGCCAAGCGAAGCGGATCTTCTCCCGATATCCCCACCTACAGGTGGGCAATATTGGGTGATTTTAGGCTAATCCGGTCGTTTCCCTAGTAATTAAAGCGCCGGTAATAGGTGCAATCGGTTTGGGGACTGCATCAACGAGCCAATGCGGTCCCCGATCTGACTAAAGTTTTTAACCTGCCCGATCGAGATCTGCCTGATTTCAGGCCAGATGTCAGTCGGGCAGGCCCGTCGTTTGTGCCCCTACACGGGCCTACAAGCTGCCGAATCGGTCTAAGGGATCGATATCAACAGCTACAATTGTCCGGTGTATGGCCACCTTTTAGATTACAGCTAATGGATCTTGTGATAAGGGAATGGGCTAGGAATGTTGTTGTCCACTTTTTATTTTCAATTTTATCCCATATGATAATAGCAAGTCATGTTTAAAATAGAAAACTATTGGTCTTGATAAGTTTTCCTTTTGTTTTTTGTTCTTTAGCCAGCTAGAAGACAACCTCCGTTTTTGTGAACATCAAGTTGGACTTTTTTTTTTTAATGCCAAATTTGATTCATTTAATAAATGTTAGAGTACATGTTTAATTATTAAATGGATGAACTCTTTTTCATATTATATCACTAGGGGCATCTTCAAATACAACTTTCTGCTATGCATTTAAAGGAAAACTATATCGTCCGAATAAATAGTTCACCAACTTATTGTTTATATCATATTTAGTGGCCTGTTAAAGAATTTTACTAGAGCTACCATTTTGTGGTGGGTTGTGTACTCCTTCAGAGATCACCTGATGGGAAATAATGCAACTCTAACAGGAATAAGTGTGGAAGCAAAAGACAGAACTGTACATTTTTGGTGCATGTGACCTAGCATGCCATTGGTTGATTTGTGTGCACCGTGAATTATATGATTCCAGAGGGTAGGCCATTAGTACTTACAATGACAATGTTTAAGGTTACCCAATGAGACACGCTATTTAAGAAGGATATTTTTATAAAAATCGTTTATTTAGATGAGCTGTATATTTTTTTTCAGAAGCTCTTATAAGAATCTTCATACTTCTGTAAATCTTGGTGGTTATATCATTTTACAGAAACACAGAATGGCCTTTTCAAATTGGCTGAACTGTTGAATTATACTAATCTACTATGGTTTTTGATGTGATACATACTATGACTTTTCTTGCTAAGCAAACACTAGGTACTGGGTACTGAATGATGCTTCCAATCAAATGCTATTATGCTGTAAAACACCTTTTGTCTGCTTTTCAAGTGAAATGATTGCATTAAATAGAAATCTCTGTGTTAAAAATAATTATTGTAAAAACCTGGTTTGAATAGGTAAATGTTTATACATATATACGTGTGTGTGTGTATGTGTGTGAAACCTTGATATAAGCTATAATGGTGTCATTATTACTTTTCTAATTTCTTCATTCTTCATGTTTATCCAAAAATCATCTTCTTTCCTAAGCATTTTGTCTTTGTGCAAACTTGATGGTGTTCCACTGGAAATAAAGAATTTTTAAGGCAAAAAACATGGTGGAAATAAACTAAAAACATAGTGTCTGTATATATATGTGCATGAACCTTTATAGGGTGTTGCTGTTGGACAGGAAGTAGAGACAACATCAGGCACTTTGCTTTAAAATATCTGTGGTAATCTCTGGCCACTTATTCCCTAACCCAGTGATCCCAAACTAGTGGTTTGTGAGCATTGTGTTGCTCACCTAAAGATTGTAGACTTCGGCAGTTATGTAACCCTTTTAGTGCTAAAGTATCTACAAATGAGTCACCACTCACCCACTATTAGGGAAAATTGTGAAGCAGACACCCTTACTGGGGGAAGGGTTAAGTTTAGGTAGGCAAACTATATATTTCAGGAGAACCTGAGTTTTCTAAATCTGCCTGAGTTTTTGTGTATTTCCACTTCTGGAACAAGATTTAGAGCTCGAAATACACAAAAAAAAAAAAAGAAATTGATATTTTTCATGATATAGGGATTTATGCCAGAAACATATTAGGTACCAAGAAAACACATCCTAAATATGAAAGCCAAGGGTCCACTGAACAGTTTTTCCGAAAGTACACATTCTGACAAAACAAAAATGGGTTAATACATCTTTCTACTGCAAACTACAAAGCTATGCTAAACAGAATGTGATGATTTTCAGAAATGTCATAAAAACCAAAGCTTGCATTTTACCTCATTATGTACCCCCATATTAAAACACTTTAAATATGAATGTCAGGGGTCTACTGAACAGTTTGATGCCCTATATGCTTAGATTTATCTGGTGTACAGAGGAAGCTAAATTGAAATACAGCAGACAAAATGTCCATTTGCAAGACCAGTAACAAAGAACAATGTGAAATGCAATTAAATTGCTAAAACCCCCCCAAAAAAATCACTAAAATCAATGTTTTTTTTCCTAGTGATATCTGTAGTCGGAATCACAGTTTGAGTATTTTGGGTTGGGCAAATTAGTTTTACAGACAAAGTCAAGCAAACAACAACTATGCATAACTGAAAATGCTATAAAATGGCTAAAAATGCAATAAAATGATCACATAAAGTGTAATAAAACAACAAAATAATACACAAAAGGTATTGGACAGTTACATAGTTAGTTACATAGTTACATAGGGTTGAAAAAAGACCAGTGTCCATCAAGTTCAACCCATCCAAGTAAACTCAGCACACCTAACCCACACCTACCAATCTATACACTCACATACATAAACTATAAATACAACCACTAGAAAAGAGGAGAGCACCTCCACGCAGATGAACCGCCCCAGCCCCCACCCAAACCACAGCACACAACAAGCCCCGGGCCGCACCAAGCCCCCTCCCAAGTGCAACCAGTCAACAACAGAGCGAACACCCGAACCCATAGCCCCACCTCCCAAGCGCCGTCTTTTGCTAATATTTTTGTCAACCATTTAGAAAAAGTATTCTTTTTGGAAAAAGCACCTTTTTGTCACTTTATACACGCATATTTTAGGTATGTGGATGATATTCTTTTGTTTTGGAAAGGTTCGCTAGAGATGCTACATGACAGTGAATAAGTTATCCGCAATGGCACTCAAACATTTTTTTCAAGCAAGAAAAAAAAAAACAATGTGATTTGTGCATGTGTGTGAGTAAGTGCTGTGAATGTGGGAAGCCCCCAAAAATGTATATGTGAGTATAAGTATGTATTAGTGTATATGTGTGTGTATGTGTGATTTTTAACACCTACCTGGGACAAGCAGTCACACAGATCCTCTGGAGGTGGGAGGAAGGACCCAGGAGCCGTGCTGCAGCTTCTTCTGCGATCCGTGAGTGTGCAGAGGGAGGGGGAGCAGGAAATGTCAGGCATGTACAGACAGCGTGCCTGACTTTTCCTATGGGGCCCCTGCTCGTTGGCTGGGGAACGAGCGGGGAGGCAAGCCGCTCCTCCGCTCCCAAACCCGGAAGTGCAGAATCTACGTCCTGTGGCACTTAAAGGGTTAAAAACAGGTGTGAAAAAAAATTCTGTGCGTGCATAGAACTGAGTGGCCCAGAATAAGTACTAATTCATCTGTTTTCATACACAATGCTTTGTGCGCACCAAAATGTGTGTGCATACCCATGAGTGAACAGCAAGAACATTGATTCTAGGTCAGTGCTTTAAATATCTAAAATTCAACAAATCTACAAAGACCTATCATATGTTACATCTTATCTTTACAAAAATAATCACCTAAATATGAATGTGAACAGTTTGATGCTTACTAAGATTGCCCAAGTATGCTTCATATAGAAATCCCAAAATTAACCGTGCACTTACTTGTTATTTTACAAAATACAACAATTATTTAAATTCAATGCAGAAAGCAAAAAAAAAGACAGTAATACATTTTATAAACATCACTTAGAGAGTTGCAGTGGCCAGAATGTTAATTTTAGTACCAATGTAGAGGAATTTTTTTCGGGCACAACCAGAGCCGAGCCAACTCATAGCAGCACCCACGCCAAGCACCCATCGTCATACTCCCCCTCCATTCAGTTTTTGACTGGTGTGTGCTAGTCCCACCAGGCTTGCTACCCCAAGGGCCCCTGCCCACTCACTCACCCACCAACAGACCTTTCCCGCACATGCACCTTATACTGTGTTCGGTGCTATGAGGGGAGGGAGGGCTGCAGGGAAATGACTGCACAGGAGAAGCAACCAATAACGGGACAGGTGGGGATCAGGTCTGGGTTGGCAGGGCCCACCAAGTTTTTTTCCCAGTGCCCCACTCCACACATTTGCTGCTTGTCGCTTCTCCTTTGGCCCTAAGTGCTTCTTTCTAATACCAGATGTGACAATGTAGGTCGCACCAGCGTGACTGCTTCTTGTTAATGATTTGTGTGTAGTGAACAGCGTGTTCCTGCAGAATGTGGTTCTGAGCAAAATTAAATGAAAATCAGTGGCTTAAGGTGGCAAGAAGAGGCAATGCTGACTGTGTGCCCTATGTTCAGAGCCCTAGGCAGTCGCCTCTTCTGCCAACCTCTATTTCTGTCACTGGGTACAACAAGCAATCAATAGCATTGTAAAACAGAAAATACAAGAAAATTAGAGTACAGTAAAAACTGTATGTATAAATTTGTTGAAAATAATTTTTCAGGTTCATCCTGAAGTCAAGAAACTGATACATTCTGAATAGGAACATATCTAGTGCTGGCACACAAAAATGTAATTTTTAAGGCTCGTCTTTCTAAAAGAATTTCATTACCTCTTAAAGGGATTCTGTTATGATTTTTATGGTGTACTTTTTATTTCTAAATTACACTGTTTACATAGCAATTCACTCTACCATTTAAAATGTTATTCTTAAAGCAACAAATGTATGTTTTTAAGTTGTAATATTGGTGTGTAGACAGGAAAAATGTTTTTTTTCTAGTATCTAAGCCTACTGCCAGATGGGCTGATTGCCAAGAATCAGCAGATCCACTGCTGTTGGCTCCCTCCTGTGCCTGCTCTGAGTGGCATTGTGTTGGCTTGGGTACAGACACATAGTGCAGATTTCGGCACAAAAATGCATACTCATGTGTATCTGTTTTAAAATCCACTCCATGTGTGTTCACCCAGGGAGAGACAGTGCCTCTTGGTGCAAACCCTGGAGGGTGCAAAGTTTGATGGAACGGATTATTCTTAGCCTATAGAGTATATTTACAGACCAAGAACCAGCCCCATTTGGTAGTAGCCTTAGAAGAGTGCAAAGTGTTCCTTTTTTTTTCCCAAAATTTCCTTTTTAGAATCTGCCTCATTGAAATCTCTCTAGGTAATCTCTCTAGTTCTTGACAATCAAAAGGTCAAATGGTGCATTCTGTTCTGTTCCTGGTGAAGAAAGCTTTAGAAAAATTTAGGCCACATGTTTTATACTCGTTGTTTTCTTTCCCAGTATAACAACTCCATGTTGGGGAATATCCATAAGTTATAGATGAGTTTCCCAGCAAAATAAAATCATAAGTAAGTATGACACAATGGCCCACAGAACTCATTCGAATAATTTTGCTGTTGGTTAAGTTTTAGATCAGGACCTAGTTCAGCAATCAGACATTAGGGGGCTGATTTACTAACCCACGAATTCAAATCCGAATTGGAAAAATTCCGATTGGAAAACGAACATTTTGCGACTTTTTCGTATTTTTTGCGATTTTTTCGGCGCCTTTACGACTTTTCGGAAATTATCGTGACTTTTTCGTTACCAATACGATTTGCGCGAAAAAACGCGAGCCATTCCGAAAGTTGCGATTTTTTCGTAGCGTTAAAACTTGCGTGAAGGGGGGGCGCTAGTGCGCAGCATCTAAGATGGCCGCTCCATAAACGAGCTCCGCACCAGCCAGGCACCGAAGCAGTGGGATACCCCGGCCATCGGTAGATTTCTTACCTCATAATCGGCGCAATCGGGCCCCCTGGAGACCCTGCACAAGGCGGTGATATTTGTTGCGACTCCCTGACGAGTCATTTGCCGCACGCTCCTTATACAACTTGCTGCGCACCTTGGACCTACAGACGCCGCACGTGCGACAGCACGGCAGGAACGCCACTCTACCTAGAGGCACATAAAGGTCGGTAAAACCGCCTACATATACCTACAGAAGGGGTGCTGCGTGGACTTGATCGGTCTGTCTAGGGGAGATTTTTTGTGGTTTGGTGTGTTGGGGCCCCTGGGAGAAAGTGACAAATAGGGTTTTTCCCTTCATGCATAACCCAGGTACTGCAGTTTAATTATAACTGGATTGGGCACAATAGCTGCTATTAAGACCTATGGGACTGCTGACCTAATATACAGGGCTATCCATTACGGACAGAGCTGGACAAACTGCCCGAATCCCAGACCCCTACAGCACGGGCTATTAACCCTTTAATAGCAATCGGACTACCAATCACTGTATTCTTGGGTGAACAAACACTTTCTTACCCATATACTGAGAGCCTTTTTACTTATACTACTATATTTAACAAAATATTTTGATCCTGGACAAATGAATATCTTTATACTCCAATACTTGAGAACCTAACCTCTGCTTATAAATATTGAACTGTGTCTCAGTCGGACTCTGGATAAACAAATATTCCCATACTTCTAGATTGGGAAACTTTACGCCTTGGAATCTGACTCTTTACAACTTTAACTGAGATACCGGTCTAGGATTTAGACCCACTATTAATAATCATACACCAGCTAAATGGGTAAATTACCTAAATCCCAGCGTGGACCACGCAATAAAACTCCAAAACCAGCAAACCAATTGGACTCCTTCCTGTCCAGACCCAATCGACAACTACCTGAGGAAATGGAGATGACCTCAGACTCTGAACTTACACAACAACACCAGCAGGAGGGACAATCCCAAGACCCCCCAACTCCATCAACCCAGAAGGACCCTGATCTAATACACCGATTTCACACCCTGCTCCGCTCTGAATTGGAAAAAACCTCAGATAAAATTATGAGATCCATATCCAGAGAAATACAAGAACTGGGTCAAAGAACAGATACACTGGAGAATAAAATGGATGACGCAATCACCGTCTTGGACGGACACGAAGCAGAGATTCACAAACTTACCACACAACTATCAGATCTTAAGGATAAACTGGAAGACTTGGAGAACAGGTCCCGGAGATCCAACCTGAGAATACGGGGTCTCCCAGAAACATATAAAAATTTGGACCAGGACATTACTGATCTATTCCACTCAATTGCCCCGGACATCCCTATGGCAAGATTGGAAATGGATAGAGTCCACAGGACACTGAGCAAACCACCTCAGTCAGGACTCCCACGAGATATAATTACAAAACTTCATTTTTTCCAAACTAAAGAATTGCTATTACGAGCAGCCAGAGAAGCAGGCCAGATTACATATCAAGAATATCCAATTCAGATCTTCACTGACCTGGCTCCCCAAACTATACAAAAACGGCGAACCTTCAAACCAGCCTTGGCGATTCTGCAACAAGCAAACATCCGCTACCGATGGGGGTTCCCCTTTCGTCTGTTATTTAATTACAAAGGCAGACAGTACTCTCCAGCTTCTTATGAGGATGTTTGGGAAATATTACAGAGGCTACAACTAGCCCCACGAGACCAATCATCACCAATCCCCTCACAAAGCTCGTCCGGATCACCGGCTCTCACTCCAATATGGTCACGCCAAAAGACCAGAAATAATCGATCCTCACCAGCCCAATCCCCGAAACCAGACGGATAGCCGAATACTAATATTATGACTGATTCTACTATACCCTAGATGGCCGAGGGCCCCCCCCCACAACATCTCATATATGACTACTTAACCAAACATAGGTGCCGGGCTGCACCCGAGCTACCCCCCAACTACGGTCTTCAAGCTAAATTTCTACAAGCTTGACGGACAGTTAAAAGACCAAGCTTAAAGCTTCGGCATTGTTCACAACATTGTGTTTTGTTCCTTTTTGGGTTTTTTTGTATTTTTTTTAAATGTTTTTGATTATGCTTTTTTCCGTACTCATTATGCTTTTCTATATTTCAGATGTTAAAAGTTTTAAAACTGTTTCTAGCTTACTGACGGTTGACTTGAACAAGTTTCCACGAGAGGGTTCCTTTATTTTGATTCACCTTCCCCGAGAGTTCATAGTGGTTCTACTGATCAATATGGTAGTGAGTATACAATGTGATCGACTGATATTTTCCTTTGCATGGCCACTCACTTAAAAATTGTCTCACATAATGCACAGGGTCTTAACTCCCCTCATAAACGTACTAAGGCATTCACGTATTATAACTCTACCCATACCGACATACTTTGCATACAAGAGACCCATTTTTCCCAAACATCTAGCCCAAAATATCTCTCTCGCCATTTCCCTACCTTTTATTCCTCTTCCGGCCCTGATAAAACTAAAGGAGTCCTCATAGCCTTACGGAAAAATTTGCCGCTAACGTTCTCCCAACAAATCCGGGACGAACAAGGACGATATCTCATTTTAATAGGGGAAATATTTGATTCCCCAATCACCATAGCCACATATTATGCACCCAATACTCAACAAATTCATTTTTTTGAACAATTTCTGCAAAAAATAACAGACTGCCATTCCGGCCCGATCATACTAGCTGGTGACACTAACACAGTCCTTGACTCATTTTGGGATAAATCACACCCCAATATTCCCAATCCACAACTGATGACAGACTCCCCAACTCGTTTGAAAAAAATGTTATTACAACTTAACTTAATAGACTCCTGGAGGGAATTCCATCCACATGGGAAAGAATATACACACTATTCAAATCCACACGGCACTTATTCACGAATTGACCATATTTTAGTATCTCAAATACTTATTCCTAATATTTGCCAAGCTCATATCCTGACCACTCCGTGGTCAGACCATTCTCCTACCGCCCTTACGCTTACTAGTTTATGGCAAAGACCAATTGATTTTAATTGGAGATTAAATGATTCCTTATTGAAAATTAAGTCTAATTTCAGCTCAATAAAACAAGCAGTCGAAAATTACTTTACAGAAAATCAAGGATCAGTTTCCTCCCCAATTACACTTTGGGAGGCCCATAAAACTGTAATAAGGGGGGAAATTATTAAAATAGCTTCTATTAAGAAAAAGCAAACTATACAAAAAATTAAGGAACTAGAACTTCAATTACAAAAAGCAACTAGACAAGACCAAATTACACCTTCCCCATCTCAAAAAGCTACTATACTCCGTTTACGCACTGATTTGGATCTCCTTCAATCCCAAGCAACGGAGAAACAACTACAATGGACCAATCAGAGGTTCTATACCCAAAGCAATAAGATAGGAACACTACTAGCGCGAAAACTTAATCAGCCAATCCATCAAACTCCACCGCCAACCACGATCCGTACGAGATCGGGACACCTAACAAGTAACCCCCAAAAGATCCTACAAGAATTTACTGCATACTATTCGACAATATATTCCAAATCTAAACCGTTCCCTTCCTCAACTGCCAATAAACTCCTCTCTACTCTACATCTCCCCACCTTATCTGCCCCACAATCAGATTCATTAGATGCTTGCATTACACATGACGAGGTAACGAAGGCAATTAAAAACTTGAAAACAGCTAAATCACCAGGACCGGACGGTTTTACAGGTCTCTATTATAAAAAACTGTCAGCTCTCTTAACCCCACACTTAACAAACATGTTTAACGCAATCAGACTAGGGGAGACATGTAATGAGGAATCATTAAAGGCGCAATTATCCTTTATTCCGAAACCACGGAAAGATCACCTCGAATGCGCCAACTATAGACCAATATCGGTAATGAACATTGATATTAAGTTATTAACCAAAATCTTAGCAGATCGCCTCAATATGTTTCTTCCTGCCCTGATAAACTCGGACCAAACAGGTTTTATTCTTAACAGACAAACCACCGACAACATTAGAAGAACTTTACAACTTATACATAATTTCCAGATTACAAAACAACAAGGAATGCTACTATCCATTGATATTCATAAAGCATTCGATTCTATCTCATGGGACTATCTATACTTTATATTGAGCAAATGGGGAATTGGACCCTACTTTATTACAATTTTAAGGTCTTTGTACCGTTCCCCCAAAGCTATTCCAAAATGGGGTCCTTATCGAGGGAGCCCGATCACTATAGAAAGGGGTACTAGACAGGGATGCCCTCTATCTCCCACTTTATTTATATTAGCAATTGAACCTTTAGCCGAACTTATCAGACAGGATGCGAACATTACAGGCCCCCAATTTGGTCAACAGATGCACAAACAATCCCTTTATGCAGACGATATTTTAATGACCATCACAAAACCATTAACCTCACTACCCAATCGAATCCATCTACTAGACGCATTTGGGAACATATCAGGTTTAACTATAAACCATAGTAAGTCAGAAGCCTTAAACGTGACCTTGCCAGAACACACTATCAAACTTTTGCAATTAAATTTTGATTTTAAATGGCAGCACTCAACTATACATTATTTAGGAATTAACATCCCATCTCATTTACCAACCCTATACCAACACAACTATCCACAACTCTGGAAAATGGCGAGAGAAAGCTTACAGTCATGGTCCAAAATGGACTTATCGTGGTTTGGGAGAATCAATGCCTTTAAAATGACCCTCTTACCCAAGATACTTTATCTGTTTAGAACATTACCAATTCCTATTCCCGATCAAGACCTTAAGACCATGCAGGGGAAAATATTTAAATTTATCTGGGCAGATAAACACCCCAGAATAACCTGACAAACCATGTATAGATCAAAACAACAAGGGGGGCTGAGTGTTCCACAATTACAAAACTACTATATAGCAGCACAACTGGTTCCTTTGGCCCACATGCACGCTCTTAACCCTCCTAAATGGGTCACTATACTAAAACATCAACTCTTCCCGATATCCCCATGTTCTTTACTTTGGTCTCCTCCTTTAAAACGGCCAAAATATCCAGATCCCTTCCTGACTCATTCTATGTCAGTTTGGGATAAACATAAGCATATTGCCTCACTAATGTCATCGACCCGTCCAGCAACACCCGTGTTTGGCAATCCACTTTTTCCTCCGGGACTTTCTTTTGCTGCTTTCCAATGGTGGATGTCCAAAGGCTTCCAATTTATATACAATTTTTACTCCCTTTCAGGCCTCAAGACTTGGCAAACAATTCTAAATACCTATAACCCTCCCCCCTCAGAAGCTTTCCACCATCAGCAGATAAATCATTTTATCCGCACAGTTAATAAAGAAAAGACTATTCTAACCCCCACTTATTTTGAAATTATTTGTATTAAATACCCATATTCAAGAAGGGTCATCTCCAATTTGTATAGTATGCTACAAAGTACACACTCAAAGGATCCTTTACCATATACCCAAGCATGGCATAAAGACCTTAACATTACAATTACTGAGGAAACTTGGACCCAGATATGGCAATCTACAGCTAACTGCTCTAGAAATACCTCTTTATTAGAAACAACGTATAAAGTTCTTTTGCGCTGGTACATGGTCCCTGCTCGCCTACATAAAATAAATCCCCAACTCAGTAAAGATTGTTTTAGAAGATGTGGACAAACAGGTTCAATGATACATATCTGGTGGGACTGTCCAAATGTTCAAAGATTTTGGTCTAGAATATACAATATCATATATTCGGTAACACAAGTAAATTTGAAGAAAGACCTTCAAACTGCTTTATTGAATGTAAGAATACTCAACATAAATGACCATACTAGATCACTAATAACTTTTATCTTCCTGACAGCCAAGATAACTATCGCTAAATTCTGGAAAACAACCCAAATTCCCATTTCCCATTTCAAAAGCAAAATGAACTGGGTTCATTAGTGTTCAACTAGTGTTCTTGCAGATAAACATGATAAGTTCATAAAGACCTGGGAACCATGGTATAGATACTCATTTCCGAATTCAAATAATTTATTTTCACTTACAGTCTGAACCAAATAATGAAACAACACGCAGGAAGTACAAAAACTAAGGAAAGTTTATTTAGATTACTTTTTGAAACAAACTTTTATAGTCGTTAACCACTTTGAAGGGTTCTTGCCTACTTTCATAATAAGGGACCTTAAAGGTACCTACAGGTAAAGACAAGTAGATATAAGGATCAAGTCAACCGTCAAATTTATTGTTTATTGTTTTGCTACTTTAAACATATCATGCCGCCTTCTCTTTTCTCACTTTTTGGCCCCCTCGTTTGTTAAGACGGGACCACCTCTTTCTCTTCTTTCTTCTCCTCTCCTTTTTTTCCAGGATATAAGATACTCAATACAAATATGTGTTATTTTGATATCCACTTCTGTAAAAATTAATAACCAAATAAAAATCATTTAAAAAAAAAAAAACTTGCATGAAAAGTTGCGCTTTTTTCGTAGCGTTAAAACTTAAAAGGCGCGACGTTTTGCGCAAGTTTTAACACTACGAAAAAATCGCAACTTTTTGCGCAAGTTTTAACGCTACGAAAAAATCGCAACTTTCGGAATGGCTACGAAAAACTCGCGTTTTTCCGCAAAAATCGTATTGGTAACGAAAAAGTCGCGATAATTTTCTGAAAAAAATCGCAAAATACCGATCATTACGAAAAAAACGCAATCGGACGCATTCGGCCCGTTCGTGAGTAAGTAAATGGGCCCCTAGGTGTGCTTGGTCTACCCCCAAGTAATAAAATAAGAATTTAAAATGTGTCCTTTATAAAGCAGGAACTTTTAATCTTTAACATACAGTATATTTGTGTTTTCTCTAGTCTTACATATAAAATTATAAAAGATATGCACCCAGGTTGTGAATAATAATGTGAGATAAAGTAATACAGATGTATAAATTGGGATGTTCTAGGGCAGTGCTGTCCAACTGGCGACCCCCCTCTGTGTGGCCCCCCACCTGTCTGGCTGCTTTGATGGCTTACTCTTGTGTAAGCTTTAAATGGTATCAGTACTGTGATTAACTGCCCCCTGCATGGTTCTGTAATCAGGCTGTATTGTTTAAATATGTAATCCCCTGTACTGTTCACACCTTTTAATCTCTGCATTGTTCACCCCCTGCAGTGTTCACACCTCAGGCTCAGGCTGTAATCACCCACATTGTTCCCGTGTTCACACCTTAGGAGCAGTAGAAACCTCCAAATAATCCCAGCACACTACAAATATAATATATAATATATAGTTATTGTGCAGACTGTAGGAGCAGTGCCAGCACTGTGTCACTGTATGCTGCCTGTGTGTGCCATACAGGCAGCATAGGGCAAGCAGAGTATGGCACACACAGGCAGGGTAGGGAAGGCAGAGTATGGCACACACAGGCAGAGTAGGGCAGGCAGAGTATGGCACACACAGACCAAGTTTGGCACAAACCAGCCAAGAATGGCACACACAGTGAAAGTATGGCACACGCAGGCAGGGTAGGGAAGGCAGAGTATGGCACACACAGGCAGAGTAGGGCAAGCAGAGTATGGCACACACAGGCCAAGTTTGGCACAAACCAGCCTAGAATGGCACACACAGTGAAAGTATGGCACACACAGGCAGGGTAGGGAAGGTAGAGTATGGCACACACAGGCAGGGTATGGCAGGCAGAGTATGGCACACACAGGCCAAGTATGGCACAAACCAGCCAAGAATGGCTCACACAGTGAAAGTATGGCACACAGGCAGGGTAGGGCAGGCAGAGTATGGCACACACAAAGGCAGGGTAGGACAGGCAGAGTATGGCACACACACAGGCAGGGTAGGGCAGGCAGAGTATGGCACACACAAAGGCAGGGTAGGACAGGCAGAGTATGGCACACTCAGGCAGGGTAGGGAAGGCAGAGTATGGCACACACAAAGGCAGGGTAGGACAGGCAGAGTATGGCACACACAGGCAGGGTAGGGTAGGCAGAGTATGGCGGGCAGGCAGAGTATGGAAGGTTTTTGCTGTACTACAACCATTAATATGGGTATGGTCATGTGATAACATGGGTGTGGTTTCAAGTGGGTGCGGGTTCAAAAAGGGGAGTGGTCAAAACTGGCTTCCATTATCGGCCCTCCACCACGTAGGTCGGAAAAATTCCGGCCCTCGGTACAACAGAAGTTGGACAGCACTGTTCTAGGGTACACAAAAATAATTTAGCCCTGCCTAAAAATGGTTGTCCCTCGCAACCCTCTGTGCAAACAATAAAGCTATAGGAAGTTGAAACATCCAGGGACATAAATAAACCTGTAATTAATTTTGGATTTAGGTGGTAGCAGTGACCAGTGAGGCTCTGACTGATCATCAGGTATCAAAGGGTCTATGAGTCTTTTTAAAACAAAAGAAGATGGTGCAAAATATAGGGAATAACTGCAGGAGAAATTGTTTTGGTCTGCTTAAAAAAAAGTTAATATTTTAGCATGACTACTTAACGACAGTTTTTATATTTAGGCTTATCCAGTGTATAGAGATGTATATTTTTATGATAAGGGTTTCTTTAGATAAGGGAAACCCCCAACCATTTTTACTTGTGAGCCACACTCAAATTTAAAAAGTGTTTGTGAGCCACACAAGCATGAAAACATTTCTTTGGAGGTGCCAAATAAGGGATGGGATTGGCTGTTTGGTAGTCCCATGTGGGCTGCTGGTCTGCAGGAGGTTCTTCTTGCAGTAAAACCATGCTTCAAAAACTTGCCTCCAAGCCAGAAATTAAAAAATTGCTTTGCTGCACTTGGGAGCAACATCAGAGAGGGAGGTGAGCTACGCATTGCTCACGAGCCACTGGTTGGGGATCACTGCTTTAGATGAAACAGAGCTTTACATATTAGCTGTTTTATACATTATTTTTATAGAGACCTGCAGAGGTATAATTTTCCTTAATATTAGGCACAACGTTTGCTTTAGCAACCAATCATCAGGTAGCATTTGCTGGTCACCTATTTATATGCAGACATTGTATTAATTGCTTTTGATTACTGTACCTGGGCAAATTTTTTGCCTTTTTTTATACAAGGGAAATAGAGGCAACATGTTCACTTATTTTTTTAACATTGGTTCAGTGAAACAAAGCTATACTGACCATACTTTTTGCCTATTGTTTTTAAAAAAAATGTGCAGTTTTTCATAATATCTGAAAGTGGGTTCACTTTAAATCCTGTTTGTAAGTGCACAATTAAAGGAGAATGAAAGTTAAAATCACTGGGGGGTGCCAAAATGTTAGGCACCGCCCCCCTACCCAAAGTGATTATAATCACTTACCTGAAACCCCTGGAAAGGAGAAAAGTGCACCGGCTGGGGTGTACCTCCTTTGGTCTACACACATGTGCAGTATCACAAAAGGCCGAACTTTAACAAAAAAGCCAACTTTTTTTGCTCAACTGCACCTGCATGGAACCCCGGGTGCTGCGACAGGAGAAGGATGGAAGAAGATTGGTTGCCTGTATTTACTGTGGGCTGGTGCAGGTTTCTCCTAACAGGAGCACCAGACGGGGCTTTCAGGTAAGTTTTCCAACTTCACTAATTCCGTTTCTTCCCTCTCTGATTACAACCTGCTCACCTTTCAACTAACACTATTTCCCTCTACAGTCTGTGAATCTCCCAAGACATGTACACACTCTGAACTCTTAAATCTAGTGTTTTAACTTGGCTATCTACCTAAGGGTAAAGACACAGAGCTACTAGTAGCAGCTACTTGTCACGGGTACTTGAAATAGACAATGCTGATCATTTAGTGTTAACTGTCTCTGTGTGTGTTTTAGCAGGGTATTTTCTGGAATTTAGAAGCCATGAAAAAGTAACAGGTACTAGTAGCTCTATGTGTCTTCACCCTTAGTAGCCATTACAAGTAGCTGCTACTAAGTACAGTAGCTCCGTGTGTCTTCACAATTAGGGTCACACGAGGCAAATTGTGAGCCTGCAGATAAGCACAGGCTGACAATTTACCCCTATGCTTAAAAATACTTCTAGTTGTGCCTGCACTCGGAAACATTAATCTGCCCGGGTGCAGGCGCACACACCCAATATCCACCAATAAATGCCAAGTCTTGCGTTTGTTGGCGGAGATCAGCTGCATGTGCCTGCACCTGGGTGGATTTAATGCTTCCGGGTGCAGGCACAACTAGTATTTTTAAGTATAGGGGTGGATTGTCAGCCTGAATTTATCTGCATTTTGTGTACCTTGCCCTTAATCATAATACACTCACTGCTGTCCTTGATAAGGTTGTTGTTGCACAAGAACCTGTCATGGAATTAAACCATGGTAGGGCAGGCAGAGTATGGCACACACAGGCAGCATAGGGCAGGTAGAATATGGCACACAGGCATGGTAGGGCAGGCAGAGTATGGCACACACAGGCAGCTAAGGGAAGGCAGAGTATGGCACACACAGGCAGCATAGGGCAGGCAGAGTATGGCACACACAGGCAGCATAGGGCAGGCAGAGTATGGCACACACAGGCAGCTAAGGGAAGGCAGAGTATGGCACACACAGGCAGGGTAGGGCAGGTAGAGTATGGCACACACAGGCAGCATAGGGCAGTCAGAGTATGCACACACAGGCAGCATAGGGCAGGCAGAGTATGGCACACACAGGCAGCTAAGGGAAGGCAGAGTATGGCACGCACAGGCAGGGTAGGGCAGGTAGAGTATGGCACACACAGGCAGCTAAGGGAAGGCAGAGTTTGGCACACACAGGCAGCATAGGGCAGGCAGAGTATGGCACACACAGGCAGCATAGGGCAGGCAGAGTATGGCACACACAGGCAGCATAGGGCAGGCAGAGTATGGCACACACAGGCAGCATAGGGCAGGCAGAGTATGGCACACACAGGCAGCATAGGGCAGGCAGAGTATGGCGCACACACAGGCAGCATAGGGCAGGCAGAGTATGGCACACACAGGCAGCATAGGGCAGGCAGAGTATGGCACACACAGGCAGCATAGGGCAGGCAGAGTATGGCACACACAGGCAGCATAGGGCAGGCAGAGTATGGCACACACAGGCAGCATAGGGCAGGCAGAGTACGGCACACACAGGCAGCATAGGGCAGGCAGAGTACGGCACACACAGGCAGCATAGGGCAGGCAGAGTATGGCACACACAGGCAGCATAGGGCACGCAGAGTATGGCACACACAGGCAGCATAGGGCATTCAGAGTGCTGCCTGTGTGTGCCATACTCTGCCTGTCCTTTGCTGTCTGTGGGAGGTGAACCTTGCAGGGGTTTGTTCGTAGTTGGAAATAGCCATTAAATGGTCCCTAAGGTGTGTAATTATGAGCTGTGGGTTGCTGTGCTACCCACAGGGGAGGAGGAGGCATATGGATTTAAGAGTGTGTCTTAATATGACATAATATAATTCTTTTATATATGAATAACGGTTGATATCCCTGAAGTGAGGACTAAGCATTTGGGGTTTTGCTGCACTGCCACCATTGTGATAAAATGGGTGTGGTTTAAAAAGGGGAGTTCTTCCATTAGCAGCCCCCCACCATGTATGCTAGTGAAATTCCTGCCCTCTGCTCATTTATAAAATGCAAGCATTAATTACACCAGTTTCAAACAAAATATGCTTCCTTATCATATCATGTATTGACTATTCTGTTGATTGGCCTTCCCTTCAAATGTCACCACACCTGTTAATACTGAATGCAGTTGTGGGGCTGTTACACTTTTTTTTTAAATGTTGAAAATAAAACTACTGACACTGATGTTCAAAACAATTCACAACTCTGCTCTATCCTATCTGAGTAAACTTCAAGTCAAGACCTCAAGTATTCACCAACACTTGTTGAACTCATACACATACATTTCCTTACACCACTTAGACTGTAAGCTTTACAGGACAGGGGCCTTTCTTCCTGCTGTGCCTCTTACCGCATGGCACTTAATTTCTGTATATTTATACTTATTTATTTATTATAATGTTTATACTTCCTGTGTGTGCTTCTCCGTCCTGTAAAATAGCACAGTACTGGGTATCCTAGTAGCGCATTGTAAATAAAATCAGTTTTGATAACTATGTCAGTTCATTAAAGAGATAAAAACTTTGTTCCCCTAAATCAATATTACATATATCAGCCCAAATGGTTGCAAGCCATTTAATTAGCTGCCAACTGATATGAAAATCTTTTCTTAAATCCTTTATCTCTGCATTATCTGAACACTGCATGCCACCTCTATGTCAGCTTGTGTGATAATAGGATTTGATTAATTATATTGGGTTGAAAAAAGACCAGAGTCCATCAAGTTCAACCCTTCCAATTAAACCCAGTGCGCACACATAAACCTATACTGACCTGACATATAATAAAATCAGTACTTATTTTAGATTTTAGTATCACAATAGCCTTGGATACTATGCTTGTTCAAGAAGTCATCCAAGCCCCTCTTAAAGACATTTAACAGGATCTGCCATTACAACATCACTAGGAAGGGCATTCCCCAACCTTACTGCCCTCACCGTGAAAAACCATCTACCTTCAAATGGAAGCTCCGTTCCTCTAAAGGGGTGGCCTCTGGTCGTTTTTTGGTTAAAAAAAGAACATCCCTGTCTGTCTACAATCCCCTCTAATGTACTTGTACAGAGTAATCATGTCCCGTCGCAAGCGCCTTTTTTTCCAGAGAAAACAACACCAAACTTGACAGTCTAACCCAGTGGTGTGAAACTCAATCACATAAGGGGGCCGAAATCTAAAACACAGGCTAAGTCGCCTGCAAATTTTTTTATTAAGATGCAGTCAGGCGATTGGTGCTGCGCGGTCAGGCACAGTCACCAGGGGCCACATAAAACAGCCAGAAGGGCCTTGTGTTTGGCACATGTGGTCTAACCTCATAGTTTAAATCTTCCATCCCCTTTACCAGTTTAGTTGCAGTCTCTGCACTCTCTCCAGCTCATTAATATCCTTCTTAAGGACTGGAGCCCAAAACTGCACTGCATACTCAGGGTGAGGCCTTACCAGGGACCTATAAAGAGGCAAAATTATATTTTTATCAATGCTCTTTTTTGTACAATACAGCATATTATGCAACGTGGCATGTTTATACGATTGAAGAACATTTTATCATGAGAATATGTGATGTAGTCAGTAGATGGTGCTCAAACCCAGGACACTGCTACCTATATTGAGAATTTAAATTCACAAATTAGAGTTTTTAGCTTCAACTTAACAAAAAATACTATCCCAGACTTACTAAAGAACACTGACAATCAATGTTTTTCTAGTGCTCAAAATAATGAATATTATCTTGGATGATATTGTGTGTTATTACTAGGGGAAAAAAATTACCAAAAGGTATGTTATCATTCTATTCATTAAGCGTAAAATCAAAATTTCAAAGGTCCTGGTTTAATTTTTTTTTTTTTTTTACATTTAAAATTTGTATGTATTCTTC
Source organism: Xenopus tropicalis (assembly GCF_000004195.4). NCBI lineage: Eukaryota > Metazoa > Chordata > Amphibia > Anura > Pipidae > Xenopus > Xenopus tropicalis. The sequence goes on along the minus strand of NC_030679.2, from coordinate 71,713,579 downwards.
CAGCACCTCCAAATTAAAAGAATTCTGCCCTGGAATCCATTTTTTTAAAAGAGCTAACAGACTTTTTTTCATATTTAATTTTGGAAGTTGACATAGGGCTAGCCATTTCCATACTTTCCTAGGTGCCCACAGCCATGTGACGTGCTCTGATGAACTTTTACTGCTGTACTGCAAGGTGGAGTGATATCACCCTTCCATTTCCCCCCCAGCAGCTGATCAGCAGAACAACAGGCAGGTAACCAAGAGGGGAGGATAAGTGGGGGTACTGTATGGCGGCTTGATTGACAGCGTGTAGGGTCAATTTAATTTTCAAGTCCAAAATAGTAACCAAACTCTGTAATTTTGTCTAGTAGGTCAGTAAAGCCAAGTCAGGGTTTTCTAGACATATTAACATATCATGTGTAGAATATTTAAGTTCCACCAATTATTAAATGGCAAGACAAAACATAATGGGCACCCCTGTCTTGTGCCTGGTTCAACTCTATGGGGCACATTTACTAATCCTCGAATCCAAATCCCGAATGGGAAAAAAACGGATTGGAAACGCAAATTTTGCGATTTTTTTCGTCGCCGTCGCGTTTGTTTCGTATTTGTCACGACTTTTTAGGCACCGTTACGACGTTATCGTATTTTGCGTGATTATTTCATCACCGTCGTGATTTTTTCATATTGCGCTATAGTAAACGGCGAAAAAAACCAATCCGAATTGTTCGCGACTGCGGTGAAAAAGTCGCAGAAAATATACGAAAAAGTCGCAGAAAATATACGATAAAGTCGTAACGGCGACGAAAAAGCCGCGCAAAATACGAAACAATCGCGATGGTGACAAAAAAAATTGCAAAAATACCGATCATTACGAAAAAAACTCTTTCGGACGTTCATGGATTAGTAAATGTCCCTAATCTATCAAAAGTTAAAACATTTTTTCATCACCAGTGAAACACTATTTTTTTTTTTATTTAGGAATAAAAGTGACTCTAGATGTGAGGCACAGTGGGCTTACATTATTGCTTCTGGGTCGCATTAATCTTATTAAAATGAAGTATTTGCCCAAATTTTTATATATTTTTAGAAACACCCCCAGTTGGCTCCTCACCTCCTTTATATAGAATCATTAAAGGAGACATATTGGATTAATGGAAAACCCCTACTTTTGTAGGCAATTATGAATAATATATGGCGCTAAACATTAATCCTATCTGTAAATATGGCCCCTTTATTGGAGGCCGTATAGATCTGTCCGTGTTTCAAATGAGGGGTGGGCATGTCCCTGCCAGAAGCACAGTAGGAGGGGGATAGCCAATCACAGGCTTGCACTCACACAAGCAAAGACAGGCTTCAGTTGCCTATCAGGTCAGCCAGTTGCTGATTGGTTCTTGTCCTACAGTGCAATGTACTGAGAGCCGCCGGCTCCCCTGCACATCCAGAGAATTCAGCCAGCAGGATGTGGAACAGATGGGCGGGACAGGGGGGTTTTGATTTCTCTATAAATCTTTCAGAAATACAACTTTTTAGGCACTCTAGAGGAGTATAATTCATTGGTATATTCATAATTTTTATATATGTCTCCTTTAAGCACCTAGAATTACATATACAGGAGGATAGCTATACCAGACATTATATATAAAATCAGGCAGCAATACTAGTTGCTAGTAGTTTGAGTCAGCGTATTCTGACCTTGCCACTGTACTAGAAGCATCCATTTTGGGCTCAGTGGAAACCCTAAGAGTTGAACCATACAGAGGTAGGGAGGCACACCAATCTGTAACCATATCAATGTCCACTACTTTAAAGGCCTGGACTGCAACTCAAAAACTCTTGTACATGAAGGGGGAAGTGATTTGCTGTACACAACACAATCTGGAGAAACCCAAGACTGTCGCATAATTAAGGGCTGCCAGAGTATCCGTGGTGGCAAGACAAGGGGGTTGATTCATCAAAGTACGAGTTTGAATCCTGAATTGGGTAAAATTCGGATTAGAATCGATAATTTCTAATGATTGGAAATGTCACGAAAATGCTTATGAAAAATTTGTATTAGTCACAATAATATCGTATTGGCAATCCGAAAGTCACAAAATTTTCATATCCGAACGATTGGAAACGGCGGGAAAACCTTTCTGACTTTGATCCTTCTGTGCATGTTTTTGGAAGCCTCCCATAGGACTCAATGGCACTCTGCAGCTCTAACCTGGCCCAAGGAAAGTCACGATACCGAAGCTTGAATGAATCTGAAACTTTTGCACTTGGCGCAACAAATACGATTTTGTTGCACAAATTGTCGTGCGTTTTGTCGCAAAGTACAAAAAAGTTGCAAAAAATATGCACAGTACGAAAACTTGGAAAAAATATGATTTTTTTTGTATTCGGAAGCGATCATACTTTGATAACTGGGCCCCAAGGACTTAAATACTTACAAAAAAAATCTGTTTCAAAATGACCAAATGTGACCAAATGCTAATGCTTAACCAACTAAACATTAATGAGAACATAACACCTAGGGGTGTACCTGAAATGCCAGGGCCTATTTTGAATCCCAGTCCAGGCTTGCTGGGGGTGGGGGGTACCTAAGATCTTGGTTCCTCAAAACAGCATGATAAGCATAAGAGGAAGGGAGAGAGAGAGAAATTGGTAAGGGAATGGTAAAAATTAAGTAGAAATGGTGGAAAGGTGGTAATATACCGTATTATGTTAAATGTAAATATAATTTACCTTAATCTTGTATAATTACACCTTTGTTACAAGATATATGACTCTAAATACCCAATAAGTGAAAAGTGTCGATTTTTTTATTGTAATAATGAAATATATCACAAACACATTTTAATATATGGATGAAAATAAAGTTGGAAAGGCTCAAACTAGAGTACGCCAATACTCAATATGTATATTTTTATCAAAACATTACTGCACCGAAAGTAAGTATATATTAAAACCACAGCTTCTCTTTACTTCTCTTTTGATTGTTTGGGCTATCTGGCAGACATAGAGTATAGTGTAAAGCCTCAGTATGGTAGCCTTGCTATGGTAGCCATCCATTTAGATTTGTCGATGGCCAATTGGTTAGTTACCCACAAACATAGGGCCATATATGGCCACCTTTATATTATCTAGGTACCTAACTTTACTGCACAATCACCTCAACTATAAATCCTTCTGAAGCTTCTAGTTCTCATCTCATGAGAAATATCTATTACAACATGTTGCCCTATTCTGGCATCATCTTTTATATCACTACAAGATGTGTCTTACATCACTTATGTTTTGCCACAGTCCTCTATTCCCACCACAAAAAAACTCTCCTATGTGTCTGTTACCAAGAGGATTGTCAAGATGCACACAAGACAGAGACAACTACACATGAATAGATAGCCAGCACTTTATTAGAAGAATGGAATGTAATGAGTAAGTCTAAAATAACCCCATTTAATAATATGCAGAAAAATCTCAAAAGCTCTAAAACACCCTTACATGTATTGAGAAGATACTTAAAAACTGTATATTGAAATAAATATAAAAAAGCCAAGTCTACTACATCTTATCTGTATTGTTGCTATGCTATATTGCTAGACTTTTTTGCTCTTTTAAAAGCATAGTTTATTCTTTCATTCCACCTTGTCAAAAAGTCATAGCTGCTTCACTGACTCAGCACAAAAGTATGGTAGATTTTGGGCTTAGTGCAAGCTTTGTACAGATTCACAATGGATGCAGCTCAGATGTAGAAGGGAGAAATGGAGATAAATTCACATATCTGACTTGACCTTTAGGGTGGCTCACTTAAGAGCAGAATTCTGGGCTGCTATAAGACAAACTTCCAACCTTATTATGTAGAAACATAGGTTCCAGTATTATATCACATGTATCGTCTATTTTTCTCAGAAGTTGTCTGGTGTCAGCACAGCATAGTTATCACAAATGATATCTATGTAATTAGGAGGCGTCAACTGGATGTATAAGAAATGTGTGGTATGTATGTCAAATAATAACTGTACATGTGCCCTAATGACAGTTGATTCCCACTAATAATTGGAAAGGATCCCTAATGATTCTCAGAAGTCTGTTGCCAAAAAAGGCCACAGAGGCAAAAAAGAGACAAACTGCCACTTCTGACGTCCTACAATAAAGAAAAAATGAATGGACTCACTAGTCAGAACAGAGTAATTCAGCCATGTTTTTTGCTGGCAACCAATAGGCTCCAAGCAATTAATTTATTGTCAGCTGAACTTGAATGCCACAAAAGCAGAGCCAAAATCATACCCTGATATTTAAGTTGACATATTTTTACTTATTTATCTTTTTTTTTTTTTTACTTGTTATGTGAACAGGCAACAAAAGGAAAGGCATAAAACAGAGGAAAAGAAGAGAGCAAGATGTTATATACTTTAGAGCGGGGATCTATGCAACCAAAACTTTCCTCTAAGACAGAAATTAAAAAATGAGCACCTGCTTTGGTGCCACTGGGAACATCCAAGGGGTTGTTGAGCAACAAGCCACTGGTTGGAGATCACTGCTTTGGAGCTACTGTATGTGCTATAGTTTGCTGTCTTATTTGTGCATAGATTAAGTTAAAAAAGGGGGTTCCTTTGGTTGTTCATATTATAAACATAATTGTTCTACCTTATTGATTTTAATTGTGGACTGCAATTGGTAAAGTAACAGAAAAAGAAATACAGTGATGCAAATATACACATTTCTGCCTTTTAAGAAGCAACTGAATAAAATATTCCATCATTTTATGGAACTGTCACATTTAATCAGTTTTCTGTGCATTTTCAGGTTAAGTTTCTAGCGCCTGTAATAAATATATTTTGCTTCTGAAAAGGCAGCACAATTGCCAAGGTAACTGTAAGACTTTTCCTCCCCTCATTATCTGTTCAGGTATAACCAAGAAACACGTTTTTAGCAATTTTTCCCATAAAAGAAAATATTTAATTAAAATATTATAGGGGTTGTGCTCTAAAAGGTGCAAAGTTTGCTACAGTTCTAGTCACCCATAACAATCAATAAGAAAGTAGTGTTTACTGGTCACATGTTTAAAAGCAAGCATCTTATTGGTTGCTATTAGTTACTGCACATGGCCGTGTGGACCAGGAGTGCCCCACCCGGAGGAAGGACTACCATACAGCAGACTGTTCATGCCCCCACAGAAAATCAAGTATATAAATATAACCACCAACAGAATCCATCACTCACAGGACTTGATACAAAAAGCCATTTTTTTTTGCCAATCCTTTACCTGCCACTGTTGCTGCTATGTTCCATCAATATATACAACAACTTGCAGTGATGTAACTAGATGGTCCTGGGCCCCACAGCAAATTAATTTTAGGGCCCTATAATCCAGATGCATTAAATCTGGGATCAGTTCTGAATCTGGCTAAATCCTAACCATTTGAAGGCAAACCTAACCAGAATCCTTTAAAGAGATACTGACTTTAGAAATTAAACCTTTTGTACATCTATCATAACATTGTCTTTGCATGTTATTTATAGTATTTCCTTAAAAGTATTAAAAGTGGAGCTTCCATAAGGCAAGAAAATGATTAATGAACTTCATTTCTGATTTTTAGTGTACCTTGCTTATCGCTCAATAATGCTCTGGCTGCGTTCACTTCGGTGTTCGACCCTTCTATCTTTGAACAAGGCATTTAACAACCAAAAGCATAAAGTCTACTGACTATCTGTTACAGATTTCCTACCATATGAATACCATAACCATGCATGGAATGTTTTTTTTTTTCAAGTGTTTGAAATCTTTTTTTTTTTTTTTGAGTTATGAAATTTCACCTTCTGAGCCCAATGCTGTCTTTATAAAATGTATGAAAACTACCTTAAGGTCCCCATACACGGGCCGACTACAGGGCCGGATTTGTTGGCAGGGCGCCCTGAGGCCGCCCCCTCTCTGTCGCGCCCCCCCCTGCGCATGCGCGAACGGCGAACCTCCCCCCGCGCATACGCGAACTCGCGATTGCGCATGCGGCCCTTTTCAATTGCATACGGAGCAGTGGGGGAGAGGTCCCCATTGCTCCGTATGCGCAATAAACTTTAACATTTTGGTGCGGCGGGGCGGCATGCCGCCCCCCAATTTTTGCCGCCCTAGGCCCGGGACTTTGTGGCCTTTCCACAAATCCGGGCCTGGCCGACTATAGCTGCCGATATCGGTCCCTTGGACCGATTCGGCAGCTAATCGGCCCGGGTATGGGCAGAACAGAGCGGCGACATCGCCAAGTGAGCGGATCTTATAGTGTATGGGCACCTTTACTCTAGCATGTGGATGTTATCTGAACAGATCTATTGACATTTTATTAGAGAGTGAACTGGCTCAGTATGGTATTTTGCCATCTTAATCACTATATAGTGGGAATACCATGTTAGCCATATAAAGTAACTCTAATTTTTTTAAATTCCTTTTTTCCTGTAATGATAATAAATACTTCTGTGTGACCGTACCTAAAATGCATTCATCATACTTGGTGGCAATACAATCCTATTACTTTTTTAAATGTTTTTAGAAGACAAGTTATGGTGACCCAAATAAGATAAAATCCACTTATCCCAAAAACATTAGGTGCCAAGCATTCTGGATACTATCTGTAACGCTTGGTTGGCTATATTTAGACAAAAACCAGGCTAGTGTTAAGGTTAGAGCATGGGTTACATTTGACTCTCTTAAACAGGATGGGCCTTTGCTAGGTGGAAGAGACCAGGCGGAGCAAGGGTGTAGTGGGACTACAATTCACTATAGCTGTGTAGTGCAGATTATTAAAGATGGACGGCAGAAGGTTCTTGCAGTTTAACTATAATACAAGTTTAAGGACAAACAAAGGGAGGATTCACACCATTTTATCCCACCTCTTGGTAGAGTCTGGGCAGGGTAAATGCACCTGTCAGCTTGGTACCCCATAGGAAACAGTCTGAATAGATACCTCAGTCCTCAGGTTGATAACCCCTAGCTGAAGAGTCCCCCGTGTGACTAGGGATCAGGGTTTGTTCTAACCTGTCTCCTATGTCTACTCCGTGGCCCTATGCTGAGGGAAAATGGCTTACTGGGGCTTAGTCCTGCTCCCAGGCTCAGTGGACCTTCACCTGAGATGCAGATTAAGCCACACCTCCTTGCTAGACACTATATGAGACTGCAAAGGGTGTGATCAACCCAAATAACCAATAGGTAGAAAGCATAATTATAAACTGATACATGGGTCTTTGCCCAGTAACAGCAGAACTGAGGAAGCAGTAGGGTTTAAAGCCATAGGGGCAGATTAACCCTATGGGTCCCTACATATCCATACCTGTATAGCAACACATGTTCACAGTGCCAGGCCAAGCACTTGATCGCCATTCCTCTATCCCACATGATGACCGCAGAGAATGGGGAGGCTAGAGTGACAAGACCCCCCCCCAGGCATGCATTCATGCCTAAAGGCATAAGTTAGGGTACAATGGAGAAACCTCTGCCCAAATCCTCAAATTAATGGTCACTATCCAAACTTGGTAAAAGGCATGATCAACATTAACACATTTAGGGCACAAATCTGATACCTAATATATGTTGGCCAGCCTATATGATGTGAGATATGCTCTATTAATAAACTTGACCTGAATATTCTGTGACAAAAACAGTATCAGTTCAAGGGTCTCCTTCCACATTTCATTCTCTAGCTCTGGAATATCTACCTACCCTTTTTGTGGCTTTTAAGTAAATGAAATATGTAGTTTTGAGAAATTTTAATTTAAAAACAAGTGTTCTGACCACAAAGATCTGAGATCATGCATAACACCTTCTTAGATCTCTGCAAGATGTTGGGCCCTACTCCCACCTGTTCCTTACTGTAAGTGCACTGACAGGCACTTGTTTAGCTTAGGCACTAATAGACTTCTTTGTAATAAAATAAATCATATTATTAATAGTATCATTTACTTAAATGTGTGTGCTGGGCATGAAGACTGCATATTCCTGCACCAAACTGTACACAGAAGAAAAGATTTGTTAAGTTTTGGCTTTCACAATACCCCTAATTATCTTTGCAATGTTCTCCATGCATGCTATTGTTATGTAGAATGTACTGCCCTATATTGCAGACCCCCTGCTTCCAGTCTGTAGGCTGTAGCACATCTTTAATCTGCAGACAGCTTAGGCAGACTGATCCATGCGTTTCCCTACTGCCTCCTGTCTGTCCCAGTGCTATTATCATTAGGCTAATTTCTGTGTAATTGTAAGAAGTGTCAATACCCCTCAGGTAGTCTAGTGCCTTTTAGCTCTTTCAGTCCTTCAGCCTCATTATTAGCATATTGGTTAGTGGGGTTTGGTAACACAAGTTTTACAAACATTACATTTCCCGTTATCTTATAAAAGGAATAAATACGACCGGATCTGTTTTTAGTCTGGCGGAGAACACTCTGCACTTTAACTTGCTCTTTCCTTAAGTGATATAACTATGATTAGATCTTAATGACAAAGTCATAAGAATGATTTAATTGCCTTAATTTTAAAACAATTTGTGACACAAGTCTGCTCAACTCCAGAATAGTTTTGCAGAATTTAGAATAGATAAAACAATATAAATTATTTGTTCAACAGATCTGAGCATTTTTTACATTTTGTCTGCATTTCTGTTACTGTCCCTTTAGGACAAGGCAGGCAGTAGGTTAATAGAACTGAAGACCGTGAGTTCATTTTTATATGTAAGTACTGCACAGAGCTTGGAATATTACATGGGCCTCAACAGAAAACTACACTACAACATTTCATTTGGTGTTTAAGGTTAAAAGGAAAATGTACATCCAGCATATTTTGGTTTTATGAATACAGGATTGTTTTCTGTAATCTGAGGCAACATGATTTAAAGCTACTTGAAAAAAACATTTAATTATTTTTTTTAAATGCTTTTCCTATCAATATGAATTCATGCTAGCATAGTTATGAACCAGTACAAGGCACTAATTATTGCAGAAAAAAAGTAAATATGTAATAAATGAAGGATTGCTTGTTTAAAGGGGTTGTTTACCTTTAAGTTAATCTTTAGTATGATGTAGAGCAGTGATCCCCAACCAGTGGCTCAGGAGCAACATGTTGCTCCCCAACCCCTTGGATGTTGCTCCCAGTGGCCTCAAAGCAGGTGTTTATTTTTTAAATTCCTGACTTGTAGGCAAGTTTTGGTTGCATAAAAACCATGTGTACTGACAGACAGAACCTCTGTAGGCTGCCAGTCCACATAGGGGCTACCAAATAGCCAATTACATCCCTTATTTGGCACCCCAGGAACTTTTTTATGCTTGTGTTGCTCCCCAACTCTTTTCACATTTGAATGTGGCTCATGGGTCAAAAAGGTTGGGGATCCCTGATAGTAGAGAGTAATATTGTGAGACAATTTGCAATTGGTCTTTATTTTTTATTTGTAGTTTTTTAATTAGTTCAGTTTTTGTTCAGCAGCTCTCCCATTTGAAGTTTCAGCAGCTATTTAGATGCTAGGATCTAAATTACCTTAGCAACCAGGATGTGAGTTGAATGAAAGACTGATATATGAATAGGAGAGGATTTTAATAGAAAAGTAAATACTAAAAAAATAACAATAACGATTAAACTGTAGTTTCATATTGTAATAGTTTTTTGGCTGCTGGGGTCAGTGACCCCCGTTTTAAAAGCTGCAAAGTGTTAGAAGAAGGCAAATAATTCCAAGAACTATAAAAAAAATAATGAAGATTAACAGAAAAGTTGCTTAGAATTGGCCATGCTATAACATACTAAAAGTTAACTTAAAGTTGACCCACCCCTTTAAGTAGGACTTTATGAGAACTGTAACCAATATAAAGAATATATATTTCTGAACAATGTGCTATTCTCTAGGGGTGTAACCTTGGGGTTGGGTGATCCACAAATTTGCATGTGTTGCAGGCCTACTTCAATCCCTCCCCCGGTAGGCACTTTGTTCCCTTAGGCCCCGTCTATAGTTATATTACTGCTTTTCTTGTTCTGGTGTTCTTTCTACAATTTGCATTATATATTGTTGGCAGGGAAAGCACTGAAACACTGCTTTTCAAACTGTGGGTCTGTCTTAGCTATCTGTAGGAAACTAAACTGAATGTCTGTTGGGGTGAGATGTGGGACATTTAATCGCAGTACTAGATATTCCTTGATTTATAGCAGGATGACTGATCACTGAACACCAGTCCCATATACTACTGCAACATGAGGAAGACTTTTGATTATTTGTTGGACCATATACTTGGACTAGAACCCCAAAATGTCTGCTTTAAAGGAACTGTATAATCACAATGAGTTTATTTTTTCAATTTCTGTCAACAAAATTCTCATGTACTGTTCATTGATGCAATTTAAAACATAAATGGGAAAAAGCCCTGAGATAGCTTTTGGGTCTTTTACATCAGATTAGTGAAATTAAAAGGGGAAAATAACTATATGATTCCCATATGTCAGAAAAGCAAACTGGTTGGTGGCAACCCTTTAAAATGCTTTACAAAATATGGCAGAGATGGAATTTTACTTAGCAATAGAATATTGCATATAACATGGAGATCCTTTTAAGATTTTCCTTTCAAGAGGTTACAAATACTGGGAAATTTAAGACATTTTCTGCATTTTGGAAATTCACCTAGTCTGGCAAAGCACTATGGGTAGGTGCCAAGGAACAGTTATTTGCATGATCAAACCAGTATATATATATATATATATATATATAAAAACTGCCATAAGGTCTCCTGTGCAAACATACACATCTATATAAATTATGTTGTGGGGTTGTGGTGGTACATACATATTTAGATACACAGTATTCATTTTTTTTTAAGACACTTTATGCACTGTTAAAAAGATAAACGGATATGTTTGTACTAGAATATTTTTAATGACAAAATGCTTAAATAGAAAACAAAAAAGTCTTGACATAAATATTTAATATTTTCTCACTTTATACATATAATATTTGCTCAGTTTATACAATGCTCATATAATTGCTGCAATGTTATATTCTTCTTATACAGCATGGTTATGGGATGCGCTTGGACATAGCTGACCTGCTACACTCAATCCAGCTGATATAATAAGGCTTTATATTTTACAATATATATATATATGAATAGAAACTATATATTTACATAGTGTCCTTTTTAAAAGAGTGCCTTGAGTATTTACATGCAATAAAGTAAAAGAGTTGTATCAACATTTATGGTGTCTCCACCTCCTTGTAGCCAATGTCAGCTGAGAGTCCTTTTTCTGCCAGTGGAAAACTCTGTTGACTGAAACCTTGCCATGATGGATGTCACCAGCAATAACATACACTGTGGGTCTGTTCCGTATCAGCCTCTGAGCACAGTTCTCATTAATTAGCAGCCACTGCTCAATCATGGTACGTGTGTCATATGGAAGGAGCAGACCTTGTTTAATGAACTCAACTGGGCCTTCTGTCTCATATACATAGATTCCTGAAGTTGTTTTCTTCTTTGCCAATTTCACTTTCACAGCTATGGGGCAAAAGGAGATAGTGGATTAATTAACTGATCTATTACTAGATCACAGATTCAATAGAATTATAGTATGGTAATCTATTATAAAGGTATAGTATTACTTAAGTATAGAATGGTATGTTTTCACAGAGCGTATTGATTATTGAGTTTAGCAGCTATTAGCATATAGAAGCCCCAATTATAAGACTGAAGGTTTATAGTTATTGCTTTATGGACAGCTATGAAGAAGTGATCCAAGTATAATGTTTCTCATCTTGTATATTATAAAATATAAGATAATTTGTTTTGTATTTTGAATAAGCAAATTAGGGTTTGGATCCACTTTGGTGGAAGACTTAGAATTTGCCAGAATTAAATAATTGCAGATTGGTGTATCTCTACTCCTTTATATAAAACCCCAAGTTATAACTTAAAATGAGTTATTTTATTAATACATTTTACATCTTACTACTTGGTGCTAGTAGCAGGGAAAACTGCTATAAGTGGGTGCCAGGGCTCTAGACATCAATAAAAGCAACCTTAGTTTTCTTACTCCACTCTTGATGAACTACAGTACCTTGGAATATATTTCCTTTATAGATTTCTTAAGGTCTGCATTGACCTAAAGGAATCTATCCCAGTAGAATGCATAAAAGAGACTTTAGCTGTTTACAGAGTCAGGCCACTGTCTAGACAAGCCCACCCGCTTCTAAGGAAGAAAAATACTGCCTTATATATGTATTTACCTTTTGTTTGTGTTAAGTGCAGGTTAAAAAAACGTAAGTAACCCTCTAATAGTTGAAAAGACAGAAAGAAAAAAAAAAATACTCACCAAAGTTATTGTCACAGAAAGCTTCCAAAACTGTCTTGTGTGAAAAAAAATCCTCAATTAGTGGGCAGCCCTGGCAGCTTGGCTTTGGCAATTCTAGAAGAATTAAAAAAAATGTTTTTAGTCATGTCCATTTTACCCCAAAATGTAAAAAAAAACATGTATCACATGAAAGATGGAGTTCACAGAAACTAGTGTAAAATACATGCCACTCCAAACAATGAGTGAAATAATGTAGCCTTGTGTTACAATGTGCCCCTTCATATGGAGCAATATTATATGTATAGTTACTGCAATCTCTAGCAACACTGAAGATAGGTTTCAGGGCTCTTAACTCTGTGTTTTTCTAACTGAACTTAAAAGCCTCCATTGATACAAAGAGTTTATGTCTATAGAGTTTGTCTATGAATGTTAAGGTTTTCGTAAATCACAGTCATCAAACTAATACAAATATTATTATGGCCAATGACATAAGGTGTGGGCGCTTACCTTTATAGGAGTACTGATACTCTTTGCTGAGGGTGTCCAGGCACATGTCTTCCCCAGCTGGGAACCTGTCACAGTCTAAGCTCTCAGGCCAGGCGTGCCCATGACATGCCAGAACTGGGGCACAACTGTCTCTTACAGCAACACACATGCTGCGGCAGGGCTGGATGAACCTGGGGGAGAAATGAATATTTGCCATGTTACTAATAAGCCAACAGACTTAGGAAGCTAAAGCTAAACACAATTCCCCTAATGTTATGAGTCAAAAGGAGCAGTGACAGGTATATGTGCTGCAGTCTGTAACAATGGGCTGGCGCCTGGGACAGAAACCTACCGGCAGAGATAGAAAATACAGTTTGGAAAGCTCTCAACAAGTGTGGCAGGTACCGCATATGCCTACCCTCAAGCACATTCATTTACAGAGAACATAGAGGTCCCCAGCAGCCACCCCAGCAGTAGCACTAGGACTGCCCACAACTGACCCCCACACTGTGCAATGACAACTTAGTACTTACGTATCCAGGCAGACTGGGGCGAAGAGGGAGCATAGGAACATCCTGGCATATGGGTGACAGCCGGTCTGTAGGAGGTTCTGCCACTCTGCTGACTTGGGCACGACTTCTGCCATGCTAGTGTGTCCCATCAGGTTCGGCAGTCTCATCTCCGAGTAGCCGATGTCATTGCACATGGCCATCTCTTTTGGAATGGAGACGCACTTAGTGGATAATCCAATGTCAAAGGCGGCGGCGCAGGCCAGCATGGAGGCGGAGAGGAGCAGGAAGACTCCAGTCATGTTTGCAGTTGTGCGAAGTGCTGAGCTACTGCCAGTGTAGCCGGGGAGCGCCTTATATACAAGAGGCCCCTCATTATCTGTTGCTTATCAGCAGAGACACAGCCCTGGCTCAGCTCATTGCCCATTCAGGCGATTGTTGTGATAAGTAAAGAGGTGGAGACACAGGCACGGCGGACTCTCAAGGTGCATTTGCATAGGAGATTTCATTAGTTGGGGACGGCAGGCTCTATGCTGTATGTTGGAGACCTGGATATTAAAATGGGACAAATTGAAGTTTTGTTATGTAAATAGATAGTAGCATGTGGGGAAATGTACATGGGCAGACAGGCTGTCTCCTGCCATTGGGCAGACTTCATTGTGGTATTGCCACTGCTGATCTGGCAGAAAATATCTGACGGACTGACTGACTGAATGAGTGAAAATGTTTTGTTATTGCTAATTGCCCCATGTCTCCTTTGCCATTTCCCAATAGATCCGCGGCACTTTCTCTAGCTGTCCGGCTATTATCAAGGAAGCAGCTCCAGCAGCAGGTCTGTCATGTCTGGAGCCTTCCCCAAATAATAAAGACATAAGGCAGCTGGTACTTATGTGCCTCACACTAAAACTACACATTTTCTATTTATCCAGAAATGAACCTCTTCCCTCTAAAAAGTAGGGAAAATGAGGTGTTTGTGGTGTGAGACTGGTATCCAGCCACCTGTCATTCCCTACACTTGTATAGATAGTATGGCTTTCAGGACAAGGATCACAGATGCCTTATATTATAGATTATGAATATGTAGGTTCCACTCTTCATCACTACATACAGTGGTGTGAAAAACTATTTGCCCCCTTCCTGATTTCTTATTCTTTTGCATGTTTGTCACACAAAATGTTTCTGATCATCAAACACATTTAACTATTAGTCAAAGATAACACAAGTAAACACAAAATGCAGTTTTTAAATGACGGTTTTTATTATTTAGGGAGAAAAAAAATCCAAACCTACATGGCCCTGTGTGAAAAAGTAATTGCCCCCTGAACCTAATAACTGGTTGGGCTACCCTTAGCAGCAATAACTGCAATCAAGCGTTTGCGATAACTTGCAACGAGTCTTTTACAGCGCTCTGGAGGAATTTTGGCCCACACATCTTTGCAGAATTGTTGTAATTCAGCTTTATTTGAGGGTTTTCTAACATGAACCGCCTTTTTAAGGTCATGCCACAACATCTCAATAGGATTCAGGTCAGGACTTTGACTAGGCCACTCCAAAGTCTTCATTTTGTTTTTCTTCAGCCATTCAGAGGTGGATTTGCTGGTGTGTTTTGGGTCATTGTCCTGCTGCAGCACCCAAGATCGCTTCAGCTTGAGTTGACGAACAGATGGCCGGACATTCTCCTTCAGGATTTTTTGGTAGACAGTAGAATTCATGGTTCCATCTATCACAGCAAGCCTTCCAGGTCCTGAAGCAGCAAAACAACCCCAGACCATCACACTACCGCCACCATATTTTACTGTTGGTATGATGTTCTTTTTCTGAAATGCTGTGTTACTTTTACGCCAGATGTAACGGGACACGCACCTTCCAAAAAGTTCAACTTTTGTCTCGTCGGTCCACAAGGTATTTTCCCAAAAGTCTTGGCAATCATTGAGATGTTTTTTAGCAAAATTGAGACGAGCCATAATGTTCTTTTTGCTTAAAAGTGGTTTGCGCCTTGGAAATCTGCCATGCAGGCCGTTTTTGCCCAGTCTCTTTCTTATGGTGGAGTCGTGAACACTGACCTTAATTGAGGCAAGTGAGGCCTGCAGTTCTTTAGATGTTGTCCTGGGGTCTTTTGTGGCCTCTCGGATGAGTTGTCTCTGCGCTCTTGGGGTAATTTTGGTCGGCCGGCCACTCCTGGGAAGGTTCACCACTGTTCCATGTTTTTGCCATTTGTGGATAATGGCTCTCACTGTGGTTCGCTGGAGTCCCAAAGCTTTAGAAACGGCTTTATAACCTTTACCAGACTGATAGATCTCAATTACTTTTGTTCTCATTTGTTCCTGAATTTCTTTGGATCTTGGCATGATGTCTAGCTTTTGAGGTGCTTTTGGTCTACTTCTCTGTGTCAGGTAGCTCCTATTTAAGTGATTTCTTGATTGAAACAGGTGTGGCAGTAATCAGGCCTGGGGGTGACTACAGAAATTTATATTGAAATTGAAAATTGAAATTGATAAACCACAGTTAAGTTATTTTTTAACAAGGGGGGCAATCACTTTTTCACACAGGGCCATGTAGATTTGGAGTTTTTTTTCTCCCTTAATAACGTAAACCTTTATTTAAAAACTGCATTTTGTGTTCAATTATGTTATCTTTGACTAATAGTTAACGGTTTTTGATGATCAGAAACATTTAAGTGTGACAAACATGCAAAAGAATAAGAAATCAGGAAGGGGGCAAATAGTTTTTCACACCACTGTATCAGGAGCTAAGGCAGTGTAAAATATTATGAACATATTTATGGTGCTATTTCCATAAGGTCAGACAAAATGTTAGGCAGCCCAAGTTGCTCCTGTATGCTAACAATTATACCAGCCTGGGGTATTTCTGTAAAAGCTCTCACTCTAGGGGCACCTGTCCAGACCAAAACAAAGATGGAAGAATTGGAGAAAGATAGCAACAACAAGTAGAAATACCTTGGGCTGGTGCCGTTTTTAGAAAACAGGAGCATTGGCTTTAAGTATCAAGTAAGTGATTATATTCACTGAGAGGTTCCTTGAGGATACAAAATATGGCTGTGATTGGTTATTTGGTTGCCATATGTAAACTACTGGTCTGCAGGAAGCTCTGCTTGGAGTAAAAACATGTCTCTATGCTTTCAATTCTTGCCTCCAAGCCAGAGATTTAAAATGGGCACCTACTTTGAAGCCACTGAGAGCAACATCTAAGGGCTCTGGTACACGGGGAGATTAGTCGCCCGCGGCAAAACTCCCTGCTCTCGGGCGACTAATCTCCCCGAGTTGCCTTCCCCCTGCCATCCCACCGGCGAACATGTAAGTCGCCGGCGGGATGGCAGACGCGGCGGCGCGATTTCTTGCAAATCGACGAAAAAGACTCGCGAGGCTTTTTCAGCGATTTCCCGAAATCGCCCCGCCGCGTCTGCCATCCCGCCGGCGACTTACATGTTCGCCGGTGGGATGGCAGGGGGAAGGCAACTCGGGGAGATTAGTCGCCCGCGAGCAGGGAGTTTTGCCGCGGGCGACTAATCTCCCCGTGTACCAGAGCCCTAAGGGGGTGGTGAGTAACATGTTGCTCCAGAGCCACTGGTTGGGGATCACTCTTTTAAGTGATCAAACCCTAATCAAATTGTCAGTGCCATTCTGCTGGAGGTCTGTGGGATGTTAGTGACTCTCTATATAGAAGTTGTGTGGCCACCACACTTTCCAACAGCTCTATTAACATTATTTCTTTATTGTTTTGTCCCTGAAAATATGATGTAGAAAGTGACCCCTTTATATGGAAAAAGTTGGAAAGTGCTGGCATAAATTACAGATCTGTTAATTTAATGACACCTGTTGGCATATGTGGTTTTCTATACTTTCCAAAACAGGACACAGTTCTGCATAGTATACTGCAATCTTTTGAGCCCTGTGTTAGCTGTTTTTCATTAGACCCCAGCATAGTTTTACAAGGCATACTCCTGATATTAACATAAATGTTTGTGTACATAGTTCCACATAGACCTTCAGCTGAATGGGATCAGATTGCTTCCTGATGTTGTTGCTTTAAGCTGAAGGATGCTAAAATGTTGTCCCTAACCCTTCACCAGTGTAAATGAGGAGACAGCATGAAACAGAAACAATTTTTGGCATGCTTTTATGGACACATGTTTTTCCTTCTATTAAAACTGTCTGGCTAAATCACAGGCACCTCACTTTTAATGCATCAGCCATATCATATGAATGGGATTTTCCTGTGCTGTGACATTTCAAATCTAAATCCAATCCAGGAGGTTTTAATAAAAAATGAATTGCTTGATATAGTAATAGGTTTCTCTAGATATATGGACATTATATCCTTGTTCCAGATTCCTGGATGGGATCTACATTGTGGTGAGCCACTACTCTTTTCAAAAGTCGCTGTATGATTTCTTGTATATAAAGGAAGGCAACTGCTGTATTACTATTCAGTAATAGTAATACAGCACTATTCAGGAATAGTAATAGTAAAACCCGATATCCAGAAAGCTCCAAATTATGGAAAGCCTGTTTCTTATAGACTCCATTATAAGCAAATAATTCATATTTTTAAAATTGATTTACTTTTTCTCTGTAAAAATAAAATGGTACCTTGTATTTGATCCCAACTAAGATATAATTAATCCTTACTGGATGCAAAATAATCCTATTGGGTTTAATTACAGTTTTATTGATTTTTTAGTAGATCCAAATTACGGAAAGACCCCTTATCCA
Organism: Xenopus tropicalis; assembly: GCF_000004195.4. Taxonomy (NCBI): domain Eukaryota; kingdom Metazoa; phylum Chordata; class Amphibia; order Anura; family Pipidae; genus Xenopus; species Xenopus tropicalis. The sequence continues at coordinate 71,695,580 of NC_030679.2, read as the reverse complement.
GAATACCCTTGGTCCCGAGCATTCGGGATAACGGGTCCTATACCTGTATTAGAAACTAAGTTTGATATGGTTAAAATGACTCTGACTCCAGTGGCAGTGCAATAAAATCCCTTCTCACCGCTGCTCTCATGACACCTGTACTGACAGCAGACAAGAAAGATGCCTGTCTCCTGGCCTCATTTAGGAGGAGACAAGCAACAGGGCAATTAGCTGTATTGATAACCACTTATCCATTAACACTTCATTGTCAAGTTCAGCAGGCAGTGCATGGGTTCACACTGTGTCCCTCTGATGGAACGATGCCATCTCACTTGTAAATTGGATTATACATCAAAGTCTTCTTAATGAAGAAAACACATCACCTTGCTCAGTACCAGGGCCCTGATAACAGGGACAGTTCATCATTGCTACTAACATTGCATGGAGCCTTAATATAAGCATTTAAAAAGTTATGGTTTTAATATAGAGGTCCCCTGTTTCTGCCCCACCTCCATAGTTTCCAAAAAGTAAATACAAATCCCTAGCCTTATTTAACAAAAGCAAATTAGGATTTTGCCTGAGGTTGTACCATGTTGTTTTTTGGAGGTTTGATATTAACTGTAAAAAAGGGGCCCTTAGTGTCATTTGTTAGGTTACTGTCATACTCCAGCCTCAATGCTTCATGGGATATGCTGGCAAAAATAAATTATATTTTTAAAAGGAGTAACTATTGGTAAAATAATTGTAAGGTCAAAAATAGGGTTTGAGTTTATTTGTAGCATAAGGGCATGGGGGTGATTAACTGTTTTAGATATTTCAGTTGAACTTGTTGCTTTGGGTAATTATGTTTTTGGACAATGCTGTATCTTTGACTAATGTTACAGTACTCACCAGCCTGTTATCAACCACTACTTGTTACTCCTTATGGAGATACCTCGTGCACCCATCATGCAGTGCATTGTGGTGCAGAATAAACATATCAGACATTAGTTTGGCTCAGTCTGTGTTAAGCACACCTTTCTACTTAAATGTGAATAAACCCAGAAATAAAACAAAAGTACCAATTTGGACATCTGCTATAGTCAAGAACAGATGCATGTGTTGTGGTGAGTTGTTTAACATTGCTGCTTATTAGCCATATTCTTTATTTTAATCCTTTATTTTGAGACTTTTTTATTCATCCACCTATATATCAGCAACTGTCTAAGTACATGTTTTCCTCATTGATCATTATTCTGACAACAGGAGCACAGGATTCATATAAGGTTTCCCATTGTTACTGTGGTAGCAAATTAGAAATTGCCAGTTTTAAAACACACATACAGGCAAATAAAACTCTTGAGTTTTGTCATGTTTGACATCTGTCCATGTGTTTGACTTATGTCTATGGCGTATAATGATGGCTCCATCAGAGAGATGATTTTATCAGCTAAGTATAAAAACAGTGGCTGAATGGGATGCTTGGCTCGCCCACCTAATTTAATTGTTTAGTTGGCTGAAAGATGATCAGATCGATGTCTGCAGCAACATTTCAATAAATTATGGTTGAGCAACAGTGTTTACAACCCCCTTTAATGTCTGCAGATAGGGAAGTAAAGCTAGCCACAACATGGGCTGTGCCAGAGGGAGATTATCAGCTAACCCATTTTTCTGTTTTTTGGCAATTAACTATGGTGTGGTCATTTAAATTACTTGTCCTGGGACACACTAAGATATAGACAACTTTTGGGTATATATCAAGTATTTTGTGTGTGTGTCTGCTGTGTGTGTTTGTAATATTGGCTGGAATTTGTTATGTTGTGTAACATATATTTTTTTTGTAATATACAAAAGGAAAGAGGGAGAGGAATGTGAAATAAACAAACCTCAAATGGATTTCATGAAATAAATTCAGTAAAATAGTTATCTTAACTGACTCAAAAAATAATTGGAATATAGTCAATGATTGAATCAAAATTTGTTCCCTAATATACATCAAAGCAGAAAAGGTTATATACCCAGTATCGGGCTAGGCCCGGGTGTTCAAACCCCGAGCCCGACGCAAGGTTCAAAAAAGATCATTCAATAATATACGGACAAAGAAATCCAAGTAGCTCACCAAAAGCCGATGGTGGTCCGGGTGCTCAAGGCCCCGAACCCGCAGCTGAAAGGGAAAATTCTCCAAGGTTGAACGTGGGACATCCAGCACTCCGGACTCATGAAAACTGCTAAAATCCAAAGTTTATTCCTTCATGTTTAAAACAAATAAACGCCTTTATTTGTTTATTTGTTTTAAACATGAAGGAATAAACTTTGGATTTTAGCAGTTTTCATGAGTCCGGAGTGCTGGATGTCCCACGTTCAACCTTGGATATATTTTTTTTGCATTAATTGTGTGATTTAGCGTTATTGGTTTTGGTAAAGAGCTTTGTGTTGTGAGTATGTTGAGTTAATAGACATCTTTCTTTAAAATCCTGGTAGTTGTCTCTGTGGAACATTCTAAAGGCTTTATAATATTCAGCTATAGTTTATAAACAGAGAGAAGCACACACCAGCAGTGTGCCCGGGTTTATGTAATGTCTCTTTAAATTTCTTTTAGTTTCCCTTTAAAAAAAACCCCAAAAAACAATATGTCATACTGTTCCTCCTAGTAGGTAATGAAATGCAAAAATGCATTTAGATGGATGGACTCAGCAATGGATATGCAAGTCTGATTTTACAGTTGGTATGTGATGTACACTGTCCATAATCTGGTTTGAGCTAAATAATTGCCATAGTGGAAATATTTGAAAGTGGCATTTATCTTCTTAAAATCAATTTTTATGCTAATATCCTGGGAGAATAATGAGGTACAATGATGTTAATTGCATGATTGCAGCAATTTCTGGTTTGGGTAATTAGTTTGCAACATTCATAATAAAAGTGTGAATATGAAGAACAAGTTGTATCTCTGACAGTGGCTACATATGTGTCTCTTATTGCGACATAATTGGCAAATGCAATTGGCAAAATTGACGCCATGCGTTGAGTCGCATATCGCGTGCGTTAAATAGCGTGCAACCGCATGCGTTAATTTTACAGCGTTGCGTTAATTCTCGCGCAGAAATAATACTAACGCATGATTCACAAACACTTAGATGTGCTAAATATCGCATTAGTCTGTACTTGGGGCAGGCGGTAATTATAGAAAAGTACAGTTCATGAGCTTTTGGCAACACAATATGGACTTTGCAGTGGGATTTATTCAAGTATGTGTTGGCCCTAGAGTGATGTAGCTTCCAGTTTGCAGGGAAATAATCATTTTCAAAAAAAGTAGTTTTACAAACGTAATGGTGTTTATGGGTAATATGGCATGCGCGTGACAAGTAGCGCACGTGCGTTAAATAGCGTCTGTTGTGTCAAATACCACACGAAAATAGTCTTCGCGACTAATGCAAACAGCATCGCGTTAAGACGCGAAAAATAAGACGAAATAAAATTTTTAGTGCATGCTATAAATAGCGCTCATTTTATCGCACTTTAGTGAATCAACCCTTTTATATCCTCTTATTCACTTTAAACTGCATAGAAGTACTTCTCTTTTTTTGCTCAGTATGAAGTTAGATCGACCTAAGTATGTGGCCCCAAAATGAAAATTGTGCATATAACTTTTCTTGACTGCCAATTCAGCTTCAACACTGCATCTTGCCTGTACAGTTAGGGCCATAAATATTTGGACAGAGACTACTTTTTTCTAATTTTGGTTCTGTACCTTACCACAATGAACTTTAAATAAAACAACTCAGATGCAGTTGAAGTGCAGACTTTCAGCTTTAATTTAGTGGGGTGAACAAAACAATTGCATAAAAATATGAGGCCACTAAAGCATTTTTTTAAACACAATCCCTTCATTTTAAGGGCTCAAAAGTATTTGGACAATTGGCTAAAAGTCTATTTCATGGGCAGGTGTTGGCAAGTCCATCGATATGTCATTATCAATTAAGCAGATAAAAGGCCTGGAATTGATTTGAGGTGTGGGTGCTTGCATGTAGAAGATTTTGCTGTCAACAGACAACATGCAGTCAAAGGAGCTCTCCATGCAGGTGAAAGAAGCCTTAAGCTGCAAAAACAGAAAAAACCCATCTGAGAAATTGCTACAATATCAGGAGTGGCAAAATCTACAGTTTGGTACATCCTGAGAAAGAAAGCAAGCACTGGTGAACTCAGCAATGCAAAAAGATCTGGACGTCCACAGAAAACAACAGTGGTGGATGATTGTAGAATCATTTCCATGGTGAAGAGAAACCCCTTCACAACAGCCAACCAAGTGAACAACACTTTCCAGGTGGTAGGCATATCGATATCCAAGTCTACCATAAAGAGAAGACTGCATGAAAGTAAATACAGAGGGTGCACTCCAAGGTGCAAGCCTCTCATAAGCCTCAAGAATAGAAAGGTTAGATTGGACTTTGCTAAAGAACATCTAAAAAAGCCAGCACAGTTCTGGAAAAACATTCTTTGGACAGATGAAACCAAGATCAACCTATACCAGAATGATGGCAAGAAAAAAGTATTTTTTTTAATGAGCACAGAATTGTGCCTGTTATTGTAGTTGAACCTCTTAAGATGCATGTGGCACAAGCTGCAGAGTGCTTAACACCTTCCCTTACAGGGCTCCAGACCAATTTTTAACACCTTCCACTCCTGCTTTTGTACGCCATGAATAATGCACCCTTCCTGTATGAAGTGCTGCCAGTCAGCCAGTGACAGGCCCAACTTATGGGGGGAAAAGGTGCATTTTGGCCGAGAAACATTTGCAGTTTGTGCATTTGGTAAATGATTCCAAAAAAGCTTAATTTTAGTGATAATCACAGCAGGACAAAAACAATACTAAACTTCGGAGTGAAAGCATCATTATTCATAATGAAGAAAGCTTTGGAAAGACACGGCTATGAGGTGCATGGACTCAGCAGGATTCAAAGTGCTGATGGTACTTAACTACCTGAGGCATATTCATATGGATAACACTCCTACTGTGAAGGCTTTTGTGCTTTTGTAAACATGGAGACTTGTATATTTAGTAGAATGTTCATCACAACAGCAAAGTATTTACTGTTTTTTCACTGTTTTATACCATAATCTGAATGTTAGAAAATATATTTATAAATATATATTTAATAAATGGATTGCATTATCTTGTGGCAACAATGATACTCCCTGGTCCAAACTGCTTTCCATTCTATGCTCTGTCACCTTGTGAAATTTCTTACTTTTTAAAAATGTACCAGCTCAGTTGCTATTTTACTAGTAAATAACATATAAATAAATTTTGCGTTTTTTCTGATATATTTGAGGTGTGAAATTAAAGCAGACATGTTAAATATGACCCACAAGTTTTCATATAGATTTGATAATGTAATAGAATAGCTATAAAGGCCTGAGATTCGGATTCCTTTCTCAAGGTAGTCATGGTGCCTTTCTGACAAAAAAAGGTTTTCTTTAAGTCTGATCTTATTCATACACTGAAAACCTAACACATACAGATTTACTAGACACTATTTATTATTTGCGTCATTGGGTGTGGTCTATTGCAGCTTGTAGACATACTGTTTTCTATAAGCTTTTAACATTACAGTGGTTACTACCCCACTTGAATAGGGTGCATGTTTTGTAAACATTGCCCATAGTCTGACCCACGATAAGTCTGCTGAGTCTTAGGATCGCTTCTAACAGACCAATATGATCAAGCACATATAGCTTTGACCTCTTGGATGGTTTACATTTCTGTGAACTTTAAATACAATCAATCATTTCAACACAATAACGTAGAACAAGATACTTAATTAAATAAAATGAATGCTACTGTAACATATTTTATCACATCAACTTATTCAAGGACCCAGCAAAGTCTACGCCGCGATTTCGGGGAAATTGCGGCACCACGTATGCCATCCCACCGGCAATTTAAATTCTCGCCGGTGGGATGGCATTTCGGGGAGATTTGTTGCGGGCGATTAGTTTCCCTGTATGCCAGAGCCCTTAAAAGGTGTTAGAGATTCATATGTGGTGTTTATTTCTACATCTACACTATGAGGGTCACAAAACCTGTTCCATTGTTATTATGCTTGGTGCTCAATAAAAGCAAAAAAAAAAATATATTTTTTTTATCTTACATTTAAGAGCTAATAAAACAAGAACTGGTGCTTACTTTAAATATCTATAAGATTGTTTATAGAAAAGTTTAGTAAAACCCAAAATACAGGGTCTGTCTTTGTATGTGTGACTTGATGCCAGGACAGTACATAGCTTTTATGTGTATACTGTACATATAGTTTCATACATTTAATTGTGATAGTCTTGTGTGCTAGCATAGTTATTCTATAAGGGTGAAGACACACAAAACTACTAGTAGTAGCTACTTGTCACAGCTACAAAAATAGACAATGCTGATACTTCTATGTGTGTTTTAGCAGAGGCATTGTCTATGGCAGGGTGTTTTCTGGCGTTTAGTAGCCGTGACAAGTAGCGTGTCTTTTGGCCCCCCAGCACTCTATGTTGTCTTCACAACATATTTAAGAGTAGCACCATGTTGTGAAACACAGGGGATTACATTCATCGTCTTTGTCATGGGATGCAGTCTCAGTTCATTTGGTAATACACTGATAACAACGTAACACTGAAATTAAGAGAACTAATTGATAGGGATTTGTACCCTTATATGTTTGCAATATTTTTACTGTACTGCATAACCCGACATTTTGAAAAGATCTAATATGATACAGTAATGATAGCATTCTAGAGACAGTAATTAATTTAGCCATGAATTTTGTTTTGGCTTTCAGACAGATTGCCTTAGGCTACTTTGTCTCTGGACCACTGGAGACTACTCACCCACCTACTCTGGCTGCACTAGTGCTGATAGAGAGGGATTAGCCAGAGGCAACCTCCAGGACTTTGTTGTTTTACAAAGGTCAGCAGCTATGGTCTGACTGATTTTGAACAAATAAGAGACAGTTGAGGGCTCATGTCTGTTATGTCTTGCACATTACTTTAAGGGGTGGTTGGACTGCTGCTTCTCTTTGATCCAGTGTTAAAGGTTCCTAGACAACAGTCATATCATATGGGGTACCTCAGCAGACCCTTTGGGAGAAGACCAAATTCTAAGCTAGATGCAGTCCTCATTCAATGGGATTTTCCAGTCAGACTGGTTGATATCTGGCAAAGCAATGACCCCATACATAGACCAATAAGGTGCTGACTGGGTAAGAAGTGATCAAGCAAGCAGGCAGCCAGTACTGACTATTTGTCCTCACCGAGCAAACTGGCAGACTTATCTTCAGCCCGTGTGTCATCATTAATGATTGTGCCAGCCTCTCATTGGGTTGTAAAAAAATGTGGCAGGATGGGCCAGAGAATTCTACTCTTACAATTTACAGTGGTGTGAAAAACTATTTGCCCCCTTCCTGATTTCTTATTCTTTTGCATGTTTGTCACACTTAAATGTTTCTGCTCATCAAAAACCGTTAACTATTAGTCAAAGATAACACAAGTAAACACAAAATGCAGTTTTTAAATGAGGGTTTTTATTATTTAGGGAGAAAAAAAATCCAAACCTACATGGCCCTGTGTGAAAAAGTAATTGCCCCCTAAACCTAATAACTGGTTGGGCCACCCTTAGCAGCAATAACTGCAATCAAGCGTTTGCGATAACTTGCAACGAGTCTTTTACAGCGCTCTGGAGGAATTTTGGCCCACTCATCTTTGCAGAATTGTTGTAATTCAGCTTTATTTGAGGGTTTTCTAGCATGAACCGCCTTTTTAAGGTCTTGCCACAACATCTCAATAGGATTCAGGTCAGGACTTTGACTAGGCCACTCCAAAGTCTTCATTTTGTTTTTCTTCAGCCATTCAGAGGTGGATTTGCTGGTGTGTTTTGGGTCATTGTCCTGCTGCAGCACCCAAGATCGCTTCAGCTTGAGTTGACGAACAGATGGCCGGACATTCTCCTTCAGGATTTTTTGGTAGACAGTAGAATTCATGGTTCCATCTATCACAGCAAGCCTTCCAGGTCCTGAAGCAGCAAAACAACCCCAGACCATCACACTACCACCACCATATTTTACTGTTGGTATGATGTTCTTTTTCTGAAATGCTGTGTTACTTTTACGCCAGATGTAACGGGACACGCACCTTCCAAAAAGTTCAACTTTTGTCTCGTCGGTCCACAAGGTATTTTCCCAAAAGTCTTGGCAATCATTGAGATGTTTTTTAGCAAAATTGAGACGAGCCTTAATGTTCTTTTTGCTTAAAAGTGGTTTGCGCCGTTTTTGCCCAGTCTCTTTCTTATGGTGGAGTCGTGAACACTGCCCTTAATTGAGGCAAGTGAGGCCTGCAGTTCTTTAGATGTTGTCCTGGGGTCTTTTGTGGCCTCTCGGATGAGTTGTCTCTGCGCTCTTGGGGTAATTTTGGTCGGCCGGCCACTCCTGGGAAGGTTCACCACTGTTGCCATTTGTGGATAATGGCTCTCACTGTGGTTCGCTGGAGTCCCAAAGCTTTAGAAATGGCTTTATAACCTTTACCAGACTGATAGATCTCAATTACTTTTGTTCTCATTTGTTCCTGAATTTCTTTGGATCTTGGCATGATGTCTAGCTTTTGAGGTGCTTTTGGTCTACTTCTCTGTGTCAGGTAGCTCCTATTTAAGTGATTTCTTGATTGAAATAGGTGTGGCAGTAATCAGGCCTGGGGGTGACTACAGAAATTGATATTGAAATTGAAAATTGAAATTGATAAACCACAGTTAAGTTATTTTTTAACAAGGGGGGCAATCACTTTTTCACACAGGGCCATGTAGATTTGGAGTTTTTTTTCTCCCTTAATAACGTAAACCTTCATTTAAAAACTGCATTTTGTGTTCAATTATGTTATCTTTGACTAATAGTTAACGGTTTTTGATGAGCAGAAACATTTAAGTGTGACAAACATGCAAAAGAATAAGAAATCAGGAAGGGGGCAAATAGTTTTTCACACCACTGTAGCTTTGCAGAATTGCTCCCTTTTGAATTCAATATCTGTTGCCCAGTAAGGTTATTTCACTGGACCCTCACTGGTCCAGGCAAATGGATTTCAAATCAATAGGCAGGATTCCAAGAGTTTTTTTTTTGACCATCTGCATAGCTGTTTATCACTTGAAAGGCAAAATGCTATAGCCCTACAACATTTAGGGGGAGATTTATCAATCCACGGACGCTCCGAATGCGTCCAAATGCGTTTTTTTTCGTAATAATCGTTATTTTTCCGAAAATTTAGTCGTTGTCCCAACTTTTTCGTATCTTCCGCAAATTTTTCGGCGCCGTCGCGACAAATTCGTATTGTCGCGCCGAGTGCGAAAGTCTCGGATTCATTCAAGCTTTGGTATCATGACTTTCCTTGGGCCATGTTGGAGCTGCAGAGTGCCATTAAGTCCTATGGGAGGCTTCCAAAATCATGCACAGAAGGATAAAAGTCGGAAAGGTTTTCCCGCCGTTTACGATCGTTCAATATGAAAAAGTTGCAATCTTCAGAAATTATCGTATCCAATCTGTATTTTTCCCATTCGGGATTCGAACTCGTGTGAATCGGCCCCTTAGGGTGAAGAGACACTGGGCTTCTAATAGCAGCTACTTTTTTAAGGCTACTAAACTCCAGAATTTACCCTGCCATAGACAATACTGTGAATTGCCTCTGCTTAAACACACAGGGACAATTATCAGTAAATGATCAACATCGTCTATTTTAGTAGCTGCTATGTGTGTCTTCACCCTTAGTAGTTCTGCATTAGATGTCTAATTTGTGATGCACTTACAAGGAAAGTTTAATTTGAAGATTTTTTGAAGGTAAAAATATATATTATTCTAAAGGGCTGATTCACTAAAGTGCGATAAATTTTATCGCACGCTTTTTTGCGTTAAATTAGACGCGATAATTATCGCGCGATTCACTATAGTATTATCGCGTGTGTTAAGTCGCCATATCGCATGCGTTATTTTTCGCGCGACCGCATGCGTTAAATAGCGCACAGAAAAGAATACGATCGCATGATTCACAAACAGTAAGGCGCGCTAAATATCACATTAGGCTATGCGAAAATTAACACCTACTTCAGGCAGGCGATAATTATAGAAAAGTACAGTTAATGAGCTTTTGGCAATAAAATATGGACTTTGCAGTGTTATGTATTCAAGTATGTGTTTCCCCTAGACTGATGCAGCTGCCAGTTTGCAGCGAAATGGTCATTTTTAATACAGTAATTTTCCGCAAGTATTGGCGTGTATGGCTAACATGGCGTGCGTTTATTCACACGACTATTTATATGCGGCTACAAGTGATGAAATGTTTCGCCAGGGATGGATCCGCAGCAAATTTTTGGACGTGCGGCGAAATTTTCCGTGGCAATTTTTTTCATGCGTTTCGCAAAATAATCTGCCAATAGCAAAACGCATGAAAAAATTTGCCACGCAAAAATTCACCACACGTCCAAAAATTGACACAGGCGTCAAAAAATATTAGTCGCGGCCAGCAATTTTTTTGCTCGCACAACATTTTTGCCTTTCGTGGATCTTTCAAAAGATTTGCTAATTTTTCACTATAGATAACCAGAACACATTTGCTCATCACTAGTGGCTACTATTTATAAGAATCTACTATTTATATGCTACCATTTATATGTGGCTACTATTTATATGCGGCGACAATTTATATACACTATTTCTAAGCTACTATTTATATGCGGCGACTATTCGCGTGCGTTATTTAGTGCATGTACCGTCAAATACCGCATGGAAATAGTCTTCGCGAGTTAAATAACGCATGCAATATCGCGCGTAAAATAGCGCAAGTATGCTTATAGTGAATCGCGTGAAAAGTCGCGAAAATTAAGACGCGATAACATTTTTACCGCACGCTATAAATAGCGCACGTTTTATCGCACTTTAGTGAATCGGCCCCTAAATGTTGATATATTCCCCCCCTATCTGAAGATGACATTGGAAGATTAGCAATTGGAAACAAAGCAGAGGCCGGAGAAGAAGCATCTGGGCCTAAGACTTGTAAATCATAATTCACAGTTGTCAGAACAAATCCAGTAATTTTCATGGAGTACTATGAAGTCTGTTAGTTAAAGGCCATCTCTATGGCCATCTAAAGGCATATCTATATGGGGAACAAAATTGACAACCCATTAAAAGCTTTTGCCACATGGCTCATTTTACTCTTACAGTTGTCTGGGCTCAAAATTCCTTTTCCTGGTGGCCTAGCCTACTGCAGATGTTGGTGTGGACAAGCTGGGATTGCTTGAAAATGAACACATTTTTAAATGGCCTATGTCCCACAAGGAGATTACTAGCTGCTAAATTGTAACCAGCTTAGGGTAATGGCACAAGGTGCATTTTGTAACCCACACAATCTCCTCTACTGCGGGCAACAAAATGTCCAAATGTACCATTTATACCACACTATTGGTGTCAATGTGATTATCTACAGTGAAACATTTCAGTGGCGTAACAGCTGGAAATTGCCTTCTCTTGCATGTTCTGGCAATTATGTGATTTAAATGTTTTACTGGCAGCGAATTATTCTGATATCAGTAGGAAGGTATCTTTAGACATTTTGCTGCCTGTGCTGGAGGAAATTAAGCGTGGGTGACAAAATGTACTTTTGCCATTACCTTTAAGGTTCCCAGAACATGCAACAAATTGGGGATCTGTACAGCATAACAGAATTGCACTGACGGATCCGTTGATTTTTCAGTGTGCATTTGGGAGTTTTAACCTTATTAAAGCCAGTTGCAGGTAAAAATGTTTTTTCCTCTTAGCATCTATAACAGCTCAAGTTATTTTGTGCTACTACTTGCCCCTATATGGTCTCCTTCACACCTTGCAGCAAGCATCAGCCCTCCAGTAGCCATTACTAGCATTAGAAGTGAGCCCATTCACACACAAATGCAGTAAGAAAACAATTTACTATATGACAATTTTTTTACTATATGACAATGGAATAGTACATTATGTATAAGAAAAACATTGTAACTTGTGTCCAAATTGTGCACTTTGCATGGAGTGCTGCTTACGTAATTGAGCCTTCTATCTTTTAATTAATAGTGTGTCAGACTAAGCCGACAAGGGATGACTTTTATGTAATTGGTAAGGTTGCTACTTTTTCTGGAAAGAAATACTGGCCTTCCTATATTTTTTTCTTTCTTCCCTATTAATAACATTGGCATCAAGCATCATGTTTGCTGGCCAGGTGGCAACCCTAGTAGTTGGCCAGCTTAAATATAAGGCCAAATGATTAATTTACCCATTTTGTTTATAAGGATTCACTGTGAATTCATAGTTGTGGCTTCAATCGTCTGTATTAATATAATCCCATTAATAGTTTATTTTTACAAATCATTGTATACCCTGATGTAAGATTTATAGGGAATAAGGTATTCCCAACCTACCCACAGCACTTTTACATAGGACATAGGAATATTATTTCTCACTATGTTTCAAAGAATGATATGGCTTCTGATATATCACTAAGCACAGACCTAGATATATTTTTCTGGTTAATTGTTTATTTTGTTTACCGGAAGGTTATAAATGACAGACCTGATCTTTATAATGGTATTGGCATATGGTCGCTCACCATAATTATTCCTCCATAAAAATGTGACATCAAAATGCTCAGAACTGTCCTCCATTGCTCTCTGCCTGTACTGGTGCTTTCAACTACATACACAGAGATCAGTGGAAAGAGATTTTGAGCATTTGGCTGCATTTATTTTAGTAGATCAAATTAGTAATCAGTCCAAAAGAACATACACAGTTTTATTCCTCATTTCAGGTGGCTTGTAAATGTGCACAAGATCTCTCACAAACCAGGAAAGAAAGTGAAGCAGGGGATTTAACATGCCCCTGTTAAGTAAAAGTAGTTCTTAAGTACTTAGATCTTTAGATTAATTCTTTCGTTTGAAAGTAAATGTCAGGTACATAACAATTGTTTGTAACCCATTGAAAACGCAAACATCTTGTCTGCTTCTAGTGACTCTTTGTCTGTGTTTAGTAGTCGGCTTCTGATTAATGTGATAAGACAAAGCACTTGTGGGTCTGAACATTATGTCTGGCCTGTGGCTGCTACTGGAAAGTCTAGGTACACTGTCTGGGCTACAAGCTCAGGTGAGTGCCTGAAGCTCCTACCTATCTTGAGGTTCTGTTAGCTCTATGTTATCTTTAATAGTAGTTAGCATAAATTATATCATTATAGTACCTAAGTAAAGCCGGCAGTCTCCTAGGGGCAGTGAATTATTAAGTCAATTGAGTCAATGTCTGCTTCCAATTCCTTTTGGAGAAGTTTGTTTGGAAAGTCCATTTTACATTTTAGGCATCTTGCATTTCAAGCTTTGTGATTTGATTTTACCTAAAACCATCTGCAGCAACAACATTTGTTATCCAGAAAAGCCTATTGGAAACTGGAGTTTTTGGGGGAGCTGTGGCCCATGCTTGAAAATGATCCTTCTCTTAAGGGCTCTGGTACACGAGGAGATTAGTCGCCCGCGAGCAGGGAGTTTTGCCGCGGGCGACTAATCTCCCCGTGTACCAGAGCCCTAAACCAGTACCTCTTAAATCATTTCTTCCATTGACTTTCCTGGACAATTGTTCTTGTTGCCTTGTTTGCATAAGAATGACAAAAACAAAGCATCATGTGTGATAATACTTTCCAACAGAGTCTGCAACACTTGTGCTCAGATATATTTTGTCCTAGTTCTGGCAAAACTGCATACAGAAGTGCTTCCTTGAGATGCTACCTGCTTGAAACACAGGCAATACTGATATTAAAAGTGTCCTTATATATCATATTATGCATTTGTATATATGCATGGGATAGGGTGTATAAAAAGGAGGACTCTATATGTGTTTGCAACTTGAAAAAAGGCGCATACATGTTTTTTTTTCCCAGAGGGCCTCTTATTATCTTTTGACTTTTAATCCTGCCATTCACCGCCTCCATTCTTCTTGCCAAAGTAATAGCTTCCCTGTTCCTGTTTTGGTCAGTATGTTCATCTAATCTGTAAATTAGATTGTACAGCCTTCTATTGTAGAATGAGGCATAATATGATGGCAATTTATAAATAGGTAGTAATAATAATAATAATAATAATAATAATAATAATGTATAACACTGACGTGTCTTGTATTTGAGAATGCCTGCTTCCTTTGCATTTCAAAACTTTTGGTCATTTCCAGTTTATTGGTACTTTGGTGACTTCCAGCCATGTTTTCTTATTCATTATGGGAAAAAAATATAAGAAGATGTGAATTGATTGGTACAAAAAGATATAAAGGAGTGAAGTTATGCATTCATGGTACTACTAGCAGAGTTGAATAAATCTGCAGCTAGATGATGCAGAGATGGAAAACCATACATACCCTCTGACCTACTAAAGAGCTGTATGATGTGAGTTACAGTATTTTCAAATATATTGAGTTGGTATTGTTAAATATTCTTGTTTCCTGTGCCTTGGCTGTTATTTCTCTTATTGGTGCATGTCTCATATTTTGCTTGAATGTAGGCACTATTTTTGTTTGTTTTTGGGGTTTTCTGTAACTGTTTCTTTTGTTTTCTGGTTACTATAAATATAAAATTGGGAAACTTTTGAGGTGGGACATTGACTCAGAGGTAACACTGAACAGTTGAGCAAAAGAGTAATATTCTGGTTAGCTTATGGGCTAGCTACTTTAGTAGCATACATGGGGGCAGGCAGAGCACCTACAAGTATCAGCCAGTTGTCCATGTGTTTGATGTACTACGCTTACCACACAGTGAATCCAATTATGTTGAATTCTTAAAGGAATACTGTCATGGGAAAACATGTTTGTTTTTTTTCAAAACAAATCAGTTTATAGAGCTTCCCCTGCAGAATCCTGCATTGAAATACATTTTCTTAAAGCACAAACAGATTTTTTTATATTTAATTTTGTAATTTAATGTGGGGTTAGCCATGTTCTGTGCCATGTGACTTGTGCTCTGAAAAACTTAAGGGCTCTGGCACACGGGGAGATTAGTCGCCCGTGACAAAACTCCCTGTTCTAATCTCCCCGAGTTGCCTTCACCTGCCATCCCACCGACGACACACACGAGGCGGCGCGATTTCGTGCAAATCGGCGAAAAAGCCACGCGAGTCTTTTTCGGCGATTTCCCGAAATCGCGCCGCCACGTGCGCCATTTGTCGCGGGCGACTAATCTCCCCGTGTGCCAGAGCCCTAAGTCACTCTTTACGGCTGCAAGTTGGAGTTTCATCCCCAGCAGCCAATCAGCAGAACAGTGGGAAGGTAGCAAGATAGCAGCTCACTAAAACCTGTATTGATAAATGTGGTAGATATCAAAATAGCATTCAATAGTAAAAAATCCTGCTTGGGACTCTTCCAGTTACACAGGAGTAGGCGAAACAATAGGTTACCTAAAAACAGTTCTTAGGAGCGGTTGAGTCGCCTGCAATGGATCTCTGCTATCGCGGACCACAAACCTCTCCTAAAAGGCTTTATATTAGCAGCAATAGGAGTCGGCAGTGGAAAGCCCTTCACATTACTTCCTTTTCCGAAGTCACGTGAAGTTTCCTCCTGCAGGCAACTTTGCGCAAATTCGGATTACCGAAGCGTTGCGAAGGGCTTTCCACCGGCGACTCCTATTGCTGTTGATGGAAAGCCTTTTAGGAGTGGTTTGTCGTCCGCAATAGCAGAGATCTATTGCGGACGACTCAACCGCTCCGTGGGTTCTTCCCCTAAAGTGTAGTGCTGGCTCCTTCTGAAAGCTCAGACTCAGGCACAATGCACTGAGATGGCGCCTACACACCAATATTGCAGTTAAAAAAATTTGTTGGTTTAAGAATAAAAATTTTAAACAGTAAATTATTTGCTATGCAATTTAGATATAAAAGGTACACCATAAGGGCTGTGGCAGATGGGGAGATTAGCCGCTAAAAATGTAGAATCCCCAAAATGTGTTTTAATACTGTGACATATCTGTTTCTTTATATTTTGCTGCTATTTCATATTTGTGCCGCAAAATATAATAACCATACCAATATAATGGCAGTTTTACTGCACTCTTCTTGTGTGTATATTCACATGTGGCAGGTCAGTTTCTGTATGATGTCATGCATGTTAGGGTAATTCAACAAAGCAGGTAAATAAAATCTATTTAATGAATTGATGTTCAGTACTGTAGGAAAGACACATTCTTTTGACTGTCACAACCAGTATTTATTCTGTAACAGAAGAAACTGCTTAGGGCAGCACTGATTTCCAACTTATGTTTCTGTCCATAGTTCAGTGCTTGTTATTGGCTAATTGAGTTACAGTAGGCATAATGGTGGTTCACTTCACAGACTATTTCAGTGTTTCTGGGACATCAGCACTGACAATATAGTTTCACCTGGAACTACCTTTCAGCCTCCTAAACCAACCCATTCTTGGGAGCTTTGTACATTTTCTAACTGGCTCAGCAGGTCTTCTATACAGCACTTGTACTGTATGTTCCCTTATAGCATACATATAGCTTGACAATACTGGAAAATCTATGGCTTTGCAATTGATGCTTCACAAGTCTTATTCCTAAGAGGTCTATACCACAGCATTCATGGGGATGGCCTTCTGATCCATCCTTCCTAATGTAAAGCCATAATTTCTGCATAGCTCCTGTGATGCAGGAACCTCCTTTTTCTAACAGAAAGGAGCAAGTTGTTTGTAGACACAAGTCCGTCTTTTCTCTCAGTAACATATACAAAGTCTTAGTGGAACATTATCCTAATGTATCCAACCCTGCTGTGCTGTACAGACTCTAATTAGCTTATTTATCGTTGTACAGTACAATAGATAAAAGTGTCAGTAGAAAGTATAAGGGAGATGACAGACAAGGAGATTCGTCTTCTCTAGCAGTAGTGACTTGCAAGGAAAATTCATACATTTTCCTACCGGTGATATAAGATAGCATTACACATTA
Organism: Xenopus tropicalis; assembly: GCF_000004195.4. NCBI lineage: Eukaryota > Metazoa > Chordata > Amphibia > Anura > Pipidae > Xenopus > Xenopus tropicalis. Next base: position 71,678,621 of record NC_030679.2, on the reverse strand, counting down.
TAGTAACAATCTTTCCTACAACCATTACTTGCAGAAAGAATTGTTCGTCCACTCCACTAACATTAAGGGCTCTGGCAAACGGGGAGTAACGGGGACAGGGGGACTAATCTCCCCGAATTGCCATCCCACCGGCGACAATGTAAGTCGGCAGTGGGATGGCACACGCTGCGCAGGCGATTTTGGCAAATCGACGAAGTTGCCTCGCGAAGCATTTTCGGCGATTTGCCGAAATCGCGCCGCCGCGTGTGCCATCCCACCCGGGACTTACAACAACTCGGGGAGATTAGTCGCCCGCGAACAGGGAGATTTGTTGCGGGCGACTAATCTCCCCGTGTGCCAGAGCCCTAAAGGACATGTCAACCCCAAAAATACTTTTTTGCCTAATAAAACATAATTCTAAACAACTTTCTAATATCAATGTATTAAAAATGATTAGTGCTTTAAAAGTTATTTGTAAATGTAATTGCTATAAAAAGCCGCATTTGCTGAACTCCTGGTTGTTACTTTCTAAACAGTGTTGCAAGTGCCAGGCTCCTCCAGCAATGCAGGTCTGTCAGGCTGCTTTTAATAGCAGCTATATATGCAAATAACTAAAATACCATTACAAATATGTAATGAATGTATATTACAAAGTTGCTTAGAATTAAGTTTTCTTTCATTAGGCAAAAATTATTTTTGGGGTTGACATGTCCCACAAGAAATATGCAGGTAGAAACAATAGGATTCTACCCTTATCTGACAATTCAGCATTCGTGCCCGATCAAAATTTTCCACCCTGGCGAATGATAAGACAACTGTTATCCAAGGCTTTTGCCGGTATCAGTCTCCTCATCAACTCACCATACACACACTGAATGTCGTTCGAAACGAGGTTTCGTATTGGTGCGTGTATGGGCACATTTACTTTCTTGTCGGTAGGAAAGCATTCAGAGGAGATTGATCCTGGGCAACTAATATTGTGTGTCATTATGAGTTTGCACTATTAGGGCAATAGTCCAAACTCATGATGGCTTAATATTAATTGTATCCAGAGTACACAGTCTATATTCAGAAAGGGATAATAAATCCTAAGGCATATTTATACAGAATGTTATTTTAATCTGTCATGAAAACAAAAACAATATATTTTTTCCTCAGTTTTTGCAATACCAGTAGCCATTCCAGCAGAACAGATAAGTAGATGAGTACAGGGGGCCTGTATTCAGCATTCTGCTCTCTTTTGTCAACTTCAAAGAAACAGACAATTGGTTCCAATTATCATATCTTGTAAGAAATTCACTGATAAACATGTCTCCACCCTAATGATTAAGTCCCATTCAAGACATGGCTGAAATTAGTGACTCCACAACCCATTTGTCAGTCTGGACACAGACAACAAATGTATGAAAAGTACAGTAATTTGACATCAGCTCATCGTTTGTCAGGTGCCTCTAAATAGAGTAATGGTCTAGAGGGAAAATATGGTAATTATATCCCCTTATATACAAAGGATGTTTAGTGCAAATGCAAAATATTCCTTTTTTGCATTATTTTATCTGTACATGTGAGCAGGAAATGGCAGGTTTCTGGTCTTGGCTTGATGGATTTTACTAGAAAAGAATTGGCAAGTGCTTATAAATAGATAGTACGTAGCTGCCTACTGGAGATGCCTCAGCCAACACAAACAATAAAGCTGATCTCCCTCATGTCTATCATTGCATAAACACAGAAAGCCATGACCCTATGTGTTGTCAGTTCAAGGGAAAGCAACTAGAAGAGAAACCCAATTTATGACTATAATATATATTTCGATAAACATGACCCTTTATAATTTTGCACAATATTTTGTGTTGTGGAGGGTGAATTAAAATTGATTAGAGATGGGGACCTGAAAGCTCCTAAAAGTGTAAAATAAATAATTACAGATTCTCTAAATACGTTTTCCCATAATCTTTATTTCCCTTTTTTTAATGTATTTATTGTTATGGATACTGTTTTGCATCCCAAAAATACAGACTGTATTCAGTTTCTCTACGAGGAGAAAGCTGTGCTACGCACGGGGGACAAATCTTTCCCATTACTAACACTGGGTCCTGGCATGACTCCTAGAAGATTCTGCAGTGAATTGTAGGCTTTTTTCTACCTTGTCTGCAGCCGTAACACAGATGACTCAATAGAGAAACAGAGAAGAGAAACAGAAACAGAGTTTCCAAGCAGAGTTGTCACTAAATCAGGGATGCCCAGTGTCGGTCAAGATAAATCAAAAGACCAGAGAGAGAAGAAGCAAGTGTCTATGCGGACAGTATGCTAGGCCTACAGCTAGATGGACATTTTTATGTTTGGTGAAATAAACATTATTTTCCATCTCAGCTAGTAGTTTTAAGTCTCACATACACAGACAAGTACAGCCGATCATATTACACAATGTAATCAATATAATCTGAATGACATCCAGCCAGGTGCTGGGGCAGATCTTCTTGATTCCAATGTTTGCTGGTTTGTTTGATGACCCAGACTAGGGTATAGTAGTAGTAGTAGTAGTATATGACAAATATAGTCTCTGCTTGAGCTACTATTCTCTCAGATAACTGTCAGCTTTCCCTGTTAACTTCCATCGCTTTCATAATGCGTCTCCATACGAGAAGCCAGTGGGATGTAGACAAGTACCCAGAGGGAAATCTATTAAATTATTGTCAACATGACTAGTGGAAAACAGCTAAAGTTGAAACTATAAAGCCATAGCATTAGCAGATTCTAATATGGAACTGTGCACCCACACCATCAGTATACAAACCCATCAGTATACTAGGAAGAGTTTACTATAGTCATTGGCTGTAGCAGAATTATTAATTTCTTTTTGGTCATCCGACTAATCAGTCTCATGTTTAGATTGTGCTAGAGAGAAAGTACACAGAGTATTTACATTTTTTTTTGCATCATGACTTACTGCGCGCCAGTCAACAACTGGATATAATCCTGAGAGATCAGCTCCAACATGGCCAAATAATTAATACATATTTATACATATCCTCACAGTGCTGTTTTGATTATTCATTCAAACATATTACTTAAAGGGGTGGATCAGCTTCACATTAACTTTTAGTTTGTTGTAGAATGACCAGTTCTTATTTGCTTTCTTCTTCTGACTTTTTCCAGCTTTCAAAAGGGGGTCCCTGACCCAGCAGCCAAAAAACTATTGCTCTTTAAGGTTACAATTTCATTGTTATTGTTACTTTTTATGGCTTATCTTTTTATTTAGACCCATTCCTTTTCATATTCCAGTTTCTTATTTGAACCACTGCCTGGTTGCTAGGGTAATTTGGACCCTAGCAACCATATAGCTGCTAAAATTACAAACTGGAGAGTTACAGAATAAAAGGTTATATAATTAAAAACCACAAATAATAAAAAATGAAGACCAATTGCAAGTTGTTTCAGAATAGCACTCTCTACAACACACTAAAAGTACATTTAAAGGTGAACAGCTTTTTAATAATGTCAAGAAGCCTTTATGCTAGGCAGATAATGGTAATATACTATGCCCTCTAATGGCTGCTCTTGCAAATGCAGCTATGTAACATCAACTGTGTCGCTAGAGACAGAAAAAAAATCTTTGGACACAAAAACGTTACCTCCTCCCCCCCCGTAATAAAGCTGAAAACTACTGAGACATGGCGAAATGATCCTTTATTTACAAGACAGACATAAGCTTTACTGGGAATTCTGCAACACAGAGGAACATGGAAATACATGGAGGAACCGAGTATTATTGCATCAAGGTACACAGAAGAATTGCACGTTACTAGGAGAGGTGGGACAAAGAGGCGTTTTTATTGTAATAGTGAGATACATAAGTAATGTTCCTAATCTGGACCAGCCAGACATATGGGAATTGTACTTTATTCAGTTGGTGAGATGCCAGAGCTATGATATAAAGAAACAATGTGATATTTACTTTAATAAAAAAGAGGAACAATTAGAGAAGAAATGCTGCCTTGTTTTTTCCGTCCCTTTTACATGAGTGTACACATAGACACACGCATGCACACACACACACACACACATACACATACATATATTAAGTGAGACAGAAGTGCTACGGCACACTGGATATAAGGACATTTAAGAATCCCTATAAAGATATGGGACCCCTTATCTGGAAACCCATTATCCAGAAATCTCCTAATTACAGAAAGCCTGTCTCCCATAGACTCCATTTTAATCAAATAATTCAGAATTCTACAACGGATTTCCTTTTTCTCTGTAGTAATAAAACAGTACCTTGTAACTGATCTCAACTAAGATATAAATAATCCTTATTGAATGCAAAACAATCCTGTTGGGTTTAATTAATGTATTATTGATTTTTTAGTAGATTTAAGGTATGGAGATCCAAATTACGGAAAGACCCCTTATCCGGAATACCCTTGGTCCCGAGCATTCTGGATAACAGGTCCTATACCTGTAATATTAAAAATTGGATATGTAATTTCTTCTAATGCACAAGTTCAAAAGGGTTCATGTGACCTCTCTGAGCACTTTTAATAAGCATGTATTTTACAGAATATTTAATTAAAAGGTATAATACACAAAACCCCCCCGAATTGGAGGACTCTGGGTATAGTTCATACTGTAACCATCAGCAGCTGAAACCAGAAAGAAATAGCAATACCAGTTGCCAAAAGGTGCAACCTGACAATATTGAAACAAGACTGAAAGCTTGGTACACTATAGATAGGATATCTGAAGTTGTTATCTGGCCTGCTGTCTGGATAAGATAAATAGCTTCATGTACTTAGTATTTTATTTCAGGCTCTGCACATTTTTGGTCGTTTGCTGATAGAGTTTATTTACAGATGATCATCTCCCACCAGATTATGCCCCCAGCCTCCTTTCCTTTTATATCAGATTTTTAAATACAAATCACTGCAGGTAAACACAGACTTAGCTACTGTTGTGTTGAAATCTGCAATCAGCAGAGACATAGCCGGCCAGCCTGCTGCTGTACTATATCTGTCCTTCATCACTTGGTCTCATTGGAACCCGCGCTGGGAGCAGGACTAATGTTATCAAAAAACTAGAAATGTGCAGTTAACTAGAAAAAAAAGAGCCTGCTAGTTCGGGTTAAAGTTTTGGGGACAGGCTGGGGAATTTCACTCCTCCTCTGCTACCAAAGATTCCCTGTCTTGGAACCTAAGGAAGAAGTAGCGTCTTAAAATGGAAAAATGGTTGGGTGCTACAAAGGCAACATTTTGCGGGTTAGGGTTGGGTGTGGGTTGAGATTTTCCTGATCTGCGCATCACTACAAGAACCATGACAAGGACCAGGCCCTTTTACTTGTGTGCATTTATAACTTGGCTGCACACAGTCATTAAGCTGACCATACATGTAATGAACCACTCATGTTGCAAGGTCCCCAAATGAGCAAATATTTTACCGATATGCCTGCCTTGAGGTTGGCAATATTGGGAGAATCCAATTCTTTAGCCCTTGGGCCAACGTTCGGATCATAATTACCACTGTGTAAGCCGTTAGAACAAGGACTGCATAAATGCACAGATGCAATCATTAATCCAATGGCAAAATCAAACTTGCTGATTCTCTGGAGAATCAAAGGATCTTTTCTCTCTATGCCATCACGTTCCAATACTTCATAATGGGGTGCCTCACATCATTAATAGCTGCTGCTAATATTGTCCATACACAAGGCGACCCCGTGCAGGCAAGATTGATGGATAGCATACACATGGTAAAGTCACTTTTGTTTTGTTAAGATTGATCGGGCTGTCTGCCCAAATGATCAGAACAAAAAAATAGTGCTCTCTTCACTGCAGCTCCTGGTCATTTCCTCATCTGTCACCATATATATCAGCTGAAATGGTAGATAAGATTGGCAGATAAGATTTCTAAGCAGTGAGTAGCCTTCTATACCTGCGACCAGCAGCACAAATTCTTTCTCACATAGCAGTAACAAAGATTTATGTCTTATATTTGCTAAAGTTGCTCAATATGTGCTTAATTTTAACCAAAGCTACTTTGCCTTATTAGGTTATTATATAACTCGTAAGACTTTTGTTTTGGCAGAGGCCAAAGTGCAATAAACACTGTGTCTGTTGCAGAATTTCCACTGTCGGTGCCCTTATCCACATTCCTTTGCTTCTGTTAAGTTAAGAAAACTGACAAACATTCAGGCAATAGCAAGAGTAAATCTAACCATTTATTGTACCATCAGCATTGCCATAATTTGGCCTGTCGGTGCCACCTAGTGTACACAGAATGTAGTGCTGAGTCCATAGATCATAGGAACAACAGGTTTGTGAATCTGCATTTATTCGTTATATACTGCTGTGGGCAAAATAAAATACATTATCCTTTAAGACATTTTTTGTCCTGACGTCACTCTTGTTCTGTAGGAATCTGCTATGTGACTTTAAGCTGGCTGGTCTGGGGACTGGCCCTACTTTATAATAACATGTATCTGCTGATGTACGCTAAATGCAGCATTTTCTCCCATAATTCCGGCATCATTGTGGTCACAAAGGGGCGATGCAATCGAGCTGCACCCAAAATCAACACAATTGCCCTTGCAGCAGTTGCACTGCATATTTCTGAAGTCTGTAGGCATCATTTCCAGTGAGGGCACCCTAAAACTTCAGGGCCTAAATACAAAAATCCATATGAAGGGCCTGTTTCCAACGCATCAAAGAATTCCTCTGAGTTTGTAGATTTTTCATCTATTTCTAATACTTCATCTAAAACAGAAACAGTTCATTTAGATATAACCAGCCCTATACAGGTAGGGAAAACCTGTTATCCGGAAAGCTCCATACCCCTTCATTTTAAGCAAATATTTTGTTTTTTTTGTGATTTCCTTTTTCTCTGTAATAAAACAGTACCTTGTACTTGATCCTAACTAAGCTGTGTGAATTCATATTAGTGGCAAAACAATCCTATTGGGTTCAATACATTTTTAAATGATTTTTAGCAGACCAAAGGGGGCAATTAATTAAACTCCGTTTTTTTGGTTCAGGTTTTTTGATGCCAAAACCTGATTTTGCCATGGGAAAAAATAAGATCTTGGCCAGCTAAGTCCTAAGTCAATTGCAGGTGTCCCTTTTACAACTGGAAGAACTTTCTTTGCTTTTATACAACAATATGAAAAAATTGCGGTTTCCGTGTGACAATATTAAAAAGATGGGAATTTTGCATTTTATCTGTGACTTTTTTTATTTATGCTTTTCCACTTCAGCTATTTTGATAAAGGACTGACATTCGTGGAAATGCATTTAGTTGTGGTTTTAAAAAACTCTAAAACCACAAAAATCCGAGTTTTAATAAATGCCCCCTTAAGGTATGGAGATCCAAATTACAGGAAAGACCCCTTTATCTGGAAAACTTTAGGTCCCAAGCATACTGGATAACAGATACTACAACTATATATATGCAAAGACTATATGAGCCCTACATAAATTAATAATAATAGATGACCTATAAGAAGCTGCTGGTCCTGTTTGGTCTGTCCTGTTTTGGTCAGCCTAGTAATGCATCATTCAACTAATGGTGAAAAAAAGTCTAAAGGGCTCATGTAATAAAACATCTGAAAGGTGCAAAATTCACACACAATTCTCTCTGTTTTTACCCACAATGCAACATTATTTCCCCTAATTCCCTTATAACTGTAAGTACCACAACTTGGTTTACCAATGTGGAAACTGTTTTGAATGAAAACTAGATAAATCATACACAATTTGTATTCTGGATTTGTTTGTGTCCAATACACCAATTGTCACGGAGATGGAAATGGCATAAGCACTAGGGGGGCTGCAGAAAGAACATTTCCTCAAGACATTTGTTAATTCAAGGCTCCCCTTTTGTCCGTGCCCTGTAGTTTGCACCTTGTTAAGCAACGTAGATGCAGCTGGCAAAATAAATTGATACAATTTTGCATATATAAATAAGTCTTATGTGTAATCTACTTAATTGCTAGTCCCAAAACTACCGTCAACTAACTTACAAGGTACTTCTTATCCAGCACATTATGATAAGACTTTCTTGAAAACTGATATTTTTATTGCATTGCATTGCTCCAGATACCTTTCTTTTTTCCTTATACATGAACAACAGAACTTTAGGCAATACCCATTCATCACGTCTATATTCCAAAATTATCCTCTGTAGAAGCATTCACTGGGCCACCAACGTGGGAGACTTGCCTAATGGCTTCTGCTATTCATTTTGGCCTATTAACAACTGACTACAATCACACTTTGCAGATGGTTTGAAGAACTCAGACAGAACAAAATGTAGGAACATTAGACAGAAGTCGGCTTTTCGTGCTTAATATAATATGCCAAATGAGTTGTTTTGACATTTGAATTGTGGAGTGCAGCTGGGCCTGAAAAACCACATTTTTGCCAAGAAGATAGACCTTATGTATACTAACGTCTATTTAATACATGTCTGACAGAGAAAAAAAAAATTTGTACCAACAGTTGCATCTCATTAAGGTACTCATTAAACTCTCATACTATTCATCATCATACTATTGGCTATAAGATTTGTTTATTGCATATCTGACTTCTCCTTCTGATAGAGGGATACCTAAATTCCAACTATAACCTCCACTAAAAAAAATTGCACTGGGGCTAAGGCATGTGCACCCAAGGGTAAAACGCTGATAACTGAAATTAGGCTAGTGTTCATTATATTATACAAGAACTACACTGAATTATTACCTTTGTCCTGCTTGTTTAATACTATGTCCATGGTGCACCTTGGCTTGGCACACTTATAGATATACAGTCTGCTGGACCTACCACTAACACATCTTGTCCCAGCAGGCCACAGCTCACAATATGTATACAATATAAAATTCACACTGCGTGGCAGCATAGAAATCAGTGCATTCTGCATCAGAACTAATTAGTGATGAGCAAATTTTTTTGCAGCGAACCACGGTAAAAAAGGGTGAGGTCACGGCAAAAAAAGGCACCCGTGTTTTGCTAATTTTTCAGCAAATCCAAATGGGACAGATTCGCCCCTCACTAGAACTAATAACTAGCCTGTAGCATCAGCTGCTGAGACAGATGAAACCTCACTTTCTGCTCCCACGTTTAGCTTATCAATAGCAGTGAAGAGAACACATATTTTCACAGGCACTGAAAAGATGGCCTAACAAGGAAGGGGTACATTATTCATTATAATCTATAAGTCTGTGTGGTCTGGTGGAAAACTAAAATCAGAATTCTCACCCTATACACTACCCATGATCTCCTAATTTGGCCCCCAAATATACATTGCACAGGCTGGAAACAGCAGGAGGGGACCCTATGTGTGAGTGGTGTGTGTAAGGTGTTGGAGGCATATTTACATCTATCTACATTTTTTCCTTCGGTGTAGGTGTTGTGGGGCATAGATACTCCCCTGCACATATTTTAATCTCCTCTGCAGAGGGGTTTACGTTGTTGGTGGCTTTGATGGGCCCCACATGTGTTTTATTTTTATTTCCCTTACAGTCATCATTTCCCCATTCCCATGTCCAGGGCATCCCTTACTTGACATTCTTCTGGCACTGCAATACTCCCAGACTGTTACAGTAGAAATGCAGCTGGCCAGGGAGAAAGTTATTGTGGAGGGGGTGTGGCTGTTCAACCTAGCATGCCAGCTGGGCAGCAGTTATTGTGGAGAGGGTGTGGCTGTTCAACCTAGCATGCCAGCTGGGCGGGGTGCACATGGCAAGGCCACTCAGTCTGACGTCAATTTGGTTTATATATATATATATATATATATATATATATATATATATATATATATATATATATATATATATATATATATAAAGAGGTGCCTGTTTCTTTAAGAACACTGTTAATTCACTTAAATGACAGAAGTGGAAATACCTTTTTAAAAGCATGTATGTGCCTGTGTCTTATTCACAGCAGGTTATTTTTTTTTTAATCCCAATGTTTCAATTGCACATAACATACGCAACAAACAAATTAAAGTTCACTCTTCTGAAACTAAACTGACTGTCCCTTTAGCAGTGTGCATACATAGGAAGCCAACATTTCTGATTGTGTCTCTGCCACTATTAGGGCCATCTATTCAATAAAATTATATTTAACTCTCTCTTTAACTTGCTCCTCAGTTGCAATGTGCGGGTCGACTAAACTGCCAGCTCCCAGCCCAAACCCTACCTGACCCGGCAAGTCCCCTCTATTTATAGACTCACACCTGACCCACCCGATGATATCACAAAAGGGACGGGCATGCCTAGAAATCAGAGAGCTGGAAGCTGACAGTGTAAGGTTGGAAATGTTGTACCAAAGTGGGCCCAAACCAGCCCGACGTGCACATCACTACTCCTTAGCTATCTCTCACCTACCCATTTCCCCCTGGTCATGACTCATTAATTCCAGCACCTGTACTGGCTTCTTCAGTCTTAGTAAACACAACCTCCACATCTGTAGATTCTCACAGATCACTCAGGGAGAAATATACTGTACCTTCCCTAATATACCACTAATAAATAAATACAGGGTCAGACTGGCCCAGTGGGTTCTGGCAATGTGCTAAGCACATTGCACTTTTTGGGGTCCCAAGCTTCACTTTTGCCTTAGACCCCATATTTTGCTAAGACTGCCCTGATCATTGCATACACAGTGGAAGTGGGGGTTTGTGGCAGCAAGTACTAAAAATTAAGAAAAGATGAAAGTACAATAATATGTATACTTATAAAATGGTTTATTTTTTCCATGCAGCACAAAAACATGCAGTTTCTATTTACAACTCCTTATGGCAAACCAAATATTGTCATATATATTTCCTGAGTTTCTTAGCACCAATGGCAAACTGAATTGGGTCCCACAAATCAATAGGTACAGAGGCAGCGGCTGTGAGAGCAGTGAAAACAAAGTGATTTTTCCCCACAGGAGATGAATGGACCTCCCTTAGCTAACCTCTTATGTGCAATTCCCCATGTTAAAGGAACAGTAACACCAAAAAATGAAATTGTTTTAAAGTAATTATATCATAATGTATAGATGCCCTGCACTGTTAAAAGTTGTGTATTTGGTTCAGGAACACTACCATAGTTTATATAAATAAGTTGCTCTATAGCCATGGGGGCAGCCATTCAAGATGGAAAAAGGAGAAAAGGCACAGGTTACATAGCAGATAACAGATAAAACACCATTATAGTCTACAGAGCTTATCTGTTATCTGCTAAGTACACAACAGCTTTGTTTATATAAACCACAGTAGTATTTCAGGCAAACACACAATTTTTACCAGTAGAGGGCAACAGTACATTATATTGTAATTACTTTTATACATTTTCATTTTTTGGTGTTACTGTTCCTTTAAAGTAGGAACAGCAGTTCAGGTTTTAGCCATTGGTATCATATACCATCTCCACATAAAGCAAAACACTCCTTAGACCCAAACACATTTCTTTGGATTTATGAGGCAGAACTATCACAGATTACAAATGCATTAGTAGAAAGAAATGTACAGAGTCTTGCCAAAGGAGCTGTTACAATAAGGAATGAATTACATGGCACAACAAACAATGTCATTTCAGAAGAAATGGCTGTTACTCACATCTGCATGTTTCAATTTACAAAGCAAAGTCAGATTTCGGTCACAGAAAACAACGTTTGGCTCAAAATGCATCAGTCCAAGCTTGACACATTGCATCCTTACCTATCCACCAGTCAAGCAGTTTTTGGAATGTATGTGGGTTCAGATGAACTCTGTGTAAAACGGGACTGTCTATATAAAATAGCAGGGAGGAAAGGTTTGTTCTTGCCCTTTACAAAGCACTAATAAGGGCCCTTCTAGAATATATACGGCACAGCTTTGGTCTCCACTGCTCCGAAGGGACATTATTGAAATTGGGGGACCATATAAAAACCAGAGTAGCAAGTTGCAAGTCATATATTGCTGGTTGGAACTTACAAACAATAGACTAGTCTCATTAGAAAGATCCAGCCAACCCATTTCAGGAGCAACTGATGATGATGTATGGATCCATAAGGTAATTTAGGCACATTTTAGGCATGTAACTTTACAGAGAAGTGAGCATGACTTGTTTCCCAGTGACATTTTACAGTTACATTATAACCCCATTTTTTTCAACATTGGTATAAAGAACTGGGCCTGTGCTGAGTATACGTTTTTGCCTGATGCTTTAGTTAGGAAATATCTATATGGTGCACTCTGATACATCAACAGAAGGCAAAGCAAACTACAATATTCCTGGTCCTGCATTGTAGTGACAACAAAGGACAATTCTAATTATAGATAAAAGATAAAGCCTATAGAAAGTTGAGCTCATGGAGTTTCTTACAGTTTGGCTAATGGAACACTATAAAGGGTAACTGAGCTCCATCACAGAATAAGAGGAGAGCACCTTCACGCAGGTTAACTGCTTTAGCATTTATTCAAACCACGGAGCTCCATGTCAGACTCTAGTGATTCCCATGACACTTGTCAGCGTCTCTTGGTTGTCTCTGCTATAAAAAATGCATTTCCAAATAAACACAAAAAACAGTGAGCTGTAAAAAGGAAAGGGCCCTGTATAACCCAATCACCACAGCATTAAACTAAACCGCACAGAAAACAACTTTTGGCAGAGCAGAGTTCGAAACAGTCCTTAACATAGGAAATATTTATATTTTATTTGAAATAGCTACTGATTTTCAGTTCATACTGTTTAATTTAGGATCTACATATAAGCTGGCTATACATTGGCCAACATTAGCTGCCAACTCAGTCATGCATATTGTATGTTGGCAAAAACAAATGCTTGCCTAACCAATCCCCAGACAGGTATCTATTAAATAGGTTTACAAATCCTGCTGTTTAATGACCGCTTGAAGCTGCTTCTCCAAAAGGGGCTGCACTGGCCCCTATTATGGATCCAGTTGTTGGCCTGTAGGCCAAATAAACTCTTCCGCCATGAGGGCAGCTCTTTCTGTGTTTTGGAATAGAGGATCCTTACCTGTGCAATAAGTGACATGGCTTACAACCTCAGATTACATTATGTTTGACCCCAAATAAATACAGTTACTTCTTCCAAAACCCAGGTTTTTTGGCAAATGGAAGTAACAATCACAACTACTGTGTAACGGTTATGTACTTCCTATTTAACAGCAAGAAGTTGTAATTTTAGCCATGGGGCGACAACTGTGTAGGGTGGAACAAACTTATGTCTTGCTGGAAAGTCTGTGGCACTGGCTCAAGATGTGCAGAAACTCCATAGAGGTGGAGATTTTCAGTAGATAAAAAAATGATATATTACTCTATCACAGTGATGGGCAAGTGGAAATCCTCCAAATGTTTGTGAACTACAAATCTGAGCATGTCCCTACAGTTGCTGGAGGCTGTAGTTCAAACAATATCTGAAAGGTTGCTGAAAGCCCATGCCTGGTCTATCACATACCAACAGATCAAGTATTAACACACAGTCAAAAAAAGGAATGATTTTGTCCACTACCATCCATCCTGTTACATGAAAATCGCCAGTTGTGAATCCTTGCTAGTAGTTGTACACATGCAGAACATGTTGTGTTGTTTCTGGTGCAGGATATTCAGGCATAAGTTTAGTTCCATTAAAAAAAAAAGAGTTAATGGTATGAAACTGAGCCCAGTCTATTTTACGAACAGAGCTAAATAATAAAACAGGAGGCACTGACATCGAACAGGTAATGTTACCTGATATTTTTCAACTCATCTTCACCCTACCCCCCCTCCCTTCCAAGGCATGAGTGATGAAGTGACATAGCATATTTCATTTATGTAAGAGGTAGTGTTTCCATACAGGTTCTTCTTAAAATGTATTTTTTTTGCTCCTTTCATTTGTTGGCTTGGTATGGCAAGATCTTTCTTTTTACAAGAGCCAACTACAACTGGGCAAATGTTATGTGGTCCATTGAGTTGCTACGTGAACATGATAAGACTTGACTTATAAGCCCCCCCAGCTCACCATGTGATAGAAGAGATGTACAATTACATGCAAATGGTCAGCTAGCTTTGCAATGAGAAAAACACAAGGCAAGGCAGAGAAAGCCTAAAACATGATCTGTCACGTACAGAAAAAACACAAAGAAATATCTGAGAAAATAGCAGATTTCATTTTAAGACTTCTTCTCTATAGTTTAAATTCAATTTCTTTTAGCTAAATCTCTACATTTCATATATTTTGGTCACTATATATTTGCTAATTAATCTAGCACAGCCTGTTCCTGGTTTATTTTTTTTGCAGTGATCTTGCAGAGTCAGTTTAGGAGACATCCCATCTTAATTTGCCTTTATGCTTTCAAATCCTTACTCTCAAGCCTGACTCTGAAACTCCTATAAAATACAGTTTATAAATAGCTGGATATTGTCATTTCACTGTTAACTGTTCTACTATTCTCACAGAGAACATGGTCAAGAGGTATGCACCTGGAAACACATTTTACTTGCAGTGAGTGATATTAATGAGACATTAGCAGTGAGATTGCACATGACAGAAATGCTGGGGCCAGAGTGGAGCTGAGGCAAAGAATAGAGGCATGTCTGTGCAAAGCAGGGTTTTTTATATGCAATGAGAATGGGAGAAGGGGATTTCAACTGACAGGTATATCATAATTTTTTTTTAAAGAACCAAGTCTAGGGGAAGAACCTGTATTGATGTGATTCCTGATTGCATACATTGTTTGTAGGGGCTATTTTACTTTAGTGCTATGTGAGCTCTAACAGAGAATTATGTTAATGTAAAAGTGAAGCAGATGATAAACCACTGCACCAAAATATTTAAACAAATTATGTGAATCTGAAATGGCCACTTAATATAGGGTGGCTAACAACAATGGCAATATATGTGTGTCCATATGTGAAATATTAGCTGTTAAGGTTTTATGCAACATTTCTATTCCAAATGTGGGGCTTTAAGCTGTACTTCATACTGGAACAATATCGGCAAGAGAAATAGAAAGAGTACGACCCTAACCAAAATAAGCATTTTAGGCAGAATAAGCTCACATCTACCTAGTGCTAAGGTTTGTGGAAATATATATTGTGGTAGGCAAAGGCAGCACAGTCAGACCACTCATACAAAGGCAAAAGCAAAATTCTACACTTACACTGAATCTTCACAATGGAATTAAATCATGTCATTTTGAACACCATTTCTTCACAATAACAGCACATTATCTGCAGCAGTAAGAGAACATACTGGCAAATCAAACACCCCTACACGAAGGATATACAAAAAGGCACTAGATCCTTGTTGGGGGAGCAACACAAATGGTTCCTACGATATAGACCATACACTTTACATCCAATTTATAGTCCAGTTTTGAAAAGTTACGGCTCACATTTGCAGTTTTGCGACATGTTATACCGATGTTTCCTTTGAATCAGCCACCAATGGCTTATAGCTAGTAAGCTCCTTGTGTGTGAGACCTACAGAGAAAGAAAGAACACACATTAAAAGTCACATTAAGAAAAATGACCACTATGTCACGTAATTTTTGATGAGATGCTATACTTTCTCTAGTGCAGGCTTTGGAGGATAGGTGCACGCTCTTTAATCAGTCTGCAAAGCTCAAGTAAAAGTGGTGCTTAGGGCAATACAGTACTTTAGAGAAAAGAGAGAAAGTTGTCCAACAGGCCCTAATAATATTTTTCTGCAAATATGCCTATAACATATTATCTATTAACTCAATCTTTTCTCACGGCACTATATGTCTACATACTAAACCAGTAGTTCAATCTACCTATGACCAGGCCCGGACTGGCAATGTTAGATGCCATAGACAGTCACTATTTAGTGGGCTGGTGGGGGGCTGCTTGGGCCTCTGTGTACTTACAGTGGTGGATGGAGCAAGAAAGCTAGGCACATTTGATTACATTTATGCAAAGGAAAACCTATTGTATATACAGCTTTTCCCTTTTTGGTCTGTAAGAAAGTAAAAAGTAGCTGATAGTGTAGTACTATTAAGTAAAGTTTATGTAATAGTCCTATACCATTGGTTACTTTTTACTTTCTTGCAGATCTATAAGGGAAAAGATGTACACACAAGCACATCAAAATTTGGACTTTACATTTAATTACATTGTTATTTTTGCATAATACAACTAATCCTGTTTTGACAATTTTTAGCAATAGGATTCAAGGATAATTTAATTAGTGTCTGTTTTTTTATGCCGGCAAATTATATGGAAAACCCCAGGCATTCCCAATAACACAGCCTATATTGGTCCAGATTTAAATTAATGAAAAAATGTCAATTTATGGCTTATCACGTGAAAACTTATGGGCGAGATTCAACTTGTGGAGAAAAAACTAATTCAGTTTCAGTTTTTTCCCCCATAGACATCAATAGAGTTTTCATGTGATTAACAGTAAGATACGTTTTTCCCATTGAATTGCATTGGTTCTATTGGAAAATCTGTTATTCAATCAGGGAATAAGTCTTTCTCATCAAATTGAATCTGGCCTATCACCTGGAATGTTTGGGGTCTGGCATTTTCTGTACAGGTATGGGACCCGTTATCCATAATGCGTGGCACCTGGGGTATTCCGGAAAAGGGGTCTTTCTGTAATTCGGATCTCCTAACTTAGGTCTGCTAAAAAAATTATTTAAACAGTAATTAAATCCAGTAGAATTGTTTTGGTTCCAATAAGGATTAATTATATCTTAGTTGGGATCAAGTACAAGGTACTGTTTTATCATTACAGAGAAAAAGGAAACCATTTTTAAAAATGGTAATTATTTAATTAATATGGAGTCTATGGGAGATGGCCTTTCTGTAATTCCGAACTTTCTGGATACTGGGTTTTTCTGTAAACTTGGATTACCATACTTTAAGGCTACTCAAAACATTAAAACTTAGCAGTGTTTTTGCCGCTAGGGTTGTCCTCTGGCTGGTATTTGACCGACCTAATTCCCTCACAGTTCTGTCCCTTCCCGTCAGTGCATTTCCTGGGCAAGCAATCGCATACTACATTACATCCATTTGTCAGTTCATTTTACACTAACTGCTTGGAGGTTTCCCCTTCCCACAAATTTGACAATACTTCACTAACAGAAGTTAAGAGAAACATTTGTCAAGTGGTCTGGGACACTACCTCCTAAATATGTCTGAACAGGCTGCAGATGCAAGACAAGGGGATGTTACCAAAGGATCTAATTGAGTTTCCAGTGTGTTTTTAGTGACAAATCAGGACTGAAAGACAATTTTTTTAGTGTCTATATTTTGAATAGTGTTTTTGCATCAATTTGTAGGAGCAGATATATGAAACATCCATTTGTTTTTCTGTTAAAAATTCAACAGAATTTTTTCAAGCCTTATTTCCAGAATTCCAAAATTGTTAATTGGGCTCATTTACTAATGCACTCCCCCTAGTGGGTTTAATTTTTCCAGGAAGAACTCTATGGATTCAGCAGTTTTAACTTTGGTTAAAATTCAGTGAACCAAGGTCAAAAGTCAGAAAACTTTTTCATGTCATGGTCTACATTTGGAGCCACAACCGTGTAGTTCTTAATGTTTGGCAGTTGCTCAGTTTTATATGCAATTTATACAGAATATGTACATTAAAACCAAACTATTGATTTTATTTGCACAGAAAATATTTTTATAGAATAGGTGCAAAGAAAATCACTTTATTAGTTTATAAGGAGTTAAAGAATTTGTAAGGATTTTTTTTTTTAAAGACCAGATGACAGGCCTTTTTTGGTGACAGCCCTGAAATAGTACCATGCTTACTGTTGTCTCCATTAGTGTTACTCAATGAATCTTTTTGTATAGCTGTATACTTACGCCTCCACTCCTCCAGAGGAAGATTTACATTGTCGAATGAATCATCATAGGGTTCAGCTTCTGTCTCATCATCAATATCATGGAACTGTTCAAAGTATGGATGTGCTAAAGCCTCTGTCGCAGTTATCCTCTTTTCTGCATCCAGTACCAACATCTTCTCAAGGATATTTACAGCTGAGCAACGAAAGCAAAAGATACACTGGAAATGAACTGGCTGCTGTATTTTCATTTAACGCCTGGAGATTTGCGACCAGGTGGCCATGATACAGGACTAAAAGCTAGAGAGCGAACACAGCAGAAACGAATACAAGTGTAATCTTTCCAAATTAAGTTTCAAAGTATATTTATAATAGGAAAACAGATTTAAATAAAAATGTGAAAAAAAATCTTCTGCAAAACAGCTATACTATTAGACACAGTGAGATATCAGCAGTGCTGACAAATACTAATAAAAATCAAGTCTCAGTGATAGAGTTCACAAAGGGGAATCTTTTACGAGATTAGGAGTCATAAGTACCCAGAACATATTGAAATAAATGTACTTCCCTTAGTACTCAATTCTTATCAAAATTCCATATTAATATTTAAGATGGTGGAATGAAAATGAAAAAGAGCTCACTCTAAACATGTAATTTATTCTGAATGTTTATATCTCCTTTAAAGGACAACACCAAAAAAAGAATTAAAAAAAAAAAAAAAAGCATGCAAATTTTTTGATAAACAGGATATACAGGGGATTACCAAGAGGGTTTGCATATCTTAGCAATGATCCAAAGTCTTTCTTCTGCACTTTAGGAAGGCTCTTGATATAGTTTTTAGCCTGGAATACAATATACATATTTTTATTATAGTCCCAGTAAATTTATCTGCACAAATCAGCAGTCTGCACATGCCCTCAGTGCCACGTACCCCATCTTCTCATAGGTTCAACTTACAAATGCTTTAGCAACTGAATATAAAACCATGCTTCATGTCTGCACTGCACTAAAGCTAAAGCTAGAAGCTAGATTGGAGTCTGCTTTGCATTCAAGAGAGCAGATGGGGCCTGGATGTCAAATATATTCCTCATTAATTTCAGGCTGGTCTGCAGCTCCCTAACATCCTGTCCTAGAAGTTGGTTGGGAAAGATCACAGGAGCAAAGCTATTTTCAAACATTAACCAATATCTTCCTTTGTTCCACACAGGGACTGTTAAAATATGCAAGATAAAAGATTTAAAAGGTGAAACAATACACAGACAAAGTAATAATGTAATGAGCAGCCCTAACATTGACACAGCTGCATGTACTATGTTGTGGATTGGGCATTAGTAAACAGCAGTTGCAGAGCAGTGGCTAAGAAGCAGCTAAAAGGAAGAAATAAATCATTTCAATCAGCATACGCACATCAGGACTCTGGAGCTTCTGGACAAAATCCTGAGTTGGTGTCCCAGTAATTTTCATTATTTCTGTTAGCTGGTCTAGATCTTTATCTCTAGTTAAAGCAATAACATTATGATATTCAACCTGTATTCATAAATGACTGCAGATAAGGAAGTGTCTCCTATTTGCCAAATAAAATCTGTTTTTATGACAGGACTGTCAATAAATATATGTTATTACAGGTATAGGAGCTGTTATCCAGAATGTTTGGGACCTTTGGTTTTCTGGATAAGGCTAATGTCCAAAGGAGTGACTTAGTTGCCTGCAATAGATCTCTGCTACAGCGGATGACTAACCACTACGAAATGCCTTTCCACCGGCAATACAAGTCGCCAGTGGAAAGGCCTACGCATCGCTTTGGCTTTCCAAAGCTGTAAGTATTCTCTTGTAGGCAACTTTGCACAACTTTAGAAAACCAAAGCGATGTGTAGGCCTTTCCACCAGCAACTCCTATTGTTTCCGGTGGAAAGGCATTTTGGAAAGGTTAGTCGCCTACAGTAGAAAAGATCTATAAGGAGCAACTAAATAGCTCTTTCGGACATTAGCCTAAGGGGTCTTTCCATAATTTGGATCTCCATGTATTAAGTCTACTGAAAAATCCTTTGAACAATAATTAAACCCAACAGGATTGTTTTGCTTCCAATAAGGATTAAATATATCTAAACTGGAATCAAGTACAAGGTACTGTTTTATTATTACAGAAAAAAGAAATCATTTTTACAAATTAGAATTGTTTGCTTAAAATGTAATCTATGGAAGATCTTTCTGCATAACAGGTTTCCGAATAAAAAATCCCAGACCTGTATTATAGTGGCCCTACACCATTTCTGGATTTATGCTCTCTTTTGTCATACTTGTAATGGAAATCCTTAACTTTACAGTTAAATTATTAATTTCTTTTCCATAATATTGGTATTCAAGGGGACCTGTTATCCTAAAAAAAATAATTCCAAATTATTTTCTATTGTGCTACTCAGGAAAAATAAACTTTGCTTACACTATATATATTATTTAAATCTTGCTTCCTTCAGACTTGGAATTTACAATCCCAGCAAGCAGGCACCATTTTGTTAACATGCTTATTAAGATAAGCTTTGCATCTTGCCAAAATCTTGGGTATGTGCCAGAATTGGGGGACCTGGTTCCGATGCACAGGCTATGCAGTTATAGACCACGAGGAGGGAAGGGACTGAGAGGAGGGACTCTAGGTGTAAAGGTGGCCATACATGGTAAGATTTGTTTGTTTGGAGGTCGCCAAATCTTTCTCCCTATATGCCCACCTTGGGTGGGCAATATCATGCTAATGCGATTGTTTAGCCATAGGACCACATTAATGAGCCGTTGTGGTCCACAATCTGATGAAACATCAAGCCTGTCCGATGGATATCTGCCCAATTTTTGGCCAGACAGCGGTCGGGGAGGCCTGTCGGAGGGCCCCATAAACAGGCAGATAAGCTGCTGAGTCAAACTTAAGAACCCAAATTTTATGTTTAATTTGAAAACTACTTTTATTATACAGCTTTTTATATTTGAGTCCCCTTTAAAGCATAAAGGTAGCACCAAACTATCTTTCTTTGGAAAGAAAACTGAAAGCAGGCCTTTCTCAAAAGTAGCCTTTTAAAGGGTTAGTTGATGTAGTAATTCTATGACTATGGTTCTCTGTGTATGGTTCTACGACTATGGATTTGAAGCCAGTCCTGCACTCTTACAATAAATGCTTTTAACGGACATGGGTGAAATTATTCCTCCAAAATATCAATGTCCACATTTTAAGCAATTACAAACCTCTATGCCATCAGCTTCAGGCCATTAGCAACAATCAGAAGTGTTTGTTATGCAGATACAATCACTATGATCTTTCCTAAAGCTGCTGACTGTAGTAATGTATAAAATGAATGATATCTTTCAGAGTGCTGCAGCTAATGTAATATGTCTCCTAAGAATTCAGGAACACGAAAATATGCCTGCATACATCCCAGCACTCTCCCGATTTACTGAGACCCCCAACCAACACTCCAGTAAGCTCTGCCCCCTTGGGATTCATGATTTGGGAGTGTACAGTATAAATTGGGACTGAAGGGAGATGCACCCATATACACCAGGATCAAGTTACCAAATGGCACCTTGTGTAACCATCTGACCAAAGCTACTACAGTACTGACAAACCATGCGGCCAACATAATTGTGGGCTTTATTAAATAAATTTAACATAATTGTGGGTATCCATCCTGCAAAGCTGGAAGCTCCCAGAAGACAGAATTCTTGTCAGTTCTATGGGAGTCCTACTGATATAGGAAATAAAAAACATTTAAAAGAACAAGGAATGTGTAAATGGGGTAGTATCTTGTAGCTCACCCCCATATGATCCAAGTTTGCTCTGCTGTTCTTTGAAAATTACTTTTGTCCCACAGAGCTCTCTATCATGAGCAGGGTGCCATGCTGGCAAGTCAGGAGCTAAAAAACAAAACAAAAAAACCTGTCTGTCCTTAATAGATATTCAGAGGCACTAGGTACTAATGCACATGCATTACCTCTCCAATCTGTGACAGACATGCTTGCTATCCAGGAAGAGAAGACTACAGAAAAAAAGCAACTTGGATCACTTGAGGGTGAGCTACAAAATACGACCGCCATACCATTTACACTTATCCTTTAACGCCTGGTGAACTGTTCATTATTAGCACTGCTAAAATACAAAGACAGGGTTCTCTTAATAAAACTAAATTAAAGGAGAAGGGAAGTCATTTTGGCATTTTACTGCCAATAGATCCACCACATTAGTGCCACCTAGAACACTATAGTTATTCAGCAGAAAGCTTTACTATACCTGATTTAAGAGCCCTAGGAGCTCCCTCTGATAGCAGCTACCATTTTAGCTTGGTCTTGGTAGCTTCCTGCTGCAGTTATAGCCATTGGAAGCTCAGATCACACATTCCTAAGGGTGGGGGAAGTGAATTCTTATGCATTCTTATGGGGGGGGGAGCAAGAGAAAGGCAGGGAGAGGGAGAGAGGAGAGAGCTAACCAGACTCAAGCGCCAAACATGAAGGAGCCCTAAAAGAGAGGAAGTCTGATACCGAAGAACATGTTTCCAAAAAAGGAGTCAAGAAATCCAGTGATTCTTTTGATAGAGGACTCAGTGCAGCGTTTCTGTGAGTGCTTATGGCTGTATTTAAATAGACCTTTCTGATAAAGCTTACTTAGCTTTTACCTTTCCTTCTCCTTTAAATATAAGGTAAATGGTGTTGGCAGCTTATTGACTCAAAAGTTGAGTCAAAAGTATGGGTTAACCCAAGCAATATCAACTGCAGAGGTTGGAAAAACCTGCAGGCCCAAAAGAGGCATGGGACCCCTATGTGTTTAGACTTTTGGCCGAAGTAACAAATATACAGGGCTGTGCAGAGCTGTCTGCATAACACAGTGGCTCTCAACCATCCTAATGCCGCAACCCTTTAATACAGTTCC
Source organism: Xenopus tropicalis (assembly GCF_000004195.4). Classification (NCBI taxonomy): domain Eukaryota; kingdom Metazoa; phylum Chordata; class Amphibia; order Anura; family Pipidae; genus Xenopus; species Xenopus tropicalis. The sequence continues at coordinate 71,655,947 of NC_030679.2, read as the reverse complement.
TCATGTTGTGGTGACCCCCAACCATAAAATTATTCCTAAGACCATCGGAAATATGTGTTTTCCGATGGTCTTTGGCGATCCCTGTAAAGGTGTCATTCGACCCCCAAAGGGGTCCCAACCCACAGGTTGAGAACCGCTGGCATAACAGAATTATTAAATTACCTGCTTCTTTGGGGACTTTGCCATATTAGTATATCCTTCAATGTATTGCCACCTTGATATATAAACAAATTAAAATGTGCAGCAAAGATCAAACAAGATAAGCTTAATCTACAGATTGGTGTTGAATATAAGTCGATAACATGTCTAGTATTATTACATTGTGAACACTGTGAATTTTAACCACTCTATCCCCTCCTTATTAGGTTTAAGCTGGCCATACACGTGGCGATCTGACGATGTTGGTCGCACGAAACATCGTCAGATCCGTCACACACCGTCAGGGCTGAGTCGTCCGATATCAGTAGCTTCCTGCGATATCGGTCGACTCGCCGACATGCCATACACGCACCGAATCGGTGCGTGTATGGCCAGCTTAAGAGAGACCTAATTGGGACCTTTGAACATACTATTGTCTTGTGATCAACAAGATTTTAAGATTAAAAAAAAAAAACAAACAAAAAACAACAAAATGTAAGATTTAGTTCCACAGGGTACTGGTGCTGTATTTAAATCTGAGAGATAGAAACAAATGCTTCTTTATTTGAAAATGTTTGTTGTTATAAAAAATACTTGATAATCACATGACAGGTCTGGATCAGTAGCAGATCAAAAGCACTTAGAACAAAAGGATACGGTCATTTCCCTTGAAAAGTGGCCTCCCAGTGTACATCTCTGCCATGATACATCCAACAGACCAGATATCCACTAGGCAGAAAAAAAAGATGGTGATATAAAATATGCATCGCTGCCAAACACGGACAATATAGATTAAACATTGCAACCATTACAATTATCTGATTCTTCCAGGATAAATAAGATTCATTCTATGTTGAGTCAAACCTTCATTTGGAAGGATTAATTAGGAATAATAGTGTAAAAAGTAGTATAATGAAACATAATAAAAGCAGAATCAATAACACACATATACAGGTATGGGATCTGTTATATGGAAACCTGCTATCCAGAAAATTCCGAATTATGGGAAGGCCATCTCCCATAAACTCAATTTTAGTGAAATAATTCAGATTTTTTTTCTGTAATAATAAAAAGTACCTTGTATTTGATCCCAACTAAGATATAATTAATTCTTGTAGGAGGTAAAACACCCTATTGGGTTTATTTAATGTTTAAATTATTTTTTAGTAGGCTTAAGGTATGAAGATCCACATTACGGAAAGATTCCCAGGTCCCGAGCATTCTGAATAATAGGTCCCATACCTGTCTTATAATAACACTGGTGTTTGATTCCATGAAATGAATCACCTGTACAGTGTTTTTCTCACATATTCACAAAGAAACATAAATGAATGGGGAATATGCTGGCAGAACCGTCTATGCAGGGGTGTAGCTATCCCATAACCACACAGTGTTCCCAGGCAGGTTGGGAACAATGATTTACAATGTAGTAACTGAGCAAAAAACTAAATTAGCTGTGAAGCTGTTGTAGAAGAGTTTTCATAATTATTAAAATACTAGTGAATGTTTTCATTATCTGTTTTGTGTGATTTATTGTTCTTTTGAAATATTAATACCTCTGAACACTGCAGATCTATATAAAAATATATCACAGCCCATATTCACACACTTATTCGAAAAATAAAGCAATACAGGAACACTGCCATTTTAAGTCCTAAATTCAGCCCCTGGCTAATATAAGGCACTGTGCTCACACACAAACCAAGGGCGGGCACACACACACACACGCTAGGGTACATCATCTAATGAATGGACAGAGCTCTGTCTTTTACTCCCACACTTCTTCCTGTTACAATTAAAAGATGTTTATTTTCAGTGAGTGACACACAGAACATCACAAATTGATGGCTCAAGGTAAAAGGCCAATATTTTCTGATATATATTCCATTTTAAAAAAAACTTAATACGACACTTATCATCTGTTGGTTAAATACTGGTTTTGAAGGTAAAATCTTCCTTAAATGCAGTTTCATCCACAGATACATTAGTTAAGTTGTTTTTTAAGAGCTCTTACTAAAAACTTTTTTTTCCCGGGCAATCAGTGGAAACATGCTATGTTAGTGACTACATGAGCCAATAATTTGAATGCTACTGGGCACTTAGATACCTAAACCTACAGGTCACTGAAGAATTGCTCCATCAGCCTGCAAGACTTTCCTGGCACATTAAAAGGCATTGGACATTAAAACTGAACATTAAATGACAGTCTCTTGTACAGCTTCCTTTTGAGATACAAAGAGTTTGCATGACCAAACAATGTTCCATTGTGATGCCAATGGCTCTATATATGAACATTGCATACCAGTTCAGTTCATGCCCCCCCCCATATATATATATATATATATATATATATATATATATATATATATATATATATATAAATATATAAAAATAAAATTATTAAAACAGCTATTAAAAAGTTCCAGAAATTCAATTGTGTTTGGGAGTTTCTAGTCATTTACTTTCTTTTAACATTCTTCAGCACCCTCACCATATTTATTTGTATTTTTTTGAAATTTAAAGAAAGCAAAGCATAACTGGAAATGGAACAAAATCCTGCAGTTTCACATATTGTCCTTCTGTGCAGATGATAAAAGCTATTTGATAACATTTCAATAACCACTCATTGTGGGAGTGAAATTACTAGTATTTGTATGCCTACACTTCAGCTATATACTTTTTATTGTGTACTATGTTAGTAATGCGCCTACAGATGTGATCTAAATGCAGGTGACAAAATGCCTGAGAAAAGCTTCCTAGCTATTAACATAAAACTTGCTGTAGAAAGCCTGGCTCCTCACTGAGACATGCATTTATCTAGCAATGCACACATCTTAGCTAAACATTACATGCACAAAAGGACTGCCACTTGCCATAAATGAATGCCAAACAAACTTTTCGGCTGCATTGCCCCAGAATTTCATCACAGATTATTCTATAAAAATATATGCACAAAGGGACTGTCACTTACTTCTGTGCTTAAATCAATGCTAAACAAAAAACTTTTCAACTGAATTTTCACAAAAATTATATTTTAGATATTGTGGAAATACAGTCATCTAATGCATATTGTTTAACTCTGCTTTTTAGTGAAGATAAAAGGTTTGCTAAAAAAAATGGAAATAATAAATATAGCTTTGTTAGGAACCAATACATAACAAAAATATATGTCATGTGCATTTTATTTAAACCAAAAGATAAATTTTATGACTTGCTTACAAATCATTAGTATATTTAATATGATACGTGCAGCAATATGGCTCTAAATCAGTACTTATCTATTGCTTTAATTATGTGGCTTTTAGCCAGTGTGATGAAAAGCATAGCAGATAAGGAGTAATGCGCCCACGGAGTCACACACAGTTCCAGCTGCAGTAAATACCCATGTCATGCCTGATTCATACAAATGTCAAGAGAACCCTGCAGTTAACCATTTTAATATTCCCAATAAGAGCATGGAAAGAGGTGCATGAGGATACTTACGTAGATCAGTCATAGTCTGTCACATTTAATTAAAAGCTGAGTGAAGCATTACCTGTCTGAGTGTAGTGCATCCAATTGAGTATAACCTCTGGGGCTCTGTACCATCTGGTCACCACGTAACCAGTCATTTCACTATCTGTGTGCCTTGCCAGGCCAAAATCCAGAATCTGTAGAAAGAACAAAACCCACGTGCCTCTGTATGACTAGGTTAAACATTTCTAATCAGTAGACAGTCGTGTACTGAATGAAATCATCATATACCCAATATATCAGCAGGACTTTACTAAATCATCAGTAAGTCACTGACTTAGGTTAGTCTAAAAGAAGATCCTCAGATACTGGCATCTGTGTTTATTGAATAAGTGAAAACAGCCACAATGGTCTTTCTAATGAAGATAAGTATGATAATTAAAAGGGGTGGTTCACCTTCAAGTAAACTTTTAGTATATTACAGTATGGACAGTTCTAAGCAATGTTTCAATTGGTGTTCATTATTTTTTTTTATATTTTTATAATTATTTACCTTCTTCTTCTGGCTCTTTCCAACTTTCAATGGGGGTCATTGACCACAACAGCCAAAATACTATTGCTCTGTGAGGCAACAATTTTATTGTTAGTATTACTTTTTATTACTTATTTTTCTTTTCAGACCCTCTCCTATTCATTTTCGAGTCTCTCATTCAAACCACTCCCTGGTTGCTAAGATAATTTGAACCAGAAAACTGCTGAAATTCCAAATTGGAATACTAATGAAGACCAATTGCAATTTGCCTTAAATAACAGCACAGCCACCATGCACAAGGGTTTCATTTTTTATTGATTTTTACAGTGAGAGCTGTAAAGTTGTGGAATTCTCTCCCTCAAGAGGTTGTACTGGTACATTAGACAGCTTAACAAAAGAGATGATGGCTTTTAAGCAAGGAAGAAAATACAGGGATACTGAAATTAATTTTTAGTACAAAGTTGGTCCAGGGACTGGTCTGATTGCTGACTAGGGAGTTTTTTCCCCCTATAAGGCAAACTAGAGAGACTTCAGATGGTTGTTTCTGCACATTCCTTTGGACTAACTAGAAGTCGGGCAGGTTCCAATTAGACAAAAACCTGTATCATCTACTACAGTTAATGAAAACCTAATGTAGCAAATGCTGACAGCTGAAAGATGAATGATGCTGTTCTTTATTATCATTGAGACTGGAAAGTTAGGAGGCTTCCCCTTTGCCCTTGGCATCTCAGGCTAAATAATACAAAAAATACATGAAGGCTTTGGGAAACAAATTTGACAGCTAGTGAAGAAACTTAAAGGAACAGTAACACAAAAAAATGAAAGTGTATAAAAGTAATAACAATATAATGTACTGTTGCCCTGCATTGCTACAACTGGTGTTTGCCTCAGAAAGACTACTATAGTTTATATAAGTTAGCTGCTGTGTAGCCATGGGGGCAGCCATTCAAAGGAGAAAAGGCACAGGTTACTTAGCAGATAACAGATAAACCCCCATTATATGGGGCTTATCTACTAGTTATCTGCTATGTAACCTGTGCCTTTTCTCCTTTTTTCCAGCTTGAATGGCTGCCCCCGTAGCTACACAGCAGCTGATTTATATAGTAGCTTTTCTGTAGCAAAAACACCAGTTTTTTGCAGAGCAACAGCACATTATATTCTAATTACTTTAAAACACTTTAATTTTTTGATGTTACTGTTCCTTTAAAGGGAAACTATTGTGAAAATGAAAATGTAGTGGAAGCTTCATGATACGGCAATAAGAAACTTTTAAAATATAATCTATTAAAAATTCAACACCGTTTTTGAAATAATTACATTTATCTTCGCTATCACTCTCTCAGCATCTGTTTCTCTTCACTCTTTCTTAATGCAGGAGATGGGTGTCAGATTTTCATTGAATGATCCAATATAACTTTGGGGGGCTTCCCTTTTGAAGCAGATGTAATAAAGCTCAAATAACTGATTCCAGCAAAAACAAAATCTAACAAAATAACTGACTTTGGCACAAACCCTACATGTAGAGAGAAAGGTTATCTGGTGATTTAAAAAAAAAATGATTAAAAAAAATATATAGATATATATGTTTTAGGCCCCCCCCCCCTGCAGAGAAGGACATTCCCCACCTCATTGGTTTTTAACTTCACCTACGGGTGGGAGATATCGGGTGATTTTAGGCTAATTTGGATCAAATTAGAACGCCGGTAATAGGTGCAGTCGGTTCGGGGACCGCATCAACGAGCCAATGTGGTCCCCGATCTGACTAAATTTTTTAACCTGCCCGATATTTGGCCAGATGTCAGTTGGGCAAGCCCGTCGTTTGTGTGTATGGCCACCTTAATATAGATGGCCAAAGCCCCATGTACAATAAACTGCACTCATGTGAGGACACCTATCCAAGACACAGCACCTCTCTCTGAAAAGATTTTCAATAAAGTTAGATCACATCAAGAATGACCAGACTGCCTATCCATGGATAACATTTTATGGGGATAAGACAGCCATAAAGATAAATAAATAAATGCTGCTACAAATGCAAAATTACTGAAATGATTTATACATTTAGTTACATATTTTATCATTTTTTTTGGACAAATGTTACTACATGACTGCATTTAACCCCAATTTTAAAAATAATTAAAAAAGACTGTTAGCAGATACTTTTAGTGCTAAATAACATGCAGTTCCTATAGCAGGAGACATAATATAAAAGGTGGTAAATCACATTTAAATAGACAACAAAACCTCAACCCACAAACAAGAGTCTGCCAAGTCTGGGTTAACGTTACAGCAAATCTACATTAGTACTGAAACTGAGAGAAACGGTCAGAGCCAGCTGTGCCCTGTGGGTTACACCTGGCGCAGAAGGATTTCTACTACTGAATGATGTTATTCTAGTTGAAAAAAAAGCTATTTCCAGTTTAAGGTTAAAATTGAACTTAAATCCAATATGTTTTTATATCACAGAAATCTGAATTGGTTTAATCCTAAAGATTATGTAATTGAATGTGTTAACAGGAGCTAGAGAACATGTGTGGGACAAACAGCACTGTGCCATTCAAATAAATAACTGAGCAGATGCCTGACAACGTATAAAGACATTTTGACTATAATAAAGTTGGTTAAATGCCAGATCATTAGCCAGTGGAAAATAAAAACACAGTGTAGTGCTGCAGACTGGATAAACTGAACCCTGGGGTCTCAGATTGACCCTTTATTTCATTGACACCTACTGATTACTTAAAGGTCTTCCTGCACATTAAGTCCATAAAGCACCTTGGTACAGACAGAAAGCAAGTGTTAGAACAAAAATACATTTTTACAAAAGGCACACCGGAGAGAGAGCCATGAGGAAAAAATGGCCCATGGGCTCCTCTGCAATTTTTCTATCTCTCCATAACCTCCCCAAAGGGCAGAAGGAATGTTCCAGCTGTATTTCAGTGGGACATAATGAATGAACTATGAAGAAAATACCTGCATCTAACTAGAGAATAGGTTCACCCCTTCTATATTCAATTGCTGGCAGCCTGGGTCAGCTGTATTATGTAAACTAATCCGAGTATCTATGTCTGCAACTATAGATTAATGATTTCAAAATTCCTACATATCTGTCCACAGAATGGTAAAACAAGCTGGGCAAAACAAAGGGGATATACCAAACGTTTTAGCTTGCTAGGTTTAGCCAATAAGTTCATTTGACTTGTATCTTACAGTGCCATCTCCAGGATTTATAAAGAGTTACGATTAAAGAAAATAAAAAGAGGCTCCCTCTATGTATGAAAATATTGCACAAGATAAACATGATGCAAATGATGTGCTGTTAGGGTATTGTATATTTATTGTATAATGCTTTGACAATGGTGCAATGTTTCATTTTGTTATAGATTTGATATATGGCATTACTGAATGCGCACCTCATGGAATGTAGGAATCCCAGAAATGTTGTGTGGAGCACGGTGATGTGGAAATAAATAATGTGTTATTGTTAGTTTTGGATTATGGAATTTTCCACTGTTTGTTGCAATTACACCTCTGTTTATTTTGCCAACTGGCAACTGGCTAAGGATGACTGGAGATGTAGGATATAATTATAAAGCCCCCTGGAAGCTTGGGCTCTGTGTAATAAATGGCAACTGATAAAGCCCCCTCTCTGATCCTACCAATAAAACTACTGGGGGCACTAGGCAGAAAACATGCACCACTTGAGGTAAGATGTTTTATCAATCAGCTGCCTTGTTGACAGAGAACTCAGTATTCCTCAGAAGTCTGGAGTGTTTTCACTAGCACATATCCAAACACATTCTGCATTTTCACTGGAAAGTAGATAATTGTAGTTTACATTTTCACTGTTTCAAGGAATAAACTTGAAAACTGAATTCAGGGTGTACCTAACATATGGGCACCCCCAGTGAGTTGAACGTCCCTTGTATTTTAAAGGACATATTTATTATGCTGTGTAATACAAATTCGCCAAAAAAAATGGCGTAAAAAGCTGTATAAACTAAACGGAGAAGATCGCCGTCCAAACGCAAGATTTTACACAAGTTCTGGTGGAAGAAAAAATGTGTAAAAAATTATGCAAATTTTTTTTTACAAAGGCATTTTTTTTTATAAGGTTTTACATGGCAAAGCCTGGCCATGTGTGGTGAATCTTCTCGCCAGTTTTTACACAGCATAATAATAATAATAATAAGTCTTATGTAATAAAAGTTTGCCTAGGTGCAGTAACCCATAGAAACCAATCAGCAGGTAAAAATTACTGGTTACCTGTTTAAAAGCAAAAATCTTGTTGGTTGGCTACCGGTTACTGCAACTGGGCAAAATTAGTGCCTTTTATTACATATGGTGTCTAGCATTTTAATCTCCTCAATAAGCTGCAGCTCTGTTATGCTTTATGGCTGAGATGCAAACTAACTGCAACAGCTAATTCTCAGTATGATATTGGCCTCAGGTTATATACCCAGCAAGAAGTGTCTGCAATGCAATCACATGGCAACATAAATGTTATTTTCATGCTGCTCTGTGGGGCTTTGCAGGTGTGCCTCTGCCATGAAACAAGGCAAGAGGCATATTTACCAAGGTTGGCAAAAGAATCTGATAACTTTAAAGCTTTACTTTTTTTCACAGGGGATCACTGGGCAAAAACTGTTTTTGAATAATTGAGCAGAGCCCTCTTTACCTCCTACATCAATTATTTGTTGAATAATTGTTTATAATGTTTAATGTATATGACATTTTTTGTACAGTACTGCAGAATAAGTTAGTGCTTCATAAAGATTTGCCAGTAATAAAATGAAATTGTAAAAAAAAAAATATAAATGTACATTGAATATACAATATACATTTCAGTTATTTTAAAGCTATTTGTAATTGTTATTAACATTTATAGCAGTATTTGTTTATCTATTTCTATTCTCTGGCTTTCACTCTTAAAACAGTATAGCAGTTTATCCTCCAGATATGTTATTTCTGTTGGTTTCGGCTACATTGTTCCAGAAGTAAGCAGTCAGAACTAGAAGTGTACAAATTTGTCCTTTTTGATCTTTTATGTGACAAAAAGTGACATGATTTTAAGGATTTGGTTTGGCCAGGATTATGGATTCAGTATGAATCCTGTTGACAAAGGTTGAATCTTGCCCGAATCCTGAACCAAATCCTGCATTTGTTACATTCATTTTATGAAAACTAGATATATTTATTACCAAAAGAGATGCAGTACTAAATACATACCTTTAACTCACAGTCTTCATTTACTGCAAGATTTCCAGGCTTTAAATCCTAAAGGCAGAAAAATAATCCATTGCTGTTTAGCTCTAATGACCAGAAGCAATTAAACTAATTAAGTAGTTTTTTTTAATGTATCCATAGTAACACTTGTTTTTTTTCTGTGTATTATTCCAACTTTGTCCCTCTAGATGACATACTTCCAAATAAGCAAAAAGAACTATACAGTAACACAAACTACAAATATTAACTCAAATATTAATGTAGAGCCAAATTTAAGCTGATAAAAAAGCACAGAGGAGGAAGCCTATTAGCACATTTTTCTATTTGCACTTTCAGATGTCTGTAGCTTGTTTTGACTTGCATACAAATTGTTCCAATGGAAGTGACTTTTACACTATGTAACATAGTGGTGGTGGTATCATTCAGTGGCATGGCACAGGCTGGAAGTGAGCTCTAGGTTAGATGAATGCACAAATCAAAAGGGTGCAAAAATAGTGAAACTATGCCACAATTGAGATGTATTTTGCAGAATATTGCTCCACTATAGTCATGCTTACTATACAATGCATTAAGCATTTTCTACATGTGCAAAGCAGTTCCAAAAGCAAGTGTTTTGTACGCAGGCGGAGAGAAGTGAACCTCACTCCTAGCCAACTACAAGGAGCGGAGACTGGCATTTTTGCCCAACTGCTGCTCCAGGTAGCTGCACTTAGGCCGACAGTGACTGTCAGAAAAACTACACACAAAGCAGGAAGGGATTTCTTATTATAAAATCAAAGCTTACATTAAAGAGAACTGCAGGTCTTCAGTAGATCTACCACTATTCTCAATTCAGTTTAGAGACTGAAACACTAGCATGAGTTTGGCTAATGGCTCTTTAAACACCCACTTTTTTATTGAAGTAGATATGAGCCACAGAAAAAGATTAAGTCTCATTTATAGGTCTATGAATTTACTATATTCTTGCAAGTCGCCATGAAACACTGCAAATGCTTCAGTAATGAAGCTCTGCTTATCATATAGGCACAGAAATAAACTCATGAGATTAGGCTAAAAAACATGAGCACCTAATTAGTACTAAGCCTCAGTGTATAAATTCAGTTCCCTGTAATGCACATCTTGGGGAGTTTCTTAATCTTTAAAATGATAAGAAAAATTAATATTACACTCAGCACATTAAAAGCAAATTAACAAATGCATTTCAGTAATATACAACATATTAAAGATGTTCTCAGTTAAAGCAGCTATTTACTTACCCTGTGGATGATTCCAGCTGAATGAATGTACTATAGAAATGAAACATAAAAAAAGATTTTAAATCACAGCTTTAACTTGTGTCAAGAAATGATATAAATGCCTGGCATGTTACCAACAAACCAAGGGCTTGCAACATGTAGGAAAATTATTTTTAAAAACATAAAAGGAAATCAGTCGGAAATTTTTTTCCGAGTACAAATGTTAAAATTATAAAAACATGATACACAAGTCTAAATGTATTTCTAGTTTTCACTGCAATTAAATCAGCCTTGTGGGGGTATCTTTGAGCTGGTCTACACCTGGGCCTCTATGCCTGATAGTCATTCCACTACCTATTTTCATATAGGTTGCTGTTACTAGGCAAGTAGCAAACTTAGATGTTTGTTTTAAACAGCTGACCAGTGAATGCTAGTTGCTGATAAGTTGCTATGCATTACTAGATAAGTAATAAATATAAAGGAATACTGCCATGGGAAAACATGTTTTTTCAAAAACATCAGTTAATAGAGCTTCTCCAGCAGAATGCTGCATTGTGATCTGTTTTTTAAAAACACAAACAGATTTTATTATATTTAATTTTGAAATTTCACATGGGGCTAGCCATATTCTTCATTTCTCAGGGTGCCACAGCCGTGTGACCTGTGCTCTGATAAACCTCAATCACACTTTACTGCTGCATTGCAATTTGGGGTGATATCACCCCCCTGCCTTTCCCCTCCAGCAGCTGATCAGCAGAACAATGGGAAGGTAGCAAGATAGCAGCTCCCAGTAGGTATCAGAATAGCACTCAATAGTAAGAAAGCAAAGTCCGGGTTGGGACTCCTCTAGTTACATGGAAGTAGGAGAAACAATAGGTTATCTGAAAGCAGTTCTAATGTGTAGCGCTGGCTTTAAAAGCTCAGAATCAGGCGCAAGGCACTAATGGCTGCATGCGCAGATTTTCATTAAGGCTAGGGTTGGCTAAACCTACCCAAACGGTCTGGCACCCAATTAAAAAAATAATCCTTACTGATTAGCTTGTACTTTAAACAGCTCCGTGGTGGAAAGGTCTTTCCATTTCTGCAGGGTCTGATGCTGTTGTAACCAGTTGCACTCTGATTGGATCTTTCTGCTTGTAGCTTCTCCAATCAGAGTGCAGCTCTTTTTACAGACTGTACATTCTACCAATCAAAAGGTAGGTGGGGCTGGAGAGATTTCAGGCACTAAGGGCTGTGGCACACAGGGAGATTAGTCGCGGGCAACTAATCTCCCTAAAATGCCATCCTACAGGCGAAAATGTAAATCTCTGGTGGGATGGCATACGCGTCCAGCGCAATTTCCCAAAATTGCAGAAGTTTCCTCGCAAGATAACTTCGGGAAATTGCGGCGCCGCGTATGCCATCCCACCGGCGATTTACATTTTCACCCGTGGGATAGCATTTTGGGGAGATTATTCGCCCCCGCGAAAAGGGAGATTTGTCACGGGCGACTAATCTCCTCATGTGCCGCAGCCCTAAAGGCACTTGGGAGAGAAGATTTAAAAAAGATATGTAAGGTTTAACATGAACTGCTCACTAATTGAAGCTTTGCTGCAAATTTTATTCCCTCTTCCACAGTCACTATATAGGTTCTGGAGTCAAAGTAAATTGTTCTTTCATTTTGCATATCTCGTGGCATGGGTTAACACAGGGCTGAAGGAGACATAAATAAATAGGAAAGCAGGATAATAGAGTGAGAGTAAAAAGTGATGTGTGGGTGAAAAATGTATTGCCTTCCTCTGTCACTGACCCCAGCAGCCAAAACTATTGCTCTGTGAGGCTACAATTTTATTGTTATTGCTACTTTTTATTATTTATCTTTCTATTCAACCACCCTACTATTCATATATCAGTCACTCTCTCAAACCACTCCCTGGTTACTAAGGTAAATTGGACCCTAGCAACCACATGCTGAAATTCTAACTGGAGAGCTGCAGAACAAAAAGTTAAACAATGAGAAAACTACGGGTATGGGACCTGTTATCTGGAAACCTACTATCCAGAAAGTTCCAAATTATAGAAAGGCCATCACTCATACACTCCATTTTAAGGAAATAATTCAGATTGTTACAAAATACTTCATTTTTCATTTTCTCTGTTATAATAAAACAGTACCTTGTACTTGATCCCAGCTATGATAAAATGAATCCTTATTGGAGTCAAAACAATTCTATTGGGTTTATTTAATGCTTAAATGATTTTTTAGCAGACTTAAGGTAGGGAGATCCAAATTATGGAAAGACCCCTTATCTGGAAAATCCCAGGTCCCGAGCATTCTGGATAACATGTACCAATAATAAAAAATGAAGACCAACTGAAAATTGTCTCAGAATAATACTCTCTACATCAGTGATCCCCAACAAGTGGCTCGTGAGCAACATGTTGCTCCCCAACCCCTTGGATGTTGCTTCCAGTGGCCTCAAAGCAGCTGCTTATTTTTGAATTTTTGGTAAGGAGGCAAGTTTTGGTGCCATAAAAACCAAGTATAATGCCAAACAGATCCTTCTATAGGCTGCCAGTCCACATTGGGGCTATTAAGTAGCCAATTATAGCTCTTATTTGCACCCCCGTGAACCTTTTTCATGCTTGTGTTGCTCCCCAACACTTTTTCCATTTGAATGTGGCTCACGGGTATAAAAGGTTGGGGATCCCTGCTCTACATCATACTAAAAGTTAACTCAAAAGTAAACAACCCCTTTAAGCTGCAAAGTGTGTTTTAGAGGAGTGTTGTCTAAAGCTTTTTCCATGTGATGGCTTAGTTCTTTACCACACACCATGTGCGCAAGCAAAATATGATAAAATCATATGGGAATCATAATGATGTTCTAAATTGCTATAATTACCGCACAGGCCTTTACCACAGCACTCTTTAAGAGTAAAAAGGAATCTCCCTCAGAAACGGATAAAGCTCAGCAGTAAAATATATAAGATGTTGATACAGGCAGGTCCACAAAAACAGAAGAGATAAACATGGTTAGTATTGTTAATTTATTCACATGCTGAATGTTGATCCAGCAAGAAATTTCTCTGCTTGCCTTGAACTCACAGAAAATATTTAGTTGCTACAGAACAAGAAACCAATTACTATATCAGTTTATCTACAGCAAAATGTTTTTCAGAACCATAAAACGTATGTAACTATGTTAGTCATATCCTTCTGGAATTAATGTGATGGATCATAAAAATATGGCGGGGAGAAATGATTCTAAAAATACACTGCTAGCTATCCAATGCTACAGATACACATCACGTCAGTGATTCCTTTTTTCACCTACTTTTGATAATCACAGGGGGGACTTGCACTTCCTGTATTACAATTTTAGCACACTGAGTTTCATTAAAAATATGTGTATGTGTGTATATTTATGTGTATCTATCTATATACAAACAAAAGTAAGGGATCCAAAAACCCGATATCCAGAAAGCTCCATAGAGTTCATTCTGTGCAAATATTTCACATTTTTTTAAATTATTCCCTTTCTTTCTGTATTAAGCATCAAAGCAATTTTATTGGGTGGTGACTCAATGGTCTTTACCCAATAAAATAATTTTAAAGATTTATAAGACCTGTGAGCGTGGACCCCTGTTTAAGATTGTGGATATGCATATAGTGAGTGTACTGCACCTTGGTGCATTTGTATATGTATGTATGTATGTATGTATGTATGTATGTATGTATGTATACATATATAAGAGAATCATATCTGCCTGGATACATTCCAAAGTGCATCCAAACACACATAAATCAAGGGTCCACACTCACAAGTATAGAAAAGCAAAGTAAACTTTATTGTGGACAAACGTTTTGGCTACCTCTCAAGCCTTTAAGTTCATATCTTTTGTTGGTTTTGGTGCTTTTTTTCCCCACTTGTAATGACTCCATTCACCTCCCGTTCCAGCCACAGTGCATGTAAATAGGCTGGTTGTTCACCCTGCATTTACTTTAAAAACGGCTAGGGAGCTGGCCAAAACATTAGTCTCTGCAATAAAGCTCACTTTCTTGCTCCACAGCCAGGTGTGTATAAATGCACAGGCTGCGTTATGTGTGGTACCCTTATGTTGGGCACATCTTTTGTGCACTCGTACACTGGCAAGAGATCCACCATTAGTTAGACATAGAATTAAGCGCACCATGTCTGTATTATTAAATGCCCATGTGGCTACCTCTATTGTGGTAAGACAAAAAAGTTATTAAAAGAATGAATCAGCATGCTCCAAACCAGCATAATGGCTGCTTAAGATCCAGATAGGGCCACCAAGAGTAAGCATAGAAAACAAGAGTCTGGCTGCTCTTGATAAAGCAGTTAATAGACAGACTCATAGGAAAAGCAATCATGATTGTTTGCCTGAGCCCTTGAATCAGGCACCCATTTTAATTGTGAAGGAAGCAGTAGAGTACATTTATCTCAACAATTAAGAAAACCTTAGCAGACCTTGAAACGTCTCGCTTGCAAGAGTAGGAATGTAACGTGTAGAAACACGAGACTGAACAGAGTGTCAGGGAGAAATAATTTTAAAGAATGCAAGGCTTGTCTTGACAATGCCTGACTGTACACATTACCATTCATCTAAGAAGCAATGAACAACCATAAATCTAAAAGTGGACACATTTTCAAGGCCTTTACATGGACCAAGAATAAGGAAAGATATTGGGTGGGTATATCTGAATTCAAGGAACAGTAACTATAAAATATATATATTTTGTATTTTTTTTTTTTTAATTTGCATGCTATTAGACAACATAAGGCCATATACAAAATGTATTTGGCTATACTATAATACCAGAAATTTATGCACAAACAAAATGAAAAAAGAACAGGGAAAGGAGGACATAGTACACCCAGCGTTGTACACTGGGGTTGCCACCTCAGGGCCCCCCACCCCAGTCACTCCTGCACATGGCCATCCCCATGCCAGTCCCTCACCACCACCATACGCAGTCTACCTGCTTCCTTCCAAATTGGGGATGGCAGCGCCCACAGGTAATGGCAGTGAGTGGGCCCATCCCATTTACAGCACTACACTCAAAGAATATATAAATGCTCCCTAGTCTACAAAAAGAATGTCCTGTCTGTGATGCAACATGGACTTGTTACTTCCACTAACCTGCAAAGCAGTATGCATAGTTTTGTCTGTACAAAATGTTAGTAGCCTTAGTTAAGATAAACAAATGACAAATCACCTCAAATAACATCAGGATTTTGACGTGGGATTCTCCTAACCCACAACTACAGCTTCCACCTAAGTGCAGGCACACAGTAGAGCACAGCATAAGTCGGCCTGAAAAGGCAAAAGCAGGCGTCTTCAGGCTGACCTACACTCCACTCAGCTGTGTGTGCCTGCAATGAGGCAGAAACTGTAGTTTTCAGTGCAAGCACAAAAAGCAGTGTAGGCAAGCAGATCCACTTCTTTCAGCCTGACAGAAAAGTGCAGGGCTGAGAGAGTTGAACAAACCGCTCCATGTGCCCAGGGCCTAAAATGCATTTTTATATAGAATACAGAGTGCATTAAGTGCCAGGTAACTATGCCAGTGTCTCAAAAATTACATGAATCACCAACTGAATGTTTGCTCTCGCTGTTCTTCCTGCAGCTAAATAGACAATACTAACCTCCTATTGATTGCCATGGGTTACTTCCCAGGTGCAAATTCGTTCAGTGTTGGTAAATGAGGCTGACTGTGTTACGCAACACTGATGCCACTGAAAACTATATTGCTGGGGACACCAATATAGGGTGGGTGCCACTATATTATGAAATGCTGGGGCCACTGTACTATGAATTTCTGGGGTTACCTCAGCTTCTGCAAGAATGTTAATAAGCACACGTTTACTCGTGTGGTTATTTAAAATCACTTTAATTTCAGATTGAATCAGTGTGTTGGTCTTGATACGTGTCACGGAAGCTTACAGGGTGATGCAGATACAGGTTTCAAAAACTGGTTTTCTGAAAATCAAAGCACACTAATATACTAGTCCTTGTCAAATAGAAGAAATGTTACTACAGGTTTAGTTCTGCTTTAAACAAAGTTTTTAACACACAAAAAACATAGTGTAGTTGCCCACAGCAACCAATGATATATTTTTCCCCATTTTCAGCTGTATTGTAAAATGTAAATAAAAAGACAATGAGATTATTTGTATTCTGTCTTTACAGGTATAGGATCTGTTATCTGGATACCCATTATTCAGAATGCTCTGAATTATGGGAAGGCCATCTCCCATAGACTACATTTTAAGCTAATAATTCTGATTTGTAAAAGTGATTTCCATTTCTTCTGTGATTCTAACAGAACTGCATGAATCTCTATTGATGGCAAAACAACCCTATTGGGTCTATATGTTTAAATGATTTTTACCAGACTTAGGGGTGGATTTACTAATGTTCAAGCATTTGGTTCCTAAAACTATGTGTGTGTTTTTTTTTTTTTAAAGCAGGCTTTTAAAAAAATAAAAATATTGGCACCTGAAATTCGAATTCCAGTGGCTTGTGCCAAAGTAATCATTGCTGATTGGTTGTTATGGGTAATTAAACTATTGCAATTTATTATTATATTTGCATTTATTTTCTGCATTTTTAGATGCACTGTTCCTCTTTTTAGTGCTTATTCAATATACCTAACCCCAATAAAGATATTAATATTTTTGTTTCTTTTGGAGTTTAAATATATTTTTAGAAAGAAAAAATAAGGAATCATATATGACCTTGAAATGCACAAAGACCAGATAAGCCAGCCTTCGCAGTAAATCACGAATTTAGCGGTATTCATAGCAGATACAATAGTAACATTGAGTGATTCAACAAAAGATGTCCTTGTAGCCTTCAACTAAATATAAATTGATTTCTTTAGCACTGCACATTGCCAACAACTAAAGCATGTACGAGGCTGAAAGATAACGGATACCTACAGGTTATCATTGCCACCTGACTAGTATTTTCCTATCTGAGCACTACACTGTATGAGGGAGGGGTGGGCAGGGCTACATACATACATAGGCAGGAGGTACAGCCTGCATCAGGGCCCTGTCTTTACCACCTGCCCTAATGGTGCCATGTGGTAAGGACTTGGTTTCTGACACTGCTCTCTTCACTGAGCACTGGATTCTTTATTTTATGATGCCCTTGGCCCAAGTGCTCTGTATGTGAGCACTAAGGAAAACTCTCTTACACCCTTTAGTACGCTTATGCTCCCAGAGATTGTAAATGCCCTCTTAAATGTTACCTTCTGTACTTTATATAAAAGAACTTTGCATGTTCCATAATTAAAAAACCTCCATAGCTGTTTTGGCAGACCTGATGTTCTATACAAGATTTAATAGACATGGAAATGTTTTATGAAATTGTGTGTCTCTTTAAAAGTATCAGTTTCAGCAATCAGTTTCTAGTAAACAGTAATTCTGCCGAAACAAAAACCACACCAATCAGTGTCATCCCAGCTAAGATTGTAAGGGAAGGCATGGGCATGGGTTTACCTTCAAACTGGCATTTAAAAAGCTATACACACTGGGTAGAATAGAACAAATTTTTGAAAAACAGAAAAAAAAAAAAAAAAAGAATATTGGCTGCAAATTGTATCAGAATATCAGTTTCTACATTACTTCCAAATTAAACAAATGTAATGTAATATACTAATGTAAATGTGTACTTCCCATTTAAACATCAGTTTCTAGGATTTGCTTCTGTGGAAAATAAAGACTTGAGGAGTGGATGAACAGCATATAAGCCTAAGGTTTCTAGCTAAGCAACTAATTGCTCAACACAAGAAGTGCTTTGTAAGGTCATATGTTACAATGCATACTGAGATATATGGATGCTAGATCAGGACAGGTGAGAGTCACTGAGCCAAGCCATAAGGTGGCTCATAAGCAAACAAACTGTGTGCCTTAGGGCAGGGGTACAAGGGGAGATTAGTCACGCCACGACAAATATCCGTTGTCGCGGGCGACTAATCTCCCCACTGTGTCACTGCCCTTACACCACTGAGAGGTGTTGCGTATGGCATAAGTCTAAAACATTCAAAAATACAAACCAATTCTCAAATGTAACACATGCCAAAGCTGCTAAATCAGATGTGTCAAAACAGCATACAGATAGGTCACAAGTGGCTAATAATAAACATACTTGAAAATAAAATCAATTACAGAATTTATAGGATAAGCATTGCTTACCTCACTCCTAAAATAAGCACTTACCAGTACATGCAAGTGTCCTTTTGCAGCCTAATAAGCCATACATGTTATCAAGAGTTTTCCATATCACAACCTTGTATGCATTATCAGTACTGGCTTGGTGTGATATAGGTATGTTTGTAGGTAAGAGACATGAATATCTTATATTATTATGAATATATTATATTTACAGTATAAGTAGCCAACATTTTTCATAGTCTATAAGAAGAAAAAATGTGTTGGCTGAAATATTATCTGCCACAAGACAATTTTCTTTACTGATATAAAATCTGCAAAGAAGTTAACAGGATTAATTTAATTACCTTTAGCCCCCTGAGGATCTGATAAACCAGGAACTGGATTCGGTCTTCAGATAGCTTTTCATGTTTCATTATCTTGCCAAGGTCCGTACCCATGAATGGCATCACCAAATAACTGCATAAAGGCAATTGGGGTATTTAGGAGGCAAGGAAGTACAGCACAAGCACAAAAATAGACAAATCATATAAGTAGAAGGAAGGTCACTCTGCAGCATCCCAAATAACCTTCAAAGAGCAACATTATTAAGTTTCAAGTTTATGGTCATATACAAATAACAATGAAGCATCATTACTGTAATGAAATTAAAAGGATTCTCACAGCAGTTATTAAGAAAAAACATATCAGAGGAAAAAAACCAAGAAAAAAAGTCAGTCTTCAATGTGTTTTTTCTATTAGTAGTAGTAGTATAGTAGTCACTCACTGCAATAATGTTACCAAATGAATTTTATTGTGTGACATTAGCTAATAACCTAACTGAACCTAACTGCATGGCTCATCTGTGTATGTAGACTCAGTGACAGTGGCAGCTTAGCGTCTCTCCAACAAGCCGGTATATATAGCCTTCAAAAGCCATTGACTAAGCTGACAATCACTTGTGTGGTAGCAGGCTGCTTTCAGGAATGGGGCACCTTGTAGTAAAATGTATTCCAATTCACATATTTTGACAATATGTCCCTTTTATAAGTGAACTAACTTGGTTCATATCATACATGATGTCAGTGTTCTTAATACTAAAGAAAGATTACAGTGATGGGAAAACCAACATATTTTTCCCCAGGGAAACCCTAACTACAAACTGAAGGCTGAGATACAAGTTTCCAGCTCTCATGGACAATGATATGATTGATGTGGCACAGTACGGTTATACATGAATTACGCAACAGGGAAAAGGAAAAGGTCTTATAACAGAGATGAACCCCCAAATTGGGTGTAGTTCAACTTCAAAAATATAGATATTATACTTATTAAGATGGTACACTATCCGTCTATCTTTTTGAAGTATGGTTATACATGGCAGCAGTAGCACACCATGTAGGCACTCCAAAACTTCCAGTTTACAGTGCAGCTTTGGGATCCATTATCCAGAAAAGTTCAAAATGAAGGAAATTTGTTTCTTATAGTGTCCCATTTAAACAAACAGCTGTGCTTCCTTGCAGCAAATGACTGAATCATGTCTAACTAAATCCATAATATATTTTGTTCTTGGATAGACAAACAAAGTAGAACCAATATTACATAAACTGCCTCTACACTATTTAGGAAACTCCTGAGAAAAGCATGCAGTTAAATTTACCCTAATAACAAAAAAATTACAGAAAAATGTGGATTGGGCAATAAAGTTTAATTAAAAGACTGTGCTTACTCCTAAATTATCATGAGAAATGAAAAGATTTATAAGTGCCTCTCTTTTTCACGGTTTAGTAATAACAACTAGCCCTATGGGAACTTTACAAAATATACAAAATATCTGGCAATGACTTTTAGAGTAATACAGCTCTCTGGCCTGCTTGTGAGTGATTAAGGTCCACAGCAAGCTTGCTGTTGAACAACAATTTCATACTGAAAAAGGCACAACATACAGTAGCAATGAGGGGCATAGAATAAATGCAGATTTGCTCTCTGGCTCAGCACTCAATTTGTGGAGGAGTATACATTGACCATACAAACATAGATTTGTTGCATAATTTGAACAAATTCTGACCAACTAATATGGTCAACCAAACTCTGGTGAGCAATGCAGGTCATGTATAGTTCCATAGTTAATTTGGGTTGAAAAAAGACAAAAGTTTAACACCTCCAAATAAACCACTGTACACATATATACACATACGTATACCAATTTATCTGCAAACTTATATAAACTATATATACCAATATCTATACTAACTAACTGTAGATATTAAAGGGATTCTGTCATGATATTTATGGTGTACTTTTTCTTTTTTGACACTGTTTACATTTCAAATAATTCACTCTAACACTTAAATAATTCAGTCTACCATTTCAAAATTTACTCAAGCCAACAAATGTATTTTTAGCTGTAATACTGGTGTGTAGGCAGCCATCTCAGTGCATTGTGCCAGATTCTGAGCTTTCAAAAGCACTACACAATAGAACTGCTTTTAGATAAGCTTCTGTTTCTCCTACTCACTGTACTGTCAATATGACCCGAGTCATATAATAGCAAAACAGGGTTTCACCTGCTTGGATGCTATTCTCACGTCTAGCACTAGGCACAGGAACACATTAAGCAATGCAAACAATTTCTGAACTCCTTTGGAACTCTACAATACTTAAATCTTCTCCAGCCTTCAGGAAACCTGTTTTTTTAAAAGGGTAAGGGGGTCTGAGGTTTCAGCACAATACCAGCAGTGCTTTTAACTCATGAAGGCACTATCAATTCAGGCAGGTAAAACCTTTAGGAGAGGTGTCAGGGAACTGCAATCTGGTTACCTGCCGGCTGCTGGGAGGGAAAGGGAGTGGGGACTGATATCACTCCAACTTGCAGCGCAGCAGTTAAATGTGACCAAAGTTTATCAGAGTAGAAGTCTTAAAGGACCAGTAACATCAAAAAATTAAAGTGTTTTAAAGTAATTAAAATATAATGTGCTGTTGCTCTGCAAAAAAACTGGTGTTTTTGCTACAGAAAAACTACTATATAAATAAGCTGCTGTGTAGCCATGGGTCTTTCTGAAGCAAACACACCAGTTGTAGCAATGCAGGGCAACAGTACATTATATTGTAATTACTTTTATACACTTGAATTTTTTGGTGTTACTGTTCCTTTAAGGCTGGGGGCACCTTGGAAAGTGATGCAATGATTGGCCGCATGTGAAATTTCAAAATTAAATACAAAAAAAATAACAGATTTCAAAATATCCCCCAATATCTGTCTACAATGTTTTCTAATGTACTTGTAATCATGTCCCCTCGCAAGGTCAGATCAGTATAATCGGAACAAATTTCCCAATCTTCTGTTCCATGTTCCCTTTCTTTGTTCCATGGGTAACCTCTAGTGGCCCAATAATATTAACATTAATACTTATCACACTTCAAAATATTGTAATAACCATTTTGGGAGATACACAGTACAATTATTCTCTAAAGTGAAAAGCAGTCTCTGAGAATGTAATTAATTTAATTAATAAGGACATACATGTGTTCTAGAACTTTTTCTCTCCAAAGTAGGCCTCCAAAGCTTTATTATAGAAGCAATGAAATTACCGGTATTCAAAGAGAAAACACTCTTACCAGTTCTAGTTTAGTCATCGTATGAATATTGGGATTACTGTGCAATTTTACTTGCAAATATAAAACCCTAATAAAACATCATAAGAGTATATACAGTATAGTTTATGTTTTCAGAGCTAAAAAATATTATTAAATTATTCATGTATTAATTCCTACAGTAACTATCAAGAATAGATAGTATAAACAGCAGGTAGGACTCTCATAGAAGGATCCTTTTGCATTATTTGGGCAACTGATTAGAGGACTTGTGCAATGTTCCTTTAAGGATCTATGGTTGCTGGATTATAGCTCCCATTATGCTTGTATGCTTTCTCATTGTGTTGTAATGTAACTTTACATATTAAGGCAGATGATAATTAATGCTTATCAGGTGGCATCTGGCAGTAGATCACATCCAGATAGGGTCAGGCATTGAGAGAAAGAATTAGGACAAATAGGGCTAGGGGCTTTACAACCAGGGATTTCAACTTTCCCAAAAAATACATTGCCAGAGAGGCAAAGGTACCCATTGAATGTCTCTCAAGCCCACAACTTTATTCAGGGAAGGACCCCATATTTTCATAAATCTCCATTAACAGTTCTTTTCTGAGGTAACAAATAGTAAAGGTCTACTTATTAGTTGCAATGCAACTTGAAGCAAAATTCATTACATTATCCTCCTTATGGGGGATCCCACTAATCAAAGGTACACATCAAAAGTATACCTGTGTACTTTTATTCATATATATCTAAAGAAAATGTTTCTCTTATAGACCAACAATGTATTTGTGCTTCAACACAGACTGCATGACAATAGGGCATTTTCTGGTTGTTTTAGTTTCATAAGTACAAGTATAAAATGCAGGCACAGATTAGTTCTAACAATAAAAATGTGGAAAAGTTTACTTACAAATCATTGAAATTTTCCAAAGTTGAGTCTGGAGTAAACACGTCCAATAGACCAATTACCTGCAAAAATGTAGAATATTATTGACCTGACTCTTTTTTGTGTGTGTGCATTTGTGTGGGCAAATGCCTATTGCCTGCTTAGATTTGTTAAAAAGGAAAGTTTTACTTAAGTGAGACAAACAAGTAAAATAGATATTTTTGACATAAATATTAATACAGATGCACTGAAAGACAAATATGGCCACAAATGAAGTTCCTCAATATTCCTTAGTAATTAGAATACAGTTAATCCAGAAAATACTTAAAGGGGCAATATTACTGCATGGGGGGATGCTACACTTTAGTGCAAGGCATCGGGCATACAGGCTTCTGTTCTCTCACCAGATTCTGTTTTTCTTTTTCACTTAAAGGAGACATTGTGTAAAAAACAGGAATGTGCCAGTGCATTATACTCTCAACTATAGAAGGAATGATTATAAAAAGAAATGTTCCGAGCTAATTTATTAAATATTTCTCCAAAAACTCCACTTGTCCCACTCATTTGTTCCACTTCCTGCTGCCTTCTTTCCCAGGCTGTTCAGGGTTGCCAGCAGCACTAAGCACTGTAGAATAGGAACCTATCAGCAGCTAGGCGGACCTGACAGGGTGTTAAGTCTGTCTTTGCTTGTGTGACTGCGGAGCTCCCTCCAACTGTGCTTCTGACAGGGACCATAAAAACATGCCCACCCTTCATTTAAATATTCTCTATAGTACTAAGTTACTGTCACGGTAAAAACATTTTTAACAGATGTCTCATGACACTTGGTAAGTTTATTGGTTGTTTTCAGTCAAATGACCAAACTATGCTTTATATTTGAAATATGATTATATTAAGGCCAAAGTCACATGAATCTCAAAGCCAAAACCATTCACCCCATTGTCTGCCCTAATAAGCACTGGGTCAGCCTATGTGCATGCATACAGGATGGATTTCGGCACAAAAAATACACTGACAGATTTCTGTGCCGAAGCTTGCTCTATCTGCACACAGTTAGTGCAGGCACCAGAGCAGACTACAAGAAACAGCTGGATGTGACCATACATTTAAGCTGGCCATACACGTTAAGATTTTTCTCTCCCCAACAACCAATTTCAGTACAATCCAACAAATCTGTCAAATTATCGTAAGATTAGTGGGCACTGAGCAATCGTACATCTAGCAGTTTTTCATTCGACAAATGGAGGAGGCTTCAAAACTGGGTCAAGTTGTTATTATGGGGGACTTTATGGGGGACTAGGAATGACTCTATTTTGGACCTGGTGATATCTAATAATAATGAACTCATCTCTAATATTTGTGTGGGTGAGCATTTGGGGAACAGTGATCACAACATGGTCTCCTTTGAGATAATGCTGCAGAGACAGCTCTATAAGGGAGTAACTAAAACGCTCAATTTTAGACGTGCAGACTTTGCCAGTATAAATTATTTTTTAATTATGTGAATAGTAAAAAAATGAAGCAAGAAGGGGTGGGAACCTTATTATCACGGGGGGGGGGGGGGGGGGGTAAGTTGGTTGATGAGAACGGGGAAAAAGCAGAAATTTTGAACTCTTATTTTTCATCTGTCTATACATCTGAGGAGCCAGCTAATGAAGGCTTCCCTTTTAATATGCCCAGTTCTAGTAATTTAGCTACTGACGCATGGGTCACTCGGGAGGAGATTCAAAAGAGACTTAAACATGTAAAGGTAAACAAAGGTCCAGGACCGGATGGGATTCATCCTAGGGTATTAAATGAGCTGAGCGCTGTGATTGCCAAACCTCTTCACTTAATTTTTCAGGATTCGTTGAGGTCTGGCATGGTGCCGAGAGACTGGCGGATTGCTAATGTGGTGCCGTTATTTAAAAAGGGATCCCGTTCTCAGCCTGAAAACTATAGGCCTGTTAGTCCGACATCAGTAGTAGGAAAACTTTTGGAAGGGGTAATAAGGTATAGGGTACTTGAATACATTGCAGTTCACAATACTATTAGTTTGTGCCAGCATGATTTTATGCGTAACAGATCTTGCCAGACTAATTTAGTCGCCTTTTATGAGGAGGTGAGCAGGAACCTTGATGCTGGAATGGCAGTTGATGTCATCTACTTGGACTTTGCTGAAGCGTTTGATACAGTACCTCACAGAAGGTTAATGATCAAATTAAGGAATATTGGCCTAGAACATAATATTTGTAACTGGATAGAGAACTGGCTGAAGGATAGAGTACAAAGAGTGGTGGTAAATGGAACATTTTCTAATTGGACCAGTGTGGTTAGTGGAGTACCGCAGGGGTCAGTCCTTGGTCCTTTGCTTTTTAACTTGTTTATTAATGACCTGGAGGTGGGCATAGAGAGTACTGTTTCTATTTTTGCTGATGACACAAAATTGTGCAAAACTATAAGTTCCATGCAGGATGCTGCCACTTTGCAGAGCGATTTGACAAAATTGGAAAACTAGGCAGCAAACTGGAAAATGAGGTTCAAGGTTGATAAGTGCAAAGTTATGCATTTTGGTAGAAATAATATAAACGCAAACTATCTACTGAATGGTAGTGTGTTGGGGGTATCCTTAATGGAGAAGGATCTAGGGGTTTTTGTTGATAACAAGTTGTCTAATTCCAGGCAGTGTCATTCTGTGGCTACTAAAGCAAATAAAGTGCTGTCTTGTATAAAAAAGGGCATTGACTCAAGGGATGAGAACATAATTTTGCCCCTTTATAGGTCCCTGGTAAGGCCTCACCTTGAGTATGCAGTGCAGTTTTGGGCTCCAGTCCTTAAGAAGGATATTAATGAGCTGGAGAGAGTGCAGAGACCTGCAACTAGACTGGTTAAGGGGATGGAAGATTTAAACTATGAGGTGAGACTGTCGAGGTTGAGGTTGTTTTCTCTGGAAAAGAGGCGCTTGCGAGGGGACATGATTACTCTGTACAAGTACATTAGAGGGGATTATAGGCAGATGGGGGATGTTCTTTTTTCCCATAAAAACAATCAACACACCAGAGGTCACCCCTTTAGATTAGAGGAACGGAGCTTCCATTTGAAGCAGCGTAGGTGGTTTTTCACGGTGAGGGCAGTGAGGTTGTGGAATGCCCTTCCTAGTGATGTGGTAATGGCAGATTCTGTTAATGCCTTTAAGAGGGGCCTAGATGAGTTCTTGAACAATCAGAATATCCAAGGCTATTGTGATACTAATATCTACAGTTAGTACTAGTGGTTGTATTTATAGTTTATGTATGTGAGTGTATAGATTGGTAGGTGTGGGTTAGGTGTGCTGGGTTTACTTGGATGGGTTGAACTTGATGGACACTGGTCTTTTTTCAACCCTATGTAACTATGACATCAGTCATAAAATCAATCAGGCAGATTTAAAACATTTAACAATAAAATCTGCCCATTGTCCAATTGTTTGGAGGACCAAGCAGGTAATTTGTCCTAGCTTCAGTTAGATGATGTTGCTTGAAATGGTCATTTTCATTGATGGACAAATCTTACTTTTAAATTATCATAATTTTAGGATAAGATTGGTCCTACGATAACAAAAATATCTTTTAAAAATCTCAATGTGTATGGCCAGCTTTTAACAGCTCTACTTTGAAAGAAGAGTGAATAGAAGATACAGCAGTAATTAGTCAGGAGTTAGGGTGGCCATACAGGGGCCCATTGTAGCTGCTGATATTCGGCAGCTTATCGGCCCATGTAGGGGAAACAATGACTGGCCTGCCAGACCGATATTTGCCAGATATATATTTATCAGATATGGATTGGGCAGGTTAAAAAATTGTTATAATTCGCCCTGGGGCCAAACGACTGAATTAGCCTAAATTCCCCCGATATCGCACACCCGTAGGTGGGGATATCGGGGGAAGATCCGCTCCCTATGGTTATACAAACCACAAGACTTTTTCACAAATGCAAAAAATGAATATAGTTTTTAATATCTTGCCCCCCTATTTTTGTTATATATAGTCAAATGTCATATAAAGCTAAATGTTAAAAAAAAGATTGTGTTTGTTTAGTTTTGCTGGAATATTGCTTTCTGAAACCAGAAAATGAACCGTGCTGGGTAAAACCTGGGTCTAATACACCCTTGACTCATCACAAAAGGTAGCTTTGTAGCATTCTCTCTTTACCTTCTGATTGGCCACTGGAAAACCATCATAAAAAGGATGTTACTCATACTTAAAGAAGAAGGAAAGTTACAATCACTGACAAAATGTTAGGTCCCCCAGTGATTGTAATTGCTTACCTAAAACCTCTGCCTGTGCTCCTTTTAAGAGAAAACTGCACCAGCCAGGGTGTATGGAAGCTAGCAATACTGCTTTCTGCTTTGGTCTCCGCACATGGCCAGAGAAGAAAGCCAACTTTAACAAAAAAAAAAAACCCAGCTTTTTTGCTCAACTCAGCATGCTTCGGCCCGAGATTCTGAAGATGACAGGAGGAAGAGGAACACTTGCTTGCATACTCCAGGTCGGTGCAGTTTTCTCCTAACAGGACCACCAGCCATGGGTATCAGGTAAGTGATTACTATCACTGGGGGTGCCTAACATTTGGCACCCCCCAAGTGATTTAGCCTTTCCTTCTCCTTTAACTATCAGTTAAACTTAAATATAAATCTATAGTATATTATATTTTACAAAATGCATTAAAATAGTAACTTTTTTTATTAAAAGTTACAAAACTCTATTTCACCTTGCAAACACAGTTAGAGCATGCTACTTTAGTTATAAAGTCTTTCTTGTTGGAACAGAAACAGGATATGGAATATTTCTTATATTTGGTTACTTGATTCTACTTACCATATGTTCTTTAAGATGTCACCGCCACATAAAACTAATCCTCACAAAGTGGAATTATTGATCTCATCTGCTAATTTCTATCCTACATTAATTATTTAAAGATAATCACTTTAATATTTTCAAGCTCAAAACATTCCAAAAGATGTCAGAGAGACTTTTTCACGTATACAATCATTTGATGCCTTAATAATTGCAGCTCCTTCAGCTCTATAGCATGTCTAGCCTTTACCTGTGTAATAAATCATGTTTTTTGACACAAACCCCTCAAAAAATGTTATTTCACTCTACACTGCAAATGCCTTCCTCATGTTTAACATAAAATCTCTAGTCTTCATCAAAGTAACCTCCTGCTCAAACCTTAGAACTAACTTTGAACTCTTGTCTTTGCCTTCATAACTTCCTCTCATTTGATTCACCAAGGTTTTTCCAGAGCTGAAATCCTACAATTTCAATGGGCAGCACTAATCTGCTCTAATAGCCAGAGAAAAAAAAATAACCATTCATGTCATAAAGACCTGTTTACACTGTGAAATCAGATCCCATGAGATTATAAGGACACAGCAGTTGGAATGTTTTTTCAGTATAGTACTGTGGCAATTTTCAGTATTGTCTGTGGCAATTTAATTCTACCTACCCAGGTAGAAAATGTATTTAAATAATAATTAGAAATGTTTATACTCTTATCCAAATCTAGCCTTGGGTTTATGGTACACAGGGCAGATATGATGGCCTGGGCCCACAACATTTTACCACAAAGGTTCAGTGCTTACCTATTGCATTCGACTGAGTTAAACATAAAACAAATAGAGGTGTCAAAAAGAAACATTAAAGGCCAAATGCCCAAAATTCGCTCCTTGCACCATAGGCTTAAAGCAGACAATAAAATACAAATATTTGTACAATTAGTAGTACATATATAGTTCCCCGCTATGCCCAACCAATATCCACGTACAACAGATATTAGTTCTGGAATTGGGCAGTTTAATGCTAATGTCCCATGAAGCGATTTCATCGCATTGGTTTGGTTTTCTGAAGTCGATTGAAGTTTCGTCCTGCAGGGAACTTTGTGCGACTTCAGAAAAACCAAAGTGATGCATAGACCTTTCCACCAGCGATTCCCTTTGTTGCTGGTGGAAAGGTATTTTGGAGCAATTAGTCAGCCCCACTCTGTGGGACATTAGCCTAAAACATTTGATCTACCACTGCACTATGTGGTCAAATTATGGTGCACGGGCAGATGAGGAAGTGAAAAGAAACCACCACTTCTCTTCACTTCCTGTTGCTTTAATTGTTCATGTGCTCTGCAAGAACGTTGATAACAACAGGAAGGTGACCACACTGAATGTGGCTCCTCATATGTTCTCTGGTTGTCTGACCCATGGGCCTAGAGGGTATGTGATTGACCTATGTTTGGTTGCCTTAAGGGACAACTGATGTTTAATTTTTACATCAAAATCAGTGTTAAAAATGTTCTGCAGTAATTCCGAAGCAGAGTTAACTGCTGAATGTACACCCACGCACTAACAACAGGCCAAGCTCTGCCGCGCATGTCTCATTCAGGTACTCACGTTTTCATGCTGCATGTGCTTCAAAAGCCTCAGCTCTCTATATGCTCGCTTTGCAAAGAGTTCAGATTGAAAAGGACGGTACAGTTTCTTGATAGCTACTTTTGTTCCAGTTCTAGTGTCTAGAGATGAGCTGTAACAGACAAACATGTAATTATTGTACACGTAGATTTTGTATAGCAATGCCACTGCCCTGACTCTAGGACTAGAATACTAATTTTATTTAAAAAAAAAAAAAAAAGAATATTCTACAGTCACAGTAACATTGCCTCATTGTGTTTCTCACAAAACTTGTAGCCACTGCGCATTGGAGATGTGGTTTTACTGTTGTACTGCCAAACTGTGCATTGCTAACACAAAATCTTAATTTGTCAAAATTGACTGATTTGATCTGCTTCTGGATTCAACAAAACAGAACAACAAATATAGGAAAGAAAATGGTTCCCGGTCTCTGTGGTTTTCCCTAGTACACAATGCAATGCAATTTAATTTTAACATTTACACCAATACTTATTGTTTTTAATGAGTGTAAATGAACAGGATTACCTGCCATCCCTTCAAAAAGGTTTCCTTTCTACTA
This sequence comes from Xenopus tropicalis, assembly GCF_000004195.4. Taxonomy (NCBI): domain Eukaryota; kingdom Metazoa; phylum Chordata; class Amphibia; order Anura; family Pipidae; genus Xenopus; species Xenopus tropicalis. The sequence continues at coordinate 71,625,741 of NC_030679.2, read as the reverse complement.
ATGCATGGTTTACTAGTCTATAATATGTGGGTTGTGATCCTGGATTGAAGTCTTGTGGCAGTGCCCTTGATAAAAAGAAAAGAAAAAAGCCATAGAAACAGTGGTATGCCTATTACAACTCTTAAGGGCTCTGGCACACGGGGAGATTAGTCATCTGCGACACATCTCCCTGTTCGCGGGCGACTAATCTCCCCGGATTGCCATCCCACCGGCGAAAATGTAAATCGCTGGTGGGATGGCATACGCGGCGGCGTGATTTCACTGAAATCGCGGAAGTTTCCTCTCAAGGCAACTTCTGCGATTTCACTGAAATCGCGCCGCCGCGTATGCCATCCCACTGGCGATTTACATTTTTGCCGGTGGGATGGCAATCTGGGGAGATTAGTCGCCAGGGAACAGGGAGATTTCTTGCGGGCGACTAATCCCCCCGTGTGCCAGAGCCCTTACATACACTTTGTTTACAGGCAGTGGCTGTTAGAAAGATTCTGCATTTAACATTAAAATATATGTATCTTTAAATGTATATATTATAGATGCCTGCATGGAAACTCTAGGCCAGGGGTCCCCAACCACTTGGCCGGGGACCGTTGCGGGACGCAGGCTGTGCTGAACTGGGCCACCTTTGGTCCCAATTACCTGTGATCCCAACTCCATGACAACAACTTTGTGAAGCCTAGGGTGCTTTCTACTGATAGCGAAAAGGACCAAAGTACTAAAGCTCCATACTAAGCATCAGGGGATGTCACCACTTAAGTGGGAGTAAGAAGAGCAAGGGGGACTGGGCGCATCTAGTTGCAGGGAAACAAGCTCAGGTCTCCCACTGATTTTGTATTATGATGAGCTGTATTATACCCACCACCCCTGGTCCACGGAAACATTGTCTTGCTTGAAACAGGTCCGTGGTGCAAAAAAGGTTGGAGAACATTGCTCTAGGCTACAGAACTGGGATATTATTTAAATAAGACTTCAACTCTTTCAGCTTCTGTTTTATTACAATTTACTAATTAGCCTTACAAAAAGCTCTACTTCTTACTTGCAATTTTCTCACAAGGTCCTAGTTGTATCTGGCACACACTGCTAGCAAAGAGCTCTAGCCCATGACAAAAAGTCTTTAAAGGGGGGTTCAGCATCATATACACTGCACCAAAAATAATGACTTTTCTCAACAACTTTTTATTCTCTGTCACTCTTCAAAATTTAAATAAAATTAATTTTATCGCTTCCCAGTACTAGTTAGTAAGCCAGATCTCTGACTTTTTAAATTATTACAATTTAAAAATTTGTTGAGATTTTGCATAAAGGGCAACTATCATACAAAAATGGTTTCCTTGCCACATGTATGGGCGAATAGAGAGTGATGTGGGATCGGACAATGCATCCCCAGATCCTATGTAACACACACTTAATAAGTGAACTTGGGCACTACCTTATTACGTGTACAGGTATGACTAAACATACCCTCCATGTTTGGGCAGCATATCTCTCAAGGGTGATTTCTTTGACAAATTACTATTGTTTCCCCCAATCAGAGTGTGGGCTCATTGGCCTGCACCTTCGGTGGGGGATACAATCTTTGTATGATAGGTGCCCTGTAGGGAGGTGGCAGATGGGAAGATTAGTTGCCCGCAATACTTCTTCGCTACTATGGCCGGCTAATGTCCTGAAAATGTCATTCCACTGGTAAGAATGTAAATCGCTGGTGGGATGGCATACGCGTTGCTTCAGTTTTCCAAAGTCTCCTTTTGTAAGGCAGCAAAAAATGATCACAGGTGACTAATGCTTCTATCTGCCACCTCCTTTAGCTTCTACTAAGCATGCAACCTTTGACTGATTTACTAAAGTTAACAGACCTACTCTTACATTTGCTACTAGTAACTAGTGGTTCAAATTTCTCTGATGCTGCTAAGAAATTTATCAACTAACTTTAACAGTTTAGATTAGATTGTGAATGCCTAGTTTACAAACTTTTTATGAAAGGGAGGAAAACTAATTCATATTTAAAATCTAAATGGGAAAATGGTAAAGTTTTTTGAAAATGTTGAGTTCTGTTAATGTGAACTGCCCCTTTATTTGAGGACTATGATTACGCCTCTCCATGCAAACTGTGGGCCCTGGGTGGCCTACAGGATCGCCCTTCTAGTAATCTGCCACTGCTTATGATTGCTTGCCTCAATCTAACTGGACCAATAACACACGTGCTGAGGGGGTCAGTTTCAGATGTCCACAGGAATTTTTCTTAAATCAATAAGATCCTTTTATCTTGTTTTTTTTTTTTTTTTCAATTAGAAATTTCTAATTGTTTCACTGTGACAAGAACAAGATCTGCTTTGGCACTTTTCTTTATAATTCACATGCAATTACACCTAAATGGCAATTAATGAAATACAAAGCTTACAGCCTCCGTTTTTAGAGAGTTTATTCTGCTGAAAATAGATGTCTAATTGTAGGCATAAGTGCATACAGTCTGCCATAATGGTACTTTCTTTTCCTTTCTGCTGCAGGGGCAAACTAGTAACAACACATAGCAGAAGTTGTTTCCTTGCGCAAAAATATAATGCAATAAAGGTAGCTTTCAATGATACTGATAATAAAATTAAACAAATCAAATAAGTGAGCGCTTTGACTCTCCACTATAGATGTGGAGTATCAGGTTAATGCAAAGAACAATAGTGATCATACAAAAGCAAACCTAGCTATCAACACACGACCACATGGGTGTCTCTTGTAGATGTGCACAAGTCTGCAGTATTCCATTGTAAAATGAAAACAGTTGACTAGAAATACACTTTAGAAATGCATTTTTTAGTCAGCCGTGATAGCAGAGATCGAGCAACTAACATGCTCCATGGGACATCAGCCTAAGGGCGAAGACACACAGAGCTACTTGTCATGGCTACAAAAATAGGCAATGCTGATCATGTACAGGTATAGGACCCGTTATCCAAAATGCTCGGGACCAAGGGTATTCCGGATAAGGTGTCTTCCCATAATTTGGATCTCCATACCTTAAGTCTATTAAACAAACAATAAAACATTAATTAAACCCAATAGGATTGTTTTGCATCCAATAAGGATTATTTATATCTTAGTTGGGATCAATTACAAGGTACTGTTTTATTATTTCAGAGAAAAAGGAAATCAGTTTTAAAATTCTAAATTATTTGATTAAATTTGAGTCTATAGGAGACGGGCTTTCCGTAATTCTGAGCTTTCTGGATAATGGATCCCATACCTGTACTGATAATTGTCTCTAGATGGGTTTTAGCTGAGGCAATTCTCTGTGTTGTCTATGGCAGGGTATTTTCTGGCATTTTGTAGCCAGAAAATAAATCTCTATAAATCTCTCAATAAAGGAAATCTCTGTGGAAAGGCCTATGCATCGCTTCGGGTTTTCCGAAGTCGCATGAAGTTTCCTCCTGCAGGCAACTTGGCAGCACTTCAGAAAACTGAAGCAATGTGTAGGCCTTTTCACCAGCTATTCCCTTTAATGCTAATGGAAAGGCTTTTCAGGGAGTCACTCACTGTAGCAGAGATTTATTGTGGGTGACTGATCTCCTCATGGGACATTAGCCGACAGATAAAATTCAGCTCCGCTATTCAAGTAATTCTTTCTCCTGTCTCCCTAAGCACTTCAGTAAAAAAAAACTTCAAGTTCTACAGGCCTCTATATAAACTACCATATGTTTTTCCACAGGTTATTTACATAAAGGGGTTAACACTGGAGACAAACTACGATCGACTGATCGATCTTAGCCTGCCTTCTGTATAGGAGGCTAGGACCGATCAATTGATCGTCGCATAGTGGATTCTGCCCTGCATCGCTGTATCACCCTATTTCAAATGACCGGAAGCCAAGTTTTAGCAGGTATTTTCTAATAAAGCATTCAAAATAATAAATGGTGTTCAGGATAGGGCAATTATTGGGGCAGGGTAGAACAGATTTTTTACTTGAAAACTTTTAGTGTTACTTTTCCTTTAAATGCCAGTGACAAACTGTTTCATCATCAGCCTAAAGCAAAGATTAACTTCTGAGTTCCTTCTCAGTTCATGCTGATTAAAAGAATTAGAAAAGAACTGACTTCTGTTAGATTGTGATTGAGTTGGACCCAGAGAACAGAATGATTGTAAAAAAATGTATATATACTTAAAGGCAAAGTAAAACAAAAAAACAAGAATGTGCTGAGAAAATGTGTGTTTCGGGATAATATTTCTCAAAAAAAACCTTACTAGTTCCGCCCATCTGTTCTACTTCCTGCTGCCTCCTTTTCCAGGCTGTGCAGGGGAGCCAGAACTCTATACTAGGATAGAAACTATTTAAAGGAACAGTAACACCAAAAAATGAAAGTGTATAAAAGTAACTAAAATATAATGTGCTGCTGCCCTGCACTGGTAAAAGTTGTGTGTTTACTTCAGAAAGTCTACTATAATTTATATAAATAAGCTGCTATGTAGCCATGGAGGCAGCCATTCAAAGGAGAAAAGGCACAAGCACTTAGCAAATAACAGATAAAACACTATTGTATTCTACATAATTTATCTGTTATCTGCTTTGTAACCTGTGCCTTTTCTCCTTTTTTCCAGCTTGAATGGCTGCCCCCATGGCTACACAGCAGCTTATTATATAAACTATAGTACTATACTGAGTTACTGTAGCAAACACATCAGTTTTACCAGTGCAGGGCAACAGTGCATTATATTTTTATTACTTTAAAGCTCTTTCATTTTTTGGTGTTACTGTAACAAGTAGGAGGACCCGATAAGGAACTGAAGCTTGTCTTTGTTTGAAAGCATGAGGGTTGTGGGTGGCTATCCCCTTCTTCCTCCTGCCAGGGGCAGTAAGGACACACCCACCCTTACATGGACAGGAACCATAGCGGATCTATAGGGAGCTCCAATAAAGGGGCCATTTTTAAAGATAATGGTAATTTTTAGCTCAGAGTGAAACCAGGCCACATAGTATTCACTATTGCCTAAAAGTCCATGGGGGGGTGGTGTGGTTCACTAATTTTACATGTCTCATGAGATGGAAAGTTGCTTAGAATGATATTTTCTTTCCTTGGGCCAAAAAAAATGGTTTTGGGTGGCAGACTTCTTTAATTTCGAAGCAATCATCTTTTTTCTGAGTTATAACCATTGTTGCTGCTGAGAAAAAAAATAGAAACATTTAAAAATCTGCCACTAAGTCTTTTGCAAACACACTTGCAGTACAACTGCTCCCCTATGGGCAGATAATCAGTTTTTTCCATAACAGAACAATGCTACAATGCTATAAGTATTAAAGAACTCTTGAATAAAGAAAAATCCTATAAGGTGATTATTCTGCACTCAAAACACAAAAAATAGAAATACTAATATACATTTAGCCCAATAGATTTTATAAAGAGGAAAGCTGGACTGCAGTGCCATAATCTCAAATTTACTGAAAATTCAGTTAGTTTTTTATCTGACATTTATTTATTTGATGTTTATTTTTTATCTGACCTCTGTATTTGGAGTTCCACAACAGTGAAACCAAAAATCAGCAATACCAAGCAGTCCCACCATACTACCCATCTAAGCATGATTATGAAATCAGAAGTAAACTGTAGGAGACGGTTATAGGAAAAAAAATTTTACACTACATGTTTTGGGCTTCACTTGACAACCTGCAAGATTTTCTTGTGTCCTCTCAACCACACCTTATTAGATTTGTACAAATCGGGGGTTCCACTAACCCCACGATGTTTGCACACAGAGGCCATGCAGTAACTCACACTGGCATGTGGCCATCCAGTAACTCACATCTAGCCATATGGCCTCCAGTAAGACTTCACCGTTGACTCACATACATCTGCACCAACATATTTTCACAGTCATCATTGTTACATTTATTTATAAAGCACCAATTTATTGCACAGCAGTCAAGGTTAAGGGCACAATATAACTGACAAACAAACTGATACATTATTACAATCTACAAGAAAATCATGGATACTACCACACTTACATCTCTATAAAAACAAAAACATTTAAAACAATAATCTTAACTTATTATCACTTGTTTGATCTCCCACTCTCATTTTAAAAAAGGACAATGGGTTCCAAATAAATCAAATCCTGTAATGGCTGGATTCCTCTTAATAGGTTAGAAAGCTTGTGCCCTTAAACCAAAGCATTGTAATTACTCCCATGCGTAAACACAAGCAGATCTAATCTGCATGGCATTTTCTTCTAACCTTCCCAAACATCATTGTGATTATCAGTAACTTCTTGTTTCCCATGATGCACTCTGTCATTATGCTGGCATAATTACAAACCGGATTCCAAAAGAGTTGGGACACTAAACAAATTGTGAATAAAAACTGAACGCAATGATGTGGAGGTGCCAACTTCTAATATTTTATTCAGAATAGAACATAAATCACGGAACAAAAGTTTAAACTGAGAAAATGTACCATTTTAAGGGAAAAATATGTTGATTCAGAATTTCATGGTGTCAACAAGTCCCAAAAAAGTTGGGACAAGGCCATTTTCACCACTGTGTGGCATCTCCCCTTCTTCTTACAACACTCAACAGAAGTCTGGGGACCGAGGAGACCAGTTTCTCAAGTTTAGGAATAGGAATGCTCTCCCATTCTTGTCTAATACAGGCCTCTAACTGTTCAATCGTCTTGGGCCTTCTTTGTCGCACCTTCCTCTTTATGATGCGCCAAATGTTCTCTATAGGTGAAAGATCTGGACTGCAGACTGGCCATTTCAGTACCCGGATCCTTCTCCTACCCAGCCATGATGTTGTGATTGATGCAGAATGTGGTCTGGCATTATCTTGTTGAAAAATGCAGGGTCTTCCCTGAAAGAGATGATGTCTGGATGGGAGCATATGTTGTTCTAGAACCTGAATATATTTTTCTGCATTGATGCTGCCTTTCCAGACATGCAAGCTGCCCATGCCACACGCACTCATGCAACCCCATACCATCAGAGATGCAGGCTTCTGAACTGAGCGTTGATAACAACTTCGGTTGTCCTTGTCCTCTTTGGTCCGGATGACATTGTGTCCCAGATTTCCAAAAAGAACTTCGAATCGTGACTCGTCTGACCACAGAACAGTCTTCCATTTTGCCACACTCCATTTTAAATGATCCCTGGCCCAGTGAAAACGCCTGAGCTTGTGGATCTTGCTTAGAAATGGCTTCTTCTTTGCACTGTAGAGTTTCAGCTGGCAACGGCGGATGGCACGGTGGATTGTGTTCACTGACAATGGTTTCTGGAAGTATTCCTGAGCCCATTCTGTGATTTCCTTTACAGTAGCATTCCTGTTTGTGGTGCAGTGTCGTTTAAGGGCCCAGAGATCACAGGCATCCAGTATGGTTTTACGGCCTTGACCCTTACGCACAGAGATTGTTCCAGATTCTCTGAATCTTTGGATGATGTTATGCACAGTTGATGATGATAGATGCAAAATCTTTGCAATTTTTCGCTGGGTAACACCTTTCTGATATTGCTCCACTATCTTTCTGTGCAACATTGTGGGAATTGGTGATCCTCTACCCATCTTGGCTTCTGAGAGACACTGCAACTCTGAGAAGCTCTTTTTATACCCAATCATGTTGCCAATTGACCTAATTAGTGTTATTTGGTCTTCCAGCTCTTCGTTATGCTCATATTTACTTTTTCCAGCCTCTTATTGCTACTTGTCCCAACTTTTTTGGGATTTGTTGACACTATGAAATTCTGAATCAACATATTTTTCCCTTAAAATGGTACATTTTCTCAGTTTAAACTTTTGTTCCGTGATTTATGTTCTATTCTGAATAAAATATTAGAAGTTGGCACCTCCACATCATTGCGTTCAGTTTTTATTCACAATTTGTTTAGTGTCCCAACTTTTTTGGAATCCGGTTTGTACGTAAATGTAATGACACAAAGGCACCACCAATAGAAGGAACCATGTCCCAATCTAGAAAACAGAATATTTCAGCCATGTGCAGTAGTTACCTTTGTGTTTGTATTGCATCATGGAACATTAATGGCACTTTTCAGTCAATGGCAAAAAGTGTAGTGTTCTGTATTGTTTGGCCCCACCAGAAATGCAAGCTATTGCCATTTGGCTGGTCCAATGAATGGTTTCGAAGAGAATGCATTATTGGCGCTATTATACAGCCAAGGGCAATCTTACAAAGGCAACTATAATACCCATCACCATGCAACAGTTTTCAGCTCTTTGGAGATAGTGACAGCGGCATCTTAAAGGGGTAGTTCACCTTTAAGTTAACTTTAAGTGTGTTATAGAATGGCCAATCATTCTAATCAATTTTTCAATTGGTCTTTATACATTGATTTTTTTATAGTTTTTAAATTATTTGCCTTCTTTTTCTAACGCTTTGCCGATTTCTAATGGGGGTCACTGACCCCAGCAGCCAAAAAACTCTGTGAGGCTGCAGTTTTATTGTTATATTGTATATCTTAATTTTCTATTCTGGTCCTTCCCTATTCATATATCAGTCTCTCATTCAAACCACTCCCTGGTTGCTAAAGTAATTTGGACCATACCAACCAAATAGCTGCGGAAACTATAAACTAGAGAGCTGCTGAACAAAAAGTTCAATAACAAACAAACTACAAATAATAAAAAATGAACATCAGTTGCAAATTGCCTCAGAATATTACGCTCTACTGTCATACAAAAGTTAACTTATAGTTGAACAATCCCTTTAACAACAGCTGGAGAAGCACAGAAAACACAAGCACTGGCACTTGTCACGATGCCAAGCACGCATGCTGATTCTTGTGTAATCCTAATTGTACATCCCGGAAGATAAATTACTTGACCATATACAATTTGGCCTAATCAAGTTATCAGTAATAAGGAAACTGTATGCAGGGGGCAGATTTTTCCAAGAACCTATTTTGTTCTGGCTAACCCAATCTTACATAGTTACATAGGGTTGAAAAAAGACCATTGTCCATCAAGTTCAACCCATCCGAGCAAACCCAGCACACAACCCACACTAACCAATCTATACACTCACATACATAAACCATACACACAACCAGTAATACTAACTGTAGATATTAGTATCACAATAGCCTTGGATATTCTGCTTGTTCAAAAACTCATCCAGGCACCTCTTAAAGGCATTAACAGAGTCTGCCATTACCACATCACTAGGAAGGGCATTCCACAGCCTCACTGCCCTCAACGTGAAAAACCACCTACGCTGCTTCAAATGGAAGCTCCATTCCTCTAATCTAAAGGGGTGACCTCTGGTGCGTTGATTGTTTTTATGGGAAAAAAGAACATCCCCCAACTGCCTATAATCCCCTCTAATTTTGATTATTATATGATTTGAGGAGGGTATACGGCAGGGGGTCTGTTAGCCTTGCTGAAAAACACCCAAACTTGGTTAGCCATTTCCCAATAAGTGCAGCCTGTTTAACTAGGTACAGGATCCAGTCAACAAAATCTGTGGAAATAACCTAAAAATAAAAATCCTTTAAAGACATTACACATTAAAAGATACAGTTTAATAGGGGCAATGTCTGCCAGTTATTTTGAAGTAATAATGTCTCACAGACTGATCTATGCAGACCTTGAGCAGGCTAGAGTGGGTCATAAAAATCACTTGGAGACAGTGGGCCTCCAGTTGGTCTGTCCAGAGCTAGAAAATATGCATAGATATTTAGTAATAAGCCACTTGAAAGTGCCGTGTAATAAATAGCCATCATCCATTGCTGCTTTTTCCTTTACACTCTAGCTCTGCCAGAAGTTTCCCATTGACCTAAATGGGAAATTCCATAAAAATAATGGTGGTGTTAATTATGAACAGGCAGTGTAAAATAAAATTAAAGCCTTTATAAATGTGTCAGTTATTTTACACTGCTTTTTAAAGTGTTTTCAGAAGTAAATAAACAGTCCCTTTGTGTTGCTTTTTTATAGAATGCTAAATATGGTTCTAGCTGCCCAATTCTGTCAGCCAGGGGACATTTGAATGTTACCTGGACCTGACCCTGCTCGGTTGCAACAACAGTTTGGCTTGTTCTAAATATGTGAAATAATTAATTCTGTAAAAGCAGAAAATCAGTTTTTCAACAGACTTAAGCAAAGGGAAATTGTGAACAATACAGTACCTTATCCTTGGTAGCATTGCGGTGGCTGTAAAATGTTACAACTCTCTACATCTGCAGTAAGGGCATTAGTAACTGAACAAAGAGAACTACATTTTAGCTTTAAATTAATGTTTATGTACTAAATTATAAAGATAAAATACCCAGGGAACATACTATTTATTGCTAATCCCCACGGTTTTATAGACAATTACTCATTTCAAACATTTGATTAAACTACAAAATGCTCTATGATGATACTCTCACATAATTCAGTGCGACAGGGCTTAGATTGTAAATGGTATAGAGGCATATTTCATCTGCACCATTTTACAGTACTAAACCCGCATAAAACATGTAAAGTTTGTGGATATTTACCTTAGTGATATAGGAATCATGCAGGAATCATATAAACAAGGTAATATGCCTAGAATTCTCTATGCAGCAAGGAAATGTTATATAGCAAAAATGGAACACAAAGCTATGCCAAGTGCAACACAATACAACCATCTGGTGGCTCATAACCCTTTGGTAGTTGGTCAAGGGGTAGTGAGGTGAACATTTAAGACATGACAGACATGCAAATAAAACCCCAGAATTGTAAAAGGGATGTCTTTACCTGCATGTTCACTGCACAAATGTCACATGGGTGCCATAATCATGGGGTATAGCTATGGGTCTATACACACGGGGGTTTGTACCAGAGCCAGCAGCATTATTGAAATCATGTCTGAAAAGACAGAAAAACAGGGAACAATTTCCCTATGGAGCAATCTACACTGCCACTAGACAATTAGTGCCAAAAAATATAATTTACTTGTACTGAAATGCTCTATAGAAATGTGACCTATTTTTTAGCAATGCTGTGCATGTATAGAATACCCAGCTTGTACACAAGCTATTTTTGAGCTTGGCAATTTGTGTTTGTTCTTGTGTTTGTTCCATTTGCCAATAGAGACATAATACAGCATTTTAGGTCCAGCAAGCATTTTTGCAAGCTGAAGGCAATATAGCTGGCAGGTATAGAAACTTATGTAGAGTACTATGGCAATATCATTTGTTTGTGCCAGTTGAAATCGAATACACTGCATTATACAAAACCCTAACTCACAGTACTACAATGATATAGGACTCCAATGCAGTCTGCAGGGGCTGGCACACATATGGCTCCGCTCCTGTGATTCCTGGCACAGATTACACAAACCCACAGGTGTTGGTCCAATGAATGATAACTTTCATGAATATTTGGAGCATTGCAACTTACCAAACAGTGCCATAGGCTCCTGATCCCACAGCCACCAGGTCTCTGTACCTCTCCTTCACCTCCCAGACGGTCTTATTGACGTCCTGCCTATAGTATCCCTTCTTGGGCAACGGGGAGGTGGACATGGCTACTAGTTGCCAGCAGGCTCCTGTTGCACTAGTACTATGTGAATGTGGGTCCCAGGCAGAGTCACCTGACTGCTGATACTGGGCGGCTCTCCTGAGAGGTACAGTAATGTCACGGTGAGCAGTACTGACTTGTCCTGCTCTTATTCACCATGAGGGACCGGCTGCCTTCTTTACGTAGAACAGTCTCTTCCGACCAGCCCCTCTTTCTGCGTCTTCGCTCTTCGGTCAGCTCTCGCCTTCCACTTTCGTTTTCCTTTTGTCCACTGTGCGTATTTCCCGCACCCTCAGCCTGCACAGTAGCTGCCCAGTGACGGGAAGTATTTCCCATATAGAGCCCGGAGCTTTGTGCCGTCACGTGACCCGGCCAGTCCTTCTCCCCTCCCTTCTCCAGTGCGCAGATTAGTACTTAACCCACTCACTGCTCTAGTCCGACACAGTCCTAAAGTGATTTGGGAAGTTATGTGGCCGGGAATTCGCTCACACGTTCATACGTGTTATGACCCTTCGCTACAAGAAGACGATCTTTGCATTATTTTTCAATGTGAAGCTTTATGACCTCTCTTGGCATGAAGTGCCATTATTCAATTATTATTCAATAACCCACTGCTACTACTAGGCAGTTCAACCTAACAAATTCATTCTTCCCCAATGGGTTTTTATCAGACTCGGTTTACATTATTACTAATGCTTATTTGTAATTATTATTTGTTCGTCTGTGAAATTAGATTACACAGTTGTAATATCTCAATGTGGCTGTAGTCCCAGTGTACCAAATCTAGAACAGGCTTTTGTACCTGTAAATTTAAATTGCCATTATTAAAGGCCCCTGCTGAGCTCCAAATAATCTTGGGGCAAAAGAGCCAACTCAGCCTATTGTTATGCTCCTATAAATGCAACAGACTCTTTTGACACAATTACAAGCTATAAAAGGTCCCATTGTAATATTAAGTAAGGGTGTAGCTTAGTAGCTAAAAGGGTTGTGACCATAATGCTGGCAGCAGGGGCCTAAGGGGACACAAATAATATATTTTCCCATAGAATAACCAAAAATGCAGATTAAATGAGATATTTAGTAACGCCACATGCAAGGGTCAAGGAATATTGGTGAAGGGGTTGGATTAATACTTCCTGGTCAGCAGGGTAATTAAACCATAGCAACCAAATAACAGTCAAAACTCTAAGCCTGACAGCTGCAGAAGAAACTATAGGTTTTAATGACCTATCATTTCCCATTAGGGACCAGGCCCAGCCCCAAGGGAGCATGATATTCTTGGATGCTGTAGTGTAGTTTATACATTATATTCATGTGCAGCACCCTGAACAGACAGGTCCTGCATGCAACTTACACTATTTATATAGTGTTTGAGATGCAAGATTAAGCACGCCTAAACTCATGTGCGATTTGATTCAGCTTTATTTTGCCTGATTGTACCCGCCTGCATCAGGATCTGCATTTTAGCACAGCTGCGTTACAATGTATTTCCTTAAACACAACATGCTGCATTTTTATGCCTTTAACATGCCTTATAATTCAATCAAACAGTTGTCAAAAAATATGTTTTTATTTATTCAAGAAGTTGTGTGTTTATCAAGCTGGGTTCAAATGTGTTCTGTAAAGTTTAGAACTGACAACTCCTATGAATGAATAAGAATCTTCCTATATACTGTTCTTCTTCAGTGACTGCTATGAGATGGAGCATCTATTTTGCATCTAGAGGGTAATTACACACTAGTATAAATTCACAGAGCAAAGAAAATGGAGATACACATACCCACCAGGATTCCACAGTTTTTGCCCAGTGGGTTGTGAAATGGCACCTTTCACTGACTTTTATTGTATGATAAAATATCTAACCAATTCTGTTTTGCATATGTGTTTAAATTGCCCATGAAATTTAGACATTACAATGCCTTGAATGCTACTGCCTCCCCCAGCAATGGGTCTGTTGTCTCTATTATCAGGTGCCTGAATGTGAGCATGGTTTCTTTTTCAGTGAGGAGAAAAACAAATAAAAGTTAATGCTCTTTGCTTGGATCTGGCCAAGATGGGGGCAATGCATGGGCAGATTTAAGCTTCTGATTTAGGTAATTCAAACTGATTTGGCAGTTTATCTGCCTGTGTATGGCGCACTCTGATGGGCATTCCCAACAAGTATCTGGCAGACTTGATTTTCCATTGTATCAGGGACCACATTGGCTTATTGATGTGGTCCTCATTCCAATGGCTGCTATTCGCGGTACTGTAATTAGATCATTTGGACCTATATCCCGATATTGGGCTATATTGGGAGAAAGACCAGCTAATTTGGCAACCTCACCAAATAAGCAAATCTTATGGTGTATGGTTTTACCATCACTTTCTAACCAGTGGAATTTACAAACTAATTTAACTCTCAAAGACATACATATGCACAAAGCATACAATTCAATCAGGAGGGAACCTTTGATCATTGTCCAATGGAAAGATACCTTTGCAATTGCAGAAAACCTTCTCAAATACAGGCAGAGCAAAAGTTTTTTTTTGTTTTACAATCCAATCATCTTTACTACTCATTTACTCAGCCTAAGCGTACAAAATATTTATTCTGGGCAGCAGGTTCACTTTTATAGTCAGCATGGAGGCCATATGCAATGCCCACACTGCCAAAAAAACTACAATGTATTGCACAGAATGAGGTTGTGTTACATAAAGCAAGGCATATCCCAGCAGCATGAGTCCATGCAATGTGCATTCAAATTAGTTCTCTGTCCCTTCATAAAAATTTAGCCCCATGCACATTTCAATTAGGAAAACATTATTTCAGCCTGGGCTTAGCCTATAAAACCCAGTAAATGGTTCCTATGGGTTGTGTTGGCTTCCAGTGGAGCCCTGCAGAATGGCTTTTGCATAGATAAAGTGTGGTTGGAAACATAATAACTGGATGTTCTACAATGACCCTCTATAAAGCCTTTGCAGAACAAAATGCTACCCAATAACTCTTCACTGCATATTTGTGTCAGTACTCCAACATTTCCCACAAAGTGCTAGCTGAGTTAATGGCTGTGTCCAAGTCATTACATGACCAACACCAGGATAAACTCAGCGCTAATGCACATTGCATGAAAGCCTCATCTGATTTCCATGGTGATAGCCATGACCTTTTCTATGATTTGCCATTAATTACATTGTATATTCAAGTTTGATGTACTTTATTATTAGTTTCATTCAAACTTGTAGCACCACTTCAAATGAGCACTGTATTTAGCACAGACAAACTTATAAACGCATTATATTTTAAAGGGAAGTGTTTTAGTTACTTCACTTTTCTTTTAATGCAACATCAATGAAGATTAACCTGAACAGTTCATACCCTTTCTTATGTAAAGTTTCTTTTGTCTATTTCAGGCTGATAACCAATATATACATAAAAAAACATTAATGGAATATTACCTGCATATCATGCAGCCAAAGTTCATATGAAGTTTTGTTGTTGTGGGGAGTATAATGCAAGACTTATCATGAATGTAAGACTGACCTAAATACTGTTTGTAAATAATCTTATAATATTTTAGTCTGCTGCCACCTAATGGACAATTGTCTTTGAATGCTGCTGGGAGGTCATGGTTGTATTGTTTAGAGTTTATAAAGCCTGACATTACAACAATTTACTATAAAGACAGCACTACTAACATACAAGTTGCTCATAATTAACATCTATGGTATAATACCCAAAATGAATTTATGAAAGAAACCAACCCTTAAATTTACCATTCTTAAAATTAAAATAGATTTTCATCTGTGTGTCCTAGGCAAGCATAAAAACTTCAGCCAATTAAAGCATTAGAATGCTTACAATTCATAAAAACAAATGCAGTTTAAATGGTTTAGATTAGTTGGAATTATGCAAACAAACTCCTAATAGGTTGCTACAGTTTATAGTACATAAACTATATACTTTTTTAGTACATACAGTAACTCTCTAAATGCATCTGACAGTGGAAAAGCCAGGATTTGTGAGACGGCTAAGTAGCCTAAGGCCCACCCTGGCTAATGGTGGCAGATCTGTAAATGTTATATGGTAATATTAGATTTAGTGAGGCCCAGAAGGAGGTATATGGGTTCCAACCACACCAGGATTCCCAGGGTACCATGGGTAAAGAGATGTTTTTAACAATAAAAAACAAAAGTGTAACTTGATCAGCTCCAAATTTAATAGGCTGCCTTGATGGTTGAAAGTGATGAGAAAGTGGACCAACAGTGCATTTTGCAGTGAATTGTCGATAAATCTCTAACTGTTTCCCTGGCTTTGTTAATATATATAGTGCTCTAAAAATATATATATATACATAAATACATACGCTAAGTTGCATAAGCTACTGTTATTGATTAGTTAATATTGTCATATACTGCCACTTTCTAATTATTGCTCGTTGATGTAGTTAATAGTACTGGCACATGACAATTTGTCATTTTTCTTATATCTGCAGTACTGTAAGCAACAACACCCTGAAGTTTTCTTACCACTGGCATGCATGTATATAGTATATTTGTAAAACATACAAGTTGCCTGGTGTTTCTGAAGTTGCCCGAAGTTGTCTCACAAGACATGTTTTTGTGATTTAAATTTATGCCGTTGGGAGGGAAACTTCAGATGTTTTATCATCCTGGTTAAACCGTACCAGCAACCATCCAAATAGTTTTCATGGGATCAGTGATTTTACTCCTATTGTCATTCCAGCTGGATTTAGTTCTTTGGACAATACTAGATGAAGATTTGTGCTAGCAAATATAGACATTGTTGCTTTAGCTGGAAAGGATATAAGTTAAACATCCTATGGAGTGTCAACGTGATTTGTTGAAAATTTTGGGTTGGCTGTGCTGAGACTTCCAGCAGGCAGCAGGTCTTTTATATAATGCTCCTATGACACATAATCATATGTACAGAAGAACATATTTCTCTGCTGCAGCCAGAACTACTTTTCATAGTTTCATCATTTCTCATAAAATATTCATATATATATATATATATATATATATATATATATATACAGTGGAGGAAATAATTATTTGACCCCTCACTGATTTTGTAAGTTTGTCCAATGACAAAGAAATGAAAAGTCTCAGAACAGTATCATTTCAATGGTAGGTTTATTTTAACAGTGGCAGATAGCACATCAAAAGGAAAATCGAAAAAATAACTTTAAATAAAAGATAGCAACTGATTTGCATTTCATTGAGTGAAATAAGTTTTTGAACCCCTACCAACCATTAAGAGTTCTGGCTCCCACAGAGTGGTTAGACACTTCTACTCAATTAGTCAACCTCATTAAGGACACCTGTCTTAACTAGTCACCTGTATAAAAGACACCTGTCCACAGAATCAATCAATCAAGCAGACTCCAAACTCTCCAACATGGTAAAGACCAAAGAGCTGTCCAAGGATGTCAGAGACAAAATTGTAGACCTGCACAAGGCTGGAATGGGCTACAAAACCATTAGCAAGAAGCTGGGAGAGAAGGTGACAACTGTTGGTGCGATTGTTCGAAAATGGAAGGAGCACAAAATGACCATCAATCGACCTCGCTCTGGGGCTCCACGCAAGATCTCACCTCGTGGGGTGTCAATGATTCTGAGAAAGGTGAAAAAGCATCCTAGAACTACACGGGAGGATTTAGTTAATGACCTCAAATTAGCAGGGACCACAGTCACCAAGAAAACCATTGGAAACACATTACACCGCAATGGATTAAAATCCTGCAGGGCTCGCAAGGTCCCCCTGCTCAAGAAGGCACATGTGCAGGCCCGTCTGAAGTTTGCCAATGAACACCTGAATGATTCTGTGAGTGACTGGGAGAAGGTGCTGTGGTCTGATGAGACCAAAATAGAGCTCTTTGGCATTAACTCAACTCGCTGTGTTTGGAGGAAGAAAAATGCTGCTTATGACCCCCAAAACACCGTCCCCACCGTCAAGCACGGGGGTGGAAACATTTTGCTTTGGGGGTGTTTTTCTCATTTTCGCATTAACGGGAAAATGGACGGAGCCATGTATCGTGAAATCCTGAACGACAACCTCCTTCCCTCTGCCAGGAAACTGAAAATGGGTCGTGGATGGGTGTTCCAGCACGACAATGACCCAAAACATACAGCAAAGGCAACAAAGGAGTGGCTCAAGAAGAAGCACATTAAGGTCATGGAGTGGCCTAGTCAGTCTCCGGACCTTAATCCAATAGAAAACCTATGGAGGGAGCTCAAGCTCAGAGTTGCACAGAGACAGCCTCGAAACCTTAGGGATTTAGAGATGATCTGCAAAGAGGAGTGGACCAACATTCCTCCTAAAATGTGCGCAAACTTGGTCATCAATTACAAGAAACGTTTGACCTCTGTGCTTGCAAACAAGGGTTTTTCCACTAAGTATTAAGTCTTTTTTTGTTAGAGGGTTCAAAAACTTATTTCACTCAATGAAATGCAAATCAGTTGCTATCTTTTATTTAAAGTTATTTTTTCGATTTTCCTTTTGATGTGCTATCTGCCACTGTTAAAATAAACCTACCATTGAAATGATACTGTTCTGAGACTTTTCATTTCTTTGTCATTGGACAAACTTACAAAATCAGTGAGGGGTCAAATAATTATTTCCTCCACTGTATATATATATATATATATATATATATTAAAATATTTAAAAATATATTAATGTTTTACATGCATTGAAAAGTTAAATATATAAAGCCAGAGGTGCTCCCAAGAAACACGAAAAAATATGGGCAAAATGGCTAGAAAAATCCACTTAAAGGAGAAGGAAAGGCAAAGTCACTTGGGGGTGCCAAAATGTTAGGCACCCCCAAGTGACTTTAATCGCTTACCTTTTACCCCGGGCTGGTGCCCCTGTACAGAGAGAACAGCACCAGCCCAGGGTAGCAGCGATCGCTTCCTTGTTCCTTTCTCGCTGCGCGCATGCGCAGTAGATTGAAAAGCCTAACTTTGAACAGAGAAGTCGGCTTTTCACTCTACTGCGCATGCGTTTGTCCGGGACAATTGGCTGCAGCGCGAGTAGGAAGGAGAAAGCGATCTCGACAGGTACCCCGGGCTGGTGCTGTTTTCTCCTAACAGGGGCACCAGCCCGGGGTACAAGGTAAGCGATTTAAGTCACTTGGGGGTGCCTAACATTTTGGCACCCCCAAGTGACTTAGCCTTTCCTTGTCCTTTAAAGAGTAATAGGCAGTATTTCATTAAAGCATCCTAAATAATATGTTTGTAAACTGCAATATGTGATAATACGCTGAGGGAAACGGTTAGAAATGGAAGGGTAAAGGGAAAAGCATACAAAAGAAAAGGTTATAATGTAATTTCAAATGCAACATAACTCACAATTTTTGTCACTGCAAATATGTCTCATACTAGAACCTTATTAAATTGTGTAACTCTGCCTCATAATGTGATGTATGTATGCTGAAACTGCTGTAAAGTTTTCTCAATAAACTTGCCTGAATTAGTACATGAGGAATGTTTGGTTGCTGCAGACTGACAAAGATGAGGTAAGGAAGTTTTGACTGCTGCAGTTTTTTTAAGGGGCTGCAGCACTCACATATAGTTGTGAGGTATTGCTTAGCTGCGAATAACCTGTCATTTCTACAGTCCTGCAATTGGGTAGCCCCGCACTCCCTCCCCAATCCTTTATCTGCAGTATGATTATCCTCCATCATATTATAGTTGATAATGCATAAGCAATCCCCACTTATTTTATCTTTAACTTTACAGTCCCATTAGCCTTAATTATTATCTCTATTAACTCTTATCCATCCAGGGGCAAAATAATCATCTGGCACAGTTTGCAAGTTCCTTTACAACAATGTATTCAAAAGCTAGAGAGTACATTCTGTTTTTCTGCTCAGATAATAGCAATATCCATCATACAAACAAAGCAAGCACACCGTTGTCAGTCCTGACAGGAGGATAAATACTGAATGAGAAACAATGACAGTTTTCAGAGAACAATGTATATGTTTTCAATAAGGTGTAAAATACAGTTGTCCCATATATATTCTTGTTTACTGTACACAAAGGTATCTCATAGAAAATTGTATTATTATATAATTTCCCTTGGCTGAAAATAAACAAACATAGCAGTATAAATTCCTATTAAACCATACCATTTTAAAATCTTGTGGTAACAGCAAGCAACCCAAACATATACAGTGGCTTGCAAAAGTATTCGGCCCCCTTGAACTTTTCCACATTTTGTCACATTACAGCCACAAACATGAATCAATTTTATTAAAATTCCATGTGAAAGACCAATACAAAGTGGTGTACACGTGAGAAGTGGAAGGAAAATCATACATGATTCCAAACATTTTTTACAAATAAATAACTGCAAAGTGGGGTGTGCGTAATTATTCAGCCCCCTTTGGTCTGAGTGCAGTCAGTTGCCCATAGATATTGCCTGATGAGTGCTAATGACTAAATAGAGTGCACCTGTGTGTAATCTAATGTCAGTACAAATACAGCTGCTCTGTGACGGCCTCAGAGGTTGTCTAAGAGAATATTGGGAGCAACAACACCATGAAGTCCAAAGAACACACCAGACAGGTCAGGGATAAAGTTATTGAGAAATTTAAAGCAGACTTAGGCTACAAAAAGATTTCCAAATCCTTGAACATCCCACGGAGCACTGTTCAAGCTATCATTCAGAAATGGAAGGAGTATGGCACAACTGTAAACCTACCAAGACAAGGCCGTCCACCTAAACTCACAGGCCGAACAAGGAGAGCGCTGATCAGAAATGCAGCCAAGAGGCCCATGGTGACTCTGGACGAGCTGCAGAGATCTACAGCTCAGGTGGGGGAATCTGTCCATAGGACAACTATTAGTCGTGCACTGCACAAAGTTGGCCTTTATGGAAGAGTGGCAAGAAGAAAGCCATTGTTAACAGAAAACCATAAGTCCCGTTTGCAGTTTGCCACAAGCCATGTGGGGGACACAGCAAACATGTGGAAGAAAGTGCTCTGGTCAGATGAGACCAAAATGGAACTTTTTGGTCAAAATGCAAAACGCTATGTGTGGCAGAAAACTAACACTGCACATCACTCTGAACACACCATCCCCACTGTCACATATGGTGGTGGCAGCATCATGCTCTGGGGGTGCTTCTCTTCAGCAGGGACAGGGAAGCTGGTCAGAGTTGATGGGAAGATGGATGGAGCCAAATACAGGGCAATCTTGGAAGAAAACCTCTTGGAGTCTGCAAAAAACTTGAGACTGGGGCGGAGGTTCACCTTCCAGCAGGACAACGACCCTAAACATAAAGCCAGGGCAACAATGGAATGGTTTAAAACAAAACATATCCATGTGTTAGAATGGCCCAGTCAAAGTCCAGATCTAAATCCAATCGAGAATCTGTGGCAAGATCTGAAAACTGCTGTTCACAAACGCTGTCCATCTAATCTGACTGAGCTGGAGCTGTTTTACAAAGAAGAATGGGCAAGGATTTCAGTCTGTAGATGTGCAAAGCTGGTGGAGACATACCCTAAAAGACTGGCAGCTGTAATTGCAGCAAAAGGTGGTTCTACAAAGTATTGACTCAGGGGGCTGAATAATTACGCACACCCCACTTTGCAGTTATTTATTTGTAAAAAATGTTTGGAATCATGTATGATTTTCGTTTCACTTCTCACGTGTACACCACTTTGTATTGGTCTTTCACGTGGATTCATGTTTGTGGCTGTAATGTGACAAAATGTGGAAAAGTTCAAGGGGGCCGAATACTTTTGCAAGCCACTGTATATACTGATAACTGATATATGTATTCATTTTGAACTGTTATTTTTCATCTGTTTATATAACTGAGGAGCCAGCTAATGAAGGCTTCCCTTTTTATAGACCCATTTCTAGTAATTTAGCTACGATGCACAGGTCACTCAGGAGGAAATTTAAAAGAGACTTGAACATGTAAAGGTAAGCAAAGGTCCAGGACCAGATGGTATTCATCCCAGGGTATTAAACGAGCTTAGCTCTGTGATTGCCAAACCTCTCTATTAAATTTTTCAGGATTCATTGAGGTCTGGCATGGTGCCGAGAGACTGGAGAATTGCTATTGTAGTGCCGTTATTTAAAAAGGGATCCTGTTCTCAGCCTGAAAACTATAGGCCTGTTAGTCTGACATCAGAAGTAGGAAAGCTTTTGAAAGGGGTAATAAGGGATAGGATACTTAAATACATTACAAATCACAATACTATAAGTTTGTGCCAGCATTTTATGCATAATCTTGCCAGAATAATTTATTTGCCCTTTATGAGGAGGTGAGCAGGAAGCTTGATGCTTGAATGACAGTGGATGTCATCTACTTAGATTTTGCTAAAGCATTTGATACAGTACCTCACAGAAAGTTAATGATAAAATTAAGGAATATTGGCCTAGAACTTAATATTTGTACTTAGATAGAAAACTGGCTGAAGGATAGAGTACAAAGAGTGGTGGTAAATGGAACATTTTCTAATTGGGCCAGTGTTGTTAGTGGAGTCCTGCAGGGGTCAGTCCTTGGTCCTTTGCTTTTTAACTTGTTTATGTTATATAAATGACTTGGAGGTGGGCATAGAAAGTACTGTTTCACTTTTTGCTGATGACACTAAATTGTGCAAAACTACAAGCGATTTGATAAAACTAGGAAACTGGGCAGCAAAATGGAAAATGAGGTTCAGTGTTGACAAGTGCAAAGTTATGCATATTGGTAGAAATACTATTAATTCAAGTTATACACTAAATGGTAGTTGTTGGGGGTATCCTTAATGGAGAAGGATCTGAGGATTTTTGTAGATAACAAGTTGTCTAATTCCCTGGTAAGGCCTCACCTTGAGTATGCGGTGCAGTTTTGGGCTCCAGTCCTTAAGAAGGATATTAATGAGCTGGAGAGAGTGCAGAGACGTGCAACTAAACTGGTAAAGGGGATGGAAGATTTAAACTATGAGGTTAGACTGTCAAGGTTGGGGTTGTTTTCTCTGGAAAAAAGGCGCTTGCGAGGGGACATGATTACTCTGTACAAGTACATTAAAGGGGATTATAGGCAGATGGGGGATGTTTTTTTTCCCATAAAAATGATCAATGCACCAGAGGTCACCCCTTTAGATTGGAGGAACAGAGCTTCCATTGGAAGCAATGTAAGTGGTTTTTCACGGTGAGGGCAGTGAGGTTGTGGAATGCCCTTCCTAGAGATGTGGTAATGGCAGATTCTGTTAATGCCTTTAAGAGAGGCCTGGATGAGTTCTTGAACAAGCATAGTATCCAAGGCTATTGTGTTACTAAAATCTACAGATAGGGGGAGATTTACTAAGGCACGGACGCTTCGAATGTGTCCGAATGCGTTTTTTTTGTAATGTGCGGGTTTTTTTGCGACAATTTCGTCGCAACTTTTTCATATCTTGTGTGAATTTTTCGTTGCAGTCGCAATTTTTTCGTACTTTGCAACAAATTCGTATTGTCGCGCTGAGTACGAAACTTTCAAATTCATTCAAGCTTCGGTATCGTGACTTTCCTTGGGCCAGGTTGGAGCTGCAGAGTGCCATTTATTCCTCTGTGAGGCTTCCAAGATCATGCAAAGTCGGAAAGGGTTTTCCGCCGTTTACGTTCAATATGATAAAGTCGCGACGGCGATGAAAAAGTCGAGCAAAATATGATAAAATCGCGACGGCGGCGAAAAAGTTGCGAAATTTTTATTTCCAATCCGAATTTTTGCCATTCGGGATTCGAATTCGTGCGTTGGTAAATCTGCCCCATTGTATTGACATTTGGTATACATGGTTTATGTGTGTGAGTGTATAGATAGGTCAGTATAGGTTTGGGTGTGTTGGGCTTACTTGGAAGGGTTGAATTTGATGGATTCTGGTCTTTTTTCAACCCTATGTAACTATGATATACTGCATATACAAACCTGACAATTGGATTTCACATTTTTACAATAACAGCATCGCTATATAGCATAATTTTTTTAAAAAACAAAACAAAAGACTTTGCAATGCAAAATATTTGCATTGTTGAGAGTTTCTCCAATAATGAGACAGGAAGGAGGGCTTTTACCCAGCAGTGGGTAGTAAACCAATCACGTTTCCTGGCATAAGCAAGCTCAGCACCCTTAAAAACCCCAAGATATATGTTTTTTTTGCTTGCGACAATGCACTAAGTAGCCTTTGATACTATAAAATGGTGCATGTGATCTTGGAGTAAATGCATGTTAGGTTAAAGCTCAGCACAAACTATGTCCAAACCCATAAAGAGAACCCAAACATAATTTAAGAAGTAATGCAAGAGTTGTGGCAAACAAAATCATTTTGTAAGGTAATTTCAACAGTACAGCACAAAAGTGTTGATTCCAGTCAAGAAGAGGAACCAGATGGGAAGCTGTGTTCCGGTTGTACTTGCATAGCTCATTTTCACTACCACTAACCCAAAGATATTTATAATAATTAAGATGACTGTATATTAAAAGACAAAAACAAGTCAGCGCTGACTGAAATAAAAGAAACAGCTGTGCCCATAAAGAGATACCATAAACATTATTGTGGTACAAAAAGCCATAATAAAATCATCTACACATATTCCCAACATCTTCTGTTAGGGTCAGCACCTGGCTGGTATTTGACCTGCCTAGCCGATAATCACCAGCAGTATCACCATAAATAAGTAGTCAGAAATAGTAAAAAGCAAGCACTCTTAAGGAAGCCACAGTTGAAGATAAAACAATGTTTATTCATAAAGTTAAAAGCAAATATCTCCTGATGCGTTTCGTATCATTAGACAAGTAATTGTTGTCCTTAACTGTTGCTTCCTTGAGAGTGCTTGCGTTTCATACTTCTGAGTGTTTATCTCACCCATAAACCCAACCTTTCATTGCTAGTGCTGGAAATTATGGTTAAAGGTTACTAGTTGGCCAAAAGTCTCTACTTAGGAGGGTTTTAGGGGATACATATGGGGGAGAGGAAACTACTTATGATCAGGATTGTGATCAGAAACTGTAAGCTTGTGTGTATGGTGGATCACTTTAATTTCAACTAATACGCAACTAGTTTTAATTTCATTGTGGATTAGTTGTGTAACTCTACCGTGCGTGTTATTAAGGGCTTCAGCACCCTTGTTACAGTGACCAAATTTATGCTGTGAGTTAGTGGAAACACAGGTATGATGTAGATGAGAATTCTAAAGAAATAATGCAAGACTGTTTTCTGTAACTGAATCCATCTACTCTGTGTGCTACACCATTGGTTTTTCCATGCAGGTTTTGTTTTTCTGCAAGATGGGTTCATGTATCTTTGAACATGTAACATAATATTATCATTGTAAATACGCACAGCTACATGTAATTTGTTGTGTGACTGGAGTGTCTTCCACAGAGTATGTTCCTATGTATTCATTACGGCAACATGGCCTGACATTTAAAACCTAGGACTGGTATGGCATGTATTATTAAGAATGTTTGGACCTGGTATTTCCCCTACTGGTACACACTACACCCTGTTCCAAATTATTATGCAAATTATATTTTTCTCATTTACCAAAATAATTGATGTAAATAACAGTCAGCATAATTCTCTTGTTATTAACTATTAAGAGTATAATTCAAATTTTATTGAACAAACCTCCTAATGATAACAGTATTTTTTTTAAGAATAAAAAACGTAAAATGCACTGTTCCAAATTATTATCCAAATTCTATTTAAGTGTCACAAAGATTAGATTTTTTGGTTTTCAATTAAAATCATGGATGGCATTGTGTCTCAATGCCTTGGACGAGGTATGAAAACAGATATTTCACGAAAACTTAAGCGTGATCATTACACTATTAAGAGATTTGTGAGCACAGAGTGTTTGTGCAGATAAAGGCACATTGAGGAAGATTTCTGCCAGATCCATGCATCGGATCAAGAGAGCAGCTGCTAAAATGCCATTACATAGCAGCAAACAGATATTTGAAGCTGCTGGTGCCTCTGGAGTCCCACGGACATCAAGGTGTAGAGTCCTCCAGAGTCTGCAACTGTGCATAAACCTTCTATTCGGCCAACACTAACCAATGCTCACAAGCAGAAACAGCTGCATTGGGCAGAGAAATACATGGAGATTCATTTTCAAACAGTCCTGTTCACTGAGTGCTGTGCAACCCTGGATGGTCCAGATGGATGGAGTAGTGGATGGTTGGTGGAAGGCCACTGTCTTCCAACAAGGCTGCGACGTCAGCGAGGAGGTGGTGGAGTCATGTTTTGGCCCGGAATCTTCGGAAGAGAGCTGGTCAGCACCTTTAGGGTCCCCGAAGGTGTAAAGATGACCTCTGCAAAGTATGTGGAGTTTCTGACTTACCGCTTTCTTCCCTGGTGCAGAAGGAAGAACTATGCTTTCCGTAATAAAATCATCTTCCTGCATGACAATGCACCATCTCATGCTGCAAAGAATACCTCTGCACCAATGGCTGCTATGGGGATAAAAGGAGAGAAAGACATGGTGTGACATCCTCCCCTCACCTCAATCCTATTGAGAACCTTTGGAGCATCCTCAAGCAAAAGATCTATGAGGGTGGGAGGCAGTTTACATCGAAACAGCAGCTCTGGGAGGCTATTCTGACATCTTGCAAACAAATTCAAGCAGAAACTGTCCAAAAACTCACAAGTTCAATGGATGCAAGACTTGTGAAGCTGCAAATAAGGGCTCCTATGTTAAAATGTAACGTGATCTGTTAAAATGTTTAAAAAGTTAAAATGTTGTAAAAAGTTTGATTGAAATAGCTTTTGATTTCAGTAAATATGCTGCAAACACAACAAATGTCAATTTTCAGTTCTTTACAAAACACATAAAGTGTTTTGAAACTTACTGTGTGTAATAATTTGGAACAGTGCATTTCAAGTTTTTTATTCTTAAAAAAATATTGTTATCATTAGGAGGTTTGTTCAATAAAATTTGAATTGTACTCATAATAGTTGATAACATGAGAATTATGCTGACTGTTATTTACATCAATTATTTTGGTAATTGAAAAAAATGTAATTTGCATAATAATTTGGAACAGGGTGTATATCCAGCTGGCAACATAGTTACATAGTTACATAGTTACATAGGGTTGAAAAAAGACCATTGTCCATCAAGTTCAACCCATCCGAGTAAACCCAGCACACAACCTATACTAACCAATCTATACACTCACATACATAAACTATATATATACAACCAGTAATACTAACTGTAGATATTAGTATCACAATAGCCTTGGATATTCTGCTTGTTCAAAAACTCATCCAGGCCCCTCTTAAAGGCATTAACAGAGTCTGCCATTACCACATCACTAGGAAGGGCATTCCACAGCCTCACTGCCCTCACCGTGAAAAACCACCTACGCTGCTTCAAATGGAAGCTCTGTTCCTCTAATCTATAGGGGTGACCTCTGGTGCGCTGATTGTTTTTATGGGAAAAAAGAACATCCCCCAACTGCCTATAATCCCCTCTAATGTACTTGTACAGAGTAATCATGTCCCCTCGCAAGCGCCTCTTTTCCAGAGAAAACAACCCCAACCTCGACAGTCTAACCTCATAGCTTAAATCTTCCATCCCCTTTACCAGTTTAGTTGCACGTCTCTGCACTCTCTCCAGCTCATTAATATCCTTCTTAAGGACTGGAGCCCAAAACTGCACTGCATACTCAAGGTGAGGCCTTACCAGGGACCTATAAAGCGGCAAAAATATGTTCTCATCCCTTGAGTCAATGCCCTTTTTTATACAAGACAGCACTTTATTTGCTGTAGTAGCCACAGAATGACACTGCCTGGAATTAGACAACTTGTGATCTACAAAAACCCCTAGATCCTTCTCCATTAAGGATGCCCCCAACACACTACCATTCAGTAGATAGTTTGCGTTTATATTATTCCTACCAAAGTGCATAACTTTGCACTTGTCAACATTGAACCTCATTTTCCAGTTTGCTGCCCAGTTTTCCAATTTTGTCAAATCGCTCTGCAAAGCGGCAGCATCCTGCATGGAACTTATAGTTTTGCACAATTTAGTGTCATCAGCAAAAATAGAAACAGTACTCTCTATGCCCCCCTCCAGGTCATTAATAAACAAGTTAAAAAGCAAAGGACCAAGGACTGACCCCTGCGGTACTCCACTAACCACACTGGCCCAATTAGAAAATGTTCCATTTACCACCACTCTTTGTACTCTATCCTTCAGCCAGTTTTCTATCCAATTACAAATATTATGTTCTAGGCCAATATTCCTCAATTTGATCATTAACCTTCTGTGCGGTACTGTATCAAACGCTTTAGCAAAATCTAAGTAGATGACATCAACTGCCATTCCAGCATCAAGGTTCCTGCTCACCTCCTCATAAAAGGCAACTAAATTAGTCTGGCAAGATCTGTTACGCATAAAACCATGCTGGCACAAACTAATAGTATTGTGAACTGCAATGTATTCAACTATCCTATCCCTTATTACCCCTTCCAGAAGCTTTCCTACTACTGATGTCAGACTAACAGGCCTATAGTTTTCAGGCTGAGAACGAGATCCCTTTTTAAATAACGGCACCACATTAGCAATCCGCCAGTCTCTCGGCACCATGCCAAACCTCAACGAATCCTGAAAAATTATGTGAAGAGGCTTGGCAATCACAGCGCTCAGCTCATTTAATACCCTGGGATGAATCCCATCCGGTCCTGGACCTTTGTTTACCTTTACATGTTCAAGTCTCTTTTGAATTTCCTCCTGAGTGACCCATGCGCCAGTAGCTAAATTACTAGCACTGGGTATATTAAAAGGGAAGCCTTCATTATCTGGCTCCTCAGATGTATAGACAGATGAAAAATAAGAGTTCAAAATGTCAGCTTTTTCCCCGTTCTCATCAACCAACGTACCTCCCCGTGATAATAAAGTTCCCACCCCTTCTTGCTTCATTTTTTTACTATTCACATAATTAAAAAATAATTTTGGATTCTTTTTACTCCTAGCTGCAATATCCCTTTCCATCTCTATTTTAGCTTGCCTGATAGCTTTTTTGCATGCTTTATTTGCTTCCTTGTACCTGATGAAAGTTTCCGCTGTCCCAGCTAACTTGAATGCTTTAAAAGCACGTTTTTTATTACCAACCTCGACCTTAACTCTTTTATTCAGCCATAAGAGTTTTGCTTTGCGATGCCTCTCCTTGCTTACAAGGGGAATATACTGTTGTGTATACCTGCAAAGCAATGTTTTAAAGATGTTCCATTTTCCTTCTGTGTCTAACCCCATGAAAAGCCTTTCCCAGTTGACACATTGCAGAGATGCCCTTAAACTGGCAAAGTCTGCACGTCTAAAATTGAGCGTTTTAGTTACTCCCTTATAGAGCTGTCTCTGTAGCATTATCTCAAAGGAGACCATGTTGTGATCACTGTTCCCCAAATGCTCACCCACACAAATGTTAGAGATAAGTTCAGTATTATTAGATATTACCAGGTCCAAAATAGACTCATTCCGAGTAGGTTCTTGAACCACCTGAACATGTTGGTAAACTTAGGGGTGCACACCACTGTTTGAGAGGGTAATGCTGGGGACTATCCTTGCTGCACTATCATAGTTATTAACGCATTAGCGAGTTGTTTAGTATCATTTCCCATTATTGTTTCCCATTTTACTAACAAACTCTTCTTTATAGCTCTTTTTATAGGTTAATAAAGTCAGGTTGTGCCTGTTGCATTTTGCCATTCTTGTGTGCTAACACTAACGCCTACGGGTGCTCTACATAACAACTAAACATAAAAAAACAATAGGATTGTTTGCCCCCAGTATGAATTTATGCTTAGTTACAATCAAGTATAAGGTACTGTGAGGGCGAAGACACACTGAGCTACTTAGTCACAGCTACTAAAAACCAGAAAATACTCTGCCATAGACAACACTGAGAATTGCCCCTGCTAAAACACAAGTAGAAATAATTATCAGTAATTGTTCAACATTGTCTATTTTTGTAGCTGTGACAAGTAGCTGCTAATTGTAGCTTTGTGTCTTCAACCTTTTGGGCTCTGGCACATGAGGAGATTTGTCGCCGGCGATTTTTAAAAGAGCGATTGGGCGACAAGACGAACGACAAGACGCCAATGCTAAACCAATGGAAATCGCCAGACTTCAAGTCGCCTGCTGTTTCAAATCGCACACAGACCCTTTTCTGAGCGACTTGAGTAAACATGTGGGGGGGTTAACTGTTGAGTGGTACCATGGGTAGCAGATCGCCTGGAGCTCAACTCGCATGAAATCTCTTCGTGTGTATTGTTGTGGCGACTTGTCGCCAAAGCGCTGGGGGGAAAAAAAATCTCCTCGTGTGCCAGAGCCCTTACAGAGAAAAAGGAAATAAAACTACAATAAAAAACTTGACACACAGGAATAAGTGATATTGGATAGGAGAGGCGTACAACGATGATTCAGTTGGGGAACCAATGTGAAATTAGCCTGATACTTTGCATCATTGATAGGAGACAAAAAGACATCATTTTAAAGTCATGTGGTATAGGTGATTTTAGGATGATGATTAGAGGATCTTAGAAGTTTCCAGGATTTTTATTCAATGCTATTATATGAATCTCCGTTTGTGAGTTTACCATTTGGTTTTGCATTTATTTCTTGTTAAAACTTCATTACACTATTTTGGTTCACTTTGTTTTCAGTGGGTAGCCACAGGATACACAGAAGGCCCCTGATGAAAGATTGATGTTTGGCCTGGCTATATATGTATCTGGTGAGTTGTTGATTCAGCCAGAGTGTGATATTTAGATCACCTACAAGGGTTTTCATGGAAAAAAAAATGTGCACTCACATTTTTAAGGGAATGAAGCAATAATATAGGCACATTTGCAATTGAATCCACTTTATTGAAGGTACTGCACCAGTGGTTTGTTTTCTGTGCTTCCCTACATAATTGTTGGCTTTACTTGGCAGATCTGGCAGAGTGGATCAATTTGGGGAGCTGCAATGACATTATTACACCTAAATATATAGTGCTGAATGAACTTTCTTTAGCTAATTGGAAATGTTTGCTCAAAATGGTCTTGATCCAGGTTTCTGTATAAGAGACTGGATAAGCAATCATATATACAGTATGTAGCGCTTTATTAACTCCCTACAAATGAGACTACCTCTATCCGTGAAGGTGTTTCAGAACATGGAACACCATTTGTTAGAAAGAAAGCAGATCTTGTATTTGTTCAAAAGGACAAAAACCCTCTTTTTGTGCAGGTGCCAGACTTAATACTGACTCACAGCACAAACAGATCAGTGATATGGGAATATATCAAAGAGAAAAACAAACTGTACAGTTTGTTTAGCTTTTTATTTCTAATATTAGCAGGGTGGGTGAAACAAGTAGAGAGGGAAAAAAGAATTTAGGAAACTGATGTATATACTGTAGTAACAATCAATGCATTTCCCAGTAAAGATGGCTAATACAAAATTTAGCTGCTAAATCGTGTATATGTGTGGGGGACTATAATAGCTTCACCAGGTGTAGTCCAGGAATGTTAAGCAGTTAAATGTCTTTTGTTAAATGCAATTGTTGTTACTACAGGAGTTTAAACACAACCTTGTATTTTGTATGCAACTTTGATTTACAGTATTGTTTCAACTGCTACACTGCACAGCACAGTACATAATCTGTAAAAAGCAACACTGATGAACATTTTTAAATAACTTTTTGAGGTTGTTTGCTCTAGAAAAAAAGGTGCTTACAAGGAGACACATTAGCAGAAGCATTAGCAAAGATATACCTATGATTAAGGGTGGGCTCACCCAAAACATGTCAGGCAGTAGCAGATGCTAGTTTTGTAAAGACCACGGGAGCACTTACCGGACCATCAGTGTGTGCTCAACGTACAGCCGAGACCCAGACGGCGAAGTAGCAGATGCTAGTCATGTCTATACTATATACTATATACTGTATGTCTCAATATTAGCAAAGATGAGGCTAAGCATTTAATGAACAGCAATAACTATTATTTATATATATATATATATATATATATATATATATATATATGTTATATATATTTATAGTTACATAGTTAAGTTGGGTTGAAAAAAAAAAACAGTTAAGTTCAGTCCTTTTGAGTGAACCCAGCACACACACCTATACTGACCTATCTATACACTCACATACATAAACCCTATATACCAACATCAATATTAATTGTAGATTTTTATATCACAATAGCCTTGGATATTATGTTTGTTCTAGAAATCATCCCAGCCTTTCTTAAAGGCATTAACAGAATCTGCCATTACCACATCACTAGGAAGGGCATTCCACAACCTCACTGCCCTCACCATGAAAAACCATCTACGCTGCTTCAAATGGAAGCTCCGTTCCTCTAATCTAAAGGGGTGGCCTCTGGTACACTGATCATTTCTATGGGGAACAAAGAACATCCCCTGTCTGCCTATTATACCTTCTTATGTACTTGTACAGAGTAATCGTGTCTCCTTGTAAGCACCTTTTTTTCTAGAGCAAACAACCTCAAAAAGTTATTTAAAAATGTTCATCAGTGTTGCTTTTTACAGATTATGTACTGTGCTGTGCAGTGTAGCAGTTGAAACAATACTGTAAATCAAAGTTGCATACAAAATACAAGGTTGTGTTTAAACTCCTGTAGTAACAACAATTGCATTTAACAAAAGACATTGAACTCTGTTCACAGGTTTCTTACACAATTTTCCTGTACTTTTGTGACTTTCTAACTACACACTGAAGTGCAACATTTTGGCATCACTTCCTTTTTTTATTGAAAAGGAAACTATACCCCCAAACAATGTAGGTTGCATAAACAAGCTCATACTGTATGTAAAATCCTGCTTCAGCTAAATAAACCATTTTCATAGAAATATACTATACTTTTTTAGTAGTATGTGCTATTGGGTCACCTCTTAGGATTCACAATGCACACAAACAAGCCAAGGCACACATACAGTACATGCTAGGCCACATCATTTAACATATCACACTCTGTTGGTTAAATATTCTTTCTGGTAGCATAGTTTCCCTTTAAAGAAGAACTAAAGTGTATCTGAAGTAGGGCAGAAATGTTGTACATTATGTTTTGGGTTTCTGTACCAGCCCAAGGCAACCACAGCCCTTTAGCAAGGAAGATTTGTGCCTCCAAAGATGCCCTTGTAGCTCCCCATCTTCTTTTCTGCTGATTCCCTACACATGCTCTGTGCTGCTGTCAGTCACTGAGCTTAGGGACCGACTCAAAATATACTGCATAAATAGATTATAAATGTAACAGTAAAAAGCTGATTAGTAATTCATTCAGATTCACATTACATGACAGATCTAAAACCAGGGCATTTGCAACAGAATTGAATAATTAGCCCTGTAGCAACAGCTTATATGACAGACAACCCACATTTTCTGCTTGATAATTTGCTAGTGCAGTTTATAATATAAAATATGGCATTTCTAGCTATATTCATTTTTAGGGTTTTGTTTAATATACAAATCCTTCATTAAGTAAATCATGGATACATCATTATCATTTATTTAGTGCCAGCAAGTTATGCAGAGTTTTATATTAATTTATAACAAAAAGCAGTATTAGGGCTAACCTACACAGGAGATTCTAATCAGATGTTGTGGGTCAGACCATCATGTGTCCCATAGATGGCAAATCTTCCATATAGTACACATATCAAATATTATCATTCTCATTATACTTTGACCCATCAAATACATCCAACTTGTAGTAAACGTTCTGTCAATCCGCCACCATGCTACAAAATCTCCCATGTAGTTTAGCTCTTACAATAAAGCAAAAAAAAAAAAAGAAAAAACCAAGGCAAGGAAGGCCGTACATTTCGGGGGATTTAGTAGATTATTAAATCACGTAGATGATTTGATTGAACACTGAACAATTTACAAAAAAGAAAAGAACATTTTATCCTAACTATTCTTTGTAGAAAGGGCTCAGATTTAATTTAGCTGAGATCCCTTTTGTACAGTATTCCATAGGTATTCCTGAATTCCAAACTACGTGCTTGGTTCAGTGCAGTTACCAAATGTCAATATCTTTGTGAACAAGCAATAAAGGAAATGTAGTATGTGGCTCAGTATGTGCTACTGTATGTATAGCCTTAGATATTTTCCTTTGATTTATGAAATTGGCAGTAAATTACACACAGTTTATGAATAATAGTTTTTTTTCCATAAAGGTATGATCTTTTCAGGTTCAAAATGATAAATCAAACCCATATTTAGAAGCTTCTATGCTACTTGGCTGTCCAGAGCACAGTGGGTATTTATTGTGCTGCAATACAATAGGGCCATGAATATACAGGCAATTAGAGGATGCTGCTGAATGGTAGCCCACATGAGAACAACAATGATTTGGCATCCCCAGGAAACTTTACAATTTTGTGGTACCCCACCATAAGGATTTTTTTTATTTGGATGTGGCTCATAGGAGACAGAGGCCAGTGGCCTTGAAGTCATCTTATAATAATGTATGCACTGTTAGGGAAACTAATATGTTGCAAAAGATTTAAGCAATGTTACAGCATGTCACAAAATAATACGGCATTGTCTTTAAAATGTGTTCTGCATGCTTATACAGATTCTATTATTTAAAAGGGCATTGTGTAAAAGGCACACATTACAGCTAAATTATGTCCCAGAAAATGCTATTGTATGGTAAACAACAGTCCCTGAGTACTTTTACTTCATTCAATAGTGTACCATAAGGGCTCTGGCACACGGGGAAGATTAGTCGCCCGCGATTAACTCCCTGTTCGCGGGCGACTAATCTCCCCGAGTTGCCTAGCCCTGCCATCCCACCGGCGAACATGTAAGTCGCTGGCGGGATGGCAGACGCGGCGGCGCGATTTTGCGCAAATCGCCGAAAAAGACTCGCGAGTCTTTTTCGGCGACTTCCGGAAATCGCCCCGCCGCGTCTGCCATCCCGCCGGCGACTTACATGTTCGCCGGTGGGATGGCAGGGCTAGGCAACTCGGGGAGATTAATCGCCCGCGAACAGGGAGTTAATCGCGGGCGACTAATCTTCCCCGTGTGCCAGAGCCCTAAGTGTTTTGCAAATACACAATCATCAAGGCCAATCAAGTGTATTAAAATGCATGCACTGTAAAATTATGGACTTTATGTCTAGCTTTTATGCCATTCTGCATCTGTAGTAGTAAATTATCTGGCTTACCTGCTGTCTGCTTACTTACATATGCCTGCTGTTTCTGTGTGCATTAGATAATAAGATATGCAGTAAGCATATTTTTTTTTTTTTTAGAAATAAAAAAAAAAAAACTTATTTAGTCAAAACTTAATTATGGACAGAAAAGAGGTCAGTTAAACTACCAATTCTCACAAGTTCTCTCATATTTGAAATGACCCAATTTAGCTTTTACACAGAAAATAGATCATTATAAAAAAAATCTGCCGCCTAACACTTTGGTAGCACACAATATACTGTTACGTAGAAGAGGGTCTTACTGACAGGGAGTACAGCAGTCCTTAGGAGGGGCTGGAAGGCCACTCAGAATTCTGACAGCAGACCCCATATTGTTATTCAGAATCTGAAGACATTCTTGGTGAATCCTGGCTCCTTGCACTATATTATGTCTGATAACAGCGTGTACCACCAAAACATTTCACTGTAATGTTACACTGACTGCTCTATTTTGTTACTGTGACATCTAAATGTAGTAACTAAGCAAGCTGGTTGACTGTATAATGTACCATATTGTGACTGTCAGTAGAGGGTGGCAAATGTAACATTTTCCATCACACACAGTGGGGACACTTTTAGCAGGTGCTAGTTAACCCACATAGCACGGACTTTTTTTTTTTTTTATCATCAATATAAAGACCATATATATATATATATATATATATATATATATATATATATATATATATATATATATATATATATTATATATAAGGCTGCCCTTGTCCAGCCTGTATTCATTTGAAGGTAAATGTCAACTATCCACACTAAGAGAAAGGAACAGGTTGGGAGGAGTTGGCATTTGTACATTTATATACCTAATTTTATGGGTACAGAAATAAAAACAAAAATAAGTCAAAATATTAAAAGCATCATTTTTATTGGCAGCAGGACAAAGATAAGATTTGCTGACGTCTCCTAGCTGAAATCAGCACCCAGATAAACTGTAAACAGACAGAACTGGAAAGCTTGATCTCATTATCATATCTCTCACCCCATGAAGGCACCAGCTATAAATATAAGCAGGCAGACAATCTCATTTTGCAGAGCACACTTTCACCTAGACATCTTTTGCACATATTTTGTATACATTACATTTAGATCCCTTCATCAGTCTTTTGGCTTAGTATTTTTAATGACAACATGCACAAGAACACGCACACCCCTGGGAAACAAGTTTCTGTAATTGTACATGCAATAGGATTCATGGTATGACAATGAAACATTTAAAACATGAAACTCGCCCTAATACTGAACCACTGTGAAGAATGTATTTACAGGTATTGATATCTTGTGGTACTTTATTTTATAATATGTAGATATAGAAATTGTTTCATTCTATCCTGTCCTTACTGCAAATGCAACCTTATTAAGTGATTTTACAAGATGGATCAGGTGCTTTAAAAGCAAGGACAAGTGAAGTTGACAACATTCTGAGCTGAATGGGACCAATTTTATCATTTTCTGAGACTCCACCCCTTGTTATCCCATCTCTCTCCTTCACCTTGCCCCTTTAAGTTGTTTTAGGGTCTCATTTTATGATCTTGTGGCCTGGCTTCTCAGTCATTATTATAAATCGATCTCAATGTAAAAAGATGTGTGTGTGGAGTGGGGGTTTATGGTTAATTGTATATTACACACAGTATTATGATTTTCTGGAACATCTGCAACAGACTATAGCATGTTTGATTCATTAATATACAACGAAGCAAAACAAAATGGAAAGAAATGTCATTAAATTACCAAAAATCAATGTGTGGGTGACAGCCTAAACGGTTCCCTCTTCTGACACTTGGGAACAAAAGTGTCACAGCCTGGGAAAGCACATAACACACTAGTGGCAGAAAAGTGGCACAGAACACAATAAGGTGATAGGCAGGAAATTTGTTTAACATCCCCAGGTGTCTTGTGCAATTGCACTGTTCAGTGAGGAGAGTGATGCTGCGGTTGGTATTACTGTTTAGCAGAATAAGCGAATGCTGGATGTCTCAGACTGGTCTAAAACAGAGAGGTGTAATTTATCGAAATGGTCTCTATTGTTATCACAGATTACCAGTACAAGCCTTTAATATCATGTTGTGATGGGTACAGGCAGCGCTGGAAGCTGGATCTGTAAAAAGTCTCTCCTACAGGGGTTCTAATGGCTCCTTTAATAATTTATCCTATAACTTAGGTGCAGTCATAAAAAGAATGATATAAATTAAAACAAGGCTTCCCCATGTTGAAGGCAGGGGACAAACTGATTACAAAGCAGACTGTGTCTTTGGTCAGCTGAACCAAGTTAAGCCATAAGTTCCAGGATGCGGAATTGTCCAGGTAATTTGTGCTTACTGTTCAATCTCCAAGTTATCAATTTTAACATCTTGAGATTTAAAGCTAATGACTTCTTCATATGTAATTTCTGAAAGAAAAAGGAAAAAAAAAATCAGAAATATTATCATGTGTAAGGCAGTAAGAATATCCTTATCAAATACCTAAAGATCCAAAACATTACAAAGCACTGTCCTGCACTGAACAAACAAAGGTCATTTGAACCGTGCCATAAAGCAAATATAATTAGTTAACAACAGTCCAATTACTGACAAACTACACTTCTGAATGATGTCAGTATGTGCAGGTATGCCACTTACTGTTGGAGTGCTAAAAGGTTTCTTAATCATGAGTATTAGCAAAATAAATATCTATATATCTAAATATCGAAATATATATTGACACAGGTATTGTTCTGGAAGAATAGACTTGTGTCTTCAAGCTATAAACCAGACAATTTTTAGAGGATATAATAGGTATATAATAGATATAATAAGTCATTTTTTTGGGACAGTATACACCTAAAACAACAGACAAACAGTCCCTTTATGTACTCCATAAGCCTAATGGCCTAGCTACAGTGTAGGAAAAGGCAACCTGTTAAACACAAAACATGGCAGGACAATAATTCCTAGAAATGCTTCAGTAAGATACTGAGGGATTAGAGGGTATAATCTTGCTCTTGCGTTTAATGGTTTTAATTCACAATGCATTAAACCTTGTAGTAAACAGGCTTGAAAGTGTAGATGTGTTTCACTAAAAGAAGCCAGTCGAGCAGTGATTTTCGTGACTAAAATAAGCATATGGCAGATGACTAAAAGATGGGCTAAGATAATTACACAGAGGGTGAAGAAGAAGCAAGGAACACTCTGCTCTGGTTATCAAATCATATGGCCTAGAAATGTCTAGATATAGATAGCGCTGTGATCAGCAGCTGATTAATGCAGAACACTAGGCTGCTTTGCTAATGAAGGCTAACATAATAAATGCACTTGTCTCTCTCACAGAATAAAAATATTATGTTAATTTACTCAGTTCTCAAACACAGTACAGACCTGTGGACTGGAGTGTATTTATATTTGTACAAACATACACACAGAAATGGATTTCTCCTTTTTCTCACAGCCTTGCTTGGCTTTTAGATGTCCAGTTGGTGAATATAGGCTTCTTGAGGGTTTAAGTATTGTTTGTTGTACAGGTACGGGACCCATTATCCAGAATGCTT
The DNA here is from genome assembly GCF_000004195.4 of Xenopus tropicalis. Taxonomy (NCBI): domain Eukaryota; kingdom Metazoa; phylum Chordata; class Amphibia; order Anura; family Pipidae; genus Xenopus; species Xenopus tropicalis. Next base: position 71,587,526 of record NC_030679.2, on the reverse strand, counting down.
GGGACCTGGGGTTTTTCGGATAAGGGGTCTTTCTGTAATTTCTGTAAAGGCTGCTAAAAACATCATTTAAACAGTAATTTAACCCAATAGGATTGTTTGCCTCCAATAAGGATTAATTATATATTAGTTGGGATCAAGTACAAGGTACTGTTTTATTACTAAAGAGAAAAATGTGATTTAATTAAAATTGAGTCTATGAGAGATGGTATTTCCATAATTCAGAACTTTCTGGATAATGGGTTTCCGGATAAGGTGTCCGAAACCACTACCCACTGTCTCTTGTAGTGATTTCTAATGGTGTTACAGTAGCCTTTATCAGTCCCCAAGAATAAACTGATGATTTAGATGTCCAGCGATTTCTAACCTTTTCTTGAGAAGTCACCCAGGCCTGGAAAACTGCTTGATACAAGTCAATATATACACATTTTATTATGCATATATAGGGATTGCTTGTACTGCTTCATTATACATTTTTTACAGGACTAAGTTTTATCTGCAACTTTCCTTCCAAGGTTAAGTCTCCAAATTGTTGCCACCACTGAAATCACCTGACTAGCTGGGAAGGGAACACAATAAAGCTGGCCCATTATATGCAGGATGGAATGAGGCTGTGACCACAAAATTATTACAGACACGAGATCCTCTGCATTCACCCTTTATCAATATATATAGGACATTAAAACATTTTGCTTTAAGTTACTAAAAATGCCCCCTATTTACACAAAATGGGATTTTGGCCATATATTGCAATATATTCAAGTTGGCCAGACCAGGGATGACTGACATAGTTGCCTAAACCAGTTACCCAACCTGCCAGTCTCCTGCATGTCCCAATGCCGAGCTGTGACTGCGGCTCAGTTTTACATGGTTATCAGGCTCTGGTGGGTTGGAATTACTATCTGCATTGGCTCACCAGAGCTTTGCATTGCTCCCAGCCCAGCAAATCAGCTGCATCCACAGATTAGCAGTGTGACAAGCCAGATGGCCTGAGTCCAGGACAGAAAGGTGCTTCCTAATTTGTGGTAACAGTTTTAGAAAAGCCCTTTCCTGTTACACACTAATGCCCCCCATGCACAAATCCTGGTTCCATAAACAAGGGGTTTGCTGCAATGGCAGTGGAAAAATAATACTAAAAGCACTGACCTCAATTTACCTGCACAAGAAACTGGGATGCCAGCTATGAGCCAGGCCTCATTCTCAACCTCAGTGTCCAGACCCACTAATGCAAACTTCATATTAATAGCCTCGCTTTGGAAAAAAAAATATTGGACAGGCAATATCTTTGGCAATATAGTGTTTTTATGTTTTCTACAAATCCACCTTATGCCATCCAAAGTAATTTGTGCATTTCTACCAGTAAAAACTGTCAACATCATCTCAAAAATGCAATTTACTCTCTAATCTAGGAATTTTGCCCAATGTGTTGTGTTATATAAAAGGTTTTATTGAAGGGTTAATTCACCATTTTACCATGATGCAGACAGTATTCAAAGTCTATTTGTAACTAATGCTTTGTTTTAATTACTCTTAATTATTTATAAATTTTAGTTTGTCAGGCTTGGGATTTTTACTGCTACGTTTAACTTACCCTAGCAACCAGACAGTAGTTTGGCAGATGTGGCGAGTTTTTTTTTTTTTTCCAAAGGTGTTTATTTATGCATTTATAACAAATAACAACATAAAACATTGACATTGGTTCTACAAGCATGTTTTGTTCAGGATATATACGGTACATTGGTTTAGGTAGTAAGTGGTATCCTACTCGAGGTAATGTTCAACTTCTGTTAAAGAAGGGGAGGGGTTGGGATTACCGGTGAAGGTTCAAGTTCCCCGGTAAGATCCTGTGGCATTATTCCATGGCTTCAACCCATGTTCCCCATACCTTGTCATATTTTTGGGGGCATCCCCTTGCTTTTTGGTGAGTTGTATCAGTGGCTGAAGGGCTTTAAGTATATTGAGCCAGCTGTTAATTGTCAGGGGAGATTGTGCCATCCATTGAAGGAAGATACTTTTCCTAGCATAAAACAGTAGTGTTCTATAGAGGATGCAAGATGCTGATGTGGGAATAATCTCATACACAATTCCGAATAGGCAAACCTTGGGATTGAGTATTTAGGTAGGGATGTTGTGTTTTGGATAAGGTCTAGGATCTGATTCCTAAAGTGGTGTATTTGTGGGCATGACCACAGTAAATGAAAGTAGTTGGCCTTGGGGGCACCATATTTAGGGCACAGGGATGAGTTGCAGATTCTCATGCGATATAGACGTAGAGGGGTCAAATGGAGCCTGTGTATGATTTTGAACTGGATTAACCTGTCTCTTGTAGAGATCAGATCGCTTCCTCACAATCTTCCCTGTGCAGCTCCGGTATGTCTTGGTGCCAAGCTTTTTGAGCTGTGAGAAAGGGAGACTGGAGGGTAGATAGGAGCAGGGAGTATAGTGTAGTGATCAGTTTTTTAGAGGAGGGTTTTCGAAGGGTGGTTTCAAGCTTTGTGAGCACAAAGGGGACTATGGTTCTCTGGAACTGGTGTCGGAAGGCTTGTTGGAGTTGTAGGTATGAGAACCAGGGTAGCAGCTCTCCTGTGTCTGTATATCTGATCTGGTTTCTAGGTAACAGGGCCCCAGCATTGGTCACATCTCCCAATGTATGTATGCCCCAGTGAGTCCACACTCGGTATGGGGCAATTTGTTGAAAATTGGGTAAGTAGGAGTTTCCCCACAATAGCAGGCCTGGGGACAGGATTGGGGGCTTCAGTTTGTATAGGTGTAGTATCTTTTGCCATGCTTTGTAGGGTGTCACGATGACTGGGTGATTGGTTTGGATATCTGATAGTTTACGGAATGGGATTTATTTCAGTGATTCCATTGAGCTAGCTAGGGTTTCCTGTAGTGGAACATTGGGATTGGTAAGATCAGGAGAGAACCACCACTGGACATATTAAACCTGTGCGGCTAGGGAGTAAAATTGCCAGTGTGGAAGACCTAGGCCACCCTCTGTAGTTGGTGCTCTAAGCTTGGCTCTGGAGAATCTGGGAGGTTTGTTGGCCCATAAGAAGGCAGACTGTGTTTTATCTAGAGAGGTGAAAAATTTAGGCGGAATGAAAATAGGTGAGTTATGGAAAATGTAGAGAAATTTAGGGAGGAATATCATCTTTAGCAGGTTGATTCTGTCCCAGATAGATAGGGGGAGATTGGCCCATATCAGCAGTTTAGATGTGGTGAGTTTTACCTCCAGCCACTAGAGGGCTTCTCTGTTGTTTCTACTGTTGGTCAGTTTGTGCAGGATCTAAAAAGCAGCTGTAAAGGCACAACTGCTCTGTGCTAAAAGCTCACTGAATAAAGCAGAGTTCTGATCTGTGAGTTTACAGAATAACACAGGTCAACAAAATAGAAGATACATTGACCAGTAAAATCCTGCTCCATTGGTTGATAAAATTACTGGCAGGGCTGTGGAGTCGGAGTCGGCAAAAAATGAACCGACTCAGACTCCTACTAAATTTAAATGGGAATAAAAAAAAATAAATAAAGCAAGTTTAAATGTCCCAATTCACAAACATAATTAATTACTTCTCTGCTATAAGAATAAAGCCCAATGCACAAAGCATAAACGAACACGTTGAGTGACCATGAAGCTTTTCATTGACTGTATGCTTCACTAAATGGGACGTAACGCACAGTTAAGGTGCGGCAGCTCCATTGCGTCATGTTCCTCTGTTACAGGGAACACAATGCCCACTGGGAACCCAGCCTAACTCTCACTGATAACTAATTAAGTAAAAAAAAATTGCAGGACTAGAAATACTTGTATACGTGAAGGGAATGGGTAGTCAATAGTTTAAGACTGAAGCTTTAAAACATTTGAAAAACTGCTGTAATTCAGCTGTAATGTTAGCTTAAACTTTAAACATGACTATGGGATTCTAGGGAAATCATTAGGAGTAGGAGTATAGATAAAATTGTCTATCAGTTTATTATCAGTTCAGTTGTGTTTTAAGTGCCCCTTCCCCCCTGCCCCTTCCTGGATGTATAAAATACATTAGCATATTAAAAACAGAGGAGTCGGAGTCGTGGAGTCGGACGTATCAGAAACTGAGGAGTCGGAGAATTTATCTACCGACTCCACAGCCCTGATTACTGGTACTGGTGGCACAGAAAGCGAGAACAAGAAAAATGCTAGAAAATAGCATAAAGAGCTGACCAGGGAATCAGAGCTGTCCAGTAGTGTGACCTAAACAGCCACTGTTTTTAGGAAGGCTACAATGAAGTATAGAGAGCCTTGAGTGACATATGACCTTATTAATATCACAATTGTATCCCTAAACTGCTGTTATGGGCTATGTATGCCTTTCAGCTCTATTGGAACTTGAATTGCATCCCCTCTGCGACATTGTAGCTTATTTATATAAACTATATTAGAGATTCTGAAGCAAACACGCAATTTTACCAGTGCAGGGTAACAGTAGATTATATTTCAAAGCTTACAAAGCCCTTTCATTTGATTTGCTTTTACTAGCCCTTTAAGTTCTGCAAAGCTATTGATAAATATTTCAAAAGTTATAAAGTGTGCATACACATAGGAACAGCATGTGCTTTGGCTTCATTGTTAGTAACAATTACTTTTTATGAGGACAGAAAAAAATGGTTAGACAAAAATTGAACAAAATGCGTATACACCACAGTTCCACCAATTACCTCTTAATGTTTCTAGCGTACATTGTGCAAGCATGGCACAATTAATAAGGAAACCTTTCTAAATTACAAACATTACTTATTATCAAAAGAAAATGATTTGAACAATTCGCTTGTGACTTGACTTCTAGAGCACAGCTGGGAGCACAAGCCAAAGAAATCCATGCTGATAGATGCGGTGCTCCAGCTCTTACCTGTGAAACGGTTCTCAATGCAAGCAGGATAAAACATTACAGCAGCACATATGCTCTTTAGCAAAATACAAACCACTTCTTTTTGTCAAGGTTAGTGTAACCCTGTGGGGAGAACTATATAACTGATGCTTTTCATTTTCTTTTATTTATAATTGCTACATGAGAGGTGTTTTATCTCAAGTTTAGCTTCCAGTAAGGCACTCCTACAACTATTGTTCTTGAACACTTTTCAAATGTTTACAGAAACAAGAGTAATTTACAGCCTCATATTAAAAAGACTTGGTACTGCAACAACGGCAATGAGTTAATAAAAAGACTAAAACATGTGCTCTACAGACTATGTGTTGTCCCAGCAAAAGCTGGGGTCTGTTCAATAAACACCAATAGAAAAGCATCTTATGACTTTCAGGTTTTTTGCTGAACTTTGATACAGGAAGGTCAAGCCATTACATTTCTAAGCAACTGGTTCAGTGCCCAAGATGGAGAATGGCATAAAGGCTTAAGATGGTCTTTAAAGAATACCGTCATGGGAAAAGATGTTTTTTTTCAAAACGCATCAGTTAATAGAGCTTCTCCAGCAGAATCCTACATTGAAATCCATTTTTCAAAAAAACAGAAGCTCAGAATCAGGCACAATGCACTAAAATGGCTGCCTACACACCAATATTACAACTAAAAAAAAAAACATTTGTTGGGTTAAGAAAAAAATTTAAATGGCAGAGTGGATTATTTGCTATGTAAACAGTTGAATTTAGAAATAAAAAGTATACCATAAAAATCATGACAGTATCCCTGTAAAGCACAGATCTGGTGTTCAGCTGTATGATGCAAAACAAGATTACAGAAGGTCCCTGAAAGGTTTTTGACCAATGACAGCAAATATGAAAAACAAATTAACCAGCATGCACAAAAATAAGCTTTTGATCCAGAACAAGATTCAAATTAGGAAAACAAAGCCATTTTGAAGCAAGGAACCAAACTATAACATAACAAAGGAGTAATCCTTTAAAATAGTACTTTCATCATAAGGAGTCAGCAGATGGGGGTATAGCTGTTTCTGTTGAACTAAAAATGTATGCTACCTTATCAATTTATATAAGTGTATGGATGACTAGCACTCATTCGGTTATATTCTGCAGTCAACCAAGAGCTCTGTCTGTTCTGTGAGACAAGGTGAGGGCAACATTATGCACTCCAAATGCAGCTGGGACAGAAGCTTTGTTTTTAGAGAAGGGCAAACAAATTAAGCTAATACACAGAAAGTAAAAAAAAAAAAAACTGAAAGTCAATGTTCCCACTTTACCTTTCCATTCATCTATAGTGCGCTCTTTATTTTCCGTTGATTCGTCATAAGGTTCAGCTTCAGGCTCATCGTCTGGGTCATGATATTGTACAAAATAAGGATGTGCCAGGGCTTCTGTAGCAGTTATCCTCTTGTCACTGTCTAAAATGAGCATCTTTTCAAGCAGATCAATCGCTTTAAGAAGAAAAGAAAACCTTTTAAAAGATTATCCTTCAGCCCCCAGTCTCCATTATGCAATTCTCCAAATTGTCACTGAATTAGATGCATTTGCAATTATGGTGATAAAAATCTGCACTACTGCTGCTATGGAAATTCCACAATTAATTATCATCTGCAGTTTGTTATAGAAATGACACGATTGTGATCTGAAAACTTTAATTAGGCCTGCTATCGGCAACAGTATACTATATGAAGTGGTTTCAATTCTTTAAATAATCACAGTGACAAAACGCAACTGGTGCCTGAAATCATTTAGAAAGAAGTCAAGGAAGACATATTCACAAGGGTCTCCCAACATAGACTTTAAGCCAGTGCAGTGTGTAAAGTGCAATTTTTGGGTGCAAGATGCTATGTTTTTAACCCTAAAGCTTTTTTTCCCCATGAATTCAGACACTCGCCTCAAGCGGCAGGGCCGGACATGTTACCGGGGTGGCAAAAAGCCATTCATCGTAACTTAGAGAGACGAAATTCTGATTCTGCTATTGGGCTTTCTGCACTAGTGATGCGCGGGCAGTATCAACTTGGTTGTCCCAAGCGGCCAGGACCCCCGAGGCAGCGCTGAGTAGAGGGCAGGGTACTGTAGAGTATGGAGCAGTGATCCGCAGCATGTTGCTCACAAACACCTTTGATGTTGCTCCCAGTGGCCACAAAGCAGGTGTACTGCCAAACAGAGTCTCCTGTAGTCTGCCAATCCATATTACAAAAAAGCCACACAGCTCTTATTTGCTACTCCCTAGAAATTTTCTTTTAAGCTTGTGTTGTTCCCCAACTTTTTTTTCTATTTAAACCCACATGTTCTTTACAGTTGTCCGTCATGCAAAGCATTTCAACAGAATTGTATTAAAAAAATATTGTCTATCATCCACATTATTACAAAGAAAGTGTGGTTGAAAACAGAATGATTCCAGGCAACATGTCTTATCCTCAAGTAAGTGGACTTTGACATGGGGCATAGTATTCAACTGTACATCCGCAATACATGGTTAAATATTTTTTAGATGAAATATACATACCCAGTGGGTTGGCGCCATGAAATACCTCCTTCAGATCTTGCTGAGGCATATAAGGTAATGATTCAATGTATCTTCTGGCCTACATAAAAGTAGAGGGTTTACACGTATTTAATATATGGACACTTACAGCATACAAAAAAAAAAAATACCCTATTTTATGGAAAAACTAGTAAAATTGGTTAAATCTACTATTCTAATCTATTTTTCTGTATATATAGTGATCCCTACAGTATAAACTAACTGTATATGATGAAATTGCTACAGTATACACTAAACTGTTCTTGCTGAATGGTGTATAGATGGGCATATGCTATACCTCTGTACAGCTAGGAACAAGTTATGAGGATGCTCTTCTATGGTTACACCTCTATAATAGCATTATTATCAGCTATCCACAACACTGATGGCATTAGACCTTCCCATAGCGGACTTTTTATAAAAATAACTATTAAACTACAGCAGTGATGAGGGTCAAAAAGCATGAGGTTTATGTATAAAATAGCAAAGTAAGTGGCATATGTTTACTAAAGGAACAGTAACGCCAAAAAATGAAAGTGTATAAAAGTAATTAGAATATAATGTGCTGCTGCCCTACAACTGGGGTGTTTTCCCCAGAAACTTATATAAACAAAGTTGCTCTGTAGCCACGGGGGCAGCCATTCAAAGGAGAAAAGGCACAGGCACATAGCAGATAACAGATAAAACAATATTGTATTCTAGAGAGGTTATCTGTTATCTGCTCTGTAACCTGTGCCTTTTCTCCATTTTTCCAGTTTGAATGGCTGCCCCCATGGCTACACAGCAGCCTATTTATATAAACTATAGTAGCGTTACTGTAGCAAACACACAACTTTTACCAGTGCAGGGCAACAGTACATTATATTTTAATTAATTTAAAAAACTTTCATTTTTGGTGTTACTGTTCCTTTAAGAGAAGATGTCATGCTCTAGCAAGAACTAGCAAACACTAAGGAACGTAGCAATCTCCCCATCCTCTTAATTTACTCTCCAAATACTGACCAAGTGGCCCCTACATATTTTGAAAATTATTTGGTGGAAATTATACAAAATGGCCCAAAATAATCTTATCCAACATTTTAGTTTAGGTAAAGAAAGCAGACTCATTCCTAAAAACATTAAGGAAAATATGGCATACTATATTGTGCACCCATTCTCTCGGGTTGTAACTATTATGTAATGCCCATGGCACAGGGAGAATGGCATGAATAAGTTATATTATTTTGTAAGTGCAGCACAATAACTAAACAGTGTTTATAAGTGCTATCAGTGTCAAAAGGTAAAGCTGGAATGATATATTTTATGAAGCATTATATCACCTGGACTTTTTTTTTTCTTATTAGTGCAGTGTGACAGATTAACTGTACTTAAATGGTGTCTAAGCTCCATAGCTGCAGTGACATTAATAAATATCTCCCATAGTTTTTTCACCCAAAGCCATATGTCACAGCTGGGCTGTACTTCTAAATATGCCCTATTAATAACATAGAATAACATTAAGTGCTTGTAAAAAAATTTTTAACTCGAATAAGCAGTCAGTTTGCACATTTTTTTTCTTGTAAATATTGCATGACCTTTAATTAACACTTCCATTTTCAGCAGTTATTGTACAAAGCAGCACCTACTTACATGTTCTGATGATATTTTCAGGAGAAATTCTGAGTTGGGTGTTCCGACTACTTCCATTATCCTTTTTAATTGATCAATGTCTGTAAATATTTAGGAAAACCTCTGTGGCCAGTTCTTTATTTCCATTAACTCTCTATTCACGCAGATAATTACCTACATGACCAGCTCATTCCCAAAGCAATGACTGCAAAACTTATTAAAACAATGTGTCATAGCTAAATCCATACCTGTTAACAATTCATATTGCAGCAATATCTAGGGATCATACACACAAGCAGAGTAAGAAACCATAGAGACCTGATTTTGCTTTCCTCAGACTGGACCAGTATGGCAACCTTTCTGCAACACTTTACCACCTTAAGAATGTACTAAAAATACCTGTGTTTGACTATTAACACTGCAGCCAACTTGTTTAAAGTCAGTTGTTAGCTGAAGGCAGTACTGAATAAACTTATAATAAAAAATTAACAAACAAGTGGCAGTACTGAATGCTAAAAAAAAATATCTGAAAGCTCAGACAATCTAGAGATACTGTCTTCCCCAGTTACCTGCACAATTTTCATCTTCCAGGATATTCATGGGCAGAACAGTTTTCCATTAGAGTCAATGAAAGTTACAGAGAAGAAAAAGATATTTAAAGAAAGGTATATTCTGCCCACAGACCACAGTTAATAAACCATGAACAGTCAATGAAAAGGTACAGGGAAGGAATAGAGATATTTAAAGAAAGGTATATTCTGCCCACAGACCACAGATAATAAAACATGAAAAGTCAATGAAACATACCTCTTTACCTCATGAGACTTTATCCCCTACTCATTTCTTGATGAAAAACCTAGACACTCCATATAGTAATTATCACTATTCCTATACAGAACATATTTGACATCTTTTTCCTATTTAGATGAGTGGCTGTACATTAATTACACTGGTAAGGCTGGTTTTAATTGTCCCCTTTCTGTTGTTTGAAGAGGGGTAATTTGCTTACAAGGGAACATGTAATAGTAGTGTTTGGAAACAACAAAATGTCAAATATTCTATAAATAAAAAAAGGAAACAAGGAGATTTTAACCTTTTATTGCCTTCTGGGAACACAAGTTCTTACTAGCAAGTAAATCTATTCTCCTACAGGAGTATCCTTTTGTGACAAAAGAAATGTTGGCAAAAGTACATTGAACCATCTCCCTTCTTGCACTGTGCGTATATGTGCAAATATACAAATGTATAATATACATATGGATTCCCCTCACACATTAAATAAATACTTTGTCTAAACTATTTCATCATTGAGATATTGCCTGGAATGGATCATGGTGGTATCATGTTCTAAATTAAAGGAAAAGTAAAATCGCTGGGGGGGTGCCAAATGTTGGGCATCTCCCAGTGACAACCAATGGCCTGGGGTATCACATAAGTTAACAGGAACAGGGGTCTTAAAAGAATTTAACAAACAAAGTTTACAGAGTAAAAATATGATTAGAGGGCCCTACCCGATCACTAGGGAGTACCTAACATTTGGCACCTTTCAGTAATTTCTCCTTTAAACAGTGTGGTGCTTTTCCATGGCACCTGGAAATACTCTAAGCATCATTTGTGGTGCAGAGAGGCTTCCTTACTGCAGACAAAATCTGCAAGTGTAGGTTCAACAACAGGGTATAAGTATGCAGGCAGCCAGTCAGCAGGGGATAGTTACTAACCCTGAAATCCACTGCAGAATCTCTATGTTCTATGCCCATTTTTTTAGCCCAGGAGTATATGTGTAATACATATTAGGTCAGTGCAGTATATGCTAACCTTCACCAACAGCTAGAATGTCAGTTCTGATTAATTTATTAAAATATATTGTATATGTATGCATTCACATACCTATAACTACTCCTGACATTATGCTCTTGTCTCTACCCCAAACTATTTTCTCCTTTCCCTATATTTTACACTGTGTAACTGCAATGTATTTCTGTCTCTCAGCATACAAAAATGCTTTACTCTGACACTTGCCTAAATGTCCTCAATATACCTTAAAATATGCCTCACATCATTCCACTCCTCCTGAATCCTGACAAGCTAGGGCCTTTCAAGGCACTGTCTATGCCGCCCACAGTATAGGAAAGCTGCCACAATCTTTTCTGCTGCTAATGAAAAAGGCAAGAATGTGATGGGAATTTGCACAAATCCATATTCTAGCTCACTAATTGTTAAGTATATACACAAGGAAAGTTGAGCTTAAGTTAATGAGTTAATGCCAGAGGTTTTATAATAAGGTGAAACAGAACAGTTTCAAAACCATACACACTATATGAATAAGCATATCTGATATTTTTAGTTTGAAAAGATAGAAGTAGAAGGATACAATCATTTCCTGGAAAGAGAGCTTTGCCTTTCAGTAGCTCTGCCATGATGCATCCAACTGACCAAATGTCAACTGCAAAAAAACAAAAGCATTGTCTGCTTCAGAAGGAGGTCATTCTAACAATTTCACACTTATTATAGAACTGTTCTTTCTGTTCACAATATAGACAAAGGGGGGGGGGGGGGGGGATTCACAAAAGTGTCTAAGTTCACAGTTCTTAAATCGTCGGTCGCCTAATTGTAAAACTGTTGAAAGCATGTCAAATTAACAAAAGGTACCTTATATTTTTTTGGCCAAAAATAGTTTGGTGCATCCCTATGATATACATTGTAAACAATTGTCATTATTGTGCTGTGAATATGTTGCTAGTGCACCAAATTTTTTTTTCTCTAAACAGACTTAAGCCAAATTAACATTTTTTGACACTTTTGTTATGGCGGACACATTTTAGTGTAAAAAATGTCTGTAAAAATGTTGTGGTTATGACTAGTTCTCAAAAAGGTCTTACATATTACACAAAATTAGCCACACCCATGTGGAAAAATTGGTCTGTGAAGGAGTCAGTGCCAATATGTCATTTTTACAACATTTTTGTGATATCCCCCCCCATAGAGTTTGCGGTTAGTATGTTATACAGTATAAAATTCTCTCATTACTGTGCCGGGATGTAATAGTACCCTATTAAAATGACTAATCTGGGGTAAGAAGTAGTATAATATGCTGGACTCAAGGGATCCCTTTACTGCTCATATACCAAGATATCTGAAGGAAATTGAGCCAGGATGGCATAGCTTTACCTTCTTGTACTTCAGTTTGAATAGTAAGGGAAGGCGGAACGCCTAATTACAGCTTATCTAATCAGTGCCGCTTTAATGAATTACCTGTTTGATTATAATGCATCCAATTCAACATGATTTCAGGAGCTCTGTACCACCTTGTTGCAACATACCCAGTCATTTCATCATCTGCCTGCCGTGCCAAGCCAAAATCTAGAATCTCAAGAAGAAGAAAAAAGTGTTGCAATTTCCTGCCAGCAATTAGCTGTTCATATCAAGAAAGAACACAAATCCTGCCAATTTCTCCTTATGGGTCTTACCCTTAGTTCACAGTCCTCATTTACTGCTAAATTGCTGGGCTTCAAGTCCTAGAAAGAGAAATATGCTTTAGCCATTAATATTCATTTAATTGAATTATACCCTTATCACCAAACTAAAATTCCCTGTATCCCCCATTCAGATGATGGTGGGAATTGTAGTTCAGCCAGAGCACAAGAGTTAGGCATCCTTGCTTGAAAAGAAAACAGTGGTTTGGTAGAAGTTTGAGAACCCTGCAATAAAAATCTGGATGCCTCCTATCCCCCAAACCTTACAGAAGATGATATTTTAATAATGTGCATCAGTCTGTACCACACCCAGGCCCTCCATACTCTTGGCTTCCTCAGAAGTCACTGGGTCTACTGTCTGTTTTGTAACTTGAATGGTTGCAATAACAGCTGCTAGAAATAGCATTTTGCAAAAGCACTTTTCAGAAATGAAAGGCAGTGGGAGTGCTAGATTTCCCCTTTCCCCCAAAAAATAATTGCTGAATTTTGTATTTTAATATAGTCATCTAATACCCAATTATATCTGCATTACCAAGTAGAGGCCTGTACTCCTGCCCAGGAGAAACCGCAGCCCTTTTACGCCTCTAAACACAGTGTTCATTGCTCTAATCTGTGTTGCGGGGAGGGCACGTAAGGACTGAATGCCTTTTTTCTCTCCTTTCCATAGCAACCTATAATAAGGTTGTTCTAAGCTGCTGACTTTTCTATTAAGTAGGTAGATAGATTTGTGATTGGTTAGGTTAGGTTAGCTTAGGTTAGCAATTTACATTGAAAATATACACACATGCAAAGCAAACTGGCAAAGTTGCTACTGAAACAAATTGAGTATATTCTTTTTAGCAGATAAAGTGTTATTTAACATATTATATACAGACATGAAGTGTGCCAATAACACCATATACATTCATTCACACATTCATTGGCCCATCTGTATTACAAATAAGACACAAAAAGGTATAATTCTTTGGCAGGTCAAAAGTTTCATGGGGTGCAGGATACAGCCCCAGAGCCACCACAGCTGGACATGATGCTGCCCCCCACATAATATAAACCATAGTGGGGATTTAGGTCTCTAATGATTGTCTTTATGGCATGCTCATAATATCATAAGCAGTCCATTATTTAGAAAAGGCTGGTTAGCAATGATTTGAAAAGTCATACCCTTTAGCAGAGTGAAACACTGTTATGCTCAGTCATCTTAAATCACCACATTGATTTAAGGTTCAGTAAGTCATACACTTTTAAAGGTAGTATCGCTAAGCTTCACAAAACATTCTTTAAGGCTGGATTGCTAGTAGTCATTTCAGGAAAACCACACCCCGCACCCCCAACCCTAACCCGCACAACCTTAACCTGCAAAATGTTGCACCTGTAGGACCTGTACCCAACCAGTACCTGCATCTTTTCACACTGTACGCTTCCAATTCTGCACATGCCTTAGGTTTGAAGAAACTTTGGCAGCAGAGGAAGAGTGTACCCAACCTGAATTCGCAGAGGTCACCCAAATTTCAACCCTAACCAGTCTGATGTAAGAGTAAACCCATGGGTCAACCATTGCACCATTAATTTATATTTTTTTCCTTTTATACTCAGGGTACATTAAAAGCAATGATACTGAGTACAACATACAAGCAAATGTTACTTACTCTATGGATGATTCCAGCAGAGTGTATATACTGTAAAAAAAAGAAAAAAAAAAAAGAATTAAGTATATGTAAGGGTAATTATATTATTAACATATAAATAAAAAGAGTGGGATGTTCCAGTAATCATTAATATCAAAAAGAAGCAAAAATATTATTATTATATTATTTTTGGCCTATGAGAGTCATTTTTAGGCCTTTAAAAGGAGCAATATACACCAATGTATAAATAAAAGTGCAATAAGTAATGCTAATGAAAAAAAATGTTTTCTACCTATTGTTATAACTAAAAACACTTAGCCCTTCAATAAAACTCCCCACATGACTGCCTCCTTATGTAAGCCTAAGACACAGACGGCAATTCGGGAAAAAGGTGTATGTTTATACACCAAGTAGGGTGCAGTAAGCATAAAAACAAAACCATCATCCATTGAAACCACAAATAAACTAATTTCCACCAAAACCAGGATTGATTAAAAGATCCAAAAATAAAACGCAAGAATGAATAAAAATGCAAAATGAGAGCAAAAAGAATGCAAAAACCTTCAATTTTCCATTTTCGTAAGAATTTTTGTGCGCTTTCAAATAAAAAATACCCTGAAACCATAAATTAATAGAATAAAGTGTTACAATTTGCCTACAACAAAACCCATTGACTTCTGCATAATCATGACATCTTTTAAATGGCGTATTTTTACATTCACGTTTTCGATGCATAATAAATGTCGGAAAATGCGTATTTTTAAAATGAAACAAATTGTGTTTTTAGCATAAAAACATTACATACTAAGGACATAAGTGAAACACCTAGATGTGCAGTGCACCTTGTACAGACAACTTGCAGAGGAATATAGTCAAATCTAGTTAATGAATAAAAGTATAGGTAATATGGTGGAGTTATTTGGCAGAGAGTAGGTAATATGGTAGAGTTATTTGGCAGAGAGTAGGTAATATGGTAGAGTTCTTTGGCAGAGTATGAGGCTGTCTCCTCAACCTTATTTATTTGTTTGTAGAACCACATGGTGACTCTACCTAAGCTGATCAGAAAACCCTGCACTACACTGATGAACCTCAAGAAAGGTGAAACCTTCAGCTTCAAACCCAGTGGGTGAGCTGTAGGCTATAGGATAAACCCATGTAAATTGGATTTTTTTTTAAGAGTTTGGAATTCATTCCCAGAATTCCTTTTGTTGGCTTTTGTCTGTATGAGGCAGTCTCCTCAACCTTATTTATTTGTTTGTAGAACCACACGGTGACTCTACCTAAGCTGATCAGAAAACCCTGCACTACACTGATGAGCCTCAAGAAAGGCGAAACCGGTCTGTAGTTGGGAATCTGATCAGCTATTATTCTGGCTTCAGCTTCAAACACAGTGGGTGAGCTGTAGCCTATAGGATAAACCCATGTAAATAGGATTTTTTTAAGAGTTTGGAATTCATTCCCAGAATTCCTATTGTTTGCAGAGAGTAGGTAATATGGTAGAGTTATTTGCTGCAACAGTTTGCTAACTGATATTCAGTCATGATCTATAATGATATACACAGTACAGTTTCCCAGAATGAATGATCATGCATCAATGCCAAGATATAGTAGTAAAAATGTGCAGTGGTGTTGGCAGGAAATCTAGGGAGAGCTTAGTTATCAGTAATTGCATACTAGTGATGGTACCAATGCTAGGCACAGCTCTGCATTTGCAGGATGTGGAATGATGAAATATGCTGAAAGGGCAGGACCACACCTTACTTTTTAATCTCAGCCATGACATAAAAAAAAAAAAAATCCTTATGCTTTCTTATTTGGTTCAAATGATGGAACAATTTACTATTTTCAGGCATGGACTATGAAACATGTAGCACACATTTAGTTGAAAATGGTGAAAATGTTTTCTTGCATTCTTATGCAATTACTACAGACAGGCATGCTGGATGGTTTGGGGCATTAAAACAACATGCTTTAAAAGAGAAAAAAAGCTAAATTGTTTACACACAGCCCTTTGTCCTAAAACCAGGGCCGGAACTAGGGGTAGGCAGAAGAGGCAAGTACCAAGGGCGCAACAGTGGGGGGCGGGGCGCTGAGAATATACTTCTTTTGCCAGGGCTCCCTTAGTTAGGGCCCTAGAGGATCTAAAATCTAAAAACTTTCGGGTATTCCCTTGTAGTCTCCTAGCCACTCCTCAGCGCCCATGTTCACGCTCACACACAGGAGGGGGCGGGTACGTGCCATATTGCCTAGGGCGGACATTTTACTTGGCCCAGCCCTGCTCAAAACCAACCATACACATGTTATACGAATAAGTATATCAATCAATATCTACATAATACTAAAAGTTAAAATTATTTGTAAAGATACTTGCTATTACAAGCAGCATATAAAAAGCTTTCAGAAGAAGCAGGGTTTTCATAATCTTATTTTCCCTTCCATTACCTTTTTAGTATTAGTATACATTGGATATAAAAAGTCTACACACCCCTGCAAAATGGCAATTTTTTGTTTAATAAAAAAAGAAACTGATAAATGAAGTCAAAACATTTTCTACCTTTATTGCCAAATCTGTATAAAGAAGTTGAAAACAAATCAGCAACATGTTAACGAAAGAAGGAAAAGCAAAAATCATACACAAACCTGGTTGCACTACTGTGCATTACTCAAACCGTAGTTAGTATACACCTGACATCGATTAAAGTGGCTCTGATTGAGCTTAGATAAAGTTTGGCTAAACTTTTAAAAGAACTTTCAAAACATGAAAGGTATCATTGAAAGTTATCACTCAGGACAGGGGTACAAAAATGTATCCAAAATGATTAATCATTCCACGGAGCACAGTGAAAACGAGCTGCAGGATTTCTTGGAAAGTACTGGTTGTTCCCTACATATTGTATTCTTCATATGTCTGAGTTTGGGGGTAGGGTAGCAAGACAAAAACCTTTACTCACAAAGAAAAACATCCAAGCCCTGCTTAACTTTTCAAAAAGGTATACCCAGTCTCCCACAACCATGTGGAAAAATGTATTATCTGGCCATAATTCCAAATGTATGGAACATCAACAGAAGAACACCATACCCACAGTAAAAGTATGGTGGAGGCAGCATCCTATATTGCGGCTGCTTTTCATCAGTTGGAACTGATGCTTTACATGGATGGAATCATAAATAGGTTTAAGTATCAGTCTATTTTATCAAAATACCTTCAAGCATCTGCTAGGAAGCTGAAGAGAAACTTCACCTTTTAGCATGACAGCAACCCAAAGCATAAATCTAGAAAGCAATGGCTTCACCAAAGAAGGATCATTGTTCCGAAATGGCCCAGCCAGAGCCCAGACATTAATCTGATTAAAAATCTGTGTAGTGACCTGAAGAGAGCTGCGCACCCTCGCAAACTGACAAATCTGGAAACTTTTTGCTTAGAGGAGTGAGCAAAAATTGACAAATTCCAGATGGGCGGAACTAATAGACACTTACCGAAAAAGACAGTGCTGTAAGGAAATCAAAAGGTACTTCAACCAAGTTTTAGGGGGTGTGCACACTAATGCAACCAGATTTTTATAGGACTTCTTTTTTCGTTTTTCTCACTAAACGGTTTCTGTTTTGTTTTTAACTTCTTTGCATAGATAAAGGTGGAATATGTTCTGACAGGATTTATCTCGGTTTCCTTTTTCTATTACACAAAATCTTGCCATTTTGCAAAGGTATGTAGACTTTTTATATCCAGTACTTTACATATATGGCTGCACCCATCTGTTTTCTGACATCTTTATAGTCTTTTAAGAGATTTTAAGGTTTTTAAGGCAATTCCAGGCATGAATACGATTAAGCTGTCACATTACAGCACAGTTACAAACCCAACTGTCCATATATTACGTCTTTTCAAAAAATCTCACAAGCCTTCTGTCGAGCGAGATGGATGGAATTTATTATTACTTCTGACAAAGCCTCTAGATTATGTCATGTGAAAAATAAATGCTTTAAGGAAACAGCTTACACAAAAATAAGGAACTTATACCATTATTTTTCATTTGTTTTGCACCATTTTTTTCCTGGAGCTTAGATGTAAAGAAACTTGCTTATGACTTTTTTATTCACCAAGAATATCAGAATACAGAAATCGATAAGGTGCAACAATATACATGCCAGAAATACAAAATATATCATGTATTACCTTGAGGCCTCTAAGTAACTGATATATAAGGAATTGGATATGGTCATCTGTTAACTTTTGGCACTTTACAATATTATTGAGGTCGGCTCCCATTAGATTTGTCACTAGATACCTGAAAAATGAAATATGCATAAAAGACATTTAATAAAATGTAGAACACAATTAGAGTCTTACATTTGGTTTTAATTTAGATAATGCCTTAACGTCCTGTACATACTTACTAATTATAGAACCAGGCCAAATAAGATTTTAAGGATATTTATACAATTGGATAATGAAACCCCCCCTCCAATGAGAAACTATGCGCATAAATACATCTGCAGATTAGGTCTTCAGGGACTAAAAGTTAATGGGATTATCTTTCTTTGCATGTATAAATCAAAACCAATTGCATTATATGCATGTAGAGATAAAGGAGACAGAGACCTGTGTGTGTCTAATCAGAGACCTACATTTCTACATGCTCAGATCCACTACTTAATCTGACCCGCAACAGCTCTATCTAGAACTCATCAGCTAGCAAATGGCCACCATAAACCAAGATCCAAGATCAGGAGCAAGGTGGGAAGTGAGGCAAAGAACCCTACCCACAATCCACTCAATACCCATACAGGAATGATGGGTCGAAGGTTGTGTGTGCATTCACAAATTTCACTCTGCCTATTAATCTTTAAATATGTATTCACACAAACTCTCTAGTATCTGCATTACAAGCATACCCCAGTGCTAATCATCTACCTGTAGTGTACAATATTTCAACAAAGGTATTTTAAAAGAGTACAGGTATGGGATCCCTTATCCGGAAACCCATTATCCAGAAAGCTCTGAATTACGGAATTTATATATATATATATAAACAATGCAGGTGCTTTTGGCAGAATAAACCATGCAAATATATGTTTCTAAGCCATTACACAACAATAAGACTTCCTGTTTATGGAAAGGGTACGCACTAATTATATTTTTCTTTAATGTTTTGTCACAAAAGGTATTTTAGATAGAGGATAATTTGTCAGTAACAAGTGCATTATCGGATCAAGACCAATGTAACAGAGGCCTCTACGTGTGCAGAGTTAAAGTTACCATGACACACCATGAACCCCGCGGGATATTTCAATTATAATTAACTACGTCACTCACCTTTCTTCCCTTTAGGTGAGTTGGCATTAAAGTCAGTGAACCTATGGGCTTAGCATAAGGATACAATAAAATGGGTTTGATGAGCATTTTTGTGCAAGGAGCCCTGCTGAGCAATCAACCAACTTTCCTAAAGGGGGGCAAAAATGCTCTCAAACATTGGTATGTTACTCACCATTTTATCAAATAACTCCTAAAATGTATTCTTATCTGAAGAACAAGCTAATAAACCATTCAAGCTGTTGGACTGTACCTACTGAGCCAACTTGTAAAAGCAATACTTACACTTCATTAAAATTTTCTCCTGAAGTAGACGGCGTGAAAACATCCAGCAAGCCAATAACCTGAATGGCAGAGAGGAGATGTAGGTTAATAATGTGCTTTAAGATCTTTTAACACTGTAGTGTAGCCCACATGCTGAAGGTTGTACTCTAGACAGCATTTAATTGGATGCAATTATTTTCCACAATGCCATTTCTGAAGGAGCTCTAAAAAAACAATTACATAGAACTTGGTTTGATTAAATGAAAAATCGCCAGTAATTTTCTTTAAGCTTTGCGTATTTTTCTGGGACTTCAGGAGTTTAAAGGATATAGTTAGCCTGGAAATATTAAAGTGACACTGGCACTGACACTTGGAGCTGTTTGTGCATGCATGAGGAAATCTGTTTCTTGGTACTCATCTTTTTCAGTAATTTTCAATGGTAAAACACTTGAATCATGCAAAAATGCAGACTAAGGCATTCTTGCAATCTTCAAGTGTTTCACTTTTGTTGATTCCTGGGAATCCCAATGAAAAGGTATTTTCAGACATCACCCTGGCATGATGCTATTTCCATGTTGCCAACAAAACTTCCCATGTAACTACCCTTAAGTTCAGCTTTAAACTGGATTGTGTGACTCCATCTGTATGCAGGCAACTTCTGTCCACAGAAATCAGACAGACCATGCAAAAAAATGAAAGCGGAGGAACAGCAAATTTGAACTTGTCGTACTAAGTCGGCCTGGGTTTTGCCTATAGTTAAAACAGATAAAAAATCAGACAGATATGCTCCTGTTGAGAAATTTTAAAAGCTTTTATAAGAGCTACGGCATGTGCCGAGTGTTTAATTATAACAATGTGACCTGCCTTTAGGGGAGGAAAGGTTAATTTACTTTCACAGAGGAGACCTATTTTGAGCTGATAAGGGCAGTGACAGAGGGGAGATTAGTCGGGGGCGACTAATCTCCGCAAAATGCTATCCCACCGGAGAGAATGTATATCGGCGGTGGGATCGCATACGTGGCGCCGAAATTGTTGAAGTTTCCTCTCAAGGCAACTACGGTGATCGCGGCGCTGCGTATACCATCCCACCGGCGATTAGATTCTCTCCGGTGGGATGGCATATTGGGGATGGCAGGCGACTAATCTCCCCATGTGCCACAGCCCTAACGATTACTGGTACTCCATAAGAAACCAAACATTTAATAGAAATGGCACATGCTTTGCAACTATAAACACATTATTAAATTATTCTATAATTCACATAATTTTGGATATGTCCAGTTTAAAATGTACACAATCCATCACTGTGCCCAAGTACTGTATGACAGAGTCATTAATGACTCAAAAGAGGAGTAAGGGTTTTGTGTACAGCAGTACACACAGGGGATAAAATTCCCAGCCCCAAACCTTGCTGTTGAGAGTGCAATAAATATATCTTTAAGTACAGAAAAGGGATTCAGTTATAGATTTATAAGTACTAAAGTTGCCCACATTTGTTACAGAAAATGAATGCGTATTCACCTCACATTAATTATAACCAATATAAAAGAATTCAGGTTTTTATTCAATATATTGCTGCAAAATATCATCATATAATGTAAAATGCCATTAGGTAGGATGTGTCGTGATAATAAAAAGCAGAGATTCATTGCTGAAATATACAGCCTGGAATGCTACCATGGCAACTCATATAGAGAAATTTTTCCTTGGTTCATTACCTTGATCCAATATAGAAAGACATACTGCCAATATGCACACAGAACTATGTATGTACAGTTATTATGGCTTGGCAAATTGAGTCTATATCACTTCTTCAGCACAAATAACAGCCTTTGGCACCACTAGGATCTGGAAAGTTACACAACAACAATGTAAGCGTCTTGCACAGTACTACCAATTAGGAATCCCACTCCTTGCAGTCTAGCAGGAGTAGAATATACCCCTCAGTTCTTAGTGCAATATTCACTAACACAGTGTCACAGGCTGCTCAGTGTAGGTAGTTTCTTACATTCTCATGCTTCATATGTTTCAGCAGCCGCAGTTCCCTGTACGTTCGCCTTGCATGGACTAGTGACTGAAATGGCCTGGAGAGCTTTTTTACTGCCACCTTTTGTCTTGTCTTGGTATCATATGCAGAGCTAAAGGAATAAATACACAGAAAGTAACAAATTAGAGTAAAATAATGTAATAGTTATCATTATAACAAAATTAAACAAATAATAAAGAGGGCTTGGCATTACACCAGACCCATAGGCAGCCAAAGGGATACGTGCACCTAGAAAATAATCATACAGCTAAGGGACCGGTTATCCAGATTGCTCAGAACCTGGTGTTTTCCAGGTAAGGGGTCTTTCCGTAATTTGGATCGCTATACCTTAAAATCATGTAAACATTAAATAAACCCAGTAGAATTGTTTTTCCTTCAATAAAGGATTAATTATATTTTAGTTGGAATCATGTACAAGGTTTGTTTTATTATTACAGAGAAAAAGAAAATATGTTTTTACATTTTGAATTATACTCTTTAAATGGAGTCTATGGGAGATGGCCCTCCCGTAATTCAGAGCTTTCTGGATAATGGGTTCCCATATAATGGATACTATGGCTTACATCTGCTGCATGTCCATTTTTCCCTATAGTGACCACAGACTGTGGTCACTACACTACATAATGGCAATACTTGCTTGTGAAGCTGGTCATAAATATCATTAGTATATGTATTTTTGCCTCAGAGCTCCAGATTTCCATATATCTGAAGAAACAAAATGAATGGGGGTGCAGGAGGGCCCCAATTCTAAAGGTGGTGAGTCTTGAAGAACTTGGGTCTGGGTTGTATTACACTGCTAACAGCTACTCTCATCAGTAAATGTGCAACAGCAACAATTCTGACAGCATTCTTCTTGATGGTGTGTACAGGCTCAGAGGTTTGTACGGTGGCCACACGTGGGTTGATAAAAGCTGCTTACTCTGACCCTCTTGACCGAGTTTCCAGCTTTCCGGCATATGTATGGGGTCTTTCCATATAATATAGGACCACAAAATGATTCGGATAGCTGTCAAACAGGTTAGAAAATACCATCAGATGACAACTGCAACAGCACACAGATGTCTGCATAGGTCCACAGGGCTTAAGTCTGGCCCAGTGTATAAACAGCCTGATCAGGTACAGAGCCACCCATTTGAAGACCTTTTCAAATGATTGAAATTATCAATATATGCTTAGTTTAAGGCACCGTCATGAATACAGCAATTTTCTCTGTAGGTTACACACTGCAGTAGCACTTTTATATTATACATCTTGGGCAAGCCATTGGTAAGCAATTTCAGGTGGGCATGGTGCAGCCAGTGAAGTATATTTATGCCCACTTTGACATAAAATATAAATTGCCACTTCCCCTAAAGTACAGACATAGGAGCAGCCAGTGACAAAAATGTTTTTGCTGATCAGGTCCAGCTGCTATTTACAGATCTTTTTGTCCAAGTTCCACTCCATTTCCAATAGGGCAGCTTAACTTTAGATTTACATATAGATAGTCAGAATGATATTGCAGATAGTTCTCCTTTGACATAGATGTAATACACACATTTCACTTTGACTACATGCTTTTCATATTTTATAACTTCCTAGTGAAAAAGTATTTCAGGTAACACCTATACACAGGAGATGCTTTGTTCAAAAATACTTATTGGTCTACCCAATTTAGGTATTCAAATTTAGGGGGCAGAGACTACAAACCCCCTACACAGAAGCACTCCAGCTGTCGTCTCATGCTATCCTGTTTCTCTCAACTCTATCAGAGTAATGGCACATATAGCAATTTGCTGCCTGCTGGAAATCACTGGTCCAGCAGGAGACCACCAGAAAATACCTAGCCAGCCAGATCCTTTAGAATTGCCTCATACAAAATACTTTACATGCACCTATCCCAGTTAATTGCAAGAAATTCTTTAAGACATTCTCTCAATTATTTTTACATTTTAATAGGTGCATGATAACACATTAAAATGTAACTAGAAACCTTCAGTAAAAACAGAGCTAGCCAATTTATGGGTTGGCTGGATATCCAACAGGATCTGTATGTATTTAGCCACATTGACACAATGGGCAAGCTAGCTTTTAAGGGCTCTAGCACACGGGGAGATTAGTCGCCCGTGACAAAACTCCCTGTTCGCGGGCGACTAATCTCCCCGAGTTGGCTTCACCTGCCATCCCACCGGCGACAATGTAAGTCGCCGGTGGGATGGCACACGCGGCAGCGTGATTTCGTGAAATCGACGAAAAAGACTCGCGAGGCTTTTTCGGCGATTTGCGCGAAATGTTCCTGACAAAACATATATTGTAGGTACAGGTAAGGGACCTGTTATCCACAATTCTTGGGACCTGAGGTTTTTCTGGATAAGTTTTTCTAATTATCATTTAAAGGAGAAGGACAGGCTAATAAAGAGTTAATCTCAAGCTGCAGGCATACCTTCAGTTCTCTCAATAGTGCCCTTAAGTCCCCCCATATTTCATTTGTTCAGATGATCAGAAGCCAAACAGGAAGAAAAAATGCTGAGCTGTGTAAAGAAAGTTCCCATAATGCCTTGCTCCTGCACTGAGACCCAGGCCAAGTGTACATGCTCAGTTAGTTAGACTATGAGTCAGCTTCCTGCTGATTGGCTCAGATCCACATTCCTAAGGGGTGGGAGTGAGTTCTTAGCATTCTTGAGGGAGGGGGGAGAAGGAGAGAGCAGAGAGCTGCGTGTCTCTGGCACAGGAATTACAGACACAAGAAATCTTTTGACAGAGAAGTCAGTGCAGCATTTCTGTGAGTGCTTATGGCTGTATTTACATAGACCTTTCTGATAAAGCTTACTTAGTTTTTACCTTTTTTTTTTTTTAGAGTTTAGTTCTCCTTTAGTGCTAATGGACTACTGCTGCACAACTGTGGAAGCCCTCTGATAAAGGAACATGAGGGTTAAGATAGGTAATGCAAATGTAAAAGCACTGAGCAAATACTACTAAAATGATAAAAAGCATGCAAAGACATGATGCAAAAAAGGCATATGTCATATGTCTCTCTTTAATGACGGATAATGTAGTTTGATAGCTCGAGAACTAAA
Source organism: Xenopus tropicalis (assembly GCF_000004195.4). Lineage (NCBI taxonomy): Eukaryota > Metazoa > Chordata > Amphibia > Anura > Pipidae > Xenopus > Xenopus tropicalis. The sequence goes on along the minus strand of NC_030679.2, from coordinate 71,562,706 downwards.
CATTATGAATCACTGTTCATCTCCTTACCAAGTGTTGTGAGATTTAACAAACATCAAAAAAGTACTCTATAACGAGGTGTCAGAGCCCAACCCTGACATTTCCCCTGATCTTGAGTCAGTCTAAGTTGTTAAATCTGCCACCATGAGACCAGCTTTCATGGGCTAGGGAAGTAGTGGTTAGCCACTTCCTATTGTGCATAGAAAGTGCTGCTGATACTGTTGTAGTGCTGCCTTATTATCTATCAAATGTGCAAGAAAATATATTTGTATTCATTTTTGGCAAAACAAATTTTCCCATGCAGATTGTTTTCTCTGCTGGTGCATATACACCAGGGGATGACTTCTGTCCCTTGTATGTTTGGGCATTTACATGCACTGGACAAGCACACAGAGAGCAGATTTTGCAAAACTATGCATATGCCTTGCAGTGCACATAAAAACAAAGGGAAGAAGACAGGGTTTGGTTTTTCTCCTTAAAAGGAACAGAAACACCAAAAAATTAAATTGTTTTAAAGTAATTAAAGTAGAATGCACTGCTGCCCACACTGGTAAAACTGGTGTGCTTGCTACAGAAACACTACTATATAGTTTACCTAGACAAAGCTGCCATGTAGCCATGGCGACAGTCATTCAGGGTGGAAGAAAGGAGAAAAGGCCCAGGGTCCATAGCAGATAACAGATAAGCTCTGTAGAAGATAATAGGGGTTTTATCTGTTATATGCTAAGTTACCTGTGCCTTTTCTCCTTTAGGGCTCTGGCACACGGGGAGATTAGCTACTCTGCATTTTTAGCTAGGGGTTAAGCGATAGGGACAGAGTGTAAACTTACAAACTACACAATAAGGGAGAGGTGAGGGGGTCTAGGCAATAATAGTTAAGGGGGCTTTTAGCGCCCGGGGATATAGCTCTCCTTTAAGTATTATTTGTCTTTTGTTTATAGTTTCTTAATTTTTTACCTTCCCCTTCTGCCTCTTTTCAGCTTTCAAATGGAGAGCAATAATAAAACTACAGCATGCCATAGCTATTACAAGTGTAGCATACACCCTTGTTCAGCATGAGTTCAATGAATAGGGCTTGTGCAGAATATTTTTGCCTATTGCTTTATTTATGAAAAATCTATTTTTTATTTCTTAAAGGGACAGTAACACGAAAAAATTAAAGTGTTTTACAGTTATTAAAATATAATGTACTGTTGCCCTGATCTGGTTAAAGTTGTGTGTTTGCTACAGTAACACTACTATAGTTTATATAAATAAGCTGCTGTGTAGCCATGGGGGTAGCCATTCAAGCAGGAAAAAAGGCACAGGTTACATAGCAGATAATCTCTATAGAATATCTGTTATTTGCTATGTGCCTGTGCCTTTTCTCCTTTGAATGGCTACCCCCATGGTTAAACAGCAGCTTTGTTTGTATAAATATGACTATGAAGATTTTCATTCATCCAGGCCATGGTATATCTAGTATAAATAAATCTAAAGCAACTGGACTTGTTAAGTAATCACTGAAGACATTGTTTGTATAACACACCAGCTTTAACAGTGCAGGGCAGCAGTACATTATATTCTAATTACATTTACTATTACTATTCCTTTAAGCAAAAAGGTTCAAACAAGGAAACAGAAGCTATTCCATGTTCTGAATTTTGGACTCCTAACAAAATTATAATTACAAAGAGGAAAGGAAGGGGGTTGCATTCTAGTAATTTAATTACCTCATCAAAAAATCAGTTTCCCCAAGAATCAGTTTATCCCAAGAAATAACAGCTAATTTGTAATTGAAACAATAGGCAAAAAGCTACTACTCACTAAATTAATGCTGAACAAGGGGATATATAACTACCCCCTTTTTGACATAAGCTTATTGAGTTGGGCTTATGTACAAAAAGGTGCATAAGCAGCACCTGGCCTGCCTGAAATAAATCCAATATACCTGATTTTATAGACTGAAAAAAACCCAGAATACTCACATGAGCAATTTTCCATTTGGTGAGGTCACCAAAAAAGCAAGTCCTTCCCCCAATCATGGTAATACAATTGTTTGGCCCTAGGCCTAGACGATCACATTATGCAGGGGATAAGAAGTTGGAGCAAGGACTGCATCAATGAGCCAACCCCGTCCTTGATTCAACGAAAAAATCAAGCCTGCCTAATCGACATCTGGACGATTTTTGGTATCGGTCAGGAAGACCTGTCAGATGGCCCTATACACAAGCAGATCAGCTGCTAAATCAGTCTGAAGGACCCACATAGTAGGCTTAAATCTGCCCATGTATGGCCAACTATACAATTACAATGTAATGCAACCCCCACCTTACCTTGTTCCTTTGTGAAGTGAAAAATCTTGGACTTGAAGTCCATCTGCTTTCCAGAAAATCAGTGCACCACCCACTATGGAAAGCAGAGAGATAACTTCAGGTCCCAGATCACTTGATATTGCAACAAAAGTAGGGTTGCACTACTGCGTAAGCTTAAGGGGGGGGGGGGATTTGGCATGTTTGTGTAGAGAAAGAAAATATTTATTTCTGGAAGCTCAGATAGTGTTTATGCACTCCTGTCATGATTTCTATGGTGTACTTTTCATTTCTAAATTACAATGTTTACATAGCAAACAATTCCCTCTACCATTTAGAATGGTAAAATCAAGCCTGCATGATTGTCAGGCAGATGGACCCACATGGCAGAAAAACTGAATTGGTCTGAAGTACCCGAATTGGCAGCTTAAATCTGCCCGTGTATGGCCACCTTAAGGCTACTGGTACACATAATTACCTTAATAGTGTTTCTTCATTGAAAGATCATTTGTGCTAGACCTGCCATATGCATGGATTATAAAGCACTTGTTGGGTTGTCACCAAGTTCTCCCACTGCTGGATATTGTTTCTGTAATGCAGTGACCCTGTGCCTTGTGTTTTGGGAGTGACTGCATGCCTTTTTCACTGCCCTCACAATTGAGTCTTGCATGTTTGATTTACATTGGTCTGTAGTACCTGTGCTACATAAGTGTTTGGTATATCCTGCTTTCCTTACAGGGATTCTGTTATGATTTTTATGGTGTACTTTTCATTTCTAAATTACACTGTTTACATAGCAAATAATTCACTCTACCATTTAAAATTGTATTCTTGAACCAACAGATGTATTTTTTTTTAGTTGTAATATTGGTGTGTAGGCAGCCATCTCAGTGCATTGAGTCTGAGCTTTCACAAGGATCCAGTGCTACACATTAGAACAGCTTTCATGTAACCTATTGTTTTTCCTACTTCCATGTAACTAGAGGAGTCCCAAGCAGGACCTGGATTTCTTACTACTGAGGGCTATTCTGATACCTCCTGGGAGCTGCTATCTTGCTAGCTTTCCATTGTCCTGCTGATCGGCTGCTGGGGGGCAGTAAAGTGTGAGTGAAGTTTATCAGAGCACAGGCCACATGGTTGTGGGACCCTGGGAAATTAGAAATATGGTTAGCCCCATGTGAAATTTCAAAATTAAATATAAAAAAAATCTGTGTCGGATTTCAATGTAGGATTATGCTGGAGAAGCTCTATTAACTGATGTGTTTTGAAAAAACATGACATTATTCCTTTAAGTAAAGAAATGTTGTACATTATGTTTATGTAGCAGCCCTAGGCAACCACGGCTTTTAGCTGGGAAGATCTGTGCCTCCAAAGATGCCCCAGTAGCTCCCCATTTTCTTACCTAGTTACTAAGCTTAGGGACCCATGCACAATATACTGTATATCAAAATGAAATTTCACAATAAATGGAAGATTAGTAATTTATTGATATTCACATTACACGGCAGCTCTGAAACCAGTGCAATTTGCATTAGAATGTAATAATCAGCCCTGTAGCATCAGCTTATATGACAGGCCAACCTCATTTTCTCCTCGATAATTTGCGATGACCCCTAAGCTCAGTTTCTCAATAGCTGCCCAGAGGGCACTGAGCATGTTAGTGTTGCAGACATTTTCCAAGTTTTGACAACTGTAAAGACCTGGATCATTGCTGCAACCCGAGATGCTGAAACTTTAGGCTGGTGCAGTAAGTTCACTATATAAAATATGGCATTTTTAGCCATAATAATTTTTAGGATTAGTTCTTCTTTAAGTACAGGCAAGACAGGCTGTTGAATGCTGCATGAGGCATTTCCTCACCTTTTTGCTTGGGAAACACTCAACTTCCTTTCTGCATTGCTGGCTTAGACCTGCTCCACAATCAAAACTATGGGTACAGACCTCTAAGTCATGGTATGGTTATGTTTAGCTTTTTGACTAATGTTAACCAACGATGCTAATGCAATTAGCCAGCCCTGGGGTTATAAGATTACTCCAATGTATTGTGACACTTGCTCGGGCTACATGAAGAAATCCTTAAAGAGGAACTGTTAATATAATTTTTAAAAAAACAAAAACATTTAACTATACCAGATGTTTAAAGGAACACTAACATCAAAAAATTAAAGTGTTTTAAAGTAATTAAAATATAATGTGCTGTTGCTCTGCAAAAAACTGGTGTTTTTGCTACAGAAAAGCTACTATATAAATAAACTGCTGTGTAGCCATCGGGGCAGCCATTCAAGCTGGAAAAAAGGCACAGGTTACTTAGCAGATAACAGATAAATCCCCATTATATGGGGCTTATCTGTTATCTGCTAAGTAACCTGTGCCTTTTCTCCTTTGAATGGCTGCCCCCATGGCTACACAGCAGCTTACTTATATAAACTATAGTAGTCTTTCTGAGGCAAACACACTAGTTGTAGCAATGCAGGGCAACAGTACATTATATTGTTATTACTTTTATACACTTTCATTTTTTGGTGTTACTGTTCCTTTAATAAATTCAATTAAATAAGCAATGTTTACTGTTTTTGCGGGTGTTTTCTGCATTTTTAAATATTTGATGGTTTGTGAATTCCTCACAAACCATCAAATATGTCAAACAGGTTTCCTGCTGCGAACAGCTCACTCCTGCTGTGATTTACAGACCTATGACACATGGGCTAAAAAAACTTCTTTCAGCAAAAGAGAGATTTGGAAAGCTAGCTACAACCTTGCATGACTGGGTTGTCTGCTGAACACTAAATACAAGTTACTGTATATACTCGAGTATAAGCCTAGTTTTTCAGCACCCAAAATGTGCTGAAAAAGTCACCCTCGGCTTATACTCGAGTCAGGTGCCAAGGGTCCCTCCAGACTAGCACCCTCTGTCCTTTGTGTGCAAATTAGGCCACCTACAACCAGACCCTCCAGTGCCTGTTTTTGTTGACCCTCTTCTCCACTTACAGAGCTAGTTTACTGTTTTTCTTTAAAATAAATATTTAAAAACATATACCCCACTGATGCCTCAATTAATGTAATTTTATTGGTATTTATTTTGATTATTGAAACTTAGCAGTAGCGGCTGCATTTCCCAGGCTTATACGCGAGTCAATACGTTTTTCCAGTTTTCTTAGGTAAAATTAGGTACCTCGGCTTATATTTGGATCGGCTTATACTCGAGTATATACGGTAGGTTAAGGGCTCTGGCACACGGGGGAGATTAGTCGCCCGCGATAAAACTCCCTGTTCGCGGGCGACTAATCTCCCCGAGTTGCCTACCCCTGCCATCCCACCGGCGAACATGTAAGTCGCCGGCGGGATGGCAGACGCGGCGGGGCGATTTCCGGAAGACTCGCGAGTCTTTTTCGGCGATTTGCGCGAAATCGCGCCGCCGTGTCTGCCATCCCGCCGGCGACTTACATGTTCGCCGGTGGGATGGCAGGGGTAGGCAACTCGGGGAGATTAGTCGCCCGCGAACAGGGAGTTAATCGCGGGCGACTAATCTCCCCCGTGTGCCAGAGCCCTAAAGGAGAAGGAAAGGCTAGTAAAGAGTTAATCTCAAGCTGCAGGCATACCTTCAGTTCTCTCAATAGTGCCCTTAAGTCTCCCCATATGTCACCTGTTCAGATGATCAGAAGCCAAACAGGAAGAAAAAACGCTGAGCTGTGTAAAGACTCCCCCCAGAATGCATCGTGCACGGACACTAAGACCAGCTACCGAGTAAGCGCATGCGCATTTAACATACCCTGTGAGCGCGCTTTCAATCTCACAAGCGGGAGCGACTCGCGTCTAGGGGGTGGGAGAAGGTTTGCACATGCATGTTTCCTTATGCGGCGCCATGTTGGATATCCAACATGGCGGCCGCAATAGAACAAATACAGCGTTTCTGAAAATCAAATAGTGCAGGCAATATACTGGCTTTCCAGGTAAAAAAAAGGTAGCGATCAGCTACAGGGACATGAGGCCTTTCTTAGTTATGGGGTCGCTCTTTTAACCCTTTACTTCTCCTTTAAGGGAGTGTACTAATAAAGTATTTCAAGGCCCGGATTTGTGGAGAGGCCACAAAGGCCAGAGCCTAGGGCGGCACAAATTTAGGGGCGGCATGCCGCCCCGCCGCACCAAAAATTTCTAATTTTGCTCTCATATGGAGCAATGGGGACCTCTCCACACTGCTCCGTATGCGAGATGAAATGTCCGCGCTGCGCTTGCGTGGGGATGCATGTGGGGGAGGTGCTGTTTGTGCATGCGCGCGAGAGAGGAAACAACGTAAGGGGGGTGGCCTCGGGGCACCCGGGTAACAAATCCAACGCTATTTCTAAATAAACTATAACCATCTGCATATACACAAATGCATTTCTCTGTATTCACACATCTGTCACATCTTATGCTCAACAAAGTACAAGTGTTTTTAGTTCCCTGTTTTTAGCAGACTGGGAAAACATATTCTACTGTCTGATTTCAAGGGAACTATTTCAGCAATGTCCAAGACAGAATACAAAATGATGTAATGGCTACAAAAAAAATCACTTGGATAAATAGATGCACATCTACAGTGCTGGTGGCTTGATAACCCCCTCCTTTTAGTTGAAAATCTGTTCAAAGATTTGTAACTGTGCACCTGCTTAGCAATACACTGTGTATAATAATGCTGCCCAACAGGAGGCCTACAGACAAGATATATTGCCCCTCTAAGTGATTTTTTTTTTCATATATGCAACCACATCCAGTCTAGCTGGACAAACCAGCCCAAAAAGGAATACTGTCATGAGAAAAATTTTTTTTTTCCAAAACACATCAGTTAATAGAGCTTCTCTAGCAGAATCCTGCATAGAAATCAGTTTTTTCAAAAAAGCAAACAGATTTTTTTACATTTAAATGAATATGGCTGGCCTTAGTCCAAATCCAATTCCAGCTTGGGACTCCTCCAGTTACATGGGAGTAAGAGAAACAATAAGTTATCTGAAAGCAGTTCTAATGTGTAGCACTGACTTCATATGAAGGCTCAGACTCGGGCACAATGCACTGAGATGGCACCTACACACCAATATTACAACTAAAAAAAATACATCTGTTGGTTCAAGAATACAATTTTAAATGGTAGAGTGAATTATTTGCTATGTAAACAGTGTAATTTAGAAATGAAAAGTACACCATAAAAATCAAGACAGAATCCCTGTAAGGAAAGCAGGATATACCAAACACTTATGTAGCACAGGTACTACAGACCAATGTAAATCAAACATGCAAGACTCAATTGTGAGGGCAGTGAAAAAGGCATGCAGTCACTCCCAAAACACAAGGCACAGGGTCACTGCATTACAGAAACAATATCCAGCAGTGGGAAAACTTGGTGACAGCCCAACAAGTGCTTTATAATCCATGCATATGGCAGGTCTAGCACAAATGATCTTTCAATGAAGAAACACTATAAAGATAATTATGTGTACCAGTAGCCTTAAGGTGGCCATACACGGGCAGATTTAAGCTGCCAAATCGGGTCCTTCAGACCAATTCAGTTTTTCTGCCATGTGGGTCCATCTGCCTGACAATCAGGCAGGCTTGATTTTCCCATCGGATCAAGGAACTCATCGGCTCATTGATGTGGTCCTCGCTTTGATGGCTCCTATTTCTGTCATTGTAAGTTGATTGTTTGGCCATTTAGCAAGATAACAAGAACTGTGCTGATTTCTAGGAGTTGTGTCTCCTTGACTTATATCAGAAAAAAAGAGCATAATGATTACAATCTATGTGATTTATAATCAATGTGATTATGGCACAAAGGAATGGTATTTGCAGTTATAGATGTTTAATGCATGTTTTGAAGCAATAATTGCACCTGAATGCCAAGCTCATGGGCAACATCTATTAAAACTGGAAAAGAACATTGTATTTCTCCCAAAAAAAAGTTCCCTGTAAAAAAGACAAGAAAATAAAGAATGAGGCTACCAATTCCACCTAGTTTAGGCCAATAATTTTAGCTAGTTTAGGCCAATGGCACACAGGGAACAACTTGCACCTCTCCAATATGACAAGAGTCCAAGACAGCTTTCATGGGAAGTGCATAAAAGTTAAATGGAGGATATTATGTATTTTCTAGTATTAAAAAATGGTGTGCAAAATGCTCTAGAACTCCTCCTGTACCAGTACCCTTCAGCTAGGTGTTTATTCAAACGGGACATAAATGGCAATATGCGCTTGTTTTGCAACCTCACCAAACTGAAGGATGTCTACCTGATTCGATATGGTGGCCAAAATTTAGATGATCCAATCATGTGGCCCATGCGTCAACAATGAGATCACAATGTGGGCCTTTAGAAACCAATCAGGAGAGGACAGAATCATCGCCCGACTGAATTTCCAAACCTGATTTTCAGATAGGTACCGACCAGACAGGACCACCCCTTTACATGGGACAATTAACTGCTGACTCAATCAAGACGGTACAAGCCAGCAGTTTTTATTAGCCATGCGTGGCCTGCTTAATCTTAAAAGGAGCATCTGTTAAGTCTTTTGAATCAACTGGTAGGGGATTGTATGGATTGCTGGCTAGCCATTCTGGCTGTACTGGTTTATGATAACATTTTTCAAACTTCAGAATATTTTCTCTAGGTACATTGGAAACAATTGAAACAAAACAGCAGGGAATACCCTGCATGCCATTTCCTAAAGATGGTTACGATTTCAAAATTGTCTTTTGCCAACCTACATATGGTATATATATATCCCATAACTTAAAGGTGTCTTGCATCAAAAAACTGTCTTTTGCACAGTGAAAAAATTCTAAGCAACTTTCTATAAAAAATGTTCATCAAAAACTGTCAATGTTTTAAAGGCATTTGCAAATATGTCTGTGCTCCTGAAACAGTGACGCAAGTCAGCTGCTTAAAGACAAAAAGGAAAGCCGACTCCTGTTACACAGAGAACAGAAAGCGACAAATACTTCTTTTAACTGCAAATACATTTCAGGAAGGCCATCTCATATATAGCGTAAATAATTCTATTTTTTTTTCTATGTAATAATAAAATATTACCTTGTACTTGATGGTACCTAAGCTGTATAAATAGATTTGTAACCCAAATTATGGAAAGACCCCTTATCTGGAAAATCCCTGCCAATATTGTGGATAATATATCCTGTATCTATAACAAATAACTACAAATCCATTGAAACCTTGTATAGTAGGAAGTTGATTATTACATTTTTTCTTTCATTCTGCAAAGATTCAGTTATGGGGTGGAGTACACTTTTAATCTGCTGCTCCCATTTTACTAGTTAGGGTGCCAGAGCCACTGACTTTTGGTCCACTAAGAGTGTGAAATGTATAACCCTTTTGAGGTGAAATGTTATTCAGTCTCACTTTAGCAGTGCATGGGAGGCACTAGTGGATACTGGTATGTGTATATTTACAGGCTTGGCCAGCAGACTAAAGGTGGGCATACACTGAAAGATCTGCTAGTTTGGTGAAATTACTAAACAAGTAAAAATAATAATCATATCAGCCGCTTCCACAGTCCGATATGACAGAATTGAGGTGGGAGACATCAAGCCGATTTGATCACAGTGATGGGAGTAGACCTATGGGTGGGCGATATTGGGAGAATCCAGGCTAATTCGATCGTTTGGCCCTGGGGACAAACGATCGAATTATGACGGGCATAGGCAAAGTCGGTCTGGGGACCACGTCAACGAGCCGATGCAGTCCCCAATCCGACTAAATTTTTAAACCTGCCCGATCAAGATCTGGCTGATTTCAGGCCAGATATCGGTCGGTCAATCCCGTCGGTAGTGCCCATACACGGGCCGTTTAGCTGCCGAATCAGTCTAAGGGACAGATATAAGCAGCTAGAATCGGCCCGTGTATGGGGACCTTAAGTCACGGCCCAAATTTTTTAAGATACTTAGTAGAAGGATAAATCCTTCCTCACCCTGAAACACCATATCACACGCCATCCTGGTGTATTAATCATCATCTGAAAATAACAAGCTAATGCAAACTGTAAGCAAAACAGTTAAATTACAAACTGTGGGAGCAGTGTGACAGGACTCACCCACTAGGTGCAAACTTACAGCGCGGGGTCGCAGTGCTGTGGAAGCGGACGCTTTTGCCTGTTTTACGTGGCTCGTGGTGACTGTGCCTGACCATGCAGCTCCAGTCCCAGTGGCGCTGTGACTGTGCCTGACTGCGCTGTGTTCTAACTGCATCACTCCAGTCCCTCTGGTGACTGTGCCTGACCATGCAACACCAATTGCCTGACTGCACCACTCCAGTCCGTTCTGCCCTGCAGGGTGTGTGGTGCATACTACGTCATTCCACACCACGCACCCTGCAAGGCAGAACAAAAGCGGCCTATTGGAACACCACTGTGACTGAAGAGGTGAAAGTCAGGCAATTGGTGTTGCACGGTCAGGCACAGTCAACAGAGCCACATAAAACAGCCAGTCGGGCCGGATTTGGCCCATGGGCCTTGTGTTTGACACATGTGGCATAGAGTCTCATTCCAATGAGCTTTTTTAACCTTGCTGATTAAAGCTGCCCACACACATGGCAATTTTCGATCTTTCGTGCGACCATCGGTCACACAAAGGATCGTTCCAACCCTCCACTGACGTTCAGGGCCACCTTTAGGTGTTTCTGGCCATGTATGACCTACCTGTATGCTTAACATCAAATCAGCTTCTTTATGAAGTTGGGTGACTAATCTCAACTGAATGTGTAATAAGCTAATTAAAATAATTTGATCATAATTACGCAGCCAGCATGACTGGTAGAACTGCAACCTTTTCATAGCTTTGTTAGGCCACTGTACAGAATATACCAGCTAATCTAGAATGCAAATGTGCCTTAGAACATGCACAAAGATGCGTGTGGTTCTACATACCAGTGCCCCAGTGACCAAAAAAAGCCAAGAACATGTCTCATAAGGATATGTACCAAAACACTAACTGACTAACAGCTTCAGAACTTGGCCCCCCTCTCTTTCCTTCTTGTTGTAAATGCTACAGGGGAACATTAGTTAGAGTCACTGTTTACTACACCAGCCTGAACATACGTGTGTATTCCAGTGCCCCAAGGTTCCAGCAGCAGCTGCCTTTTGCTTTCCCTCTGTCAGCCCAAAGTTCCAAACATTTCACGTGACTGCCACAAACAAAGACTGGGCGACTAAATGGGTCTCTAGGTACATCCAGTACTGCCGCACAGCTAGGGATCATGCCACCGCTCAGAGTAAACAGCATAGGGACACATAGAGGAGAAGAAAGCAGAGATGAGTGCCCCAGAGATGGGCGGATAGGAAAGCGCACGAAGGACGGATGAGCCGGCACCGAGGGATCCTCCCGGAGCGGTACCTGGCCCATAGCATATAAAGGTGCGGCGCAGTATGCACCTCCACGCACGCATATGCAGCACTGCTTCCCTATAATCAGGGCCAGGAAGCGTCTGAACTACAGCTCTCCCCAGCCCGGGCAAACGCCTACAAGTTGTCAGACAAAACATCTGTACAGCCTGCCTCAGAGCCCAGTAGCAAACCCGCCAGTGCGCCTTTAGGCTGAGGCAGGCAGTATGTACCGCACAGTTTGATGCATTGTATGACGGTGCCAGGGCCCAATCCCCACCCGCTTCACATCGCTGCCACCTACCATACAGAGCCAAAAGCACCGGAACCAACAGGGGTAAGGCGCTGGTACCGGTCCGGCACCTCCCACACCGTTTTGTTCAGCTCTTGCTTGTAGAATCCAACGCGCCCGCTCATCTTGTCCGGACCGGCAAACACAGAGCCGCTGCTGGGAGGAAAGGAGGAGCCGGGCCAGAAGGGCGGAGCCAGAGCCGGAGGGATAGCAGGTGGATTGATAGAGAGCTCCTAGGGCCTAATTCCCTGTTACTCTGTGGCAATGCACCATACTGGCTACAATGATGAGAGTACAACCCATTGTTCACTTAATGAATATGGGAATGTAGTGTGACTGTCACGGTTTTATATATATATATATATATATATATATATATATATATATTTAAACTTACTAAAAGCAGAATAAGAGCTTGTATAAATGTATTTATGTACTTATGTATGAAGCACTGTATAGCAGAACAATACATTAATACAATAGGATAAGGTCAAACACTAAGGGGCACATTTACTAATCCACAAACGTCCGGAAAGGGTCCGGAAAGCGTCCGAATGCGTTTTTTTCGTAATGATTGGTATTTTGAGTTTTTTTCGTAAATTGTCGCGACTTTTTCATAGCCATTACGACTTGCTCGTAAATTGTCGCGACTTTTTCGTAGCCATTACTACTTGCTCGGAAATTGTAGCGACTTTTTCGTAGCCGGTGTGCCGACTACAAAAGTTTCGGATTCATTCAAGCTTCAGTATCGTGACTTTCCTTGGGCCAGGTTGGAGCTGCAGAGTGCCATTGAGTCCAATGGGAGGCTTCCAAAATCATTCAAAGTCGCAAAGGTTTGCCCGCCGTTTACGAGCGCTCAATACGAAAAAGTCGCGACAATATACGAGCAAGTTGTAATGGCTACGAAAAAGTTGCGACAATTTACGAAAAATCGCAAAATGTTCGTTTCCAATCTGATTTTTGCCATTCGGGATTCGGATTCGTGGATTAGTAAATCAACCCCTAAGGGGCACATTCATGAAATCACAAGTTTGAATCCTGAATGGGAAAAATTCGGATCAGATACGCTAATTTCTTAAGATCGCAAATATCACGAAAATGCTTACGAAAAAATTGTATTAGTCACAATAATATCGTATTGGCGATCCAAAAGTCACAACATTTTTGTACCGAATGATTGTAAACCGACTTTGATCCTTCTGTGCATGATTTTGGAAGCCTCCCAATGGCACTCTGCAGCTCCAACCTGGCCCAAGGAAAGTCACGATACTGAAGCTTGAATGAATCCGGAACTTTCGTACTCGGTGCGACAATATGATTTTGTTGCACAAATTTTGTCGCAAAGTACGAAAAAATTGCGCAAGGTACGAAAAAGTCGTTGAAAATACGCTCAGAGCATTCGTGGATTAGTAAATGTCCACCTAAGACTGAAAGGGCTGATAAGCTAAAGCCTAAAATATTTCATACAGTTATAAAGATATAGCCTCTGGTTCCCTTCACTGCCTTAATTAGGGGAGGGGCAATCCAAAGCTAGCCTATATAGCAATGTCACTCCTAAGTGCCATGTATGGCTTCTGAATGGCTCCCATTGAGAAGACACAGAAGATAGTGCACATAGATTTTTTTCTGCATTATTGACAGGGCTGCCTACAGCTAGTTTATGTTTTAGAGTCATCAATGATTATGTTCCCCAATGAAACTGAAGATGAGTTCAGATTTGTTTTGTTTTCTCTGAAGCAAGGGAGGTTTTACTTGGACAGAGGTTGATCTTTGTAAAGTGTCTTTTCCACCTTCAACTGTTATATTATTATCTATATGTAACAATATTGTGCTATATATCAAGAAGGTAGGAGTTTATGTGTATTACATAGCTACTTTTATGGGGTTAAATAGGGACAGTGAGTGAGCCTCCATAAAACAACAATAAATCAACATGTTTGCCACAAGATTCTTTTATACACCTTCATCCCACTACCATTTGGAATTAGCAAAATATTTGTGCAGATGGGGACCTCTCAGGCTCCACGGGCCTGGTGCCATTGCAAACCATATACTAATAATTATAGAGGAAGAGGACACTGCAGCTCCAAGGGCCTTAGGTGTCAATGTGGCCCATCAAGCCAGAATTAACAAAGAAGTTGAATAAACAAGTAAAACCAATAAACTTCTGGAAGTTTTGGGGTGCTAAAATTAATTTGCTGTGGGAAAGCATGAAATCAAATTACACCACTGAATGTACCCCCTGTTTTTTGTCCCTGCTACAGCTACATTTCTACATAATTGCTGCTTGAGTCAACTGCAGTCTAAAAATTAATAAAATGTTTTTATACCATTAATCCTACATCTTCAATAAAGTGTAAGAACTACCTTGTGGTTTAATACCTTACAATGATACCATGTGCAAGGGGAATTCCAGCTGCTCATATTCTGGCACAGAAATAATGCATAGCTCATGGACACTAGGGCTCTGCATGCTACACTAACTGCTTTGTTAGTAAGCCCTGAGAGCATAATGGGATACAGCATTTCTATAGAGCAATTACTATGGCTGCTTAGGGTAGTACTACGTCTATGGGCAGAATTATGTGATAGCTTAATCACATTTAATCACTATGTAAGGGAATGCTAGTTAAACAAAATATCATGCTTGTTTATAAAGCAACAACATATAAATAATGCCAATGTCAATTTAAAGCCTGTTGGTTAAAATTGTGGTACAAAGGATCTACTAAGAAGTCAAGTATAAGGCCCATTACCATTGTAATGCATGACTAGGAAGAGCAAATATTAAGACTCTTCATCACCCACCATTATGGATCCTTATCTACCTCCTCATATCCTAGTTCTCCTTTTGTATCCCTTCTTTCAGTGACATTGCCCAGTGAATGACAGACCAAGGGCTACTCCTAGTCCTATTGCTGACAGTGGGAAGTGGCCTACATTGATCAGTGGTGTATTGATTACTGCTCCTCAGTGGTGCTGATCACGCCTACATGTCTTCAGTTTACTGATATCGCTAACAGAGGGGCACAAAAAACTGTATATAAAGACTGTATAATATTACATAATTGTTTTAATTGTTACATCATTTTGTTCCTTAGACATAAAAAAAATCTAACTTTTATTTATTGGAAAATAAAATGGCTATTGGGGTTCAATTACAGTAGGTGAGATTCTAGACAAGTAAGAGAACTTCCCTGGCTTACAGCATGGAACAAGAATGAAATTTCCATCGATGGGATGCACAAAGGCATTCCTTTAGCCACTGGTGAAGCAGACAATGAGAATTAATTATGCTCCTATGCATCACACACTGGAAGGAATTTCAACATTAGCATAAGAAGGGGAACACATTGCAGCTGTCCTGCTGGGATGCTGGCGTCAGGCCTTCCTCTTACAGCATAGCATTGCCTTCACTCCTGCAATCTGTTGAAGGAAGCTAAAAAAAGGATTAGGCATAATAGCTTATAATTCCACCACTGAGCATCAATGTTTGTATAATTCAATGTTATTACAAGTCTGGCACTTATTTAAAGAGGTTAATTGTGAATAAATATTTAGTTATTAAATAATATTATAGGCACAGTAAGATGACTGAAATGTTGAGCAATGTTGGCCCAAAGGCTAATGAGAACAAGTACTTACAATGGAAATTGCTGTAATTTGAATACTGTGGTTTCTTTATACACATGTATGTGTTAACCACATTTTCATTAACAGAAATGCTGCAATGTCACCTTGACTTTGGGGAAGAGGAAACCTGAACAGTTATAGCTAAAGGGAAGGAGCTGTTATTAATTATTCATGTACATACAACAGAAACAAGTTGTCAGGGATATTATGTTTCCTTTGTTGCAGTGCCAGTGCAGCTATCAGAGACTTGCTCTCTGGGCCTGCCAGGTTGCTTGGGGTTTAGGGGCAGTATTCACTGTGACCCAAACAAGCTAAATTAATCCCAGTTGGGGATGTTTATGGCTCCTATCAACCAGGAGAGCTAAAATGGGTCAGCATTTTGTATTTTCCTAGGGGCTTTGTTTTCTTGATGCTATAAATGTAAAGGTCTATATATGTCTAAATAGCAAAATAATGAATGAGGGTTGTGCCTGTTAGTCACTGTGCTGCTCTGTGTGGGACACAAATACATGTTCTGCCCAGGGCAGTCAACTCTATTTGCACCCCTGAAGAAAGTCCTGACACTCAGTTCGTAAGGTACTCATGTTTATGAGGTAATCAGGTATGTTTGTGTAAACGGAAATATAGAAACATGTATTTATTTTTGGAAATCAGATATGTTAAACCAGTAACAATGATGCTCCCAAATGCCTAAGCCTACAGGGGTCTAGTAATTGCTAGTAATGTGACACTCAAACAACAAAGTTTTTTAAAAAAAAAGAATTATGGGCTATTTTGGGCAAGGGTAATGAGGACTGGTTTGTGTCCCTTTATTTATTCAGCCTTGACCAAAAGAAGGCAAAGGAGTATGGTTTGTGTTGAAGGTGGAAGGCAGACACAGTAACTTCATCTATAAGCAAAAAATCACTACATACTCTTTTTATTGGAGTGACATTTGGCATGTTGTCTGCATTGGGTAAGGTGGAGGACTTAACATATTAGAAATAGATGTCATGAAAGTGGCCAGGAAAGTTAAGATACACAAATGGTCATTTTTAGAAACGTAGTTAATATGACTAAAGTGAAGTATTTTGTCACTGAGCATACAAGTCTAAAACATGACAAAAGACTGGTAAGTTCCAGGAGCCCAGATTATTCCCTAACAAAGAATCAATTAATGGGTTTGTGTGTTTATTGTAGCTTGTTGTTGTTTTCTTATGAAGTCAATGAGAAGCAGCTGCTAGTTCACCAACTACTATGTATATAAATATATATATTTAAAAACTATGAATGAAGCTATTAATGCACAGTGAAGCCAGTGAGGCATGTTCCCGAGTGCAGTTAGATGCAAACTATGGGGGCTGGTAAGGTATCTCCATTTTGTTAATTAGCACCTTTTGAAAAGCATAATTTTTTGTTTTATTTTTAAGAACAAAAATGCCTTTACCCCCCCCCCCTAATGAATTTGGCCATACGCTTTAATCTCTTCTCTCTTAATCATGGCCACAATCTCCTCATAACCTCCAACAGATCTTATATTGTATTCAGCCAGAAGGGACGAGGCCTTGGTGCATGGTGTGACATCAGTGGGGGCATGGTCAGCCTAACAGGGCTGTAAATAGCACATTCCATAGCAGGGACACCCAAGGTTTACTTATAAACTGTCCTAAAAGAAACCATAAATCTATGCAAATATTAAGCATAATTGTAGTGGTAAATTAGAAGGAATAGTGAAGGCCTTTAAATTGAAACTATACCCCTGTGCAGGTATCCCTAAAAATATATCACATACAACAGCCTATATGTAAAGCTCTGTTTTATATCAATAAAGCCATTTTGGGAAAAATACACTTTTCTAGATGTATGTTCCATTTAATAATCACAAATAGAAATAATGCTAGCCACAATACTCACACACAGACCAAGGGCACACATATACATGCTAGGCTACATCAGCCAGTAAATGGACAAAACACTTTTTCTTGTTTTACTTAGAAGTGATTTACTTCTTGTCAGGTGATCAGTGAGGGAGCACACAGACCATTACCAAATGGTGGCACAAGGGAGAAGATGTAAAGGAGCAATATTTACCAATATCTTTATATATCTATATCATTTATCTATCTGTCTGCCAATTTGTAAAGAGTCTCAAAGTCAGCCAGATCAGCAGGAGAACAGGGTGCATTTTTTTAAATTATGTATATTGCAAAGTTGCTTGAAATGATTTTTACTTTTCAAAAAGCTTAAGATGTGTTTGGATGGAGTTCCCCTTTAATTGTCCTACTTATCTGCCTATTACATTCTAATTTATTCCATACCTGAGAAAGCCAATTGATAGACTCATCTATAATTAACATATGGGGACATCAGAATGAAAATCACATTCCCCCTCCTCTCAGCTATGTGTATAAATATGCATGATGTATTCAGAGTTGCGATGCAATTGCCAGACTAGATCTGATAAGCTATAGATGTTGAGGGTGCCCCAAGCTACTAACTGAATATCACAATTGTCCTGGGCTTCTATGCAATGCAATGGCCTTGAAAAGACATGTACTGTGTATAATTATACTATATGATCATTCATACAATCGATTGATCTCAGCTAGAAGGTACAGGATTCCTTTTGTGAGGAGGCCCTACTACACACTACTACTACAGTTAATCTTCTCCCCATACCCCCTTACATGAGTACAATTATATTTTTCATACACCAGAAATGAAGAGTTGATTAAAAGCTTTCAAACTGATGCCAAAGCCCTTGAAACAGAAATACTAATAAGTGACAACAGAGAGGTGATATTAAAATGAGTGGAGCAGCGGGACCAGATGGCAGACGCCAGGAATACATTAGCAAACTCATGCACAGGTGGCCACACACCTAGTATTCAGCTCCAAAAACTATTCCTTGTCTGCCACAGAGCCAAATATTACAGTATTAACACTGCGAGATGACATGGAACATGTGCACATAATACTGTATCAGAACCTGAGGAAATTGGCTGCAAATTCTGTGTTTATTCACAGATGAGCAAAAAATCCTACAGGTAACTACCAAAATATAGGAAAAGCACATAAAGTGACTCCCTAGACTAGAATTGCTTTTCTATTTTGCCTTGGGTATGAAAGGTATTCCTGGTAAGGAGTACGTGCTTTCTTTCACAGCTGCCACTATCCAATGCCTTTCTATCTGTTTATCTCCATTTATTATGAAAAGTCATCAAGCGTGAGTGAACTTCATGACTGTGAAGCGTGCTTCTGCCAAATGGTCCCAACGATTACCATTTTTAAATAGTCACTAAAGGCTCATCCTGTGTTAGTAACTCGTTTAATTTGACCTACAATTGTGCACATTCTATTAATCACTGTGTGATATTAATTGCTTATGTAGGGGGTTGTTATTACAGCACTATGAGTAATGTAAATGCTCGGTTATGCTGAATTAGGTGTGAGCACAAGAAGTAAGGCAATTTTTATACGTCATTGTGGGAGTGTATGCGTAACAGTATATATATATATATATGGGATTGAGACAGAGCGATTGTTTGCTTGGTTGAACTGACCACTAACACCAATGCTGGTGAGACAAAGCAGTATAAACAATTTTAATTGCACATGGACAACATGGTGGCTCACTGGGTAGCACCTTTGCCTTGCAGCTCTGTGGTCTCATATATAATTAATCCTTATTGAAGACAAAACAAGTCTATTGGCTTTATTTAATATTTAAATGATTTTTGGCAGACAAGTTATGGAGATCCAAACTACAGAAAGATCCCCTATCTGGAAAACCCCTGGTCCCAAGCATTCTGGATAACAGGTCCCATACTGCCTTTTGAGTACTCATTCTGTGCTGGGGCAAACAATTCTCCCAGCTCACCAATTAAATGCTATTTATGTGTCTGACTGATACCTTTATAGTAACACATTGGGAGAAAAATATTTCTATTTACGGTAACAGAATGCTAAGTACTTGCATTGTTTATTACCATCATCGAACCTGAATATTATGACATGACATTTTCCAGTTGGATAGTTGCTGTCATGCATTTTTTTAAATGACCAGTAAAAGGGGTTTTGCTGCACAGCGTCACTATTTCAGTATACCAGCAACAGATAGAAGGGCCTGACCCCTGCCAATGTAAGAAATCCTGATTTATTGTGCAGTAGTCAGGCAGCTGGGTGGATTTGCCCAGTATCCAGCTTTTGCTAGCATTTGCTTAATCAGAAAAGATCTTGAGTTATTTTGAGTGAATACTCAGCCTCCTAAGATAAACTAATAGAAAATGTAATACAATAGTGGGTTGTATTGTACTACCACTATGTACAAAGTTGTGGAGTTGGAATTCCCATGGCAGAGGATACAGTATTAATCAGAAGGGACGGTGGTTGGAATTATAAGGAACACAAGATGCTGAAATTAGCCAGGTTTAATATTACTGCAGGGATAAACATAAAATGTTCTACGCTGTAAAATGAGTGTGTGCCAGCAGAGGGCCCCAGCACACTAGAAAAAGAGGAATAATAACAACCTTAATGATACTGTGATGTCTCTTGCTGCAATATGACTCTCCTTCATCTTACACTTACGCACAACTGCAGGTAGATCAATTAACCCTTTTACTGCCAGCTGTTTTGGTCAAAGTGGAACTTGTATTGCCAGACAGTTTTTGAACATTTTGCACTGTTTCACTTTAGGGGCCTTTCCTCGGGGGGACTTTTAGTTTACCCAGGAAAACAATATATCGTTTTTTTCAGAACAACCTAAGCTTTCAAAATAAGGTAGAATTTTTGTGTAATTCCAATTCTGTAACAAGATATAGGCTTCTAAGTGTCTAAAAATGCAAAAAATATCAAATTTTCCATAACATAATCACACATACTAGAAACAAAAATTATTTTATGCACGAATATACAACTGATTTGGAAAGTCCCATGTCTCCTAAACGTGCCAATACCAAATATATATAGTTTTATGGAGATTTCTCACTTGTATAGGTCAAAAACTCCCAGCAGTACACTACCAAATTTCCAAAGCACTGCTCCAGAAAGCTGCATACTTTAGATTTCAAGGCCAAAAATTCCACTAACAGAAGGTTTATCCCAGAACATTTTTTTGGAAAGAACAGATTCTGGGGAATACAGAATAGGCACAACTGTCTGTCTACTCCAAACTATCAAGTCGCAATGCTTTCCTAAAGTTATTAGTTTTTATCAAAATTTGTGATTTTTTTTAAAAATTGCTTCAAAGCTTCCAGTCTATAGTATCTTATCTCCTACAGGTCATAAAGTAACCAAATAAAACACCCTAAATATGAATGCCTGGGGTCCACTGAACAGTTTGATGCCCAATATGTATAGGTTTACCTAAGTATGTGGCATGTAGGGGCCCCAATGTGAACATACCCCCATATGTACTGTCATTTCTATCATTTCAGCTCCTGCAAAATCAACACATTTACATCATTATATGTGGGATAAAGCTAGTAAAAAGTATGCTCACCCCAGAAAGTCATATATTTTTGGAAAGTACACATTCCCCCGAATCTAAAATGGGTACCCATGTCTTTCTACTCCAAAGTACCAAGCCGCACAGCTTTTCTAAAGTTAGCAATTTTGATGACATTTCCAAAAATCCCCTCAAAGCTTCCACTTTGCAGCATCTTATCTCCCACATAGCATTAGGTACCAAGATAAAACACCCTAAATTTGAACGCCAGGGGTCCACTGAACAGTTTGATGCCCAATATGTATAGGTTTGCCTAAGTATGTGGCATGTAGGGGCCCCAATGTGAACATACCCCCATATGTACTGTCATTTCTGTCATTTCAGCTCCTGCAAAATCAACACATTTACATCATTATATGTGGGATAAAGCTACAAAAAAGTACGCTCACCCCAGAAAGTCATATATTTTTGGAAAGTACACATTCCCCCGAATCTAAAATGGGTACCCATGTCTTTCTACTCCAAAGTACCAAGCCGCACAGCTTTTCTAAAGTTAGCAATTTTGATGACATTTCCAAAAATCCCCTCAAAGCTTCCACTTTGCAGCATTTTATCTCCCACATAGCATTAGGTACCAAGATAAAACACCCTGAATTTGAACACCAGGGGTCCACTGAATAGTTTGATGCCCAATATGTATAGGTTTACCTAAGTATGTGGCATGTAGGGGCCCCAATGTGAACATACCCCCATATGTACTGTCATTTCTGTCATTTCAGCTCCTGCAAAATCAACACATTTACATCATTATATGTGGGATAAAGCTAGTAAAAATTACGCTCACCCCAGAAAGTCATATATTTTTGGAAAGTACACATTCCCCCGAATCTAAAATGGGTACCCATGTCTTTCTACTCCAAAGTACCAAGCCGCACAGCTTTTCTAAAGTTAGCAATTTTGATGACATTTCCAAAAATCCCCTCAAAGCTTCCACTTTGCAGCATCTTATATCCCACATAGCATTAGGTACCAAGATAAAACACCCTGAATTTGAACACCAGGGGTCCACTGAACAGTTTGATGCCCAATATGTATACATAGTAACATAGTAACATAGTAAGTTGGGTTGAAAAAAGACATACGTCCATCAAGTTCAACCATAATGCCTATATATAACCTGCCTAACTACTAGTTGATCCAGAGGAAGGCAAAAAACCCCATCTGAAGCCTCTCTAATTTGCCGCAGAGGGGAAAAAATTCCTTCCTGACTCCAAGATGGCAATCGGACCAGTCCCTGGATCAACTAGTACTAAGAGCTATCTCCCATAACCCTGTATTCCCTCACTTGCTAAGAATCCATCCAGCCCCTTCTTAAAGCTATATAATGTATCAGCCAGCACGACTGATTCGGGGAGGGAATTCCACAACTTCACAGCTCTCACTGTAAAAAATCCTTTCCGAATGTTTAAATGGAACCTCCCTTCTAAACGGAGTGGGTGCCCTCGTGTCCGTTGGAAGGACCTACTGGTAAATAAAACATTAGAAAGGTTATTATTTGATCCCTTTATATATTTATACATAGTTATCATGTCACCTCTTAAGCGCCTCTTCTCCAGTGTAAACAAACCCAACTTGGCCAGTCTTTCTTCATAACTGAGACTTTCCATACCCTTTACCAGCTTAGTTGCCCTTCTCTGGACCCTCTCTAACTCAGTAATGTCCCGTTTGAGCACTGGAGACCAAAACTGAACATCATATTCTAGATGGGGCCTTACCAGCGCTCTGTAAAGGGGAAGAATAACCCCCTCCTCCCGTGAATCTATACCCCTTTTAATACAGCTCAAAACCTTGTTTGCCCTTGCAGCTGCTGCCTGGCATTGCTTGCTACAGCCAAGTTTATTATCTACAAGGACTCCAAGGTCCTTCTCCATTATAGATTTGCCTAGTGCAGTCCCATTAAGGGTATACGGGGCTTGCATATTTTTACATCCCAGGTGCATGACCTTACATTTATCCACATTAAATCTCATCTGCCACTTAGCTGCCCAGATTGCCAGTTGGTCAAGATCCTGCTGCAAGGATGTCACATCCTGGATACAATTGACTGGTCTGCAGAGTTTTGTGTCATCTGCAAACACTGATACATTACTTATAATCCCCTCCCCTAAGTCATTTATGAACAAATTAAACAAAAGTGGACCCAGTACAGAACCCTGAGGGACCCCACTGAGGACCTTATTCCAAGTAGAGAATGTACCATTAACAACCACCCTCTGTACCCGATCCTGTAGCCAGTTTTCTATCCATGTGCAAACGGCTTCACTAAGACCAATAGACCTTAGCTTAGAAAGCAGTCGTTTGTGGGGAACGGTATCAAATGCTTTGGCAAAATCCAAATAGATTATAACTACTGCATCCCCACTGTCCAGCTTCTTACTTACCTCATCATAAAAAGCAATTAAATTGGTCTGACATGACCTGTCCTTCATAAAGCCATGCTGATTACTGCTCATAATGCCATTCTCCACTACATAATTTTGAATGTGATCCCTTAACAAGCCTTCAAATAACTTGCCCACCACGGATGTCAAACTTACAGGCCTATAATTGCCAGGCTGAGATCTTACTCCCTTTTTAAATATGGGAATGACATTCGCCTTCTTCCAATCCCTAGGTACCATACCTGATGAAAGCGAGTCTGAGAATATCAGAAACAAGGGCCACTGCAATTCTGCCCCTAGCTCTCTCAGTACCCGAGGGTGTATTCCATCTGGCCCAGGTGCCTTGTTTACATTTATCGTGTGTAACCCTTTAAGCAGCATATCCTGTGCCAACCACTGTGTAGTTGGAGCTGAGGCAACAGTGCAGCTATTGGGTGGGACTTGGCCCACTGGCTCCTCTACTGTATACACAGAAGAAAAGAACTGGTTAAGCACATCTGCCTTTTCTGTATCCGCTGTAACCATATTGTTATTATAACTCAATGGGGCCACACCCTCAACCTGCATCTTTTTACTATTAATATACTTAAAAAACTTTTTGGGGTTAGTCTTGGCCTCGGCCGCGATGCGCTCCTCATTTTCTATCTTTGCCTTCCGGATTGCTGTTTTACAACACTTGTTATAGTGTTTATAATCATTAAACGCATCTACTGTCCCCTCTGACTTATATTTCTTAAAAGCTTTCCTTTTTTTCCCTATTAACTTCTTTACCTCAGAGTTAAGCCACATAGGGTGATTCTTAACACTTCTACTTTTTCTTATTAATGGAATAAATTGAGAACAGTAATGATTTAATATCATTTTAAATGACAACCATTTCTGCTCTGTGTTTTTATCAGAAAACATAATGCCCCAATCTATGCCCTGAAGCGCTGCCCTTAAGGAGCTAAAATTTGCCTTCCTAAAATTCATTGTCTTTGTTGCCCCCCTGTAAATTTGTTTCCTGCACCAAACATCAAATGAAATAACATTATGGTCACTATTACCCAGGGGTTCAACCACTTGCACATTTGCTATACGTTCTGGGTCATTAGAGATCACTAGATCTAGTATAGCATGGTTCCTGGTTGGCTCCTCAACAACTTGTGACATAAAGTTGTCATGCAGCAAGTTTATAAACTTTACTGTCCTGGCAGTACTATTGCCCCAGTCAATATCAGGGTAATTAAAATCCCCCATTATTATCACTTGCCCCAAACTAGCAGCCTTTTCTATTTGCAACAGGAGCTGGGCCTCCTCCTCTTCGCTTACATTAGGGGGTCTATAGCATACCCCTACAATTAATTAAGGTTTACCTAAGTATGTGGCATGTAGGGGCCCCAATGTGAACATACCCCATATGTACTGTTATTTCTGTCATTTCAGCTCCTGCAAAATCAACACATTTACATCATTATATGTGGGATAAAGCTAGTAAAAAGTATGCTCACCCCAGAAAGTCATATATTTTTGGAAAGTACACATTCCCCCGAATCTAAAATGGGTACCCATGTCTTTCTACTCCAAAGTACCAAGCCACACAGCTTTTCTAAAGTTAGCAATTTTGATGACATTGCCAAAAATCCCCTCAAAGCTTCCACTTTGCAGCATCTTATCTCCCACATAGCATTAGGTACCAAGATAAAACACCCTAAATATGAACGCCAGGGGTCCACTGAACAGTTTGATGCCCAATATGTATAGGTTTACCTAAGTATGTGGCATGTAGGGGCCCCAATGGGAACATACCCCCATATGATCTATCATTTCAGCTCCTGCAAAATCAACACATTTACATCCTTTATGTGGGATAATGCTACAAAAAAAGTACACTCACCCCAGCCATATATTTTTGGAAAGTACACATCCCCCCGAATCTATGATGGGTAAACATTTCTTCTTGCTTCAAAGTACCAAGCTGTAAAGCTTTCCTAAGTTTGCAGATTTATATGACATTTCGAAAATCGCATAAAAATGTTGCAATTTGCCGCATTTATCTCTCACAATTTCTTGATAAAGATCAGATAAAGACAAATCACCCCAAATAGGAACACCTATGGTCTACTGAACAGTTTGATGCCCAATATGCATAGATATACCCAAGTCTGCAGTATGTAATGAACCCAAAATGAAAATAGCGCATAAGGATTTCTCGCCGGCCAGCTCAGCTTTTGCACACAGAGCCCCCTGTCAGTGTATTATGTGCCAAAACTTCCCCTAACTATACAGTGACCCCCACAAAACCATATATTTTTGGAAAGTACACATTCTGACAAATCCAACAAGGTAAAGAGTCCTTTCTACACCAAAGTACCAATCTGCAGAGCTTTCCTAAATTTATTGGTTTTTATGACATTTCAGAAAATCGCCTAAAAATGTTGCAATTTGCCGCATTTATCTCACACAATTTCTTGCGTACAAAGGCAAGTCACCCCAAATAGGAACACCAGAGGTCTACTGAACAGTTTGATGCCCAATATGCATAGATATACCAAAGTCTGCGGTATGTACTGAACCCAAAATGAAAATACCGCATAAGGATTTCTCGCCTGCCAGCTCAGCTTTTGCACACAGAGCCCCCTGTCAGTGTATTATGTGCCAAAACTTCCCCTAACTATACAGTGACCCCCACAAAACCATATATTTTTGGAAAGTACACATTCTGACGAATCCAACAAGGGTAAAGAGTCCTTTCTACACCAAAGTACTAATCTGCAGAGCTTTCCTAAAGTTATTGGTTTTTATGACATTTCAGAAAATCGCCTAAAAATGTTCCAATTTGCCGCATTTATCTCACACAATTTCTTGCGTACAAAGGCAAGTCACCCCAAATAAGAACACCAGAGGTCTACTGAACAGTTTGATGCCCAATATGCATAGATATACCAAAGTCTGCGGTATGTACTGAACCCAAAATGAAAATACCGCATAAGGATTTCTCGCCTGCCAACTCAGCTTTTGCACACAGAGCCCCCTGACAGTGTATTATGTGCAGTAACCCCCCTAACTATAACGAGACCCCCAGAAAACCATATATTTTTGGAAAGTACACATTCTGATGAATTCAAAATAGGTAAAGTTATTTTTGTACACCAAAGTTACACCTGGCAAAGCTACGCTAAAAACAGATCAGGAACACTTATACAGGGATAAAATGTGATAAAACCCCCAAAATTGTGCAAATCAGTGAAACAACAAAATAAGTCACATGACAGTGTAATTAGTGGTCAGAATATCTGATCCAATAGTCACGCTGTCAAAATAAACAGTTTTTAGGTAAAAGAAACTAAAAACAAAGTGGTAAAATGAAAAAAAAACAAAACAAAACAAAAAAAAAACCACAGTGTTTGTGTATACATGTGTGTACATGTGTAAAAGTTGTGTGATAGTGTGTAAGTGTGTATATGAGTGTAAATAAGTGTATAAAAGTGTGAAAAATGAAAAAAAAATGCTAAAATGTGTGCTGTAAGTGTGTGTAAATGTATGTAAGTGTGTATAAATGTATGTAAATGTGTGTATAAGTGTGTAAATGCAAAAATAAAAAAAAGTCCTTACCTGTCCTGAAGACCCGATCGCTCCTCTTCAGTTGGGCCGGCGCTGGGGAGGAAGCAGGAAGCAGCAGACGCGATCGCATCGCGTCTGCTGCTTCCTGGAGAGTCCTGCGAGCGATCGGTTCGCTGGACCCTCATGACAGCCCCCCTGGCACATTGCCCAGGGGGGCTGTCATGGATAGAAGCTCTCTGCAGCAGCGGCACATGCCGCCGCTGCAGAGAGCAGCGCTTAAATGCCAACGACGTATGGGACACGTCATTGGCAGTTAAGCCCTTTTACTGCCACGACGTATCCCATACGTCGTTGGCAGTAAAAGAGTTAATGAAGACTAAAAACTGATAAATAAGATGGCGTTATACATAAATGACTTTACTTTAGTAGAGCTCTTTGGCACTAAGACACAAGCAGAAAGTATAAATTACATTTAGCTATGAAGAGGCAATGACAAGTTGTAGTGTAACAATTCTGGACTCACTGATAGGGCTCATTTATTAACACTGGGCAAATTTGCCAATAGGCAGTAACCCACAGCAACCAATCAGTGATGGGACATCTGTAGGTGGAACAATGAATGCAATGATTGCCATTGGTTACTGCAAAGCAATATTAAACATGTTTCACCCTCCTGTACTTTTTCAAGATTGTCCACATAGGGTCACATTTACTCTTATCTACTGATCCTAAATAACCCATTAAAGCTCCAACTCCCACCTCCTCTCCCACTCTCATCCCACCCCACTTCATAAAAAAGGGAGAAAGGGGAAAAAGAGGCGAGCAAGTCCGAGGAACTACCCAAATAGGAACTAAGTAACGACTGAAAACACACTACTTCCATAATAAATAATTAAAATTCCAATTTTCATTGAATCTGTTAGGATCAAAAATTATTAGGGGGAAGGAAGGGGAGCAGAACCACAAAAAGGGAGAACTAAATATAAATCCACTACTTGATTAATGAATGGTTTGAAATTCCAATTTTCATTAAATCTTTTGGGATCAAAAGTATTAAGGGAAAACATCCAATATGTTTCCCTTCTTCAGGGAACTCTATCTTCCCCTCTGTAGTTCATCTCTATTTGTTCAATAGCCCATGCTTTCGAGTGCCTCACATCTGAATTGTGTACATCAAAAAAGTGTCTATATAGCAGCATCTCCCAAGAACCCAGTCTAATATTCAGTATTTGTTCATATAATCTAGTGCGGAAAGAACAAAATATATGACCTACATATTTGGTTCAACAACTACATTCTATCACATATTTAACATACTGAGAGGAGCATGATATAAAGCTACAGATAGTATACTCAGGATGATCACCTCCAAAGACTGTATTTTTCTGGGGCAAAATTCACATTGAGAGCACCTACTACCCCTATGCCATCCTGTTATCTTACTAAACAGTTCTTTAATACTATTCTTCCCTGCTTTATTTTTATTTTTTTTAGGTATTATGTTTGTGATCATTTTTATTTGTACAGGTATAGGACCTGTTATCCAAAATTCTCGGGACCAAGGGTATTCTGGATAAGGGGTCTTTCCGTAATTTGGATCTCCATACCTTAAAAGTCTACTAAAAAATCAATAAAACATTAATTAAACCCAACAGGATTGTTTTGCATGCAATAAGGATTATTTATATCTTAGTTGGGATCAATTATAAGGTACTGTTTTATTACTACAGAGAAAAAGGAAATCCGTTGTAAAATTCTGAATTATTTGATTAAAATGGAGTCTATGGGAGATGGGCTTTCCGTAATTCGGAGCTTTCTGGATAATGGGTTTCTGGATAAGGGATCCCATACCTGTATTTTGTCTATGTTGTCTTAATACTGTAGGTGCTAATAAATCTCTCAAAGTTTGATGTTGCTCACATATCACTGCTACATTATTTGGTACTACATTCTTTAAATAAGGATCATTCAAAATTATAGACCAATATTTCTCCACTATTTTTAACACCTCTTTTAGTTTAGAATGAAATCTAACCACCAAAGCCAACTTACCATACTCTTGAGACAGCTCATTGGTGGTGGACTGTCTGATTTCTATATCTCCTATTTAATTCACATAAGGCTTTGTATAGTCAGACCTCATTTTAATTTTATTTACATTCTTATCCAAACTTCTCCTTTCTGTCTCCCTAGTATTATCTATGGGATAATTCCTCTTTTTCTCCCTGCTCTCTCTTTTTTTTTTATTTACTGCTTCTCTCTATTATTTTTACTGATAATAGTGATAAGATCTCTCTCCACATTACTCATAGAAACCCTTGTCTTTAAAATGTTTGCCAGGTGATCATCCCCTTCTTATTCTTGATACAATAGTGTGGAAACCAAACCAATTTGATCTGCTCTAAAAATAGGTTTTTTTTTAAAGCAGTTTCATATACACAGAAACCAGAACCTGCCACATCAGGTATTCTTTTGCTCAGGTACCTCTTTTTCACAAGAGTTGTATATTTAACAACTGGGCTCAAACAAATGGAGGTACTTGGTACAATTCCTACGTATTCTTACAAACAATCCTCTTGAGAAATTTGTTAGCCGGAATTCCTGATGGTGGCTACTTTTAATTTTAAGTATTTCTGTCAAACCCTTTAAAGTGAGTTCTTGTGTATAGTTTCTCTGCATCCACAAATATTTCTAAATCTAGAAACTCTATCTTTTGGTTACTCCATTCATAGCTAAATTTAAAGCCTTCCATGTTAGTATTAATTATTTCAAAGATTCAATGGATGAAACTTTAGTGTCCCATATAATAAGCAAATTGTCTATATAGTGGTGGTAAACCTTCAGGCCCAGGGGACAGGTAGGGACCCAGATGTAATTATCTTCCCAGCACCCAATACAAATTGGCATAGCTGGGAGCAAATCGGGTTCCCATTGCTGTCCCCTGGGTCTGAAGGTAACATTCATCCCCAAATCTTAAATGATTGTGTTGCAAATTGTGCTCCCCTTCTGGGAAATTATATTTATTTAACATATCCATCACTTGGTCCACACCCTTAGTGTGATCTATAGAGGTAAAAAGAGCAGAGATATCTGCAGTAACAAGTATCCATCCTGGCTCCAATATGTATTATCTCAATCACAGCATTAGAATCATTTAAATAAGAAGGTATGCAGTGCACTACAGAACAAATCTATATATAATGATAATTGTGTCGATCTCAGAAATTATTGGGCGTCCCTAAGATTCAATGAAAATTGGAATTTTAAATTATTTATTATGGAAGTAGAGTGTTTTCAATTGTTACTTTTTGGGTAATTCCTCTGTCCGCCACCTCTCTTCCTTTTTCCCCATACTCCACTCCTGGTGGAAATACCCATTGCCCAGTTCAGTCTCTGGCAAAGTCCCTCCCTACGAGCTCTTTAGTTTCCCCAGATAGCGCCTGCCCCTAAGTATCTCTCCATTTGGATAGGCAGTTGCTTCCACGTAGCAGGCATTTGTCTTCACACGGGGG
Source organism: Xenopus tropicalis (assembly GCF_000004195.4). Taxonomy (NCBI): domain Eukaryota; kingdom Metazoa; phylum Chordata; class Amphibia; order Anura; family Pipidae; genus Xenopus; species Xenopus tropicalis. The sequence continues at coordinate 71,532,211 of NC_030679.2, read as the reverse complement.
ACACGCACTGGAGACTCACACGGAGGTAAAGGCATCCACCAGCAACTAAGCAGACCTCTCTCTTTAGAGTCTGTAGCTTGATGCAAAGCAGAGCACACGTGGCTGGTTACTGACACCAGATCTGGTTCTCTCTGGTCGACACTGCACCAGGGGTCCTTCATAACCTGCTTGCCCCACCCCTGGTTTTGGCTCCAAAGCCAGGTACTCCCTGGATCGTCCTTTTCTCCCAGAAATGCACTGCGGCTCCCAGCCTATTGGGTTTCTCTTTAGGCTGGACAATGTCATAGACAGAACAACAGGGGAAAGAGTTCTCTGATCTCCTACACTCTTCCCTTGGACAAACTTGCAACATTCTCGCTTTCCATATTCCCATAAACAGTACAACACTCAACAATTTCTGCATCACTACTTTTACATAATAACTTAACAGGGGCATAACCTGGAGAACTGCACTTACGCAGACCCAGTCTCTTAGATCTATCTGGGGTATCAAGAGTTCCAGTGTCTACCTTCATGCCAACAGGGTTCTCCACAGTATTCTTCTCTTGACTCAACACCTCATCTTCTTCAGGCAAGTCACTCTCACATATTGAAGGCTCATAGTAGGACTTCTGTACTGTTGAACCCTGTAAGTCTTACAATTCCAGGCCTGATGACCAGGCCTGATCACTTGGCACTTGTAACATTTTCCATAGAACTTTCTGTGCCTGTGGTGTACCTTGCACAGTGCAGAATGGGTCTCACCCTCATCAGCAGCTTTGCATCAGCAGGAAACTTCTCTGCGTGCCCTTGGGTGGAACTTCTCTTCACCCTCACATAGGCATCCACATCCTCTCGCCAAACTCTCCCCATCATAGCAACATAGCCAGGGGATAGCTTATCTTGGTAGTGTGCTCTAATTGTCATGGCAACAGGGTCACTATTCAAAGTCCCTCTTCTCATTTGGCAGATTCTCAGAGAATCCATTTAAGAGCTAGGCAAACAAGTCTTCCTTCTCTTACTGGAATGTAGAGTGGAAGTAATGGAGCATCTCTGTAGTACTCCGAAACTCTGGAGCTTGAAGCAAAGCTGAGCACACATAGCTGGTTACTCACTCTGGATCTGGTTCTCTCTGGCTGGTACTGCATCAGCGGTCCTTTATAACCTGCTGGCCCCACAGCTGGTTTTGGCTCCAAATCCACCTTTTCTCCCAGAAGTGCACTGGGGTTATTGCAATCCCTCCACATTATGGAGTATCAAAAAATTTACCTGGCCATGGAAACAGTATAATAGCAAATGTTTTCATGCTTTTGAAGGTCATTCTTTCTTTTAAAATGTTTTGTCAGACCTATATTAGTTCACTAAAGGCTATAGATATATACAGTCTTCTGTCACCTGACTTGTTTCAGGAGTATCCAAAACAGAACTAATACAATCAGTACAGTGTTTCTCCCTAAAATTACCTTTTCGAATATCCTAGTTATATACAGAAAATGATATATTTATACAATATGTCACTCTCCAAGAGGGCCACTAGCTTTGGATACACAAGTGGTTAGACTAGTCTATAAATGTCCATGCTGTGGGGCAGAGCATAGTGGTAGGCTCACTCTCTAATCTAATCTAAAAACTTGTGGGCTAAAGTATCTTTTGACTGCAGCACTAAACAAAGCTTTTTGCTTTTGAAAGAAAGGAATTTGGGATTAAATGCAGGCAGTAATCATATAAGTACAAACATACATGCAAAAATTGTAAAATTAAGTGGCAAAAATGGGTAAAAACTTTGCCCATCTTAAAAGAATGTTGGATGAAATACCTATTTACTGAAAAGCTAATGGACAATATTTGTCCCATACTTTAACGGCAAGCAATATTTCACATTCTCATAGTTTAATTGCTTCCCCAAATACCAGTACAGTAGATCTGTCAAGAGTTTCATTGCTTTTCCTTCGAGCTGTCATCCTGCAGGTGTCATCCTAGTAATGCTAATCCAGTAGTGCTGCATTAGAGCAATTTACAATTATTTATAATGACCTTCTTTACTAAAATATTTATATGAAATATGTTATAGCTAGATCTCTTCCACTTAGCTGCTCTTATCAACCTCTTTTAGACTTGTCAGCAGGAATCTCATTACTTTCCACAGAGTAACATATCCTTTCTGCATACTGTGTTTCAAATATTTTTAGATCAATGTATGGCAAAATGAACCCCACCAGCCCTGCAGATTTAGCACCTGGAATTACACAATTCATTATTCAACCTGTCCTTAACAAAGCAAGACAGATCCTTGAGGGCCTGGATTAGGATTCAAAATAGGGTCTGCATTTCAAGTACATATTGGCCAAATCAGCGCCGCACCCACAGGCCCAATAAATAGTTACTGTCTATGGCATCTTGCAGCAGCCCCCCTGGCATTTGCCAGAATCCACAGACTGCCAGTGCAAACCTGATGTTCTGGTGAACAAGTGTTCAATAAGCTCCAAAATATAGGATGCAATTTCTTTTTTTTTTATTCAAAACGCTTTTTTATTGATGACAATAACATGTAACAACTTTTTTCATAACATGGACTTATATAGAAAGAAGTGTGTCATTTTCACATTAATTAGTCAGAACATTATTAATAATCGCAAAATATGTTTACTTGACAGAAGGAAGAATATAGATTGAGAAGATAGGGGAGAGAGAGAACAGAGGAAGAAAAAGGAAAAGGTTCAGGTAGAAGGTAAGTGTTTTAAATGTTTTTTTTTTAGTAATATTTCATAGTTTATTGTGAGCATAAAGATAGGAAATGCTTGTTTGCCCAAACAAATTTGCTAATAACAGTGTCCAATGATTTGAAAAACTCGTTAGGTATATAGGTACAGGCAAGGCGTGAAAAAGATAAAGTACTTTAGGTACAATAAGATTTTCACTATACAAATTCTCCCTGTCCAGGTAAAATGTTTAATATCCTTTAGGAGATCGGTTATAGTGTGCATCATTGGTTTGTATACATGTATATGTGGTTAAGATCTTGGGGTATGTACACTCCTAGATATTTTATTTTCCTCACCTGCCATTGAAAGGCAAAATGTAATTTTAACTGAGTTTCCAGAGGATTTGGTAAGTATATAGGCCTCAGATTTGGTAATATTATCTTATTATTTAAAAGTTCCCCATATATTTTTAATTCCTTCAGAACATTGGGCATAGAGATATGCGGGTTGGTTAAAAATCATCCACAAAAGTGGCAGTTTTATATTCAGTTGAATGTATAGTCAGGCCAGATATGTCTCAGTTTTGTCTTATCACTATCAACAGGTGTTCCATGCATAATACATACAATAATGGGGATAGAGTTCCATTCTATTTATTTTTAATTTTGCTGTGGGTATAGTGTAGAATTTGTCCCTGAATTTTTGTTCAAGGTCCATCCCTTTTAGTACAATTTTTAAAAAAAAGTCTAATTTACCCTATCCAATGCCTTCTCTGTGTCTGTTAACAGGAGCATAGAAGGCACCTGAAAGTGTTTTGCCCTATTGATTACATGCAGAATTTTCATTGTATTTTATTTCCTCTCTTTTTTTCCTTTAACAAAAGCCAGTTGGTCTGTGTATACCCAGTTGGGATGGTGGGTTTCAAATCCATGTTTAACAATGATATGGGATATAACTTCCACAATTGGGCTGGGTCTATCTTATTTATAAAGTTCAAGAACAAGGGGGCCAATTAGGTAGAGAAGGATTGGTAGAATTTCCCTGTAAATCCATTGGGGTCTAGGGCCCTCTAAAACTTCTTGGGAGTTAAAAGGGTGTGCTCAGGTATTTTAGAAACTCTTTGGGGCTGATTTACTAAGACACGATTTCGAATCCGAAAAATTCCGATTGGAAACGAACATTTTGCGATTTTTTCGTATTTTTTGCGATTTTTTCGGCGTCTTTCCGATTTTTGCGTAAAAACGCGAGTTTTTCGGCGTCTTTCCGATTTTTGCGTAAAAACGCGAGTTTTCCGGCGTCTTTACGATTTTTGCGTAAAAACGCGAGTTTTTCGTAGCCATTACGAAAGTTGCGCAAAGTCGCGATTTTTTCGTAGCTTTAACACTTGCGCGCAAAGTCGCGCCTTTTTCGTAGCGTTAAAACTTAAAAGGCGCGACGTTTCGCGCAAGTTTTAACGCTACGAAAAAATTGCGACTTTGCGCAACTTTCGTAATGGCTACGAAAAACTCGCGTTTTTACGCAAAAATCGTAAAGACGCCGAAAAACTCGCGTTTTTACGCAAAAATCGTAAAGACGCCGAAAAAATCGCAAAATTACCGATCATTACAAAAAAACCGCAATCGGACGCATTCGGCCCGTTCGTGGGTTAGTAAATGTGCCCCTTTGTCTATATGTGGGAGGGGATATTTGGTTATGTAGTTTTTAGTTTTGGTTTCCAAGGTATTTTGATTGGTTGTTTGGTCCTCGTAATTTTTTTTTTTTAACGTTTCTGCTATTTTCATTGGGAGAATTTGCAAATCTTTGTTTTGGTTCTTAATTTTGTGGATATACGTCTATTTTTGTATTTTCAAGAGCCTTTCCCCTGACTTATTTCCACACTCCCTATTTCGTATTTTTGTTTAAGCTTAATCATTGCATGTTTTGTTAGGGTGTTAAAAATTTCTTTAATTTGTGCCCTTTTTTCAAAGAGGTATTTTAGGGTGCTAAGTATTCTCTATATTGCCATGTTTGATTAGTATTCCCCCAAATACTGTACATATTTTAGCCACCTTGTTTGATGTGTGCTAGGGTTGTTCTGAACATTAAGTTTGTAGTTTTTGATAGCCATAATAATCTCTGCTTTACATTCAGAATTGTCTAATAGACTATCATTTAGTCTCCAGTTCCATATGGGTAAAGGCTTGTTTGGGTTGGTAATTAGGGCAGATACTGAGGCACCGACCATAAAATACTGTCTATACATGCCAGGGTGCGTGACACAACAAGCCCTTAAACATAATACTGTATATTGTGGTCAATCAAAGTGTCAGTTAAAGTCCACAGACTTTCTTATAGCTATGGCAATAAGCATTTTTGTTGGGGATTGTTGCTAAAATACAAAATTGGAATAAGTACCAAGTTTATTGGTGGGGCCTCCTTTCTAAAGTGTGTATTATGTATTAAAATAATGTCCCCTTTATTCTTCCTCATGATATTAACCATTTGTTTTCTCTTTCTGGGGTGTTGAGGCTGTTTATGTTTAGAGCAGGGATCCCCAACCTTTTTTACTCATGAGCCAGATGCAGATGTAAAGAGTGTTGGTGAGCAACACAAGCATGAAAAGTGTTTTTTGGGGATACCAAATAAAGGCTGTGATTGGCTATTTGGTAGCCCCATGTGGACTGCTAGTCTGCAGGCTCTGCTTGGAGTAAAACTGACTGTGCTTCTAAAACTTGCCTGTAAGCCAAGAACTTAAAGATTGCACCTTATTTGTGGCCACTGGGAGCAAAATCAAAGATGGTGGTGAGCAACATCTTGGGGATCACAGGTTTAGAGCAACAACTCTCATGTTACTCTCTATTTTGTTTTTTTTAAGGTAAGTATGGTTATTAACAGTCAGTACTTGCATTTTAATTATATCATATCAAAACACTGACTAGAAGAGGAAAGCTACAGTTTTAGGTGAGTCAGTGCTTATTTAATATAGTGAAATTAAAAAAGTTAAACAAATCATAACTAATCATACTAATGCAAATAAGAATACAGTTAAATGAAAAAGTGAAAGTATGAGTAAAGTGGGCCATTTGCCCTGTAGCTTTTACACGTAGACAGATACACTGTCCGGCCCGTTGCTTGGGGGAAGCCACGCTAGTCAAGATTAGTGATGAGGGAATCTGTTCTGTTTTGCTGAAAAATCTGTGAAACTGAAAAGATTTGCAAAACATGTAAAATGATGCATGTAAGAAAAAATTGGCATGTGCATAAAAAATGACACCGTTTTTTTGATGCACACAACATTTTTTCTGGCAGACTGCAAATTTTTCCGCCCATTTCGCAAAAAAATATGCCAGTGATGAAACATGGGAATTTGCTGAAAATCCATGCCTGCTGAAAAATTTTGTTTACCATTAGTCAAGATTTCTGTGTAAGCTCCGCAGTGTTAAAAAAAATAAATAAATAAATTACAAATTGGTGGAAAAGTTTGTGATAATCAAAACTATATTGTAACATATCACTAAGGGCTATGTCCTGGTTCCATTGTTCCTGTGGGGGTGGAAGGTTTCTCTGGAATTTGTTGTGGTTTTTTCTATTTGGCCTTTGGAATGGCAATTTCTGTCCAGGGTTCCTTTGGTGGTAGTGGTGTGGGTACAGGTAGTTGGACAAATTTGTCCTCTGGGGTTGTCAGTGTGTGCAGTTTCCCTGCAATTGTAGCTTGTATGTTGAATGGGTAGCGCCATTGGAACAAAATGTTCCATTCCCTAAGGAGATCTGTAGGGGGTTTCAGCAAGCATCTCTGCTGCAAAGTATACCAAGATAGGTCTTGCAGAATAGTGATGTCTGCATTGTCAAATTGTATTACTTGGCCAGTTTGTCCCCTTTAACAGTAAAATGTAAAAAGCAACAAACTACATCTCTTGGCTTCTCTGTTGATGCTAACCCATTTGGTCTTGGTGATCTACTTGTAGATTGTAAGCTCTTTTGGGCAGGGCCCTCTTCACCTCTTGTATCGGTTATTGATTGCTTTATATGTTTCTCTGTATGTCCAATGTATGTAACCCACTTATTGTACAGCGCTGCGGAATATGTTGGCGCTTTTTAAATAACTGTTAATGTAATGTAATGTAATCTACTTACTGTGTATCTCATTGGTTTCGGGTAGATTCAGTATAAGGACATGACTGCTTAGGGCAGTGACACACAGGCAGATTAGTCGCCTTGTGACTAATCTCCCCGCCGTGATTTGCTTAAGTCGCCTTGAGAGGAAACTTCCGTGTATACCATCCCACCAGCGATTTACATTTTCACCGGTGGGATGGCATTTAGGGGAGATTAGTCGCCCGCGAACCGGGCGGGGAGATTAGTCATGGGCGACTAATCTCCCCGTGTGTCAGAGCCCTTAGTTATCTAAGGTAAACAGGGGGAAGGAGTTTGAGGTGTGCTAGGGAAATATTAACATAATATATGAACAAAAAAAGAAGGTTCTCTTATTTTTAGCACCCAAATCAATTATATATATTAATTATATAAAAGGCATTCATTCATTCATTTTCATAATATCAGTGCACTGGGAGCATCAGTTTCTGTTTGTTTTAGGAGGTGCCAGAGATCTGTAGACAAACATGTAGAAACAACTTCCTCAGCCTGTATGTTAAGGAATAGGAAGGTAGACTGAGAGGCCACTTACATTTTCCTTACTAAAAGATATAAGCTCAAAACTGTAAACAGTTCACTTACTATATTATGACTACACATACATATATAAGAATGGCTATTACAGGATATTACAGATATGACTAACACTTATATAAAAGTGCTTCATATACGAAATTAGGTTTAATATACAAAGTGTGAGCATGTTTTAATGGAAAATGGTGCTAGAGACCTTTTAGAGAATCTGTTTAACAAGAGAGAATAGTGACATGCAAAGGTCATTAAGTATAATTAATATGTAGACTGTAAAGCTGGCCATACACGCACCGATAATATTGTACGAAACCTCATTTCGTTTGATATTCGGTGCGTGTATGGCAACTCAGCGAAGCTACCGATATTGCAGGAGGCTGCGGATATCAGTCGACTCGCCGATCGGGCGGGTTAAAAGATTTTAATCAGGTGCTATTAAAGGCGTCTGAGCAAAATCTGCCTTCATGGCTGAATCGACAGAAGGAGGTAGAAATCCTATCGTTTCTACCTCCATATCTGACGATTCAGTCTTGAATGTCAGCAGAGGATTGGAACGATCTTTTGTGCGACTGATGGTGTACCCAGCTTAAACTTCACAAACAGGGACCTGCTTTTAAGTATGTAGTCATGGAACCTGTAAACAGCGCCGGGCCAAACACTAAGGGGTATATTTATCATGCTGTGTAAAAAGGGGAGTAAAGCATTACCAGTGATGTTGCCCAGGGCAACTAATCAGCAATTACATTTCAACCAAAGAAAAGCATCTGATTGGCTGCTATGAGCAACATCACCAGTAATGTTTTACTGCACTTTTTACAAAGCATAATAAATATACCCTTTACTGTGCCCAAGGCAGGATGCACTGCTCATCGCCCCTCCCTCCTGCCAGGCGTGCCTTTAGGCCCGGTGCTGCCCTACATTGTGCGTGTGATGGTACGTGCATGGCCACTTCCCCCAAAGCCTGCGACCCTCCCTCACCATCGCTGGATTTCCTAGGGAAATCTGCTCAGAGGCTGGGGGCATTTTTTTTTTTTTTTTTTTACAGGCACTGGCCCTTGGGTGCCATAATATAAATACACCCCTGCCTCCTACTACTCTCCCTCCGCAATAAAATTTCCCCACTGCCCTGCTTACAGCTCTGGACAATGAGTTGTGTGGGTGTGGCAGAGGAGGAGTGGTAAAGAGCGGGTAAAGACAGATATAGAGGAGACTCAAAAGGAGATGCATAAGGATTGTTCTTATGGGGCTTAAACCAGCCCTATATAATGTAGGATCACCAGGCAATTTAGCTTTTGTTTTGCTTATTGGTTATCAAGGGCTTGGTGTGTGGGGTATAAGTAACAGAGACTGGTAGGGTGACATAGAGCAGGGCCGTATCTCTTTTCAAACTCTAATGATTTATTTTGACTCTGTGTCAAATAGTTGAATGTAATTTGGCCAAAGTGCAAAGTATCCATCTGGGGCTCGGTCGGCCAACAACCTGACTGTGCAAGAACTAGCCCAAACGTGAGGGATTGAAATAAATGCAGTGGCACACAGAAACTGAGATTCCTCCTGGCTGCTTGAGAAATGGTAGGAACATGTGAGTCTCTATTATCCAGTTTACCTACAAAATTCTAATTCCATGTGTGCCAATTATAATTTGGTTTATTTAACTGTCCTCCAGTTTCTGCTTCAGATGAACATTCCATCAACATTTTTACAACAGACCAAACTCACATACTGCAGGATTCTATAATAAGGGGCCAATTCACTAAAGGTTGATAAAACGAGCGCTATTTATAGCATGCGTTAAAAATTTTATCGCTTCTTATTTTTTGCAACTTACCACTCGATTCACTACAAGGACATGCGTCATAATTAAGAAGCAATGTTCTTTGCGTTATTTCCCACCACATGCGTTAATTCCCCCCTGTGCGCAATATATATCGCCACGTGCTATATTAGTGCACGATTTTACGCACGTAACCATTACTTTTGGAAAACTACTGTTATGAAAATTACCATTTCCCTGAAAACTGGAGGATGCATGACTTGAAAAAATCCCACTGCAAAGTCCATATTGTGTTGCCAAAAGCTCACCAACCACAATTTTCTTTAAGAAGTGCCTGCCCCAAGTAGGTGATAATCTTTGCACAGACTAATGCGATATTCAGTGGGTTTAATGCCTCATATGTGTTTGTGAATCATGCGTTAGTATTATTTTTATGTGAGAATTAACGCAATGCGAGGTAAATAACGCATTCTTTTTTTGCACATGCGATATGCATCTTAACGCATGCGAAATAACTGAATAAAATAATCAATCGGGACATAATTATCGCATGCTTTTTAATGCAAAAAAGCATGTGATAAGCGTTACCGACCTTTAGTGAATCGACCCCTAAGCCTTATATGAAAAACAAAAAAACTATGTGAAGCTGACACATTGCTGCATATCCTGCTATACTGGATTACAGTCTATGCATTAAATGATAAGGGCCACATTTAAAAGACCCATGACACCAAGAAATGAAAATAATTTAAACTGAAATATTCTTTGTATGAAATGTAATTGTAATCATCACAAGTGTCTGAAGACATCTTACATAACTAATGTTATAATAATACATAACTAAGCCACCTCTCATTCAGTATTAAGCCAATTGTATGTAAAATATCTTGAAGGAATACTGTAACAGGAAAACATGTTTTTTTACAAAACGAATCAGTTAGGGGCAAAAGTGGTGTCAGCCAAAACACATAAAATACAGCGAGAGGCAGAAAGTAGTTGCACCACAAATACAGGCAATACAGTGGAAACTTTAGTCCCAAATACATTAAATACAATGAAAAGCATTGATTTCTAACAACCCAGACACCTCATCCTTCCAAAATGCAAGTTTCCTGAAGGCTGGAGAAGATTTCAGCTTAGTAGAGATCAAAACAATTTCAGAAATTGTGCACATTGCTAAATGTACCCCCATGTCCACATAGTGGTAGACATGAGAATAGCACCCAAGAAGGAGAAACCCAGTTTGCTTTTATGTGACTTGGGTCATATTGACAGTACAGTAAGTAGGGGAAACAATGGCAAAATCAGCATTTTTAAATGGATACCGGGGGTTCTAAAAATTTCTTTAATTTTTTCTAAAGATAAAATTTGTCATATACTCGAACATGTGCACTGCTGTTTGGAAAAAAATTATATATATATATTTATTTATTCTAAATCTATTATGTGATGAAAATACCATTAACGCTTCCTCCAAAAAAATGTACTTTATTATAAAAAAATAACAAGGTAATCATGTGATGGCACTATCCCTTTAGATAAAAATAACTTCTTAGATATGATGCAAGATACTAAAACGAGGAGGCAATTGTATTTAAATGAATACATGAGGCTTTCATTTGCTGGTGTCACAGGCCCGTTGAGTTTAATTGCTTATATGTAAATAGAACATCTGCCTGATGCCAGTCATTGTGCAATGCGAGACTCTTTATTGGAGTTCTCAAGGTTACAATCAGGTGCTGCTTGTTGAATTAAAACCACAAATCCTCATATTTTCCTATATTGTATGTTACAGCATGGTCCTAATGTAGAAATGCTATATACTATACCGTACTCGTACTCCCAAATGCAATATTAAGCTCCCAAAAACAATATCAGTGACATTTTTAATACAAGTGATACATTACAATTGTACATAATCATGTCAACGTTTACTGTATTCATACATCATTAACTTAGATTGGTCACAATTTTTCACAAAAAGAAAATCAGTGGCATAAATAAATTTTCTGTATTCTTTACAAAATCACGTATCAGTCTTTTCTTAAAATGTTACATATAAGGCACATTAGAATGTATATTTATATAAAATAAACTTCAGAGTAAAAAAAGGAATTGAAGAGCTAAAAAATCTTGATTTGTGCTTTAAATGTATTAAACCTCTTCTTTTGGTACCGTTGACATCAGTAATTAACCACATTAAAATCTGGCCACAATAAAAAGCAGTTACTTCTCCCCCTGTGGCACTTAGTGGAAAATGGAAATGCAGTTACAAATTAAATGTGGTGTAACCACCACATTGTCCAATTATTACAGATATGAGCTGAGGGGGAAGAGTGGTTTATCCAAGTCCTAATATGCTGAAATGATTGCTCTTTCCATGTATTGCTCGACTATAAATAACACTAAAAATGTTGTATGTTTGCATAATGAATGTAAAAATGTTAATGCTGAACTCTTCATTGTGCAATTATATGAGATATTAAAAAAGGCTCTTTTAGCACAGTTTTCTACATGGCGTATACAATGATACGCGGGCAGGTGGATTTAAAAAAAGGTAATAAAACTTTTTAAAAATATAACACTCTTATGAGGAAAAACTGAACATCTTCAATTTGAAAACGTGTTTTAAGTGGGGTGTTCCGGTCAAAGATCTGTCACTTTGTTCTCTAGTGCTGCGGCTATTTGCTGTAGCCGATATGCTAACTGCATGCGCTGGGCTGCAGGATCCTCCTCCAGAGCGTTTATTATCTGAAAATCAGAATAAAGGAATAGAGCTATATTACACTGTCATTTGTTTCAAGCACATTTTAACTACTTTCTTGGAATGGAAAATTCAGACACCATACAGAGAATGAAGACTGGGTGGTTCAGGCAGTTTTTCTATTTCTATTTAATTTTTTTCTTTAATTGCTTAACAGACAGCTTGCAAATTAATTTATGTGTTGGTCTGGTGGAGCTATTGAGCTATGCATTTGCATATGGTGCTGGTTCATCTTAATCTACCTACTGATGCATCCAGCATCACCATGTTTGCCCAGTCAGTTACATGAGGATTCACACTTGAGGATGCTACCCAATTATAAATTGGGTTCACTATACCATTTTAAGTGGGGATAGAGGAGATAAAACTATAAATAAAGGTGGCTTCTGGGGGAGACTCAATGCTCTGACCCATTACAGGGATTGCTGATGAGAGGAAGATACTTAATCAGTCATTGCAAAAAGAAGCTATAGAAGATGGTGCCAATATACTACAGATAGCTGCTGGGGTATAGACATAAGGGGTCATATATAAACAATGGGCACATTTTCTCCTGGGCAGTTTCCCATGGCATCAGATGTTTGATTGTATTGTTCTACTTGCAGCTCTCTCTCAAAAAAGTTAATCACTGATTGGTTGGTATGGGTAACTGCCCAGTTGCAGATTTGCCCAGTGTAATGAGCCCTGCTGTGTTGACACCATTAAAAAGTGCAGGGGATTTGTATGTACATGATAGGAAAAGCTCTATACTTATAATTAAAGTTCTTTTAATATTGAAAAAAAGGGTTTTTCACTGCTATATGTTTAATACTTTAATATATAAAGTCTGTGTAAAGGTGAATTGAATAGATATCTTACAGTAATAATAAATTGTAATTTATGCAGGTTAGAGTACTTTGATTTAAAAATCCAATTAAAATGGACAGAAAGTAGTATAAAAATCACACACTGTAACTTGAGAAAAAACATTAATGAGCTACCAATGTTACTTACCTCATCGTAGTATTTATTTGTATACTGATACAGCTGATGTAGTGCTACTAGTGTATTTAATGACTCCGTGTGAGCCTGCAGATTAAAAAAATACAATGCATGAGAATTAATTGCATAGAAACATAATTTGATCAAGACAACAACTACACTTTCTGTTATTTATTAAACTGTAAAGCTCTGTTGGACTGCTCCAAATCCTAGAAAGGTAGAACAAGACTTATAAGAGGAACATCAGCCCTGAACACCAGGAGACAAATGCAACCAAGTATATGTGGCAGATAATGGGAAATGTGACCATATGTGGATTACTTTGTTGTGGTATGGTAGATTGACAATTTTATAATCATAAACCAGTAACTAAAAAGAAACTAAGAGACATTTTTCAAAACTGTATGCACAGAATTTACCAATTCAAAAATGTGCATTTCTTAACCTCCTTTACGAAAAAGCCTTATTGACTGCACGGCAAAGGCCTGTTATTTTTCTTTTCAGTTCCAATAAAGGGACTGGCCAGGGTATCCAAAGACAAACCCTCTGAACAATATTTTGAAGGTACAGGAAGATTCAATAGAACTGCTTGTAAAGAAAATGCAAACAGACATTTTATCCATTGTATCCACCCTCCCTTATAGTCTAAATGACCACAAAGTTGCTAGCCAGGCATAGATGGACAAGACAGTAGATTCAGTCCGCAATATTAACAAGAAGTTCACTTTGAAACAGACTTTTACTATTCTATTGATATTTAACTTCACAGAAGAAAGGCTAGTAATAAATATTTCCTTCCTTCTTTATATAAAAGACACAGTATTGGTGCATACCCTTGAAATTTCTGCTAAATGTGTATTCATATCCTGGTCGCTAACTTGTACCATCTGGCGGATTCCCTTGTAATAGCTGGAAAAAAAATCAATTTAGGAGCAAATATTTAACAAATACAGTTAACTGTAAGCAAGGATAAATCCAGGGGAATTTCACAAGCAATCTGTCCATAACGGCCCAAACTATTCCCTTTTCTTGCATAAAAAAATGCAGCCAGTAAGCTTTATCTTGTAATGGATATGTACAGATATCCAAATAGAAGTTAAAATCCTACAACAAATGCTTTCATGCTTTAACTTACTCTTCCACCATTTTTTTGTAAGTTGAGATCTCTTTTGCATACAAGAGCTTGTTGCTTGGAGATTCCTAGAGAAAACACAAAAAAAAGGAAAAAGGAAAATAAGTGCATATACAGTGAACAGATGGATTTTATTATACCAGCACCAGTCCTTTTAATTTTCCGAATGCAAACACTGACTGTACAAAAGTTTTTACTTATCCAGGTCATAATATACAATACCTAGCAGTGGTAAGTCTAAAGAAATGTGGTTTTCTGAGTAATCTTGAGGCGATTGGTTTCAAATAAAAGAGGTGATAAATACAGCTCACAAGCTTGTGTGTAGCAACGATTTGCTTCAGCCTTCCCTGCTAGATACTGTACAAATACTAAAGGCACATTTTCTCCCCACTTTAACATTTACAAAATGTATACAGGCATGATTCCCACAAAGTATCATATGTCCCCAGTGCAAATATAACACAGGGCCTGTACTTAAGGGGATGAATTTCAGTGCATCTCACATGAGGGTTTATGCAACTGATGTATATAAGGAACAATATCTAGCTATCGGTCACAAGCACCTCCATATGTGTTTCAGAACAATGCACCTCATTACACATAGGCCCTGCATGGCAGTTGCAGGTACGGAATTCTCCAGTTCAGGAAGGTGAGACTGGCAGTAAATATATACGCTAAAAGATAAACATATATTACAATATATATGGCCTTCAATCTTATGATGGCTGTTTAATTTTTATGTAACAGAATATTCTACAGCAAATCGAAAGAGTGTATGGCATATGACATTCTTTCATTTCAATTAAAATAGTGTTGCTTCTTATTAACAGTAGAGTTCTTGTGTTTTAAAATATTCACCTTAATATTGTTTAACTACCCATTATGTGGTTTTGAACAGAGGAGTCAATTTACTTGCAAGTAATGTTCAATCTAACAAACAAGGGCATTTGCACCGTAGGCTTGCTTTCCATAATTCAGTGTTCAGCCTTAACCCCCCATAACAGAATAGTTACTAACAAAGTCTCTGTTCTTCACTGTACACATAAAAAAGAAATCACATTGTTAGGAAAATGGAAACAGAGACATATCACCCACTCTGCTAAGCTTGTGCTCCGTCCTGCTGCAGGCATCCATGAAAGTCTGTGCGATGACTGACAAGGAAGCATCTACTACTTGGTGAACATGCACATCAAAAATAAAGTGTGGATTTTTCAGTATATTCACCCAAAATCTTAGTGATAAACTGCAAATGAGAAATGAATAAAAGTTTAAGTCATAAGATTCAAACAGAATTATTCTAACAGCAATCAATCTAAAGCGATAAATTCACATACATCAGATTTTGTAATTTGTGAGCAAACTGGCAAGCCATCAGTCTGTAAAGTAAGGCCTCACTATCACAAATACCCAACACAGCAACAGTGCAGTTTTGTAGCCATTTACACATATTTCTGCAAAACCCAACTAAAAAGCACAGATATATTTTAAAATTACAGCTAAACTCTTTTTGGTTCTTTATATACATTTTAAAGCTGGCCACACACATTGAGATCTGCTCATTGACCCACCTACATTCTGGGCCAAATTTCACTTATCCAATTATTGGGCCAGGTCCCAACAAACACATTGCCATTGGACCTATGAAAACCATTTGGACCAGGACCTTTCAAAACCTGCCTGATCAATCTGCATACAGGTATATATTCTAATAAACTGCCAACCTGGTCTGGTGGAATTGCGTCAGCAGCTATAGAGATTAGTAACTAAGGAAAAAATGTCTTTTTTTTTTTTATGAAACCCAGGAACACATTTTTAAAATGTATTCTCATGCTATATAGTCAAGCAACTTGTTAGAACAAGGTGGCTTTTGATAGGTCCAATTCGAAACATGTATGTGTGTTTAAATTACACAGCTCTGTACATTAAACCATAGCAATAATTTCCACTAATCTTTTCTTGTTGAGTAATATTTATGAATAACACTGCCTTTATACTCTTTATTGATGTTGTTGTTTAATCATCTCATCTGTAAGACTTGTCATTTTAAACAGTATTCCAAAACTGGTACGTTAAAGGCTATACATACCTGTTTGTTTTCCATATGTGGACAGTATCTTCATCTTTGATTTCATATTTTTCTGCTTGCTCATCAAGGAAATCGAAGAAGTATTTCACAGCTGGTGGTACCACTTGATTGGAATTAAGGACACTCTGGAAGAAGTTATCTACAAACTGCTGGAGTGTACCCTATTGGAAACAAAAGAACATAGCAATCTCCCTTAGAAGAACAAACCCCATGCTTGGGATCCACTTGCACAAATAGAGAAGACTTGGATAAGGATTTATGGATGATAACTTACATTTATTTTTTTCTATCTGTACACACACTGATAGGAGATTAATTAACCCAAATGCTTCAAATATGGGATTTAATGGATAAAAGGTATTTTTATACATGAAGCATAATGCCATAGAGCAGGGGTCCCCAACCTTTTATATGTGTGAGTCACATTCAAATGGAAAATGTTTTGGGGAGCAACATTAACATCACAATAGTTCAGGGGGTTGTCAAATAAGAGCTATGATTGGCTATTTGGCAGCCCCTATGTGGACTGTCAGCCTATAGAAGGCTCTGTTTGGCATTACGCTAGGTTTTTATACAACCAAAACCTGCCTCCCACACAGAAATTCAAAAATAAGCACCTGCTTTGAAGCCACTGAGAGAAACATTCAAGAGATTGGTAAGAAACATGTTGTGCAAAGACACACTGGTATTTGTCACGACTAGAAGAAGCCAGAAAATACCCTGCCATAGACAATACAAATAATAGTCTCTGCTAAAACAATCAAAATGTGTAATTGCTCTATTACTATTAAAACACTCTATTATTATCTATTATTTCTGAGAAAAAGTAAATCAGCCAGAAAAGAATATATGTGCATAAATAATACCAGCCAAAAAAACACCCCAAACCCTCATAAGATGTCTTAATCTCTCCATCTCTCGATTTGTGTGCACCTACAGTATTATTAAGCAATGCACATTTTGGATACTTTGGGTTATGGTAGAAGAACAGGTGGTGGCTGGAGAAAATTTTCAAAATATTTCAGATGTTCCCGAAGCTAAAACCTTACCTTGACAGACAGCAGCCTAGTTAGATATATTTCTGTTATTGCTTTGGTTCTTTCCTTTTCTTTCATGCTTCCTCTCTTTGATTTGACTTCATCTACCTCATCAGCTGGACGGACAAGGTGCCAGGCTTTATTTTCATCCTCTAACAATGCATTTCCTAAAAAGAAGGGGTAGAAACATATGTTATGCAGTTTTTAAGCAAGTGATGTTTTATTTCTTCCTGGTTAATTATATAAACTTGTATTCTTACTTTCCCCTGGAAAGTCTTGGTGGTTTTCCTCTTGCTGCTGAGAAATCCCCATTCTTGATAGAATGAGAGTGGCATTATCCCTGACCTATAAAGAGAAAGAAAAATCATATTAGAGTATAGCTTTATTTACTTCATTAAATACAATGCTCATATATAAATAGGCAATCCGCCCTCACTATTTGATTTTCTCAATAAATACTAAAGTACAAATTATGTGGTGCATCTTTGTCAGTCAGTACGCACTGGAAAGAAGTTAAATAACATAAAATAATAGTGAATGCAAACTTACATTGTAGTGCATGAGTGTGTTATAGCGTTTCAACCTTCCTTCTTTCTGTGATGTTAAATCCAGATCAGAGAGTATTTGTGCAGTAGACCCTGGCCTCCATTCTGGGAACAACATTAAATACATATTAACAGATATTTATTAAGTGCCAACATATTCTGCAGCACTGTACGATAGAAGGGTGTATAGATGGCACATACAAAAATACAATGGATAACTGATGCATGTTGCTCAAATGTGCAAGTAAAAAAATGTGTTTTGCTGTGCATTGCTGGTAAGGTAACTGCCCATTGCCAAGATGGTTTTTTGATGCAAACAATCCCCATAACTATATTCTAATCATTTTGTACAGGAAATGTTATTTTCTAACTAGCAGACTGTCCAAAGCTAATTGGAAAGTCTACTCAGGTCTTACCAGATTTACAAGCCAGCCTAAGTTTATAAAACACTACATTTATGTTCTCTAGACTCAGCATATTCAAACAGTAGAAATTAAGGTAATCTCTTGCCATAATATTTAATTTAGTAGAAATTATGGTCAAAGGCCTCTTGCAAGCATTGTCAATTCACATTCCAGGAAGCCAGATTCCATGATCGCTTTTACCTAGTAGAACTGCTTACCCAGAGCCAAACTGTCAGCCTTAGGCCGTAAGGAATAAGGAATGTTCCTGTAAACCTGATCAACAATCTTCTCCTTTACTTGGGTAATTGTGTCACAGTTCAGCACTTTTACTGGTACTGGTTCTGCACCTTCCTCTTGAACAATTACGTTGACGGTCTGCAAAGAACATTAAACACAACATGGAATTCCAAAATGTTGTTTTGACTACAAGCCAATGTTTCTTAAACTTTTTCTCAGGAAACCCAGGTAGTGTCTGTAATATTACTTAATGAACCACAAATGTGTTAATAATTAAACAGATTAAATGTGCACATCATTTTAATTACCTCTGCCTATAGTAGGACAAGATTTTACTGTTTTACTGTGTTAAAGGGGATGTGTCCCATCCTAAATAGAATGGGGATCCATTTTTTTAATCTTACCCATAGGAAACCATGCAAAAGATGTTGAAAATAGGTTCTGCTTATTAGCTGGTTGCAAATCAAAAACATTTTTTATAACAGGCCCTAGGTGAGAAGGCACAGTAAACAATACAAGTTGCACAAATATGGTTTCATCTGTGACAAAATCCAAAATTTGAAAAAAAAAAAATAGGTGAAAAATCAAGATAATGCAAATGTATATTACATCTTATGGAAATAAAAAACACTTTCTAAATATGATCAGTTCAAAATGTGTTGCTGTTTCTGAAACCATCAAATTACTTTTCACTATTCCCCCTCAGCAAGGACAGCTGTATATTAGACATTTACTATCCACGTGCATTAGCTAAGCTGATACTTTGCAGGGCAATTTTTTAATATATAACATAGAATACATAACTACGGAACATGCTTAATGGATGGATCTTCTCATACCCAAATTCTAACATTTCTATTTTTTTATTTTTGCTAAATTACTTAATGTACTTACCAACTGTTTGTACTCAACATCATCCCCTAGTAATCCTGTATCATTGAGTGTGTATTTGGCTTTAGCTTGCAAAGCATCAACTGGGCCCTTTTCCACTTGGTGTTTAATTGCTTTGAAGAGTTTGTATAACGGCTCACCAACAGTGTCCTGCATTAGGAATCAAGGATTAATTGTAAAAAAAAAAACCCAAAAAAACTATAATATTCTCACTTAACTGAATGGAGCAAGCCATTCAACAAGAACTATATGCTTTAAAGGACTTAAATGAGATTATCCCTGGCAGCTGTGAAGCTACCAATATTACTTACTTTCAAATACTGGTATAAACATATGGACATCCAATTTGAAAGCATCCGCTCCACAACAGTTTCTGACCTGTGAAACACAATAAAAACAATTTTACATTAAGATGCAAAATCTCGTTTATGCCGGTTTGCTTGTCCTATTTTACGGAATTGAAAACAGATGTTTATAAAAAGGATCATAAGTATTTTGGGTGAGGAATCACAAAATATAATGTTAATTTATTTCTCGTAACAATATAAAAAGATTAAGGCACAAAAGGACACAACAGAAACAAATACTTTCTTAGCCATGCTGTGGCTAAAAATGAAATAAAAACCCTAAATGGCCAAAAATTAGCTTCTCTAAGCTACCATGAATATCTGACAAAGCAGACTGTAGGTAGACTTTAATTGTAGGTAGACTTTAATTGCATAAGGTTTTATGATTTTAACTCCTGCTCTTCATTTGGATGAAACTGAATGCACAAAAATCTATTTAAAAGGCCAGAATGTAACTGTATTTAACACCAATATTTCTCCATAGTAACACTGGTCTTACCTGCGAAGGAGAAGCTTGGGGTTTTTGGCCACATATTGGTCCATTAACTCCATTAATAATGCTCTCATGATATCAGTGTAATATTCCAGTTTCCCATGCAAAGCCACAGTTAGCAGGGAGGCTAAATAGAGTTTTTCTCTGGCAGAGAAGTCCTTTTGGCTTTCTAGAGTGTGAATGAACTGGATGAAAAGAAGGAAGGGACATTAGTAGCTCTTACATATAAAGCTTGCTTTATATTATGCAATGCCTTACCATCAGGGAAAAAAATATTAACAAAAGTATATGGACCAAGCATCACCTGACAACACTGATGTTTAGGGGATAAAGAGGTGCTAGGAAAAAAGGCTGGCAAAAATACACTGACTTGTATATATTATTTTGACATATGATTGCCATATAATATATTAAACTTTTTGATACAGGTAAAACTGACAACTGTGGTATGCAAGGGTACATGCCCTATACTATCCCAATAGCAATGAAACTAGGCAAGTGCTAGCAATGAGCCCTTACTTACAATTGTAAGGAATGATTTACTGTTAAGAAGGTTCGAGAACTGGTTCAGAGCTACTTCTACAGTTTGCCGCCTGGCCTCTGGGATATCCAGCTTTCCAGTTATCATCACATCTTTTTCCCCATCTTTGGATGACAGGAAGAACACCCTGTCTGTGTATGTTTTGTAATCTAGGAAAGGGATGCCGGCCTCACTGAGATCACTGGTTTGATCTTCCATCTCAATCATTAGTTCTGCAACACACAAAATGAATTTATCTCTGTAAAGAACACATGCACACAATAAGAAAGGCACAGTAACATTACTATTTAACTATTCATTTAAAAATCAACACTTCTAAATTTGAATTTGGGTAAAAGTACCCAATGAGCTATTTCTTTTCTTTTCCAGGATGCAGTTAAAATATTGAAGGACAGGAAGTAACAAGGACAAGTTAAAGGGTCACTTCCACGTGAAAATATATTATAATCATTATAACTGGCTGTCCAGCTAGAGCAAATGATATATTTCTTGGCAGTAGCAGTTATTTCCTGTAGGTAGCAATGAATGGCATTACAACTATTTACTATGCCTAATATACTTAGAGCAGATTATGTGTTGTCTGCTGCAAATACAAGTCCTATAGCTCTACATAGTGTTGCTTGTTGGCCTCCACTGCTGTTGGCTAGGAGCTAAAGCTATCCATACATAAAGATTCGCTCATTTAGTAAGGTCACAGTTGGGAAGGGCCTATACACAGGCATCTGATTTGAACTAATAAGCAGTTTAATTCTGACCCTGTACAGCCATTTTAACTTAGATTAGAGCTTCTGCGAAAAAGGGCAAAGAGCACATTTTATTCAAATATACACATTGTGTACAATGTAAATAATATTCCTCGTATTTTGGTATTACTGGCCTTTTAAATTGCTTACTAAATTATGCTGAAAAGATGCTGCTTACCATTAACAATGGATTTCAAAAATAAAAATGAACACACTTAACTAGTATATTATAGTGTATAATATTTGTGCTGCAATGTGAGGAACCCAACCCCCATATAAAAACATCAACATCATAAGTGAAACTGTATTCACAGCCAAATGCAAACATGTAGCCATGGAAAGCATTGAAGTACCTGTAAATTCCCTCTTGCAGCGCTCTCTCACAGTCTCTTCCAAGCCCTCGAGCTGCAGTTTGACTTTTTCATACTCACGCTCTGCTTGTTGACTTTTCCGCCTTGATAAGCAATACAGAGGAACAAGCAACATATCAAAACCCATGAGCATATGGCAAACTAAAATTAGAATAGTGGCACTATAAAGTTAAAGGAGTGGAAAATGTGTGGATTTAGATCTCGGATGTCAAACCCATGGCTTGTTAGCTGCTGAAGTCTGTCTGTATTCTTTGCCACTAAGTCACTAAATATAGTTATTAGAACTTTAGGCATCAAAATATAAGAGACAAAACAAAAAGAAAAAAATAAATTGCAAAATGAGTTTCTTTGATAACTCCAATTTGCAAAAAAAAGTAATTTCAACTGTAAATTACACTCTTGAATGATTTATGGTAAAAGGGCAAAATGGACCTTAAAAACAAAAAGCATGCCAACTCAGGCCTCAAAAATGAAGCACATGGGAAAGTGTAACATTAGGCTTAGGGGCTTAAAGGCACAGTGCCCCCCCCTTTGATCAACATGACTGTAATGAATAGTGTTTGTGCTGAATACTTTTTGCCTATTGTTAAAATCATAAAATATCTATGATTTTTGCTATTTTTTTAGCTAAACAGGGTAAAACATGGAAAGCTACTCTATGCTTAGTCCCTGTGAGGCAGATAATTATATTACAAGTGGACAGATAAAAAGGTGCACTTAAAATCAATTACTAGTGCTTCAAATCATTTACATAATTTTAAGGCAAACTACCCCCTTAAAATCAACTCTCTAATGAGCTGCCTGGGGGAAGAAATTGAACTTTTCAACAACATACACCTTTCTTGACATATGCTCATTTAGCTTGGTTTAAAAAAAAAAAAGCCAAATGAAATGAGCTCATATATAAAAGAAAAAGTGGGGGGGTATAATTCCCCTTCAAAATGAGGCTGAGTCACTTGATATCAAATTTTCTAGCTGGCTAGCAATGCTGCACAGCAGTGCAGTAAATCAACTCTCCACAAGATAGCATACCTGTAAAAGTAAACTGCAATTCCAATGATTAGAAGCATTGGAATGATAACAACAGGAATAATAATGTGAAGAGGAATAGCAGGGGATTGTCCATATTCAACTTTTCCCAGGACCCATTCACGCTTTCCAAATTTCACCTGCAAATAAAGAATGTGAGAAAGTTTGAAAACAGGTGCTTGAAATAGACCTGCAAAGTTCTTCTTGAAACTATCATTCATGTCAAATAATCATAATATTTTAGGCAGATTATGCATTCTTTTAGATATGTATTATATTATACAAATGGCCAGTGACAAATTTGTTGTGAAATGAATCATGCGATAAAAAAAAAATTAGAAAGGTAATTTATTTTTTAGGCTATGCAGTTGACTATTTTGCATGGATATATAGGGAAGGCAGTTTGAAATCAGCAGATTAAGTTTTTAAGAAATGTATAATTTGATATTGTTCTGTCCACTTTTGGATGATTCTATATTAAATGTCATGTCCGTCTGTGGAGCTTGTAAAGTTGTTTAACTTTTAAAATGTTTCATAATGTGTGTCAATGTGACACTTGCTCCCCTTTTCAATTAAATAACTGATATGACTGGTAGTGTTTTTCTTATTCTGGCCATAGGTATAACAGAAGAACATAGAAAAACCAAGCTTCAAGACTAACTTGCACTGAGGCTAGCTCTAAAACATGATGTCCCAGTCACTGCTTCAGGACAAGTCTTTGTTATACGGAATACAATAGTAGGTATATATGAAAAGCTTTACATACTATGAACTCTGGTAAGTTATTTGCTGTATCTCTTTTGTGACGCCTCTTTGGTGGGGGTTGTTCTTCTGGGGGGACACAGTACAAGTCAGTAGATGTTAGAGTATTTATTTTGCAGGTGCCTTCACCCACAAATGCTTTGGCCTCTTCAATTGTCATTGCAGCATTAAGATTATCACCCTAAAGGAAAAAGAGAAAAGCTCAGTGTAAAAGACAACACACAGTGTTTATTTTGTAAATAGACTCTTACACCTATGAAATCATATTTTGTGGGTCTGTTTGATGCTACTGCTGGTATAGTGCTACATTTACAAGCATTCACCAGTCTGTTAGAAAAAGGAATTTGAAAAGCTTAATTCTCCCCACTAACAGTTTTTTGTAGCTTTAATCAATATACTTCAATTCACCTCTGTAACAGATCCACACAGCATGATGGGGTACAGTTGCTGGTCTATTATTATGCCTGCTGATTGTATTATGGGTTGCCACATTTTTCTCTCTCCAGAGCAACATTTTTCTCTTTCCAGAGAAAAAATCTGTATCTACTCACAAAGACAATCTATTTCAAATGATAATCCTAAATCACAATATGGTCTAACATGATGATTCTTCTGCATGTCTAATGTAGGCCTAGGCTCCAGTCAATGCCCTTTTGACTTTAGGTTTCAGTTCAGAAAAAGGAGACCAGCAATTCAGAAGTAGTATAGCCAGGCAAATGCCAGAAAGCCTGCTGTAAGATGCCATAGTTAGCTGGCAGGGGGCTGTTTGGGCCTCTATGTACTTGAAATGCCAGGGCCCATTTAGAATCCAAGTCCATACCTGAATACAGCAATGGCATGCATTGGGAGAAACAAGTCAATTAACATTAACAATCATCATCCTTTTAAAATTACAGCATAGTTAATGACTGTTGGAAGACTCAAAGTGAACAAAATTCCAACAGAGGTAGTGTTTAATTGACAAGAATATTTTGTGGGTTTGTAAAAATATTTTTCTGCTGGGTGCAGCAGAAAACTTAATTTGAGAATTTCTAAGCCTGTCAATAGGGAAAGCAGTAACAAGCTAAATAGGGCATTTTTAAATGTCACTCTACTTCGCCTTATTGTAGCAGCAAACATACCATTTGACACTCAGGTAAATAAATTACATTAGGAGCCTGTGCAGACCTACCACGATCCATGGCCCTTAAGGTGGCCATACATAGGCATATTTCAGCTGCTGACTGAGGTATTTCAGACTGATTCGGCAGCTTATCTTCCCATAGGTGGGCAACCCCAAAAATGTCTACCCAGCTGATATCTGGCCTAAAATTGTCCAGATCTTGATCAGGCAGATTTGATTTTTCTGCCAGATCGAACACCGCATTGGCTCGTTGATACAGTATGAAAACCCATATACCTGTTGTTTTAACTTGATCAACCTACTGAATTAGCCTGATATCACCCACCTTAGGTGGGCTTTTTGGGAGAAGATCTGCTCATTTGGCGATCTTACCGTGTATGGCTACCTTTATTCCAACTGGCAGAGCCAATGCAAACATGAGGCCAGATGCAAACTTTTAACAGTGAGTTAAATGTTCAAAATATAACCTACTGTAGATTAAAACGTTTAACTTTACATTCTAGGTATATATAATCACCATTATTTCAGTCCTCCCATGCAATGTTTAGCATTGTGTCATAATAATAAATGAGATTTTCTCGGTATACAGACTCCATACATCATGCCTTGAAAATGCTGCTAAAGTCTATCTGTGCCCATAGATTAAGCTGGTTACCTTAGCATTTATGAGATTATTCACTTGCTTCTTAATACCATCAGTGAAGTTCTCAAATGTAGGATCCGGGATGTACAAGAAAGAAAGTTCATTAGTCTGAAGAGGTGACTCAAGTCCATCCATTTTAATCACAATTGTAACCCCAGAGGTCAGGTAATTTTCTGGCACTTGTGGAGACGTGAATATAATCACAGAGTCATTTACTTTTTCAAGGATGTCTTCCTGTGAAATCTGAAGGATAATAAGTTTGGTTACAGGAGATAACCACTTTTCATGAAGCTGTATTTAAAGTGGCAACATACTGCCATCATTTAATAAAAAAAAAAATTATGTTTTTTGTTATTTCTTTAGCTAAACAGAAATGACTGAAGCTACTCCATGTTTTGTCTTTAGAAGGTAGATAATTAGATTACCAGTGCACAGATAACCCCCCTGCACAATGGATTTCTGTAAACAAAACAGGCACAGGTTATTTACCTACCACACAATGACCAAATATGGAGTAGCTTCAGTTTCTCTGGCAGTTTCAGGGCTCTGGCACACGGGGAGATTAATCGCCCGCGACAAATCTCCCTGTTCGCGGGCGACTAATCTCCCCGAGTTGCCATCCCCACCGTTGAAAATGTAAGTCGCCGGTGGGATGGCACACGCGGCGGCGCGATTTTGGCAAATCGCCGAAAATGCCTCGCGAAGCAACTTTGCCGATTTGCCGAAATCGCCTGCGCATTGTGTGCCATCCCACCAGCGACTTACATTTTCGCTGGTGGGATGGCAATTCGGGGAGATTAGTCACCCGCAAACAGGGAGATTTGTCGCGGGCGACTAATGTCCCCGTGTGCCAGAGCCCTAACAAAAAACACAGGTTTCTCGTGATTAATAAAGCAATAGGCAAAAAGTATGTTCAGCGTACTACTGTACAGATTGTGTCTTTTGTTTCTATTTTCATTCACTAGGAATAAGAGAACAAATGCTAGAAAATGCCTGATTAATTACTGCTCTTTTCAAAGTGATTAGCTTTAGCAAAGCACCTTTTCAGAGAATTCTAAGCTTAAGTATGGAACTGTTCTACTCTCTGCTGCTATGCGTAATGTGTTCAGCCATGGTGATATTCTATACTGCAAATGAATTGTTATTGATTATTTAGTATTGTTGCAAGTAAGCATTTCCACCTTGCTTCAACAGATGTATTTGAAATTTGCTAAAAACCACTACTCAGCACGAAGCTTGAGAAACCCTTATCTTAACGCAGTGCTGTCCAACTGGCGACCCCCCTCTGTGTGCCCCCCCACCCACCTGTGTGGCTGCTGTGACTGCTTACCTTTGTGTAAGCATTAGGGCCGTGACAGATCTCCCCGAAATGCCATCGCATCGGCTTAAATGTAAATAGCCGATGGGATGGCATACGCGGCACCAAAATCACCGAAGTTTCCTCTCAAGGCAACTTCGGCTATTTTGGCAAATCGCCGCGCCCCTTATGCCATCCCACCAGCGATTTACATTCTAGCCGGTAGGATGGCATATCGGGGAGATTTGTTGCACAGCAACTAAATCTCCCTGTCTGTCACATGCCTTACTTGATCAGCACTGAGATGAACTGCCCCCCACAGATTCTGGCTGTAAACCCCTGTATTGTTTATACATGTAATCCCCTGTACTGTTCGCACCTTTTAGAGCCTTCATTGTTTACACCTCAGGCTTAGACTGTAAGCCCTCACACTGTTTACTTATTCACACCTCAGACACACTGTAGGAGCAGTGCCAGCATTGTGTTACTGTATGTACTGCTTGCCCTGTGCAGAGCACATACAGGCAACATTGGGCAGGCAGAGTATGGCACACACAGACAGGTGTGGTTTAAAAAAAAAAAAGGCTAAAAAAAATCTGGCCCTTGGTACCACAGAAGTTGGACAGCACTGTCCTAAGGAATTTGTGAGCCTGAATTTTATTGCACTTAGTTATCCATTTTCATATTTCCATAGGTAGGGGAAACAATACACCACAGCTCATTCCCACTATTAGAACCAAAGGTTTAGTTTGGTCAAATGACTAAATATTTCCCCCTAAAAACGGGTCACACTAATTTCCCAAGGCTAAATGCGTAACCTCTAGCCCTCCAGATGGTGCTGACCGACATTTAGGAGATATAAAATCAAAATGAACAAGGAGAATAATGAAAAATGGATAAACAGCAACTTCAGTTAAGGTGAAATTTGATTTTCAGAAGCTGTCTTTCTAGATTGTACTAAACATCTATAATAATTACTCAAAGAAATAAAGAAGAGTGCTAAAGAGAAGGCAGTTAGATAAAATGTCAGTTATATGAAGAAACAAGACAGAACTCTTACAGTTTTGGATTCATCTTCTGTAACCGAAGAACTGTCTTCTCCCTGCAGTCTTGCAATTATTCTGAAATTCTGTACAAGGTTAAATCCTGACCCTGAAATTGTAATACGTCTCCCACCACTGAAAGAAATGAGAAAAATACATAAATTTAAATCATAAGATATGTTATATGCATCTGTCAGCTTGTATTTGCTTTGTATATACACTGACAATCAGTAATGAATGAAGAATGCACTAAGTCTTGGCAAGGGCATTTAGGACAGCATTTCCCTCTCAAAAAGAGCAACCTCTTGCATGTGTTGTACTGCAGATATGTTCAACCACAAGGCAGATGGGGGCAAACCCCAAACAAGCCTACTGTCCCCATGAGAATGTGTTCTTGCCTAAAGCTAATGCCACTAGGTGCGGATTCCCAGTCTGCGGAAAGCACCAAATCACGGGAAGGCCATCTCCCATAGACTCCATTTTAAAACAATAATTCCATTTTTATTCTCAAGTACATTGTACTTGATGGCAACCAAGTTGTATGAATCCTTATTGGTGGCAAAGGAATTCTACTGGGTTTAAATGTTTTTAGCAGACTTAAAGGAACAGTAACACCAAAAAATGAAAGTGTATAAAAGTAACTAAAATATAATGTGCTGCTGCCCTGCACTGGTAAAAGTTGTGTGTTTACTTCAGAAAGGCTACTATAATTTATATAAATAAGCTGCTATGTAGCCATGGAGGCAGCCATTCAAAGGGGAAAAGGCACAGACACATAGCAGATAACAGATAAAACACTATTGTATTCTACAGAACTTATCTGTTATCTGCTATGTAACCTGTGCCTTTTCTCCTTTTTTCCAGCTTGAATGGCTGCCCCCGTGGCTACACAGCAGCTTATTATATAAATTATAGTAGTGTTACTGTAGCAAACACACCAGTTTTACCAGTGCAGGGCAACAGTGCATTATATTTTTATTACTTTAAAGCTCTTTAATTTTTTGGTGTTACTGTTCCTTTAAGGTACGGTGATCCAAATTACAGAAGGGTCCCTTATCAGGAAAACCTCAAGTCCCAAGCATTCCAGATAATAGATCCTATATGTGTAATAATTCAGGGGGCAATCATTTCAATCAGCAGATATTAATAATAAATGGGAGTGGCATTCTTAGCCTCAAATTTAGACAAAAAGTATTTTCATCACCTGGCAAAGCTTCTGTCTGGAGTAAAATGAGCAATTGATGGATTTTCCTTGTATATAAAGTGTCCAGCATTTATTTCTGTGCAGTCGCCATACAACAGCTTTACTGCCACCTCTCCTTTTTTGGAAGCCATTCCTGTATCACAAACAATTTCTTCACCAAAAGATTTACTGAAAAAAATATTGTATAGTTTAGATAAACAAAATTAGCAGCAAGCCAACATAATGTATGCTTGTTAAAAACTCTAAATTCAGTAGCAAATAATAAAATTAGCATAAAGCAAAATAAGTGATATTAATGCAGCTTTAATGGGAATCACCTGGAGGCCAGGTTGATTTAACCTGAAAATGCAGACAAGAGCGTTTCAAAGTGATAACTGCCTTTCCTACTGGTCCACTCAGAGGGTTTAGGCAAATCCCATGAAAGTCTTTGGAAAAGTACAATGGGGAGTAATTTCAAGGGATTTGTAACTACCCCCTAAATCTACTAAAATTGCTGGGCACCAAAGTGTCAGAAATTGCCTTGCCTGCTTACACCAAACATTGAGTGATACAGTGTCTGCCGACTGTATAGATAAAAGATAAACTGTGCTGTGTCAACTCCTTTAGAAGCATGAATGTACAGGTTTATTTTAATAAATGGTGCAGTTGTTTAAAACGTATCTACTAGTTTAACGATAGAACAATAAAGCTGGCAACTTTTACATTTTTGACGAGTATGCTTCACTGCTGCCAAAGGAATGATTATTTTTTACATAAGTAAAGCTGGCCATACATGGGTGAATAAAAGCTGCCGATAATGCCCTGTGAAATCAAGTTTGAAGCTTACAGGCCCCATGTATGGTGCTTGCAAATTATCTTGCCCAATGCATATATATTTATGTTTGCTAGGGCCAGTTATCATAAAAAAACAGATAGTAATTTAAATGTTGGATTTTTAAAAGACTTATTCACGCCATTCCATTTGTAAGCGGCCTTTAAATAGTAAAAATAGGGAAAAACTGCTGTAATTAGATCAAAAGTCCTCTACAATTCTGCAGCATCTTTAGACTGAAATCAGTTTTCTTTGTTGAATGCATCATTTTCAGAATAAATTTACAGTGAAAAAAGGAACTGAAAAGCATGGATCATTTGTTGTTAATCTGCGTATTCCTTTAGCCAAATCGGCAAACTTCTGAGCAGGGATTCAGAGAACAATGGGGAAAGCTGGAACATTTTGGAAAATTCTCCTTACAAAGTTTGAAGTTTAAGGTTGCTTCCCCGATTTACCATTTAATGCAGTCCCCAGTATTTTAACATTTTCTTCATCACCTATCAGGTAATCGGTGTAGTGTTTTTGGTAGTTCTATTTATAAAAGAGCCAAAAATGTAGAGATGTCTGCAAAATTACATTACATGACTACATGATTACATGTCTTTCAAATGTAAAACTAATTTAAAATCAATGTTTGAAAGGTGTAGAAAGGTTCTATAAATTTCTATATGGTGCTATGTATTTAATATGTTTTTTGCTTTATTTCATGCAGCAACAAAACTCATTTTTTGATTTACCAGCTAAATTTGGCCCTTTATGCCAATCAGGTTTGACAGGGTAAGGTTTATAGGTGACTAGCTGATAAACCCTTTTAATGACATGCTACCTTAAAATATACCCCCTACATGTTATTTGCTGTATGGTTTCATAAACACAGAAGTACTGCCTACAAATGTAGATGTAAACCACTGGTAGCAAGAAACAAAGCAGAGAAAGAGCAGATGGGTAATTTTAAACTCTCCCAGTAATAGGCAACTCTGTCCACAGAGTACTTATTCATATACCTGCCCAAACAGGATACAGTAAAAGCAGCATCAGAGACAAAAATGGCTATTTACAAAGCATTAAGTGCTTTGTGCAGGTTGTGGCAAGATGCCAAGCGAGAACAGCAAATAAGGCAACGGCTTTTTAAGTAAATTTCCCTTGTAGGCCTCTCTGATAAGATTTTCTAACCTGTCCTATTATCTGGACAACCAAGCCATTAAAGGAACAGTAACACCAAAAAATGAAAGTGTTTTAAAGTAATTAAAATATAATGTACAGTTGCCCTGCGCTGGTAAAACTGGTAAGTTTGCAACAGAAACGCTACTATAGTTTATATAAATGAGCTGCTATGTCAACACGGGGGCAGCCATTGAAGCTGGGAAAAAGGAGAAAAGGCACAGGCACATAGCAGATAACAGATAAGCTTTGTAGAATATAATGGGGTTTTATCTGTTATCTGCTAAGTAACCTGTGCCTTTTCTCCTGTAAATGGTTGCCCCCATGGCTACACAGAAGCTTTATTATACATAGTAGTCTTTCTAAGGAAAACACACCAGTTGTAGCAATGCAGGGCAGCATTACATTATATAGTAATTACTTTTATACACTTTCATTTTTTGGTGTTACTGTCCCTTTAAGAAACTATCATATTTGGGCCAATGAGCTGCAACTGGTCAGGAGGGTCTGAAAAGGCACCTTTAGTTGGCTTTTGCATTTCATGGTTTAGTGTGCACATTTGGAATCAACAGTGCATGTAATTTCACTTTAGGAAACCAAAATATATTTATGAATAAGAAAATACATACACGGCACAAGGTATGCTATCAAGGGTCACTCTGATATCATTCTCGGATCCTGTTTCTAGTCTTTGGCCCTTAATTGTCAACCGAGTACCACCAGCCATTATACCTTCAAGTGGGTGTAGAGAATCTGGGTTTGGATCCTATGTTTTGAGGGGGAAAAAAACAAAACACATTTTTTTCAGATATTAACATTTTCTGCTTGCACATCATTTCCCACTGTAAAACTACTATGTATAATGCCTTTTTCTTTAATAAAGATTCCCATGGCTAGAGGTTTCATAAACCCAGCAGACAAAAGTGACATATCTTCTGGATTTTCTGCTAAAACGCACCAGAGCATATAGTCATTAAAGATTTCAAAGGAATTTGCAAATTATTTGTCAATGTAATTGCAGGAGAAATCTATGTTTGTTTTTCTCATTTTGTTCTCTGGGTCTTAAAACAGGAGTCAGATCTTCTCCTAGGTCTTTTAGGGCAGTAACACATGGGGAGATTAGTCGCAACAAATCTTCGTTTTCGCGGGCGACTAATCTCCCCGTAATGCCATCCCACTGGCAAGAGTGTAAATTGCTGGTGGGATGGCGTACGCAGCGGCGAGATTTGCCAAAGTTGCCTTGAAAGGAAACTTCGGCAAATTGCGGCGCTGTGTATGCCATCCCACTGGCGATTTACGTATGTCACTGCCCTTAATAAGCTGGCTCGCAATGTTGTTTTAGGAGTATGTACACATACAGACAACGATTTTAGTAGCAATTACGTTAATAAATGTCTTTAAAGGCGGCAGATTTCAACTGCTGATTCAAGTCTTTTAGACCAATTCAGCAGCTTATCTGCCCATGTATGGGCACCCCCGACCTAAAATCTTGATCGGTCAGGTTTGAATTTCTGTTGGATCGGGGACTGCATTGGCTTGTTGAAGTGGTCCTTGGTCCAAAGGCACCAATGCCCAGAGTTCTAATTTGATCAAATTAGCCCAATATCACCCACATCAAGTGGGCATATCGGGAGAAGACAAGCTCGTTCACCAATCGCATTGTGTATAACCACCTTTAAACCATTGAATATTTGTAATTAATGTATATTGAAATACATAGAATTACTGTATATTTTTTACACTGTAAAAACATTTTTTATTGGTGGAGGATCTCTTTAACAGCAATGAGACCCTTGAGTAGAGCGAGTAAAACTATCACAAAATATATATTTCCTAGCCTGAAAACCATGTGCATAGTTAAGAAAAGGAATAAAGAAAACATTTTAGACTGGTAACTGAAAAGCAAATAAGTATATTCCAGTGAGTGCAAAAACATAAGGTGCATAAAGAGAACAGTGAAAGCATGGGTACAGCGCAGCCATGTTTCAGCCCACTTATTTAGCAAGTATTTACATTTATATGCATTACCACAATTGTACTAATAAAATAAAATCTATTATTGTGAATTTAGTTCTCAACTGCACTAGGGGCTATAGAAATATAAGTGGAAATAATCAAAGGCAATAATTTCTCTGCATTTTAATACAAAGGAACAAAGGGTACAGGTTTATTAAACAATTTGTTACAACTAAGCATAGTGAAACAATTTCTCCTTCCTCAGAGAAATACCTCTTTCTGTAAAAAGGTTTTTGAGGGTCTCATTAAAAGATCTCACACGAGGCAAAAAAAAAGAGAAACATCGAATAACCCCCCAAAGGGCAGATGTCAGCTTTGATCTGCAAATACCATGCCAGAGCATCAAAAATTCCTTACTTCCTGTGTCTCTGCATGTACTGGGAAGAATGCCAAGAAAAGTAGACAGCTTGCTGGTACCACCATCTGAAGCTGACAGCATAGTTTGACACAAAGGAGGCACACAGCTCAGACTGAAAGAAAATGCTGCAGCGAATGTTAGAATCAGACTTGAGCTCACATACTCATTTGCATTGCCTCTGGTTATGAAAGGAACAAGTGCAAGCCATCAAAACTGATATGTTGCAATCACATATCCTTCCTGTGCATCTCTGTTTCACTTCCACAGCATTGTCAAAAGACAGCAATTAAAATGTATCACTGTATTAAGTAATTAGAAAAGAAAAAAAACCTCAGAAGTAAATCTACTTTTCTATGTTTGAATTAACATCATTTCAAGCATAGCAATAGAAAGGAAAAAATATTGCTCTATGAGAATGGATCAATAACACAGAATAAGAAAACAAGCTTATCTCACCAGCTCTGTTGATACATGTGCTCTCAGGATTAATAAAGGGATGGGAAATATTTTACAGACACGAATGGACTTGCATGGAAAATGTAACTAAACCAATGCCAACATCTTCCACTTGCATTTTCCACTCACTGACCCAACTTGTGCTTACCTGGTATGTAAAAATCTGACTCGATATTCCCATCTTCTCCTTAATCTTTATTTTAACTTTCCCTGAATCAGGTTCGTCCACAGCACCAACTTCACAAACAACACTATTGAGAGAAGATTCAGTTAAGCAAATACCCCAGTAGTACTTCCTAAATGTGAACTTAGATACTTACAGTGTCAACTTCTACAGTGCGGGAAATACCACATAAACCAGTTATTACACAGTGTAATATGACATGTTACTATGCATGGACAATTTTGCAGAATTTACATATAATAGAAGGAGACCAGAAAAAATGGTGTAAATCTGTATATTTGTGGACCAAAAAAAAAAAAAAAAGGGGGGGGGGGGGTGGCGACTTAAAATCAGAGTAGCTATAATTGAGGTTTCACTATACTTTACATGTAAAACTATTGTTCACATCAGATATCTCATTATTAAACCTAATTAGTAATCAGTAATTTTTTCATCATATCTAAAAACCTTTTTTGCCTGTGAGCAACATTTGTATAAAAAACTGGGGAGCAACACAAGCATGAAAAAACTTCCTAGGGGGTGACCAATGAGGACTGTGATTGGTTATTTGGTAGCCCAATGTGGACTTGCAGACAACAGAAGGCTCTTTTTGGCAGTACACGTGGCCTTTATACCTTCCAAACTGACTGATTTGTAATGAAGGCGTTCAGAGGCTGCCCTCATTCCCCACCCCCTCAGGTTCTCGCATGCACATCCATTTAGTGATCCTACGGAGCACAGGGGACAGGACATGCTGAAAGTTTCTGCATGTCCCGTTCACCAGTGCTCTGTATGCCTCCATATTAGAAATTAAAAGATGAGCACCTGCTTTGAGGCCACTGGCAGGCCCGGATTTGTGGCGAGGCCACAAAGGCCTGGGTCTAGGGCAGCACAAATTTGGGGGCGGCACGTCCAAGCCTAAGCCACACTGACTCGTGAGCCACTGGTTGGGGATCACTTTCAGTTTAAGAAACTGAATATAATGTGTGTGAGAGCATGGATACATAGTACACATATGCTAAACCCTATAAAATGCTTATAAGATGTCAAAACATGTCAACACAAACAATGACGATATCTCATCCAAGAAAATTCAGTTTTTATAGCCTTTGATGTCTTGTGTACGTGCTCACTAAGAGGCAGATTTATCAAAATGTGAAATTACAGCACATTACAGAATAACTAGCATACTTTCTATTTATTCCTAACACTTCTGAAGCATATTTATGAAATGGTGAACTCTACGTTTCACCCCTTGATAAAAGTGCATTTAAAATCCCATAGGAATGAATAGAAAGTGGGTGAGTTTTTCTGTAGTGAGCTCTAATTTTGCACTTTGATAAATCTGCCCGAGGTCTGGAAACAGCATATGCTCTTTTTTGTTTAACAAAATAGATCGTTTCTAGGTCCTGATTCATATAAATATAGTGGTTTTTCTCCAACTAAATTCCAAAGTAGTATATACAGTAAAACCATGGACTAAAGACTAAAATTGACAAAAACGGGACATTTTCTCCATCTTCTAGCAAGAATGAATTCAGTTATGCATGTATGCTGCTCATTAAGTAGACATGTTGCTAATTAAAATAAGTGGACAGACAAGTGAGAGACTACAATTTTCCACTCCATTTTAAAGGTGTTAATATTTAGTTTAATATGGCAGTGTCTCACACCAAAAAGAAAAGTGTTAAGTTATGCCCACGAGGAAAAATGAACCAAACAAAAAAAGGAACCCTTTTTCTGAATCTTGAAATGAATTTAAATATGCCAAATTATTCGTATTTTTTTTTTTTTATTTTAGCATTAAAAAGGGCAACACCCTCCTCTGTTGCAAACATGAGCCAAATAAATAGGACTAACCTAGCATAATTACATGTTGATGAGAAACATTTAATGGATTTTATATTTTTTTCCAGTGGGCATCAAATTGTTGATAGATCACTTATCTGGAAAACACCAGGTTCCAAGAAATCTAAATACCGCGTATGGAATAGGGTGTAATGGTGGGCATAATGTCTGCTCAATGCTATCCTCATTACAATGGGATTTTTAAACTTTGGTCAGGTAGGACCCTTGCAGGACCCAATACACAGGCAGACAAGTCTCTCTACTTCCTATAGTGGGTGGTACTGATGCTTTAGTAAAGCAAAGGAACTTCATACACATGCCACACACAGACAGTACCATTATAATCTGTTTAAATATAATTATACTATTTTTCTCAAAGCATAAATGAAGTTTAACTTACCTAGTGGAGACAGAATACAATTCTTCAATAAATGTACACGGGGTGTTTGCCACTATTATTTCTTCAACATCAGCAGGTTTTATTCCTAAATTTGATCCTTTTATGGTGAGGCGAATTCCCCCCTTTAAAGGTGCTGCTATTGGCACAAGCTAGAAACAAAATGCAATCTATTAGAATGCACAGTGGGAGACAGAAAAAACAAAAGATGGCTTATATTGATAGATGGATTATATTTTATTCACTGTGGTATTAAAGAGGATGTCTGCCCAAACCTGGGCTTTTGCCATTTAATGGCATAAAGCGAAATACTATAAGAAAAATCCACCTAGATACCCTTTAACACCCTGACTGATATTAGTTTTAAAGAGTGATTCTTTGGCCCCTCTACTCTGTCTCATATTACAGCTTTTCCTATTAGCGCAGAAGAATGTATTTCTTCACACAAAAACTCTTATCTTATTGGGTCTTGCTTAGCACACAATTAATACCAGGGTCCCCAAACTTTGCACAGTGTTTTTTTTTACTATATAAGTGTGGTCCAGGTCCAGAGCCAAAAATAACCAATCAGATTTCATTCAGTGACTATCAAACTTCCCTTTCAAGTTCAACAACTGATCAAAATAGTGGTGTAACCAAAGTTTGCTGTTCTACACAGCAGAATCATTGTAAGGCCAATAAACATAAGGTATTTTTCATGAACATATAGTATACATAGAGTATACTGGAACAACTGCTCATTGGTTGCTTCTGAGCCCCCAGCAGTCATATGGTCTGTTTCCTCTGTAGTTACATCCCTTCTGAAATATATAGATGTATAAGTACAAATTTTAGACCCTCTTCTGTTACCCAATAATAAAGAAAGTGTTGCTCTTAAACTTGTAGACTGGCTAAGGATATTGGCACCTAAAGTTTAATGACCCCTTGTGAGGCAAAGGTTGCTTTTCACTGTTTAACCTATGGTCATGCCAAATCTACAATAAATGAGGCATTCTCAGCCAAAGACAAAGAACACATTTCAGAACATATAAAGTTTCTTTTATCTTCATCTACAGCTCTACTGACCGGCAAGAAAACTTGCTATCATTAATCATACAAATACCACACATAGTTTGAAAATGACTTTACTGGCTAAAGTGCAGCATACTGTCTTGAGATAAGAAAGACAAGCCAGTACAAATCAGCAGGAACAGAGAGAAACCTTATAAAAAAAACCTTATAAATAGCCTAACAGACCCAGTGAGGTACAGTAAAAGCAGCTCTGAAGCCCTTCAATCTGTACTTTGCTACTATACTCCAGCAGTGCTATTGATTTGTTTCAGGGAAAAAAAAGGAAAAAAAATAGTCTAGCCTGCACCCACTTCACATAAACACTGAATGCTGCTTTTATTTAAAAGTTAAGACAGAAAGAACAAATCTTAATTATTTGCAGCCAGGTAGGAAAAAAAAATCATATTATCAATGTATTAAACAGTGAATAATAAAGCACAGAAGCAGTCTCTAATACAGTGGCTCATGTAAATTTGCAATTTGCAGTCTGGATCTTCATCTCTCACTGACTGTGTGCCAAGAAACCCCTTCCCGAGTACATATGGACAACCTAAGAGGCTGAGCAGTGCTTATCAATAGGTGTAACATATTTAAAATACTATGTGCAAGTCAAAGACAGGTAGAAAGAATGCTTATCAATAAGGAAAATATATTGAGATATAAAGTCTCTTTGTAAAATAAGTCCCAAAGGGAAAGCTTATATAGCTAAAAACACCATGACCATACAACTTGCGCTTTATGGAAGAGGCTTGGCTATTAGCCAAGTGTGGCATTAGCCAAAGTGTTCTGTAACTACTAGTATTGTGTAACTACTACACTTGGGGGCCCTAAAGCGCTGGCAAAATTCTCTTTTGTGACATCACAAAAAAAAATACTCTGCTAGCTTTAGAAAATTATTATTGAACTAAAGTTTTTTTTTTTTTTTTTAAGTATATTTAAAGAGGTACCGTAAATAACAGTCCACATTGAGAAAATAATTCAACCGCTCCATAAAGGAGGGAACGATAAAAAAACATTTACCTACTATATGCAATATCTAAACTTGACTGGACTTGTTATTGTATGTTATTAATTACACTAGTTTATTAGTACTCTCTAAATAAGTTTAGGCCTTCTTCTGTGACCTACAGACCACAACAGGGTTGTCCTATACAAGATTATCCATGCTTTGGGACCGTTATTTTGGCTACACTGGGCCACAAATATTACTTGGAGGATATAATCAATATTAATCACCCAACCAAGTTGCAGAGCCCTGCTGGAGGGTATTTTTCTGTCTGGTTTAAATGGTGTTTGTTCAATAAAGAGCAACCAATGCAGCCACAAGCAACTCACATCTGCATACAGCAGGTACGACAGAACACCCAAAACTAGAAACTGAGCATGAAAAAGTACCAGGAAAAATGTATTGCATATGCAAACTCTGTGACTTGTATATGGTTCTTACATCAGTGATTTTAGGAGCTGGGCACTCAGTAGCAGGTGATTCCTCACACATATCCTTGTATACACATTTGTCATTACACCAGACACACTGGTATACAGGATCGGCAGCAAGGCACAGGCTGCAGTCACTTCTGCCATACATGCAGTTGTAGAGATTAACTAGAAAACAAAGCAAAAGGCACGGTAAGGAAGCTGGAAATGTATTATATATATATCAGATAAGCAAAGCCATCCACATTGGCCTTTCTTTTATGCATTCTAATTTCCATGTCAGGAATAAAGTTGCATATGACTGAAAGTGCTCTAGAAAAGAACTAGACTAAACAAGGTAATAGAATAGATTAAGTAGGTAATAGATTTAGGATTTCAGTTTAAATATTAACATTAACAAATTTTAAGTAATACAAACTGACAATTTGATTACAAGATTTTCATAAAAATGTCGTTTTTAATGCCTCCCACTGTTTTCTTCTTACCATTTAATTTACTGTCAATCTTTTTTTCATTCACTTTAATGTAAATACCCAAAGGAACAGTTTCTTTATCTTCTGCAGGAAACTGGAAACAAAAAAATCAAGTTAATAAATGCTCAATACAAATCTTACATAACCATGCATTAGAAACTTGCCTGGACCATAAGTGGTGTTGGGGAGAGTGAGCAAACTGAAAAAATAAAAGCAATAATGACAAACCAAATTATACTTATTGAGCTCCCATTATGTGCCAGTTTCAGACAGTTCAAAGAGAGGCCATTTAGGGATTATATTAAGGACATACACTACTAGTCCACTAAATTCCCCTGAGCAAAATAATTTGGTAAGAGGCAAAGCCAAAAGACTGTCTAAACATTTTTCGAGCTGAAATGAAGGAATGTCCAGCCTGAAAGGGAGACTTGGCAGCCTTGCAAAGGCACTTTTCATGCACAATAGGGCGAAACAGGACAGGCATTCATTAAAATAATGAGCATTAACTGCATATGAAATAGGAAGAGAAAATAAGAGCACATCCTGCCCCTGGCACATTTTGGAAACATCCATAATGAATTTGAATACAGGGGATCAGAACATGGCTTAATATGGATAAACATGATCTTATTTAAATTTAAGGGTTTGGATAGCTGCTTTTCTATACCATGTCAAATATATAATCTTCCACCTCTAGTGGAGACACATACAACACACTCGTGAAGTATTTAAAAGATGCAATGTATTCTATTGTATTGTAGCAGGAAAGCTGAAAAGCATTTTAGTTTGAATGCTTAGCATTCCCCCTCTTTTTGTTTGAGCTTTTTGTTTTTTTGTATGGGATCATGTTGTATTTATTTTGGAAAACATGCATAGTTTTAGTATCTTTAGTAAGCTTCTTCATACAGAAATAGGTGGGGAGTTTCTGAAGAGACACACTAAACAGTGTACTTAATATAAACAGGGTACTTAATAAACTGCTTAACTGTAGACACTGCAAAGCTGGTCATGCAAGGAAAGATCTGCAAAGACTGCTTGAAAAAACTAAAAGCTAGGGTAACCTATTGTTTAGCGAGCCAGACATTATTTGGCTCACATATGGGACATATACCCAACTCCAGGCAGGGGATTGCACACAGAGAAAAAGGTAAACAAGTAGGGATTACAATTAAAAGTTTCTTATTGCATAGGTGCAAGTGTTCATGAATTTGGAGAAGAACCTATCTGTAGTAATAAGGCATATCCACTGGATTTGTATTTTTTTTTTTTAAGAAGATGTTTCGCCAGTCATCCGAGTGGTTTTCTCAATTCAGAGAATTGAGAACATACACTTACTAGTTAATAAGTGAATAATAAAATCTGTTCATAGACAGAAAATGAGTTACAGATTGCACTGCAGAACTATGGGAAAGTATATGCCTACAGTAGGAAAATGACATTTATGCAAGTGGAGCTGAAGTGCCTTTTCACCCGTGTTCTAATTACTTGGGCTGTTTGCCCAAACAAACAGAACCTGAATAAAAACAGGTTTTTATCCATATGGTATGTCTCAGTTTGGCCCACATGCCAATTTGTTGGATTCTGTAAGGCATAGGTCAGTGTATGGGTCATCTGGGTCATACATTCAATATGACTAAAAGAGTAAACCAAAGAATTCATTTTTGCAAATGCAAGCCCACATCATAGCTTATACAATACTATGCAAAAATTACTAACACTTAGCTGCAATACCTCTGGTATAGAAAGGGAGAAGGATCCATCAATTTGTAACACATCTGTTTTGAACTTAAATTCATCATTGCCTGCACTGAAATCTCCATTCTGCAGAGCATAAAAGAAAAACAAACCTTTGGATGAAATGCACATACATCAGCAACGCTGTAAATGCTCTCTTCTAACAAGATATTCTGAAACCGTGAAATCCAGGTCAAATTTAAGTATTTTTCAGGATTAAGTTAAACTCTTATTGCAACCATTTGTGCCATTAAAGTAAAACATAATTACCAATGAAAATATAACACTTTAATAAATGCCACCAAGCTGTAGTAGACATTGTATGACTTTTATCCATAATGTTTTTATTTATGGGAAACTTCCTAACATAACAAAGGATAAAGTAGTAACACCAATCTGCTGTGATTAATGCAGTGCAAGTTAGGCTAAATAAAAAAAAATGCACATATATTTTTGCAACTATGATAGCAATGACAGAGCTCTCAAAATGTAACAACAAATTCATACTTTGCACCCCCAAGCAACAACTACTTGTCCCACTTCCCCTGCACTTTTATCAGGGGCATAACTGTCTGGTACATGGAGCAGAGTTGCCACTTAACTACTCAGACACAAATAATTTAATGCAAACATTTTTGATCAGTTAAATATACTTCATATACAGTCAAAGGAATACGGTCATGGGGGGGGAAAAATATTTTTTTCAAAACACTTCAGTTAACAGAGCTTCTCCAGCAGAATCCTTCATTGAAATCTGTTTTTCAAAAAACACAGATTTTAATTAATTATTTAATTTTATTTAATTTTGGGGCTAGCCACATTTCCCAGAGTGCAACAGCCATGTGACCTGTGCTCTGATAACCTTCTGTCACACTTTACTACTGCGCTGCAAGTTGGAGTGATATCACCCCCCTTCCTCTCCCCCCCCCCAGCAACCAATCAGCAGAACAATGGGAGGGTATTAAGATAGCAGCTCCCAGTAGATATCAGAACAGCACTCAATAGTAAGAAATCCAAGTCTGGCTTTGGACTCCTCCAGTTACATGGGAGTAGGAGAAACAATAGGTCACCTGAAAGCAGTTCTAATGTGTAGTGCTGGGGTCCTTCTGAAAGTTCAGACTCAGGCATAATGCACTGAGATGGCTGCCTACATACCAAAGGCATACGCAGCGCTGCAATTTGCCAAAACTGCCTTGAGAGGATATGCCATCCCACCGGTGATTTACACTCCAGCCGTTGGGATGGCATTTCGGGGAGATTAGTCGCCCGCGACAAGGGAGATTTGTGGCGCGGCGACTAAAGTAAACAGGTGTCTTATTATCATTCCTGATAAAGTATAGCCCAACCTGACTACAGAAGCA
Source organism: Xenopus tropicalis (assembly GCF_000004195.4). Taxonomy (NCBI): domain Eukaryota; kingdom Metazoa; phylum Chordata; class Amphibia; order Anura; family Pipidae; genus Xenopus; species Xenopus tropicalis. The sequence continues at coordinate 71,490,156 of NC_030679.2, read as the reverse complement.
TTGCTGCTGTGGGGTTTTACTGCAATGAAGATGCAACTATAAGTGGTGTAGCTTCAGGAATGTACCAACTGCAAAATATTTTTTCTTTTTTTTTTGATCTTTTAAAAAGGTGTATTTTATGCTACAAAAAAAGACATACCTTATAATGATCAAGATTTTTCCCATTAAATGTTATGGTACTTTTATGTTTCATTGGAATCAATGATGGATTGGGTTCATAGAACTGTGGACAATTTTCTTCCTGAAAAGCAATTCAAAAACAAAAAATAACAGGAGAATACTGGCTACAGATAAAGCTAAAGAAAAATTAAAATGTCAAATAGCATATAATATCTTCACAGCCTGAATCTGAGGTGTGAACAATGCAGGGGCACCAGTTAATCTCAGTATCGATAGCATTTAAAGCAAAGGTAAGCAGTCACAGCAGCCAGAAAGGTGGGGGCCACACAGAGGGAATCCATGGGCCGGATGCACTGTCCTAGAGTATACCTTCCAGCATAAACAGTCTGCAGTCAAATTTTTCCCAGCTAATCATGGTAATTCAACTGGTTCTTATATCTTTACTTGACAGTATTATCACTCTAGAAGCCAGCATGTACAATGTGTAATAGCTTGACCAGGAAGTTACAATACCAGGGTAATATTTAAAGACATGTATGTCTAACAGTAGCTTAAACAGGATATACAGTGTCAAGAACATGTTTTGCCATTGCTTATACACAACTAAAAAAGGAATATTATATTTGTACTGTGCCAGTGACACACAGCAATTTGTATCTGCATGATGCCCTATTAGATGGGAGTGAAGAAAGCAGCTAACAGAGAACAGAACTGACTTTCCTGTGTAAAGGCAGAGTTGTTATATGGCTACCCATATCCTACTTTGTTTCTGAGTAAGGAAACTACCACCTCAACTTTTTAAAGGCAAAGATTCTTTTCAGACCAAATTTAAAATTATTTATGACAGCATACATAAGGCAACTGATGTTTAAAAATGCTAGATGTCCTAATTAAAAATATTTCTTGACCTAGAAAGACACTGGTGTCACTACTGGCACTTTTATATGGTTTAGCTTTTCCTGCTTAGCTCTACCAGTGTCACAACTAAATCCTTCACACGCATCTTGAAGCATGTTCAAGATGTATCACCATGAAGCAATGTAAAGTTGTATCTAAAAAGGATAATTGTTCTTGCTGTGTGGTGTGTAAACATGAAATTCAAAATTTCAGCACACAATGGACATAATGTCAAGGCACATTTGTCAGAATTTAAACATTTTGTGTGAATTTACACCATTACACATATTATACATTATTTTCATGTATGTTGTACTGATAAACTGCAGCGATTGCATGACCTTTATTAGAGTGTGACATCAAACCCACTCCTTTGATCTGACCATGTGACATGCAAACCACTATAAAGGGGTATACCTTGATGTGGCACAATAATTTGAAAACTTTATGATAAATTTTTAAACGAAAAACTAATTTTTAAAAATGCATTTATGTATGTACTTAAAAAAATTTTTTTTCAAAAACATGGGGCCAGGGAATGTGCATTGATCAAACCTCATTTTTATCTTAAGAACAAATGCTACATGACATATATATACGCTACACATCTAATACAATAAAACAACCACTTTCATATTCTTTGCAGTTTAGTACATGACTTACTGTTAAGCGAATAGCTTGTGCCTTACCATATTAGGCTCAATAACATCATCCCGTTGAGAGGAGTCCTCACACCTATGATTATTTATATCCCACTGACAATTCCACCTGCTAGTAACACAGGATGTACATCTACAAACATAAGGTACACTTGTTACAAGTGTGTTTCCATAATCTCAGGTTTATTTTAGGCAAAGTAGATTTTAACTAAGAATACTTACGGCATATTCTCTGAAAGGTTTATTGCTTCTTTACAATTATAGAATGGATAAGAATAATTTGCAAAAAACACATCACCATTCTTCTGAAAGCTTAGGTTGATTGTAATGTTAACATTATCTACAAGAAGACAAAAAGACCACATTAACAGTGAACAATTATTTGTAAACAATCTCTAACAGAACATTCTGGTTTGAGAGAAAAGAAAAGTAAGCACATATGTGGGTACCTCAGGCTCTCCATTATATGCTTACTATTGCCATGATTTCTTTCACAGATATGTATTTTCCTTGGCATGTCAGTTGAAGCTCTGTTACAGCTGCAAAGCTTAAAGTGTATTATACAGGTGAAATATAGAAGCCAAGAACAGTTATGGGGCTTATAATCCAGAATGCTCTGGACCTGGGGTTTTCTAGATAAGAGATCATTCCGTAATTTGGATCTCGATAACTTAAGTCTGCTAACAATCATTTAAATATTGAATAAACCCAATGAGCTTGGGCTTGCTCCAATAAGGATTCATTGTATCTTAATTAGAATCAAGTACAAGGTACTGTTTTATAATTACAGAGAAAATTTTTAAAAATTAGAATTATTTGCTTATAATAGAGTCTATGGGAGATGGCCTTTCCGTAATTTGGAGATTTCTGGATAATGGGTTTCCGGATAAAGGATCCTATGCCTGTAAAAAGAATTGCCCCAAAGTACTGCAGTTAGGCCTGTACTGGGGTGATATTTCACAGTATATCATGTGAGGCATAGTAAGCACAGTAATTTAAAAAAGTGACATTTTGAAACCGCTAGTTGTTTCTTTTAATGGATACGTTTCTTATATAAAAGTAAACATGGTTGTAGCCAAAAAACTGCTAATAACGTATGAGCCCTGGGAAAATAAAAAACAAAAATATTTAAAACAGGGTGTTAATTTAGAGAACAGCATTTATTATTTTGCATTTCTTATTCAGGCAAAGTAACAAAGCCCCCCAGCCTGCAATGTCAAGATTTTTATTTTGAATAAAGGATGTATTTACCTTTGCCTTTTTCTGGGGATGGAATTAGATTTGGGGGTTGGCAAGAGATTGTCCCATCTTGCTGCAATTCAGCTGTAGTTTTCGCTCCTCCAAAGTCACAAATCAGATTATCGTTATATAATAAATATATTGAGGGTTCCACAGTTAATGTAACCTGTAACAAAGAACAATAGTTCCATTAGACAAAGTCACCTCCAAAGCTAAGATGTCTGTTTATTATTTGCCTTTAAAATTATGCATTCTAATTATTCTGTAATAAGAGATTTACAAGATAAAATAGTTTGTTCTTGCAAAGAAATTGCAGACTATTTCCACTCTGAAATACGTGGACAGCAACTTCAACAGTTACATATTCAGTTACGTATTCTTTACTTAATGACGTAGCTACTGAGTGCCTCCTGTCCCTTTCCCGCCACAAGTGGTTTATTAGACTTGTTGCTTGATGTATGTGCACTTGACCCTTGGTGGGCTAAAACGTCTCCCTTCAAAATAAATCTTTTTGATATTGGACATAAGAATAGTGCAGATTCCTCCCAGAGATTATTTATGCTTCAGGCACCCAGGCGTTGATGACCCATCATGGCCAAAATTATTGGCACCCTTAACTTAATATTTGGTTGCACACCCTTTGGAAAAAAAATTACTGAAATCAGTCGCTTCCTATAACCCTCAATAAGCTTCTTATACCTCTCACTGGGAATTTTGGACCACTCTTCCTTTGCAAACTGCTCCAGGTCTCTCTTATTGGAAGGGCACCTTTTCCCAACAGCAATTTTAAGATCTCTCTACAGATGTTCAATGGCATTTAGATCTGGACCCATTGCTGGCCACTTCAAAACTCTCCAGCGCTTTGTTGCCATCCATTTCTGGGTGCTTTTTGATGTATGTTTTGTGTCATTGTCCTGCTGGAAGACCCAAGATCTTGGACGCAAACCCAGCTTTCTGACACTGGGCTCTACAGTGCGACCCAAAATTCTTTGGTAATCCTCAGATTTCATGATGCCTTGCACACATTCAAGGCACCCAGTGCCAGAGGCAGCAAAACAACCCAAAACATCACTGAACCTCCACCATATTTCACTGTAGGCACTGTGTTCTTTTATTTGTAGTCCTCATTCCGTTTTCGGATGTGCTTTACCAAAAAACTCTATCTTGGTCTCATCTGTCCACAAGACGTTTTCCCAGAAGGATTGTGGCTTACTCAAGTACATTTTGGCAAACTGTAGTCTTGCTTTATTATGTCTCTGTGTCAGCAGTGGGGTCCTCCTAGGTCTCCTGCCATAGAGTTTCATTTCATTTAAATGTCGACGGATAGTTCGTGCTGACACTGATGCTCCTTGAGCCTGCAGGACAGCTTGAATTTATTTGGAACTTGTTTGGGGCTGCTTATCCACCATCCGGACTATCCTTTCATCAATTTTTCCGGACTATCCTTTTCATCAATTTTTCTCTTCCGTCCACACCCAGGAAGATAAGCTACAGTGCCATGGGTTGCAAAGTTCTTGATAATGTTGTGCACTGTGGACAAAAGTAAATCCAGATCTCTGGAGATGGACTTGTAACCTTGAGATTGTTGATATTTTTCCACAATTTTGGTTCTCAATTCCTCAGACAGTTCTCTTCTCCTCTGTTGTCCATGCTTAGTGTGGCACACACAGACACACAATGCAAAGACTAAGTGAACTTCTCTCTTTTTTTATCTGCTTTCAGTGTGATTTTTATATTACCCACGCCTGTTACTTGCCCCAGGTGAGTTTAAAGGAGCATCACATGTTTGAAACAATCTTATTTATCCACAATTTTGAAAGGGTGCCAAAAATTTTGTCCAGACCATTTTTGGAGTTTTGCGTGACATTATGTCCAATTTGCTTTTTTTCCTCCCTTTTTTGTTCTGTCCCAATACACACAAAGGGAATAAATGTGTGTATAGCAAAACATGTGCTACTGCAATACTTTTCTGTGAGAAATACTTGATTTTCTGGAAAAATTTCTGCTGCACAAACAGGGGCTTGGGGATACAAAAGAAAAAGTGTTTATCGAAAAAATTCCAACGTTTCGAGCACAACCAGTGCTCGAACTCAGAGCACTTGTCCCTGAGGAAAAGCTCAAAAACATTGGAATTTTTTCAATAAAAACACTTTTTCTTTTGTGTGTACGGCACTCTTTCTATTATATTTTTGTTTTTGCCCTGCACCAAGGGCATTTGGACTTGTATAGGGTGTGCTCCTAAATATAAACGAATGAGTCACAGACTAAATTTCTTACCTTGCGCAGTGACATGACACTCATATTCCCTGGCGTCGCACTCTTGACTTGCATACATGTTCCAGAAGGACTAAATAACCAGTGACTGTTATTGTTCCTTGGGCAATCAACCTTCCTTGTGCATCTAATAAGAACATTAAAAGTAAACCGTTTTAGATTTCATACTTTAAAAGATATTGCAACTGAGCTGTAAGTCTTGGCAAAACATAGTATTTAACTTGCTACTGCTTATTTATACTTTTGAACTGCCAATAGCAGCGAGTCTTGTGCCATTCCAGATTATCAGCATTTAAGCAATCAATTCACATTTTATAAGGAGGCTGTATTTTAACTAAAAATTTAACTTCTTTTGTTATGATCAACACTTTTTTTTGTGCATTGAATTTACAAACAATTTTGACTAAAAATATTTTGCTTTTTACAGTAATATAGTACTAAGGACCTTCACATTTAAAAGTTGTGGCCAGGAATCAAAATGCTGTAACTAGTATAAATATGTTTAATATTTTGCAAGCTGGATATTGGACCCTGTAAGAGACTCAGAAGGTACCATATTTAGGGAGATTTAACTGTGAATATGTGGAAAAAAATGGGCATATGCATATTTTAATACATCCTGCAAACAAAAATAGAAAAAAAAAAAAACTCCATAAAAATAGGAACATCTTTTTAATTCTTAATTCCATCAGGGTTTCACGTTCACCATGGTCATGTTACTGATGCTATACTATAGCCAAACAGAAAGGGGAAAAAAACTTTCCATCAGTTGGTACTTAATATTGAATACCTCTTGGCCCCCAACACAAATGACAAACAGTACATCTTTTCAAGAACTAAATTCTCAAGTACCATTCATGTTGCATATACCAGTGAACATTTACTTGGCTGTGGTCCCTGGTGAGCAGTGCTATTAGCAAGTTAGCCTAGAATGCCCATTATAAGAAAATGTTACACTTACTTTCCTTCAAGAACACACCAACCACAATAAGGATCATTTGTTGAAATGCATTCATTGCAATTTGAAGAACGGGCACAATCTTGAACAGGAACTCGGTAGGCCTATAGATAAAGCATATTGTAAGAGGGAAAAATGCCCTGACAATTCTTAAATGCATAACTCTTATCACTTTGTAGCATATAAATATTAATGCATCACACACACACAAACCTGAAACTATCCCCAGATACATAACAGATGGTAATATTAAACATTTCTTGCATTTTGGTGACAATTACATAATGATTAATAATTCGTTATTAAATAAAAAGTCTACATAATTCATAATTGTATTTTGTGTAGTACTTTTCAGACACTAAAACAGTTTTCAGTCTTATAAGGAAAATGGAAAAAATGGAAGGTGGATATAGGTGATGAGAAACTGGCATTGTTACTAATATAGTATTGGCCAATTGCCTGTATTATATTTAATCGCAATGACTTTTGAACATAGCATATCCCAAAGGAAGGCAGACAATTACAATCAGCAGTAAAGGTTCTATAACATTTTTGTCTGGTAAAGAAAGAATATATTTTGTTTCATAAAAGCCAAAACAACCCCTGATTTTAACAAAAAGTTTTTTCTTCCACTGTTTTTTTTTTTTTTGGTAAATATTGAGAAATCTTTAACTTATTGCCAATTTCAGCAAGACATGTAGGCCTGCATTCCCAAACTTAGGGTGTACTGGGAAATCTGCTGGCTCTAAAATAATACCTAAAAACCTACAACAGAGAGGAGCTTAGCTCTTAGTGAGCTGAACTGCAGGGTGTCCATCAAATTTAAAATGAATACTTAGTTAAAGGGCTAATGTCATCAGAAATTAAAGTGTTAACTGAAAATATGTGAAATGTGCTCAGTAGTGTAGTTTTATGAACTTACTGAACAAATGTTGAAGAAGGTGGTATGCTGCCCCTTTAATAATTACAAAGAATGAGGCTTACTTGAGTGAGACAATGTAAGCAGATACATTGTATTTATAAAGAATGTATACACAATAAACTTGATGTCTAGTGTAACATAAAACACAGCTTATGTATAAAAAAAAAAAAAAAAAAAGGTCTTGTTATAAAAAAAAAAATTTTGTAATGACAGTGTCCCTTTAAAACCAGATACCAGCATTGCCGATTTGAAGATGTAGATCCACAGAGTGGCAAAGTAATAGCTATAACATTTCAACAACAGCACTGTTCACGTGCCTAAAAGTAGTTATCTGGATATAAATACCACCCCCAAAATACAAGAACCAGCTCAGCTCTCCAATCACCAAGGTTAAGGTGCTATATGAAACTACCTATGGTAAGTGGTGTATACCACAAAACTATTTGCATATAATTTCAACATGTTTAAATACCTGCATTTATTATTTTCACTTGATCTATGCAACATACATGGGTAACACACATATAGAAAAGGTTTACCTTTTTCTTAGTCATTACATACAGATGTTTTTGATCAGCATCAAACACCATGCCATTCTTCACTGCACTTGATGTTTCAAAGGAAAGGTTCCTATACTCATATGATTGGTCTCTGATAAAAGCCTAAGAAAAAACAAGAAACTGAGTTATGGTTCCTTTACAGATATCATTGATTTTTTTTGTAATATTTGCTTATCATATAATTATAAATACAATTATCGGTATCTATTGGTAATATGCTACCATGAAAGTATTAATTCCTGTTAGAAGTGAGCAGATGGTATTCTGTAAAGAAGGCCAGACAATGGGCATCACAGTAAGCTTTTGGTTATAGAAGCTGGCCACAGTAATGCAGGTTTGGCATGTTGCTACAAGGTTTGGCATGTTGCTGCAAGGTTTGGCATGTTGCTGGCAAGGCTGCTACCTGCTCCCATACTAGGAGCAGGTAGCAGCCTTGCACATTTATCCTTTCTCAAGCTTGCCCTGCACAGCCTGGTACCTACACAGGGAACCATGACCAGGCTGATACTACATGGCTTTGTACAAGTAATGGCTCTGTGCTTTTTGCTATACGATATACCAACAACTGTGATGCCAGGAGGTGCAGGAGCCTGTGTAACATTAGGTTTAGACAGACACTCTCATATTACTTTTTACTTCAGTCATGTTGCTGCAAAAAGCTTTTAGGAAAAGCCACTCATTAATTGACAAACACTTAACACTAGCATATTGTTAGAGTTGCAGCCTTTGTCAAGGTTTTAAATAGTGAACAGAACACATTAAAAGGAAAAACATTTTCATGAAGTTAACCAATGGAATCCTCCCTCTAAATATTCTGCCTTTGGCCTGCGAAATGATTTTTTTGCAGCACTGGCTCATTTCCTGCACACTACAATTCCACTACTTATTAAACAGAAACACTTAAAGATATCTGCATCTCAGCTGCCTTTCGTGCTTCTTCAAAGGTCTGTTAATCAGATGGCTTCTGCTATATTGTTTCAAAATCAAAACTAAAGGGACAGACAGTTACTGCTTTTAATAGCAGTTACATTTATAAAACCTTAAAACAATTTATAATGTGTAGGTGATTTTTTTTGTGCAGGCATACAAAAAAAGAGAGGGGGATCTATGTATTTATGTATTTTAGCAGAGTTACTCTGCAGGAAGAATGGTGTGGGGGTGCTACAACCACACCCGTCCCTTTAATGATGGTCTTATGCCTTTAAAAAAATGGGTGTTGCTTAATGGGCAGTCTTCTCCTTTACAAGCGGGGGAGGATTAAGCCTGTAGAACCAAGCTGTGGTCTTGGCAATCTCTCTCTATAAAAGCTGAAGGCATGGGAGTGAACTAAGCCCTCTGACTCAAACCAGCCCCCAGGTCAGGATTGGCTACTGTGCATGGGAGTGCCAGCCTTTGAAAAATATGACCAGAGGTAAATAGATAGGACCATCATACGGGGTTTACCTTGACATGGTATGGTGGTTTACCAATCTTATGATCAGAATTTTGTAACTAAAAACCCCTGTTTTTGTAAATACATGCATTAGCATAGACAATTTACTTATGAAACAGGGGACAAGGGAATGTGCATTGATCAATACCCCTCTCTTTTTTGTATGATTGTAGCTAATTCGGCCAGATCAGTCGCACTTCCATTGTATTTGTATACTCTATTTAGCCTTGGAGTGCTCCCACAAACCCCTTCTGTGTATATATGAATTTTTAGTGCATGCTCTATTTTGTTTCACTGAGTATATATTACATTACCTTTGCACCAAACCAGAAGTATTTGGTTTAACATTATAATTACCTTCACAAGTTTTCCTTCAGCTGTCCCCAAAAATGCAATGGTGTGCTCATTCTCAACAGCGATGGCAACTGAGCTAAAAGGATTCTTCTCTCTTATTAACACAGAACTTTTGGATACACCTTCCTTGCACTCCAAGGGGTAGGGCAAGTGTTCTGACCCACAGCGATAACTTTTAGCAGCTCCCTTTGGATGAAACAGGAAATCAATTCAACCACTTCAAGAGCCTAACATATGCATTCTAAGAAACCTAAAGGCAGAGTTTTTACGTATGACTTATTACCATACTAAAATTGTTACATTTAGTTTGTTCCTGCTACAATAAATCTTTACAGGGCAAAACAAATGTGGGCAGCACATTAAAATGCTAGAAAGTGGAAAATATTGGATTGGACCCAACAAATATTAAAGGTCTTTGGCATATGACATTTTTTACATGGCCAAATTAATTGCTTGAGTTTTGTAATTACAGCTCGTTTTGTTTTTACATTTTAAATGGCCTTAATGACCTGTAACAAGAAGTTGGAATATTTTATTAAGCTGTAACTGCTATGCGTTGGCTATAGACTGCAGATAAATGTATGCAGAAAACTGGTTAGTTGTGTCACGGATCCACTTCTGTGGGAGGTCCAGAGAAATGGATGAAATGGACTTATGCTGTAGACTGATTAGTGTTTCCCCTCTTGTATACTCCTAAAATAGCAGCAGAATGACTACTGTGCAAATAGTTTTTGTTGACCAAAAAAGGGGTCTGGAGAAAACAAATCTATTGTGCAAACCAAAGTTACAATCATTAATAAATCAGCCCCTTAATATATAATAAATATGTAGTATTTTCATTTTAAACTCCACATTTATTTATCTGAATAAAATATCATCTGTCAATTATAAGGTCAAGAAAGGGTAATCAATTATTCATAGCAATATAAGAAACATATAAACCAAGTATAAAACAAGTGAGCTTACCGATGGTGAATTTGCACAGGACAGTTCTCCTCCATATGGCTTAAAAAATAGAGTCTTGAGATCAGCTTTATTACTTGTGTAACATGCCTCACGGTTTTCTTCAAATTTATTATTAATCTCAGACAGTGAAAACACACAGACAGCAGATTGATCTGAAACTTGTTTTCTGCTAAAAACACCAAAGAGAACTGTTGTTTCAGTGGATGGAAGTTTCATGATATCTGCTAAGTCACTGCCCGGTTTAGTAACAAAAACAGAGTGGCTGAAATTGTAGCTCTCATTATTCCTCTGGTTTTTACATTCAAGAGGCATCTCAATATAGGAGTAGTAGTTGAAATCATCCTTACAAAGACGGGAAATAAAAGTCCGATTTTCATTACTAATTCGATCTGCTCGTGTTGAGACAAAATAAACATAATCATCATTCTCAAAAGCAGTTACAAATTGCTGGAAATGTTTTATATGATCAACAGATTTAAATGTTGCAGAGTCTTGATACACTTCAAAAACATCTCTATCTTCTTTCTTTTCCAGTATCCGCGTACTTATGATAATTCCATTGTCATTTTGTACATGGCCTTTTCCAACAAATAAAAGCCTCCTTTTTTCTTTGCCATGGTTAGTGACCAATCCAACAGTAGATATAACTTCATCATTGCTCGCAACAAAAGACTTTTCTCCTAGGTTATCTTTATACCAAAGCTCTGTAGAAATATCGCTCATAGCCCTTAACGAGCAAATTCCTTTAAAAATGCTACCACATACAATAATCCGTTCATGTGGCTTATCTAGCAGCAGCAGCTTGTTATAATTATCTGTTATTTCTGCAGAGGGACACTGCTGGGAGTCAATGGGTGGTGTGCAAGATTTTTTATCTAATTTTGGACCTGTGGTAAAATTCACTTGCATATCGAGCTCTGCAGAAAGTTGGTACAAGCGATTTACAGCTCCAATATAAACAATGCCAGTGTCATTGTTAACAGCAAGATGGTTTAAATCTGTGTCACTAAAGAAAGAGAGAAATGTTTGTGCTTGTGGCATCAATATGATGCAGATAATTAGGCTGGAAACTTGAAACCATAAAGCCATTGTTGGTCAGAGTCTGAAAAAAAATAAATAAAAAAACACCACATTAAAATTTTAGAACAAGCTGTGCCTAAAAATAGTGAATGTTTTTGAATACCCTTGTAGCAAAAGATTGCTTAGTCAGTATAAATATGTAATCCCAAATTTGTAATTAATCCTACTAACAGCAGTTTATTGGCTCGTGTATGGGGCTCTCTGATGAGCCTACTCGACATCTGGCCAAGGTGTCAACCTGGTGGGACGAGGAGCACATCAGCGCGTTGATGCCGTCCTCGTTCCGATGGCCTTTATGAGTTCAGTCAGCTGAAACTTCTTGTGAGAACTAGTCTTATGAGCAAAACATTGATTATTCTGATCCATCTATGACACGGACAACTGAATAATGTTAACAAATTGAAGTGAAGTCAGAATTGAAACAATGCATGTAGCAGGTCTGCTGGCTTCAGCTACATTGTTTTTAGGATTCAGAACCAGGCTTTCAGCAAACATAACAAATCATTTTAAATCTAGCAACATGTGTTTAATCATTTTTAATAAAAAGCTGTTTAGGATTACATTTTTTATGCAAAAAAATATATATTTAGGGTGTGATATAGATCATTGATTTATAGCCTGTCCAACAAACTGCTGAGAGTGCTCACAGAATACATTCACAGACTTCAGAGATTTATCAATTTACTAAATCCAATTTATATACTTCAGACACAGGAAATTCCAATATAAGTAAGACTACACAAGTGATTTCACTTTTTATACTAAAGGTAATATTTTAACTAAATGTTATATTTATAACAATTGTATTCAAACTTTTCCTATGTTGTGCGGCAATTATCTGATAGATTGTATAATTATAGGTCAGGTTGTATAAAAAAAAATATGGATGTCATACAGAAATCACTCTTAAGAGGTTACTGTAGTATACTTATAAAATAAACACCTTACAGCATTTGACAGAGGGACATAAATGGTAAAAATTCTGGCCATGGCCACACTCCCAAAATATGATGCCCAGTTAACAAAAACACACTCCTATTTAAATGATTCGAATGACATCCATACCATGGGTCCCACATTTTACATATTGTTGTACCCAGAATTCCATAACATACTGTGAACCTCAGGCATTTCATGAGAGACAGTGATGGGCCCCCCAAGAGGCAGGACAGACATGTGTTTCACTTTCCATTCTGTACTTCCTAGATATCACTGTACTTTCAATCCCCCTGTCCTCACAGTCTATAATTGTGTAACCTGTGCATGGGCATGGCAACTGGTCATATTTTGGGAAAATGTAAAGCTTTCCTAATAACAGTGCCCACCAAATGATGCCTGCCTGCAGCGATTTTTAATTCCAAGATCTAAGAGAAATAAGATTTAGATTAGTTTATATAGTGTAAACCAGTGATCCCCAACCGGTGGTTCGTGAGTAACAGGTTACTCACCAACCTCTTGGATGTTGCTCCCAGTGGCCTCAAAGTAGGTGCCATTTTTGAATTTCTGGCTTGGAGACAAGTGTTGATTGCATAAAACCCAGTGTAAAGTCAAACAGAGCCTTCTATAGACTTCTACAAACGTTTTCCATGCTTGTGTTGCTCCCCAACACTTTTTCTATTTGAATGTGGCTCATGGGTATAAAAGGTTGAGGGATCCCTGGTGTAAATCATACACAATATAATCTTCACTGTCATCTTGCTGCTGTAAAGATTGTTAAACTCAGCAGTTTACTATTCTATGTATGGTACCCATCTATCAGCCTGCCCCACTTAAAGGAAAAGTCAAATCAAATTCACTAAGTATGTAAATGTGTTAGACACCACCCTGTGAATATAATGGAAAACCTTAGACCTGGGCTGGCACCCATATTTGCTGAAAACTGCACTGAACCAGGGTACCCTCCACTGAGCACTGCACCACATCCCTGCCAATATCCCTGCATATCTCTGTGCTGGGTAAAAATCCAAACTTTAACTTCAAATTCACTGCACACCCTTGCACCCCCAGTGCATTTGACTTGATCCTTTAAACTGATGATTAAGGTTAGTTGAGGCTAACACATCCCTCATCCCATCCTTTGAGTTCTAGTCAGGTCACATTGCATTTTAGACAGTCTTTTATAGTCTTTTAAAGTGTCTTTTTTGCCGACTAGAAGACTTTGACAAGGTTTGAAAACCTCAGCTTCAGTTATACCCTGGTGCCTTGAAATTTATTTTTTTAGTAGTTTCCTGTACCATTTTGTTATGGGTACCAACTGTAAGCAATTTATGTATATAACTATAGAAACACTGTATTTTAAAAAAACATCTATCAGTATTTTATAAAAAAATAAATGTAAACAAAGTATTATCAGGCAGCATTTACATAAATTAATTAACCACTAGAGGTCGCCAATGAGCTTAGCAGAAGCAAAAGCTGTGCAAACCCAGCATGCAGTCTTAGTAATAAACCACTGTGTGATTGTTTTTGAAACCACTCCAAATGGTATAGTTAATGACCAGAAAAGAAAGCCACAAGACAAGCCAGAGCCAAGAGTAATTTCTAACCTAGTTTTCTGAATGAGGAATTTTTAATCACTAGTGAAATATGTTGCAGTAAATGGAGAAACATAAGCCACCCACCAAATTGCTAGGGAGAACACTTTCTTTATTTATTTTTTTTAATTTAGCTCTAAGCACATTTTTAAAAAATCTTAACCCAAAAAAATAAGTGATGCTATGGCCACCTTCTTATACCTTCTTCTTATTGTGTTCAAAAATAGTGGTTTTATACTGCTAAACAGGTTTAGCTGAATGGCTCTTTTTGAAGGGCCAGTGTGTCAGTGATCCTGTTTACGCACTATATATACTTCCTATATTCACAGTTAAACTTTCTGTTGCTGACTCTCAGTTGAGGCAAAAGAAATCTAAAAATACATATAACTAAGAAGCTGCTAAAAATGAAAAAAAATCAGCGCTCAAAGAAGTGCCCTGAGTAAGTTTACAAGTCACTTTTGAATTTAGATCGCCTTTAAGTAACCCAATGTATTGGGTTATATAACAGACACTTACATGATTGATGCAAATTAAGCTTCAGGTTTATTCCTAACTGGTGGATACGTGGTCAGTGAGCAAGTTATGGTGAATATTTAACCCCAGATCCTACTAAGTTGCAGAAATGGGCTAGTTATTGTCTAAAGGACAAAGAAAGGGTTAATCACTAGAAAGTGGAGTAGGTAGCTCCAGTGAACATAATAACAAACCTCAGACCCAGTCCGGTGCTCCTTGGTTGAAAACACATAAGCCTTAAGGTCCCCCATACACGGGCCGATTGTAGCTGCCGATATCGGTCCCTTGGACCGATTCAGCAGCTTATCGGCCCGTGTAGGGGCAGAAATGAGGGACCTGGCCGACCGATATCTGGCCTGAACAGACTGCCCCATTGCCGCCGTTAGAATTCGTTAGTTTGTCCCCAGGGCCAAACAATCGAATTCGCCAACAGGTTCCCCGATATCGCCCACCTGTAGGTGGGAATATCGGGTAAAGATCCGCTCGCTTGGCGACATCGCCAAGCAAGCAGATCTGCCCGTGTATGGGCAGCTTTACAGTTGAGCCATATTTTGCATTGTCCCTGGGATTCCTTGCATTTGCCCAAGCTGTGTGCATGCCCAGTAAAGTAAAAGTGTGTTTTTCAATGCAGTTAGGTATGTTTTTAAATGTAAAAAGGTCCCAAGATCAATTTTTGACCTTCATGCCAAGTAATTAGAATTTATTTTAGTGTATTGATATGTCTGATTGTATGTGTGCACTGTGGGTCATTTGGACAGGTTAAACTTGATGTATTTTTGTCTTTTTTTAACCATACATAATTTATTTTGAATTTATATTTAGAGGGAGGCACCTAACACTCTGACATCATCCTTGTCCTTTAAAAGAGCCAACTGCACTGTTGAGGAAATAATTCTAAGCAGAAAAAACAACATATTAAGTGTGTATGTGAATGCTGCTCCATTGCCTTTAAACCTCTGTTTTCTGGCAAAGAGCTGCAGAACTCACACAGCAAAGCATAAACCAATGTGAAAGCCAAAAAAGAAATCTGTGGCACTGCATATATTTGAACATTTTAAATGCAATATTTTGACTTGCCCAAGATATAAATAGTACTGTAGCTAGAGAACAGGTACTGAAGCTAAAGACTTAGTTACACAAAGCAATAAAAATAATAATTATATAGTTACTTTTGATTGAAAAAGTCCAAGATCATCAAAATGACCCCACTACATACAGTGGCTTGCAAAGGTATTCGGCCCCCTTGAACTTTTCCACATTTTGTCACATTACAGCCACAAACATGAATCAATTTTATTGGAATTCTACGTGAAAGACCAATACAAAGTGGTGTACACGTCAGAAGTGGAACGAAAATCATACATGATTCCAAACATTTTTTACAAATAAATAACTGCAAAGTGGGGTGTGCGTAATTATTCAGCCCCCTGAGTCAATACTTTCTAGAACCACCTTTTGCTGCAATTACAGCTGCCAGGCTTTTAGGGTATGTCTCTACCAGCTTTGCACATCTAGAGACTGAAATCCTTGCCCATTCTTCTTTGCAAAACAGCTCCAGCTCAGATTAGATGGACAGCGTTTGTGAACAGCAGTTTTCAGATCTTGCCACAGATTCTCGAGTGGATACAGATCTGGACTTTGACTGGGCCATTCTAACACATGGATATGTTTTGTTTTAAACCATTCCATTGTTGCCCTGGCTTTATGTTTAGGGTCGTTGTCCTGCTGGAAGGTGAACCTCTGCCCCAGTCTCAAGTCTTTTGCAGACTCCAAGAGGTTTTCTTCCAAGATTGCCCTGTATTTGGCTCCATCCATCTTCCCATCAACTCTGACCAGCTTCCCTGTCCCTGCTGAAGAGAAGCACCCCCAGAGCATGATGCTGCCACCACCATATTTGACAGTGGGGATGGTGTGTTCAGAGTGATGTGCAGTGTTAGTTTTCCGCCACACATAGCATTTTGCATTTTGGCCAAAAAGTTCCATTTTGGTCTCATCTGACCAGAGCACCTTCTTCTACATGTTTGCTGTGTCCCCCACATGGCTTGTGGCAAACTGTAAACGGGACTTCTTATGGTTTTCTGTTAACAATGGCTTTCTTCTTGCCACTCTTCCATAAAGGCCAACTTTGTGCAGTGCACGACTAATAGTTGTCCTATGGACAGATTCCCCCACCTGAGCTGTAGATCTCTGCAGCTCGTCCAGAGTCACCATGGGCCTCTTGGCTGCATTTCTGATCAGCGCTCTCCTTGATCGGCCTGTGAGTTTAGGTGGACGGCCTTGTCTTGGTAGGTTTACAGTTGTGCCATACTCCTTCCATTTCTGAATGATCGCTTGAACAGTGCTCTGTGGGATGTTCAAGGCTTTGGAAATCTTTTTGTAGCCTAAGCCTGCTTTAAATTTCTCAGTAACTTTATCCCTGACCTGTCTGGTCTGTTCTTTGGACTTCATGGTGTTGTTGCTCCCAATATTCTCTTAGACAACCTCTGAGGCCGTCACAGAGCAGCTGTATTTGTACTGACATTAGATTACACACAGGTGCACTCTATTTAGTCATTAGCACTCATCAGGCAATGTCTATGGGTAATTGACTGCACTCAGACCAAAGGGGGCTGAATAATTACGCACACCCCACTTTGCAGTTATTTATTTGTAAAAAATGTTTGGAATCATGTATGATTTTCATTTCACTTCTCACGTGTACACCACTTTGTATTGGTCTTTCACGTGGAATTCCAATAAAACTGATTCATATTTGTGGCTGTAATGTGACAAAATGTGGAAAAGTTCAAGGGGGCCGAATACTTTTGCAAGCCACTGTATATACGTACTTACATATGTATTAGACACACACACACATATTATATATATATATATATATATATGCAGTCCTTGAAGTTTCCAGTGTGCTCTGCTGAAACTTATTTGCATTAATCTATCCTTACACACCATTCATTTCTATATTGTATCTGGAAAACGTTTGTAACTAAAACAATTGGTTTATGTCAAAGAAGTGTTGTCTGGTACGATGTGGGAAGACATCTATCATTTATCATAATAAACACAGTCTGTGTTACTAAAACAGTATAGAAAAAAAACCCCAAACATGCAGAATTGTTATACTAGATTACAAAGTGCGTCTTGAAGATAATGCAACAATCTAAAAATTTAGTATGTGGGGATATTATTTTCGGAAGTCACTGTACCATTATTTACAAGTGTAGAGGATTCACTGTACAGGTTGAATTAAATGTCTGAAGTTAATGGCATATGGGGTGTTTTTTTTTTTTTCTTAGTGAGAAGAGAAATGCCTAAACCACTCGTCACTATCTACTCATGTAAAACGGCTTGATACAGCAAGTAAACACTGTTAACAGCCTGAAAAAGCATATTAGTGCATGTTAAAAACAGGGCTGTGGAGTCGGAGGCAATTTTGGGTACCTGGAGTCGGAGTCGGCAAAAAATGAACCGACTCCGACTCCTACTAAATTTAAATGGGAATAAAAAAATAATAAAGCAAGTTTAAATGTCCCAATTCACAAACAGTCATAATTAATTACTACTCTGCTATAAGAATAAAGCCCAATGCACGCAGTGCATAAACGAACACATTGAGTGACCATGAAGCATGCTTTTCATTGACTGTATGCTTCACTAAATGGGACGTAACGCACAGTTAAGGTGCGGCAGCTCCATTGCGTCATGTTCCTCTGTTACAGGGAACCCAATGCCCACTGTAAACCTAGCCTAACTCTCACTGATAACTAATTAAATAAAAAAAAATTGCAGGACTAGAAATACTTGTATACGTGAAGGGAATGGATAGTCAATAGTTTAAAGGTGGCCACACACGTGGCGATCTGACAATCTTTCATGCGACCATCGGTAGCACGAAAGATCGTCAGATCCGCCACTAACCTTCAGCGCTGAAATAGGCAGATACGGAGGTAGAAACAATAGGATTTCTACCTCCTTCTGCTGATTCAGCGCTGAAGGCAGATTTTGGTCAGGCGCCTTCTATGGTGCCTGATCAAAATCTTTTAACTGGCCCGATCGGCGAGTTGACCGATATCAGCAGGTTCCTGCGATATCGGTCGACTCGCCGACTTGCCATACACACACCGAATATCGCACGAAACGAGGTTTCGTACGATATTATCGGTGCGTGTATGGCCAGCTTAAAGGAACAGTAACACCAAAAAATGAAAGTGTATAAAAGTAACTAAAATATAATGTGCTGCTGCCCTGCACTGGTAAAAGTTGTGTTTACACTTCAGAAAGTCTACTATAATTTATATAAATAAGCTGCAATGTAGCCATGGAGGCAGCCATTCAAAGGAGAAAAGGCACAGGACAATAGCAGATAACAGATAAAACACTATTGTATTCTACAGAACTTCTGTTGTCTGCTATGTAACCTGTGCCTTTTCTCCTTTTTTCCAGCTTGAATGGCTGCCCCCGTGGCTACACAGCAGCTTATTATATAAATTATAGTAGTGTTACTGTAGCAAACACACCAGTTTTACCAGTGCAGGGCAACAGTGCATTATATATTTATTACTTTAAAGCTCCTTTATTTTTTGGTGTTACTGTTCCTTTAAGACTGAAGCTTTAAAACATTTGAAAAACTGCTGTAATTCAGCTGTAATGTTAGCTTAAACTTTAAACATGACTATGGGATTCTAGGGAAATCATTAGGAGTAGGAGTATAGATAAAATTGCCTATCAATTTATTATCAGTTCAGTCGTGTTTTATGTGCCCCTTCCCCCCTGCCTCTTCCTGGATGTATAAAATACATTAGCATATTAAAAACAGAGGAGTCGGAGTCGTGGAGTCGGTGTCGTGGAGTCGGTGTCGGAAGTATCAGAAACTGAGGAGTCGGAGAATTTATCTCCACAGCCCTGGTTAAAAACCATCTGTAGTAGCTGTGTTGGGCATTAGGGCTATGGCATACAGGGCATTTTGTCTGCCAGTGCAGCCTATGATGATTATTATTATAAGCACTCATATATAAAGCATTAATATATTTTGCAGTGCTGTACAAGAAAATGGCTTATACAAACATACAGATTACGTACAAAAAAAAACACCTAACAACCAATAATTGGTACGAGGGTTAAAGTGGACACTGCTCAATAAAACTTACCATCTTTAAAGTAGTGCTATTGTTCTCATCAGTATGGTGGTGGTGGTGGTGGTGATTGTGGTGGTGTGTACCTTTGTGTGTATGTATGGTAGGGTGCTGACATAAAATTGCAGAGCAGCGGTAAAGAAAACTGCAGCTTATCAAAGCACAAATTTAGCAAACCAGGAAAATGTGGTTAGCTTGATGTTTCCATGTTTTATAAAAAAAAAAAAAGTTTGCTTTTATACTTTTTTTTTTTTATGGATTTCTGTACAGGATTATGTATTAAGAACACTTAAAAAACCTGAACGGTCCCCATGATAGTATATCCTTTTTTCCCTTTAAACATCAACTTGACATAGCTG
This sequence comes from Xenopus tropicalis, assembly GCF_000004195.4. Classification (NCBI taxonomy): domain Eukaryota; kingdom Metazoa; phylum Chordata; class Amphibia; order Anura; family Pipidae; genus Xenopus; species Xenopus tropicalis. Next base: position 71,470,160 of record NC_030679.2, on the reverse strand, counting down.
TGCATCAAAAGGGCTCATCTGTGGGTGGGATGAGTCAGAACTGAATTATTACACCAATTCACTAGCATTTCAGCTGTATGTTACTATAGAAGCAACAGATCCTTGTGACTGCTGAGGGGCTGTCTCTGGAGAGGTATATAGGACCTGTGGAACACTTACAGGCATGTGTAGCACTTCATGGGTCTTAATGAAAAAGTCCAAATTTATTAGGATGACATTTTGGTTTACCCTGGGATCATTTTCAAGACCAATAAAAAGCACCAAAATACTATACTGTAATATATGGTAAAATAACTGAAATTTACATGGAAAACACAACTTTACAGAAACACAGGAATGCGGTTTCTCAATACAAGTAGTCTGACAAACAGCGGCTCCTACTAAAGTTATAAAGGCAATAATACTTTTTACAGGGTAAATTAGGGTTATTTTGTTTATCACGTCGAAAACATATAAGAAATATTCTCATACAAAAGAATCATGACTTACCAGGAAACAGAGCAAAGTACACAACAAATTTAAAACATGCTCATTATCTGTATGTAGTAATTATCCCTTTGTAGAGGAAATACTATGTCAGAAGATATAATGAGAGAGAGACACCACTTAAAGAGGCTGTATATCTCATGTTTTATGCTGTTTAATACTTTTTGTTATAATCATGAAAAAGCTATGCTTTTTCTTATTTCTTCAGCTAAATAGGGAAATTGAGAGTACTCCATGTTTGGTCCTTGCAAGGTAGATATTTATATTACTAATATACAACCCCTCCTTTCTCCATTGTTGATCTACCTTGCAAACATGGTTCAAGCTTTAATCTCTATTTCACCGATTTAGCTCAATAAACAGCAAAAGCCATATGTTTGTCATAATTAAAATAACAGGCATAACTACGTTCAACACAATTCCTGGTTATTAAACATGTTTAAAAAGGGGGGTATTTTGCCCCCTTCAATTCAAAAACATACCAGAATCTGTCAAAAAGGATTACCACACTGCTGGCTAGAGTAGGTAGCAGCAAGTTTATATTATGAACATCACTGAAAATCTTAAGGATTCAGGGTCCTGTTAACTTAAATGTTGTAAAATAAAAAAGTTTTGTATACAAAGAAGAATCAATACTCACAGTTATTTAGTGTCTTTCAAAAATATATTCGCAAAACTTCTCAGCCTTGTTTAAACAGTCTGCCTAAAGAGTAAAAATACAATCTTTGTTAGGCTATCATGGTAAGAGATTATTCACAGAGTTTTTAGCTCTGTATGTGAGGTCACCAAAAAATAAAACTTGTCACTTGGGATCAAATTTTCTTCGAAACTCACTTCTAAACTTTTCTTACATCTTTTCCTTTTTGCTACTAATTTTTACTGATTTTCCTATGTATTACTCAGTTTGTTAACTCCAGTTCACATCTTTCCCCCTTTTTTATTGACCCAGTTTTTTTGCTTCTGTCTTTCCTGTCATCCTTTTACAATGTGACGTTCTCCTCTTTCCTCTCCTTTGCTCTAACAGGATGTCAATACATTGCATTCTTTCCCAAGATTGCATCTTGTGACTCGTTTTTTCAACAGCTATGGAGAACTGAGATTCAGTTTTTTCTATGCATGAACATCAACATTTTGTTGCAGTGAATATTGCAACAAATAATCTGTACCAACAATTACAACACAAACTGTAGAAACTATACATGTGAGTTTATAATTGCAAGTACATAGCTTAGATCAGCATCAACCACAATGATAAGGGGTTTCTTGTACAAAGCATACCATTGGGATGTTTTTAATTTCTGTGGCTGCTAAACATAGAGGAGTTCCAAAGAATGTTTACTTTTCCATAGCCTCTCAAAGTTACAGGTCATAAATGAGCTATTTAACAACAAAAACTCACATTAGATTGTTTTCAAAAGTACTACTTGATTACAGGAGTAGTGTTCTCTCATTTAATATAGAAATAATTTTTCTAGGACTTTGACATAATGCACATTTAAGTTTCTGGATAAGAATATTTTATGGCACAGATGACATTTTCTGCAAGCAAAGAAGTGCCTGAATGGACAAAATGCATCAGAGGCTGTCCTACTTAAACAAAGTATTTGATGCTTGTGACACCATTAAACCTCATTAGTTGAATCAGTACTGCTAGCCTGTCTTTTTCTGATTAATAATTAGACACTGTTAAGAAAGTAATGGAGATACATAATTGCAAGAACAATAACCCAATATGTGTGTTTTACAAACCCTTTTGAACTACAGTATTTTACAAAAGCATACATACAAATTGTTGCAGATAATTAATTGATCAGACATCAACTGCAATCCCCTTGTTTGTTAAATTATTGTTAAGCCTCCTGATTATTCTAAATTAATGTAACCTGCTGTATAACTTGTTGGTGCTACATACATAAATGATGATGCTTTTTAAAGTTTAACATTCTTTTTGCATGAATCTACAAATACAAGTATATAAATATACTGCATACCTTCAGTAATGAGGTTACCCAAGCTCCCAACATTCCTCTCACACTAGATAATTATAAAAGCCTTACCTAATTAGCAAAATTGCTATCCAAAGAATAACCTGTGGGATAAAGCAGAGTTGCCCACTGTAGATTTGCCTGCAAATGTAATCACTTTCAGACATCTCTGTGAAAAAATGAACATCTCTCACACAGACATTCCAAAACAAGAAGTTATTTGTTTTTTAATATTCTTGCACACACAGAAATTGGAATTTAAGGACCTTTACATTTATATAAGCATAAAAACACATCAATTTGGAAGAAACTTGGGCTTATCTGAGGAGCCACAGAGACCAACAAAAAGAATGTACATGTTTCATATGGAGCCATATGTTTTTTCATTTATTCCTCTAATACAATTCAAAACAAAACAGAAGGATAGTACCGCACTTGTATTATGGTGCCCGAATGGAAGAAGTAGAGGCTTAAAAAGAAAAAAGGTATCTCAGTAAAATACCAAATTATCACTGGATGTGAAAAGCAAATAAGGAACATCAGTGGCAGCAAAGTGCATTCTTTTTAGGGTGCATAAGGATAAGGGGCCCTAAACAGAGTTCTAAAGAGCAAAGCATGCTATTTTCAGAATACAGAAACACAAAGTGAATTCCTCAAAGGACATTAAATAAACTGTCACATAGTTGGGAGTCCCCCAGCAGGTCATAGATTAAAATGTATTACTATGTGAAGTTGCTCCTGACAGACAGGCTGCATGTATGAAAGTGATTTTAAAGTTACAAGTGCCCTGAAAATTAACCTATAAAAGTTTCCTCAAAGTTGAGTTTGTGAATCAGAGAACTTACACCAGGGTGGGGTATTACAGCTCAGTCTGTCCTGGCCCTGGGTGGAGGCACACCAATTTATAGTTCATCATCTATTAATACAGCATCTGCAAGTTATGCAGTGCGTTACATTGATTTAGATAACAAAAGGTTCTTACAATAATTTACCAAAAATTAGTTATAGAATACAAAATAGGATACGATGGCCCTGCTAACATTTTAAAGATAAGGAAGATGAAAACAATTTGCAATATACAATTAATGACTGATCAACCTAGATACACTGTATATGCATCTCAAAACAGGTAGGTCTTTCAGGAGCGTTTGAAAGTTTGGAAGGAAAGGAAAGTCTCACAGCTCAAGTTCCAGAGTCAGACAGAGGCCCAAGGAAAGTCTTGCAGTTGAGAATGAGATGAAGAGGAGAAGAAAGGCGAAAGTCAGAAGCAGAGCATAGGTTGGGTAAAGGAGTGTATTTTGAGATCAGAGCTGAGAAATAGGGAGTGGCTTCTTTGTTAAGGGCCTTTAATGTGATTATTAGTAATTTAAATTTGATTCAACAGGAAATTGGGAATGATGAGATAGATCTAGGAGCAGCATCTAGAACAAATTGGAGTTGTGAAAGACTACATACTGTTAAGTCTATACATCCATGCCACACTGGATAACACTGTTTGAAGATGTTACGAATGATGATGCCTACATCAATGTGGCAAGAACTATACAAAACAAATAAAATCTTACAGGAAAATTTAAGTTGCTTAAAGTTTTTGGGACAAAAGGCATAACTTTATAGGGTATGTTAGTCTAAACTCAAGCACCATAGTCACAATCATCCAAACGCTACTCAATTCCTCAACTCCTCTTTATTCAGGCAACTTGAGAACAATTTAAGCTGGAAACTGGCACCAACTTCAAAACAGTAGATGTAACTAATCAATCTCTGGTGCAATAACACCAAAGCAGAATGGTCAAAACGGAAAACTGGACCAACCAGTGACCTGATCCTTTAATCCTGATACTTGGGCCTACCTGCATTTCATGCTATTTTGTAAGTGATCTGCCATAATAGATATTGGTTCAGTCCAATGTACTTTTACCAGGTACATGGCTATTCTGCAGTAATTTGCAGCAGATGCTGCCATTTTAATACAGTTGCAAGTTTTAAAATATATATTAATGCAATACAGACTGCAGGGATAAAGCTGTGTGAGCACACAATCCTTTTAAATGCATATTGAAATTAACTTGTTACTATTCTATACATTCCATTGAAATCAAGCCATGCCAATGGAGTAATAGGCTATTCTTACCCAGAACCTGTTTTGATTAGTACCTGAATGTAATTTACAGTTGACAAATGCTACATCAACTCTTTAGCTACTGCCAACTTTCTGCACAGATGGGCCTGTGCCTATTCATGACATGTACCTGAGTTTTTCTTCAGTTGGGAAACGCTGATTGATGGAAGGCAAAAAAAACAAACTCAATCAGCAGGGGTAAAAGTAGAGCACAATTATGAAATATTTTTAGCTTAAAATAAAGCTCTTCAAAAGACGTCACTGTCTATTAACTTAAACAGACAATAAATTGTGTCTGCAAGGTAAAAATACAAATTGCTTTTAGCAGAAACCAGAAACAGAGCAGCTCTTAAAACACTGTTAAGCAGTAACCAATTCATGTAACATATGACATATGTTTGTAACCACATTCCCATCTGAGGAAGCTTGTTCCAAAGAGCAGCAAGTTACATTTAGCAGCATAAAGGAGGAAAAGCAATGTCCATGCAGTTAGATTGTAAGCTCTTTTCAGCAGGGCCCTCTTTACTACTTGACTGGCTATTGGTTGGTTTTGTATGTTTTCTTGTATGTTAATGTATACACCATTTATCGCACAACTCTGCAGAATATATTGACATTTTATAAAATAATAACAAACTAAAAGGCCTGAAACAGAATAATTCAAATATAGCTCAATTATAGAATCCCAGCAAGCACGCTGTAAAACTTACAACAGTAATTCCTGTGCTCTGTAGTTCACATGGATCCTTTCAAAACTGCAGTTAAAGAACCTTTTAAAACCAAATGAGTTTTACAGAGGTTTCTCATTCAGATAATGTTAACGCTATATAAATACAAGCACTACATAAAAACACAAGACATTTAAGGGTCAGTATCCGGCAACAGCAAGGGAAGTTTTTCACAGCACTTCATTTATGGATTCACTTCTTCGAAGTCCTCTCCTCTCCCTTACACATGACACTGACCCAAATTTGGGCAACGCATTGTTCTTGCAGTGCATGTTTAGATACAATTCGCAGCAGCTGGAGAGCCTACATAAAACAGATGCCAAACAATCCAAAACCCATGAGGTTTTCTCAACAACCATTTAAGCTCCTGGAACTCAAGGTATGGTGAAACTGCTCATGTTTCAACATGCTCCGAGAATGTGACCTTTGGAATGCGAACAGTCTGCATGCAAGACATTAAAAATGCTCACACAATAGCTTTCACACGGCCTTGTCTCAGTTGCTTTCCTTCATGATAGCTAAAGAAAAAAAGGTTCCACACCTTTTGCCCTGGATGGGTTTGCTGCCTATGCATGTAACACTTGAAGTTGCTTATAGAAAACTTATTCTCAAAATTGATAATAACTGGAAAATATTAAAGGACTATTTACACAAAGGCGCAGATTTATCAAAACACAAGTTCAAATCCCGTATGTGAAAAATTCGAATTGGAAATGAAAATTTCTGAAGATCGCAAATATCACGAAAATGTTTACGAAAAAATCATATTGGTCACGATAATATCGTATTGGCGATCCAAAAGTCCAGAAATTTTCATACCGAATGATTGTAAATAGGGGCAAAACCAGTCCGATTTTTTTCCGCAAAAAATAAGAAAAAATCGTGCAAGCATCGGAAAAGTCGCGCAAGCGCCGAAAAAGTCACGCAAGGTACGAAAAAGTCCCGGAAAATACCATTGGATCGGTCGAACGAACGCTCGGAGCGTTTGTGGATAAGTAAATGTGCCCCAAAATGTTTATTATTTCTTAATGCTGCACTTAATGGTTAAAAATTTGTTATGGAGGGCTCATCTTTTCACAGGTTTTCTTGTTCAGAGTAATTTAGATATATTTTATGAGAACTTTCACAATCTTCGTTTGTAAGGTTGGGGCAATTTTCCCATTCTTCGGCTATTTGATAGTGGATCATTTTTTTGTAAACTACAGAGTTCCATAGTGGTTTATATTATAAAATGAATTTAATTGTTTACATTGACTTATCCTTTAAAGTTATTTGTAATTGCAACTGAAAGCATTAATTTTTTACCACTTTTTATTTTTTGGTTCTGACTAGTGACGAACAGGTCAAGATATGTGTAACCTGCACCCAGCTCTAACCAGCCTTTATTTGCCCTGCACTCACCGAAGCCCACATACCCGTACATTCCTTTCAAACTTAATCCACTGGGCATGTCACAGAGGGCCGGCTACTGTTGTCATCGAAGGCTCTTTGCTAAAATTGACAGCTCTGAAGTTAAGAAATGCACAGGGACTGACGGTTACAGGTCTATCAGTACCGGCAAATGGGATCCACCATCCACAACAGCATGAACATTTTAGGATCTAAATTCATCCGACCTGTAGGTACACTCGCGCATCACTTGTTTTGACCCTTAAGGGCTCTGGCACACAGGGAGATTAGTCGTCCCCGAAATCACAGAAGTTTCCTCTCAAAGCAATCGCAGTGCCGTGTATGCCATCCCATCGGCAATTTACATTTTCGCAGGTGGGATGGCATTTTGGGGAGATTAGTCGCCCACGACAAGGGAGATTTGACAGGCGACTAATCTCCCTGTGTGCCAGAGCATTAAATGATTTGTGCTTGCTAATTATCTGGGCTTCTGCTACACTGTTTCAGGAGGAAAGCACCATTCTTCCGGTCATTCGAAATAGGGCGATACGGTGATGCAGGGAAGAATCCACTATACGATGACTGATTGATCGATCCTAGCCTTCCTTCTGTATAGGAAGGAGTCAGGCTAGGATCGATCAATCGATCGCCGCATAGTGGATTCTTCCCTGCATCACCATATCGCCCTATTTCAAATGACCGGAAGCCAAGTTTTAGCAGGTATTTTCTAGTAAAGCATTCAAAATAATAAATGGTGTGCAGGATAGGGCAATTATTGGGGCAGGGTAGAATAGATTTTTTACTTGAAAATTTTTTAGTGTTACTTTTCCTTTAAAGAAGTATTGCAGTCAGCAATAAAATCAGTCCTGATGGTGTCTGCACTCCAAGGCTTTAGTATTCTATGGGGTGCACATCCAAAATTCGAGTATTTAACATGAAATAATCTGTGGCCGGCACACCCGTAAAATTCAAAAAAATCTTGGGGCTCATCATGTGCACAGTCAGCAATTCATTAAATAATCATGAAACACAGGAATATGTCCAAAATACAAATAAAAAATGCACTTTAAATTAAAAGGTAAGTTAAAACAAGTTTGTTTCTACAGAGCAGAAAGAATGAAGGCAGCCCATAAAACAGAAGGGCATACAACTCTAGGGAATAAGAATCAGCTATGTTTGAGTGCTTCTTGGAGCAAAGCCAGCAGCACATTCCTTCTTCAGTGCCTCTCAATGGAGAAATACCACAATCAAGTTATTCTTCCTACATGCTCCATTGTGTAGGTGGCATATTTTCTTTCCTTGTTATAACATTTGCTCTGACTTTGCCGTTTAATATCCTGTATTGATTCAAAAATACGTTAAATACTACATTTGAAAACCTGCATCTCAGACTATAAATTTAATTTGCTTTTCAGAGCAACATAGCTTCATGTTCATTTCATACAATGTTGTCTGAATTCTACAGTAATAAGAACAAGACAATGTTTATTTTCTTTAAAGCCAACCATAATTGAGGATAAAGCAGACTGGCATTTTGTACTCTGTGTCTGAAAAAATAAAATCCAAAGATATGGTGTGCATATCCCCACATTTCCCACAATATTTTGTAATGGGACCTCAAAGGGCATCTATCATAGGGCATTCGGTAAAAACATTTGTCATGAATAGGCCCCCACTGTATGTGGTGCTATGTACAGTGGGAGCCCACAACCAGTGCGACCCCCTAAGGTGGTCACACACAAGTGCATACATTAGCAAGTGTCTGGGCTTGCAAAATATTCACGTAAACCAATTCCATGTCATATACAGGTACATACTGAGTTATGCACACGTTAAACAAATTTAACCTGACTGATGTCCTTTAAAAGCAGCCATAAAAGCTTTTTGGGTAATTATATACCAGTTTAGCACACAACTTATGACTTTTGGCCTATTCATAGTTGGAAGACCTTGTGCACCTCAACTGTCCAATAGGGGCAAAGATTCTTAACTAGATTGAGATCATGGCTTTGACTGGGACAATACAGGACATAACACTTCACTTTGGCCCTAGGTTTGGGATCATTTGACTGCTGAAACACAAACTGGTTCTTTTGTAATATTTTTTATGTATTCTACACCATCTATCCTTCTTCTCGGATTACATACAATGCTACTGCATGCTGATGAAAAGCAGTCACCTACATCACCAACACCATACCTGAAGTATGAGAAGTGTTTAATGTCCAAACACATCTCTTCAAACTTTGTCTCCTGACCACAAACACTGTTCCCACAAAGTATCTGGCACCATAGCATTAGTCCCCAACCTAAAGGCAGAAGTATTAAAGTTTGCTTTGCTGGAATATGCAAGTTTTATCACTCTAACATCACTCAAAAACAAACTCTCTCTCTCATAGGTAGAGAATTTTCAGTGTATGTTATAACTGCATATAGAGCATTTCAAATTTATGAGGCTAATTAGAATTATAGAAGTGAAACAAGTTTTTGGCAAGGGCACAATGATTTCTCATAATCTTTTAACACTCTTTTAACTCCAACTAATTAATAAACAAAAGCTGCAATTGTATATCTTCGCATCTTAATTCCGATTGGTTTTAACAATAAAAATTAAGTTAAATAAAATGAATGAATTCCCAGGTACTGTTAATTATTTGCCTAATACGCTTCTATCGTAAGGATAAAACTTGTGTGTTAAGGTGGCCATACACCAGCAGATCCGCTCGCTTGGCGATGTCGCCAAGCGAGCGGATCTTCCCCCGATATCCCCACCTACGGGTGGGCGATATCGGGGACCATTTAGGTAAAAAAAATAATAATCCGATCGTTTGGCCCTGGGGCCAGACGATCGGATTATGTGGGCGGCAATGGGGCAGTCGGATCGGGGACCGCATCAACGAGCCGATGCGGTCCCCGATCCGACCAGATTTTCTAACCTGGCCGATCGAGATCTGGCCAATTTCAGGCCAGATATCGGTCGGCCAGGCCGATCTGCTCTCCCCATACACGGGCCGATTAGCTGCCGAATCGGTCCAAGGGACCGATATCGGCAGCTATAGTCGGCCCGTGTATGGCCACCTTTAGGAGTTATTGTGGCCAAAGTCTTTGTAGTTACTCTATAATGCAGACGGGGTCATCATTAAGGAAAATAAAACAAATGATTATCTCTGTAAGTTAAATAGGTGTAAAAACACTAGGAAGGCAGATCTAGATTTTAGCAGAATGACAATGATCAAATGCTATAAATATTGAAAGACTTTGAGCCCTGACTGACAGAATGAAAGATGTTTACCGAAGATTGTTTTGGAATACCAAATGAGGCTGAAACACTGCCAAAGCCAGATGTTTCAGCTAAAGTGCTAAAAAATTGCTCGTTCCCTGAGCAGTGGAGCACACACAAATTAAAGGTTGAGAAAAAGTTTAGAAGTTACAATTTTAAAATTAAAGGGAAACCATACAACAGAATAAAACAGCCCATATGTAAAACACTGTTTTATATAAATAAATATTTACCAAGAAAAATGCCATCCCACCGGTGAGAATGTAAGTTGCCGGTGGGATGGCATACGCGGCGACCTACATTCAAGGCAACTTCCGCGAATTCAAGGAAATCGCGGCGCTGATATGGCATATGCCATCCCACCAGTCAGGGAGATTAGACACCCGCGACACGGGAGATTTGCCGCAGGTGACTAATCTTCCCGTGTGCCACAGCCCTAAAGGTTACTTAATTTTTCCAAAATTGCCTTGTGAGGAAATTTCGTGTGACTTTGGAAAAACAAAGAGACTGTGGTCTCCACAACAGCTGGTGGGAAAGAATTTGAAGGAGATAGTCACCCATTGTAGAGGAGATTTAAAATAGGCAACTAATCTCCTTGTGTGTCATCAGCCTTAAGATGGCCATAAACCACACACTACCTAATATGGGCAATAGTGAAGTAATCTGGCCGTTTGGCCCTTGGGTCAAATGATCGAATTACAGTACCCGGAATAGCACCCGTCGGAGTGAGGATCGCATCAATGAGCTGAAGCGATCCCCGATCCAATAGGGAAATTAAACTTGCCTGATTGATATCTGCCTAATTTTAGGCCAGATGTCAGTTGGGTAGGTCCATCGGGGGTGGCCAGATAAGCTGCCTAATCAGTCTGAAGGACCAGAATTGGCTGCTTAAATCTGCTTGTTTATGGCCCCCTTTAGGGTGAAGACAAATGGGGCGATTAGTGACTGCGACTTTTTAAAAAAGTTGCGTTGACTAATCAGCATGTTACAAAAGGCGCATGATTGGTCTCAGCAACTCATATTAACCTATGTTAGCCAAATCACCATGATTAGCCACCACGACAGAGATTTTTAAAGACTGCCCCGTGTTTCTTCACCCCTACTGTTAGAAGTTGCATTTACCTATCAGGTGATCAGTGAGTAACACTTGGAACATTAAAGACAATTGCTCCAGCTAAAAGGGCAATATTAACTAATAAGTAACCAACCAGGTAAGATTCTATGCTTTTTCTCTGTTTATGATATATATTATCCGTTTGTTAACTATTGGTAAGGTAAAAAGGGACATTTTGATGGCTCCACTGCTTTCAGAAAGACAAAATGCCTTTCTCTGCCCACATCCAACAAGCCTAGTATTTGCTATAGGCAGCATGTTTACATATCATATGAACGGGGAATGGCTGCAAAGTGCACAGTGTGCCATTAGCTGAACAATTTATATCTTGTTCAACATAACATGAATCTTGGGAAAAAATGCTAGGATTAAGCTAAATCTGAGATTCAGTACAAGCCTAGTACGTGTGTGTTCTTCTTCACAGATGACACACAGGGTGCCAAAAAGATTGCTTGCCTTTTGAAAAAGCGCAGGATAATAATTGTTCATTAGCCCCAAATAGTTAGGAATTAAGCACAACTATCAAAATGAGTTCATCTCTTGAAAAACTTATTTTTTTGTTCCCATGCAAATAATCACATTGCTGGTTAATCTACAGTGCTGTTTACACAAGAAGCACTTCTGTGACCACTGAATCATATGGCCTTAGCTACAATTACTCCCAGAGTAAACATGATGTATTGATGCAGTAGTGACAAGCAAGTGAGCAACATGAGAATGATCTGATAATAAAAGTACTATCTTTACTAACTCCCACATAAGCCTTCTTTAAAATTACCAGTAGCTTGCAAGGGGAGTATATTGTGTAATCACAGCACACTGTGTGCATTTCATTTTAGACAGTCTTTGCTTATCTACACTAGTAATTTTCTCTTCTTGCTTGATTGCATGACACCCAGTGCACAAGTAAATGCTTATCTACATAAAAAGAAATCCCATTTTATTTCGGTAGGACTTGAAATGTAATGGAAAACTAAAAAACAAAAAAAAAACACCAGCACAAGTATGTCAGTACCACGTAATCATCAATGACAGATAATCCAATATTTTTAAAGGGAAAGTCAACCCAAAAACAAAATTTTGCCTAAAAAATAGGTAACATTATTCTAAGAAACTTGCAATATTGTAATAATGTATTAAAAGCAGTGTTTGTCTGTCCCTTTCTAGTTTCTGCCCTGGTGGCTCTTACTTTTGAAACAATGTAACACAAGCCAGCAGATTGCCTTCTTTGTTGAAGGAGACAGAATTTCGAAACACCGTTTAATAAAATCATAACTAGCAGTTAAGGAATTGCTGCTTTCAAAATGAAATACATGTACAAATAACTTTTAAAGCACTGAAAGAGGTATGTTACTTTATTAGGCAAAAAAGTATTTTAGGGCTGGCATGCCCTTCAGAGATTGCATCCCTTTAAGAAGGTGTGAACATCACAAGCAGAAAATTTGCAGCAAAGTCTAAATGTTAACATATGACTGTACATTTAGTTCTATGTCACGTGTGGATTTTTAACACTAAAACACCTGTGGAGAATATGTTTTTATGTACATGTATCTGCCAGGTGCATTTCTATATCCCCACAACACATTCTACACAACAGAAACATCCTTGCACAAATCCACATTTCCCACAAATCAACACATTCCACATTTTAATCAATGGGAAATGCTCTGTCTATTGGAGATGCAGACGGTGTCCACTCACTTTAGCATTACTGAGAAATTCCTGCTGCATAAGTGGACTGCCAGAGAATTAAAAAAAACAAAAAAACACAAAACACATTTTTGATGATAGGGAAGAAATGGAAGATACATTTCCACTATAGTAAGTGATGCGAAGGAAGATGTTCTGTTCTATCAGATCCCCACTACTAACACACTCTTAAAGGGGTATATTTATTATAGTGTGTAAGCCAACATGGCCTGTGAAGTTGCCTATAGCAACCTATCAGCAACTAAAATTGTCACCTAGCTAGAAAACAAAAGTAAAGATCAGACGGGTTGCTATGGGCAACATCACCAGTGATGTTGGCTTACACACTACAATAAATATGCCCCTTAGTGTAACGTCCCACCAGGGTGGATTGTCAGCCTACAGATAATGGTTCTGGGTGCAGGCACAGCAAAAAGAAGTTTTAAGCGGATTTTCAGCCTGTGCTTTTCCGAAGGTTGACAATCTACCCTGTGTGGCCTTGCCCTAAACTAGAGACCTGCAGCTACTACCTTAAGGGCAGTGACAGATGGGGAGATTAGTCGCCCCACAACAAATCTTTGTTGCCGTGGGTGACTAACCCCCACAATGCCATCCCACTGGCAAGTATGTATTCACTTTTTGTTCAGCAGCTCTCCAGTTTGGAATATCAGCAGTTATCTGGTTGCTAGGATTCAAATTTCTTCTTCTTAAAAGAATTTCTGGCTTCCGCTGTTTGTGAAATAATCTCAGCCTCATTTAAGGCACACTGGAAGTAAACCCTGTTACCAAAGCAAAGCCCTACTGCACTGTGAAGGGCCCCAGAGGAACCCCTTATTTGTGGAAAAGAAAATGAAATTGCTAGGAAGGCGTACAAATTTTTTTGTTAAGCCAGAAAATGGTGCCAAACCATCATGTATAGCGAGACTTGAAACACCTTAGCATTCTGTGTGGAAAAAAACAAACTTTTTTTGAGTGCCAGTGTGCATGTGCAACAGGTTTTGATAGACTATATTTAGACCTAACCTAATATAAACAAAAACATTTAGTTAATCCTTACTAATGTGGTCCTTGTTGCTTATGGTCCCTTGGGGTGATGTTTTCCCACATGTTTGCAGCATGCTAGAACACTGTTCAGCAAGAACAAGACTCAGCAAGATTGCTAATCTGAGCACTTTCCCCATGCCCAGTGACCTCCCCAGCAGGACAATCGGGACATCATCACTCAGCAATGTTCCTTCAGGCTGGTACAGCTGTTTTGCAATCCAGCATTCAGCCTATTTGTTAAAATGGTTGGAAAGAAATAGATATCCCTCATTTATATGAGTACTGGATTTTAAAGGGGACATTCACCTTTATATTAAATCTAATATGTAACACCTACTGTAAGCAACATTTCACCTGGCATTTATTATAAAATTCGTACTGTTTCTGAACTAATAGCATTCCTAGTCTATTTCCTGCTTGCAACTAAAAATATCTAGTTGTTGAGCTCATTGACTAGCAACCAAACAAAAAACAGACCAGACTTTAATGTTATATGGAGTTGAAGGTGTGATGTGGTTCTTGTTCTGACCATGTACATTAGCAGCAATTTTGATCTGATCTTTGGCCTGTGGCCCAAATTACTATCATCAAGGCGGGCATATTGGTAAAAGATCCTCTCACCAAACAAGAAAAAATGTACATGTATGGCCACCCCTCTCTGCTATCGCATTCATTTACTCTGCTATTGCTTCATTTACAAGGTCACGCAAAGTGGCCTGCTGGAGGAAACTTTGCTCAGCCTCAGAATACTGAAGCAATGCAAAGGGTTTTCCACCGGCGTCTCCTATTGTTGCCGATGGAACCTCATTTCAGAGCGGTTAGTCGCCCACAATAGCAGAGATCTATCTCGTGTGACCGAACCACTCCAAGGATTCTTATCCTTAAGCAAATTTAACAGCGATTGCAAAAATAACCATATTTGCAATCAGTTACATTTTTGCACTTGTTTTAGTCTTTAAGAATAATAGCACAAGATATTTTGACTGCTACAGTAATCAGGTGTAAAACCTGCCTGTCACTGCGTCTCATAGTAATCTCTGGGAAAACCAGTGTCCAAAGCACCATGATGAAGTGACAGGTGGACCTTCGCTAGAAATCCTCATTTCAGCATGTTCGTATACCAGCAACTTTTATGTTCACAGATGCAGTTCCTCTCAGTGTTTTCTCTAACGGCCTTGTGTGACTTTAGCCTTAAAGATTCTTAGCCCATTCTAGCACAAAACAGAAATGGGCCAAACTGGGAAAAAAATCATTTCCGCATAGCAGTAATCTTGTATTCTATTTTCTCCAAATATAGACTAAACCATATATGCAGCATAAGGCTTCTCATTAAAATCATCACTTACCCCACAGTATCGATATAGCGATTTAAGAGAAAAAAACACAAAAAAACAAACTCTTACCTTTTACTTATAATGAGTCAATATTGGCACTTTCTGTCCTCTGTCCCCTTCCTCCTACAAAATAAGACATGAAAAGCATTAGCATCACCGATATATGCAGCCTGCCACACCAAAATACACCTAAATGCTTGTTACTGAACAGTAGTTTATCCCCAATTTATGATCAATGTTATCCATACTCTCAGTATGAAAAACAATTTGTTGTAAAAATAATAGTCTTTCATACAGAAAAAAGCCCACATTACAAACAGAATTTAAAAAATGTTTAAAATAGACAACGTTTTGCCTTAAAATGTTATTTTAACTGGTTTTATGAGAATCCAGGGAGCAGTAATTACACGTTACTCGAGATGATATTGGTAATAATTCCTCATTCTGTTCAAACAAACGAATGTAAAAGCACATCTGTCTGCTGTCATACATATTCATTAGGGATGATGGCAGCTACTGAGCTGCACTAAAAATGCCTGGGGCTAAAAATGGCCATTAAATATGGGAATAAACCTTTGTTTAGGGCTTACATATGTTTCATTAATATAAAGAATGGCTTTTTTAAACACATTTTATAAAGCATTAATTGCATCCCTTTCCATTCTGGAACACTGAGCTCATGGAAAGCCAGAAGCAGGGCACTTGAGTCCTCAACAGTTAACATGACACATTTCCATAATTTGCATTCCCAATACAAGATAAAATTGAACAAAGAACTTTAAGTTCCTTTTCTGCTTATACGTTGTTACTTTATTTCCAGTTCATGTATTTCTTTTCTTTACAGTCCCAATCAACATTAAAATTAAATTTTACACGATATGTACAGTAAATATAAAAAGTCTACACACCCCTGATAAAATGTCAGGTTCCTGTGCTGTACAAAAATGAGACAAAGATAAATCATTTCAGAACAGTTTCCACCTTTAATGTGACCTATAAACTGTACCACTCAATTGAAAAACAAACTGAAATCTTTTAGGTGGAGGGAAGAAAACCAAAAAAACTAAAACAATGTGGTTGCATAAGTGTGCACACCCTTAAACTAATACTTTGTTAAAGCACCTTTTGATTTTATTACAGCACTCACTTTTGGATATGAATCTATCAGCATGGCACGTTTTGACTTTGCAAGATTTGCCCACTCTACTTTGCAGAAACACTACAAAATCTGTCAGATTGCAAGGGCATCTCCTGTGCACAGCCCTCTTCAGATCAACCCAGGTTTTCAATCGGATTCAGGTCTGGGCTCTGGCTGGGCCATTCCAAAACTTTTATCTTCTTCCGGTGAAGCCATTCCTTTGTTGATTTGGATGTATGCTTTGGGTCGTTGTCATGCTGAACGATGAAATTCCTCCTCGTGTTCAGCTTTCTAGCAGAAGCCTGAAGGTTTTGTGCCAATACTGACTGGTATTTGAGACTGTTCATAATTCCCTCTATCTTAACTAAGGCCCCAGTTCCAGCTGAAGAAAAACAGCCCCAAAGCATGATGCTGCCACCACCATGCTTCACTGTAGTTATGGTGTTCTTTTGGTGATGTGCAGTATTGTTTTTGCGCCAGATCTGTTTTTGCAAAATGTAGCCTGGCTTGGATGTTTTTCTTTGTAAGAAAAGGCTTTCGTCTTGCCACTCTACCCCATAGCCCAGACATATGAAGAATACAGGAGATTGTTGTCACATGTACCACACAGCCAGTACTTACCAGATATTCCTGCAGCTCCTTTAATGTTGCTGTAGGTCTCTTGGTAGCCCCCCTGACCAGTTTTCTTCTCGTCTTTTCATCAATTTTGGAGGGACATCCAGTTCTTGGTAATCTCACTGTTGTGCCATATTTTCTCCACTTGATGATGACTTTCTTCACTGTGTTCCATGGTATATCTAATGCCTTGGAAATTATTTCGTACCCTTCTCCTGACTGATATCTTTTAACAATGAGATCCCTGATGCTTTGGAAGCTCTCCGTAGACCATGGCTTCAGTGGGATGCGACTAAAAAAATGTCAGGAAAGACCAACTAGAGCAGCTGAACTATATTTGGGGTTAATCAGAGGCACTTTAAATGATGGCAGGTGTATGCTGACTCCTATTTACCATGATTTTGAATGTGATAGCTTAATTCTGAACACAGCTACATCCCCAGTTAGAAGAGGGTGTGCACACTTATGCAACCATACTATTTTAGTTCTTTTGGTTTTCTTCCCTCCACCTAAAAGATTTCAGTTTGTTTTTCAATTGAGTGGTACCGTTTACAGGTCACATTAAAGGTGGAAAAAGTTCTGAAATGATTTATCTTTGTCTCATTTTTGTACAGCACAGGAACCTGACATTTTACCAGGGGTGTGTAGACTTTTTATATCCACTGTAAATCTTGTGACAGCTACTGGAATAGAAATATTAACTTCTGTTTTACAGAAGCCACAAATTAATTAGTAAATGCCAGCCTTAGTTGTTGATGAAGATCAAGATAAAGATTTGTGTTCTATTTGTACGGAGCATATTGTAAAATGCCATATTTATGATTCGAACAATATATAGGAACAGATGTATTTGTATAAGTAATCGGCTTGTATTTTTAAGTTCCATTCACATTTCATGCTTATATATGGGTGTATTTCCAGTGTTTTACCTGCCATCCAATCAGCATTCCTGTCATGTTTTACAACTGAGCATTATGTTACTGGAGGTACAGAGTTCTCTATGTAAAATATTGTTTACCAGTAGTGTAACAACAGAGGAACGGGACCCCGCGGGGAATGAGGGCTGCTTTCTCTATTGTTGGCTATAAGTTGCAGCTGGCTGTCAGGTAGGAGAGAGGGCAGGGAGCAGGGCTTTATACATAATGCATGTTGTTGGGAGGGAAGGGTCCAGGTAGGATTTGCTACTCTGCGCCAGACCCCTCAAAAAATTTTTTTTGCATCTGGCCGGCACAGAGTAGTTACAGCACTGGGATTTACAACAACCCTACCTATTATATTGGCCACACACATATTAGCTTGTGATTTGGACAATCAAAAGGACCAAGTTTGCTGTGTAGTTGAAGTTATTGCCTTGAGAGGGAACTTCCGTGATTCCGTTGCGTATGCCATCCCACCAGCGATTTACATTTTCGTTGGTGGGATGGCAATTCGGGGAGATTAGTCGCGTGTGCCAGAGCCCTTAGGGGGCTCTTTTACCAACAATGGAAAATCTTGGTATCTCATGTATCCAATCGTCCCAGCAATGAGAGATCTGCATGAGTGGGTATAAAATAAAAGGTATAGGAAACATTTGCAAGGAACGCAAATTGTTGCCCAAACATTCCCCCAGATAGTGTAAAAAAAAAAAGGAATAAGGGCATCACAGGACTAAGATAATCCCGCTATACATATAAAAGGCATCCGAAAGCCTCTCAGTTGCAAAATCCGACACTGTCCTGTCTCAGTAGTAAATAAACAAAATACCACATCTAAAAGAGTCATGCAAGGTTACCTCGGCTATTGTTCAGAACCACCGCAGTACTGTATTAATAACAGGTCTAAATCTGTGGGGACTGCAAATAAACCTTAATGTTTATTTATGTAATTAAAAGAAATCGGGAGTAATGTACCCATTATAAACTCATCAACACCAGGAAGTCAAAACGTTATGCTTAGGGTGCAATTGGACTAACTTCTCTATGGCAAAGGATGGAGAGGATTTTAAACATTGCATGGGGTTTCCTGACAGAAAAAAAGTATCATATTTATAAAAATGGTACATCTCACTGAGGTGGTGAAGCTTTTTAATTGCTAAATGGTTTCCTAAGCCTTTTCATTTGGCCGGGTCAAATGTTATACACTTGTTCTAACTACTATGCTTTATGATAAGCTTACCCTAATGAGATCATCATAATCCTAAAGGACCCCCACAAATAGTTATTCATAACTAGTATTTGCATGATTCTGGAAGTTTGAAAATTAAATGAAATTCCTCTTTTTTTTTGGTGAAAAGCAGAGTTGCAAAGGATGAATATGCTAGAGGCCCAGAAAGCATGAAGAAGCAGGTGTCTGAGCTTTAGACTTGGCATACGTATGTACTCTAGCACCTTTTACTGAATCCAACACCTACGGGTGGGCGATATCGGGAGAACCCAGGCTAATTCGATCGTTTGGCCCTGGGGCCAAACGATCAAATTATAACGACGGGTATAGGAAACGTCAGTCCGGGGACCGCATCAACGAGCCGATACAGTCCCCGATCCGACTAGATTTTTTAACCTGCACAATCGAGATCTGGCCAATTTCAGGCCAGATATCGGTCGGGCAGGCCCGTCGGTAGTGCCCATACACAGGCCGATTAGCTGCTGAATAGTAGAGTGATTTTATTTGCTATGTAAACAGTGCAATTTAGAAATAAAAAGTATACTATAAAACTCATGACTGTATCCCTTTAAAGGAGATTAACTTATGCATTTTATTGCTAATAGATTAGTCACAATAGTGACAAAAGTTAGAACGCTACATTTATCCTGCAGAATGCTGTACCATCCCTAAGTAAACAGCCCTAGAAGCTCTCTCTGTTTAAAATAGCAGTCATTTTAGCTTGGTCTAACTTCACTTCCAGGCAGCAGTGTTGCAGGAAGGGAACAGCTGTCATCTCAGATTACAGCAGATGGGGGGGAGAGGAGCAAACTGAGCATGCTGGTGCCGTGCCTTGAAGGATTTAGCGGAGAGAAGGAAGTCTGACAAAAGATTGTGTATACAGAATAGAAGGAAAGAAATGTTGGAAAAGAAAGGGGTCAGAGCAGCAGTTCTGTACCTCTCTGACCAAACTTACTTAGTTTTTACTTTTCCTTCTTCTTTAAGAATACCTAGCTAAAATATAAAAAAAAATCTGCATCCAAGCAATTGTATTAAGCATATTATCCTTATTCATATAGCACTCGCATATTCTACACATCTTAAAGATTTTACACCATGTTCATTAGGCTTTACTCCAGTTTATAATCTAAGGCCAATATCACATACATATACTATTTCTAGTTCCATGGTAATATTTTAGACTCACAAAATTCTTCAGTGTGACACTTCCCTAAACTAACTAAACAGATCCTGTCCATTATAGTGCAGAAAAGAAAAGGCTAAATGCTGCTTACTTTCTATCCAGGAAGCCGCACACTGTGTGTAAAAGAGAACAGTTATTTTACTAGGACAGCCCTACTGTATATTGGTTAGTCTTAATAGGTCAGCAAATTTGAAATAAAGATATTTATATTAAATATATGGCTGTAAAGATATAGAAATAAAAGATGATACTAGTTGTAAAGTGCATTTCAGCTGTAATGTTCTAGACACCTCACTCTAATAAATGTAGTAAACCGATAACATGAGGTTTAAACTGCGATTTGTGGGTCACTGTGCCAGTCACAGTACAAGGAGAGAAAAAAGTCCCTAAATTAGGCAAACTATTTAGTTGAACTGAGTGCATGTGATTAACAACAGTTAGCAATGAAGGGAGAAAAATTAGCAGTGAACTTCAACCTAGAGAAAGTTATTGTAAGAGAATAGTAACATATAAACAGCATATTCAGTGGCTTTTCCTCTATCCCAGTTAAGAAAAAAAAAAAAGTGGGAAACTCCAAACACAAACAACTAATTTTGGAAAAACAAGTGAACTGCTGGGATGATTTGTATTTCTCACTGATCAAGTTCTGTTTTGTTAGGGTTAGAACTAGGGATGCACCAAATCCACTTTTTTGGATTCTGCCGAACCCCCGAATCCTTCCTAAAGGTTTCAGTCGAATACCAAACCAAATCTGAATCCTAAGTAGCATATGCTAATTAGGTTTTGGAACGGTTAAATATTGCTGCGGGCTAAAAAAATTTCAACTTCCATGTGTATGTGACAAAAAGTCACGTGATTATTTGGATTCGGTTTAGCCAGGACTGTGAATTCGGCCAAATTGGCCGAATACCCAACTGAATCTATAACACATTTATCTTCTTTATTTATACCCAGGTCCATGTCCTGGAGAAAAAGAAAAGAGTATACAAAAAAAAAAAAAAAAGGGAGTGAAAAGAGAGAACACTATCAAGACAGAACACAAGATTTACTTCAATGAGATTTTCGATTAAAACACTGTAGTCATCTAGCTGTGCTGGGAAAGAAAAGAAAGTTGTGCATGAGAGGACTGGCTCTTAGAGAATACCAGCCTCCACAATGTGAACCAGATGTGTCACAACAAGTTTTGGGTGGAGAATCCTTTTTGCCTACAACCAAATGAGAGACATGACAGTTTTACTGCAAAAGCTTGGAGCGGACTGCAGAAAGGATTTTTATACTTCCCAGTCGCCAATGCTGTTGGCAGCCAACTGGCAAAATACTGCTTATATAAATCAGGCTATTAACCTGTTCATAGAAAGTCTGGACTCTCGTTAAAAACTTAGCTTAATCTAAGTAAGGAACAGCAATACACGTCTGCATACATTCGTAGAGCATTTATCATATATACAAATATGCAATAAAGCAGTAAATAGAGTTTCTGCATTGCCACAAGTTTCACTGCTTTATACTCAATGCCTCAGACAACATCACTCAATTTAGAAATGCTGTGCCCGGTTTGAAACACATACATTTTTTCTTATCAAACTTCTTCTAGGTTAAGAAAAAAACTACAATTCCCTTATCTGCTCCCAGGGGGTTTAACATACAAAAGTATAATCTACCTGCCAACTTGCTGGAAAAAATTGTTAAGAAAGTCAATGCTGTGCCTGTCAATGCAAAGACATGGCGAAGGCCATCAGATTCTCTCCACCTGCAGAAAAAATGCAGGCAGAGAAAAGCAAAGGCTTACCTGACAGCCTAACAGAGAGAATTGTATCAATTCATTTTATTCTCTATATAAAATGTTAAATAGAGAGAAGAGATCAGGTAATGGTACTGCTGTCCTCTAACAGCAACATGTTGCTTACCAACACTTTGGATGCTGCTCCCAATGGCCTAAAAGCAAGCTTATGTTTGAATTTCTGCCTTAGAGGCAAACTTTGGAGGCATAAGAACTTTTTCTAAGCTCCCAACCTGTTTTTTATATTTAAATGTTGCTCACAAATAAAAAAGGTTAGGGACGTCTGCATTAAGGGAAAGTAAGAATGAGGAAGGAATTTCCACAAATGGATATGATGGGGTTGGCACTGGGGATAGAGTCCAGACTTGAGCAGAAAACCTGCTACATTAATGACAAACATATACAAGAAAAACAATTTAAAGTCCATCTACCACTGGTTATTCTAAAGACTACCATTACAAATCAAAGCAACAGTTAAAAACATGTGCTGTTGAAGTTGGTTTTAATTAGTAAGTTTGAAACCTTTGGGACTTAAATTCTCCTCACAGGTATAGTCAAATTACACTGGTGCAGGATGATAAATAGCCATAAAAAAAAACGAAGGTGCCCATTTACTAAAAATTTACAATTTAGCAACTGGGCACAATTTTAACGTTACTGGCTAAGAATTCTGCTACTAGTCTTTTAAAGGGGAAGGAAAGGCTAAGTCACTTGGGGGTGCTAAAATGTTAAGCACCCCCAAGTGACTTGAATCGCTTACCTCGTGCCCCGGGCTGGTGCCCCTGTTAGGAGAAAACCGCACCAGCCCGGGGCACCTGGGGCGATGCGCTTCCTCCTTCCGGCTTCGTTTCCCTGAGACTTCAAGTCCGGCGCATGCGCAGTAGAGTGAAAAAGCCGACTTCGCTGTTAAAGTTCGGCTTTTGACTCTACTGCGCATGCGCGCGCAGCGAAGCAGGAAGTGATTGCTGCTACCCCGGGCTGGTGCTGCTCTCTCCTAACAAGGGCACCAGCCCGGGGTAGAAGGTAAGCGATTCAAGTCACTTGGGGGTGCCTAACATTTTGGTTCCTTCCTAGTGATGTTGTGATGGCAGATTCTGTTAATGCCTTTAAGAGTGGTTAAATTATTTCTTCTTCTGGGGTCTGGAGGGGTTAAACTTAAAGGACTTTGGTCTTCTTTCAACCCAACTTAACTATGTAAATTATGGCGTTGACACACTCAATAACATGCACACGAGGAATTTACCCCATTAATATGACCACCGGTGCATCAGTGTTGTAGTGTTAGCCATGACTTCATGATGCTGATTAAAAAAGGATTAGTCCCCAAAAACATTTATGCGCTGGTTGACTTAAAATTTGCCTTGCCTGCATATTGAGTGTGTGTACTTCCTCAAAATCTCAAAAATGCACACTTCAAATATATAAGGAAATCCATTTGCTGACACCAAAAATAAGGAACCTTTAAAACATTTGCGTAACAGGATGAGTACTGCTTTCTATTACATTTTAGCATATATGAAGGAAGGCTTCTTCAATAGAAACACTGATCAGATATTAACGCCAGTTTTAGTACAGTATTCATACTTAATATAATATACCACTTACTACCAATTCTGTTGTAGCATCCAATTAATGGGAGCCACATTGCCATAGTTGTTTTACCTGTAAAAGTGGAAATGTTTATGCACAACAGTCATCTCATATTTCTGCCCAGGGTTTGGGAGCTATGCCATATTGAAAATTTTGGTTAGTGATGAGTATTGTTTTGAACATTAGGAAATACCACTGGTCTTATTCTACAGATTGTAATGTAAGGATCTGCAATGAAAGCCTCTTTACACTGGTAAATGCACACTGGTCCAGTTTCAGGAACATAGGATGTGGATTATTCTTGATGTTTTTTTTACCCCCACCATAACATGCCCAATAAAAGTGACCCATATGTAATAAATGACACAAAGTTTGCCTAGGTGAAGAAAAACACAGCAACCAATCAGATGTTTCCTTTTAAATATGTAACCTGCTAATTGGTTGCTATAGGTGACTAGACAAGTAGCATGCTCTGCACCCATTATTCCAAAACTCCATCAGAGCCTTATATTAAAAGATGCAACTGCAATAATAATGGCTGTAGGAAACACGGTTTCTTGTTTAAGGTGAGCTAAGCGAAATTAAGTAACCATTATAACAAACAGTTCAGCTTGAGTGGATTTTTAATTAACCCATGTTTTATATATCATGATTGGTTTGAATCTCTGGGCAGGGGTCACAGACTCTGTAAATTGCACATAACTTAGGTAAAATTTACACATATTTTTAATGTCAACAAAAAAAAAAAAAAAAACGTTTTCCTGGGGACTCTGCTCCTAAATTGAATGAGCAGAAAATGTTTCAAAATCTGCTGTCTACAGCAAAATAAATGCAAAAATTTGGTGGCAATGAATAGGTTAAAATTAAGAGCAGCCAAAGCGGAGGTAATAGATCAGGAATGTTGTGCTGATGCTTATACTACAGTGAATGACTAGAGATTTTTTATGAACATATACACATATTGGCAGTCAACATGCTATAGACAGGGTCATGGTCCAGGCTGAGAGTTTGCTCCAGTAACAAAAGTAATACTGTATTTTATCTATGCTACAAACAACAGGGAGTAAGGTTATCAATCAATACATGACCACAGCCCATAGTTAAGAGGGGTGATAGGATCACATACTAATTGCTAAACCATTAATACAGCTTTCCTTTCTAAACTTTGTCATTTACAAGGAAACTGGGTAGCCTTTAGGCTGGTCTAAACAAATGTCTAACATTATAGCCAGAAAGAAACTTCTTTCTTTGCACCTCTCTAACCTGTCAGTTAGCAACTTGAAGGAGGTGGTGCAAGGGATAAAACTGTTAGTTTGCGGAGCACACAGGTCTGTATCAAAACCAAACTACCTAAAAGTAATATCTGACGTGGCCCCCTTTCAAATCACCAACTGACTTAAGGGGGTTATATACTAAAAGGCACAAATTTTGCCCAGGAGCAGTATCCCATAGTAGCAGACAGAATTTACTGGTTGCTATGGGTTACTGCTTCTGGGCAAACTTAGTGCCTTTTATTACATATGAGGGTAAGAGGTTAGAGAGATGCAACGGAGGAGGTTGTGTTGAAGCAAGAAGGGGTGGGAACCTTATTATCACAGGGAGGTAAGTTGGTTGATGAGAACGGGGAAAAAGCAGAAAATTTGAACTCTTATTTTTCATCTGTCTATACATCTGAGGAGCCAGCTAATGAAGGCTTCCCTTTTAATATACCCAGTCCTAGTAATTTAGCTACTGACGCATGGGTCACTCGGGAGGAAATTCAAAAGAGACTTGAACATGTAAAGGTAAACAAATGTGTGTAATCGTGTTGATGGAAGCGCATGGAATTAGAGAAAAACAAAAGCAAAACTAGTGCAATACGTACAAAACTTTCTTTGTGACTAAAACGCTAAAAGATTTTTAGCGTTCTAATTTGGTGCGAAATGTGCAAATATATTAAGTGAATCGGACAATCAAAAGTGCTTATATATCAGCCCAATGCAGTGTATCACACCCACACGATGTGTCCAAAGTAAATGCTCACCAGATTTAATTAAAATAAGAGCATGTAGAGAAGTCAATTCGGCTATTGATTGCAGTGCATCCTTAGTCCTCAGAGTATATGGAATGAAGAGGAATCAAAAATAGTATAAAATCGTTTAATATGTAAAATAAAGCCCCTGCACAATGCAGGCTACTTACAGTGTGAAGCAGTATATCAGACACAACAAAAAGCCCAACGCGTTTCGTTGGGCTTTTTGTTGTGTCTGATATACTGCTTCACACTGTAAGTAGCCTGCATTGTGCAGGGGCTTTATTTTACATATTAAACGATTTTATACTATTTTCGATTCCTCTTCATTCCATATACTCTGAGGACTAAGGATGCACTGCAATCAATAGCCGAATTGACTTCTCTACATGCTCTTATTTTAATTAAATCTGGTGAGCATTTACTTTGGACACATCGTGTGGGTGTGATACACTGCATTGGGCTGATATATAAGCACTTTTGATTGTCCGATTCACTTAATATATTTGCACATTTCGCACCAAATTAGAACGCTAAAAATCTTTTAGCGTTTTAGTCACAAAGAAAGTTTTGCACGTATTGCACTAGTTTTGCTTTTGTTTTTCTCTAATTCCATGCGCTTCCATCAACACGATTACACACATCTGAGACCCATCTAAAAAGGGAGGGTTGTTCTTATGAGGAGGCAGCACACGATCACACAGTTTCTACTATACTGAAGATTTGGTTTCAAAGAACTCCACCAAGAAGCGCTGAGTATTTGGGGGACCACCCTATTAACTGTTACACTAAAGGTAAACAAAGGTCCAGGACCGGATGGGATTCATCCCAGGGTATAAAATGAGCTGAGCGCTGTGATTGCCAAGCCTCTTCGCATAATTTTTCAGGATTCGTTGTGGTTTGGCATGGTGCCGAGAGACTGGCGAATTGCTAATGTGGTGCAGTTATTTAAAAAGGGATCCCGTTCTCAGCCTGAAAACTATAGGTCAATTAGTCTGATGTCAGTAGTAGGAAAGATTTTGGAAGGGTAATAAGGGATAGGGTACTTGAATACATTGCTGGAATGGCAGTTGATGTCATCTACTTGGACTTTGCTAAAGCATTTGATACTGTACCTCACAGAAGGTTAATGATCAAATTGAGGAATATTGGCCTAGAACATAATATTTGTAATTGGATAGAGAACTGGCTGAAGGATAGATTACAAAGAGTGGTGGTAAATGGAACATTTTCTAATTGGACCAGTGTGGTTAGTGGAGTACCGCAGGGGTCAGTCCTTGGTCCTTTGCTTTTTAACTTGTTTATTAATGACCTGGAGGTGGGCATAGAGAGTACTGTATCTATTTTTGCTGATGACACTAAATTGTGCAAAACTATAAGTTCCATGCAGGATGCTGCCACTTTGCAGAGCGATTTGCCAAAATTGGAAAACTGGGCAGCAAACTGGAAAATGAGGTTTAATGTGGACAAGTGCAAAGTTATGCACTTTGGTAGAAGTAATATAAACGCAATCTACTATCTCCCGAATGGTAGTGTGTTGGGGGTATCCTTAACAGAGAAGGATCTAGGGGTTTTTGTAGATAACAAGTTGTCTTATTCCAGGCACTGTCATTCAGTGGCTACTAAAGCAAACAAAGTGCTGTCTTGTATAAAAAAGGGCATTGACTCAAGGGATGAGAACATAATTTTGCCTCTTTATAGGTCCCTGGTAAGGCCTCACCTTGAGTATGCGGTGCAGTTTGGGCTCCAGTCCTTAAGAAGGATATTAATGAGCTGGAGAGACTGCAGAGATGTGCAACTAAACTGGTAAAGGGGATGGAAGATTTAAGCTATGAGGTTAGACTGTCGAGGTTGGGGTTGTTTTCTCTGGAAATGAGGCGCTTGCGAGGGGACATGATTACTCTGTACATGTACATTAGATTGGAATATAGGCAGATAGGGGATGTTCCTTTTTTCCCCATAAACAGGATCAACGCACCAGAGGTCACCCCTTTAAGATTAGAGCAGTAATCCCCAACCAGTGGCTCGTGAGCAACATGTTGCTCCCCAACCCCTTGGATGTTGCTCTCAGTGCCCCCAAACAAGTTATTTTTTGAATTCCTGACTTAGTGTCAAGTTTGGTTATATAAAAACAAGATTTACTACCAAACAAAGCCCCCTGTAAGCTGATAGTGTGCATAGAGGCTCCCTAATAGCCAATCTTAGCGCTTATTTTGGCATTATTTATTTTTATATTTGACTGCGGCTCATGAGTAAGAAAGGTTGGGGATCCCTGGATTAGAGGAACGGAGCTTCCATTTGAAGCAACGTAGGTGGTTTTTCACAGTGAGGGTAGTGAGGTTGTGGAATGCCCTTCCTAGAGATGTGGTAATGGCAGATTCTGTTAATGCCTTTAAGAGGGGCCTGGATAAGTTTTTGAACAAGCAGAATATCCAAGGATATTGTGATACTAATATCTACAGTTAGTATTAGTGGTTGTATGTGAGTGTATAGATTGGTAAGTATAGTTTTGTGTGTGCTGGGTTTACTTGGATGGGTTGAACTTGATGGACTCTGGTCTTTTTTTCAACCCTATGTAACTATGTAAAAGTATCTTTTTTGTGCCTGTCAAACTATTATTAATTAAAAAAATAGACACTTGCTTTGAGATCATTGGGAGCAACAGTCAAGAAATCGTTGCAACAAGTTGCTCAAACCACTTGTTGGGGATCACTGTGTTAAAGTATTGTATTAATGTACAGTGCTGTGTACACAAGCCACCCTTTAAAGATATACATACAGACATGCAATGGGTGACCACACATCACTGCACATGCCAAGCTTTTGCAACACTTTAATAAACAATTGCAAGTATTAGCACATAGATATGCAGTAAAAGTGTGTCTGTATGGATAATTTTTCTGCATTTCCCAATGTCACTATTGTGTGTGTGTTTACAGGGCATTCAAGAAGCATTCAAAATACATCTGACACACATAACTCTGGCTTGTAGGGTAATGCAGATGAGATTTGTTACCTGTGATAAATCTTCACTACCCAAGGGTGCCAAATCTGAAAATCCCACAGAATTGGTATCAATTCAAATTGCCAGTGGAAATTCCAAAGAAGGCAGTTTCAGACAGTTACACAATTTATATGTTTTACCGCCGACAATTTACACTGGCACCCCTAAAGGGGTGTTAATCCCCTTAAAAGCTGTGCGCTGTGTATATTACTACCAATGTAAATCTCCCCGTGTGCCATGACAATTAAAGCCACCCCAGGCCCACTCTGCTCACAACTAGTTAATTTTCAAAGTGCGCAGTTTTGCATAGCAGGGTTGGCAGACGCCAGCTTTTACCGCTTTGGATTCTTTTCAATAAAGCTTTCCAGTAGGAGCATGTGCAGTTGAAACTGATCCAGACCAGGCTTCAACTACACATACTCCATGTCAGCAATCAGTTATATCAAAATCACACATTTAAAAATGTACCTCCTGTACAACACTTGCAATTACTATTCTTAATTTGTGCCCTTGCCAAGGCATGCAATGTGCTTGCTTCAGCTAATGTTGCTCATGGTAAAGTGATGGCAACAAAACATCCAAAGCATTCTGCCACTGCTGATCACTGAAATCACTGTGGATAAAACAATCAAACTGCATAATTAAAAAAATACAGGCCAATGTATGCTTGTGTGGATTACATGATTTATTTACCCCACACTGACCATTTCAATGGTCAGCAGTGGAAGACAAGGCAACAAAACCACTCAGTTATTAACCTTAAAGGGGACCTGTCACCCCAAGACATAACTCCAAATTATTTTCTATATTGTTAGTTAAGCAAAATAGACGTTACTTATGCTATATAAATAATATAAATCGTGTTTCCTTCCATCTTGAAATTACTCAAACCAAGCAGGCAGGCACCATTTTGTGGACACTGTTATGAAGGCAAGCTTTGTATAATGCCAAAACATGTTAATGTGCCAGAATGAAGGACCAGATGCCCATGCCCTTGCACTGGCTACCCAATTAGATGATGAGGAGGGAGGGGGAAAGTGAGATGTGCAGTGACATCTAAGAAGTTCTGAATTGAAAGTTAAAGTAACTCTCTGCCCCACCTCTATGCCTAAGGCATAGAGGCGGGGCAAGCAATATATGATTGACAGCTGGGATTTTTAAATGCCTTTAAAATGGGTTTGGATGTGTTAATATAAAAATGAATTTGAGTTTCATGTTTAATTTGAAAATTACTTTTATTATACAGCTTTTTATGTCTGGGTGACAGGTCCACTTTAAGCAAGCTACATCTGACACCTACCAATAAATGGTAACATTTAACAAACCTTTAACAAAAATGTGAATAGTTTGTATTCATGAGGGGAAACATAGTAACAGTGTTTTGTTGGGTTTTTTTTTTCTTAGATATGGTGCTAAACTAGTGTTTTTACATGGTGTAATTTACATGCTGTTAAAGAAAACATAGCTGATTAAAATTCAGTCCATATTTCCTCAGCCTCAACGATTTAATTGCCTTTGTTACAAATTATAAACAGTGTGGGGTTCTAATAGGATGTGTTGAAATCCAGTCTAGCGCCTTTTTTTTATTTCACTGAATGTATAGGGTCGTTCCTCAAGGAAACCATTCTGAGAAAGGAAAAATTAACATTCCAGGTATTCTGTTTTGAAAAAATGAAATAGCAGCAGATCTGAATAGGACACCAACTGCATACATAAAGGTATTCCAGTTCCCACATAGGGAGATAAAAGTGACCATTGTAAGCATGTATGTGGCAAGAATTTAACAGGGAAATTAGACTGTAAGCTTCACTAAGGCAATGGCTGATGTAAAAGGTAAACACTCTTTGTAAAACACTGCATTATATTTTATAAAGTTTTTTTTAATTTTTTTATAAAGCATAAGAATAATAAGCATTCTAACTACTAAATGAGTGCATTAGTTTAGAGGAAAATACATTTTTTCGGCATTATCCAGTAGCACTTTAGAAGGTGGCCCTCCGGCTGTGTCAGAATAACTACCTCTAGGCAAGGGTGCTGGTAGTTTAAGTTGGCAGCTGAGGGAGCGGATCTGTGCTATTTGATAAAGACAAGAACCCATTTGGCACAGAGCTAAACTGCTTCTATTCACTGGTCAGTTGTTCTGTGACAGACTCACTTAGTTACAATGAGGAGGGTGGCTCTACAGATGTGTGCATGTGTGGGCTCTTTAGACTAATTCGGCAGCTTATCTGTCCATGTATGGGCACCCCCCAACAGGCCTACCGACTAAGATCTGGCCTAATATTGACCAGATCTCGATAGGGCAGTTTTCCATTTGCCTAGGAGGTTCCATGCAACCAGTTTGCAGCCTTGTTCCTTTATATGGTCACAATACTCTTCTTAGACTTGTAAAGTCCTTATACTTTATTCAGGCTACATTATTCCTTACATTGTATATATGTTACACACATACATGCACACCAGTTTCTAGGTATAACCAACAATAAGCAACTAGGGCAGAAATTTGTTAGTGTCCTTTACGATTATTGCTGCTATCATACAAAATTGGGCAACTTCCAGAAACTGTAATACTATACAATTTAATATAGTCTAGAAATTCCTTTTAGCTCAGTTAGATGCCAGACATCTGGATTCCATATGTTACATTTCTGTATATAGTGTTTTAGTATGGTCTGTTTTATCTCATTGAAATAACTTCAGTGATAAATACTTACTCTGAGGAACCCAGGCAAATGTATGATATGTGAAACATTTGCTGCATTTCCTAAGAGACAAAATCCGGACATTTAACCACTTACTTATTAATACTTTTTTTTTTTTTTTGCTGTATATCAAAAATATTCCATTCTCTATACAAAGCATTCACTCATTCAAAGTTGGATCTTTTCTATACATATATTTGTAGAAAGTACTATTCTCAAAAAACGTGCCAAAACTGCAATTCTGGGCATTCACAGGATAGCCACTTGACTAAGTTGGGCAATAATAAAAATATTTGGCTCAAAAGTTATTGAGGAATAAGAACAATTGATGTAGGAAGGTAATGGTGCAAAGGGTTTTACTGAAACCATCACAGCTTTGTGCAGGGTTGTAGGACATTACTTCAGAGCAATGCTGTCCAACTGTTGCCCACTCCTGAAACCAAATATTGTTGCAACATTTGCAAGGGTGTTAGAAGAAAAGAAATTGAAAAAGTTGAAATTGAAACGTTCTAGGACTATAAAACCTGTGAAGAAATTAGACATAAGTGAATATCAGAAGAAATCAAAACAGAATAAGGAAGTGAAGGTTGGTTTGGGATCCTGTTTGTACATAAATATGATAAAAAAGGCTGCTTTACCTACAAGAACAGACATATAAGCAGATGCAGCACCACCATAATTGAACAGGGCCAAAACACGAAGAGCCAATGTGAGGTTCTGTAACTTTCTTTCGTGTTAATAACTATTACCAATCATTTTTACTAGCTAGGCCGCAAAATACTGGACAAATAGCACCCCACACCTTGACATGTTTTCAGAACAAACTCCCTTTATCCACAGCTGCACATTACTACAAGTATAATGCTCTGCGGGCAATGGAAATGGCCTGTGTACACATTTGGCAGTTCTCTTTACAAAAGAAAAATCTACCTCCTGTGCCAAATAACTGATAATGCACAAAGGGAGTGAAAGCAGCTGAAAAGATTGTTTTTCCTACATCCTCCTAGCATTACAACTTGACTTCTTCACAAACACACATTACCCAAATTTATCAAAATGGAAAGTGAACCCTGTAATCATTCTTTCACCCTGTCAGGCAAGTTAATGGTCATTATCATGAATAGATTCTTGTGTTATCACTGAAGTCAATGCATCATTGGTACTTGTCACAGAATAATGAGGGAGTTTAACACTGCAATTAAGTGTAAATTTGCATTTGGTACTGTAGTTCTCAGCTGCAACCCTTCATCCAGAAAATACTTGCAAAATATATGACAAGAGAGGCTGCGCAGTAATTTTGTCTTAAACTACTGCACTGAAATACACACAAACACACACAATATGCATTTAGGTCCATAAATATATGGATGACAGTTATTATTCTGGCTCTGTATATCACCATGTTAAGCACTCACAGAAAAGCTGCATTGAGTCCTCTATCTAAAGAAATACAGGATTTCTTGTCTCCTCTTTTGGAAACATGTCCTTCAAGTATTTGACTTTGTTTGTTGATGTTGTATGCCTGGCAAACTGTAATCTGTCTTAACAGTTCTTGAGATTTAGCAGTGGTTTGCACCTTGTGGTAAACCTTTGGTATTTACTTTCATGAAAATTGTCATCCAAACTTTTTGAAATTTAGTGCACCAGTGCTTTCCTTTAATAATACAATATTTTCCTTTTTGATAAAGGAAATTCTCAACCATAGTGTAGGTCTCCAAAAGCCAAGAATCTTCTTACAAATAAAAGCTTTGAAATCTGCTTTGAAATATCTAGGAGTGGACAATGCCTGACAACATCAGAAATCATTTCTCGACTATCAGGTTTTTGCCAGCAACAGTGGGGTTAAATTATTTCATTGCTGCTGGGCAATTAAGAAGGTCATGAATAGCCATGCATGCTCTGAGTTCTTTGCCTAAGAAAACAGGTTAATTAGTGGCGTGTGCTTCTAGCAAGTTGTTTGATCTTACCAAACCAATATTAAAATTTAGCATGGCTAAATCGTCACTGAATCGAATTCCATATCTGTTTAGGCTCTCAGATTATCTGTTGACTGTGTAAAACCCTGGCCTGCTAACTAAACAATTCAGTCTTTGCTCTTTGCACCTTGCGAGTGGTTCTTTCTATGGACCCAGTGCTTGCTTCCTGCTTAGCAGTAGTAACACATAAGCCAATGGGTAGTCAGAAACCCACAGCCACTTTCCACTGCTCTCTCCCCTGCTAGTACAGGTTGTCAGTCTAAGCTGCACAATAGTTGCATCTGCCACCTTTGGCTCCCTAAATATACTTGAGCATCCTATTTAACAACCAGGTCTCCAAAATCACTGCATCTAGCTAGCCACTAGAACCTGTTCCTCTACTGTCAGAACATAACAAGAACATAAATTAACTGCAGCAAATACTTAAGGTGCCCAAACACATGCTGATAAACCTGCTGGCTGGCCCTGCTTTCACTTGTGTAGGGCCCCCCATTGGCCTGCCTTACCATTAATTAGACTAGTAAGCATGGAGGCAAGTACCAATGGAGTGCTGGTGTGGTCCTCTTCTGGCTGGCCTCCCTAGGTCACCCATTGTTATGGTCTGATCAAGAGCTTTCACTTTTCACTTGGTGAAAATGACAAATGACAAATAAGGGGATGGCCTAGGACAAGGGTAGGGAACCAATGGCTCGCAAGCCAGATGTGGCTCTTTTGATGCCTGCATCTGGCTCACTGCCAAATCTTTAATAAAAAATAACGGGGGGCATGGCCTGCGCTCTGCGGATAGAAGATGTGTTCTATGCCTTAGAACACGTCTTCTATCCACCAAGTGCAAGCCACGCCCTCCTCCGCATCGCATCCGGCATCCTTGGCACCCTACCTTGCCACTGTGCTCGGCAGATAGAAGATGCGTTCTAAGCCTTAGAACACGTCTTATATCCGCAGAGTGCCAGCCACGCCCTCCTCTGCATTGCATCCACATCCAGCATCCTTGGGACCCACCCTACCTTGCCCCGCAGCATCCGCGGGCAAACATATTGTATGGCTCTCACGGAATTACATTTTAAAATATGTGGTGTTTGTGGCTCTCAGCCAAAAAGGTTCCCAACCCCTGGTCTAGGTTCTATTACATCACATTCTCATATGTGTCACTTGTGCCAACTTTAGTTCTAGCCACTGGCCTGTAAGCAGACACACAGGGTGGATGTTAGTGTGGGAATGTGAGAAGGCATTTTCATGCCAAAATCCTCTGTGTGTCTCACATATGCCGACGCAGCGCCTGTTAGTGCAGTCACAAGAGTGGGCTGAGCAGAGTGGACCAGCTGTTTATAGGCCTTTGTTTTTGTGTGTGTGACCACGGCCTTAGTGTTAATCAATTAAATAAATTAAATGGTTCTATCCCTAGTTTCTTTGTGACTGATATACTTAGGCCAAGGGCAAAATGCCTCTTGCTCACATAAATGTGCTGTAAGGCAATTGGGCCCATAGACAAGTATCTCAACCAGAAGTACAATAAGAATGACTTGCACTGTTTACCAATTTTTTACCTGTGGCACACAAGTGACATGTATATTTAGCATGGTCTCTGAATACCCAGGGCTTGTATCCGTTTAAATACATGTTCTTAATTCTATAGATTTACACCTAAATTACCCTCATTAGTGGTTGTAGATGGCTGATTACTATTGTAACAATTAAAAAAACCTGTCTACATGTGGTCATAGT
This sequence comes from Xenopus tropicalis, assembly GCF_000004195.4. Lineage (NCBI taxonomy): Eukaryota > Metazoa > Chordata > Amphibia > Anura > Pipidae > Xenopus > Xenopus tropicalis. Next base: position 71,435,123 of record NC_030679.2, on the reverse strand, counting down.
TACAAATGAGAAATTTCCAGTAATTTTTACAACTATACTTAATTGATAGAGGTAGCTGCTGAGTGGTTGTTATAGGTTACAGGGCTTGAGTAAACGCCTGCTGTGGTGAACTCTAATAATACTTTGTAATGTACACAGAGGGTTCTACCACAACACAAATTACAATTATACATGTACAATTTTGGCCTCTGCACTTTCTCTGAAAAATGCACACAACCAAATTTCGCCCATTGTAGCCCATTGTAGCTACTTGCACAATTCATGTGACAAAACAGAAATAGTTGCCCAGTTACATTGGGATCTTTTTTTCTTAGTGGAACTTTTGGTAGGAAACATGACGACATTCAAAACATGTTTGCTATACTTTAATGTGAAAAACTGATTATAAAACATCTGCATATCAACCAACACTTTCAGTTGTAAAGCAGGACTACTCCCTCAAACTATTAAACCACATCATAATCCAAAAATGCAATAATACAAGCAACACTTTTACAAAAATGAAAAGTGATCAATAACTAAATATATTTTATTGGAGGGTTTCCTTGGCTTCTATTTAGTCATTTCTGACTTTTCAGATTCTGCCTGGTCTTATTTGTCAAAAGTGTCACAAAGTCACACAAGTTTTATAAATCTCAAACCTTTGTGGTTTTTTAAAAAAAAATCTCTAATATTTCAAGAAAATACTCAGCATTATTTCAGATTTTTTTGAGAAAAAAAACGAAACAATCATATACAGGTAGGGGATCAGTTATCCACAATGCTCGGGACCTGGGGTTTTGCGGATAAGGGGTCTTTCCATAATTTCGATCTCCTACCGTAAAGGAACAGTAACACCAAAAAATGTATATATTTTAAAGAAATTAAACTATAATGTACTGCTGCCCTGCACTGGTAAAAAGTTTATATAAACCCTGGTGTGTAGCCATGGGGGCAGCCATTCAAAAGAAGAAAAGGCACAGGTTATATAGCAGCTAACAGATAAACCCTGTAGAACACAATGGTGTCTTATCTGTTATTTGCTATGTAACCTGTGCCTTTTCTCATTTTTTATTTTTTACAGCTTGAATGGCTGCCCCCATGGATACACAGCAGCGTATTTATATAAATTATAGTAGTGTTCCTGAAGCAAACACCCGAGTTTTACCAGTGCAGGACAACAGTACATTATATTTCAATTACTTTAAAACACTTTTTTTGGTGTTACTGTTTTTAAGTCTACTAAAAAAATTATTTAAACAGTAATTCAAGGCAATAGGATTGTTTTGCCTCCAATAAGGATTAATTATATCTTAGTTGAGTTCAAGTATAAGGTACAGTTTTATTATTACAGACAAAAAGTAAACCATTTTTAAAAATGTAAATTATTTGATTACAATGGAGTCTATGGGAGATGGACTTTCCGTAATTCGAAACTTTCTGGATAATGGGTTTCCAGATAAGGGGTCCGATACCTGCACTGCCAAAAAACTTTCTGAAAACCTTAGTAAATGGGCCCCTTAGTATTGTTAGGGTGAATGAACGCAAGGCATTTTCTCTTCCAGCAACAGCAGACTGTTATAAATTGCTACTACAACCAATATTTTATATATCTGTCATTTTGTTATGAGCAATTAGGTGACCCTTTACCAAAGGTACAACCTCCAAGTGGAGCGGTTTTTGGCTGGGTTATTTCAGCCAGTATAGAAGGGCCTGAAAATATCTCTGCCACCTTCTGTTGCCTGTAATGCAAATAACCAAAATAGCACAACAGTCTTGCCCCTAGTAACATCAACATACCTTTTGCTGATATTTTGTTAGGGAATTATAACACTGCAAAGCTTATAGGAAGTGATATGGCAGGCTGTAATATGAAGTAATTTACAATTGTATATGCACAAAAACCTGTAAGGACAGCACTTTGACATAAAAGCATGAAAGGAGTCATTTTCTATAAGGAATAAAAAATGATACTGGCCATACCTTAAATGGCAACATGGGCTAGTAATAGCAGAGGTACTTCAAGATTTTCAAATTACACTTCTAACCACAACTTGACTTCATTTGGCCCTTCTACCAAAACAAAGTAACATAGTAACATAGTAAGTTGGGTTGAAAAAAGACATACGTCCATCACGTTCAACCATAATGCCTATATATAACCTGCCTAACTACTAGTTGATCCAGAGGAAGGCAAAAAACCCCATCTGAAGCCTCTCTAATTTGCCGCAGAGGGGAAAAAATTCCTTCCTGACTCCAAGATGGCAATCGGACCAGCCCCTGGATCAACTTGTACTAAGAGCTATCTCCCATAACCCTGTATTCCCTCACTTGCTAAGAATCCATCCAGCCCCTTCTTAAAGCTATATAATGTATCAGCCAGTACGACTGATTCGGGGAGGGAATTCCACAACTTCACAGCTCACAGTAAAAAATCCTTTCCGAATATTTAAATGGAACCTCCCTTCTTCTAAACGGAGTGGGTGCCCTCGTGTCCGTTGGAAGGACCTACTGGTAAATAAACCATTAGAAAGGTTATTATATGATCTCTTTATATATTTATACATAGTTATCATGTCACCTCTTAAGCGCTCTCTTCTCCAGTGTAAACAGACCCAACTTAGCCAGTCTTTCTTCATAACTGAGACTTTCCATACCCTTTACCAACTTAGTTGCCCTTCTCTGGACCCTCTCTAACTCAATGTCCCGTTTGAGCACTGGAGACCAGAACTGAACAGCATATTCTAGATGGGGCCTTACCAGCGCTCTGTAAAGGGGAAAAATAACCCCCTCCTCCCGTGAATCTATACCCCTTTTAATACAGCTCAAAACCTTGTTTGCCCTTGCAGGTGCTGCCTGGCATTGCTTGCTACAGCCAAGTTTATTATCTACAAGGACTCCAAGGTCCTTCTCCCATTATGGATTTGCCTAGTGCAGTCCCATTAAGGGTATACAGGGCTTGCATATTTTTACATCCCAGGTGCATGACCTTACATTTATCCACATTAAATCTCATCTGCCACTTAGCTGCCCAGATTGCCAGTTGGTCAAGATCCTGCTGCAGGGATGTCACATCCTGGATAGAATTGACTGGTCTGCAGAGATTTGTGTCATCTGCAAACACTGATACATTACTCATAATACCCTCCCCCAAGTCATTTATGAACAAGTTAAACAAAAGTGGACCCAGTACAGAACCCTGAGGGACCCCACTGAGAACCTTATTCCAAGTAGAGAATGTACCATTAACAACCACCCTCTGTACCCGATCCTGTAGCCAGTTTTCAATCCATGTGCAAACGACTTCGTCGTTTGTGGGGAACGGTATCAAATGCTTTGGCAAAATCCAAATAGATTATATCTACTGCATCCCCACTGTCCAGCTTCTTACTTACCTCATCATAAAAAGCAATTAAATTGGTCTGACATGACCTGTCCTTCATAAAGCCATGCTGATTACTGCTCATGGCATTCTCCACTACATAATTTTGTATGTGATCCCTTAACAAGCTTTCAAAGTCTAGGACACTAGGATGTATTGGATCAGGAGGTATAGAGGCAAATTGTCTTTCAACCTAGTATAACTGTACCTTTAAAACTAATTCTGTTTAAGGTTAAATAATTGAGACTTAAAAAAAATGTAGCTACAGATTGGCTATGAGCTACTTGAACATGAACCTGAACTATATGCAAAACAAAGTGAGGTGTAAAAACATGCCCATGGCAATACAAATTGTTTGCTCAGGTGGCAATGTAAAAATATTCATAACAAAACCTGGCACACTGGCCTGGTTATTTTTGCTCCAACAATAATATACAAAACAATGGCTTTCTGTTGTCAAGTGATATTGGAATGTAAAATCAAATGACTACCCAAACCAAAAGTGAAACGCAACATGAAATTACAGAAGGTCAACCACCACCTGCTTAGGTTCCAGGAAAACAGGGGCATTTACTGGGCCTACAATGCTATTGACTTATGTTACTGCATATGTATGAACTTGCAGGAGGATAAACCTGGATATATGAAACAAGTCTTATGCAGATTACCAGAGTTGCTGTGTAAAACAGAAGGGCTGGGATAATTCAGTTTTATCTTGCTGTAGAAAAGAGAGCTACATTGTGATTAATTTTTACTGATGGAACATAACTAAACAGTTTAGTTTCTCTTTGAAATGCTATAAATGATAAAGAAGGCCCCAAAAAGATTATTGAGTAACTGCTTCTATACAACAGAAAGAAGTGCAGGCCAGTTGTAATAACAGAAAGCCACAATTAGATACTATTTTGTTTGGGTAATGCAGTTTTTTGACACATGACACTGGGAAGGCAGCAGTTAAACTTTACAGCAATAGACAAATGAACTCTGCATGTCACTTAACAGTTTGCAATGGAAGAAGTTTGCAGGGGACAGGGGGCTGAATGGAAACGGTTGACCTTTTAAACGTAATAATGCATTGTCACTTTGTGCAGAATCCTACAATGTTTAGTCTACAACGGCTCTTCCTGTTCCAAAACACTCCCCGGATTACCAATGAAATGAAAACCTGCTGCTGGGGCCTCTGTTGCACACAAATTAAATTTACATCTAATCCTACATTAGCAATGAGTACAGTTTAGTTACATATCATGATGCTTGAAGTTATAATGCATTCTAGTAGGGTAAACACACATATGAAATATCCTACAAAGGGCTGAAATATAATTATATTCTATATAAACTTACATTTCATAGAAACCCCCCAAAAAATCTTTGCATTCTGTCTGTTGTATTTTGGAGGATACTTTACAAAGACTCCTTACATATAGGTCCCAACTCATTCAGTGGAATCTCATTCAAACACCCAGCCTTTGTGCATTTCTTCAGACTGCTTTATAATAGCTATACCCCTGTTTTTGTTTAGAACTTGTAAAGCACTATGTAAGTGTTTGGCACTATATCATTTAATATTATATATATTTAGGCTGCTGGCTAAGTGGGGCAATAGGGAATACTATTGTCCGTTACAGTGGCAGAGTTTAGTGATCATGTCTGTTTACAGTTTATTAATGATAAAATTGTTAGTAATTTAAATTATCGGAAAAATGTCAACATAATCCATATTTAGCAGTGTGCATTATGTATATAAAATGAAAATGTATTTCTATGTATTTTCATATCTTGCAAACCATGAAAATATAATTTAAGTCCAAAGCATTATGAATAATTTATTCTGTACCTCTATTGCCATTTTAAACCCTATTAACACCACTCCTATATGTTGGCATTGTCTGGTGCTAGGTCTTGCTCTGTAACATCTGTAACATCACAAACCAGTTCTCTTTAGCAATTGCACTTGCAGCATTAGCTTTGGGTAGGACTATGCAAGTCACTGAAAATAGGTGGGCACGTAACTCAACAACAAAAAGGAGTAGATTTGGAGGTGGGGCAAGGGCCATAAACTCTAAGGCTGCTGTACATTGGGATTTTAAGAGCATCGCCAACAACTACATCAGTGATCCCCAACCAGTGGCTCGTGAGCAATCCCTTGGGTGTTGCTCCCAGTGGCCTCAAAGTTTATGCCCATTTTTGAGTTTGGACTTGGAGGCATGTTTTGGAGACATAAAGACCATGTGTACTGCTAAACAGAGCCTCTAGTAGTCTTCAAGTCCACATTGTGTTACTAATAAACCAATCTTACTGGTCACCAGCTAGAAAAGTTTTTGTGCTTGTGTTACTCCCCAGCTTTTTTTTCATTGAAATGTTGCTCATGGGTAAAAAAAAAAAAAAAAAAGGCTGAAGATCCCTGAATTACATTAAACACACATGCAGGCTTTAGTTGCCCAAATAAAAACTATAATGATTTTTCCTTTGTATAGAAGCAAAATTCTGACTGATGTTAAATAATTGACTTTTTAATGTAGGTTCTAGTCCCTACTGGGGAAAAGAGACAGTAAGTTGGTATTTAAGGTTTTAACAGTATAACAACAAAACTGAAAAAGGGAAAAAAAGAAAAAAGATATATAGATAGATAAAGCTTGAGCGAGCCTGGCAAGTCACATTTGAATTTCTAAATCATACTTTAGTGACATGTTTTATAAGCATTTCCATTAAATTCTTAAAAGTCAAACATTCCAAATGCACCAAATAGCTTTCTCATTTCCCCCATCTTTTGATGAGAAAGTCCTAATTAAAATGGCATAATTTAATTTAGAAATGCAAAGCAGTCAGTCACAGAACTAAACAAGCTCCTAAGGAACAGGACACACAATGCAAGCTAATTAGCAAACTTTTGCATTTGGAACAGATACACTAAGCATCAGAGAGGTCAGCTGCTTCATTTACAGGAGAATAGGATGTGTCTCAAACAGAATCACCTGGCAGTTCATAGACTCCAGAAAAATGACATCAAATAAACACAGATCACACAGAGGTACTTTAAATGTATCCACTTTATAGTTCTGATTTATAGATCTGGTTGTATTGTTATTCAACACCAGAGCTACTGTACCAGACAGATGTAATAGGAATCGGTTTAACAAATTGAAAGCAATTAAGAGCATAGCCAGTTGCACATCAATAGTATCAGAACAATGGCTGTAAGGGGCCCAGATAACAGCATTTGATATGTGCGTCACTACCACTGTAGATTATATGAAAGCCTTTTGCAAAAGTTAACATTAATCATTTTTCTTTTATGGGGAGCTCCTTTCTGGGCTTCAGTTAAAGACCATAACACATTACTGCACCAAGTGCTCAAGCTCTGTTAACTGAAAATAAACATAATTTATTGCCCCAAGTTGCCAGCAATAATAAACTATTAATCACAAGTGTTGCAGAATCTGATTCTAGACACATTAAGTGTTTGTTTATGGACCCAAATGTAAAAGTCAATAAAGTAGCAGGCTTAAAAACAAAAAGCATCCTCCTGCTGGTGCTGATATAATGTCTCTCCAGCCTGCACTCTGCACGTTCATTACTGAAGATGATGTTTCTTGGCAGCGCACACAGTATTTACTTCATAACCACAAACTCAAAATACAGTCTCTCTGATGATATGAATGAGCAAGCTTTCCTGTTTACAATAACCAGTAGTTTGTTTTATATTGTAAGACAGTTACCAAATAATTGGCTTCTCACCCTAAGCCTTCATTTTAAAAACTGAGTGGGGAAAAGGGCAAAATCATTTTTTTTTTGCATGCTGAGTTCATGGGAAAGATCTGCTTTCACACACTTCTCTCACACACCTCTGTAATTCTTCAGATGGTCGCAAGTATACACACACGTTAGTGGTCAAGTAGCACATTGATTTGAATATATTGAAATTGCAATATTATACTACAAACACAAGGTAACGTTAATAAGCAATATCTAAGCAATAACATATGTAATATATCATGCGGAGATAAAAGTAATCACATCCATACTCTAGACTAGGTCAGTGGACCCCAACCATTGGCTCGTGAACATGTTGCTCACCACCCCCTTTAATGTTGCTCCTAGTGGCCTGAAAGTAGATGCCCATTTTTACATTTCTGAACATTCTGATTTAAGGGAGGTTTGGGAGAGGCACAGAGACCCAGTTTTACTCCAAGCAGAGCCTCCTGCAGGCTAGCAGTCCACATGGGGCTACCAAACAACCAATCACAGTCCTTATTTGATATCCCCTAAGAACTTTTTTCATGCTTGTGTGGCTCGCCAAATTTTTTACATCTGAGTGTGGCTCACGAGTAGAAAAAAGTTGGGGATCCCTGCTCTAGACTGTGGGGCATAGCCTGCATGGAACATTGTGATAGGGAAAGTTTAGGTGAAGTCTAGAATGCACTACCCATATACACTAAGCAGGGAGATGCAGGTATCCTTAAGGCCTATGGCACAAAGGTCATATTCTCCACCAGCATTTGTCAGCTAGCAGAGAACCATACGTGCAGTGAAGGGCTTGTACTGATGAGGCCTTCACCACAGGAAAGAATGCTAGAGCCCTAAAAATGCTCAATTGCTATTCCATTTAACAAAATCAAGGGCTGCACAGGTGCATCTCTGTTGGGTGCTAGTGGAAAGTGTGCCCAGCGTGCCATAGGCCTTATATATTATCATAAATTACACTTTGTTAATATTTATAGATTAATATCTGCATCAAAAATATAGAGCAATCACTTGGCATCACAATCAAAGCTTTTCTTTTTCAAATTATCAAAAAGCCATTAAGCTTGGTAGATTTTACCTTTAATAATAAGAAAATCTTAGATAACTGAAAAAAGTGACAAAATAAAAAAAAAGGTCATATGAAAATTTTAGAACCAAAAGCACCTAATGCGCCAAGCTTCATGTACAAAACTAATTTTATTTTTACTCTTATGATGTCATAGCACATATATTTAACCATCCAAATTTTGCTGATAAAAGCAAACAAAATTAAGTGACTGCATTTGTTCAGCAGCTACAGGGAGAACTAAGTCAAGTTACATCTTCAAAAGACCATGATTTGTCACTTCTAAGACTAGGAGCAATTTCACACCTTTTCTTACTAAATTTTCAACAATCCCCTCTGATAGCCCTACTTGATTTGACAAGATCTGGCAGGCGTGATAATCGGACACTTTCAGAAGGGCACCGCTCTACAAATTACAGATTCCAAGCTTATCTGTAGGGATGAGCATGTACAAGCCTCATAAGAGAGCATTAAAGTTAAAATACCCAACCAGACCAATACAATATAAAAATCTTAAAATGGCTTTCTTTATTCCCTCAATTTCTTATATTGCATTTACTGAAAAATGCAGGCAAAATATTCTTCTGTATATTTTTATTGTATTACTGTATGGGTTTGCACTTAATCAAAGTGTGATAATATGGCATATACTGTACAACCTACAGCAAAATTAGAATTAGAGTATAGGATACAGGTATAGGACCACTTATCCAGAATGCTTGGGACCAAAGTTATTCCGGATAAGAGGTATATCAAGGCGTAATTTGGATCACCATACCTTAAGTCTACTAAAAAATCAATAAAACATGAATTAAACCCATCAGGATTGTTTTGCATTCAATAAGGATTACTTATAATTTAGTTGGGATCAATTACAAGGTACTGTTTTATTACTACAGAGAAAAATTAAATCAATTTTAAAATTCTGAATTATTTGATTAAAATGGAGTCTATGGGAGACGGCTTTCCGTAATTCGGAGTTTTCTGGATAACAGGTTTACGGATAAGGGGTCCAATACCTGTATACTCTAATACTTATATCAGAAGTCACAGGTGCAAACTGTACCTGATATCTGCCAAGATAAAAAGCTCAACAACAGACACATCATCCATAGCTACCACAGATTTTTTACCATCCTGTATTGAAGGCCTATTTGGCTTGCATGATTCTTTTACATAAAGTGCAGGGACGCCTATTTATAAGGTACAATCCGCAACAAATGTGTGCTAGCTAAATATTAATTGTTAAATAGCACATCATCTAGCTGGACCATCCAAATCATTATACACCACCAACAAACTTTTTTTTTTTTTAAATCATTATTTAACTTAAGTTTACAAGATAAGCAACATATTTTACCAGTTGAAAGGAAAATAAATGACAGGAAACAGAGTGTGTAGCATTCTCATGCTATAAATCTGTCAGTCTGTAAGAAAAAGTTTAGAAGAAGGGAAGGGCAAATTGTCCACTAAGATGGCTTTTTTTTCTTGCCTGTGTATGCATCTCTCACATTTCAGTAACCTAACACTCAGGAATTCTTAGCCATATATTAGGTTGCAGAAAATCAGCTTCCCCTTTTAAATGAGCAGTAAAGAAAGTGCTTTTATTTAGAGAATTAGAGAAGTTAAATCAAACAAACATATACCATTAATTCAGTGTTAGCAATATTAAACACATGATAAACTATCTTTGTTTCTGCAGTGAATGCACAGGTGTTCCAAGAATTTTTGCCTGTGCTTTTTTCTGCAGAAGTATTACCAGCATTCTCCAATTAAAACAGTATCATTAAAGGCTTTTTTGACCAGAAAGCCAATAAAATTATTATTAATACTTTCGGGTTAAGCTTCAAAGGTCAGTATCTCTTCAGCAGTATGGGAAAGCCTTTGTCCACCATATGGGTAACGACCAATGGAGTGGATCAGATCTATCTATCGCGGGCGTCTAACCACTTAGAAATGACTTTTCACAGGCAATAGAAGTCGGCGGGGAAAGCCCTTTGCATCATTTCAGTTTTCCAAAGTCGCACAAAGTTGCTGCAGGAGGTTGCTGCACCGGCAACTCCTATTGTTGCCAGTGAAAAGTCATTTCGGAAATATCGGAAAACCAATCAGTGGGTCCTGACCCTAAAAGTCTAAAAATGTCAGAGACAAGAAGGAATTTAAGCTGATATTATTGCAATGCTGAAAATCATCAGTCACGTCTTTTACAATAACATATGTCCTGTCACCACTGTAAAGATATAAGAAAACAGCCTATGCTCATACTTACCAAGGCAGTTATGGGGGTATGTGTGCACGGCCTTAATCCTACAGATAGGGGAGGCTAATAACACTTTTTATTGAAGCCAACACTCAAGATCAAAGTAAAAAAATCTGCTGTCCCTGAGCAGACTAACCAAACATATTTGTGCCAGGCCCGTGATTAATTGTGCAGTTACACACAAAACACGGGTTAAGTAATAAACCTTTTTCTACTTTAAATCTAGCAATGTTACCTGTCCCCACTGTAGCCAGAGTATATTAACCTGCACATAAAACATCTAAACATGGTCATAATAATGTTCATCAGAAGCTGCAGTGAGCAATTACCCGCCAGACTAAGGAATTTCGCACATTGTTCAGTCATACACCGATAAAAGTGCCTAATCTACACATCATATCCTGAAATTGACATGCGGTATGATTTTCTTATTTTTGGATTTTCTTTCCACTATTTAATAAACTCTGAGAAACAGAGTATGGTCAAGTTTTTTGCAAAACCCCCAAAATGGTCTCAGAATAGACAGTGGTGAGTCAGCTAAAAATGATGCCACATTGTTGAAGATTATAATGGATACCCGAGTAATTCACTTCCTACTAAAATTGATAAAGACATTAAAAGTTGCTCCTTACATATATTAATATTACACAGACATATACTAAATCTATTAAACAGATCACACAAAGCAAATATCAGCTTTATCAATACAAAGGGAGACAATTTGCAATTGCATGTTAATGAGTACAAAATTAATAAGGCCAAGAAAAACAGATCATGTTTTCATACCAATATTAATGACCGGGCAGAATGCAGACAAAGAGCATTCTGCTAAGACTTAGTAGTATAATACAGATTGGATCTGTGCCCTGGAAAGCCCCTTCAGCAATAGGAATCATAAGGATTCACTGGAATGTAATAAATTATTGGTAATACACTACAAAATTAACTACTGTTACAGTTAGACCCCAAGAAACAGTATTAAAATGTTATCAAGAAATATCTATGACTACACACATGCCTATAAACCATACAATTCAGGCGTTTTAATGTACATAATAAAAACACTGCACTGAAAACCACCTAGCAACTGAGGCAAATCAGAACTAATATGCATAGAAAAAAGAATGGAACCTAAACATCTAAGTAGGCAGCCAAGCAGTGGGGCAGATTTTTCCAGGATGAACCAATGTATAGGCACATAACACCAGATCACTGCAGCTGTTAACATAAATTCATATACTTTTCACAGCCTAGTTGAACTAATGCTTTTAAATAGATGTGATTTGAGAGTCCTGGCACCCACATGAAGTAAAATGCTCTTGATAAAGCCATTGCAGTGCAAAAAATAAAGAATAACTTTTCTTCTACATGTTCCAGATCAGTGATCCCCAACCAGCGACTTGTGAGCAACATGTTGCTTACCAACCCCTTGGATGTTCCTCCCAGTGGCCCCAAACCAGGTAGTTATTTTTGAATTTCTGACTTGGTGGCAAATTGTGGTTGAATAAAAACAAGATTTACTAATAAATAAAGCCTGCTGTAAGCAGATAGTGTGCATAGAGGCTACCTAATAGCCGATCTTAGCCATTATTTTGATTTCAGCCAGCTGAAAAGCATCCTCTGTCCTATCTAAGCACAAGGTCTCTCAAACATTGGTGTCTATTGAAATGCTGGAATAATCAAAGCACCAATACAGTGTTTATCTGTTTTTAAATGCAAGTACAGGTATGGGATCCCTTATCCGTAAACCCGTTATCCAGAAAGTTACAAATTATGGAAAGCCCATCTGCCAGACTCCATTACAAGCAAATAATTCCAATTTTAACAAATGATTCCCTTTTTCTCTGTAATTAGAAATCAGTACCTTGTACTTGATCACAACAAAGATATAATTAATCCTTATTGTAGGCAAAACCATCCTATTGGGTTTATTCCATATTTAAATGATTTTAAGCAGACATAAGTTATAGATCCAAATTACGGAAAGATCCCTTATCCGGAAACCCCCAGGTCCCGAGCATTCTGGATAAGAGGTCCCATACCTGTATGTAGATTTTTGTTTAGTGCTCACTTCAGATTGCATTTTGAATGTATGTAAAACACATAATATGTATACTGCATTTAAAAATAGTTAAATATAGATGTGAATGCTGGTGAGTACAACCAGGCAGAATAAAATTGAATCAGATAGCTCATGAACATACATGCACTCAAATCTGTGTCTCAAATGTGGGTCTAATGAACAAAACATATAAAACTTTTACGTACAAACCCTAAGGAGCTTGAACATCTTTTAAAAGAATATTACGATTTGGACTTTCAGCTTCTTCTTTGGGTATTTTATACATTATAGGTTATTTTCTAGAAACCCGTCCCATCACAAGCATTTATATAGAATTCCAAGAATAAATGTAAGCAAGTCACTACAGGTCAGCATAGTTAGATTTTGACATGCCCAAACCACAGCCTGGCTATTTATGAACGGCACTTGGAGCTGAAGCATTACTACCAGGAAATCCCCAGAATGCCTTAAGTACTTCAAGTAAATCCAGTTTACCATTTCACCTATTTGACTGATCAGGAAAGTCCCAAAGCCGAGCACTGCCACAAATGAGTAACAATGCTCCTCATTTCAAAGCAATTAAAATAAATATTGCAAGAAGTATATAGCAGTAGTACAGGTATGGGACCCTTTAGCCGGAAACCCATTATCCAGAAAGTTCCAGAACTACGGAAAGGCCATCTCCCATAGACTCCATTATAGGAAAATAATTCGAATTTTAAAAAAAATTAATTTTTTCTCTGTAATTAAAAAAAGATTACCTAGTATTTAATCCCAACTAAGATACAATTAACACATATTGGAGGCAAAACAAGCCTATTGGGTGTATTCAATATTTAAATGATTTTTAGCAGATTTACGTTATAGAGATCCAAATTATGGAAAGATCCCTTATCCAGAATACCCCAGGCCCCAAGCATTCTGGATAACATGTCCCATACTTGTATAAGATAAAGAAATTGCCCATTACAAATACTCAGAAAGTTGTAAATATAAGTTGTAAATACAGACTATGCCTTTGCCATTAGTGCAACATTAACTTTTAGCAAATACACCCCATAATGTGTTTAACAAAAAAACAATTCATTCATTTGTGTGAATAAAAGTGTTTAACATCCTCTATGACATAACCAATGCTTGATCTCTATCTGGCTTGTTGCCTTAATTTATGCCTATTAGGGTGCATCTGCTGTCTAATAGGTATTCTAGTAGATAGACAGTAACAATTAATAATATGATCCTAAAGAGTGTGTTGTAACATTATAATTGGTACAAGTATAAGTGAACGCAACAACCTCAAAATCTGTGTATCATAACTTAAAAGGTATTAAAACGTCTGAGGAACCTATTATTCACGACCTGTGTGACCATGTTTATGTTTTCTACAACATCTTGCCATCCCCTGTGGTCTCCACTTCATAGGTGCAAATTCATTATTTAGCACTATTTGCAGCTTCTTTTTAGGGCCATAGCCCACGGTAGCCAAAATGTAACCACGGGCAACCAATATCCCCGAAATTATATGTGTTGCTACGTCATGCAGTTTCCTGCCGAAATTAACTGCAGGCGCCTAATCCCCACTTGGACCATGGAAAGGCTAATAAAGAGTTAATCTCAAGCTACAGGCATACCTTCAGTTCTCTCAATACTGCCCTTAAGTCTCCCCATATTTCACCTGTTCAGATGATCAGAAGCCATACAGGAAGAAAAAACGCTGAGCTGTGTAAAGAAAGTTGCCATAATGCCTCACTCCCGCATCGAGACCCAGACCAGTGTACATGCTCAGTTTGTAAGACTATGATGAAGCTTTCTGAAGATTGGCTCAGATCCACATTTCTAAGGGAGGGAGGAAGTTTTTAGCATTCGTGAGGGAGGGCGGAGCAGGAGAGAGCTGCGTGTCTCTGGCAGAGGACACAACGAATCTTTTGACATAGAACTCTTTACATAGACCTTTCTGATAAAGCTTACTTAGTTTTTACCTTTCTTTCTCTTTTAAGCTAAGCAAAACCTATTTGTGCTGGCCAGAGCAAGCACCTGGCCTGAACCCTATTGAGCTCCTGTGTGAAGAACTGCACAGTAAAGGTTGCTCGTACCCACCACTAAAATTCAGGCCTGAATCTTCAGATATGGAGACAGAAACAATAGGAATTCTAGCTCTATTTGATTCAGCCATAAACGCTCGCCTTTTACGATATCGGTCGCCTCGTCAATCCACCATAGACACACCGAATGTCATATGATAATATCGCTGCATGTATGGCCAGCTTAGGGTCAGAGAAAAATCCTCTACAAGCCAGTCAAACCTCTGGGAAGGGAACAGTTACAGAAGGCGTGAGTTGAAATTTCCTTTGAATATCTTCAGAAACTGATGCCCAGAATGCCAAAAGTCTGCAAACTTGGATTGCTGCATATAAAGGATTCTTTGGCATAATGTTGGTTCACAGAAGAGTTATATGAAATAAAGAAAGTTGTGTTATTGGCAATGTAGACTACAATTTTTGATCAAAACATGTTTCTGATCAAACCTGATTATAAGCTAATATTATTTTAAATAACCCTCACCTTGGACTGGTACTGAAAATTTGGAATGTGTGCCAAGATAGATATAATAACTAACCTCTGTTATTATGCAGTTTGGCAGAGTCACTTTACACACGGTACATTTCTAAGAATAGTGAAGTTCCTTCAAGTACACCGCATCTTGGATTATCTAGGCAATATATGGACTGGCTGGCCTAATATAACTGCTGCTAAACGATTCTTGCTTACGTTCGGTCTATTTATAGCTGTTGTGAATGATGTATTTCAATTAGTATTACCAAACAAACAGGTAAACCATAATAAAAAATAAACAAAGGAAAAACAAAACAGTTTTTAGATACTTACAGAATTTACTGCATGAAACAAACATTCTCACTAAAATTTTCACACCTACTTGAGATATATTCCTGGTGCAAAGATATATGCATCTACGTGTATATGCATCTGCCAACACACGTACCAATAAAAGGAAGAATATTTCAGTATCTTAGTATATACAGATAAAGCAGACCTTATTAGCGCATTTGATGCCTCAGAAATGTAAACTGTGGGAAAACAATTTTGGCTGCCCTTACCGGCTTCCTGCTTCAAACACTTATGGTATGGTAAGGAGTAAATATGTGGGTTTTTTTTACAGAAATCCCACAAACCTACATAGACTTTGTACGAACAGGGAACGCCTTTTCATTAAATTATGAACTCCTTCAAAGCTAACCATTTATGTGGTCAAAAACCACCCAATTCATTGTTTTACTTAAAAACACGGGATAGTCCCAGGATCATGTTTGCATGTTTGTGTTAGGGGTTGAGAGAGTAAAATTGTTTGTTGGCCCTTCCAGACCAAGGTAAGCCCCATTCACCATGAGCTCTACAGCTTAAACTACACTTCTAGACATAAGCACCACGCTTCCATCAAGCGAGTCAAGATTTTCTATACTGCACATGCACAAGCCTAGTAAGTGAAGGGAACTTTTAAAGTAAACCCTGAGATAACAGGGTAAGATGGTAAAGCAGCACTTAGACAGAAATAACTTAATTAAATTCTGATTCTTTTGAAAATATATGTAACATACTGCAGTTCTTTCAAGCTAAGCACCATACTTCAGCTGCCAATTCTGGGCATTCAGACCAATTTGCCAGCTTATCTGCCTGTGTATGGGCACCCCGATGGGCGTACCAGACCGACATCTGGCCCAAAACTGACCAGATCTTGATCAGGCATTTTCCCATTTGATCGGGGACTGCATCAGCACGTTTTAATTCGGTGGTTTGGTTGAGCAATCGATTTAGCCCGATATCACCCACCTTAGATGGGCATATCGGGAGAAGATCCGCTCGTTTGGAGACCTCGCCATGTATGGCCGCCTTAAGGGCTAGTTAGGGTAAAATTATAAAGTGAAAATGTACTATCATATATATTATACATACACACAAGTATATATTACATTACATTAACACTTATTTATAAAGTGCCAACATATTCCGCAGCGCTGTACAATAAGTGGGTTACATACATGGACATACAGAGTAACATATAAAGCAATCAGTAACTGATACAAGAGGTGAAGAGGGCTCTGCCCAAAAGAGCTTACAATCTACAAGAGAGCTTACAATCTACAAGAGAGCTAGCTTTTTTTACGTATTAATATTTTACTTGCAAATTAATCATTTACTTACATATGGAATACAGCAAATCAAAAATTCCATTTCAATTAGGCATGTTCATTAACTTACCCTTTTTAAACAAAGACCATTATCAAAATAATGACCTGATGTACAGAGAGTTACGCAGTATCTAAAGCAAAACAACTAAACAGGTTAAACTGCTTCTCCAGACTATCACTATAAAAAGAAAATGCATTAAACCTTAGGGGAATAAAATGTCATTCTAAGCAACATTACCATTTACATGAACATATTTTATTGGTTTTATAATTATTTGTAAAGGTGTAGTGCTCTGTCTCTTTCTGCTCTTCTGGTTCTTTCTCTTAACTCATTGTAAGAGAAGCCTGCTTTACATGCTTTTTTACATTTTGTTTTAAAAGTCAGAACCACCAGAGTATACAGAATAGAAAGGGGCAGACACTTCTGTTAAAAGCAGCATATAATAATTACAAATTACTTTAAAACAATTTAATAGCCCATTAAAGGAGAAAGAAAGGTAAAAACTAAGTAAGCTTTATCAGAAAGGTCTATGTAAATACAGCCATAAGCATTCGCAGAAATGCTGCAGGTGAAATATGGGGAGACTTAAGGGCACTATTGAGACAACTGAAGGTATGCCTGCAGCTTGAGATTAACTCTTTATTAGCCTTTCCTTCTCCTTTAATAATTCACAAATAAGTTATTTTTTCTTATAGTTTTTAAAATAAATGGTTTATTATTATGCTTCCTCAGCCTAACTTTTTTAACACTGCAAACAATATATTTATTGCTGACATGTATCAGTCAATTAGATCAGGTGAAATCTGTCAGTGAGTCACATAATGACGGGTTGCTGATAATTTCACAAACACTTTATTAGGGCTCATACTCACAAGTGTTTTCTAATGCATTTGACGTGCGTTTGAGACACAGGTTTGAACACACCTAAATGCATTCTCTAATTGATTCCATGATATTCTCCCTGGTTGTACTCATGACCCTTTTCACTGCATTCACTTTTCATTGCATTTTTTTAGATGCAACATGCTGCATTTTCTTGCGCTTGAGGTGAGCAAGTAGAATAGTGGGTTGCATCCGGAACTGACAAAAAAGCACTTAAAAAAACGCATATAAATGCATATGATGTGATTTTTGTGCTCAGCATGTATTTATAAACGCATTTAAAAACCACCTGTGAGTACTAGCCCTTAATGCAAGGGCACATGGTGCATTTATCCACTTCTCTCAGGCCTGCGTTTTTGGCCAGGCTGAGAAAAGCAGATCCACTTGCCTACGCTCCTCTGTGTGCCTGCATTAAAAACTAAGGCACTCAGTCAAGTGTGGGCACACAGAGCAGAGCGGATTGGAGGTCGGCCTGAAAAGCGCAAAAGCGGAGTGTGCCCCACTTGGGCAGTTGCCATAGTTTTTAATGCAGGCACACTGAGGAGCGTAGGCAAGCGGATCTGCTTCTCTTTATTTGAATTAGGAAAAAGAAAAAAACATGTCCTACATAATATATAATTTTATGTAGTGCTAATAAACTGCAACCTACTGTTATAGTATGTAAAAGGTTAAAAATTCAAGGAATTTATATTAAAAACACCCAAGTTAAATCAACAGTATTACACTAAAGGAATGTTTCTTTTGTAACATAATTTAACATCACAAAGGAAATCTGGGGCCTGCATCATGCAGAAGTGATATGAATGCATTCATTTCACAGTGAAAAGATGCCCACTGAGAGAAACAAGGGAATGGATGTACAGATAATTCTGTCAGGAAACCAACAGTTTGACTGTATCAAAACAATCTTCACTAACCCCAGGGGACAGAACTGAAATGAAATCTATAACTGGTTAACAAAATAACAGGATTAACATTTACAGTAACAAGAAATAGTTATGCATTATATGGGGTAAGCACATTCCCAAAGATTAATGTTAAGTGGTTAACTATACAAGAACTAGGCAGCCTTACAGTTTGTTCCAGAAAAATGTTGCCAGTTCATTGGAATGCTGTGACAGTATGTAAAGTCAAACTTAACCCCTTTGCTGCTGTGAAAGGTGCAGCAGATATATTGGCTACACAGGTGAAACATGCACCGAGTCCAAGATTTGTGAGACCTAAATATATTATTAGTTATGTGGTGATTAGTGTCAGTGCATAGCAATGCAGTGACTAGCAGCATTTAGCCGCAGCAGTGAAGGGATTAAACGGAAGCAATATCTAAACTGCAAGATGATCCTTTGTGGAAAAATATTTTGTCAAAACTGATACATGTATCCAAAAGTGCTTGGCAGAATGTAGTTGGAATTTCCCCCGGGATTTTATTTTAATCTGCAACACCTTATGCCCTGCCTAATTAGCATAGTTGCCTTCCTGAACTGGGGTCCTAGGTACAATTCCAACCAGTTCATTTTATGTGGGAAGCTTATCTGTCTGTATCGATTTCCTCACACTGTCCAAATTACACAATCAAGCAAACTAGCTTTTACCCTGCTCTGTGTGTGTGTGTGTGTGTGTGTGTGAAACTGTGACAGAGAAATTAGATTGTTCGACTGGACCCAGTTAGATAAAAATAAATATTATCTGTAAAGCACTTAGATTATGCGGTCTGAGCTTGCAACCAACTAAATGGGGGTTAAAGGTGGCCATACACGCACCGATAATATCGTACGAAACCTTGTTTCATACGATATTCGGTGCGTGTATGGTATGTTGGCGAGTCGACCGATATCGCAGGAAGCTGCTGATATAGGCCGACTCGCTGATCGGACCAGTTTGAAAATTTTGATCGGCCGCCATAGAAGGCGCCTGACCAAAATCTCCCTTCAGCGCTGAATCGGCAGAAGGAGGTAGAAATCCTATTGTTTATACCTCCTCTGCCGATTCAGCCCTGAATGGTGTGTGGCGGATCGATGGTCGCACGAAACATCGTCAGATCGCCACGTGTATGGCCAGCTTAAGTTTAATGCACTGATCCAACTCAAATCTGTTTAAAGGACAAGAAAGGCCCAATTCACTGGGACTGCCAATATGTTAGGGAGAGGGCACACAGGGCGTACAGGCCACTTCTCTTCCCCTGCATTTTCTAGGCAGGCAGAGAAAAGCGGATCTGCTTCTATATGTAGCTGTACTAAAATTGCAAAGTGTCAGCGCTGCGTGGCTATACAAAGCCATGCTTTCTTTTTTTTCTAGGCAATCTCCCCTCCAATGCAGGCAGAAAGAAGTGGATTGTACATCTTTTGTGCCCTCACCCTTAGACACCCCACCGTACATCTAATCATTACGTTTCTTCCCCAGATCGGTGTTCCTTATAGGGAAAAAAACTGCACCGAGGCACAGCCATGTCTTTCACCTTTCCCATTTAACCCTCAGCCAACTGAGAATTGTGTGTGCGCAGCAGAATAAATAATCTGGATTTTATATTCTAATGCATGCCAGTCTTAGTCAAAATTTGTGATTTTTTTTTCCTTGGTTATAGGAAATCATACAAAAAATGTGTTCACAATTTTATTCATACTGCAGTGTTCTGAACTGGAATGTTTAGAATTGAAGAAATCTTGGCAGCTAAAAGTTGTCTAGCTTTTATATAAAACAATGGGAAGTAACATTCAAGGTAACTTATTTTTTTAGTTTCTTTAAACAGTAGAACCATTAAATTTGTAAAAATTAATTGATTGGTGATTTTTCTTGTGATCGAGTTGCAAATTAACATGACTGAGTATTAGCAATCAAGGCTAAGTAGCAATTGAGGGGACAAAACATTGTCAGGACCAGTGATTTTTTTTTTTTTAAATAAAAGAAAAAGTACCGGCCTGAGACAGGAACTTTATTTTTTGATTCACTGAAGGGTGCATAACAACATTAAGTAGTTTGAAAAAATAAGTTGTTTTTTTTTTTTTTTTTTTTTACCAATTATTGGATTAAAGAGCAGTCCACCTCAACAAAACGTGCATTCACGAAGAATTAACATGGGGTTGTGATAAGGTAATGTAAAAATGATCTTTAAGCTTGCTACTTGTCTAGTAACCCATAGCAACCAATCCGCAAGTATAATCAAATGGTCAGCTGTCTGAAAACATATCTTTATATATAGTTACATAAGTTACTCTGTGAGGGTGCTGCTATATTTCTGCTGCAGCAGTCAGCAGGAACGTCAAGTAACAATTACTTATGAAAGCAGCTCGATCACCGAAAAATGATGAACATGACCTATAGGTAAAATGTACGTAGTTTGCAGATTAGTTTTCAGACTAGGATTACTTTTAGACTTATTAAATCACTCTTTGACTCGTTAATTGTCATATTAGTGTTGCTCATTGGGCAAATTTTGGGCACTAAGCCTACATTTCAAACAAATTGTCCACTACTGATAAATGACCTGTAAACAGAACCCAACTGGTGATAGTTCCCTATCCAACTCTGCCTTAAGCTGGCCATACACGTGGCGATCTGAACATCGTCAGATCCACCACACACCATTCACCATTCATCCACCACACACCATTCAGGGCTGAACGAGGTTTCGTACGATATTATTGGTGCGTGTATGGCCACCTTTATTCAGACATCAGTAAGGCTAAGTGTAAAGTCTGGTCTGTTGCAGACAGCACTGGTTCAATTATGTGGCCAACTGCTGACTTCACAATACCGTCATGAGATCCTATAACTAGACAAGTTGCCAAATGCTGTGATTAACCCAATTCACCCCCTAAACAAGGGCAGCTCAATTCAAAGCACTGCTTTAAAAATTAAATCAATTTACAGGTAACTCTAAAGGTTTCTTGAAATAACATTTCTCTTTAATTATGAAAAAATATTGTATGAAGTTCCCCTTAAATAGTCACAACAGTTTGTGTTCAGTGAACATTTTGTCTTAAATAATTGAGTCATCTATGCATGGGGCCAACGTTAATTTACAGGCTTGATAAAGAACCTTAGCTTTAAACCAGGAGTCCCCAACCTTTCTTACTCATGAGCCACAGTCAAATGCAAAAAGACTTAAGGTGGCCATACACGCACCGATAATATCGTACGAAACCGCAGGAAGCTGCTGATATCGTCGACTCGCCGATCGGACCAGTTTGAAAATTTTGATCGGGCGCCATAGAAGGCGCCTGACCAAAATTCTCCCTTCAGCGCTGAATCGGCAGAAGGAGGTAGAAATCCTATTGTTTCTACCTCCTTACCTGCCGATTCAGCCCTGAATGGTGTGTGGCGGATCTGACGATGTTTCGTGCGACCGTTGGTCGCACGAAACATCGTCAGATCGCCACGTGTATGGCCAGCTTTAGACAGCAACACAAGCATCAGTTCATGGAGGGCCAGATAAGGGCTAAGACAGGCTATTAGGTAGCCTCTAGCACACACTCAGCTTACAGGAGGATTTATTTGGTAGTAAATCTTGTTTTTATTCAACCAAAACTTGCCACCAAGTCAGGAATTCAAAAATAACTACCTGGTTTAGGGGCACTGAGAGCAACATGCTGCTCTTGAGTCACTGGTTGGGGATCACTGCTTTAAACAGTGCTTCTGTGTGATGCCTTAAATCTTCAATAAACATAAAATGACATAAAAGCCTGATGGTACTTTGTGTACAGTGTGTTCATATATAGGAAATGTCCACTTTGTAATTCAGTTTTTGGTATTTGCATTAATAGTTTAGTACAAAATGTAACTGCACTGTAGAACTGATTTATTGTGTTCTGTGTTTGCGCCTGCATTCATGATTTGGATACTGGACTTCTGAAAATAGAGCTTTCAGCCCACACTCATGTAATGATCAACTACTGTTCTTCCTCACCACCCAAAGTGAAACTAAAAGAAAGCACTATCTATAGAGTATTTACTTTACCATGCTAATGCTGCCATAAGGCCTATTCATGTCACCCTGTGACAGCTCAGACCGTCTGCAAGAATGTCTTCAAACAACACAACAGAACCCTTATTTTTAAAAGTGCCTAGTTACATTTCATATGTCTACATAGAATATCATGCAATAATAATCCTCAAAACCATGTATACGAGACACAATTGCATAATTACTGCTGGTGAGCAGGTAACTGCAAGGACAACTAAATGGCCTAAGATAGTAAGGTTATAGATTATGGTGAACCCAAACAAATTTGCCATTTGGACATCCAGTGCTAGGCCAAACAATATTTGTTAAGTGTAAAACAGTGAAGATGCATACACAGCACATTCAAAAAGCAAGAAAAGGGCCACAAAGGCCTGCAACTTCCCTTGCTGCTACATTTAGGAACACCCTATACACTCAACACAAACAAATATTTACTGTTTAATTCCATTAACTGTATTTACTTGAAACCAATAAACCACCAGAAACATAAAAAATGGGAACCTGCAACACAAAGAATGGACAACATGAGCCCAAGCTTTTACACATCTCACAAAATGTTACATTATAAAACCTAACAGCAATCCTGTTAGCCGTTAGCCTGCATGAAACATCTGCAAACAAGAGAACAGCAGTGAATCAAGGAATCAGTAGTCCCCAACCTTTCCAGGACATCAAACTTAATCTTACTTGTTAGCTACTGTCAGAATGCTCAATGCAATGACAGCAATTTGAGCTGTAGCTTCTGCCAGACAGGGGCAAGCTCCAACTTGTAGGGTTAAACTGGAACATGGAGTTCATTCTAAGAATTAACAATACAAAGCCATCATGTCAATAGCAATAACATGCAGAGAATTAGCAGATGTGTTTTAAATGAAGTGATCCCAATAAATAACACATAATGAAGTCTATAAACACTAGCTGCATGATCATTTGTATCTATCTCTCTGCAAATAAACAGCTGTTCTATCACATTTTAGTCTGCTGTTCCTTCCATACAATCCCAGCTTCTACAAGCCACTGATGTTTCTCTACTGTACAAACAATAGCAGCCATGCAATATCCAGTATGAACAAGCCTGAACTAAAATGATCCTAAGCTGAAGAGCAAACAACTGTACATTGACTTTGCTATTATTTGAAACAAAGCAGAAGTGTCAGCACATTCCTGAAATAGATTTTATGAATCAGGTAACTCCCAAGGCAGGTGGTGTGGTGCGTGGATGTAACCGTGGGAAAGGAGCTCCCAGTCTGTGGCACCCCATGCTACTCCCGCTCCCACAGAACCCTGCGGGTGGGACAGCGCCTCTTACCTCCTTCCCAAGTTCACAGGTTTCCATTAAAGCTGGAAGGGGTCACTTTGATAAGACTGATCGCTAATCCCCAGTCCAAAGGAGCCCGGCCACTCCCCCCGCCCAGACACCCAGCGCTAAAACTTAGCACAGATGAGCTGGAAGGAAGGTGACTGAGTGGAGAATGTCCAGCACAGCGCTGCCCCACTCTCCGGCCAACAGGTGCTATGACAAGATAGCCTAAAAATAAGAGCGGAATTTGGGAGGAACTCACCCAACAAGTCTCCTGCTAGGCTCCGCTTCCCGCGGCTTTCCCGGACTTAATGGAGACGCTGAGAGAAATGTAGTGCGGCTCCGCGCCCCGACCCCCCGGCCCTCACTGTGTCCATATCAGCCTCGCACAGTCCTTCCCAGCCGACTCCCTAGCACTGAGCGCCGAGAGGAGACACACCTGTGGGCGCTGCGCACATCCGCTCCCCAGCACAATACCAGAAACAGGAAGCAGGAAAAAAAAGGCAGAATAACAGGGAGAGAGTCCTCCCCTCTGAGCCGGCTGCGGAGGATCGGATTTCAGACTGCCTGGGAGCTCTCAAGGAATGGGAGGGGGTGCCAGAGGCACTGGATTGGGAGGAGTGCGAAGGAATTTCACTGGCCACTAGGCAATAGCCATGGGCTATGACTGGCTTTGATGGAATTCCAACAGGCATTCTTTTTCAATAGCTACAATAGCCTGTTCTAAATATATCCAACCTATGGCCCTGAACTGGCATTGCGCTCCGACTTATTCGCCTCATTTTCACTGCTTTTGCCAATGGCAAATAGTCTATCATTAATGAGTTTGTGTTAGAAAATACTCCCTTTCAAAGGAACCCCATCATACATTTATATAAGGATAAAGCTGCACGTCAAAATAATTGTAAATGTCTTTTTAGGGGCTGTGACACACCGAGAGATTAGTCACCATCCCACCAGCTAGAATGTAAATTGCTGGTGGGATGGCATACGCGGCGCCTCAATTTGCCGAAGTTGCCTTGAGAGGAAACTTCAGCGACCCGGCAAATCGCGGCGCCGGGTATGCCATCCCACCAGCGATTTACATTCTAGCCGATGGGATGGCATTTCGGGGAGATCTCTCTGCCCCCATTCATCTCCAAACTGCTTGAGTGCCTAGTTTACAACCGACTGATGCTATTCCTCTATAACAAAACCTCCTGGATCCCCTACAATCTGGTTTTAGACAACAACACTCCACCGAAACTGCGCTAACCCGACTAACAAATGACCTCCTATCGGCTAAAGCCAAAAAACACTACTCGTTACTAATACTTCTCGATCTCTCTGCTGCTTTTGACACTGTAGATCACCCTCTTCTCCTCCAGACTCTCTGCTCTCTTGGCCTTCGTGACACTGCCTTATCCTGGTTTTCATCTTATCTCTCAGATCGATCCTTCAGTGTCTCTTACAATGGGGAATCATCTTCTCCCCTGCCTCTTTCTGTCGGAGTTTCCCAAGGCTCTGTCCTGGGCCCCTTACTATTTTCTCTCTATACCTCCTCACTTGGCAAACTAATCAATTCTTTTGGCTTTCACTACCACCTCTATGCTGATGATACTCAGATATATCTTTCCTCTCCTGATCTCAACCCAGAGCTTCTAACTCGCGTCTCTTCCTGCCTGGCCGCTATATCCACTTGGATGTCCCAACGTTACCTTAAACTAAACCTCTCTAAGACTGAACTGGTTCTCTTTCCCCCATCCAATGCCCACATTGTTCCCGAGGTATCTATAAAGGTTAACAATTCTACCATCACCCCATCTTCCCAGGCCCGGTGCCTTGGGGTTATCCTTGATTCTGCCCTGTCCTTCACTCCTCATATCCAATCACTTATCAAATCATGTCACTTTCACCTAAGAAATATCTCCAAAATACGATCATTTATCACCCAAGATGCTGCCAAAATTCTTATTCACACTCTTATAATATCTCGCCTGGACTACTGTAACTCCCTATTAATTGGCCTTCCCCTCCAAAGACTGTCCCCTCTCCAGTCCATAATGAATACTGCTGCCAGGCTCATACACCTCTCCAACCGCTCCTCCTCTGCCGTGCCACTCTGCCAATCCCTGCACTGGCTTCCCCTACCATCCAGGATAAAATTCAAACTCCTGACTCTTACATTCAAAGCAGTCCATAACTCTGCCCCACCTTACATCTCTGAACTTATCTCTAGGTACCATCCAACCCGCTTGTTACGCTCCTCTGCTGACCTGCTCCTCAACTCCTCTCTCATTCCCTCCTCGCACGCTCGTATTCAAGACTTTGCAAGGGCTGCCCCCCTTCTCTGGAATTCGCTCCCACAAACTATCAGACTTTCTCCCAATCTGTCTGTCTTCAAGAGATCTCTAAAACCACACATTTATTTAGAGAAGCTTACCCTAATCTAGTTTAGCAATACCCTGTGCCACACCTCTCACAACTCTGGTCATGCCCATTCCCACACCTTGTGTCTCAACCCTTTCTCCTTGTAGATTGTAAGCTCTTTTGGGCAGGGCCCTCTTCACCTCTTGTATCGGTTATTGATTGCTTTATATGTTACTCTGTATGTCCAATGTATGAAACCCACTTATTGTACAGCGCTGCGGAATATGTTGGCGCTTTATTAATAAATGTTAATAATAATAATAATAATTTGTCGCGCGGTGACTAATCTCCCCGTGTGTCACAGCCCTAAAATGCTATAATGTAAAGTTTCGTAAAAAAACAGTAGATGTACATACACATACCGTGGGTAGTGTAAATCCATAATAATGTACCTACCCCTCTCATGTGAAATCTTTTTTCTTTTCAAATTGTCTTTGTTGACATTTTTAAATAATCCAGCAAAGTATTTGACAGTGGATTTAAACAACAAGGTTCAGAAAAAGTAGTTCAAACATTTTAGAATAACATAATAAGAAATTGAGTGAAACCAACAGGCCATACTCATTCAGATTTTAGTCTTCTTCCGACAAACGCTTGGATATTGATAGTACGTTTAAATGCAATGATCTAAAACTAACATTTTGACTGCAATTGTAGGATAATGCCCTAAAGATAACAAATTGGAGGATAAAATAGTTGGCAGACACCAATCGTATGAAAGTGACTGCCATTGTAGGACCCCCAATGATATTATCAGATTCACTATACATGGGCAGATTTGATCGTTATGGGACCAAAATTTTCTAACCTGGCCGCTTAACTAAACAACCAATCGCCATGGTATAAAAAATTATTGGGATGATAATTCTGAGCCCACAAACAGCCCAGTTTTACTTCATCTTTGTCCTCAACTATAATATGAGTGGCACAGTATCAGTAAAAGTGGTGATTGGATTTAGTTAAGTTGAAGTTAAGGTCCCCATACACATTGAGATTCGCTCGCTTGGCAAGATCGCCAAGCGAGCAGATCTGCACCCGATATCCCCACCTATGGGTGGGGGATGTCGGGGAGCGTGTAGGTAAAAAAACAAATAATTCGATTGTTTGGCCCTGGGGCCGAATTATATTGGCGGCAATGCGGTCCCCGATGCGACTGAATTTTCTAACCTGGCCGATCGATATCTGGCCAATTTCTGGCCAAATCTGTCCAAGGGACCGATCTCGGCAGCTACAATTGGCCCGTGTATGGGGACCTTTAGAGCTCTGGCACACGGGGAGATTAGTCACGCGCGACAATTCTCCCTTGTCACAGGCGACTAATTTCCCCAAACTACCATCCCACTGGCGAAAATGTAAGTCGCCGGTGGGATGGCATCCGAAGTTGCCTCGCGAGGCAATTTCGTCGATTTGCCGAAATCGCCTGCACAGCGTGTGCCATCCCACTGGCGACTTACATTTTCGCCGGTGGGATGGTAGTTCGGGGAGATTAGTCGCCCCGTGACAAGGGAGATTTGTCACGGGCGACTAATCTCCCTGTGTGCCAGAGCCCTTTGGTGTAGTGGTTTGCTTATCTGCCTTCAAGCCAAGGGGTCATAGGATCAATTCCAGCCAGGGCACTATCTGTGAGATGTTTATATGTATTTGTGGTGTCTGTGTGGGTTTCCTCTGGGTCCTCTGATTTCCTCCCACACTCCAAAAACATATGGGCCGGCTAACTGGCTCCTGATAACATTTAGCACAGTATGTGATCGGGACCAGTGATTGGTAAACTCCATGGGGCAGGGACTGGTTTAAGGGCTATATAATCTCTGTAAAGCACTGTATGTCAGTCACTTTATAAAAATAGGATAACAATAATACAAATTGTAAAGATTTACAAAATTTTAATTTTGCCAGGGTATGAAAATATAATATTAACATGTGAGGGGAAAAATGATTATTGCAGAAATGATAGCAAAGCTGATTTCTTTGTTGAACTTTGAATAACTTTGTTAAAAGGGGTATTTATGATGATGGACAGCTGACCTCCCACAGTGGTGTAATATATTAAGCTGCTTTAGCCTGAGGGTGAGTGCCACAGGTCACACTGCTGTGTTTTATTTTCTTTGTAAGTCTGGATACTGCAGTAAGTGAATGGCTAAGAGTAAATAACCACTTCTATTAATGAAACACAAATGTGTTTCCTAGCAAAACATTTCAAATAGGATCGAAGATTAATTATGCCCTATTCATAATTAGGTCTTGTGTTATATTTATTTTTAGCAACATTTCTGAGGTCCTATACAACATTCCATCTGTGCATAGTTGTGTGTTATCTGTTAGACTAATAGTACACAGGTCATTTAAATGCCTGCAAAGAAATGCCAATCCACTGCCTTTTGCCTCTCTATGCATGTGGGCTGACATCATCCTGTAAGCAGAACAGAAATGCTAAAGTATATATTTTTGCACCAAAATCTGTTCACTGTGTATAGTAACGGCCTCGACCACAGAAGCAATGGAAGGCAGCAGATTAGCTTTTCTCCACTGGCATTTATATGATCTGTGTGCCATTAGTCCAAAGTTGGCAACACATCTAAAGATCCACTTGTTTGGCAGGTCAATCTTTCCCCAATATGGCCACCTTGAGGCTGCTTTTATCGTCCTGTGTATGGCCACCTTTAGACTGGAATCTGTCGTGGTACTGGACTTGGCTACAATATTCACTTTTGCAAAAGCAGCAAGATACCTGTATTGATGTCACATGACTCACTGAAACTAGTGTTTTATATCAAATAATGTATTGCCTACTTTAAAATAGTAGGGATACTATAATGATACTACACGTTGGTCACACCCCTCTCCCGCTCTGTCGCCAGCCCCTTGATTGTGCTCCCTGCTAGGCTTTTTAATGGAGTGGTTAAGTAAGGAATCTTGAGCAAATTACTGACAGTAAGTGGCAATTATATACGTACAAAATTGCAAAATGTAGCCTTTCCATGCCAAAAACTGTCCCATGTGTGTTGACAGACTGATCTTGTGCCTGACAGTATACACACAAGAGGTGGCAGAGCAGATTGGCCTTTTCTTCACTTCACTTCACTATATGCTACTGCTCTTAGAAGCTTAGAATCATATATATATATATATATATATATATAAAGTGGAGGAAATAATTATTTGACCCCTCACTGATTTTGTAAGTTTGTCCAATGACAAAGAAATTAAAAGTCTCAGAACAGTATCATTTCAATGGTAGGTTTATTTTAACAGTGGCAGATAGCACATCAAAAGGAAAATCGAAAAAATAACTTTAAATAAAAGATAGCAACTGATTTGCATTTCATTGAGTGAAATAAGTTTTTGAACCCTCTAACAAAAAAAGACTTAATACTTAGTGAAAAAACCCTTGTTTGCAAGCACAGAGGTCAAACGTTTCTTGTAATTGATGACCAAGTTTGCGCACATTTTAGGAGGAATGTTGGTCCACTCCTCTTTGCAGATCATCTCTAAATCCCTAAGGTTCGAGGCTGTCTCTGTGCAACTCTGAGCTTGAGCTCCCTCCATAGGTTTTCTATTGGATTACGGTCCGGAGACTGACTAGGCCACTCCATGACCTTAATGTGCTTCTTCTTGATCCACTCCTTTGTTGCCTTTGCTGTATGTTTTGGGTCATTGTCGTGCTGGAACACCCATCCACGAGCCATTTTCAGTTTCCTGGCAGAGGGAAGGAGGTTCTCGTTCAGGATTTCACGATACATGTCTCCGTCCATTTTCCTGTTAATGCGAATAAGTTGTCCTGTGCCCTTAGCAGAAAAACACCCCCAAAGCAAAATGTTTCCACCCCCATGCTTGACGGTGGGGACGGTGTTTTGGGGGTCATAGGCAGCATTTTTCTTCCTCCAAACACAGCGAGTTGAGTTAATGCCAAAGAGCTCTATTTTGGTCTCATCAGACCACAGCACCTTCTCCCAGTCACTCACAGAATCATTCAGGTGTTCATTGGCAAACTTCAGACGGGCCTGCACATGTGCCTTCTTGAGCAGGGGGACCTTGCGAGCCCTGCAGGATTTTAATCCATTGCGGTGTAATGTGTTTCCAATGGTTTTCTTGGTGACTGTGGTCCCTGCTAATTTGAGGTCATTAACTAACTCCTCCCGTGTAGTTCTAGGATGCTTTTTCACCTTTCTCAGAATCATTGACACCCCACGAGGTGAGATCTTGCGTGGAGCCCCAGAGCGAGGTCGATTGATGGTCATTTTGTGCTCCTTCCATTTTCGAACAATCGCACCAACAGTTGTCACCTTCTCTCCCAGCTTCTTGCTAATGGTTTTGTAGCCCATTACAGCCTTGTGCAGGTCTACAATTTTGTCTCTGACATCCTTGGACAGCTCTTTGGTCTTTCCCATGTTGGAGAGTTTGGAGTCTGCTTGATTGATTGATTCTGTGGACAGGTGTCTTTTATACAGGTGACTAGTTAAGACAGGTGTCCTTAATGAGGTTGACTAATTGAGTAGAAGTGTCTAACCACTCTGTGGGAGCCAGAACTCTTAATGGTTGGTAGGGGTTCAAAAACTTATTTCACTCAATGAAATGCAAATCAGTTGTTATCTTTTATTTAGAGTTATTTTTTGATTTTCCTTTTGATGTGCTATCTGCCACTGTTAAAATAAACCTACCATTGAAATGATACTGTTCTGAGACTTTTCATTTCTTTGTCATTGGACAAACTTACAAAATCAGTGAGGGGTCAAATAATTATTTCCTCCACTGTATATATAAAACTAAGATGGTTGGATGGGGGTCTCGAGAGCATTAACCAAGCCTATCTATATTATTGTATTGAACTCTATTCTCTTTTTGTATTATTCTCCTGTACAGCAGCTTGCACAAGTAGCATTTTTTTTTAATAAGAATACATATACATAAAATAATTGAACCAGTAGTAGCCACCCTTTGCAATCCCCAACACTGTACCATAATCATTGGAATTGCACCCTCCCCTAAGCATATGTCTCTGCTGGCTACTGTTAGTTCTGGTCCCATAATTTAACCTGTATTCCCTTGTGGGTTTTTTTTCTGCACCACGTCGACAGGCGTGTAAAATTTGGACACATAAAATTATGCGTGTTCAGTTTGTTCTGTTTTCAACATTTACCCAGGACCTGGGTCAGTTAATGGAGCAGTATTTTGTGTTTACCTTTTATTTTATTATTGTATTGAACTCTGTTCTATTAATCTACTATTCTACTGTATGGCTTCTTGCATACATATACATACAATAATTGAACCAGTAGTATTTGGCTGGAGTGTCACTGCTTACACTTAGGGGCTGATTTACTAAGACACGAATTCCGACCGAATTGGAAAAATTCCGATTGGAAAACTAACATTTTGCGACTTTTTCGTATTTTTTGCGATTTTTTCGGCGCCTTTACGACTTTTCGGGAATTATCGCGACTTTTTCGTTACCAATACGATTTGCGCGAAAAAACGAGAGTTTTTCGAAGCGTTAAAACTTGCGCGAAAAGTTTCGCTTTTTTCGTAGCGTTAAAACTTAAAAGGCGCGACGTTTTGCGCAAGTTTTAACACTACTAAAAAATCGCAACTTTTTGCGCAACTAACGATCATTACGAAAAAAACGCAATTGGACGCATTCGGCCCGTTCGTGAGTAAGTAAATGGGCCCCTTAGTCAAGCAGCTATCTGGTTGATGTAGTCCAATTTACTATATCAACCCGCTTTGAATGAGAGACTGGAAGATTAATAGAAGTCTGAATCAAAGTATTACTAAATAACTTATTACATGTCAAAATTGATACAAAGTAACAGTAACCGTGTTTCACAGGCCAATAGATTTTTGTCAGCTAGATTCAGTGGGTTCAGTGAAAGCTGGAAGAGGAAGGCAAATAAATAAAAGACCACAATAAATAAAGAATAAAAGATCTCAAGTCTAATCCTCTAGAAGCCACTATGGCAAGGGATTAGCAGCCCCTGGGCCCTGCAGAAGCAACTCCTTGAGGAAACTGTAAAAATATAGTTATCAGCAGGGGGTCTGGGAGGGTACCCTTCTCACCTTGGTAACACTTTAGCAGACATTCCTAAACAACTTTTAGTTGTTCTTCAATTGGACTTATTTTTTTAAGTTATTTAAAATTATCATGTTTTGGATCTTCCCAGCCTGCTCCTATAACCACTGTCTTTGAGTTGGGGGTCACTGATCCCAGTAGCCAAAGGACAGATGACTGTGGGGCTCCAATTTATTGTTATTCTTATTTTATTGCACATTTTCCTTTTTAGGGTCTCTACTATTCATCTTTATGACAGGGTCAGTGTTATTACCATTGCGAGCTATTTAGAGGTATTTTTGAGCACTAAGCTGGTGACACAATACTGAATGTATGTATGTATATTTTTATTTATATAGGGCTATTTATTCACTTAAATTGTAAGCTAACAGGGCATGGATCTCCATCCTTTTGTCTCTTAAACACTTAGAACTTCATCTTTAATGTAACTGCACCTTGTATTTTTTTTATTGTAATGACCCCTGTTTGTTCTATTAATTTATTGTTCTGCAGCCCCCCACCCCCACAAGACCCCTGCCAGGCCCCTTCAACCTGCCCAAACCCCCCCCCAGGTGTATTGAGGGAGTTCTGTAGCACAGGGAGCTCCAGCGAGGCCTACCAGGTTTTCTCCTGGTGCCCTGCCAGCCCAGTCCAACCCTGGTTCTGCTGTACAGTGCTGAGTGTAAAGTTCATGTAAATGTTACAGTCCTGTTGTATAGACCACATATAGGGGCTGATTTACTAAGACACGATTTCGAATCGGAAAAATTCCGATTGGAAACGAACATTTTGCGACTTTTTCGTATTTTTTGCGACTTTTTCGGCGTCTTTACGATTTTTGCGTAAAAACGCGAGTTTTTCGTAGCCATTACGAAAGTTGCGCAAAGTCGCGATTTTTTCGTAGCGTTAACACTTGCGCGAAACGTCGCGCCTTTTAAGTTTTAACGCTACGAAAAAGGCGCGACTTTGCGCGCAAGTGTTAACGCTACGAAAAAATCGCGACTTTGCGCAACTTTCGTAATGGCTACGAAAAACTCGCGTTTTTACGCAAAAATCGTAAAGACGCCGAAAAAATCGCAAAAAAATACAAAAAAAAAATCGCAAAATTACCGATCATTACGAAAAAAACGCAATCGGACGCATTCGGCCCGTTCGTGGGTTAGTAAATGTGCCCCATAGAGTCACATTTATAATTGAATGAATAAAAAAGCAAATATGGATGGTGTCAGGAAATTAAAAGGCTAATGGGGTTATGTAATAAAATACACAGAGTTTGCCCAGGTTACCCATAGCAGATAATCTGCACGTAGCATTCACAGGGCTTTTTATTGGAGAAAATATAGTGATGGCAAAGAGTTAAAATAAGGCTGTGAAAGTAGGCTGTAAAGCAAGAAATAATAGAAGCAAGACAGGTCATACAGACTGCATGTGTAAATGGGATTATGAAGTCTGCCTGCAGCTGTCCAGCTGTTGTTCATATCCAACTCCCAGCAGCACTGTTAGCGCTCTGAAGTGCACCACTTTATGTAGGGCTCCTGCTACCATGGACAATTGTGTTTTTCTTGGCTAAAATTTATTCTTATACTCTTGGAAAAGATTCACTGAAGTCATTTCACCTGGCAAAAAAATCTGAATTTTTGCCAATGTGAAGCACCAATATTTTTTATTATTATTTATTTCCTGTATTTAAAACTAGTGGTATTTATCTTTAGTATATTGGCAGTGTCATATAAAACTATCATTCTTGGCTAAAATACGCAAAAATGAAACACTGGTCCATCAATATATGTTGCATGGTCCAGACTGGGATTCAAAATAAGCCCTGGCATTTCAAAAACAACAGCCCCTAAGAAATAGTGACTGAATATGGCATCTCTGGCATTTTTCATAATACACAGAGTGCATGTCAGAGGATGAACGTGCTTACTGTATATAGTTAGAGATACACTGGTTATTATTCACAAGCACCATGAATATCCTGTATATTTTATCCTTATAAGTGGTGATTAGTGATGAAATTTGTGTCACATGAGTCAGTGAAACATGTATTATAACAAATAATGTAACTGTTGTAAATATAGGGGATACATCATTCCCCATATCATGAGGTTTTTTTGCATAAGGGTAAACACAGACTCTATGGGGCACATTTACTAACCCACGAACGGGCCTAATGTGTCCGAT
This sequence comes from Xenopus tropicalis, assembly GCF_000004195.4. NCBI lineage: Eukaryota > Metazoa > Chordata > Amphibia > Anura > Pipidae > Xenopus > Xenopus tropicalis. Next base: position 71,400,643 of record NC_030679.2, on the reverse strand, counting down.
TGCGTTTTTTTCGTAATGATTGGTATTTTTGCAATTTCTTTGGAAAATTGTCGCGACTTTTTCGTAGCCATTCCGAATGTTTTGCAAAATGTTGCGACTTTTTCATCGCGTTACGACTTGCGCGAAAAGTCGCGACTTTTTCGCAGCTTTCGCGCCGAGTACGAAAGATTCAGATTCATTCAAGCTTCAGTATGGTGACTTTTCTTGGGCCAGGTTGGAGCTGCAGGGTGCCATTGAGTCCTATGGGAGGCTTCCAAAATCATGCTAAGTCTGAAAGTTTCGCCCGCCGCTTACGAGCGCTCAATACGAAAAAGTTGCGACAAGATACGAGCGAATCGTAATGGCTACGAAAAAGTTGCGACTTTTCATGCAAGTCGTAATGGTTACGAAAAAGTCGCGACAATTTCCGAAAAGTCGTAAAGGCGACGAAAAAATCACAAAAAATACGAAAAAGTCGCAAAATGTTCGTTTTCCAAACGGAATTTTTCCAATTCGAATTCGTGTCTTAGTAAATCAGCCCCTATGTGAGTGAAATTTGTTTGGCCTTTTCACCTTTGTATTGTAAGGGCAAAGACAGACGAGACGGTTAATCACCATGATTTTAAAAAAAAATAGTTGTGGCGACTAAATGCTGCAAAGCTATCTCCATTCTCAGACATGCAAGTTGCTGTGTGCAAAGATACCCACACGTGTAAAAGTTATTTAGCGAGTACTTTATGGTGGTACAAGTACTTTAACGCGGTGATTATTTGGCGCAACTAAAATGGCGACTAATCACCCCATCTGTCTTCACCCTTAGAGATACAACTGTTTAATAAACTCTGAATGTGGCTGCTTAAGTTCAGTAAGTTTGTGTATATGCTACACATTGTCCTTCATTTTAGGATTGCTGAATGGATGGAATTTATTAAAGGATATATGGGACAGAAGAAGGATTAAGGTAATGTTCAGTCTGTATAACAAACAAGGCATTTATATAACGTGTAAGTTATTTAAAAAATCTGCTGTACCTTGCAAAAAGCTGCATGTGCTGATGTTTCAGGATATTTCCTGTCCTGAAATGCATTTTGTTATTGTACCCATACTATTATTGATTTAAACGTCTTGGGTTATGTATTCTGTGAACTACATGAATGTTTCCACTGCTGCGATCAGCTGTGATTTATATTCTCTAGGTGGGTCTTGGTGGAATTTTTCACAACAGGTGTCTGAAATGTATTTATTTATTCAAACGTAAACATATTGAGTGTGAAGTGCAGAAAGGGAATCTGATACTAGCTATTATAAAATAAATCACTGACCAGCTATTAGCAATGGAAACATGATATATTGACAATGCACCCCTCCCACTTATCTGCATTCCTTCTAACTTAGTAAACCTAGATTTAGAGCACCACTATGTGCACCCTGAAAGTGGAAAATCAATGCTTAATTCTTTTTTTTAATTAAAAAATAATGGGCCACACAATTTATGTACCATTTTAATATACTATGGGACATAAATAGCTTACAATCACTCATAATACCTAAGATATCCCTTTGGATATCTCATCAGTAGAATACATACCCACAATTTTGACAAATGCATACTATGAAAAGCAAAAATCCTTGTGATCTGATTCTCCTGGGACTAAAGCTCTTGACAACCTGAAGAACTATATCCTAAGCCAGGAATGAACTTGCCTGGGTAGGCCTAACGTCACCATAATACTGCTTCCTGGTGTGTCAGAGCTGCCATATGCCAGTATTTGTTGGGAGCTACTGAAGTGCAAATTCCTTACAAATGGAAATCATTTTGCAGTTGCCAAACTGGATGGTCTTGAAGGCAGTGAAGAAGCACCTCCTCAAAGTAGGGATCATGCCAATCTGCCACACAAGGCATTAATATACCATTATAAAGAGTGCTTCTTTGTAGTTCATTACAAGTCAGTTATTTTGCCTGATTGATACAATGGCAGCCCAAACTTACTTGACTCTCCTCACTGATCTGTTTAACACATGTGCATACATTGAAATGAAATCTTATGGGCCCCTCAGGGTGTATTGTCTTCAGTGTTACATTTCTGAGCACTGATGTTTCTTGGGCTAACTTGCCTTCAAGCCAGCAGCCACCCAAATATTGTACTGAATATGCCAGATGTAGCCTTTCCCTCACCAGAATGATATTTTGGATTCTTTGGAAGGGGTGTAGGGGGGATATGAAGACCTAAATGGAATTCTGCCAGCAGGGACTTGCTAATTGCTACTTTACAAGTAGGCATAAAGATTATATATTGCAAATAAGAGTCAGCAAAAGTGATCCTGTGTGCTAAAAGCTTTTATGTAACTGCTTAAAAGTGAAGGAAAGTCATTTTGGCATTTTACTGCCAATAGACTTGCCACATTAGTGCCACCTAGAACGCTATATTTGTACTGCAGAAAGCTTTACCATACCTGAGTAAAGAGCCCTAGAAGCTCCCTGCATTTGTTTAAGATAGCAGCTGCCATTTTAGCTTGGTCTTCATAGCTTGCAGCTGCAGCTCTAACTGTTGGTAGCTGAGATCACACATTCCTAAGGGGGGGGAGTGAATTCTTATGGGAGGGGAAGAGAGCCAGCCCCAGGAATGAAGATTTTTTTTGAGAGAGGAAGTCTGATACTGAAGAACATCTTTACAAAAAAGGAGACAAGAAATCCTGTGTATGCCAATCCCAATATGCCTTCATTACAACTTTGTAATGGTTTTTGATTTATTTGTATATATGATTACTATTAAAAGTAGTGTTTGTCTGTCCTTTGTAATACATTGATATTGGAGAGATGCTTAGTATTATGCTTTCTTTTATTCCTTTAATTAAACATTTCTGATGTGGAGGGGCAGATATCTGTAATCCACCTGTGCTTACCTGAATTGGGTCATTGGGCAACATGGTTTTTCCCTGATCACGTCACAGTTTTAGCAGCAAGTACCTCTGAAGTGGCAGAACATATACCTTCAGCAGGTTCTCTAAAAAAGGCTACTTAAAAATATAATTTTCAGTTAATTTTTAGTCAGGATATAATAACCTGCAGCAATCCAGTTGTTGTTGACAGCTCCTATTTTTAGCAAGCTGCAGATATTCTTTGATTTTGATAATTGTCCTGAAGTGCAGAAGATTGTGGTCTACCAAATCAGCTCCAATGCACACTTATATGGACAGCACTTTTTTTATTTTTCATGGATATGTTGGAACACATAGGGTCAATAGGTACCTATGGCTTTAAACTCGATACTTCATTACTTCCCTGTTACCAGGCAAAAGCCATTGTATCTATTTACATGATGTACCTTATTGGACCATAGGTAAAACCACTCCCTACCACACTCTAACATAGTGTTTGAGAAGGGGTGGATGTTCCTTCTTGGCCTTCAGGTGACCTGTGTGGAAGTGCTCCAGGAAGCCTGGGATCCACATGGCCCAGAAGTGTTCAGCCCTAAGGGAAACCAAAACCCTTAGAGAAGTCGGGGAACAGGGACCATATGAATGGGGTTATTTAGAGCAGGTTAGCTCTTTACTAGCACTTTAAAGGACAGTGAGACAGTTAGTATCTAGCTTCTAGCAGCTTCTTGGCTCCAATCAGGAGAGAATAATTAGGGAGTAGTCCGCAGTAGTGACAAGGGCATTAGGCTATATTATATCCCTGATCAACGTCTGCTGTAGGAGATCTGGACCACTAAGGTGGACAACCCTGAGGATATTCTGTACTGCCCTTACTACTCCCCATGGTGGTTCATCAGTGCTCTATCAATATCATCCATTGTACCTGCTGATTCTTGCTATAGCTCTATCAAATTGTACCCTGCACTTGGATCATTTGGCTTGGACAAATTAAATGTTACTTCAGTTTTGCTGCAAAGAGCTTCTGGCCTCCTTATTATCTTTTATTTTGTCAATACATTTATATCTGGCAGTAGGAAGGTGAAGTTCATCCACACCATTCCTAACCTATATCCTTCCACATAGCAAGGCCCATTCTGTGGGGAAAAAGTCCAATGTACCCCATGCTCTATCACTAGCTGGACTTATTATGACTTCCTTCTAGAATGCAGTGCCTTTGAGAAAGTTGTGTGAATAGATACATTGCAATGTGACCTAAACAAGTACAGTAGATGGCAGGAGAATGGCTTAACAAGAGGCAAAGTCTCTAGTAGCTGCAATTGCTGCAGGAAAAATACAGCTTTATAAACAGAGTAAGATAGAATTTATACATATATTTCATATTTGAATATTTTAAATGAAGGATATAACTTAGCAGCAAAAAGTTATAATGTCCCATCTAATACATTGTTTTTCTGTATAATTGTGCAGAGCACATACTGAAGGGATAAGTACAAACATGCAAAGTAATAGGCGAGATTCAGGTCAATAAATTGTTGAGTTGCCAACTTTCTCACTATTTATATTTGATTTGCAGTTTGTTTGGATAGTTTGACTGCTGCGGCTGAAGTGATCTTTTACTGGCACATTAGTAATTTTGAAAACATTTTAAGTTTTGTATGGCTTTTTATAATTAAAACAAGGGTATTACTTTAGTGTCCATTGGTTTTTAAAAAGACAACACCATATTCTTTGGCAATATGTATAACTGTATTTTCTTTTAAGAACAGACTTATTTTACATTGAAACAAACAAAACAAAATTAAACTAATGAACAGTTAAACAAACAAAACAAAATGAAACTTCTTAAATCTGCACATAAAAGGGTTGATTCACTAAAGTGCGTTAATTTTTATCGCACTTTTTTGCGTTAAAAAAGACGCGGCAATTAGCGCGCAATTCACTACAGTATTATCGCATGCGTTAATTTGCGCGCAACCACATGCGGTAATGTTAATGCATGCGTTAATTAGCGTGCAGAAAAGAATACTAACGCATGATTCACAAACACTTAGGGGCACATTTACTAACCCACGAACGGGCCGAATGCGTCCGATTGCGTTTTTTTCGTAATGATCGGTAATTTTGTGATTTTTTCGGCGTCTTTACGATTTTTGCGTAAAAACTCGATTTTTTCTGCGTCTTTACGATTTTTGCGTAAAAACGCGAGTTTTCCGTAGCCATTACGAAAGTTGCGCAAAGTCGCGATTTTTTCGTAGCGTTAAAACTTGCGCGAAATGTCGCGCCTTTTAAGTTTTAACGCTACGAAAAAGGCGCCACTTTGCGCGAAATTGTTAACGCTACGAAAAAATCGCGACTTTACGCAACTTTCGTAATGGCTACGAAAAACTCGCGTTTTTACGCAAAAATCGTAAATACGCCGAAAAACACGCGTTTTTACGCAAAAATCGTAAAGACGCCGAGAAAATCGCAAAAAATACGAAAAAGTTGCAAAATGTTCGTTTCCAATCGGAATTTTTCGGATTCAAAATCGTGTCTTAGTAAATCAGCCCCTTAGGCACGCTAAATATCGCATTAGACTATGCAAAAATTAACACCTACTTGAGGCAGGCGGTAATTATAGAAAAGTACAGTTAATGAGCTTTTGGCAATAAAATATGGACTTTGCAGTGTTATTTATTTAAGTCTGTGTTGGCCCTAGAGTGATATAGCCTCCAGTTTGCCGCATATAAATAGTAGCATATAAATAGTAGCCACATATAAATAGTAGCATATAAATTGTAGCCACATATAAATAGTGCATATAAATAGTAGCATATAAATAGTAGCCGCATATATATAGTAGCATATACATATTTATATGCAGCTACTATTTATATGTGGCTACTATTTATATGTGGCTACTATTTATATGTGGCTACTATTTATATGTGGCTACTATTTATATGCACTATTTATATGTGGCTACTATTTATATGCTACTATTTATACGCGGCGACTATTAGCGCACATAATAATAGGCGTTAATTAGCGTGCATGCGGTAAATGCCGCATGCGATATCGCGAGTAAATTAGCGCAAGTATGCTTATAGTGAATCGTGCGTTAAGTGGCGAAAATTTAGACGCGATAACATTTTTATCGCACGCTATAAATAGGGCATGTTTTAACACACTTTAGTGAATCAGCCCTAAAGAGTTTATTTCCTTAAAAAATACCATACTATATCCAGTACTGAGTCCTGGCCACATTATATTCTGTGCATGCATACAGATAAATACTTGCCCATCTTTTTGTAGGGTATTAAACCTGAGGCTCATTTACCATGGGTAGTGGTGGGTGGGGAGGCAAGGTGCAAAGAGGGCCTTTTTTTTCTACTTTGCACTTTGTCTTGCATCTTGTGCACTATGGTTCTCCTAGAACGGAGTTCTAAGGGCCGTGACAGACGGGAAGATTAGTCACCCGTGACAAATCTCCCTTGTTGTGGGCGACTAATCTCCCCGAAATGCCATCCCACTGGCTAGAATGTAAATCGCCGATGGGATGGCATACGCGGTGAGAGGATGCCATCCCACTGGCGATTTACATTCTAGCCGGTGGGCTCATCTGCCACGGCCCTAAGAGTTGTACCTTACTATATATGGAGTGCTTTGGTAATGCTACAATTGAAGTAGTTTGAGGTGGGTTACACATTAATGTCACACCTATTGAAATTGAAAAGGCTATTAAAAGTCACCTCTCTATTCTGTGAATTTTAAAGGACTCGACCTATGGGCTCATGCTGTTGTGATCATAGAGCCCCTTGGTGATATTTAATAGCCTTATAAATAATTACAGTGCGGTGTACATTCCACACAAATGCATAAATGAAATTATATCCATTGTGGTCTCCTTAGTCAAGTGCCAGAAAAACTCCATGGCAAATGTTGCAAAATTCTAACAATACTTGCTGTAGGCCAACCCTGGGTGCAGCAGCTGCTAATAATAATAATAACAATTATAGTGCTTTTCTCCAGTGGGACTTTAAGGGCTTAATACATGAAGGATTGAAGAGATGCTTATTATTGTATTTAAAAAGCCTTGAGTCTGTTTTTAGAAACATCCAGAGAAGATACCACTCAGACTGCATATGGGAAAGAGTTCCTTGCTGTGGGTGTAGAGTGACAGAAAGCACGAGATCCAAAACATTTTAGTGATACTTTGGGAACCTTTAGCCTTAAGAAGAAAGGGGAGGTGAGGGTACATGGGAAATCAGAAGTTCTTCCAGATAAACAGAGCCTTGATTACTTAGAGATTTAAAGGCAAGAAGACTTATTTTGAACAGAATGCTCCATTTAATTGGAAGCCAGTGTAAGGAGCGTAGAACTGTTAGGTGGCATTGGCGGTGCTGGTGGGTATGTAGCATAGCTGCTGCATTTTGTACCAACTAAATAGTATAGAGCATTGCAGTAATCCAGTCTTGAGGATACAGAAGCATGGGTTAATTTTGGCATGTCTTCTGCTGGAATTAGATGTTTTATTCATGCAATGTTCCTGAAATGGAAGAATGCCGATCTGATGGTATCTGACACCTTATGTTTGAGGGAGAGATCACTATCTAGAATCACACCCAGGATGCATACCTACTGAGACAAATCTAGATTTACTCCTCCAAATTTTAAATCCACTGGCTGCACTCCCTGCCATCTTGTTATCAGCCTTTGCCCTCCACCGGACTACTGTACCTCTGTCCTGTCTGGTTTAGTTTTAGCCAGGGGCCAATGCTCTATTAACTCAGAGATAAACATGCATGCACTTTGATAATTATGAGATGCAGCCAATTGATGTGAGATTCAGGTGACTTTATTGATGACATTACCAGGCTCACTTGAACACATGCCCCAAAATTCAAACATAGTCAACTCCTTACCAGTGATGGCTACATCACACAGGACATCTCTAGGCAACCTAGTTGCCCATGTTTCTTCTGCATCATCAGTCACAGCTTGCATTTAGATATAGTTTACCTTTATATTTCTATTTTGTTGAGGGACACCAACACCAACAGCTTCTCCTTGACTGTCATAGATGTCCATAAATAGTATGTATTGTTGGTTTAGTACATAGCAAAGCACAGTAAAACAGGAATATAATAGGCAATTCTACGCTTGGCAAAACACACATAAAAGTGCACCCTGACTACAAATAGTATTTTGTGGAAATTAGCTAGTTCTCAACAGGATAGATATTTTTGAAAAAAGAAATTGATCTGCACCCTTTTCATCTAATGACACAATTTCTGTTTTATTAAAGCAACATATTTTCGTTATGGTGACATAAATTAGGCAATTTGTCTATCAAGACACACAGGCATGATTATACTGGCAATATAAATTTGTGCTCCTAGTGCGAAGATGACATTTGTGTTCTTTGTTGGGAAACTTAGACAAAATGTCATTTATATTATAGCTAATCAAGAAACCCAAGATAACAGTCTTGACTTGCATTAATGCAGCACTTATAATCCATAGATTATTTTAAAAACACTAATAATAATGGATTCTTCTTTTTATGGGCACTTCTTGTGTTGTGCAAGACTATGACAGAAAGAAACCTGCAGAAAAAGAGTCAATCATAGCTGAGTTTTAAGGGCAATGCATATGTAAAATTACCCTGTGCTTCTCTACGCACTTTTACAGTTAGTTTGGATTTTGTATTTTAGTAGGTTACTGCTAATACTAGGATTTCAGCTCAGATGCTATCTTTTAGAGCTGCTGAACTCCTGGTTGTTACTTTTTAAACAATGTTGCAAATGCCAGGCTCCTATAGCAAGGCAGGGCTGTCAGTCTGCTGCCTTGTGTTACATTGTTTTAAATGCCACAGCCACCAGGGTAGAGAATAGAAAGGACAGGCAGACACAGCTTTTAATAGCAATTATATAATTGCTATTATTGTCTCTCCGCCAATATGAACCCTGCTTGTGCATGCATAGTTGGAGGTACTGTAGCAGGAAATTTGCTTCAACTGCTCATGCGCAAGCATGGTCCGTGTCGGCGGTGAGACTTGAAGAGTCTTCAGTTGGTGAGAAGATGTTGGCCAGGTACACTGCTGCGCTACTCTGCATTTTTAACTAGGGGTTAGCAATAGGGACATCGTTTAAATGTAAAAACTATACAGTGATAGTTGAGGGCGCTTTTAGCACCCGGGGGTATAGATTTCCTTTAAGGTGTACCTCATGGTGAAATTGTGTCAGCTCTTGCCCTACAATTTCAACTCCCTGCACTACTTCTTCATTTCTGTAAAGTGTCACTTATGTTAAATACAGTGACTCCACTCTTTCATATTTATATATTCTGTTTGAAACAGATTGCAAATGCTCCATAATCACTGACTTTTTCAATTAACTGCCCACTTTTCGCAAGTACTGTAATACTGTTTATTCTTTCTGTTTTTTGATTTACACTATCCCCAAAATATAAAAGGGTTGCACCTAAAACACAAAACAGTATGTGAGTTGCAGATGGGTTGTATTAGAAAAAAACTAATTTATGCTTGCACCATTCTCTTTGCACAGAGAAGTGTATTATTATCCTTTATTTAAAAAGGGCTGACATTCTACAGGGCATTCCCTATAATGTGATTGTCACTAAATCCACCCAGTGACATACCTGTCATTATGTCATTAAAGACACAAAGACATAAGAATTCTACTGTTTATACCACTGTGGTTTTGTGATTCATGAATAGGAGTAAGAGTGGCTGATTATGGAACAAAAACAGAGCTCTTTAACCCTGCTAGTCATAGGTCTATGGCACATAAGGCTTTTTGATTTATGTGTTTTGCCTTCGTAAAATATGTACTATTCTCATATGGTATTGTATTTATTTTGTCTTGGTGTGGTGCCAAACTTCAGAAATCTCCTGATTTCTCCTACCATTACAGTAAATGGAACTTGACTAAAAACATGCTGGTACTCATGTTTCCTAGTGACTTAACTGGTTCTTAGTATAGTATTACAGGTATGGTGTTCCTTATTTAGAAACCCATTATTCAGAAAGCTCCAGATTATGGAAAATTATCCCCCACAGAGTCCATTTTAAGCAAATAATTATAGTTTTTTTTTAAACAATTTCCCTTATCTCTATAATAATAGGTCCCAAGCAAAATCCAGATAAACCCATACCTGATATTAATGAAGTATATTTAATGTTTATGTTAGAAACTTAAAGGCAACCTAACAAAAGGGATAAGAATTACATAAGGGATGAAAGAAGTAGGAGAGAGAGGAGGGATAGGAGTGAAAATGAGAGTGAGAGTTTAATACATTGAATCAAATATAGTTAAAAAGACAAGGGCGGAAAATGAGTTCAAATGATGTGAATGTTTTTTGTATAGCATGACTGAGCCTGCACACAATGTCAAGATAAGTTTCCATTTTCTCCAGACAGAAATAATTGTAACTGGCAGGAAATTATATGTTCTTTTTCATGGTGATGGAGGGTCTGCTAATCGACTGCTCTCTGCCAGCTGTCATCCTGAGGATTATGAAGCCATAAGACAAGGATGCTGCATGAGGATGACATACTTAATAGGGTTCCTTCTTTTGTATGGATAAACATGTTCATGACATTCAGAGGGAAAACATGTTGTTAAAAAGCAGTAGAACAATGTAGCAGATATATTTATGATGCTTAGTATCTTTGCACTTAGACCCTTTCTGTAGATTCCTGGGGACTTGTCAAAAATACATTTAACTTGTGACTTAAAGTGATTCTGACAAGGCTTTGTCGAACTAAAGCAGAAGTGTAATCCCCAGATGGCACTTTGTTTTGTCAGAATTGTTGTATTTTTGGAGCTAGAGCAGCCCAGAAATACAGACCCAACTGTACATGAAGTACAAATGGTTGCTGCACACTCCCATAAGCTATAGCTAGTATATTATACAATGTAGCAGAAGAATACATACAGAAACAATATCATCTGCAACTAGGCCCAACATGAAGCAATATATTTGTATCACAAATTATCACATATCCTCATAAGCATCTAAGGATAGAGAAGAAATTATTTTACATACACATTTCTTGTGATCTTAAGGGTCAGACTGTGGATGGTGTTTACCTGTTTTGTCCAGAAAATCAAAGTTTTGAGGTCTATATGACGGTATTGGGGAAGTTTTAACTCATTTTTGTAGTGAAGCGTTCTTACTCTAGACAGGTTTCACAGGAGTAGGTTAGATTATCCTTCCTAAAGAATATCAAAATTAAACATGCTATCCTGAGGAAAGGAGTGGGAACCCAACATTCTGCTGCATTGGTGGCTTGAATAAATGGGGTAAGTCACCTGTTATAATTATAAAGTGTGTGACTCCTTGCTTTATTGTTTCTATGGTTGCCTAACATCTATAGGTGGTTAGCACCACAGTAAGCTGGAAAAATACTGGAGGGGGTCAAGAGGAGGGCTGCATCACTTGTGCAGAGAGCACTATTTTTGAGAAACAAAAGTTGCCTTGAAAGGAAACTTCTGCAAATTCGGCAAATCGCAGCGCCGCGTATGCCACCCCACCGGCGATTTACATTTTAGCCGGTGGGATGCTATTTCGGGAAGATTAGTCTCCCGCAACAAGGGAGATTTGTCACGCAGCAACTAATCTTCCCATGTGTCACAGCCCTAAGGGACCAAGCCGCCCCTGGTAACTGCCCGCTTACTGCCACCTAAGGCAAGGTTCTCATGGCAGGAGCAGCCCCGCCTAAGGGTGAAGACATACAGAGTAGCAGCTACTTGTCATGGCTACAGAAATAGACAATGCTGATCATTTACTGATAACTCTCTCTACATGTGTTTTAGCAGAGGCAATTCTCAGTATTGTCTATGGCAGGGAATTTTCTGACATTAAGCAGCTGTGACAAGTAGCTACTACTAAGTAGCTCTGTGTATCTTCAACCTAACGGTTTACTGAATACAGATAGTACATAGAAAGAACATAGATACTTAGAGGCAAATTTATCAAAATGTGAGTTTAGAGCTTAATACATAAAAACTCACCCACGTACTATTTACTTCTATGGGATTTTAAGAAGTGTATTTATCAAATGGTAAATTCTAACTTTCACCCATTGATAAATACGCTTCTAAAATTCCCATAAGAATGAATAGAATGTGGGTGAGTTTTTAGGTATAAAGCTCTAAACTCACATTTTGATAAATCTGCCCCTTAGGGTTGCTGACACTAAAACTGTTTCAAAAACTGTTGATGAAAGCCTTCTATTAGTAGTCAAAACCTGCTAAAAATCTCATCAAACACTTAAAATCTAATATAATTGTAAATAGCAAAAATACATTCTTTGTAAATTAACACCAATTCATTTTTTGTGTGATTTTTGTATAGAAGAATAACCAAAGCGCCAAGCATGTACTCATTTAAAGGCACAGTATACTCCTTGTTCAGCATGAGTTCAATGGATAGGTCTAGTGCAGAACTGAATTTTTGCCTATTGTTTTAATCACAATAAACTATGGTTTTTGCTATTTATTGAGATAAACAGGGAAACTGAAGCTACTCCATGTTTGGTCTTTACGAGGTAGATCATTAGATTACAAGTAAAACCTTAAGGGCTCTGGCACACGGGGAGATTAGTTGCCCGCGACAAAACTCCCTGTTCGCGGGCGACTAATCTCCCCGAGTTGCCATCACCTGCCATCCCACCGGCCAGGTGATGGCAACTCGGGGAGATTAGTCGCCCGTGAACAGGGAGTTTTGTCGCGGGCGACTAATCTCCCCGTGTGCCAGAGCCCTTACCCATCATCTTTTGTTGTAACTGTTTTGTTAGCAGATGTCCGTTATGCAGGGAAATAATCTGTGCCCTGGTAATCTAATTATCCTTATTCTGTACATGTAGTATGCACGTAACTTAATGGTCAATTATTACATGTGTCTTAGGGAAGGACCCTCCACCAAATGTGCAAAGCTAACTGGATGCTAGATGGTGCAATTTTTTGGGTGATTATTTATGACAACCTACCCTATGTCATGCACCAAAATATAGAATGAGTAATTAGGGGACTTTCATGATCCATCAGTTTTTAAATTTTAACTTTCCTATTACTTCTAAATCCATGAAGTAGGATGCAAGTCTAAAGTGTAGCTATCTGTATATATAGTATTTTTATATCTCACAGCCAGATACAAATTCCATCCAGCAGAGCAGGGATACCAGTATTATTTTATTCACTAAATCAGGCTTGAAGAGATGTTTAATGGAGAGAAAACAGAAAATTAGAAATGTCAGTTGCTAGGAACTTTAACAATGAACTCTTTATTGCCAGCTGAAGTATATTTGTGAGCTTGAGCTACAACCATTAATATACTACCAAAAGGTTTTTTTTGCTTGAGAATGGACCTGTGTCTGTGTGAAGCAATGCTCCCATGACAGTAGGTCTGCCCCTGTGTAATGCTTCTGGTGTTTATTTGTATCCTAAGGAGTATAGGCAGGAAGCACAGATTTCCCGAGGAAATAACTGTTAAAGAGAAGAGTCTCTTAAGGAAGTTATTAACAACACATACATAAATACAGGAAAATATAGAATAGGTTATTGGTTTCCTTTGTAATTTATAATGTTCACATAATTAATATCGGCAATTGAGGACAATGATAACCATGTAAAGGCACAAGGGCAAGTTTTAATGCATTTATATATTCACAGAACACTTTGTTTTTATTTGAACATTAGTGTTGGAAACAGCACTATTTATTTGTCCACAACCTGCATGTATTCTTCTGGAATTGATGATCCACAGGACTTGCCCACACAGTGTAAAAATAAATTAAGGTCAGTCTAGACTAAGACCATACCTGCATATTTTGCCCCCTGCTATTGACTCATTAATAATGTTTCCCACTGTTTTGCTTAGGAGATGCCAAAGTGGTGTTTAGAATATTCACACTATTATTAGTTTCATTTGGTATTAGCAAGCATTACCTTATAATGTATGTATGTATGTATATCTTTATGTATAAAGCGCTACTTATGTATGCAGCGCTGTACAGTAGAATACATTAATACAAACGTGGTGTTATTAAGATAATAATAGATAAATTCAAAGTATAACAATAGATACAAATAAATATAAGATACAATTGCAATAAATTAAGAGACAAAGACACAAGAGGATGGAGGTCCTTGCCCCATAGAGCTTACAATCTAGATGGGAGGTAACTTACAGGCACAGGGGTAGGACCAGGCTTAATCGGAAAGATCATTAGTTCAGTTTTTGTTAGGTTCAGTTTGAGGTGGCGTTGGTTCATCCAATTGGAGATAGCTAGGAGGCAGTTAGAGATAATTTATCAATAAAGGAAGACCTGCTATTAAAAGACATTTTTTAAAATCTCTTATCTTTTTTTTTTAATATAGTATCAATATATTTATGCAGCATTACAGAAATGATACATCATTCACATCAGTCCTTGCCCCAGTGGCACTAAGGTCCCTAGAACATTTACATACAGTAGGGTCATTTTAACTTGGCTGTATGTTTTTGGAGTGTTGAAGGAAGCCTTCATCGGCAGGATAAAAAAAAATACAAGCATTATTTTGACATGGATCATCATATAATCAGTTTCAGACAGGGCCGGAACTAGGGGTAGGCAGAAGAGGCAGCTGCCTAGGGCGCAATGATTAGGGGGCGCCAGGCAGGAGCCTCTCCTGCCTACCCCTACTCCTCCTTCTTTGCCATTGCTCCCGCCACTTGTCATTGGGGGTGGGGGCAATGACTCATCGCACCCCCCCGGCAAAGCATGGGGGGGGGTCGAGGTGGCCGCTTAGAGCTTAGAGCGCCCGGTCGGCTTGGCCCGCCCCTGGTTTCAGACAAAAGGATCTATATTTGTCATAAACAGAGTTAGCACCAGAGTTATATACTGTAGTGGTATAACTATTAATGGTTGCACAGTACACAACCTATTTCTATAGAAAGTGTATATTAAAAAAATGACCTTTAAAAGCAACTATTTAGTAATCAAGGAACTTCTAAAAAAGGGCTGTATTTATTCATAAAATTGATTTAGTGTAAAAGGGATTTTGTGAGAGGAGTATAAGATACTGTTATGATTTAGATAGTGGCACCTTTAATACCTGTGCTATATTGCACTGTGTGCAACTATTTTCTGAAACCTTAAATATTTAGGAATTACTAAAGATAAATATCACAAAAAATTACCAGAAAAAAACCTTGGCAAGTAAAAGAAGTAAAAGCTGGCGAGGTTGTATAGAAGTCAATAGGTATTGTCTCTAACAACCTTATTTATGTATTTATTTTCCCTGTTTACTAAACATTTTGTGTTTTTCAGTCTTATTGAAAATTAATGGAAAAATTTGATTCTCGTTGGTGTACAACTTTTTTTTTTTTGCAAAAAACCACAAACTTGATTATTTGGCTCATTTTTTTTAAAAAAAAAAAAGCTAGTGTTTGAAAAAATGTGAACAGTCACTCAAGTTTTGTTGCATTTTTTTAAATAAATCAGCCAGCCATATAATTTCATTAAGCATTATCCCCTGCTTACAGAAACAGTCACATCAACAGCACGTTTCCTCCAATTCTGCTCATGGGTGTTATTCTCATGTCTACCACTAGGTGCCACATGAATGCATATTCAGTAGTGCAGAAGATATTTGAGATGACTTGCAGGGTCAGAGTTGCTATCAGATGGGTACAGAAGGGACTGTTGTCATTGGCCAGATTAAATGTTGACAGCGCAAATTTGTAACATGTGTGACTTACCTATAAAATTCCATAACTTGTGTAAAAACTTCTGTGACTTTTGTAGAAACAAGTAATATATGCAGAAATTTCCAGAACTAACATATAAAGCTGTTACAAAGCTGAGCAGCAGGATGGGGGCAGGAGGTGTGTAGGGTTTAAAAAAAAAAAAAAACTCAAGGTAAATTCCACTGACCCCAGTAAATTAGCAAACTAATTAATGGAACTATTAATATAAACGACCTCAGCTGTTTAGATTTGGGTGTATATATATGAATGATATGAGCATCTCCTACATGAACTTTCCAGCAGTAGAATGACTAGTAATTGAGCCCCTCAACAAGATCATTGGGCACCTAAACTTTTGGAAAATAAATGTTTGATAAATGTATTTTGCAGCTGCTTATCAGCCACAATCCAACAGGGCCCCCTATAGTTCCTCTGCCCCCCCTGCAGTTTCAGGGCATGTTTCCTCTTTAGTTTCACCCCTGCTTTTCAGTAAAATAATTTGGAATTTAAAAAAACAGATCCATCAAGTTCAAACTTTTGTTCTAGCAAATCCTGTCTAATTGCTAGTTGATCTATTTTGTAAGGGTGTATATACACAGAGCTACTAGTGCAGCTACTTGTCTCGGCCATGAAAATAGACAATGCTGATCATTTACTGGTAATTGTCTCTATGTGTGTTTTAGCAATGCCAATTTTCATTATTATCTACGGCAGGGTTTTCTGACATTTAGTAGCCATGAGAAGTAGCTGCTTCACCCTAAGGACCGTGGTAGACGGGGAGATTAGTCACCTGCGACAAATCTCCCTTGTTGCGGGTGACTAATCTCCCCGATATGCCATCCCACCAGCTTGAATGTAAATCGCCAGTGGGATGGCATATGTGGCGCCATGATTCCTCTCGCCATGATTGCCTTGAGAGGAAACTTCTGCGATTTCCTCGTATTTACGGCGATTTACATTTTCACCTGTGGGATGGCATTTCGGGGAGATTAATCACCATGACAAGGGAGATTTGTCACGGGCGACTAATCTCCCCTTGTGCCACAGCCCTAAGGTCAAAGACACGCAGGACGATAATTTGCTGCAACTTTGAATTAGGACAGTCACGGCGCCTAATTGTGGCAAGATTTTGCCCACAGACTATAATCGTGCACACATTTTCATTGCACGGATTAGTCGACGCGACTTTTCAAAAAGTAGTGGTGACTAATTGCCTGGTGTGTGTCTTCGGCCTAGTACATACAAGCTTGGCCACATGCATTTTGGTACTCTGCAACTGTGTTCATGGGGAGACAAATACCTTTCTGATAAGATTTCTGATAAAGGCCCTATGTAGAATGCTGACATGTACTCCAGCTTTCAGGCAAGCTGCTATTTGTAAGGGTAAGGTGGTAACTGGGGATATCATAACTCATTACTCTTTACTGTATTGTGCCTTAAAAAAGGTTTTCACCCCCTTGGAAATGTTCATGTTCTATTGTCATAGAACATTGAATAACAGTGGATTTCATTTTGTTTGTAAAAACTCAATAAGTGTCAAGTGCTTGTAATATAAATACAGAGTTACAGGTATGGAACCTCTTATCCAGAATGCTTGGGATCTGGGGGTTTTCAGATAAGGGGTGTTTTTGTCATTTGCATCTCCATACCTTAAGTCTACTAAAAAATGATTTAAACATTAATTAAACAGAATACAATTGTTTTTCTCCACTAAGCATTAATTATACTGTATCTTAGTTGGGTTCAAGTACAAAGTATGGTTTTATTATTACAGATAAAAAAGGAATCATTTTTAAAAATTATAACAATTTGCTTATTATGAAGTCTATGGGAGATGGACATCCTGTAATTTGGAACTGTCTGGATAAGGGGTTTGCAAATATCAGATCCCATACCTGTATCTGCAAGTTACAACTTCTTGTGAGTCAAGGTCTGGCACAACCTACACATGACAATAGAACAGTCTAAGCAAATGGATACTAGAAAAACACTGGGTGGCATTGGGTGGTATCTGCATTTTATCTGCTGGTGTTTTTCCACTGGTGACATAAGGGGACTGGAAAACACTGGAGCAATTGTTTTAATCAGGGGATCAGAAATTTGTTTTGCTGCGAACTGCAGCATGGATTGGAGAGGAGACGACACAGAAGTACAGCAAATAGTGTGCTATGGGAAACATCTGGAATTAGGACTGTTTAGAGTTGTTAAACTCTGAATTGTGATGTTTTCGGAACACCAGCTATACAGAAGTATCTCCAATAATAAATGATGTAGCTAAAACTGTATAAAAGAGAAGTTAAAAAGCTTTTTTTGTTTGTATCCTCAAGTGAGGATTGACTTTCAGCACTGAAACTTTCCATGCAGATAATGTGCAGTTTTTTTCCAATCAATATTCTAGTATTGCTCATAACCAGGGGGGAGCTGAAGGGCTATAAAGCTTCTGGAGCTCAGTTTCAATCTATTTAAAATATCGAAAAGCATATAAAAAGCCATCACATTTGTTTGAAGTTTCCAGATATCTGGAAATGTAACCCACAGTTTTGCATGTGGTTTAAATCAGACAAACTACTTTTATTTCAATTCTTTTAGCTATTTTAACACAACAAAGTTAATGACACACACAGTTACTAACTTATTTTAGAAAACTGAAAAAATACACACTCTTGACCAGGCAGTAGTTCCAGGGTTCCCCCAGTTTCATGTGATTATGCGTGTATAGCCAACTTAAGGATGGGTGATGCCAGACTGGCCATTATATTTCATTCCTGAAACAACCAAGTTGCAGTAAAATTGAGATTGAGATCAACCTCTAAATATGAATGAGAGCTGTAAATATCTTTTAAGTAGGTCGTAGATAAAGGGACCACAGTATTTTGTATGCCAGTTATAAAATTTAAAATGGGCAATTGAGCTATTTAAAGGAACAGTAACATCAAAAAATTAAAGTGTTTTAAAGTAATTAAAATATAATGTGCTGTTGCTCTGCAAAAAACTGGTGTTTTTGCTACAGAAAAGCTACTATATAAATAAGCTGCTGTGTAGCAAGGGGGCAGCCATTCAAGCTGGAAAAAAGGCACAGGTTACATAGCACATAACTAGTAGATAAGCCCCATATAATGGGGATTTATCTGCTAAGTAACCTGTGCCTTTTCTCCTTTGAATGGCTGCCCCCATGGCTACACAGCAGCTTACTTATATAAACTATAGTAGTCTTTCTGAGGCAAACACAGCAGTTGTAGCAATGCAGGGCAACAGTACATTATATTGTAATTACTTTTATACACTTTCATTTTGTGGTGTTACTGTTCCTTTAAGCTAAGGCCAGTCCTATGCACACAATTTCTAACTGCCTGGAAAGTAACTTTTGTACTAAGCAAAATGCCTTCTTTATAATATACCACTGTAGGCATATCAATATTCATTTGCAGTTTATCCAACTTGAAATATAGCATTTGAACCATACTGGTATGTATCCTGGGTTCTAATGAAAGTTACCTTTGTGTGTGTGCCATGGCAAGGAAGCTAGACTGTGCGTAGGTAGATGTAAATATACGTAAATTACTACTCAATAACACACATTTTTGGTGTAACTATTGTAATGCACACACCTCCAGGATTATAACATGCAGTTGCAGTGAGAATTTCTTTATGGGTGGCCAAATTATCTATCACCAACAAAGTTACAGAATCTACACTTGACTATGTGTGCTGTGTCCAAGGTGCTTGCCACTCTATAACTTTAGGTAGCATTCTGTGGTATATAGTGGTACAGTTTTGGAAAGCATGGCTGCACATGCCCTGTGACAATTTAGGGCTGTGGCACACGGGAGATTAGTCGCCCGCGACAAATCTCCCTTGTCGCGGGTGACTAATCTCCCCGAAATGCCATCCCACCGGCAAAAATGTAAATCACCGGTAGGATGGCATACGCAGCGCCGCAATTTCCTCTCAAGGCAACTTCTGTGATTTCGGGGAAATTGCGGCGCCGCATATGCCATCCCACTGGCGATTTACATACTCGCCAATGGGATGGCATTTCGGGGAGATTAGTCACGGGCGACTAGTCTCCCCGTCTGCCACAGCCCTTAGGATGGTGAATGCTTGCAGCTTTGGCTCTTAGGGACCCTGTCACAGGAAAACATGTTTTTTTACAAAATGCATCAGTTAATAGCAGTTATTCAGCGTTTTTTCAGAGTTTTCATTGGAATCCGTTCTTAAAAGAGAAAACAGATTTTTCTCTGCATGCGTTAAAAAGCATGAGATAAATAAGTACCGATTCATCAAAGTCATTTCGCATGCGTTAAGACGCATATCACATGCTCAAAAAACGCATAAACGTGTTATTTCTATCGCATTGCTTTAATTAGCGAATAGAAATAGTACTAACGCATGATTCACAAACACATATGAAGCGTTAAACGTGCAAAATATCGCTTAATCTGTACGAATATTAACACCTACTTGGGGCAGGCAGTACTTTGTGCGGTTTGTGAGCGTTTGGCAACACAACATGGACTTTGCAGTGGGATTTTTCCAAGAATGTGATCGCCCTAGAGTGATGCATCCTCCATTTTTCAGGGAAATGGTAATTTTCAGAACAGTAGTTTTCAGAAAGTAATGGTTCCATGCGTAATATCGTGCGCTAGTATCGCACGTGGGGAAATATATTGCGCATGGCGGGAAATAACGCAAAGAACATCACTTCTTAATTATGACAAGTGTCCTTTTAGTGAATCCAGCGTTAAGTCGCAAAAAATAGTGAAGTGATAAAATTTTTAACGCAAGCTATAAATAGCGCTCGTTTTATCGACCTTTGGTGAATTGGCCCCCATGTGTACTGCTAAACAAAGCCTCTAGTAGTCTGCTAGTCCACATTGGGCTACTAATTAACTAATCTTAGTCCTTATTGGTCACCTACTAGAAAAGTTTTTGTGCGTGTTACTCCCCAACTTTTGTTTTCCATTTAAACGTTGTTCACAGGTAAAAAAAGATTTGGGATGCCTTAAGGGATGCAAAGGGGGACTTAAAGGAGAATGCAAGTCAAAATTTAAAAAGCATACAGGAGATAGGATCAAGTTACACACGTGCATTGCTACTGAAGGCTTCCGCTGGCAGCCTACAGGAAGGGGAGACAGAGATTTCAGTGATGTCACTGTAGTCTTCACACTGCTGTAGGCTGCCAGCACCATATCTCAGAGAAGCAAGCAGGGATCTGGGAATTTAGATATGCAGTAAGTACTTAAAAAGAATGCCTTTAGACTTACTTTTAATTTATATTAACCTTTCATTGTCCTTTAATCCAAAAAAAAAAAAAATTATAATTACCTGCATGTAACTGGTTAGCAGAACAAGCAAAAAAATAAAACATCTTATTCACCTCTAGTTACTGGAGGCCTTCATTATTTATCTTGGCACCCAAAAATGTACAGAATGTGTTTTGAAATCTTATTGGAACTGCACTCACATGTTTTCTACTGTGATAGTTCTGAATGACCAAATATTAATACGTTTATATCTAACAAATAATAAATTGGTCCAAGATGTGAAAATAATACCGGCTGTTGTGTAATTTATAACAAACAGAATGGTATTTGTGTAATTGGAAAGAATTCTTAATTTAACCGCAGAATCATAAAAATTTGCATTTCTATGGCTTTTTTTTAACTTTTAGGTTTTGTTAATGGGCTGTTTAATATAAGCACTGAAGAATGGAATGACAAAAAAAAATAAAGCTATCTGATAAAATTTCTGGTTAGTATGCAATGCATTACTAAAACCAACAAATATCAGTCAAATAAACTTATAACAAATTTCTTAAAAAAATATACAGTACATTACTTATAAACACATTTTCTTCTAGAGAATCATACCCTCATCTAGGGGCTGATTTACTAACCCACGAATCCGAATGGGAAAAATTCCAATTGGAAAACGAACATTTTGCGACTTTTTCGCGATTTTTTTCAGCGCCGTTACGACTTTTCGTAAATTGACGCAACTTTTCGTAACATTACAACTTGCGCGAATTGCTCGTATCTTGTCGCGACTTTTTCGTATTGAGCGCTCGTAAACTGCGGGCAAAACTTTCAGACTTAGCATGATTTTGGAAGCCTCCCATAGGACTCAATGGCACTCTGCAGCTCCAACCTGGCCCAAGAAAAGTCACGATACTGAAACTTGAATGAATCCGAAACTTTCGTACTCGGCGCGAAGGCTACGAAAAAGTCGTGACAATTCGAGCAAGTCGTAACGCTACGAAAAAGTTGCAACATTTTGCGAACCAGTCGTAATGGCTACGAAAAAGTTGCGACAATTTACGAAAAAAATCGCAAAATACTGATCATTACGAAAAAAACGCATTTGGACGCCTTCGGACCGTTCGTGGATTAGTAAATCAGCCCCCTTGTGTTGCATTCTTTCACTATACACTTTGAGGCAGATTTATGAATCTTTGTGTCCTAATTCGGACAAATGATTGCAGAGACTACGAGTGAGTTCCAGAACTAGCATTATTTTGCAGTAACCCCCCCCCCAGTGAATATAAGTACTTACCTGACACCCTGGGGCAGTGCCTTTAGCAGAAAACTGAACCTGCCCTGGGTATTTCTGTAGAAGCTTGTTTGCTGAATCTTCCTTTTTGTCTTCTTTTATCCGGGATTGGGCAGGAGCATTCATAGCAGTATGAAAAAACAAGCTTCATGTGTTTAATTTCAGCTTTCACTATGTTGCGCATATGGCCGCACAAGACAAAAGAAGATGGAAGAAGCTGTCACATGTAATTGTGAACCATATCATAAAGCAATCAAAATGTATGAAGCATTTGAATGTAATCACCACAAATGTACCATTAGCAACAAATAGCAGAAAGAGTAGAAGTAGATATGCAATGTGTTTGGTACAATGTGACTCACATTTAGGGTGAAGACACACAAAACTGCTAGTAGCAGCTACTTTTTCAGAAAGCCAGAAAATACCCTGCAACCACAGTACTGAGAATTGCCTCTGCTAAAACTCACAAGACAGTTATCAATAAACAATCAGCATTGTCTATTTTAGTAGCCACAACAAGTAGCTGCTACTAGTAGCTGTGTGTGTCTTCACCTTATATAAATTATATAATTATATAATAAATATAGCTGGATTAGCTATCACCCGAAATCCACTGTTCCTTCTGAAAATGGGAGTTTCTGTGGTTGACAACTGGCCTGTGTAAAATGACTATGTAGCTAAGGCCTACCATGGAGGGTGGTTCAGAAAGACAAAACTAGACGCATTTTATATTTCTACCTGACTCCATCTGACTGCCAGTATGTATGTGTGTACTGGTGGACTTTTCTACAGTGTAACTTTGTACCTGCATTTTTCTTGTTTGGTGTAAAATTATGCGTGTGAGTACATCTTTGTCAAAATCAGAGAGCCTCCATGAGACTTACCACTAGCTCCTAGCTTATGAAACAAGTACTCTAAGGGCCGTAACACACGACAAATCTTCATTGTCAGGGGCGACTAATCTCCCCGCAATGTCATCCCACCAGCTAGAATGTAAATCGCCGTTGGGATGGCATATGCGGTGCCATGATTTGCCGAAGTCGCCCGAAGTTTCCTCTCAAGGTAAGTTTGGCGACTTTGACAAATCGCGGCACCGCGGTGATTTACATTCTAGCTGGTGGGATGGCATTGCGGAGAGATTTGGCGTGACTAATCTCCCCGTGTGTCACAGCCCTAAAGAAGGAAAAGTTATTCTACCTTAGATGTGGGCTTAAGTATGAACTGTTTCAGGATTGTGACAAATTATTTTCTTGTTTTAAACTGTAATACAAAAAAAACTGCCTGATCTTTACATGGTAAGCCATTTATTTACCTTACAATCTACAATGTCAACGTGCAATAATGTCAGCATCATTGCGGGGAGATTAGTCACCTCTGACAACGGAGATTTGTCAAGCCGTGACTAATCTCCCCATGTCCCCTGCCCTAAGCCTTTAGCTGGGCAATAAATAAACAGGTTTCTACTGCTCATAATTCTTACCTTACATAGGCAGGTATTTCAGAGGAATCACAAGAATTTTGAGTCATTATTAAAGGAACACTAACACCTTTTTTTAAAAACAAATTTGAATGCAATAAAATTTTCAGGTGGTTGAGCTGCCAAAAATCTGAAAATTGTTATCCCTAAAAACTGTGGCATTATCCCTTTAACAGAAGTACTAATACCAGTATATTTACTGGTATATATACCAGTCTGATTATAAGATGTATAATGAGCCTGTGTGCAGGAAAATAAATTAAGAAAGATTTGAGAGAAATTGAAACTTGACTTTTGATTAAAAAATTAAAAGTTTTTTTGCATAATGAAAACTCATGTTATTCTAAGCAACTTTCTCATATGCAATAATGAAATATTGTCAATGGTTTAAAAGGTATTTATAAATGTAATTGTTATTGAAATCAGTATCTGTCTGACAGTTTACATACTCTGCTATCCCGGCTCTGATATCTGGAACTGACTACTGCTGCAAGGAGTCAGAACTGGATCACAAAATGGAATACACAAATGCCACTTCAATTGCTTTATATTAACAAATAACTTTAATAGCAGTGAATTATTTTATTTAATGTATGTTAGAAAGTTGCTTAGAATTGCTTATACAGGTATGGGATCCCTTATCCGGAAACCCGTTATCCAGAAAGCTCTGAATTATGGAAAGCCCGTCTCCCATAGACTCCATTTTAATAAAATAATTCAGAATTTTAAAACTGATTTCCTTTTTCTCTGTAATAATAAAACAGTACCTTGTAATTTACCCCAACTAAGATATAAATAATCCTTATTAGATGCAATACAATCCTATTTGGTTTAATTATTTTTTTATTAATTTTTTAGTAGACTTAAGGTATGGAGATCCAAATTACGGAAAGACCCCTTATCCGGAATGACCTTGGTCCCGAGCATTCTGGATAATGGGTCCTATACCTGTATTTGCTTTCATTATGCAAAAAAATGTTTTAGGTGGTTTCCCTTTAAACTCTCTACTACCCTCTCATGTTGTTCAAATTACTTATATTCATGTTATTATTTAATAAATGTTTTAAATAGCGACTGAATAATCTATTCTAGTACTTTCTGCTAAATACAAAGAGCTATAGAAAATCTTGACAAATGTGCTGAAATAATGATGCTTTCAGGTCAAATCAATGGATACTTAATGGGTGTGAGAGTGGAAAGATGTTTATTAAACCACCTAAGAACATTGCACCAAATAACTTGCAGGAGGAATAAAATAAAGGCTGTCTTTTAACAATATGGTGTTTCACTGAAATGCGTTGTGGCTTTATTAATAGGAATGTCACATACTATGCAAATTCATTGTTTAAATTGCCCTGTGCAGATGGACCTTAGTCTTTCATTTGGGTTGAGTAAATTTGTTTAACAGTTTTCTTTAAGTACAAAAGCCTGTTGGATATATCAGATTTGGTTACATGCCAACTTGGCAGTGTACCCCACAATTACCCAGCAAGTATATTTCCAAGCACAATTGTACAGAAAGAACTCATTACAAACCCAGTGTGACACAATGCTTGCATGTGGGTGGCAGATGCTCTAGAGCTGCCTTCTAATCATTCCAGAAACACGGAAGGAGAACTAATAACTAAAATCCCTAAAAACTTAATGTTGAAATTGCAGAAATGTACATTTACATTGTCCATTTAGTTAAATGGCAGAGGTAACATGGATGGAGTGGGGCTTATAAGGTTACTGTATATTTCTATTTACCCCTTTATTGACATTGTAATGTTGTTAGTTGTAGTTGTATTTTATTACACATACTCAAATGATATTACTGTCCAGACAACTTTCATTGTGCTAGTGAACTATCATGAGCTTTTCTGTGGTTAAATTTCCAGCACCTAGGAAGAGATAAGATAGAGATAAGCTAACCAGTTTCTCCTATGTGTGAACAGATGTAAGCTATAAAGCACACATACTGTATGTGGATTACTCATGACCCTCAGTTCAGTGGGGGAAGAGGCTTATAAATTCAAATAAGGAATTGCATGTGCATGGCCAGCACACTTCACACATCAAAAGGAGCATAAGCAGGATATGACAAATGAGAAGATCCTGCACTGGATTCCAATTACAAGTTGTTTGCCACAGGTGTGGCGGAGCCTGCACACACTGTAGGACTGATAAGACTCAGCTATGATATTTTTGTGTATTTGTGAAAATCAATGAGAGAGTAAATCAAGGGTCACTAAGGGCTCTGGCACACGGGGAAGATTAGTCGCCCGCGATTAACTCCCTGTTCGCGGGCGACTAATCTCCCCGAGTTGCCTAGCCCTGCCATCCCACCGGCGAACATGTAAGTCGCCGGCGGGATGGCAGACGCGGCGGGGCGATTTCCGGAAGTCGCCGAAAAAGACTCGCGAGTCTTTTTCGGCGATTTGCGCGAAATCGCGCCGCCGCGTCTGCCATCCCGCCGGCGACTTACATGTTCGCCGGTGGGATGGCAGGGCTAGGCAACTCGTGAGATTAGTCGCCCGCGAACAGGGAGTTAATCGCGGGCGACTAATCTTCCCCGTGTGCCAGAGCCCTAAACAAGGCTCTTTTAAATAGCCTTCTAAATATTTTTATTAAGCATAATATAAAAAATAACATTAAGGAAAATGTATTTGTAACGTGCTTGAAAATAGCCCTTTTATTAAGAATAATGTATGAGTAACTTAAAGGGTAATTCACTAAACTGGGTTGAAACAATAGTACATGTCTTCCCTCACTGAAAACAGTAGTAATGAGATAATAAACATGTTTTATTCTTCTTCTAATTTTTCACAAAATAATGTTTTTACATTACTAAAAACACTAGTCTGCCTTCCCAGACTAGTACAAGTAGAACATGGGTTACACTGGACTCTCTCACCCAGAATGGGCCTTCACTAAGTGGAAGAGGAAGGTGAGGGTGTTGTGCAACTACACCTCTCTTGCTGCTATACGGAAACATAAAGACAGAGGGTGCCAGAGGTTCTTGCAAACAGCAAAACAAAAAAGTTTATTGAACATCCACAGGGTTTACTCATAACATGGCTTCTCAGAGGCCAGTGGTACAGGCAACATCCCATACAGAGTGTAATACAGTCTGACACTCCCCTGAGGACAGACTTGGCAGGAATCTCACTTCACCTCTGCAAGACCCAGTAGTGGCCTGGATCACCTCAGGGAATTCTCTATCCTAATTCTCTATCCACTGGGATTCCTATGCTACTGGCAATATGGCCTGGTAAGTGATACCTCCAAAGCTCAACCCTAACTGCCTTACACTCCTAGAGTGTACTGGTATGGGAGCTACACCTGCCACCATCTAATGCCTAATACCAAAGAGGAAGTGCCAGTCCTTTGCCAGCACTATATTAAAGTTAGGCAGGAAATGGTCACCCTAGCTGCTAGCCAATAGCATACATATGCAAATTAACTTACTTAGATACATTTACTTCTGCCCAGCTACTAAGGGAACTGTATGGTTCCCTACCTACAAATCAGAGATATGCAAAAAAAAAAAATAACAATTCATGATCTTAGGAGGGCATGGTATAGAACTGTGATAGGTTGTATAACTAGTTCACTATCACCTTCTCTGTTGATACGTTGACATTCCCCCTCTCACAGAATTTTTTAATACTGGAATTATGAGCTCTGCATAAACATGCTCCTGCCTTCCTGCAACCTTTGTTTCAGTTAACTAGATAATGGAGAGATCCTTATATAGGGCATTTAACTTGGTAGGGTTAATTGATTCCCTTTTACTCCCTGTTACTGCATAAAAAAAGTCCTTCAGTTGCGAAGTGCTTTTGTGTCACTAAGGTTTTTTTTTAGATAACACCAAGATTCATGTGCAATACGCATAGGAGCATTTTTTTCAAATAAAAATGTGAAATTAGAGTTTACAACAGAAAAATTCACCTGCTTTCTATGTATTCCTATGGGATTTTTGAAGTGCATTTATCAATGGGTGACAGAGTTCACCATTTAAAAAATACACCTTGAAAAATACCATAGGAATGAATAGAAAGAAAGCAGGTGAATTTTTCTGTTGTAAACTCTAATTACACATTTTGATAAATCTGCCCCATAATGTTTTTACCTGGCACTGGTGCAGGAAAGCTTGTCAGGGCTCATTGCAATTGAGCCCTATACTAAATGCCTCCTCTAAGAAAATAACTACAGGGCTCTAAAGCAGCTTGTGTGCCATGCTCATGTGCATACATATGAACGCTTCAGAGAGTTTCACCTGTGTGTAGCAATGGTAAACCTGGGGGTTGGCTAGGCTGGCCATACACATGGCGATCTAACGATGTTTCGTGCGACCATCGGTCGCATGAAACATCGTCAGATCCGCCACACACAGTCAGGGCTGAAACAGCAGATAAGGAGGTAGAAACAATAGGATTTCTACCTCCTTCTGCCGATTCAGCCCTGACGGCAGATTTTGGTCAGGCGCCTTCTATGGCGCCCGATCAAAATTTTCTAACCTGGCCGATCGGCGAGTCGTCCGATATCAGCAGCTTCCTGCGATATCGGTCGACTTGCCGACATGCCATACACGCACCGAATATCGTACGAAACGAGGTTTCATACGATAGTATCGGTGCGTGTATGACCAGCTTAAGTATACTGTGAGCATCAAATATGAACTTTTTTTTGCACTTTGCACCTTTCATCCTCATTGTGAGACATTTAGGGTTTAGATTCGCAAAAAAACAAAAAAAATCAGATTAATCATGATTCCCCATGATATTTTAACCACAAGTTACACAAGGTAACTTTACAAATAACTGACCGATCAGCCTACTAAGTGACAATCCACAGTAGATCTGTAGCTATTTCTACTTCCTCACCTGCCATGCTCTATGCATTAAATGAGAAGATCCATCAGTTTTTAGTCTGAATAGATTGACTGTAATACATCAGGATTATCCATTGAAATTGATGATCCAGTTTCTCCTCTGTTCAACATCTTCCATTATGCTAATGATTCAACACTTTAACTTTAAACATGAGATACCCATGGAAGAGCTGCAAGAAGCAACAAATGAAGCTACAGCGACAGGGCTGTGATTTATGGGTATTCTTTCATTACAGTACCATCACAGGTATAGAAAGTAAAAATGCATTATGAGGTGGAGATAAAGTGTCTCCTGCTTCTGGTTGTACCAAACAGATTAAAAACAGGAGAAAAACAAATGGAGATAAGGACAGCTGCAGTTTAATACTGAGAGCACATGCAGACTAATGACTGGTATAAGCCTATATGGAGAGATAATAATAGGCATTGCTAAAAACTTAAGCCCACAGATAGAAGGGGGTGGGGTATGAAGATATTCAAAGTAAACACAACACCATAAAAATCTATTGCAAATATTTTAATAATAAAAATAATTTGTAAAGATTTGCATTAATCCAGGTCATTGTATATCTGTATGAATAAGTCGGATCAACTGGACTTGCTGTGGTTTTTCTTGAAGACGTTTCGCCAGTCATCAAACTGGCTTTCTCAATTCTCAATTCCCAATTCTGAACTGAGAAAGTCATACTTTGCTTTCTCAACATGATGTCAGTGAATAGCTTGTGTTGAGCTAAACAAGGAGAGTGAGCTGGCAAGCACCAACCATGGAGTAGTTTCAATGGCTTCCTCTGTTCTGCTCAATGGCTGATTAAAAGAATGGGCAAAAAGTATGTTTAGCACAAGCCTTATGTATTAAATTTATGGTAAATAAGGTAGTATATTGCCCAAAGCTGGGTGCACGTGATAGCTATTGCATCCTGATATTTACAGTTTTTGCACCCAACAGCATGTATAAAATTTGTGTTCACTCATAGTAAATGACCCCCAATATCCCAAGACTAAAATGCTTGAAGATTGAAATGCTGTGAAATAAACTGCTTGAAGTAAGATCTGAAGAAGGAGATGATAGAAGTTGGAAATAATTAGGAATTCAACAACATACAGTAGGAAATCATATTTCATAGAACTAGAAGCAGAGGTCAAGCTTTAAACGCTGGAGGGGGTAGAGGTGCTGGATTCATTAAATTTGTATCCAGCAGAGGTAATAGAATTTAATAGAGCAAAGAATAAAATGCTTGAAATATGCATATAGCTCATGCATAAAAAGGCTATGTATCAAACAGAGTGTGAGACTGTAAAAGCCACAGGAAATGAGTGAATTAGAAATTCTGTAATTATTTTTTTGTCAATACTGTTTAGTAATTTAAATAGTACTTTTCAGTATTTTACTTAATCTGTACCATTGTCATAAATCTTGCTATTTGCATTTTCAGTGATAGCCAACATCCATCTGCTCCAGATATGCAGCTCCAGCTGGCTGGGGATTCTGGGAGCTATCATTCTGCTACAGATGATGGTTAATTGTTAGATGGTAAGCTGATTGAAGCAGAGAGGCATCTGCAAAAATTTGGAGCATTTGGTGAATTCAAACATGCATTACTGTCATGTATTATGGTGGCCATACACTTCAAATGTTAGCCTTCTTCTAAAAAACGTTTGGATATCGATTGTACGTTTAAATGCAGCTTGAAATTGTAGGATAAAAATAACAAAATCGCAAGATGTTCTTGACATAAAATAATTGATGTTCTGATCATAAAATAATTGGCAGACAACAATCATACCATATTAAAAACAAACAAAAAACATGTAAAATAGGTATATAGTTTAGTATATCAGTTGAGCAAATCAATACATATACATTATTTAGCAATGTGAACCTCATTAAATCACCAGTATATATATAATACTATATACTATATATTATATAGTATACAGTATATAATACTATAATATATATATATTTTATTTGTGCCAATGTAGACCTTGTTAAGTCTCAAATACAGTGTCAAAATAAAAAATATGGTGATCTGTGTCAATATCCCAAAAACCATATGCCTAGTAATATGTAGTACAGGTATAGGACCCATTATCCAGAATGCTCGGGACCAAGGGTATTCCGGATAAGGGGTCTTTCTGTAATTTGGATCTCAATACCTTAAGTCTAATAAAAAATCAATAAAACATTAATTAAACCCAATAGGACTGTTTTGCATCCAATAAGGATTAATTATATCTTAGTTGGAATCAATTACAAGGTTCTGTTTTATTTCTACATCCAAAAAGGAAATCAGTTTTAAAATTCTGAATTATTTGATTAAAATGGAGTCTATGGGAGACAGGCTTTCCGTAATTCAGAGCTTTCTGGATAATGGGTTTCCGGATAAGGGGTCCGATACCTGTATAATTTCCTGTTACTGATATCTACTATATACCCAGTACCAACAAATATGTTATTTGTAATATACCTCTAAATAAGCCTAATGAGCATTCTATATACAGGTATAGGATCTGTTATCCAGAATGCTTGGGGCCTGGGGCTTTCCACATAAGGGGTCTTTCTGTATTTTGGATCACCATACCTAGTGTTCTGCTAAAAATAATTTAAATATTAAATAAACTTAATTGGGTTGTTTTGCCACCAATATGGATTTATGTAGCATAGTTAGGATCAAGTACAAGACACTTTTACTATCACAGAGAAAAATTAAATAATTTTTAAAAATTAGAATTAATTGCTCAAAATGGACTCTGTGGGAGAAAACTTTCCATAATTTGGAACTTTCTTAATAACAAGTGTCTGGATAAGGAATCACATACCTGTAATACTATACTAAAGACAAGCTAAAGTCATTAGGAACCATGAGTGCCAGTGTGTTTTAAATGGGTTTCTGGATAACACACTGTCAATAATTGGTGCTTATCATAGTATAAAACTTTAGGACTCTTTTGGGACTCTTTCTTCTGAGCATTCACAGGAAGGGAACAAGCCAATGCTAGATACTTCCTCAGCCTGTCTAATACTCTGCCTCCTGCACTGGATAAGATTTGCAGTAGTAATTAAAGTTACCATTGCCATAAACTCATTACTTGCTGGCCACACATGGGGAGGCCAATTTATCAACATTCTGATTTTAGTGGTTTTAGAGTTTTTTTTAAAACCATGAATACACTTATTTCCACTAAAACCACAAATGTCTAAAAACAATGCTGTCCAACTGGTGAACCTGTGCCCCCTCCCCTTGTGTGGCCCCCATCTGTCTGGCTGCTATGAGTGCTTAGTACTGAGACTAACTAGCCCACCTGCATTGTTCTCACCTCAGAACTGCCATACTGTGTGTGCTATACTCTGCCTGCCCTACCCTACCTGTGTGTGCCATACTCTGCCTGCTCTACCCTGCCTGTGTGTGCCATACTCTGCCTGCCCTACCCTACCTGTGTGTACCATACTCTGCCTGCTCTACCCTGCCTGTGTGTGCCGTACTCTGCCTGCCCTACCCTGCCTATGTGTGCCATACTCTGCCTGACCTACCCTGCCTGTGTGTGCCATACTCTGCCTGCCCTATCCTGCCTGTCTCTGCCATACTCTGCCTGCCCTACACTGCCTGTGTGTGCCATACTCTGCCTGCCCTATGCTGCCTGTGGGAGTTGAACCTGGTGGGGGTTTGTTCAGGGAGTTTATTAGCATTTAAAAATAGTTGTTAGGGGGTCCCTAAGGTGAGTAATTATGTGCTGTGGACTACTGTGCTATCCTTGGGGGAGGAGGCATATGGATTTAAGGGTGTGGCTTAATATAACCTAATAAACTTCTTTCACAGTGATGCCACAATATCCCTGCAGTCAGCACTAATTTTTTTTTAGGTGTGCTACCACCATTAATGTGAGTATGGCGTAAAAAATTTTGTGATGACATGGGTGTTGTTTCAAGTGGGTGTGGTTTAAAAAAGGGAGTTGTCAAAACTGGCTTCCATTATCGGCCCTCCATCGTATAGGCCAGAAAAATTCCGGCCCCCAGTACCGCAGAAGTTGCACAACACTGTATTAAAAGATCTGAACTGAAAAAGTACAAAAAGTACAGAAAAGTAACAAATGAAAATGTGGAACAAAAATAAAAAGAACACAAAATCCTTACATTTTTTGTGTCCTTACAACCCCCCTAAAACCACAGTGTTACAGTTTGCCTAGGACAGCTCCCATTGACTTCTAGATGACTTTGACAGCTTTTAAATGGAATATTTTTACATTTGTTTTTTCTGGTTTTGACACATAATAAATAAAAAAATCATGTTTTAGGACCAAAAAATACGAATTACATGAAAAAATGACAATTAATAAATCTGCCCCTTAATAATAAAAATAACGCCAAGAAGGCTGCACACACACCAACCACGCACTGCAGAGCCAATTGCATGTATAATTATTAAACTTTCGCACATGCATGCGCACTCGCACGGGGGGGGGTTGCACATGTGTGGCGCGGCCTAGGGGTGCCCGGATTAGAAATCCGGTGATGTGTAGCGTTAAAGCTGTAATGCTGTAATTAATGTGCTAATAAGTCAGTCGGCTTATTGGGGCAGTGGAATTTACCTTTTTTAATTCATTGGTGGTCAGTGGAGTCCCTGCAAAGCTTCTCTGCATTGTCATTTGCTTGATACACAAGTTAGTTAAGTTCCAGGCAAGGTACGTTGCTTTACAAGCTAAGTTTAAATTACATAAATTGTAGAAGTTTCAGTGTAACTTTGTGCTTAACAATTGTACCCCCTTTTCCCCCCTGATAGTGGCCCTGGGCTGCTCAACAAAATGCCCTCAAACTGATTCTGACTCTGACAGTAAACTATTACAGGAGTTAGCACGTGCACATCTTTTCATACCTTCTCCCTCCACTTAAGCCTCCTACTTCAGGCTTCCAGTCCAAAAAAGCCGAATCCAGAAATTGCCTACCTGGTATAGTCTTGGAAAGCCACCTGATATTACTGGCCCTTCACCCCCATACCTTCCAACTCTCTAACAAACCCACCCCATAGCTACTCCCCTGCATATGTTACATTGTAATAGTTTTCAGTGTTTACAATTCCCAATAGGAATGGAAATGGGTGTACACATTTTTCAAGTTTATACCTTCTTCCTCTTGTATGCGACAAGCCTTTATTATGTAATCTCTAGAGTGTTTATAAACTCTATAATCTTTCTTATGTGCTCTGTTAACATGTCAATGATGGCCAAATATTCTCTACAACTTTCTTATGCCATGAACTGGAGAACATATTTCCCAGTAGGCTTATTTACTAGTTTTAAAAAGAATATTAAAAGAACATAGATCATGTTCATTAGTAGTGAATATTATTTTAGAAACAAATCTCTGAACATCTGTTTTTCAGTACTCAGTATGATGTTAGTGGGAGCCTAATTCTAGACTAGAAGGAAACCTGATCTAATATAAAACACCATACATATAAAGACATAACATTGGTTTTACCTTAAAATCCCTTAATTTAAATAGTTTTCTAAATTATATTTGACTATTTGTATTTGACCCCTTTTTAGGTTATTTAATCCATAAACTATGCATAATAATTCTTAGGCCAAAGGTCAGAAGTTTATTTATTATAAGGCAAATATATAATTCCACATTTACAAATAGGTTTTCATCCAATTGTTTTGATGTCTGTCTATAGCTATCAATCTATATCTGTCTATATCTACGTATGTATATCTATACAGTATATCTACCTTTCACTTTCCATCTATCTGTCTATAGCTGAAGATTACTACTGGCAAATTGAAGTTACTACAGAGACAAGAAGTTGGACAAGAGCAGCAGACAAATGTGCTCACACAATAACAAGTCATTTACATATACCATGCACACAAATGCAAGAGTGCAAGTACAGGGTTATGGGGTGGCTTGTTCCTGCTGGCCTTCCCTAAATTGTACATCTAAATGAGGCTCATGTTCAAGGGTGAAAGATGGTGTTGCCTACATGCCTCCCCTTCGGCCACCCCTCATGAATACAGTGCTACCAAATGCAGGCAGTGCTGTATTTAGCAGGAGAATGCAGGCCACTGTACTCTGTCTTGTAGCACAGAGAACTGCAGGGTGCAAATATCTGAAAACATGGCCAATTGTGTCTGTTTTTTGTACTTTATACTCTATGCTACACTTGTTAAATGACCACTCTGGTGTAAAAGGAAAAAAAAAGTTTAGACAGGTTAACATCAAACTTGCTGAAAGTAAATTTAATGGGAATAATGTAATGGGAATAATAATGCTAAATTCAAGTGTATATT
Source organism: Xenopus tropicalis (assembly GCF_000004195.4). NCBI lineage: Eukaryota > Metazoa > Chordata > Amphibia > Anura > Pipidae > Xenopus > Xenopus tropicalis. The sequence continues at coordinate 71,365,856 of NC_030679.2, read as the reverse complement.
TCACCTTTTTGATATACTGTATATTATTATGCATACCAGCAGCACATCCTAGTAATAGCTGTCAAGCAGAGTGGAGACTTTCTTTGCATTTTCTGTTTCTGTCTTCTAAAAATGCCTGAGTCAGTTTATGTCAGTTTCTTGTAAATTGTTTCACTGTGTAAATGTGAGAAGCATCAGTAGGCACAACACAGTCTGGAAAATCCCAACAATTAAGCCTGATGCTATTCAACTACCCGTCAAAAACACTAGAAGGAAATTGATCTGATTCTACTGAATGCCTGAGCGTGGTTTGTCTGAAGGACAGAATATGTGGGTTTATATAGCTTTTTTGTTTTGATCTCCTTAATATGGTTAAGCAGTCTTGATAAAACTAGTAAACAGAGCAACAGTGATGGTTTTTGCAGAAGGAATGAGGTGCATTACTCAGTCTAAGGACAAGGACCAGTAAGTATAAATAACATTTCTTACTGGAATTTTTTTTAAAGCCATTTTATATCATACAAAAATGAAACTACAAAGTTATATATGGAGCTCCTTGTTATCCTTATACACAGAACAAGGATAGTTCCATGCCTGCTGAAGGTGCTGTTGTACTGTAGTGAATACATAATATTTAATTCTATGCTACTGAGAAATCAACTAATGTAGCAGTTAAGAGAGCTGGAAAACTGGTTAACTGAGCTGCTTCTGGGAAATACCAGATTGAGGGAAATGAAGGAAAATATATAATAAACAATAACCATTGAAAAAGTAATTATTTCTGTGTACTATTTGGAAACACTGAAAAAAAGGGTTTGAAAGGTGATCTAAGCTAAGCTTTTTTCAATATCCCCCTTCATTGTGGCTGTTCAGCAAGGCAGCAGGAGCCTAATCTGAGGTTAATGATTAGGCTCAGTGAAAATGTTTGTAGCTAGAACATTGTAATACAAAATTGCAGTACAAAAGACATTTGTGGCTGAAGTAAATGCCACAGTATTTGCACCAAAGCTTCTTCTTGCACTTCCATATATCCACCTTTGTTGTGCTCAAACGCGTCCATTGACGTAGAGGAGCTCTGGAGCTGCTCCCATCTCTGAAGGTGGTGTTAGGTCCAAACCTTCCACAGCAATTTTGACACAGCAACTTTGTGCCTAAAGAATTGAGCGCACATGTCATTTTGATGCCAAGCACTGTAACACCATCAGGGATTAGAAAATTTTCAGTGGAATTGTGTTAGTCACATGTTTCCCTTACAGATACAATGATGCTGACATTATTGCACTTTACACATTGTAGATTGTAAGGTAAATAAATGGCTTACCATGTGAAGATCACAGTTTTTTTTTATCACAGTTTAAAACAAGAAAATAATTAGTCACAATCCTGAAACAGTTCATACTTAAGCCCACATCTAAGGTAGAATTACTTTTCCTTCTTTAGGGCTGTGACACACGGGGAGATTAGTTGCCGCGTGACAAATGTTCCTTGTCACAGGCAACTAATCTCCCCGAAATGCCATCTCACCAGCTAGAATGTAAATCACCAGTGGGATGGCATATGCAGTAGCACAATTTGCCAAAGTCACTGAAGTTTGCACTCAAGGCAACTTCGGCGACTTCAGCAAATTGTGCCGCCGCATCGCTGGCATTTCGGGGAGATTAGCTGCCCGTGACAAGGGAGATTTGTCGCGGCACGACTAATCTCCCCGTGTGTCACAGCCCTTTGGATAGTCTTCACATCAAAGAATGTCCTTCATGCACCACCACTGGGAGGGGGTTGGAAATCTTACTATTTTTCCTGGATTTGCTTCTTAGAATTTCATGGTTGGGTTATTACTTTTAAAAGCATTTCTTTAGCTTTATTCACATTATATTACTATTAACTTGTATTGATAAAATGTGAATATATTCCACAGTGCTGTACATCATACATCAAACATCAAAGATGCATATTACATACAAATAGTGATCAATGCAGGACATAAGGAGGGCCCTGCTCAATGAAACTTATATTAATCATATTTTTTTCTGACGGTTCAACAGACATTTGACTCGAAGGAGCAGTATATACTGTACCTATGTAGGAGGCCAAAAATAGATTGTGTGTTAAAAATACTCTGCCTAATGTTTAAATTAAAATTATTTGCACTGAAAAAAGCAGAATAGCAGAACCAAGACCACTTTTATTGATCACGCCTCAATTATTATTATTATACAGAGCTGATAATCTGATTCCACAGGAAGAGATGAGATGTAGTAAGTTTAAAAACAAACCAGTAGTATGCTGTATTAGTATTTATTAGTTCTGTTGTCAATGGAAGTTCTATTAATCTAACTAATTCTGAATGTAGTAGTATGTCTCTTCTTTATGAATGAATGTAAAATATGCTACTATAATGATCTAAATTAATTAAAACGTTTAAATCCATTTTTATATTAAGTACTGGTATCTATATTCAAATTCTTAGCATATACTATAGGAATTTAATGCTGTCATTTTCAAGAAAGGGACATTTTTCAAATTCATTGTTAGCTTAAGTTTGTTTCAAATGAATTCAGTTTTTTTTAGTCCAAATGGAAATACATACATATCTCTAACAAAAAGTTTTAACTGTGTGGAACTAATTTGAAACTTAACAATTTGTTGCTTAGTGGTGCAGAAGTCTAAATAGTTTTTCTGAATGCTAAAAAAATGATTCCAGTGCTAAACTGCAGCTAAATTGAAAGTTTTTGGGGGAACAATACAACATGATCTATGGTGTTTTCATGAGCATTTGTGCAAAACATGTCAAGCAGACACTAAAAAGTTAAAACAACAGTGCAGATATTTTGCCATTAAATATTCAGATGCTTTGGTGTTGGTGACTTCCACAGGATTAGCTACACACTGACCAAAAGACCAAAGGAAGGGAAACTGATTTATTCTGCAGAGGAATGCCTTCCCTGCTGTGTAAAAACATTTATTTTTGCAAGACACTAATCCCAAATCAATGCTATCTATGGAAGAACAAGGAGTGCATAGCTTTTCTCCACGCTCTCACTAGACCTCAACCTTATAAAACACCTTTATGAAAAGGAAATAGCAAAACAAATAGTAACATTGCAAGATAAATAATTTTAATTGCAAGGATAAATATGATTTCTTAAATCTTCTTGATTTCTTAAATTCTGCAAACACTTGGAGAATTGACAGAAACCAACACTAATAAACACAAGTTGGCACACTGATAGACACATGCTAAATATTCTGATATTTTGAGAACTTTTGTTGAGTTAGATTAAAGGACAAGTCAATTCAGAATATATCTGTTGCCTAATAAAAGAAAACATTTGGACCCTAATGTATAACCATCAAGGTATAAATGCTTAAGTCTTAAACTGTTGGGAAAGTGTATCATTATTATTATTATCATTATACAGCTTATATGTTTATTATACCTTGGAAGTAACGGGTTCTTGGATGTTTGTGCCACTTCATCTTGAGATCTATCCTTTTGCCACATTGTTTAACTCAATTATGAAGAGCCTGCATAACAATCTGTAGCCTCCTGAGCAGATGAAGAAGTTAAATAGGTTAGTACAATTCTCCATTTTTAACCCACAATGTACAGAATTTTAAAACTTTTCACAATAAATATATATATATTTGGCAACTATTGTGGTCATTTATAAACCAATGCCCACAGTTAAGATATTTCAATATGGGCATAACCTGACCCATGGAAAAAGTGTCTTCTACATAAAAATGTTTACATGAACAATTACTGCTGCTCAGAAACTTTGTATTCTCTCACTTTCTGACAGGGCATAAATAATGCTCACTTTGTAGATATGTCCTTCATCTGCTGGCCTTCTTGTTTGAGACACACAGAGGTTAAATCTTGGCTTCTTTTAAGCACATAATGCATCAAAGTTTTAAAGATGAAAATTCCTAAAGCAATTTTTTATACCCACAAACCATAACTAACCTTTAATTAAGATAGAAACAAAACACGGTTCTACCCCCAGCTAATGTCAGTGCTTAGCTTCTCAGCCAATGAAGTCATGTTTGTTTTCATATGTTTTAAAAAAACTTGTTCCTCTTCTGCTTTGTTGTTATACTGTATGAATTTTATTCTTTTGATCTGTTAATTGCTTACTGCTTATTCTACAAAGCGTTTCTGCTGCATATGATCACCAGATGTAACAGTGTCCACTATATACTGTAGATTATTTTGCCATTGCACATGGACAGCATTATGGTGCTTGTATGTTACACTGGAAATGCCATGAATAATCTGTGCTACAGGATTCAAATATTGACACCTGGGATCAGTGCACTATAGAAATGAATTAATAAACAAGTAAAGTAGCTTAGATATGCAATGTAATTTCAAGAATTACTAACAATGGTATTAAAAGATATTAGGGCTGATACACTAAAGTGCGTTCATTTTTATCGTTTTTTGCGTTAAAATAGACGCGAAAATTAACGTGCCATTTGCTACAGTATTACTGCATGCGTTAAGTCGCATATCGCATGTGTTAAATTTCACGCTACCGAATGCGTTAATTTTAACGTATACTTTAATTTGCGTGCAGAAATGAATACTAACGCATGATTCACAAACACTTAGACGCGCTAAATATCGCATTAGTCTGTGCGAAAAATAACACCTACTTGAGGCAGGCGGTAATTATAGAAAAGTACAGTTAATGAGGTTTTGGCAATAAAATATGGACTTTGCAGTGTTATTTATTCAAGTATGTATTGGCCCTAGAGTGATGCAGCCTACAGTTTGCAGGGAAATTGTCATTTTCAGTACAGTAATTTTCCGAAAGTAATGGCATGTATGGCTAACAAGGCGTGCGTTTTTTCGCACGCGGCGACTATTTGTTGCGGTGCGTTGATTAGCGCATGTTCCATCAAATACAGCACGAAAATAGTCTTTGCGACTAAAATAACGCAAGTAGTATCGTGCGTAAATTAAAGCAAGTATGCTTTTCATGAATCGTGCGTTAAATTAGACGCTATAAATAACGCACGTTTTAACGACCTTTAGTGCATCAACCCTATTGTTTCAAGTTAGTCAACTTTTTCATTTTGTATTAACACTATGAGAATCTTGAATTCATTTTTCAACCCTGTTCAAGGTAAACAATCATTGTTTTTGCAGCATTTTTTAATACTCTACCATGCTTCTCTGCTTGTTTGTAAGCAAAGCAGAATATCAGCCTTCAATGTCACCCAGTCATCTTAGTCTCATGTTGGCTTTAAGAAATTGTTCAAAGTCACAGAAAACTAAACTGAGACTCTTTTGAGATACTCTGAGATATTATTTTGGGATGTTGTTCTAAATTAGGTTTTTAATTCACATATCACTACTTTCCTTTGGACATATACAGTATAAATGTATTCCTAACCAATTTACAGAAGGTTTTGCTGGTAGAAAAGGATATATAATAATGAGCTGTTGGACACAAGGGCATTGATATTTCATTATTGTCCTAACAACTGCCTCATGCTCCATGATTACAAATTTTATTCCTCTGCCTGTTCTTCTAGTCTTCACCCTCATTTTTAGCAAAACTACTGTGGCTGACCCTTTCGCCTGATTTTTGAGGAGCATGTCCTACCTGCACATTGTCCCCAGGAACTTGACTTACAGAAGCCTATAGGCCTGTACACACACCTCCCTACTCTAAGGTTGGTAAACCTTTTGCTATTGTGTTACTACTGAAGTGTTATTGCTCTTTTTTTACGAAAACTGCCTTTGTTTTTCTACCTCTTGCTGCTGGCTGAAATAAAAGGCATTTATTCTTTAAGAGACTTTTTGCTGTCCTGGCTCTGTGTAACTCTGTGTGACCCTGCCATGGGCAGTAAAAAAGTACTGCACTGGCGATAGGAAGTGTAATGTAGAATCATAAAGAAAATGTTATATGTTGTAAAATATATGTTGTGAACATACCTCAGTGTAATGATCTGTTACTCGTTGTGTGATGAATAAAATATGAAAAAGTTCTATACTTCTTCTCTCCCTTTACCACTGCTCTTTAGAAGTCTTCTTTCGTTACCTAAGTTTATGCAATTATATTAAACTCCATTTTTTAAGGCATTTTAGAAACCATTTAAAACATATGTTTTCATATTTGCCTGAAATTATGGTTTGAAAGAACCAATTTATGGTTACACCTTAAAGCAAACTAATGCTGCAAGGAACAAACTAATTCAATGAGAAATTTTAATTAGCTGATTAAAAAAAGTTGCTTAGGCCTCTCAAACCAGGCTGGTGACCACATACTGCTTTTTTAACTGACTAGTTCAATGACTATGAATGTAACACACCCTCCCTTGTACACATTATGACATCACGTGATTCTTGTGGGACTATCCTACGATTCCAGGTCTTCTTAAAGGTAGGCCTGATTTCATACCAATGGTGGGAAACTTACATAACTTACACATATATTATGTAGGGATGGTTAGTCCAAAATGCCTACAAGTGCAACTGAAACCCATTGCTTACATCACTATCTTGAATAGGATTCATTAGCAGAGTAATCAAGATGAGAATGTTTAGCAAAATAAACATAGCAGTTTTAAAATATGCAGTTTTAAAGAAATATAATTTAATAACATAAAATAAAATGATAAATATACCAAAAAAAAAAACATTTTGTTTGGGTGGGTATTTTAATCTGATAATCTCTAAAATCTCCTTAATAGCCTTTCACTGATCTGGGTGACTGCAACTGACCTATTTTTGTCTCCAGCCTAGAAAAGCTTAGGCAAAAAACCCTAAGGAAAATTAGTATATACTGTATTACCTATGCCATCCTTAATGTACAGTATGAGGCAAGTTGAATTTAATATTTTTCTGCATGCTGTATAATCTATCAGAGTTGTCACATTTCTGCACACTCCACTGTATGAGGGTGGTTTGATATTAAAAAAAGGTTTTACTTTTTCGAAAAGTGGTAAACTATAGCATTTCCATGCAGAATATTTGCTTTACATTACAGTACATCTGTCATCACACTCATCAGAAATGAACAAATTAACTGTTGAAGTATTTGACACCTTCAGATATTCCGCACCAACATGTAGCCTTTCCCAGTCCTGCTGCTCAAAACATTTCATTATCTGGGATGTCCCAATTAACTGTCTCATCTTGTCTGAATCCTGTACTGCTGATTTTACAAGAGATGTGTAAACATGATTATGAAGAAATGTCCATTATATCTATAGAACAGGGGTCCCCAACCTTTATTACTCGTGAGCCACAGTCATATGTAAAAAGAATTGTAGAGCAACATAATCATCATAAAAGTTCATGGAGGTGCCAAATAAGGGCTAAGACTGGCTATTAGGGAGCCTCTATGCACACTTTCAGCTTACAGGAGGCTTTATTTGGTAGGAAATCTTGTTTTATGCAACCAAAACTTGCCACCAAGTCAGGAATTCAAAAATAACTACCTGGTTTGGGGGCACTGAGAGCAACATCCAAGGGGTTGGTTGACCCCGAGCCACTGGTTGGGGATCACTGTTATAGAATATATGGGTACAGCCAACTCTTTAGGTGGTATTATGTTTGTGCAGTAGAATGTGATATTAAATATTTGTTTAAATAAGAGTTTTGACAGATCTTTCCATTGTATTTGACAGGTCTTTCCATTGTATTTCAGCAGACATCATTTTTCATTTAAATGCCACAGTTTTCTGGGTTGCAACGCTGACAAATGCAAATTGACAACTTTTTGAAGAGAATTCCAACAGCTGATTCCACTACAAGTTAGCAGTTTGCAAAACAAACACGAGCCCCTGTCAGTCTGTCCTTCCTTACCTGAAGCAATATCCTCCAGCCGTAAAACATCCTGGCCCAGAGGATACGCCGCCAAACCGTAAGTATCAGAGAGCCTCCACCTTACCTGGAGCACCTGCCATCACCTGTTATTATTTTCCCCTTGGAATGCCTCCAGAGTAATGGCCACCCAGAGTGGCTTAACCATCCCACCGAGATAAGCCTCTCTTACCGGGCCCAATATTTTCCTGGCAGACTGACAATTGCCCGCCACTGCTGTGACAAGTATCCTTCTTGATCAAGGTGACCCTCCTGTTGTTTTATTCACCCATTAGCTAACTATAAACTCTTGTACCCCAACCCTCCTTGGCCACACGTGTGACAACTACTGGCACTCAGCCTGGTTGGGTTGTTTGCAGTAGGACAAATAAACTAGGCTGAGCAAACACAGTAATAAATCATTTGTCTTTCAAATGTATTTTTATTATTATTATGATTATTATTAAACAGCCACTGCACTAGTAGATTATTTTATAATTGTGATGGTAACCCATTAAAAAGTCTGAAATGCTTGGCCATTTTATCATGTTCTCTTTTTTTATTTTTTATTGAATCTTTTTGTTCATCATTGAATGAATCCCTATTCTCGGTCTTTTAAATGCATTATTAGTTATAGTTAGCAATGATAAATGAGAACCAAGCTAAAGGGGCAATGTCATAAAAGGAACATTTTCTACAAGTTAAATAACACACCTCAACTAGTGTTGCCACCTTTAATAAAACCAGGCAAAGGGGTGGACCAATAATATTAGGGAGTGACGTAATGACATGGGGACTGGGCCTGAAAACTCCAGGTCTCAAGCATTTCAAAAACAGGTCCTACACCCATATAAAATTATGTTTCTGAATGGCTTAGTGTTACAAAAGAAGCTTGTCTTATTTCTCTGTACAAATTTAATACTTTTAAAAATAATACTTTCGTAGTTTCACTTTTGAAGGTCACTGAGTGATCTTTCGCAGAGCTGGAGTAGAACTATCTGCAATTACATTTTACAAATAAATTTAAAACCATATTTTGGAAAGTTGCTTAGACCTATATTTTCTTTCAGCATGAAAAAGCATTTTTAGGCTGGAGATCCCCTTTAAATTCCCTAGATCAGTGATCCCCAACCAGTGGCTCACCAACAGGTAGTTATTTTTGAATACCTGACTTGGTGGCAAGTTTTGGTTGAATAAAAACAAGATTTACTACCAAATAAAGCCCCTGTAAGCTGATAGTGTGCATAGAGGCTCCCTAATAGCCAGTCTTAGCCCTTATTTGGCACCTCCATGAACTTTTATGGTGCTTGTGTTGCTCTCCAAGTCTTTTTACATTTAGACTGTGACTCATGGGTAAGAAAGGTTGGGGATACCTGCTGTAGATAAATGTCCATAATCAGGAATATAAATGCTATATGTATTTTGGCAGAGCTATAGTTTGGATCAGGGTGATGGTTTAGGTGGCAAGCACAAAAGACTGAGGCTAAAAATGTCAACTAAAAATTCAAATGACCTCTAAAAAACAGGCAATAGTGTCCATTTAAACTTTAAGTCCATAATTTAGTTGTCGGAAATTATTATATCTATTCTTTATTCAAATTTTTGGCCAGGCTTTAAAAACTGACACAAGCAGCTGGCAGTTATTGAAACAGAAGGAAAATCCTGTTCCATTATATTAGTAAGTGAAGAATAGCATGAATGAAAAATACATTTAAGGACTGGTGCAGGCAGCTACAAATGGTATCAAAGCATGTGGTGACAGCAGCTTCAGCTGTAATATAGATGAAAAGGGCTGTAGGTAATGCACTGATATAATTATTACAGGCTGTGTAAATCTTTTTCTGGACAGAGATCCCTTGCTTAATAATTTGACAAGACAGATGAAAACAATGGATGGCAATTAATCATTCCCAGACTGAATCTGCTTTCTTTTCAGAGCAGTTATATGTAATGAGAAGACAAGGTTACCTATAACTCTCGAAGGGTCTTTTGTCCAAATATAATCTCCTTAGTATAAATATTTTGCAAAGCTTTTACCTTAGTTTCGCTTTGGTTTGGGTGTTTTGCCTGACATCGGTTTGAATGCTGAATCTGCACTATTGCTTCCAGATCTTAGTAAAAATAAGTAGAATAATAACAAAACAGTACTAAATCTATATTTTAATGTAAATATTTAACACGGATATAAGCAGAATTATTTGCTATAAAGTGAACACAAGCAAAGATAATGTGGCTCTAGTCCCTATAATCAATCTCTATTTATAATTCAGAGCTACTAATGTAAGCAAAAGCTGGAAACAATGACCCACAAAAAGTCACATGACCTGGTTTCATTCCATCAATGATTTCAATGTTGTGCTGTTGAGTGCCAATTTTACTACTGATAGACATTTACTTAGTATCCTAATAAACTCTTTAAATGACAATAACATTGCTGGATTTGTGTTGCTAGATGAGATACCTGTTTACAAGTCTAACCCTTACAAAGCTGTTAAACAATGACAGGGCTGACACTATCACTACTAATTAATCACATGTGTTAATTTATACAGAAATGGGATCCCTAATCCGCAAACCCATTATCCAGAAAGTTATGAATTACGGAAAGGCCATCACCCATAGACTCCATTATAAGCAAACAATTCTAATTTTTATAAATTATTTCCTTTTTCTCTGTAATAATAAAACAGTACCTTGTATTTGATCCCAACTAAGGTATAATTAATCCTTATTGGAGGCAAAACAATCCTATTGGGCTTATTCAATATTTAAATGATGTTTAGCAGATTTAATTTATGGAGATCCAAATTACGGAAAGACCCCTCATCTGGAAAACCCCAGGTCCTGAGCATTCTGGATAAAAGGTCCCATACCTGTAGTTTAATATAGGTATGCAATATCACAGAGATTAGGAATTTCACTGTATCTTGTGGAAACACCAAAACATCATTATATAGGTAATTGTGTAACTTTTACTGTAAATTATTTCCTAGAAAAAGCACAAGTAATACTTTGGTACAGTTTTTTAGGTTTTATAAGGGTTCCTCTTTAAAATAAGTCTATGAAAATATGATTGTAACAGACAGTCTTTTATAGTTCCAGGTATTTCCAAGTGATATTTAACACAGTGAATTGGTATTAACCTTAAAATTTCTCCTTAAATTGTCCTTCAGGCTGGGCCAACCTACTAATCCTAACAATCCGCAAAACATAGTGGAGCACTTAAAGTGGGCAAAAAACCACCGCAAATAACATCTGCATTACTATTTTGAAACTTTGCTTTTTTATTAGTTCATTGAGTGTTTCCACTAGAAAATTTTGAATATGATAATTATACCTTGTCATTGGCATAATTATTATTATGCAATTAATTATCATTATGCCATTTTAGTTCATGACAGAAGACTATCTTTCACATATATACCTATACTATGTAACATTCTATATCATTTTTCTCTAACAGGACTAACAGAGTTTTACAGATTTTTCAGCAAGACAGTCATCAAAAGTTCACAGATTCTGTTGGGACACCAGAATTGTCAGAGTCAAAAGGAATTATTACTGACATTCATAGTAAGGATTTTAGCTTGGCTTTAGTGTCAGAAGCAGAACATTTACCTCTAGGCCAACATAAAAATCTCTCATTAATTAAAAAATTTGTTTCTCTGACCTGTAGTAATCTACAATGTAATGTAGTAATCTACAATGGGGCTACACTTGGTAGCTAAGTTTAGACCATGTACTTCCATGCAACAAGCATAATTCTACAACATGCAATGGCATGACCCTAATAACATTTGACAGTTCCCTGCACACTAGACCAAATAATAATCCAACCTTATTGCAAGAATCCACCACCCAAAGTATGGATCAAGAGTAATTGTGAAGACACAGAGCTACTAGTAGCAGCTACTTGTCACAGCTACAAATATAGACAATGCTGCTCATTTAATGATAATGGTCTCTACATGTGTTTTAAAAGAGGCAATTCTCAGTATTGTCTATGGCAGGGTATTTTCTGGTGTTTAGTAGCCATGACAAGTAGCTACTACTAAGTAGCTCTATGTGTCTTGCCCTTATGGTTGTAAGGAGATAAGAATTGCTAGGGGCCAAAAAGCAATCAAAAGCTGGATATACATGCACTGATATAATTATACAAAACCTAGTTTCATATGATTTTCAGACAGTGTGTGAGCCCTGAATTACTATGTAGATTGGTCAATCGGACAGGTTAGAAAATTTTGGTTGGTTGATGATAAAATCTGCACATGTATTGTGTATCGGACAATAACCTTTGGGGGACCTACAATACATTTCCAGGAAGTCACTTGCGTACGATTGGTGTCTGCCAACTTTTTCATGCTCAGAACATCCTCTGTTATTTTTAGGGATTTATCCTATATTTTCAGTCTGAATGTTAGTTTTAAATCTGCATTTGAATGATCAATATGCAAATGTTCGTGGGAAGAAGACTAATATCTGAACGTGTATGAAATAGCACTGGATGTGGCTTGCAAATCTTTGCAAAATACATGTGAAACCACTTTAAAGTTTAATTAGTTGGTGTATTATTGTATATTTAGTGTGTTCTAGATTAAAAAGATGTTAAGTGGAGTAAGTGCTGATAGCTTACTGTGCAGAAGTGGCACTGTAAGAAGTTCAATTTGTATGCAAGATAGATGTTGGGCAGCAAGTGTACAGGGTAAATCAGAGCTAGAATAATTATCAGCTGAGAGGGAGAATTCCTAGTAAAGTAAGAAAGGCAATAATAAAAAAAAAATCATCTGATGCTTAGACTGATAATACAGATAAAGGCCTTTGGGTTTCTGACACAGATTATGCTACCTCCTGTAAGATTGTACAGCAATACGTATCCTCATAGTGCTTTTTTATAAATAAAGTTATACATACATATGATCCCCAATAGCATGAATCTTTTGGGTGGATATACCATATAGAAAACACATACAGTGAGTATTGCTATAGAGACTGGTATTGTATTTGGAGAACAAATTACTTCTTTATTAAATCAAATGATAATCCCAATGCATTTCATAACTATCACAGGCACTATTTCAGGAGCAATTACAGTTTTCAAATGGAATGGCAATTTATACGTTATACATTTCTGTGTTGGGCTTGGCAGTTTTTATCACCCTGCAGAGCCACACCCAGGAAAGGCCACCATCAGAACCTTTGGGTCCCCATACAAATTATTTGCCTTGGCTCCCCATGAACACAAGCAAGTATTTTTGGCCATTCCTCTTGTGTGAACTACAAAAACAATTGGTGATCAGTATACATTTCTTGGCAAGTCATGAAAGTTATGTAAATTGTGTTTTAATGTAAGTTTATATGTAAGTTATGCAATGTAGGTAACTTTGCACTATGTGGCGGGGCCCCTATTCAGATCCCCAGTCGGCTCTGCACTCATGGACAGTATATCCTTCATTGTTTTTGTTATAACATGTTTTATAACATCACATTTGGTATGTAGAGGACAATGAAGGAGCACCAGAACTCAGGTTTTTAAAGTTGAAAAGAGTGGCAGCATTACATATTATTGCAAAGTTTCTAGGAGATCGAATAATCAGATGCAACCAGCAAGCAGATATTTGGTCTGATTATGGCAACCAGTAAACGCTACCTGCTGATTGCTTGGTATGGGTTACCACTCATTGTACATTTACAACTTTAATTAAATTATCCATTACCCTAGAAGAAGCAAACCCACAAATGAGGCCTTCAAGGATAACCGCTCATTCTCATACCCAAAAACACATCTGGGTTTGGAGCAGGGCAAGAAAATGTAATTGATAATTGTTTACACAATATTTTAATATATTACGGCTTATTTATGAGTACAGGGCTAGGCTCTAAAATAGGTTTTGGTCATATGCAATATAATTTATAAATCTTCCTTGCTTCTTGTGTCTGGGGTGCTATTATACTGGGGTATTGTGGGTAAAAACAAAATATATTGAACCAGTATGTCGTGCCTTACACTTTTCTACTACATAAGCCCAGCTGTTTCATAAATATTAGATTTTAGCATTCAAATTCATATATAGATTTGTTTTTGTTGCCTGCTTTCATACATAGGGCCAGATTAAAATGAATAAAAAAATGTTATTTTATGATTTATCATATAAAAACCTATGGGCGAGATTCAATTTGAGGAGAAAAAACTTTTCTTATAATTCAGTTCCAGTTTTTCTCCATAAACTTCATAAACTTCATGTGATAAACAGTGAGGTAAGTTTTTCTTGTTGAATTGCATCTGGTTCTATGAGAAAATTGAATGTGTCCCATAATTCCTCCATCCAAAAAAATGACTAGGAGAAAATATAAATAGATATAAATATCTTGAAGTCTGGGAATTATCTCAAAACAAAATCAATAGGAAAACCACAAGCAGACTTTGTATGGGATAAGGCTGGGAACTGTGTCCCAGAAGAATTTGTGGGAAATCTGGTGACACAGGTGAGAGATGTCTCAACAGAAAAATCTATGTGAAAACCAGCAGGGGACACATTGGCCACAGACTTTGTAGACAATACAAAACATTTTGTCTCAACACTTAGAGGCACATTTACTTATCCAGGAAGGCTGCGAGCGTTCGTTCGATCGGTCCAATCGTACTTTCCACGACTTTTACAACACTTGCACGGCTTTTCTGATACTTGCGCGACTTTTTTTCGTATTTTTAGTGCAAAAAAATCGGTTTTGCCGCTGTTTACAATCGTTCGGTACAAAAATTTTGTCACTTTCGGATCGCCAATACGATATTATCTTGACTAATACGATTTTTTCGTAAGCATTTTCGTGATATTTGCAATCTTCAGAAATTTTCATTTCCAATCCAAATTTTTCCCATTCGGGATTTGAACTCGTGTTTTGATACATCTGCCCCGTAGATATCAATCACTCTTACAACTTGCGTACAAAAACTGGTTAACCATGTAGAAAGATTTAACCAACGACCGCCATGGATCTGTCTCCATTGGAAGTCTTTTTACTGGAAATTGCTGTATTTAAATAAGAAGGCAATAGTGATGGAATAATGACAGAAAACAGATTGAAAAAGAGATTGAAAAACAAAACCAAATCTCCCAAAGCATCAAAACAACTGTGGAAAAGTGTAAATTCCAGGGACATATGGGCTTTTTTCTCATTGCATTCATAGCTCAATGTATAAAATGTTATTTACAGAACTTCTATACTTTAGTACCCTACATTAGGTACAGAACATAGAAGGAAGAATAACAAAATGAGTAAAACATAGGGCTGTAGTGAGAGGAAACTGGTTGTGTCATGCCATCTTCTGGCAGCCTTGTATAACAACAACAAGATTTTAATAAACTATCTGAATATTTTTGCATCTTGCATATATACTATTTTTTGTCTTTTGTCCACTGTGTTACATATAAATAACAAACAGCAGAAAATATGAATAATAATAACTGTGATTTCACTTTTATCAAAATAGAATACACCCAGTTGTCTATGGGGATAGAAGAAAACAAGTGATCAGAGAGCTGAAGAATGGAATGAGGAAGAAAGATTGTTGCAGAGATACTCTAGAGAGGGAGGGTAATGTAAGTAAAATAAACATGCATTACACGTGGGTACAGTTGCTCTCTAAAGTATATTACCAGAGTCTCATCTTGCTCTTATTTTATTTACATGTAAGTGCAACTAGGCACACTTGGCAAAAAGTCTGGGGACTGAAAGGTTTTCTAAAAAACTGTTAGACTGTGAGGCTTTGAGGTCAGAGTCCTGATATACTGAACTGTGAACATTCAAGCTGTAACAATGACATATAACCAGGACACTAACAGCAAGGACTCACATGACTTGGTTGTTCTACCATTGATCACACTAGACAGGGACAGAAAAAGAAGTAAAAAAAAGTATCAGCAAATCAATATACTTCTGCAGTAGTAGTGATAGTGAATCATGCCTTAGTATTATTTCTAGTAACTCATCCAAAAACTAGCATGAAACTGAATGTACATGTTTAGTGGAATGCAAAT
Organism: Xenopus tropicalis; assembly: GCF_000004195.4. Taxonomy (NCBI): domain Eukaryota; kingdom Metazoa; phylum Chordata; class Amphibia; order Anura; family Pipidae; genus Xenopus; species Xenopus tropicalis. Next base: position 71,350,022 of record NC_030679.2, on the reverse strand, counting down.
CATCTAGGGATTGTTTTGGCTATTTAAAATTTGCAACATGTCAGTATTGTCATAAATTTTGTGGCTTATTTGTATGAAATAGTGATGTGTTGCAAATATTAAAAAGCTTGAAAAGCTACCACACCCAAAATACCCTAAGGCTGTGGGAACATGTGCCTCTTACCCATAGAAAAAAATGATATGCCCTTAAAGGACAAGGAAAGGCTAGGTCACTTGGGGGTGCCAAAATGTTAGGCACCCCCAAGTGACTTTAATCGCTTACCTTGTACCCTGGCCGGTGCCCCTGTTAGGAGAAAACAGCACCAGCCCGGGGTACCTGTAGCGAGCGCTTCCTCCTTCCTGCTTTGTTTTGCCGGCAAATTCCCAGGACCGGCGCATGCGCATTAGAGTGAAAACCCGACTTCTCTGTTCGGCTTTTTCACTCTACTGCGCATGCATGCGCAAGCGAAGCAGGAAGGAGGAAGCGCATCGCTACAGGTACCCCAGGCTGGTGCTGTTCTCTCCCAACAGGGGCACCAAACCGGGGTACAAGGTAGGCGATTTAAGTCATTTAGGGGTGCCTAACATTTTGGCACCCCCAAGTGATTTTGCCTTTCCTTGTCCTTTAACAAGGTTTTTTTTCCAAAAATGTGCTTTTAGGGATCGCTTCTTACTTTTGTCACTGAAAGTGTAAAATATGTAGCATATATTATAATGAACAGTGTCTTTTTATATCAGTTTGCCAATATAAAACCAGTTATAATTGCTGCATTCTGTATCACAGCTTGGAGGAAACCCGAGGATAGGCACTAAGATGACAGAAGCACAAAAAAAAAATATATTCACACCTGTTTTTGTTTTGACCCCATTAAACTTCCACTGCTTTATCAGCTGGATTTGTGGTTACTAAAAACTAATGCTTCTCCATAGCATGTCGCACAGAACACAAGTCAATCTCTTTATTACAATAGCACCTAGTATGTTGCGTGCTGCCAGGATCAGAGGTAAGACACAAGAGAAAGCAGGATCAGTGACACTATTACAATCACTTTGGCTAAACAGTATTCAGCACCCTCAGATCGACATATTATGGGCACATCTGTAGAAGGTATGAGGTTGTGCAGCCAGGTGGCAGTAGCTCCTCGTGTACTTCTATGATTTTCATTCCACACTAACAAAACCTCAGGTCTGTATACATTTCACAATAAAAAAATGACAATATAACAAACAGGTACCATTAAAATCAATTCGACATCTTATTTGATAAGAACATTTCAGTATAATATGTGTACATCATGAATCACAGTGTAGATAGCTTTATAGCAGAGATGTCTATCTATGGCTTTCTAACTGTTGTTGAAATACATCTGTCAGCATCACTCTGTTGAAAGGTTAGTGTGACAGGTAGTGCTGTTAATCTTCTTTATTACTGAGAACTATTCACAGTTTTAGTGCTATGGCACACACAGCATGCTATAATGGCAACTATTTAAAAGTGGCTACCCTCTACTGATCATAAATTATTTACTTGATATTCATCTGTAAACTCTTATGATCACCAGCAGTGTTCAAAATGATGTGTGTCCCACAACTAATAAAGGGATTGCCCAACTTTAAATTAATGTTTAGAATGACCTGGACAGTAATATTCTGAGACAATTTAGTTTTCATTTGTTATTTTTTGTGGTTTTTCCAGTTATATAGCTTTTTGTTTATCAGCTCTCCAGTTTGGAATTTCAGCAGCTGGTTGCTATGGTGTTGTTTACCTTAGCAACAAGTCAGTGGAAATAGAAACTAGCATATGAATAGGAGAGGGACTGAACAGAAAGATAAGTAATAAAAAGTAACAATAATTAAACTGTAAGCTCACGGAGCAATAGCTTTTTGGCTGCTGGGGCCAGTAACCGCCATTCAAAGCTGAAGAAATATAGAAGACATTACTCCAAAAGTATTAAAAAAATAAAATAAAACTATTAAAAAAATGATGACCAATTGCAAAGTTGCTAGAAATAGGAAATTCTCTAACAAACTAAAAGTTAACATAACGGTGAACCACTCCATTAAAGACCACACAGATAGGGGCACATTCATCAAATCACGAGTTCGAATCCCGAAATGGGTAAGATTCGAATTGGATACTATAATTTCTGATGATCGCAAATATCACGAAAATGCTTAAAAACAAAAATCGTAATAGTCATGATAATATCGTATTGGTGCTCCGAAAGTCACAAAATTTTCGTACCGAATGATTGTAAACAGCGGGAAAACCTTCCAACTTTGATCCTTCTGTGCAAGATTTTGGAAGCCTCCCATAGGAATCAATGGCACTCTGCAGCTCCAACCTGGCCCAAGGAAAGTCACGATACCGAAGCTTGAATGAATCCGAAACTTTCATACTCGATGCGACAATACGATTTTGTCGCACAAATTTTGTCGCAAGGTACGAAATTGTCACTGCAGAAAATACCCTCGGAGCGTTTGTACATTAATAAATGTCCCCCTAAAAGTCAGTAATTCTTGGCTCAACAGGCAACCTATAGGGCCAAAATGTTGGCTTCCTGAATGATTTTTGACTGGAGCTCATTCAGATTTCATCTTGGCTGGGCAGAATCACTTGCCTCTTTGGTGATCACAGACTGCCAGCAAAACTTTGAGATCAGAACAATTTTGTACCTCTATGTTGGGGAACAAATTGGATAAAGATTCTCTAATTAAAGGGGGGCATTAACAAATGTTTGTAGTTTTATTGATTTTTTTGTGCTAAAAAACCTGCCAATTTTTTGTGAATTACTAAGTGTCAAAACAATGAAAACCACTGATATAACACTTCACCAGGGCTGGAACTAGGGGTAGGCAGAAGAGGCAGCTGCCTAGGGCGCAACAATTGGGGGGCGCCAGGCAGGTACCTCTCCTGCCTACCCCTAGTGCTCCTTTGTCATTGCCTCCGCCGCTTGTCATTAGCGGTGGAGGCAATGATCGATCTAATCGCACCGCCCCCCCTGCACCTCCTCATGTGCTTTGGCATGCATGCGCCGTTCGGGGGGCAGGGAGGTGGGCGGAGTTGGCCGACCGGGTTGCCTAGGGCGCCCGGTTGGCTTGGCCCACCCCTGCACTTCACCATCTTAAAGCATTTGTGATTTTAGAAAGGGTGAGTTCAACTGTGGTTTTAATATCTACTTAATCCACAAAAAAATAGAATATTTATAAATATTCCTCCCTGATTCAAAAACTGATCCAAAATGAATATTTTATCACAAATGCCTCCTTGGAGCTCACAGTGGTTCATTGTGCATGTGGAGTTAACAAAATGCAAATGCAAGTTGCTCTGAAGTACTTAAACAGCAAGTGCTTTTATTGTGACAATCAAGGCATAATACCAAATTGAAACATTTTGTTGACCACTGAGTAAAACTATGGAAGCAGAACTTGCAAAAGCTAAGGGATGTTGTATTGCTCTGGATCAACGAAGTCAAGGGTATTTGTGACATTGCTGATCAAGCAGAATGCAATTTCCTGTATCTCTGACAATTTTTCTTCATTTGCTTGAAATATAATTATTCATTGGTTCAGTTCCCCTTATAAAATCTGTCACCTGGTGGTTTTTCTTATCCAAAAATAAATAAATAAAAGGAATGTTGTGAATCTGTCCCCAGGCAGAGCATTCCATAATTGCACCACTGCCAAAGTGAAGAGAACATTGCTGGAGGTGAAAATCCCCTTTTCTCTAATGTAAAGGGTGACCTTTTTGTTCATTCCTCTAAGTAAAGAGACCCACAGAGATTTGCCATTACTGACCTTTAGTGTATTTTCCTTTAACTTTGCACTCACCAATTCTCCAGAGAAAAGAAATTCAATTTTTATAGTCTTTCTTCATACCATAAATACTCCATTCCATTTATTCAGTTCCTTGATCAACTCTGCACTTTTTTCAGACCAGTAATATCCTGTGGTGTGCCCATGTTTCCAAATCATAACAGAAATATGATGATTTTGACCTCTGAGCTGGTCATTGTATCTATCTCCTAGTATCTATTTCCATAGGTAGGTTTCTAAAGGGAAAGTAAATAATTAAGTATTACTCCATAATGTTTTGTATGCATGTTCGTACATATGTATAACTTATAAATTGTTACTAGGATACCAAGCAACGTACAATTTTTTTTGTAAAAAAAACACACATGGAGGAAAAACAAATAAAGGTTAAGTGGCATCTGCAGAGCTTACAGTCTAAGTGGGTGGGTAACATAAAGAAACATATAGGAGAGCAAAAATACACAAAGGTTTGGGCATTGGTTTTTCTAAATCAAATAAACTTGCATATCGAATGCCTGCTGATTTATTAATGTGGTAAATGTGTGTAATTAAAAAACTCGAATACCTTGAATTTTCGAGTTTACAAACTCGGATAAAACTCGAAGATCTTTGCCTAGGACAACTCTCATTTACTTCTATAAAAACTCGCAAGCTTTTTTTTTTTATTATAATTATTATTAGGGTGGGTGGGTGAAAGGAACGCCTTAAGCCGTTTCCTATGAAGAAAGGTAAGTAACCTGTTCCCACTCCCCTTTTATACCCCTCACACAGTGCCACATGACCTACCTAGCTCCCCAACAGCCTATCACTTAGAAGCCTACAAAACTACACACCTGCCACACTAATTACCTACAGGCCCGCTTGAATCAGAAACACCTGTGGATCCCCCTATATTAACCCAATGGTTACTAAAAAGAATACTAAATATCCTAAATACCAGTTGCTGTTCCATGCACATCTAGGGCCTAAAAAGTCCCCAATTGCCATCCACTTAGAATGTAATTTTTTTTTTCCTTTAATGCTTTTGTCTATAAAGCACAATTTAATGGTAAATGCTATCACCACAAGCAATATGTATATGTATGTAATCTGTAATTTCTAAAGCATTTATTTTCAAATATAGATCTCAAATGCTACATTTGAGAATATATGTTCATGGCATAGTGTAATAGTATAAATACTTACTGTATATGTTTACTGGTAAAGATTTTTTATACAGTATTTGTTTAAATGTAATAAACTTGCCAGCAAGGATGTGAATACATCTGCATGGAATGCGCAAGCTGGATTTTTATTACCTAAACAAAAAAGAACCACACATGACACTTAGATGAAGTGGAGAAAGGCTGCAGCTTTTTATTAAGTAACAAATGCACAACCACCAAAAAACCTAGCCAGCTTGTTAACCTTCACAAGACACTAATCTTGTTGACATCAATTATAATGCATACATTTTCATTTATTAATCACATTCCTTTTGATAACAAAAAAACCCTCTTTGCTGCAACACCAATACATCTTTTTTCTCCATTACTATGCATTTTTTTATTATTATTATTATAAGGGCGGGTGGGTGGGGGAAAGGAAAGCCTTAAGCCGTTTCCTATGAAGAAAGGTAAGTAACCTGTTCCCTCTTCCCTTTTATACCCCTCACACAGTGCCACATGACCTACCTAGCTCCCCAACAGCCTATCACTTAGAAGCCTACAAATCTACACACCTGCCACACTAATTACCTACAGGCCCGCTTGAATCAGAAACACCTGTGGATCCCCCTATATTAACCCAATGGTTACTAAAAAGAATACTAAATATCCTATATACTAGTTGCTGTTCCATGCACATCTAGGGCCGAAAAAGTCCTCAATTGTCATCCACTTAGAATGTAATAGACATAGAGCTCTTTGCAATTCAGTAAGCAAAACTTAGCTCACTGTTCAGCATATGTAAACTACTACTACTACTGAAGTCTATAAAAAAGTCTATAAAAAAAAGAACAAATGTGAACTGACTAATTCTCCTCAAATTAAATCTCACCCATAAGTTTTTATAACATTAACCAAAAAAATTTTTCTTGTGGGATTGAATCTGGCCTTATATTCCTACAAGGCTATTGGATATATTTCTACAAATGTACCTCATAACCATTAGTGGCAGCTGTTGTTAAGATAAGGTTAGCAGTTATCAGAAATCACTGAGCAAAAAATTAGCTTTATTAAATTCTAATGCAGAATGCATTTGTTTCTAAGCTGCCATTTAATGTAAATCTGAATTCATATCCTGAACCACTGGTTTAATAAAACAGATACTACCTAATAATTCAGAGCTGTAACTTTAAACTTGCAGACATTGGGCCTAATTCACTAAAGGGCGATAAAAATTATTGCACGCTTTTTTGCGTTAAAAAACGCAAAATAATTTGCGCGCGTGCGAATAATCGCCATTTTCGCATGGGTTATTTCTCGCACTATTTTTATCGCATGCGTTAATTTCTGCGCTGAAAAGAATACGATCGCATGATTCATTATAACTTTTGCGCGCTAAATATCGCATTCGGCTATGCGAAAATTAACACCTACTACAGGCAGGTGAAAAATTATACAAAAGTACAGTAAATTATTTTTTGCAATAAAATATGGACTCACAGTGTTATTTATTCAAGTATGTGTTTCCCCTAGAGTGACGCAGCCGCCAGTTTGCAGCGAAATGTTCATTTTTAATACAGTAATTTTCTGCAAGTATTGGCGTGTATGGCTAACATGGTGTGCGTTCATTTGCGTGACTATTTATATTTGGCTACAAGTGATGAAATGCTTCCCCAGGCATGGATTCGCAGCAAATTTTTTCGTGGCGGATTTTTTCATGCGTTTCGCCAATGGAAAAACGCATTAAAAAATTCGCCACGCAAAAATTCACCGCACATACAAAAATTGATACAAGCGTCAAAAAATAATAGTCACAGCAACAATTTTTTTGCCCGCACAACATTTTTGCCGTTTCGTGGATCTTTCGAAAGATTTGCTAATTTTTCACTAAAGATAACCAGAACACATTTGCTCATCACTAGCGGCTACTATTTATAAGCATCTACTATTTATATGATACCATTTATATGCTTCCATTTATATGTGGCTAATATTTATATACACCATTTATATGCGGCGACAATTTTTATACACTATTTCTAAGCTACCATTCATATGCGGCGACTATTCGCGGGTGTAATTTAGCGCATGTACCAGCAAATACCGCATTGAAATAGTCTTCGCGAGTTAAATAACGCATGCAATATCGCGTGTAAAAAAGCGCGAGTATGCTTATAGTGAATCATGCGAAAAATCGCCAAAATTAAGACGCGGTAAAAATTTTAGCGCACAATAAAAATAGCGCACGTTTTATCGCCCTTTAGTGAATCAGGCCCATTATGTCTCAATCTCCTTAGATAAGAGCAAGATACTGGAACATGGATTCTGAAGGGGTAGGACCTGGAGAGCAAGAAAACAAACCATCACGGTTAGGGTGAGAAGGAAAGGGTTTTTCAGTTCCCTGTAGCCCTTTTGTTCAGCAGATATTAGCAGTCAGTAGTGACTTTAAGATGATCAATCTAATGGACACTGTGTCCCAGCCACACAAACAGAATGAATGGGCTGCTTGTAAAGTTTTGCTTTTTACAGAAACAAACTACAGTTTATCAGACTTTTTAAAAGTGTCATTCCGGACCTTTCACCCCAGGCCACATATGGGTTGAACATTATTTTAAAAATAAAAAGGCCTAAGATGAAGGATCTTGTATCACTTTTCTATGTTTAAATATAGAACAATGGCTGCTGTGTAATTGGGATGGGAACAACATGTATTTTTCTTTTTTGCTTCATGATATCTGCAGGAATGGGTAAAAATATATCCTTTTTTGGTGGTGTGAGATTGGATATCAGGTATACTGTGGCATCGGGCCTCAAATAGTGCAAAAAAACAATATAAACTGACGAACAGTAAGATATATAGGGTATATTTGTGCTGTACAGCAACTAGGCCCACCTGCACCGATCTTATACTTGACATGATAGACTGGTCATTTATTAATGTATCATATCAGTCAGGCTTTATTCACACCCTTATCAACATGCAACTACATGTAGTATTTTGGAAACAGCAGTTATAAGCTCCTTGCTATGTTCTCTACTACGATACATTTCTTGTAAGTTACACTGTCCAGACTGACCTGCCATTTACCAGTACCTAATACATGCAAGAGCAAGAAATTAATATCTGCGGTATAGTCAGAAGATCAAGGTAATAATACAGAAAACTCTTAATTCTCATGCACTTACATTTATCTCAGCCATTTCCAATATTGATTCTGTCTCATTTTAGAAATAGATGTGATATGGAGAAAATCAATAGAATAATTGAAACATACAAGGGTGATATTAAGCAATTTTAAGGATTTAAAAATGAAGCCGCGAATGGGCAAACTATGGTCCAACTGTATCTTTTCTACCATTCAATTATGTGCCTACGTTCGGCAGCTTCAATAATACACAACATAAGCAAAAGAGAAAAAAAATACTCTGCTCCCTCTCATGAAAAAACAGCAATGGTTAAGTCGAGGTGTCAGTTTTGTGTCACGTAGGTTTGCCTAAATGATGTATACTATTCTAATTACTGTGTAGGTTTAGGAAAGTTTTAGTTAATTAGCAGAACTAGAACTTTTACTGTGCCTACGTCGCTGGTGAAGAGTTGTACTTTGGCCAGTTGTACTTTGGCCATGCTCTGTTATCTGTCTGCATTAAAAGGTATCATAGGTATCAATACCTATACTAAAAAGTAATGTAGCCCAATTTAAAGATAATTAGCACTTTCAAACACCATTTTAAATTTACAATTTGCAGATATGATTCCTAATGCAACGGATCAGACATAATGCTCTTCTTTCCATTTTTAAAAACATTTTTAATGCAAAACTAAAGAATGCTAAAACTAACCAAAATTCGTTCTGTGAAAGTTGTCATTCATACAGGTCATGATATAGTATAGAGTAGTAGAATTGAGCATAAAACAAATGGACTTTTCTGAGTTTTATTGAAAATGTTTCACCACTCATCCAAGCAGTTTCTAGTCCAGTTGTTTTAGACTTAATTCTACTAGATACTTGATTATCTCTTTTCTATAATTATTTGCAAAATACTTTTTTACCTATTACTTTTGCTTCTTTTCATACTTTTTGCCTATTATCTTAATACCATAGATTCTCAATACCATCCTGGAGTAACCATGAAACAGGAATTTCATATACTTTTAACAAGAAAATAATCCAATCATATCACACTTAAGAGAATAATTTAGTTACATTATTAGAGATTGAATGTAATTAAAAATTAAAAATCCAAATCAGAAACATTAGTGTGGGTAACCTGGGTGCAACAACTGCTCTAGAAGACAATAGGAGGTTTTACAATTACCAAGTTTCAAACACAAAATAAACTCAAAATTTGTAAATCATGTCAAAAATGCTATTGAGTCAGCAGCTCAGATTAAAATTTCACAGGAGGCATCCACATTAGGTGAGCATAATGTTTGATACTCAGAGAAAACAACGTTCTAGAACAGATGTCATACTAATTATTATTTTGTACAATCTCTCATTTTTGAACTGACACGCCATTAATCAACAAAGCAAAATCAAAACACCATAGTAGGTCAATGTTAAAAATGAAAGACCCTGACATTTTAAAGTAGTATATAGTTATATTACATGAACAATGGATTACTGTTTAATATTGACAGACTTGTGACAATTACAGACCCCAAAATCTGATCTGACATAGAAAACAAGTTACTGGGGGCACTCACCCCACTAAAAACCTATCTAAGAAAATAAGTTGCTCACACACATATCATATTAAAGAACAATGTATATAACTCAATTATTAACATTAATGTGAAACAGTTATCCAGTACAGGTATAGGACCCGTTATCCAGAATGCTCGGGACCAAGGGTATTCCGGATAAGGGGTCTTTCCGTAATTTGGATCTCCATACCTTAAGTCTACCAAAGAATCAATAAAACTGCAATTAAATCCAATAGGATTGTTTTGCATCCAATAAGGATTATTTGTATCTTAGTTGGGATCAAATACAAGGTACTGTTTTATTACTACAGAGAAAAGGGAAATCAGTTTTAAAATTCTGAATTATTTGATTAAAATGGGAGATGGGTATTCCGTAATTTGGAGCTTTCTGGATAACGGGTTTCCAGATAAGAGATCCCATACCTGTACAATAAAGCACTATAAGAGTCAGAGTAAAATTACACATGGACTATGGCCTGGAATTGAAGTTGAACTATTAATGGAATGCTCAGTTTCAATACTATTCACTAATAAAGAACAAATAGTTTTTAATTTATTATTTCACTTCCAATGTAGGAATTATGTTGATGTACAGTATGTAATTACTACCACTACTACTACTTTGGATTGCTGCTTTTAAAAAAAGAATTGAAAACATTTATTATGAAGATAAAAGTGATCTAAATCAATGAGATTTATACACAAAATTACAAACTGTTTATGTAAATTCAACACTGTATAAAATTGGTACAGCAGCCATTTAACAGTGCAGGAAATGATATATCCTATTTTAATTATCTTGATGAGACCACTCTTTGGTGTGGGAGGTCTTACAACCCTATACATCATCATAAGTGAACCTTGAAATCCATTTACACAAGTCTGGTGATCCCGTTGATGAGGGGATTGTTTGGCGCAAGAGAATATGGTTTGCACACAAGGGTCTTCTTGCTGATTCAGTCAGTAAGGCTTTGCCCTCAGTTTCTAAATTTCTTAATTTTCTATCCAACATATTACATATAGTGGGCTGATATTTCTTGTATAGAATATTCAAGGACTGGACTAAATTAAAATAATGATGTCATATAGTTAAGTCTATGAAGCCTTTAGATGGCCAAATCTGGCCGACAGGTCTCCAGTTGGAGAGCCGTGTGTTAGACTAGAGTATGCAGTGCAGTTTTGGGCTCCAGTCCTTAAAGAGGCACTGACACCAGAAATTAAACCTTTTTTTAATCTAACATAACATTGTCTTTTCATGATATTTATAATTTTGCCTGATGCTTTACATTACTTATCCGATCTCTCCTGTTTCTGTATGAGGGGGCTGCCATATTTAGTTACATAGTTACATAGAGTTTAAAAAAGACCAGAGTCCATCAAGTTCAACACTTCCAAATAAACCCAGCACACACAACCTTTACTTACCAATCTATACCAACACATACATAACTATATACACAACCATTAATAAAAACTGTAGATATATCACAATAGCCTTGGATACTATGCTTGTTCAAGAACTCATCCAGGCCCCTCTTAAAGGCATTAACAGAATCTGCCATTACCACATCACTAGGAAGGGCATTCCACAACCTCACTGCCCTCACCATGAAAAACCACCTACGCTGCTTCAAATGGAAGCTCCGTTCCTCTAATCTAAAGGGGTGGCCTCTGGTGCACTTTTTTGATTGTTTTTATGGGAAAAAAGAATATCCCCCATCTGCCTATAATCCCCTCTAATGTACTTGTACAGAGTAATCATGTCCCCTCGCAAGCGCCTCTTTTCCAGAGAAAACAACTCCAGCCTTGACCAGTCTAACCTCATAGCTTAAATCTTCCATCCCTTTTACCAGTTTAGTTGCACATCTCTGCACTCTCTCTCATTAATATCCTTCTTAAGGACTGGAGCCCAAAACTGCACTGCATACTCAAGGTGAGGCCTTACCAGGGACCTATAAAGGGGCAAAATTATGTTCCCATCCCTTGAGTCAATGCCCTTTTTTATACAAGACAGCACTTTATTTGCTTTAGTAGCCACAGAATGACATTGCCAGGAATTAGACAACTTGTTATCTACAAAAACCCCTAGATCCTTCTCCATTAAGGATACCCCCAACTCACTACCATTTAGTAGATAGCTTGCATTTACATTATTTCTACCAAAGTGCATAATTTTGCACTTGTCCACACCTCATTTTCCAGTTTGCTGCCCAGTTTTCCAGTTTTGTCAAATTATTTTTTACACAATTTAGTGTCATCAGCAAAAATAGAAACAGTACTTTCTATGCCCACCTCCAGGACATTAATAAACAAGTTAAAAAGCAAAGGACCAAGGACTGACCCCTGCGGTACTCCACTAACCACACTGGTCCAATTAGAAAATGTTCCATTTACCACCACTCTTTGTAATCTATCCTTCAGCCAGTTCTCTATCCAATTACAAATATTATGTTCTAGGCCAATATTCCTCAATTTGATCATTAACCTTCTGTGAGGTACTGTATCAAACGCTTTAGCAAAGTCCAAGTAGACAACATCAACTGCCATTTGTGAAGTAATAGTTTCTAAGAATTAGAAGCTATACCTGTAACTGACAGACTGAGAAGGAACAATCAGGTTGGCAAAACAGTCAGGTTTAGAAACTTAGGAACTTTTAGTGACAGATTTATCAAAATGTAAATTTAGAATAGAACGTGGGAGAGTTTTTATGTATTAAGCTCTAAATTCACATTTTGATAAATCTGCCATGTACATGTACACGTACATTCATATTTTGAATAATAGTTTTATAGTGTCAGTATCACTTTAAGAAGGATATTAATTAGCTGGAAAGAGTGCAGAAACGTGCAACTAAAGGCGCTTATGAGGGGACATGATTACTCTGTACAAGTACATTAGAGGGGAATATAGACAGATAGGGGATGTTCTTTTTTCCCAAAAAAATGATCAATACATCAGAGGTCACCCCTTTAGATTAGAGGAACGGAGCTTTCATTTGAAGCAGCGTAAGTGGTGATACTAATATCTACAATAAGTATTGATTTTGGTATTCATAGTTTATGTTTGTGAGTGTATAGATAGGTCACTATGGGTCTAATGGGGTTTTGTAATTAAAGACACTAAGGGGCTGATTTACTTACCCACGAACGGGTCGAATGGAGTCCGATTGCGTTTTTTTTCGTAATGATCGGTATTTTGCGATTTTTTCGTATGTTTTGCGATTTTTTCGGATTCTTTACGAATTTTTCGTTACCAATACGATTTTTGCGTAAAAACGCGAGTTTTCCTATCCATTACGAAAGTTGCGTAAAAAGTTGCGCATTTTTCGTAGCGTTAAAACTTACGCGAAAAGTTGCGCATTTTTCGTAGCGTTAAGTTTTAACGCTACAAAAAATGCGCAACTTTTCGCGTAAGTTTTAACGCTACGAAAAATGCGCAACTTTTTACGCAACTTTCGTAATGGATACGAAAAACTCGCGTTTTTACGCAAAAATCGTATTGGTAACGAAAAATTCGTACAGAATCCGAAAAAATCGCAAAACATACGAAAAAGTCGCAAAATGTTCGTTTTCAAGTCGGAACTTTTCCAATTCGGGTCGGATTCGTGGGTTAGTAAATCAGCCCCTAAATTTGCCCAGGAGAAGTAACCCATAGCAACCAATCAGCAGGTAGAATTTACTGGACATCTGTTTAAAAGCAAACATCTTATTGGTTGCTATATGTTACTGCTCCTGGTCAGACTTAGTGTCTTTCATTACATATGAGGGTAAGTGTGCTCAGGGGTTCACTTACATGGGTTGAGCTTGATGGACTTTGGTCTTTTTTCAACCCAACTAAACTATGTAACTATGTAACTATGCTTTCATGCACATTTTTAGCTGAGTGTCCCCTCTCCTTACAACTTTGCGGTCACCCTGGCACTTCAAAGCAGATAACACCTGCAGAATATCCAAGGCTATTGTGATACTAATATCTACAGTTAGTACTACTGGTTGTATATATAGTTTATGTATGTGAGTGTATAGATTGGTTAGTATAGGTTGTGTGCTGGGTTTACTCGGATGGGTTGAACTTGATGGACAATGGTCTTTTTTCAACCCTATGTAACTATGTAACTATGTAACACCTGGAGACTTGGTGGAGGGAAACAGGTGGATTTCCCTTTTATTGTAAGCCTTTAATTACTGGTCATTCCTTTTATTTCTGGTTATATTATTTATCCTATTTAGAGAGAAGGGAAAAGAGGAGGTCTTCTATGTATTCTTCTGAGTGCTTGATTCCTGTATGGCATGCCATAGAGCATTGAGGAGACTACTGTTTGATGAGTAAATGTTCTTTCTATGAGATGATATCTAAAACTCCTGTATGCCTCAGGTGTTTAAAAGGTCTAATCCCAATGACTGTATGTCATGGAGGAATGAAATCCGGATGGAACTGTATTCTTTCTATAGCAGTAAACTGAGCTAATTTGCATAGGCATTTTGATGAAACTTAAACATTTTCTGTTGAGAGAGAGACTAATTGGCCTATGCAGTTAGGCTGTTAGGTTGTCAGGCTGTTTCTGTTACTGTATGAATTTTACATTTGTCTGGTTCATTAGTTATTTACACTGCAATTAGCATGGTGTTGCAAACATTTTCTATTAAATGGCACCTTGTATGACCACAAGACCTAGGTTGGTTTGATGCATTTTATGGTTGCAGTCTGTATCCCCCCACTTTCATAGCCAATTGGGTTACACATGGGGTTGCATTTGATTTATATGCAATTTTTCACAACAATGTTGATCATTCCAGTATCTACAACACTTACAAGATCAGTACTAATTGATATGATTTTCATGGTATATTGCTTTAATTCTGCTTTAAGTACAGCAATTTTGACTATCAGCATTAAATCCCAGGGGGTCAAATATCAACTACTTTCAATGTTGATTCAATTAATCTAACAGAGCTGTATTCTGAGGACAAAATTAGAGAAGGGAAAGAAAAAAGATTAATTGGTTGAAAATGACTGTGGTGTGTTTAATTGGCACAGTGTGCGCTTGAAATATATACTAATGAGGTATGTTGCTTTTCAGTTGGATGAATGATTGAAGTTCATTGGGAACTCAGGAAAACTCATAATGTAATTTACAAGAGAGAAAATATTTATCAAAAAGCAAAATTATATTATAAATAAAACTGAATTCTCAGATGCATAAAAATCCATTTTCTTAGTGTCTTGGGGTGGTACAAGCAGCATGTTTAATTAACATCAATTAAATAGCATGGCACAAATACTGTACCTGTGAGAACCAAGTATGGTTTTGTAATCTGATATATTTAAACTAGAACACCTTAACAGGAAAGCTAATTTAATTTATAAAAAAAAAAATTGATGTGAACAGCTACCATTTAATGGTTACCTGTTTGAAAGCAAACATTTGATTGGCTGTTATGGGTTACTAGATCTGGTTCAAAAATGAAAAAAAAAAAACAAATACAAGAGTACTGTATAAATGATACCTATATTGGCTAACAATAAAAATACATTTCAAGCTTTCGGAGTTTAAAGACCCCTTCGTCAGGCAAAATACAAATGAAAACTGAAATGGCACAACATATATAGATTGTAAGCTCTATGGGGCAGGGACCTCCAACCTCTTGTGTCTTTGACTCTTAACTTATTGCAACTGTATCTTGTATTTATTGTTATACTTTGTATTTATCAATTATTACCTTAATAACCCCCTGTTCGTATTAATCTATTCTACTGTACAGTGCAGCTTACATAAGTAGCGCTTTATAAATAAAGATATACATACATTTATACTGTTAGATCAGCGAGAAGTGTTCACGAGCAATAAATTAGGAAGTTACAGATAGAGATAACTTGTGGGGATAATAAAAGTAATTACTGTTTATTAGGGTGGGTTGTAAATAGTCCAGGGGTCTGGATTCAGTCAGGTCAGATAGTGTGATATGAAACCTGACCCCAAATTAAGGTCCTGTCTTAATGTGTTGAATAACTCCATACATTTAAATTCATAGATCTTCCTTTCTCATTCAGTTTCAAAGTTCCCTTTTAGAATTAACACCTTCATGTTCTGAAGTCTGTGGGCTTGATTGCAGATGTGTTGTCCTGCTGGTGTATCACATGCTTTGGCTTTGATTTTATGTCAGTGATGGTTCATCCTTGTGTGTAGCTTTTGCCCTGTTTCTCCAATGTACATTCCTCCTGTAGGGTACTTAGTACATATGATCATGTACACCACATTGGAGGAAGCACATGAATAGCAGTCCCAAATGTGTAGACTTTTTGTGTATTTGGTATTGCAATTTGATTTTTGCAAAGGATGTATTTGCAAGTCTCACATCTTTTGCTGTTGCAGGGAAATGTACCTGCTTTAGTTGTTTGGGGAAGAGCCCTTCTAACAATCATTTTCCTCAGACTGGGAGGTTGTCTATAGGACAGAAGAGGTAATTCAGGGAATATCTCCTTTAGTCTGGTATCTGTATGGAACATGGGCTGCAGGCCCCTGGCTATTTTTCTTATAATGTTCAGCTGTGGGTTGTAGGTGACTACAATTGGTACCCTGTTGATTTCTATTTTTGTTTGTATTCCAAGAGTATGCTCTGTGTTGAGTTGCTCTGTGGATTTGATCATCAATAACCTGTGGATGGTAGCCCTAATTAACAAAAGTTTTCTATAAGGAATGGAGATATTTATTTCTTTCATTAGGGTTTGAGCAAATCTGGTTGAACCTAAGAGCCTGACTAAAAACAATTGAATTTTTTAATGTGATGTGGATGGAAACTGTCCCACCTAAGATATGCTGGATGGCCTGTTGGTTTTTGGTATAGGGATGTTTGTATAATTCCATTTTTGATGTAGATAGTGGTATCCAGGGAATTGATGAATGAAGAGGAATGGTTAAGGGTGAGGTTAATCGTGGGATGAAATTGGTTGAAGCTTTGGTGGAATGTATGTATGTATGTATCTTTATTTATAAAGCACTACTTATGTACGCAGCGCTGTACAGTATAATACAGTATAATACATTAATACAAACAGGGAGTTATTAAGATAATAGACTTTAGCAGGGGAAGGGCCTGAACTCTCCTGGATGAGAGGAGGTGAATTCTGGCAGCAGTATTTAATATAGACTGTAGGGGGGAGAGATGGAAGTTAGGGAGGCCGGAATGTCAATAGTTCCTTTTCTGATGCTGTCCATATTATAAGTATGCCATCTATATACCGTAAATAGGTGGTGTTGCATTTTTGTTTTGTTTAGATCTGGTGCAAACATTGCATCAATTAGCCTAATGCATTTCATGCAGCCTACATGTGTGACAGAAATGAAAATAAAACCAAGAAAATTAATCATGATGTCATGGTTGCACATTAATCAATTTTTCTTAAATTAAAAATAAAGGTTTAAACAGAACTTCAGAACTGCATTCTTAACCAGATCCATATCCAGAGAAACTTAATTTCCAAGTAACTTTAAGGGAAAAATTGCTATAAGGAGCCACAGTTCAAATGCTCTTTGAGTTGGAAAGAAACCAAGATGCAACTGTCAATAAGAACTGAGCTAAAAGTCATTTTAAAGACAGCAAAATCCATCACAAGGTAAAAGATATTAGGCAAAGCCTTATGTTGGGCCAAAATAATTCAAAAAATTAAAAATGACTGTTGCTAATGGGAGCCATACATTTCAGAGCTTTCTGGGTACTGGAGTCCTTAATAATATATTTCATATGTATATATATGTAGATAGTGTTTTTTTTTTACAGATCATGATATACAGTATCTAGTAGAATTAAGTCTAATACAACTGGACTTTTCTGAGTTTTTCTTGAAAACGTTTCACCACTCATCCAAGTGGCTTCTTCAGTTCAAATGAGTGGTAGGGAATTCTCTGGCATTTAAAACCCTTGATGGTAGTACAGTAACAGACATACAATCACAATGGTTCCATTGAACTTGTTCAGTTGGGTGTTAGCTGAAACTGACAGGTGTAAGAAGGTACGATCCAATTACAATGGTACTATGATTGTCATTGAGGCAGGTGTTAATCCTTTTAAAGTACATGACTGGAAGTGTGAACAGTTCTGTCCTTACCCCAGCGGTTTCACAACAATTCAGTAGGGAATTTCCTACCAGTCATTTGAACTGAAGAAGCCACTCAGATGAGTGGTGAAACGTTTTCAAGAAAAGTCCAGTTGTTTTAGACTTAATTCTACTAGATACTGTATTTCCTATGTTTAGTTTATTTGTGTAAAAAATTGCCTTCATCAGAGATTTTATCAATCTGATGTTGGCTTCTGTCCATCTATGTACTGTATGCTATATGGATGGTGAGGGCTACAGCAATATAGGGCCTTTAATGAAAGCTTGGGCAGAATAAAACCAACGCACCAAACTAATACAGCCTACATAAGAAACAGCCTGCATTTGTGGAAACACCTCTGAAATAACTACAAGGGCAATTTGGAAAGAGTGTTGCACAAACGTTATAACTACAAAAACTACTGATCACTCCCAATCAAGCATAACTTTTTTTTGCAAGATATCAGTGGCTCAATTCTGAGCTGCACCTAGCATTCTTATGAGCGATAACACAAAAAGAAAATTAATTGGCCTGCAATTCATCTCCTCTAGCGGTGGCTAATCTGCTTGAGTGCTTTAAAAACCGAAGTGACACATGTTTTCCTACCGTCTATTAACATTCTGGTTGGTAGGAAAACATATGTGTCAAGAAGTTGCCTTGCAAGGAAACCAGGGGGTCACCACTATGGCCCTCCCAAAAATGTCTGGACAGTAAACTTATATCATCTCTATTAAATATCACTCTCCTGTGTTCCAGGATGTGTGTTCCCACTTTTTGTATTGTTTTTTTCAATGGAGTTTTTTGGACATGCACCTAATGACCCTTCTTATCTTGCAATTTACAAACTCTTTAGTTCATGTTTTTTACCTCCAATATCACCTTAGAACTGGGCTCACAACCACTGTACAGGTGGCTCTCTTTCATGTATCCAACCTCATTCAAGGATTAGTTAATTGAAACTCACTTTTTACAGCTACCCTGAGTTCTGATCCTATCCATTTCAGAAGATCTTCATTCTTACATAAAACGCTCCAATTTCAATTCAAAATGATCAGAAAATCATGCTACTGAAAATCATAGTATGTAGTAATCAATTCAATTGACACCCGCCTGTCTATTTCCCTAATTGACCATATATGACAATTTCCCTTTAGTAACTTTAGCAATAATATATGCCTAATTTATCAATTTCTTTGGGTATTTTCTCTCCTTTTCTGTGGTAGGATGCTGGGAGACTCAGCAAAATTGGGTAACTCCTGAAAAAATGAGCGGGGGGGGGGGGGGGGGGGAGGGTGACATCTCTGCCTGCTTATTCTAATTTAAGGGATGAGCTTATGTCCCCTATAAAAATCTTTTTGAATAAGCATCCAAAATTATTTTACAGTCTACTTATGTATTTATACAAAGTAATAAATACATACAAGGCAAGGTAAACCAAGTAAATATAGCCTTGTTTATTTAGTGTGGGGAAATAAAACTACTATGTCACATATCAAAAGCAAAATCAGCTTTTGATCTGGAAGGTTTTTGGGACTCTATTAGACTGGATTCTCACTGTCATGACCACAAAAAGATTCTGCTTAGTATAACATTTTCACATTTACATAATACAAATTGAATTAAGCATTTCTGTTGTTCACTGTAATTTGTAGCCATCAACACATGAAAAAATTCCAATATGCTGCCTGCAGTATCCAGAAATCAAGAGAAATCTCTGCTGCACACCACAGAATAGTACAACACTGGGAATAAAATAAATGATCAGGCCTGATGCCAGCAAGGGGGTTAATTGCTATATGACCTCTAACTGGCTAAGAGCACTACAAACGAACTTGATTATAAAGCTGACAGGATGACAGGTTGAAATAGAAAGAGAAAGTGCCATGGTTTAGGTCCAAGGTAGGATTAGTAAGATAACATGATTAAAGTGTTTTGGTTTGATTTCCTTTCAAATGTGAGAATACTTGAGTACCCAATTCACGGAATTTGGCTGTTAAGGTTATCTAGTGGAACCTTTACAATTACTTGATGTTATGTTTATACAAAACCAGAATACAATCTCTGTAAAGCACTGCACAAAACATATATATGCTATATAAAGAACAGCTAATAATGATCCCTAACCTAAACAAAGCAAGAACACACAGAAGATACTAAATAAAATTAATGTGTAATTGCAATATTCAAGACTGACAACAGGTGGCAACAGATGTTTGCTGCTTGAAGCTACAGACCAGATGCGCATATGTGCCTTAGGCAAGGTAACTTGAATGTATCCTCTCCTGTTTCACAAACAAACTTAATCTTGCAGTTCAGTGACAACCTGAGGGCAGTGCTTGAACTGGCGCAGGATTTCTTCCCTGCTTATTTAAACATAGTTAATTCTACCATGCTGTACATGATGGTGCAGGTTTCATTTAAACACATAACTTAATCTTATGAAGCTTGGGTGCCTACATAGTAAGCATGGTCAGTCTGGCATGCAGCAGCTCACTTGGCTGAAACTGTAGCAAAGGATAAAAAGGTGCAGTTGGCACAAAGCTTACCATTGTTTTAGTATATAAGGTTAGAAGGTTTTTTTGAAGAACCATTCCTAATTTTCTTTTTAGTAACAGCAATCAGAAGATAGCTCTGGAATGCTTCCTCCTGTCAGCATGTTACTATTTGTCTAAACTAGCAGCATCAGTCCTCCACAGAATGTACCCTTTTTACACTTTTTCCAAAATACAGGCCACTGTGGAAATCCACTAAACACAATTTGTAAGAGGAAAGAGGAAAGAACCAGAAGTGCTAAGCCCAACTCTTCAGAAGTGCAAGAAGTGGCTTTAGAGACAAATGCCTTAAATGGTGTATATTCAAGCAACAACTGCAAATTTGAATGTCCACAACTGTGATAGTGCTTCATTAATGAATTCTCATTTTTCTAAGCTGATTCCTACTTCCAAATTCAAATCAGGAAGAGGCATACTGGGTTGGTGCAGAAGGAGCTATTTGTTTTATGTCTTATAAACTAGGACCACACAAATCTATTGTGAGTTCCAAAATTCAAAGGCTGAAGGCAAAAGCTAGTATCCTGATTTCTCCTATAGCTTGACTGAACAGTACCATACAATCTGTTGAGATATATATTGAAGGGATTTATAAAAAAGTAAATGTTTACATGAATTACTATTTTAAAAAATGATGTTTGATACAGTACTTGGTAGTTGTATATAAACTTATGAAAGGGTTTAGTACCAGGTTTAGAACCAGGGTCAGTTCTATTTTTATTTTTTATTAATGGTTCTGTAGGTGTCATATTTGCACGTTACTAATGATGTAATATTATTAACACAAATATTGACCTATGTGCTATACAGAAAGGTTTGGCAGCTATGTTGGATTCAACCTGATAATTAGATGGATAAAAAAAAAAAAAGACAGACCAGAGAGGGGAATGGTCTCAGCAATAAAGTACGTGTGGTTACAATGTTCAGTGGCACAGCAGTAATAATGTGCTTATAAAATATTAGTGAAATAGATTTGACTAAAACAAAAATGCTTTTAAGTAAAGCATTACATATGGAATATAGGCTGGCGTTCTTTGTAGTCAGCTAATATATATATATGTAAATTCTACAAAAAAAGAAAGAATGAAGACACATTTTTATGATCTATTTTGGGAAACATAACTTTATGTTGTGGAAACAATTTATGCACCACCAGCTATAGTGCTGCACCTAATGGCTTATCAGAGATGGAAGCACTATTATACTTAAGTGATACAGTCAATCTCTGTCACTATCCCAGTGACATTAGTACTTAAAACTACGAAACTTTTACTAGGTCTATTATTCTCCCAAATCCAGCCTCTTACTTGGCTACAAGCTGCAGCTACTAATCTACTTAGCTTTAGGTAAATGTGACATGGGGCAGTCTCACTCCTGGTGTTTTTCCATCTGAGGAGAAACCACTAATGTAGAGAAACTATTTTAGATTTGTTTACCAGGGAAGTTGTGAAAAGGAATTAATTAAATGCCATTAAAAGGGGAAATTACTATTGCTATTTGGGTATCAACCTTCCCATAGAGTACATAAATTGTTGTGGAATTTTCTTAACATTGGCATGAATGAACAATGGCAGTGTTTGCAGAGACTAACCAGCATGGCTCTGCAGGTTTTGTGCCAAAGCTATACACTCATAATATTCCATAAGATTTACCTAAACACTCTAATACACTGAAAAAAGTGTAATTATGTTTATGCTAATTTTACATAAATTATTACATCTTTGTCAAATATAGGTGTACATTAAACATTGTGTATGTTTTTGAAACTGTTGTTTAACAACATTTTAAATAAAGAAAAGGGGATTTGCTAGAATAACTAGGCATTCTGCACCTTAAGAGCTCTGTGCTATTTTATCTTCTTTACCATGGTAGAGAAATATTGCAACATTTCACATTTGTGTCACATTAATGCCTAGTTATTTATTAGAGACTGTAAATATCAGAGAAGGAGATGGCAAATTGAGCCAGTTACTAGCTACCTACTACTGCCTAGAGAAATGTTATAAAAGTAAAACATTATTTAAAAGGAAGTGTTTTGTCCTGTCTCCTTGTACTCGGTCAAAGGATTATTCTGAAAATGAATTTTGATTGTATTTCAAGTATTTCCTTGGTTTTAAAATTTGTATTTAAATCTTCTGATGGTTTCAGTAACAAATGGACTTTAATGACGCAGCCTCTTACCATTAGCATATTGATCCCTGCATGTGCTTCTCTTCACAGGCAATTTCTCAGAGCTGGATCAGATAAGATTGGGGTTCAGATTTAAAAGCCTGTATGAATTTCAGTCACACATTGGAAGGCATATTGCAAAGGTCCAAATTAGAGCAGAAAGATGCATGGTGGATTCAAGAAGTGCATGGAATTAAAATAATCCAAGCACATAGACAGCTTCAATAAAATAAACTGAATGGAGAATGAACCGATCAGAATAGAAGAAATACAAGTCATTAAATATACAGACTGAATTCTGAAGTGCTGTGAAATTGGTAAATTGAAAATGTTAGGGATTTATTTTTTTTACAAAGTAAATATTTTTACTTGTAAATAGAAAAACTGCCATAAATCTTCCAACTATAATATCCTATTGCACAGGCAAAATGTTCAACCAGTGACAGAGCATGGGGTACATTGTACTTTCTTTCTTAGGATGGGGCCTTTGCTATGTGGAAGAATGTACTAGAGTGGTATTGTTGGACTACACCTCTCAACTGCCAGATGTAAAGAAATAAATAGAAACATAGAAATAAGGACACCAGAAGGTCTTTTGCAATAGATAAACTGAACTGTGCTTTATTTTGTCCAAACATCTGCAGGCAATTAATACTTACAATGATCAATGGAATGGAATACAAGAGATGGTGCATCACTGTGAAGCCTAGCATAGGAAGCAAAATTTATCCTTAGGGTTTCCACCTAAATTGCCTGGATCCCATATGTCAGACCTGGATCATCAAGAATAAATCTGTGCTACATAAATATATGCTACACGAAGCAGGTGCACACCTAACTGCTCATGCCTTAGTGCTACTATAAACACCTTTGCTAAAGTGGGTCCTAATGAAAAAAAGAGCAAATGTATTAGGTTGATGTTTTAGCCCTTCCTGAAACTTTTCTGATTTCTAAGAACCCTGGGTAATCCATTGTAGTAGACTGAAAAGCCAAGAATGTTGCAACGTGATGCCCTTACAGAAGTACCCCAGGCTGGTGTCGTTTTTAAGTAAGCAATTATAATCATGCGTAGGTGCTGGGTTGTGGCTAACATTTACTGTCCTCCCCGAGATTTTACCTTTCCTTCTACTTTAAACTTAGTAGACAGTGTTTTGTATATACACACTGTGGTTCTTTCAAAAAAATTAAAAAAACAATCTCTATGTATTGTTATAAGTATAAAGTATATAAATATAAAAAAGTATGTATGTGCTAACTGGGATATGCTTTTCTGCCTCCTCTGCATAATCCTGTGTATAATCCTCAATAATACTATGCCTCCTACTTTGTCAGCCTCGCTGATATTAGTTGCCATATACTTCTCCAGAGTGATCAATGAACAATGTTTTTACTACAGAGATTATCACTCTCTTTGTGAACAATACCCTGAGACCACATTTTCTACACTTTTAATTGTACCATAAATTTGAAACCTTCAATAGAAAGAAATATCTCCTCTTAGGCATAAATGTACCCTTGTTGTTTAATTCAGAGTTTAGGCACGTGAAAAGATCATTAGTTACAGAATCAATATCATTGATCCATTAAAAAATCATTTTTAATTTGAAAGAGCACACAAATGTAAAACAAAAAAAAAAGCACCCTATGAAAAGTAGAAAAAAGAATTAGAGTAAGTGGGTTTAAAACCTAGACCGTTTTTAAATGCAAGTAAAACTCCTTATTTCACTTAGGCATTTTCTCCTGGGTACTTTTTTCTACTGGTCCTTCCTCTTGCCCCCATGATGTTTTTTCATGATGGCAACCTCTGCTAAAATTACTTTTGGCTCACTGATACACGTGCAGGCAAAGTGGTTGTTGATTTATATGGTAAGAATCAGGGCTAGAGACTGTTCTTACTGAACTTGTGATGTTCATTCTGATTTTCCACAGGATGAATGCCTGGATATGTTTATAACACTATAGTATTGCATCAATTTGCTCTTAATTTGAGTTTAATTATGCCTATTTTCCATAATATTGTCAATCTATAATCTGCTATTTCAAAGAGTTTACTGCAGTTTTAAAGGGGCAATACATCTTATGTATAAGTAAGAATTGTATTCTCTTTGTTTTTCTTTAAATATTTAAAATATATTGGCATAGTTAATCCTGCAAGGAAATGCTTATTTATCTGTTATGCATATTATAAGGGCCTGCAAAGATATCTCCGATGAGATAACCTCATCCTCTCTATTGTACAGGGCTCTTTGTGTGTCATTGGTAAATGTTGGAATGCTTGCTAGGCAATAGCAATAACAATAAAAGCAATAGCTTTTGAACAAATCATCACTCAGACACTGGAGGACCCTTGTTCTGGTCAAGACAAAAAGCCATATTATTTTTAAATCCATAATGTTTATGTGTCGAATACACCTTTAAGGTGAAAAGGGCCTAGGCTGCTTTTATTTAAGATGTTTTGCCAGTGAATAAAAAAGTCTTGTCAAGATTTAACAGCCTGTACATAAACTGAGAAGATGAAAAGTGAAATGGTTTCGCTTGAGGTTAGAAATGTTGGTATTAGTAAATACTGGATCCAGTACTTTCATTAAATGTCAATTATAAGTGTGAGCTCATTAAAAATGTACAGGTATGGAATCAATTATTCAGAATGCTTGGGGCTTGAGGGTGTTCCAAAGAAGGTTTTTTTCTGTAATTTGGATCACCATACTGTAGACATGAAAGTAACACAATAGGTTTGTTTTGCTTTATAGGTCCCTGGTAAGGCCTCACCTTGAGTATGCAGTGCAGTTTTGGGCTCCAGTCCTTAAGAAGGATATTAATGAGCTGGAGAGAGTGCAGAGACGTGCAACTAAACTGGTAAAGGGGATGGAAGATTTAAGCTATGAGGTTAGACTGTCGAGGTTGGGGTTGTTTTCTCTGGAAAAGAGGCGCTTGCGAGGGGACATGATTACTCTGTACAAGTACATTAGAGGGGATTATAGGCAGTTGGGGGATGTTCTTTTTTCCCATAAAAACAATCAACGCACCAGAGGTCACCCCTTTAGATTAGAGGAACAGAGCTTCCATTTGAAGCAGCGTAGGTGGTTTTTCACGGTGAGGGCAGTGAGGCTGTGGAATGCCCTTCCTAGTGATGTGGTAATGGCAGACTCTGTTAATGCCTTTAAGAGGGGCCTGGATGAGTTTTTGAACAAGCAGAATATCCAGGGCTATTGTGATACTAATATCTACAGTTAGTATTACTGGTTGTATATATATATAGTTTATGTATGTCAGTGTATAGATTGGTTAGTATAGGTTGTGTGCTGGGTTTACTCGGATGGGTTGAACTTGATGGGCAATAGTCTTTTTTCAACCCTATGTAACTATGTAACTATGTAAATAAGGCAAAGCGAAGCTTCCCACCGACGACTCCTATTGTTAGCGGTGGAAATCCATTTCTATCGTGGGTGACTGATCCGTTCCGTGGATTCTTACCCTTGAAGTGCAGAAGTAAACATAGAACATGCATATCCTAAATAAATAATTTGCCTTTAGATAAACTTTCACACTGACACTTCATCACAAATGTGCTTGAAGAAATCACTTAGATTGTAAGTTCTACGGGGCAGGGACCTCCTTCCTACTGTGTCTCATACCACATGGCACTTACTTCCTGTGTATTTTTACTTATTTATTGTATTTATTATAACACTTGTCCTCCCTGTGTGTAATTTTGTATTCTGTAAGATTGCACAGCGCTGTGTACCCTTGGCGCTTTATAAATAAAGTTATACATATGTACATACAAATGTGGGGTTGGTTCTTTATCACATTGTAGTATTGTATTTATCACATGTAGTTCTGCTTTTTTTTAGAACAAAACTCTTGTTGAGATATATTATTTCACACTGCATTAAGCCTACCCTTTTACAATTTTTTGGTATATTGTTTCTATTTCTAGGGCTAGTGAACCCAACCATAGTTATCTGGTAAAAGTATTATATGGTACTGTAGGAAAGTCCCATATTGTGTGCTAGGTGCTTTGATTTTTTTACAGTATAATGGTGAAATCCACAGGGGACACACTATTTAAGAGATCCGGAAACTGAAGAGCGGAAGAGACGGAAGACTTACCAGAAGGTAAGAAAACTTTAACTATAAAAGGGCAATATTTGCACAGAGTTTACAACAGAGTTTTGATAAGAAATGGTCATTTATCTTTAAATCTGTAACATCCTGCCAGGGTTTGCTATGCAGCCTGCACTACTGCTTCTCTAAATAAGCATACAGCTAGGCTCCTAGTTACTGTATATTCTGTGTTCTCCTTTAGGGTGATGGCATGTTACCTGGCGTTAAATCTCTGTTACCGTGGGCAACAGATTCCCTAAAAATGCTATTTTACTAGTAATAATGTAAATTGTTGGTGGAATAACATATGCGTTGCTTCATTTGCCAAAGTTACCAAAAGTTTCCTTGCAAGGCAACTTCAAGCAACTTTGAAAAACCAAAGTGACTTCTTGACTACGTCTAGTTCTGACCTTACCAGCTCTTTCCCTGCAGAATGCTTTTACTCACACCTGGGTGGTAACTTATTAATTCCAACACATGCACTCGCCCCTGTTATTCTCTTCTGTGCATCATAGAGTATATCTTATATTGGGTGGGAAGGAGGCTGCGGAAGTGGTACAGAAAGAAGGGAGCAGAGATGAACAGACAAAGGGAACAGAAATGATCAGACGAGTGGCAGAGGTTGTCGCAGGAAGGAGAGAGAAAAGGTGGAATGGGGGCAGCAGAAATGAGCGAGGGGGGCAGCAGAAATGAGCAGGGGGGGCAGCAGAAATGAGTGAGGGGGGCAGCAGAGATGAACGGGGAGGGGCAGCAGCAGAGAATGGATGCACAGGAGAAATTAGACGCAAAATGTGTGCGCTGAAAGGAGGACGAGGAAAGGGCGTAGATGTTGCTAACCTGGAGAGAACGGCTCTTGACACATTGCCTACGACTGCTTTCTACTTTCATGTTAGCTGCATGTTTTGATATGAAATAACTTTTTTTTGTATTTTATCTTACTGTTCCTGCTTTCTTTTTAAGTGATGCTGTAGTCAGGTGTGCAAGTAAATTTCACTCTCAAGACAACCACTTAAAAACAAAGAGATGTAGATTATATGATCTATGAAGATCAGTGGGGTAAACCAGCCCCTTTCTGACCATATAATAATATATTTCTTAAAGGGGACCTGTGACTGTAAGAAATCATTTCAAATTCTTTTCTATGTTTGTTAAGCAAAATAAACTTGACGTACTACATAAGAAATAAATCTTGTCTCCTTCAGTCTTGAAATGACACAATTACATCTACCTCGAATAACATCTAAACTGTAAAAAAGGGTATGTTGCCTTGTTTATTAATAAATCTGAACAAAAAAATGAGATAGAATAAAACCTTGGAAAAAAAACTTGAATACCTTGAATTCTTATTTTGCTTCACTATTTTAATGGGTTGACAAGCTCAAAACAATTTTTAACAACTTTTAAATTTTGCTCAGAACAACTTTAATTGACTTCTATGTGACCTTGCAAGCTTTCAGATGCTGAATGATTACATCTGAGTTTTTTTGTGTTTTTTTCACTCAAAAAAGAATGAAACTTTTATATTTTTTTTAAACTATAATTAAAATATATGATTTTTAGAGCAAAAAAAAAACATTGAAAAATAACCCCCTTTAATGCTTTATGTAATGGAAATAGGAGGCTGTACCATTTCTGAAACAATCAAGTTACTCTTCACTATCCCATCTCAGCAGTCTGTCTCTCTACATACAGTTTTGTGTTGGAGATACATTTTTAGACATTGACTAATTGACATTGTACATTGCAGTTATTTTAAAGCACTGCAGGTCTTTATGATCATTGCAGATCATTTATGAGAAATTTATGTGCAAAGTGCAATTTGAAGTGCAAGTTGCCATGTTTTATAAATTCAGTGCAGCATCAAGGTGGAGGTAGCTCAAGGGTTCCCCTGCATCTTTGGCAGGTGGTGCCTTAAGATGCACATACCTTTAATAAATAACTTAATAAATGAGCCCTTTCATTTTTTTTACTGATTAACTTAATTTATTGAACACTGATAAAACACTGATTAATTGTTAGCAATAATGAATCTGCCCCATAATTTTAATTCAAACTTTAGTAAGATTTGTATAAATAGGCCAAGCAATTTAATTTATATTGTGAGCCTGGAGCAATCAGATCCTTGGGGGAGTCTTGACTACCTCACAGTTGGATGGGAAAGTGAAGAAAAGAGTATGATATAAGAGATGACAGCAAGCTCTGATTGCATAGATGCTGAAGTAGAACAACAACAGACATGGGTGATAAGCACTGTATTCATGAGTGCCAGTAGGGAGAAGTCATGTAGCCCTTGGCAATGGATGCAAGCTGCAACATGTCCCCTATATGTTACTACCTGCTGATGCTGTACTTTGCACCCTACATTTTATTATTACTCAAGCACATAGGGGTGCACACTTGTGCCCCTTAGTGCACTTGCACTTCTGCCTGCCACAAATAAGGCATTCCATACGCTATATTTCTATGGTGCCATACAACCTTATGTGTCTTACAATCAAAACTATTTATGCAGGTTGTTGAATATCTTTCCTTAAATACAAATACCCATTAGGAATAACTTGCATTTCTATATAAACCTAAGTTATGTCAATTAGAAAATAGTTTTTAATAGGCATAAACTCCCATCACTTAAAACTATGTAGTTCTGCAAAAGTTAACAGAATTCCATTTCTCATTATAATGCTTTGTGAGATTCTACAGGAATAATGTCAATATTCTGTTTGATTAATCAGACGCTCTATTCAGTAATGATAAAAGAAAGAAGTTTGGCTCTGCAGTAAGATATTATTTCTGAAATCTGTGAATAGTACAAATTGACATTTCGAGTTTGAGAAATCACAAAAAATTACTTCTGCACCCTGGGGGGTAAACAAGTAACTTCAATTTGTGCAAACAATCAAGAAGGTATTCCATGCTGTTTTACGGCTCAAGTGATTTTTTTAAGTCACCTCACTTGATTATACCAGAAAATCTAAAGGGAAAGACTGCACAGAACTTGAATTTACACATGGAGTAAAAAGGCACAGCGTGAATGGTCTGATGTACAGATCTAAAAATTGGATTAGAAATAGCACAGCCATATTGACCACAACAAACATCAGTTATCTTGAAGAAACAGAAGAATTGTAACAGAAACAGAGCACAGCGCAATGAAAGTAAGATTTAATGGTGCAGCTGATCAATAGAATAAATGAATTATTCAAAATGATTTACACTAAGGAAACATCGTAAATGGGCATTTTCAAACAATTTCTCAAATAAAAATTAAAGTCAGCAATCAAAAAGTAATGTAAAAGTCATTACATACCAAGAGCATTCTTACTTAATATAACAGTAAACTTAATTAAATTTATTCTGTACACTTAACTGGATCTAGAGGTGTTCATATGAACATAAGAAAAATAATTAAAAGCTCAATCAAATAAGAAATATCAAACTTTGAAACTAATTAGATTTTAAAATAATTCTATTCTTTTTGATGAAGGTACAGCATATT
Source organism: Xenopus tropicalis (assembly GCF_000004195.4). Classification (NCBI taxonomy): domain Eukaryota; kingdom Metazoa; phylum Chordata; class Amphibia; order Anura; family Pipidae; genus Xenopus; species Xenopus tropicalis. The sequence continues at coordinate 71,319,958 of NC_030679.2, read as the reverse complement.
AAATCATCAAATCTGCATTCTTGCCAGTCCAGTTCCCCCAGGCTGTAGTCAAAATTGTTCTAGTGCCAGTAATATATAAAGGGCCAGAACAAATGGTTGTGGAGGTACTGGAATATATGAATGACAAAAGAAAAGTTTTGTAAACCCAAAGTTCCCTTGAAACCCTAACCTGTCACCAGCGTAGACAGGAAACAAGAATTGAAATTAGTTTTGGTTTCAGCAGTGCCTTATCAGCCATTCTGCCTAGCATTAAAGTGGTAGGTTTCAGTAATATCCTTGGGTGGGAATAAGGTGTAAGTAATGATCCCTATTTAAAACTAATAATCTTCGGAAACAAAGAAGTAAATAAAAATAAATTACCCCTACTTCCTGTCAATTTCTTGTGATTCATCTATACAGGCAAATGATAATGGCTATATGTACATAATAATAATACACAAGAGCCATGAATATCTTGTATATAATATCGGCATTCCATGACCTTCGGCCTCATGCTTTTATATGGTCATGGAACTCCTCGTGACTAATAATATCCTCATATTTTACAACAGGGGGGGTACAATATTCACTATGTAATACACAAGGACCACACATGTCCTGTAAATTGTATTCTTCTAATTGGTGCTTAATGATATCATCAATGATAATAGGTGCTTTGTGATGTAATTTTGTCACATCATTCACTGAAACGTGTGTATTATAATAAGTAATGTACCTCCTCTTGTAAAATATGAGGATATTAGAAATAACCTTGGAGTTCCTTCAGCTTGTAATTTTATATAAATTACAATATCCTTATATTTTACAACAGGACTCCAAAAACTGCTTCAGAATCTGCAACATGTTCTCAACTGTACATAAGACATGGCAATAGCTTATTCTCTTAACTGAAACAGTATGATTTTACTATTGTTAATGGGGTAATGGGCCAATAAAATCATATTATTTAGATTCACAGTCAAATTATGCATTTCATTTATTTATAAAGATTAAAAACCAGTTTTGAAAAGTAGAAAGGACAATTATGAAACTTTGGTAAAGTACAGTTAGGGATTATTTAACAAGACTGAAAACCCAGTAAATTTGTAATTTAGAGTTGCATACAACGTTAACTTCTCTTCTGCAGAATCAGGATTTTGTGATGGCATTATTCAAGACATAATATATGATATTGTTAATGAAATGCAGAGCTCACAGAATTCTTAATGATGTTGTTTTATTATCCCTTAATTATTTCAACATTCTTGTACTACTATTAAGTCCCTTGTTTACTGTATGTACCTTGTTTAAACATTTAAACATGTACACATTATTTCCATAATTAAAATAGCATCCCTTGATCCCTCTTAAATTTGTAATTATCATCCTACTTCTCTACAACCCATCTGCTCAGTTTTTGGATGTATAAAATAAATCCAACTAGCCAAATTTGTGACAAATACAACTTTTTTGAATATGGATTAATCTACCTTACTTAAGTTTTTAGTACAGAATTAAAAACACCAACACACTGCCCTATCCATTACATATTTAGCCCACAAAATACACTATAAGTACAAATAAAAAATGCAGTCAGAAAACTGATTGTTCGACATTTCTTCCAAAAAGGTAATATTATGACTTAGGTCCTACTGACTTCATAATAACAATGCTTTGGCAATTGGCTAGTACAAATTAACATTACCAAGACCAACAGACCTTAGTTTAGAAAGCAGTCATTTATGTGGCACAGTATCAAATGCTTTGGCAAAAACCAAAGAGATTATATTTACAGCAACTCCACTGTCCAAGTTCCTACTTACTTTATTATAATGAGAATTAAATTAGTTAAAAACAATCTGTGCTTCATAAATCCATGCTGATTACTACTCATAATGCTATTCTCCAAAACATAATCTTCAAGGTGATTCTTCAATTTCAAATAACTTGCCCACCACAGATGTCAAACTTAAGGTGGTCATACAAGTACTGATATTAGTAAACTTATTTTTATTTTATTTTCCATAGTAGGTGTTGGGCAGACAAGCCCGACCTATTGTCATGGGCCAACAACCTTACTGGGGTCTTAATGTCAGGACCAAGGAGGAAGCAGCAGTTTAGACAGCCAGGAGTAATCCAATACACTGTATCTGAAGGGTTAAGTGAGTCAAGTTCGAGATTTAGGCACAAAGTCAGAGCAGACAGCTATCAGAGCAGAGAGTCAAAACCAGAGGATCAAGTAAATAACTAGCAATTTAAACGCACCCAGGAGCTTACTATGTTTTGGCATTGAACCTGGGTCTTTGGCATCAATGTATTTTGAATCTTCTTGGCATGCCTTCTATAATCTTCTTCTCTAGCCCTTTAAGAAGTGGCTTCTCTGGGAACGCTAGGTTTGAAAATTGTTTCAACACCACTTAAAATAAACTCCTAACACAGCTGAATCGTGACCCTAATTAGAATGGATCTTCCTCTTTGACATGCATCTGTTGACTCAACAAGGCCCCAGTAAAGCCAGTTTACCCCAGGGGGATCGTTATCTCTGGAAAAGTCAGGGAGCAGGGACCCCGTGAATGAGTATTAGTGCAGGATAGATATTGTTATAGCACTTTCTAGGAAACTAAGATAGCCAGCTTTGGTTAGAAATAGCAGCTTTCTTGCTACAACTAGTAGAGATTAGCTGGGAGTATTCTCCTTGACAGGCTCTGCTGCCTTAGTGAAGGGATTGCAGTACTGACAAGGGTATCAGTTAGTTTTGTTCTCCTTGATTCACATCTGCTGTAAGGAATCTGGATCATTAAGGTAGAAACCCTAAGAATAAAGAATTGCTATCCAGACTACCCTCCACAGTGGTGCCTTGCTGTCTAGCTGTCTTTACTCTGCCCACACTCGGCTGAGTTGGGAAAAACTGGTGGACACTATAGCTTTCTGCTTTGCTCTGCATTTGTGAGTATTGCATAACCCTGCAGATCATTGTCTTGAACAATAAAACTCAGTGTGGTTCTGTTTTGCTGCATTTTGGCATCCTTATTTTACTTTATTACATCTGGCAGCGGGAGGTGTAGTTAAACAACACACTCCAAATTCCTTCCACATAGCAAAGGCCCATCGTGTTTGTTAGAGTCCAGTGTATCCCATGCTCTAACCTATATCTTGCTGGACCTGTCTGTAATTTGACATCTTTATGATACTTTATACTATATATATATATATACTTTATACTTTATACTACTGTATATACTAAAAATGTTTTTTATGTATTACCACAGAAAGTGAAAATAATCAAAAAGCTAATGTTCTGCAATAAAAAACTTCATTTTGAGTCAATTGTGCTTATTCCAAGTAACAGTCTCCAAAGGGAACATTCATCAAGTCTGAAAAGTGCATTTTACAAGGTTCTTTCTTTAATGGCACTAATCTGATTTTTTTCCTTAACAAGGCCTATAGGCAGACAACATTACTCGCTATTCTAAGGGGGATTTAGCACATAATAGCCATTGCAAATAATGCCTTAATAATGGCAAGCTGAAATGGCATTTAAGAACAAGCAGTGCAACATGAAAAGTTCTTGATGTGACTAAAATATATGTGCACTATTCTAGGTAACAGGTGTACAGTATGTGATAGGGCTACATCATTTTTTAAAAAATACAATTTATTAAATTTGTAAAATTATGGGGTTTGTTTAAAAAGGGTTATAAGAAAATACACTAGAAAAAGTTACATAGTTACATAGGGTTAAAAAAAAAGAGTCCATCAAGTTCAACCCTTCCAAGTAAACCCAGCACACACAAACCTATACTGACCTATCTATACACTCACATACATAAACCATATATACCAACGTCAATACTAACTGTGGATTTTAGTATCACAATAGCCTTGGATACTATAACTTGACAGAATATTCATTTACATGTTTGATTAGATGCAAAATGTATAGTTTCTGTTTCTGTCATTAAAATGTATTGACATTAAAAAGGCTATTCTGAACACAGATCCTTTTTATCAACATTCATGTATTTGTAGTTACTGTAGCATATTACTACTTTTGCTGAATTAAAATAAAATATCATGGATGGTTTCCAGATATTATAACAAAGGAAAGAAATATAGGTTGTGTGCTGAACTCCAAAGGACAGGCAGCTTTCAGTAATGTATGATCCTTTTTTATATTCATACGCACTAACCATTAAATCATAAAAAGAAAAAGAGAGTGCACAAGGGAAAACTGTTATAGTGTAACAAGTAATTAAATATAGGATTCAAAGAAAGCTGTTACCAATTATCAGGGAAAGTGAGTACAATACTTGCAAGTAAGGGTAATGGCAGACCAGGTGTATGATGTATATTTTCGGCAAGCTGAAAAACGCTTGCTGAAAATCCCACCATACGCCTCCTACTTGTGCTTGGAATACGCTCGGGTGCAGGCACATGTGGCTGATATCTGCATAAAAACGCGAGACAATGCAAAATCTTGCGTTTTTATGCATATTTCAGGCTACATGTGCCTGCACCCGAGCATATTCCATTCATTTGGTGCAAGCACAGGTAGGTGACGTATAGCGGGATTTTCGGCAACCGTTTTTCAGCTTGCCGAAAATAAACGCCATATGCCTGGTCTGACATTAGCCTAAGGGTCCACTGCTGTGCTCCTACAATCAGCTCAACAAGCAGCTCATTTTCACATCAGTTCCACAATTACTTTCACTCAAGTGTTATAAAGGAGAATTGCATAAAAGATTTGATTGTGCATTAATTTGTTTAATGTTACATAAATAGTTAAAAACAGATGTCTGCTCACAAATATAGAGACAAATATAGAGACAGGGAAAATATCAACCAGAAAGACTCTAACTGCTCCTGGCTTCCAAAGCTTTTTGTGAGGCTCTGCCCCCCACTTCCTCAGGTAGATTATGCTTGCAATAAAGAAACAGTATTTTTAAATAATGTTTACCAATTATATAATCAGCATTGTCTATTTTCTACTGATAAAGAACAGCAGGGAATCACAAACATTGCACTTGTTTAATGGCTGGACTATGATATTGATCTTAAAACATTTTGGAGATTTGATAAAATTCAGCTTATTTCATGGTTTGCCAAGGGAAAAAAATCCTTTGAAGTCTATAAAGAAATTCTATATATGGAAATGTATGTCTACAGGGTCAGAACTAGGGATAGGCACATGCCTAGGGCACAACTTGGAAGGTACGAGTTCTGCCTACCCCTAGTCCAAGCCCTGTTGTCCTTCCTTCTGCCACTTGTCACTGCCTCACTGGGTGCCTTGAAATGTATTCAGTACCTAGAGCACCAGTAAAAGAAGGAAAATGCAACCTTAAAATTCAACTGCATGAGTGCCAAACATGTTGTACAGTAAACCCATGGCATATTTTAATGGGCCAATATGCACAATAAACCAGATACCATCTTGGCAAAAAAGTTTATATGAAATTTTTTTTTAAGAATATATGCTCTAGATATATGTTCTCTCAAAAAATAGCCATTACTAATTAAGAAAACAAAAGTATGCTGTTTTGAATATGGATATATAAAGAAAATACAAGCAGGACTAGTCACTCCTTTACGTTTTTTATTCATATTATATTTCATATTATATATGGCTTATCAGTTCTGCCAGAAATGAGCCTGAGCCACTGATCCTTTTCCAAATGCAAGTAGGATCCAATTCTGCCAACAACTACCAAGCAGACACTTGTTTAATGTTTGTTTAAGATTTAGAGACTGGTCTAGCTCTAATTATCACAATACGAGCAAATGATTCTGATCTAAGGCAGTTGCTGGAAGGGACACAAGCAGGCAAGGATGTTCATTGCTATTAGGCACATTCATCAAGTATTGTAAGTAAAGATTATTCACTGGTAGCTTATTAGAATACTGAGCAAAGTTCAACACAAGATTTCTTTTTTCTTTTAATTCTTGGCTACAGGTGCACTGGATAATTAAATTGAATCAAAGATAATGAGATGAACAGTATCCTGAGAAATTAATAATGCCCTCCCTGTGTTTGCTTTGGGCCCTTTGGCTGCTCTGATTTTCTTTCACGGTCCTAGAATATACTTATGGATTAAAGAAATAAAGGATAAAATAATGACTCAGAAGTCAGACCTCTGCTACTTAACATGTTAATTACATCCTACAAGAAACATTGAGCAGCACTGGTTGTCAAGGCAAGGAAACTTATTGAAAATTATAATTCAGGCATCTAGCCAAAAAGTACAGTGTCCTGTTACTGAGGGGCTAATGGAAACCCAAATATCAAATTAGTTTGTCATGTATTATTACTTGCCTCAATAAGCTTCTTTAGAATACATACAATACATCAAAAGGCCAGATAGAAATACAGTCATGGCCCAAATTGTTGGCACCCCAGAAATTTTTCAAGAAAATCCAAGTATTTCTCACAGAAAAGTATTGCAGTAACACATGTTTTGCTATACACATGTTTATTCCCTTTGTGTGTATTGGAACAGAACAAAAAAAAGGGGAGGGGAAAAAAAAGCAAATTGGACATAATGTCACACAAAACTCCAAAAATGGGCTGGACAAAATTATTGGCACCCTTTCAAAATTGTGGATAAATAAGATTGTTTCAAACATGTGATGCTCCTTTAAACTCACCTGGGGCAAGTAACAGGTGTGGGCAATATAAAAATCACACCTGAAAGCAGATAAAAATGAGAGAAGTTCACTTAGTCTTTGCATTGTGTGTCTGTGTGTGCCACACTAAGCATGGACAACAGAAAGAGGAGAAGAGAACTGTCTGAGGACTTGAGAACCAAAATTGTGGAAAAATTTGCCTTTGTCCATAGTGCGCAATATTATCAAGAAGTTTGCAACCCATGGCACTGTAGCTTATCTTCCTGGGCGTGGACGGAAGAGAAAAATTGATCAAAGGTTGCAACGCAGGATAGTCCGGATGGTGGATAAGCAGCCCCAAACAAGTTCCAAAGAAATTCAAGCTGTCCTGCAGGCTCAGGGTGCATCAGTTGCAACGCAGGATAGTCCGGATGGTGGATAAGCAGCCCCAAACAAGTTCCAAAGAAATTCAAGCTGTCCTGCAGGCTCAGGGTGCATCAGTTGCAACGCAGGATAGTCCGGATGGTGGATAAGCAGCCCCAAACAAGTTCCAAAGAAATTTAAGCTGTCCTGCAGGCTCAGGGAGCATCAGTGTCAGTGCGAACTATCCGTCGACATTTAAATGAAATGAAACGCTATGGCAGGAGACCCAGGAGGACCCCACTGCTGACACAGAGACATAAAAAAGCAAGACTACAGTTTGCCAAAATGTACTTGAGTAAGCCACAATCCTTCTGGGAAAACATCTTGTGGACAGATGAGACCAAGATAGAGCTTTTTGGTAAAGCACATCATTCTACTGTACCTACAGTGAAATATGGTGGAGGTTAAATGATGTTTTGGGGTTGTTCTGCTGCCTCTGGCACTGGGTGCCTTAAATGTGTGCAAGGCATCATGAAATCTGAGGATTACCAAAGAATTTTGGGTCGCACTGTAGAGCCCAGTGTCAGAAAGCTGGGTTTGCGTCCAAGATCTTGGGTCTTCCAGCAGGACAATGACCCAAAACATACGTCAAAAAGCACCCAGAAATGGATGGCAACAAAGCGCTGGAGAGTTCTGAAGTGGCCAGCAATGAGTCCAGATCTAAATCCCATTGAACAACTGTGGAGAGATCTTAAAATTGCTGTTGGGAAACTGAAGCAGTTTGCAAAGGAAGAGTGGTCCAAAATTCCTGGTGAGAGGTGTAAGAAGCTTATTGATGGTTATAGGAAGCGACTGATTTCAGCTATTTTTCCAAAGGGTGTGCAAATATTAAGTTAAGGGTGCTAATAATTTTGTCCAGCCCATTTTTGGAGTTTTGTGTGACGTTATGTCCAATTTGCTTTTTTGCCTCCCTTTTTTGTTTTGTTCCAATACACACAAAGGGAATAAATATGTGTATAGCAAAACATGTGTTACTGCAATACTTTTCTGTGAGAAATACTTGATTTTCTGAAAAAATGTGGGTGCCAACAATTTGGGCAATGACTGTATGAATAATTAAAGAATTGGTAGTAATTAATCCAAAGAAGAATCTTTGGAAAGTTTGGACATATTGGATTTATTTCTTTCAGTCAACTTATTTACATTACTACGATAATTTGTATGCTAGACAACAAACCTTGAGTCTATTATCATTTCTCTCCAAGAATAACAATATCTTGTTGGATGTTTTAATCCTTATTTCCCATATTGCAATCAATGAAAGACTAAAAGTGAATACTTAAGGGTTTTTGTTGCAGTGAATTGCAAGAACAAATATCAAAACAAATAAATACATTTGTAGCACATTCTAATTGTGCTTTTGTGAGAAAATGTACAAAAGGGAAACGAGGGTTGAAAAAGGAACTCAGCCATAGGCAATTTGGATGTTAAAAAACGAAATCTTCATATCAAGTTGAAGATTTTGTGCAGGCATATCACACACAAGATGAAGTATAAACTTGCTCAGTTAGGTTTTATGTATAGTTCAGTCTAAAGGAAAGACAAAGAGGTCAAGAAGAAATTTAAACGTTAAAAATTGCCATTAGCTGTTCAAGTATAATCAAACTTGCTTTCAACGTGTGGCTGTACTAAAATTTAATGGTAACTGTGTGCAAGGCTATTTCTACGAAACATAAATTTGTTTTATATATTATAAATCATGTTGAAATATTGTCCTAGTCTAAATGTTATCTTTATTATGGTACATTCTTGTCCTTGCGGTCGGTTAAACAAATTGATCAATTACCTATTACTCAAACTCTGAAACATATATCAAATGTGCAGGCAGCAGACTTAAGAAGAAAGTTAGATTTTGCATTCTATAATTCAATTACAGTGTCCCAATTTTGATTTATTGTATGTATAACGCTAGTGGAGGCACAAACAGAACTAGTTAGAGGATGAACTGATAATCATTTAGTGTATGTCTAATTAATTTGCAGCAATTGTAAATCTGTTAAAAAGTGTCCATCTATATTTAGCAGCAGCATTTTCCAGCAGCAGTCTTTTCCCATTGTAGGAAATGGTGTTTCTTTGCCATTTGTTGCACAGGGTGATACATATTGCATACAGGGGGTTATACAAAATACAAAACTATTAAACAACAGAATACATGAAAATTATAAGTACAAACATCACTGGCGATGTTACAGATCTTTGCTTATGTTTTCTAACTTGTAAGTGACTGTAAAAATTTCCTTGCTTTTTGGTTGCTATGTGCAACATCACCAGTGATGTTTGTCTTCAATGTTAATAAATACACCACTTATATGCAATGTCATCTTAACAAATACCACCTCATCATTCATCACTTGATAAAATTAGTTATATTGCTTTTAATATAACCTAAACATTACCGATATTACAACAAAATGATCTCTAACATAAAAGAACATTCTTATTTTTTAGAGAGATCTGGCCAACAATTTCATGTAGTGGGTTGGTTTATCTATTATTTTACCCATTCTTGCTCTCTTTAAATAGTCCTCTTTGTGACTTTATATCCAAAAGATAGCACTTTTTTCAGAACTCATTTTCAGGGCTAGAGCAGCCTAAGACTATAGAATGCTGTCTATTCAAGGTCCTAGGAGCAACAGGAAGTCTGCTTTTCCTTATTCCTTATTGAAGGATATAGCAACCCAACTGCCTAAAGCCCTCTAGGGTGTTAAAATTGTATTTGTGGGCTGCTGTATCCCCGAAAATATATTGCTTAGAAAATCAATGCATACTCAGGATTTCAAGTCCTGTGATTGGCAAGCTACATTACAGAAATATACATGTAAGTGTATACTGCACTTGTATATACCCTTAAAGGCAATTGTCCGCTTAACATGATAAGCAAAATGTTATAACTAAGAGTGCTCTGATATTAAATAACCTTTCTCATCTGAAAGATGTTCTTGATTTGGACACAGCAGCTTATTCTTATGGAATATGGATTTTTTATGAATGGAGAAAAGTATATGTCCCAAGCCACTTGTGAAAGATGTGCTGAATACCTAAGCTCTTTCAAGAGAGATGGTATTATTTGAATAATTGAAATGTTAAGGGATATCTTAGGGGTAACACTGAAACCTTTCTCAGTATATCGCAGAGTATTATACGCTGAACAATGCAGAATTGCAAAAAACATTTTTGGTGACTGGGTATTGGAAAGAGATCTTAGTAATGAATACTGTAGTTGTATACTCAGATTACCTGTATAACACTGATTAACATTAATATACAATTGATTGTGGAGCACCAGTGTTAATACACTCCTCAACTAGACCTTCTCTTTTCCTTCCTTTTTTTATTACTTATTCCTGAGGGTGTTGTTATTGTGCTTCATAGATTGTAAGCTCTTTTGGGCAGGGCCCTCTTCACCTCTTGTATCGGTTATTGATTGCTTTATATGTTACTCTGTATTTGTCCAATGTATGAAACCCACTTATTGTACAGCGCTGCGGAATATGTTGGCGCTTTATAAATAAATGTTAATAATAATAATAATATCCATAATATATTTGAATTTCTATATCTCTCCAGCACTCATCTTGCCCAACCTGTTCTGTGCTTCATCTCTTCCTTTGCCAGCATGTCTTGCCCTCATTGCATCCCCACTTAATAAATTATAATTGTGTGGTGGTGAGAACAGTATTCCCTTTTGCTTTAGTTTATACAGCAGATGTGGCCAGCTTCCTGTTATAGTCCCTATCTTTCCAACTGCTGTCAGGTAATCTCTGTGGAATATCATAAAAAAGGGCAAGGTTTTAACCTTGGAAAACAAGTTGAACTTATAGGCCTATAGAAATTCCTAAATAAATACTGGAATGCTGAATGAATCAGATTATACGTATTCATTTTGTGGTCACACCCTCATTGCATCTCCTCTTAATAATTTATAATTGTTTGGTGGCAAGCACAACTTTCCAATTAGCCTGCCATTATGCTACTACTCATTTATCTCCAAACCAGGCAATTCAATTTAATTATTCACGCCAGTTCAATCTGCTTTCTGTTTCTTCTGGTTCTCTCTCACCAATTTCCTAAGGATTCTGCAATGTAGTTTTAGCATTCTCCATCCATTTTATTCAGAATTTTCTCGTCATTTTTTCTTTCATGCTGACCGTAGTCTACATTACTGAGTTCAGTTTTTCACCTTCATTGATACTTACTTTCCTGAACACTGACTTCAGCCTTATTTAAAGGAATACTTTGATGGGAAAACACATTTTTTTCTAAATGAATCAGTTATTAGAGCTTCTCCAGAAGAATCCTGCATTGAAATCTGTTTTTCAAAAACACAAACAGATTTTTTTATATTTAATGTTGAAATTTCACATGGGGCTAGCAATATTCTTCATTTCCCAGGGTGCCACAACCATGTGACATGTGCTCTGATAAGCTTTAGTCACACTTTACTGCTGAGCTGCAAGTTGGAGTCATAATACCACCCCCCCCCCCAGCAGCCGGTCAGCTAAACAATGGGAAGGTTGCAATATAGCAGCTCCTAGTAGATATCAGAATGGCACTCATTAGTAAGAAATCCAAGTCTGGCTTGGGACTCCCCCAGTTACATGGGAGTAGGAGAAACAATAGGTTACCTGAAAGCAGTTCAATGTGTAGCGCTGGCTCCTTCTGAAAGCTCAGACTCAGGCAAAATGCACTCAGATGGCTGCCTACACACCAATATTACAACAAAAAAAATACATTTGTTGGTTCAACAATAAAAGTTTAAATGGTAGAGTGAATTATTTGCTGTGTAAACAGTGTAATTTTGAAATAAAAAGTACACTATAAAAATCACGACAGAATTTAACAAATTAAGTGTTAATAGAATTCACAAAGTTCAGATATAAAATCTACTTTTTTAAATTGTTCTTTTAGTTTACTTTCCTAATCCATCAGTATAGCACTACTTTCCTTAATGATCAATTTAATTAAGGAGATTGATGCACTGCCCAAATTGAGCCTCATTCTATGACAAAAATTTCTGATAAATTCTATAGTAAAATAGAGCCAGATGCTAATTGCTGGCTCTGTTTCAGCACACCAGAGATATTTAGATAGGGATGACAGTTTTTCTTTAAATTCACATCTTTTTTTAATTTACATGAATTCACTTAAAGGAACAGTAACACCAAAAAATGAAAGTGTATAAAAGTAACTAAAATATAATGTGCTGCTGCCCTGCACTGGTAAAAGTTGTGTGTTTACTTCAGAAAGTCTACTATAATTTATATAAATAAGCTGCTATGTAGCCATGGAGGCAGCCATTCAAAGGAGAAAAGGCACAGGCACATAGCAGATAACAGATAAAACACTATTGTATTCTACAGAGCTTATCAGTTATCTGCTATGTAACCTGTGCCTTTTCTCCTTTTTTCCAGCTTGAATGGCTGCCCCCGTGGCTACACAGCAGCTTATTATATAAATTATAGTGTTACTGTAGCAAACACACCAGTTTTACCAGTGCAGGGCAACAGTGCATTGTATTTTTATTACTTTAAAGCTCTTTCATTTTTTAGTGTTACTGTTCCTTTAAAATTGCAATTTTCTGCAAAAATGTATATGGATATTATTTTTTTTTAAAAAAGAAAACACTGGGATAAAAAGGTGATAAAAAATGAATATGCCCTTTAACAAGCAATGGCCTATTGATTTTAGTATGCTGTTTTTTTAGACCTTAAAAAGGAGTTATGTTAATGATAAGGAGAAGATCAAATTTTAATGGCAAGACATAGTTTATGCCTATAAAAATAGGCTGATGCTATTGTTTAGGTTCAAAATACACTATAAATGTCACATATAAGCATAGGAGAGTTAATTTTACTTTTACTAAAGTGACTGACAATAAATAGGTAGAACTGCAACACCCTGGTCAGGGTCCCTGAATAGATCAAACAGATCTAAAAGAATAGTAGAGTAGGCAGTAAACTAATGTGACCACTGCACCAATTTCATTGTATGGATTAGTAATTAGTGCATAATAATGTTTTATACCTAATTTAAAAAGCTAGTTTAAATGGGATATTTAGTAGGAACAGATGTATAATGGACTATATATTTGTTTTGATTGTGTTCAGTAGAACAGGATGTTGAATGTTACTTTGCTTGAAATTTTAGACTTTGTTTTGTTTTGTCTAAAAAAAAAATAAAAAAAAATCATAATTAAAAAAACAAATATGTTTGCCACAATCCCTATTCATTTAAGTGATGCAGAAAAAAGCTCAATGACTGATTCCTCCCTCAAAAAAAGGGTTAATGACTGATTCCTCCCTCAACATTTTCTGGGACGTAAATAAAATGGAATTAAAGGTCACATATAAGCCACTTGTTCACAGTAAACTATTGGCTACTATATTTTGCAAATGAGATCAAATACAGTTTGTACAGATGTGTCCTTATTTAGTCAATATTACACAAGTTTTTTTTAATTAGCAAAATAGATATGTTCATGCAAAAATGAAGTATAAAGGGCAAATAGTATCCTGTGCATAAATACAGTGAAACCTTATTTTTATATACCCTGATTTTCTATTAATATTGAATCATTATTTGAATGCAAGATAATATGGGTTCTAAACAGGCTAGTAGAAATTTGACCTTAGATACTTTTTTTAAAAATAAAACACCAGATTATACTGTTTAATAGGAGACAAGCTTACCCAATAGTTCTTCATTACACATCCAACTGAGAATGTCTGATATTGTCTGCAATTCCAATTTCCATTATTGATCTCACACTTAATAGTATATTGATTGAAATCAGAGACAATGTGTCATGTTAATTTTCAGAGATCACATTGCTATTATTACTAAGGTATACTTTTGTGCTGAAATAGTCCTAATATCAAAGCCTTTACAATTCGAACCTGCTTAAATGTACCATTTTTTGATTTAACACTTTTTATTTTAGTAAAAGGTAAACTTGCTTGATATAGGGAGATTATCAAATACATGATTTTGTTTGAGTATACCATAGGGTAAATCAGCTAGAAGGGCTCATTTACTAAAATGGGTAAACTGCAAGGTACATTAAGCTACTAAAAATGCCCTCCCCTTTAAAACAAAACAGGGACTGATTGTATATATATTGCAAAATATTCAAGCTGGCCAACTATGACAAAGGGCAACCATTTGGGAGTTTTAATGTCGAAAGCAAGCAAGTTGCAGGTAAAACTCCTTTGTAAAATGTATAATGAAACAGTAGAAATCTTAATGAATTTGTGGTATTGCAGTACAGAATAATGCTCTCTGCAGTAGCAATGCGCCCCCCCCCACCAGCTTTATCTTATCTGTATGAATTTTGCAGTCATGCCCACATTGCACCCCTACCTAATGTTTTAAAATTATTTAGTGCACAACTTTGCCTTTTTGCTAAATTTCAAGGTGCATATTTGTGCACATCTGTTACCACCGTTATTGTCCTGTATTTACTGCCTGCTCAAGGGGTGATTTACAATGCTACCCTAGCAAACTGTGCTACTGTAGATATCCTTATCCACAGCATGCTTGACAGTAGTAGAAGGGAATAGTGTTAATTAGGCATTGTATTGTACCCAGTAATGCAGCTCTCTCAGATACAGGCAATATTTAATTTAACATAGAAATAAGCACAAGGAAAGCAGGATGTACACTGTATAATTCAGGGCTTATAAAATTGTCTGATGGCTCTTGCTGCGTTTTGTGATTGCTGAAGGTGGCACATGTGTATTTCCTATGAAGGATGCTTCCCAGATACCACCCTGCATAGGCTACTGTCAGTGCTGGCTGAACTGCTATGAGTACTGGGCTGTAAAGCTGCTCCAGCACTGATTGTGGAAGACATGCGAAGCAACTGACATTCACAATATATTCTCACAATGAAATATATATTCTATCTACAAAGGCCAGTGTGCCAGTTCCTGCCTGCTCTAATGAATTGTGTGAAATATCCCACATGGACACATAGGAATCCTAAATGACCAGTAGCTTTAACCTGGTGGTAATTCCAGGGTTCCCTCAGGGATTTACATCCATAGCTTCAAGCAAACTAAAGCCAAACAAACTGAACACTAATGTTGTTAATGATGCTGTGGACAGTAGTGGACCAGAAGCGATGCTATCAGCACTATGAAAAATGTGTATTACAACCCGTGTGTCTATGAGCAAAATGGATTAGAATAGAATAATTAGAAATTGCCTTTGTATGAAGTTCTGCCATTTGTGAAAGATTCAGCAGTGCATGAACAACTCTATAACAGAGCAACTATCATGACCTAACTCATCTCTGCTGTCATCCTTAGCTCAATATTGCATGTCACTACATTCGGAATATCTTTCCCCCCTCAGTGTTTTATATTTACACACTGCAACTACACTGAATCTAGCACAGATGGTGGTGGTGGGTGACCTGACTCGCCAGAGAAATGCTCCCATTGAAGCCTACGCACAAAGTGATTGCTTTGTTCTACTTCCATTAAGTCACAGCTAAAGTGTTTGTGGTCTGCAAAAATGCACCCTAAAAATGTTGCAGTGCCATTTTTAAATGAGTCTTAATTTTACAATTGCATATTACAGTTTTAATAGAAGATTCATATTGAATGCTTAAATAGAAAAAAAAAATCTTTTCACATCATGGAAGCTTATTTCTGCTGATATAGGAAATCTCTGGTGAACAGATAACGTTCCTCTATTTTAGAGAGTACCAAGTTACCAACTGATCTCTAGCTGTATCTTTCTTTCTATTTTCTCTCACTTACGCACTGCACCCCATGTTATTAAATAATAGCAGTCTGTTTGTAAAACAGAATAGGATGGACAGACACCTGAGCATTCCCAAAGCATGGACCTGTAAACTTAGCTCAACAGCAATACACATGCAATATTAGGTACATTGGTTAAACAGGTGATGGACAAGTCAATGTGGGCAGTCTGGCTTATCACACTGAGAACATGCAAACCAGTGTAGACAAACAAACAGAACTAATAGGAGGATAAAAATATTGCTCTTAAGATCTCAATGTCAATGTTCTAAATTCCCCAAACAATAGATGAATACTGCATAGCTTTCCTTCATCACAAGAGTACAGCTAAATTGCTTGACAGATGAATAGCAGCCTAATCAATACACTGAATCAAACATTAAAGAATGCTAAGTAGACATCTTATTGCAGGCCTTGACATACAAACCACTTTGAAATCATATTCAAACAACTATGCAACCCCTAAAGGTCCCAGCTTGGTTTCCCATAAGATGGATGGCAAGACTGCAAGCATATGTATATATGTATATACAAAAAGCACAAAGTGAATGGGGCTTTTGCAGATTTCATATGACACCGTGAAGAGGGCTGCTTGAAGGGGATTGGTGTTTTGCTTCTATATAGAAGAATGCTCCACTGTACCAATGCACATGTAATATATGAAGATAACCATTCAAACCATTCTCATTAAACCAGATGATGATTTCAAAATAACAATGCATTTAGAGTTTTAGACTATATACCTTTATGCATTAAAACTGTACAATAGCTAACCAAATAGGATTTTATTCAGTTTTCAACATGTTTCTTTATACTGTAATAAGATACCATTCCAATGCTACAGTTTAGGCACAGATTAGTTGCAGTATTAAATATCAATTTAAAAACAGGTTAGATTGTTCATCACAATTAAAGCGAAAACAAAAATTGACAAATAAGTGGAAATGATATAAATGAACCCTCAGTTCAGCTGAGGGCAAGGGAGGAAACCAGAACACCACCCTTTCTAAGGCTGAGTTTTTATTGATATTGGTACTTTTTGAAAATGCATTTCTTGGTTTAGAACCATCAACAAAATTCTAGTGATTGACAAATGGGAGCTGAAGCAAAAGGTCCTGTCCATTAAAGCATGATAGAGATAATATTGCTTTTTGTCATATACTAATTTGAATCTCTTTTTTTAATAATTATACAAGTGCATTTCTAGCCAACAGGTGTCAGGCTTGTAGCACAAGTCAAGCCTGTATTACTGCACTTCCATTTCCTTATTCTGCATATAAAGATTAATAGTAAAATGAATTTCATCTAAAATGTATTCAACCGCCCATATTTCCTTCTAGACATGTTATATATATTTACTAGACTGATGAATTCAATTATTATTTTGTGAAGTCCCAAATGTAGCTCCGGCTAAAATTAAAATAAAAAAAGAGAATTTCCAATAATTAAGTACTGAAGGGAGTTTTTCTGTGATTAAAAAATGGAAAGCTTGGCATTTACACTCCACTGTTAAAGTAAAAAAACAGCTTATTGAAAAAGTTGTGTTCATTTTTAAGAAAGCACAAATGCAAATGTACTTGTATAAGCTTATGCTTTTGCTGATGATGTTAACACTACACATGCTGTACACATGTAACATAGAGGCACATATGAAGAGAATAATAGAGAAATTATAAATTATCATAAGTTCAGTGATAAACTTTGAAATAACTTGTTGAGCAGAACCTAAAAGCCAAGCTGTGAGCATGAAAGATAAGCCTGCAGGTAGTGTATTGGCATTAGAGAGGTTCATTTAAATCAATCATCTCCATTCCAGTGAGGAATTCTAAAATAGCAGTATGTTCTGTAGGGGTAGGGTTAAGTAAAAGAAAGCACCTCAATGCCAACTCTCCTTTTTCCACATGTCCAGTTTGCACTGGTTAATGGTAAAAGATTGACAGGGTCAGAGCTCACTAGCACCTTTTAACTGGATGCAGAAGTTGGGCGCTTGAGCAGGGCTTTCATTGACCCCACCCTAATCCCCAGCTCCTGGCCAAAAGATCAGGGGATTCCATATGGATTAATAGAGCCATCAATTCTACCTATGGCCCCCACAACAACTTATAATAAAGAGTCAGTCAACTGGCTCTGTTTACTGTTACTGGTATGTCATATAAGTTGTGTTAAGATTTATTAAACTGAAAAGGTAATTTAGATTTTGCTATGCCTAATGAATTTGTCTCCAGTTTGAATGTGTTAATGTGTATTGGGGTTGCTGAAGGTACAGTTAATGCTCATAAAGAAGGTTAAGTCAAAGTAAACTCAGAATAATCAGCATGAATCATATAAGTCACATCATTTTTGCTAAGTTCTTTCTAAGATATAAATTATGGGTCTTATGCTAGTAGCACAAGGATTAAATTATCCATACCGCCCTTGTTATTAAGTGTGCATCGGAAAACCAGAATCAATTCCGTAGCCTGTTCAGCAACCTTAAATCACACATGTTGCTTAATGTATTAAAAATTTCACTCCATGCTCATATATCTGTAGAAATTGTTCCCTGATGGTTACACAGGTCTTAGGCAAGGAGACAACTATTCCATTACTCATAGTTGAAATAATTCTAAGCTGTAGTCATCAGCAGTTATAGCCAGGTATTTACATATCAGTAATATTACTTAATCTCACAGTTTTAATAGGAACATTAGTATTCTACTATACTGATCCATTCAATATTATATTACGATTTTCACCTAGTCTTTTTTTGCGTTTTCTTAATTATTTGCCTTATTGTTTTATATCTTTCCAGTTTGACTATTAAAAGTTTCATGGCTTACTTTACCTGACAAATGGAAAGTAATTTGCAATTCTGAATTTAAGATAATTAGTAGAGGACCTCAACAGAAATTCAAAGGGTAAGCAAGTGTGAAGGGTGTTGATCAAAAAATAGTAAAGCTGTTATGAGCTGTATCAGGCAGTGAGCCAAAGTGGGTAAGATGCGAAATGGAGAGAGGCTAATTAAGAACCAAAATAGGAAAAAAATGTAAAAGTTGCTAAAACTAGGTTTCACTAATTTTAGTTATACAGGTATCAGACCCCTTATCTGGAAACCCATTATAACATTCAAGTTAGGAAGTAGGAACCAGTGTGCCACCGCTAGATGTAAAATCTGCCTCTTACGGTATAGCAGGGACTCCCAGCCCTTCCCGGTCTTCACTGACGCCCTTTTAGGGCCCCGGAACTTTCTGCTGCGGTCCAAGCTGGGGTCCTGCAAACTTTCAGAGTACAGACGAAAATACGAGGTACCGGCAAGGAGAAGGCAGAATCGTAGTCGGGGTACAGGCAAAGGTCGAGGCAGGTAGCAAGAATCGTAGTCAGGAACCAGGCTGAAGTCAAAACCAGATTACACAATCAAAGAAGCTTGAGCAGGTACTGATAACAACCAGAAGCCAGCTTGGGCAAAGAGAAACTGAGGGAAGGGGTTTAAATAGGCAGATTTTGGCGCCAAACAATAAGGGAACGGAAGTAAATAAACCTAAACCAAGATGGCGCCTAAGGCTTCAATGCGCGCTAGTGCGCATGTCACGGCGTCAGTGCGGGCCAATACAGGAGCGTGTCTGCTGGCCGGCGCAAGCTAAGGTAAGAGAACGCGCCAGACCGGCAGAGCGCCTTACACCCATTATCCAGAAAGTTCCGAATTATGCAAAGGCCATCTCCCATAGTCAATTTTAATCAAAGAATTCACATTTTTGAAAACAATTTCTTTTTTTCTCTGTAATAATAAAACAGAACCTTGTATTTGATCCCAACTAATATATAATTAACCCTTATTGGAGTCAAAACAATCCTTTTGGGTTTAATTAAATTTTAAATTATTTTTTCAATAGATTTAAGGTAGGAGATCCGAATTACGTAAAGAGCCCTTATCCATAAAACCCCAGGTCCTGAGCACTCTGGGTAATGGGTCACATACCTGTACTAAAAGTCAATTTAAAGGAAAACTTCCCATCATCATTGATTGCATAGTCAGAACTTCTGTTAACCAATGGATGGTAGCACTGGCTTTGCAGTCTAGCTGCTCTGATCTAATTCCAGTTATGCCAACTAAATATGGATCAGAATTACTAGTGGAAATGAAATCTGATACATACTGGTGTATAGGGAAAAAAACACCCCAAGCACCCAGTTCTACCTCAGAATATTATTATCCTTTATCCTATATTTGTATAAACCGTACTTAGTTAGTTGTAGATGGATCTCGAAAAATATTGGACATGTGTTTTATGGAAAGCAGCTGATGTTTTCATTGGTTCTTAAAATTGTATCTTTGTTTATCACTTAAAAGAAATATCTCCAAAATACGATCACCCATGATGCTGCCAAAATTCTTATTCACTCTCTTATAATATCTCGCCTGGACTACTGTAACTCCCTATTAATTGGCCTTCCCCTCCAAAGACTGTCCCCTCTCCAGTCCATAATGAATACTGCTGCCAGGCTCATACACCTCTCCAACCGCTCCTCCTCTGCCGTGCCACTCTGCCAATCCCTGCACTGGCTTCCCCTACCATCCAGGATAAAATTCAAACTCCTGACTCTTACATTCAAAGCAGTTCATAACTCTGCCCCACCCTACATCTCTGAACTTATCTCTAGGTACCATCCAACCCGCTTGTTACGCTCCTCTACTGACCTGCTCCTCAACTCCTCTCTCATTCCCTCCTCACACGCTCGCATTCAAGACTTTGCAAGGGCTGCCCCCCTTCTCTGGAATTCGCTCCCACAAACTGTCAGACTTTCTCCCAATCTCTCTGCCTTCAAGAGATCTCTAAAAACACATTTATTTAGAGAAGCTTACGCTAATCTAGTTTAGCAATACCCTGTGCCACACCTCTCACAACTCTGGTCATGCCCATTCCCACACCTTGTGTCTCAACCCTTTCTCCTTGTAGATTGTAAGCTCTTTTGGGCAGGGCTATCTTCACCTCTTGTATCGGTTATTGATTGCTTTATATGTTACTCTGTATGTCCAATGTGTGAATCCCACTTATTGTACAGCACTGCGGAATATGATGGCGCTTTATAAATAAATGTTAATAATAATAAGAAGAAGAAATGTATTATCCTGCAACAATTTCTATCTGAAGCATGTTACTCATATTGTCAATGTAAAGATTTTTGCCTTTGCAATATAGTTTCTTATTTATGTATGTTTTTCCTTCAATTAGAATACTTACATATAACATCAGTCTTTTAAAATGTATCATTGTTAATGCTATTATAACTTAATTTAACATAAGCCTTGCAGTCCCTATAAAATATTAGTAATACTACTGTTATTAAGATTCTTATGACCTCCGGTGTGTGGGATTATTGTTAAACTTTCTCTTAGAGCAAGTGATTTATAAGCCAGTCTGTTATATTAAAATTTCATTATAGTATATTTGTGTCCTTGAAGCAAATGGTGACCTACTGTTCCATTGTAGCTTTAAGGACCTAACTCTTTTATGGTGTAATTAGTGTCTGAACATACAGTATTAAATATATTACAGATTTGGCTTTACTCTAGCGGGTTCTTTATTCCATAAATTCTATTCAATGAAATGTTTCTGTGCTGAAGTAATATTATTTCAGCCTTGGAATTTTCAAACACTATGGGGGCCATTTACTAACGTTCAGATATTTTTTTACAATTCAGATATTAGCGATAAATGTTTAGAATCTTTCAAGATTTACTATGAGACAAAATGGCTAAAAATCAGAATCCAACAATTTGCCAGCTAAAACTTGCCTATATCATGTAGATGTCAATGACACATATCCCTTTCCTTCCCTGGAGGATCCTTCTTTGTTTTGAATTTTCTTTCAGATTTTTTATGCTGTTTATTGCTGGGTTTTTTTGTGCCACAAATCAAAAAATTCTGAGTTTCACGACTTTTCCTGCGCAGACTTTTTAATAAATGTCAGACATTCATGGAAAAAAGTTGAATTTTTATAAAGAAAAAAATAAGAAATGTTAGGATTTTAGTGTGTGTTTCCATACACTCACGTGTACAGGCATCACCTTCAACTTATTAATTATAAATTATATTTAATTATACATGTTTAAAAGAGCAGGCAAGCATAACTGTAACCCCTCAAGTTTTGTTGGAACCAAAACTCAACAATAGCCCATGACAGCCATAGACATATAGAAAAAAGTAATAAAAGTTTTTATTTATTCAGTTTTATTAGGATTTAATTATCCAGTTAGGGGTCAACATATGTTCTAAATTAAATTTTACACTTACAATTTAAGATATCTAAATATTTCAATATCTTTGCATGCTTACATTAAGTACAAAATATATATAATATATATGTGCAAGATATATAGGATATATGCTAATAGGATTGTTTCATCCTTAGTTCTCTCTGTAAAATATGTAAACATATTTCTTTTAATAGTTACATAGTTAAATAACTAATTTGTGTTAAAATTAAAAATGCATTGAATCTACCATTTTATGATCTGGCCGAACCATGAATACTTTGTGAAAGATTCAGTCAAATACGGAACCAAAATCCAGTTCAGAAGAGCTAAAGAGAACCATGCGATTTGCGTGCAGAGAAAAATATTTAATTTACGCATTTAAGTGACAAAAATATAAAATGTAATGTCAATATTGTAGTGTTTTATTTTATTGTAACTGGTATTTGTTATTCTCTATAAATAAAACAATGTCTTTGTGTATTTCAGTGGCATGGATGGTATGGACATGTTAGGCTGGCTAAAATCCCTTCAAGATGGGAATTTGCCTAAAATATGATAGAGACCATAGCCTAGCCATCTCACTAGAGGTGCAGCCAAGAACAAAGTTCAGAGTTCTTTAACAGAAATGGACAGGGATTACCTTGTAGCATTATGGACAGGGATTACCTTATACTGTATGGGATTGTGGCACTAGAAGTGCTAATAAAACAAGGCAGAGAGTATTGATGCTCAGCAGGTCAGAATTGTGGGTTTTGGTAAATGCCAGAGGGGCTGCTGTATGATGCTATAGACAGTCACTATTTATTGGGCTGGTAGGGGACTGTTTGGGCCTCTGTGTGGTTGAAATCCCAGTACCTTTAACTTGTTGGCAAATGAAGAATCTAAGCCACCGGTATAATTTTGTCATTGTGCCACAACATAGATTCTAACTTTTCCACTTTTCTCTCTATACCACTTTGTGTGCTTGTGATGCAAATAGATTAAAAGACTCTGAGACTATACCCCCAAACAATGTAGGTCTCTATAAAAATATATTGCATGAACAAGCTCATATGTAAAACCCTGCTTTATCTAAATAAACCATTTTCATAAAAATATACTTTTTTAGTAGTACGTGCTATCGGTTCGTGAATCCCCACTCCTGGCTCTACCTAAGCTGATCAGAAAACCCTGCACTACACTGATGAGCCCCAAGAAGGGCGAAACCGGTCTGTAGTTGAGAATCTGATCAGCTATTATCCTGGCTTCTGCTTCAAAAACCCAGTGGGTAAGCTGTAGCCTATAGGATAAACCCATGTAAATGGGACTTTTCTAAGAGCCTAAAGGAATTTGTTCCCAGAATCCTGTTTTGACTTGTTTGCATACGTATGAGGCGGTCTCCTCAACCCTTTTAGCTTGTTCGTGAATCCCCACTCCTGGCTCTACCTAAGCTGATCAGAAAACCCTGCACTACACTGATGAGCCCCAAGAAGGGGGTGAAACCGGTCTGTAGTTGGGAATCTGATCAGCTATTATCCTGGCTTTTGCATTGAAAACCCAGTGGGTAAGCATTAGTCTATAGGATAAACCCATGTAAATGGGACTTATCTAAGAGCCTAAAGGAATTTGTTCCCAGAATCCTGTTTTGACTTAAGAATTAAGGGCCGCCTCCTGGAATCATAAGATCCACACACAAAAAAGCCAAGGCACAAATACATTCTAGGTCAGATCAGCTAATTAATGTTACAGTTAAAGCTGCGTTATTTCTGGTCATGTAATCTCGAGGGAGCACAGTTTGGATAGATTGTTTAATAGGTCACTTAACATAATATAAACTATCTATTGGTTACGTTTTCATTCTGGGAGTATAGTTTTCCTTTAAACAACTGAATTCAATAAAACATGAAGGCACTATGAGAAAGCTAAAAGAACAGGGGTGTTATGGCACGAATGAGAAAACTCACCAGGATTGGAACTCTCAGAGTGAACTATGCTTTCCAGGGTCTTTAAGCTTCTAGATGTGCTCATAAATCTCCCGGTTATCTTTAACGATCTTCAGGTATTTTTATAAGAACCACAGTGGTGCATATGCCAAAGCAATAATTAGGTTCATTCTAAAAGCAATAAAAAGCGTTAGTGTTGCATGAACTAAGCTGTACCAGTTCAGTGAAGCACAATTTGAAGTAGATGATTGCCTTACAATTACTTGCCTATTTTAGCAGCCCTGTGTACATAATGGCAGTTACCCATTCATTGATTTGGAATCTTTAATTCACTCAAGCTGAGTTCTTTTGGCATAAGCTTCTAAGATTTCAGTTGCTTCACTTTTATTATGTAGATTCTAATAAAAAGGAAAGGAAAAAAACATTGTGGATTTTTATCCTTTGGTGAAGTTGGGTGTGAATAGTTTTTTTTTCATTACACAAGGGAAGGCAAATGTGTTAGAATCCTTTGCTTCTGTGTCAGCTATCTTTTCAGGCTTCATTATACTGTAAGTCAGCAAGGAGCACTTTTTTGGCAGCAAAGGCATTTCTGTCCATACACTTTTGAAGCATGGATAATTGTTCACAATGACCTAAATGTGGTTCACAGCATAAAGAGACCCATACCTGCTGCTGCCAGTTCAGCCAATGAAATGCAGCATTGTACTTTTTTTTCAACAAGAAATCTTGGGCTGATAATGTTTTGCTTTACTGCTTCAACAATCTTCCTTATCAGGTGAACATTTATTTGCAGAGCATCACTACAGCATTCTATATATAACTCTAAGGGGCAAATTTATAAAAATGTGATTTTAGGCCTTAATACATAAAAACTCACCCACTTTCTAATCATTACTATTTTGATAAATCTATGTTTTGATAAATCTACATCAACTGTATAGTAACAGTTATGAAATGATTTAAAAAGTGCATAATATATGCCATAAGAAGAGACTTAGGTATAGCCTACAAAGAAAATGGTATGCTGATGAACTGACAAGCCATTTTGGTTGAAGTAGTAAAATGTTACTTTTCCAATATTCCAATATTCTACTAAATGTTTTCAGAAATCCCATTATGCCAATATTCAACCAATAGTATTTATATAATAATAACATGGATTGTTTTATTTATTATTTCTAAAAATGTATTACTCCTTCTTCCATAAAAAAGAATGGGTGTAAAAAAATAATTGATTTAGGTTTAAGGTTTTGTATGAATAAGGGAAAAATGGCTGAGGAGAAATGTAGAGGAAACTTGATGGAAATATTTCTTATAAAACAAGAGTATAATTAATAGCAAGAAAAATGGGAAAAGAAAATCTTGTCTAAGGCAGATGTTAATATTTATATGTTGCTTGATGTTTTCATTATTTTATCTTTCCTGTAATCTTCAGAAATATTACTGTTTGTAAGTACAAAGACTTTTTCTTTTTATCTCGGATAAATAAAGGTTACTTTACTTACCTGTATTGCAAGTCAGACAGGACAGTTGTTTGTGGAGGCTTCCATCTTTTTAGAAATCAAAACCACTAGACCACACTTGTTATTTTTTCAAATTCAAAAATGGTTTTATTTAGGTCACAAACAAAGACTTTCAAAGACAGCAACTTTTCAGGCTATCATATGCCTTTTGATAAAGTTGGAGTGCTGTACATTCTTGGTGACAATGCAATACTCGAATTGTGAGGGAATGCTGGGGGACCTGCACCCTGTTAGAGGAAGCCTAACAAGCGTTGACTATTCTATAGTTTGTTCTTTACTACACTCATGTAGCTGGACTGATTAAAAATAGCTCTTTATGCTAAAAATATATTTTTAAGCAGCTACATAGTCCACACCTTCCTCAAAGCTTGTAGATTAGAAAAGTTTCCAGGGACATGTTAAAAAGTAATTAGTTCAGCTGCATTTCATGGTTGCCAGAAAGTCAATACAATAGGATATACAGTGGAGGAAATAATTATTTGACCCCTCACTGATTTTGTAAGTTTATCCAATGAAAAAGAAATGAAAAGTCTCAGAACAGTATCATTTCAATGGTAGGTTTATTTTAACAGTGGCAGATAGCACATCAAAAGGAAAATCGAAAAAATTACTTTAAATAAAAGATAGCAACTGATTTGCATTTCATTGAGTGAAATAAGTTTTTGAACCCCTACCAACCATTAAGAGTTCTGGCTCCCACAGAGTGGTTAGACACTTCTACTCAATTAGTCAACCTCATTAAGGACACCTGTCTTAACTAGTCACCTGTATAAAAGACACCTGTCCACAGAATCAATCAATCAAGCAGACTCCAAACTCTCCAACATGGGAAAGACCAAAGAGCTGTCCAAGGATGTCAGAGACAAAATTGTAGACCTGCACAAGGCTGGAATGAGCTACAAAACCATTAGCAAGAAGCTGGGAGAGAAGGTGACAACTGTTGGTGCGATTGTTCGAAAATGGAAGGAGCACAAAATGACCATCAATCGACCTCGCTCTGGGGCTCCACGCAAGATCTCACCTCGTGGGGTGTCAATGATTCTGAGAAAGGTGAAAAAGCATCCTAGAACTACACGGGAGGAGTTAGTTAATGACCTCAAATTAGCAGGGACCACAGTCACCAAGAAAACCATTGGAAACACATTACACCGCAATGGATTAAAATCCTGCAGGGCTCGCAAGGTCCCCCTGCTCAAGAAGGCACATGTGCAGGCCCGTCTGAAGTTTGCCAATGAACACCTGAATGATTCTGTGAGTGACTGGGAGAAGGTGCTGTGGTCTGATGAGACCAAAATAGAGCTCTTTGGCATTAATTCAACTCGCTGTGTTTGGAGGAAGAAAAATGCTGCCTATGACCCCCAAAACACCGTCCCCACCGTCAAGCATGGGGGTGGAAACATTTTGCTTTGGGGGTGTTTTTCTGCTAAGGGCACAGGACAACTTATTCGCATTAACGGGAAAATGGACGGAGCCATGTATCGTAAAATCCTGAACGACAACCTCCTTCCCTCTGCCAGGAAACTGAAAATGGGTCGTGGATGGGTGTTCCAGCACGACAATGAGCCAAAACATACAGCAAAGGCAACAAAGGAGTGGCTCAAGAAGAAGCACATTAAGGTCATGGAGTGGTCTAGTCAGTCCCCGGACCTTAATCCAATAGAAAACCTATGGAGGGAGCTCAAGCTCAGAGTTGCACAGAGACAGCCTCGAAACCATAGGGATTTAGAGATGATCTGCAAAGAGGAGTGGGACCAACATTCCTCCTAAAATGTGCGCAAACTTGGTCATCAATTACAAGAAACGTTTGACCTCTGTGCTTGCAAACAAGGGTTTTTCCACTAAGTATTAAGTCTTTTTTTGTTAGAGGGTTCAAAAACTTATTTCACTCAATGAAATGCAAATCAGTTGCTATCTTTTATTTAAAGTTATTTTTTCGATTTTCCTTTTGATGTGCTATCTGCCACTGTTAAAATAAACCTACCATTGAAATGATACTGTTCTGAGACTTTTCATTTCTTTGTCATTGGACAAACTTACAAAATCAGTGAGGGGTCAAATAATTATTTCCTCCACTGTATGCTTAATAGCTAATTATTAATCAGCCAACAAGTGCATCATATAGGGCAGCAATGACTTGGTTGCACTCCTGTAGTATGTATACTGAAGACATTTCTGAATTCATCAAACCTTATTTTAAAAAGCTGGCCAGTTAAAGAGATCTGATAAGTTACTGCTCTGTCAGCAGAAACATATCCACTGCACAAGAATTGGGAGAGGACAGGAACTTTCTGCATAACTTCCTTGTGGTAAATCATATGCTGTATGCATAGACACCCAATGAATAGCCCTTAATTGTTTGACACAAGAGTAGGCCAACTTTCTGTGAGATCACAGAGCAGGCTAGTTAGGCTTTCAGCACTATCATCACTCAGTCCCTAAAGTTTCTTTTGTGGGAGTGGAATTCCTAGTCAATGGCAAGCCAGCACAGATACTTGTTTATAGACAGGCAGTACAGGCAATTTGCTTCAAGTCACTCGATGCAGGTGGTGAGTATAAATAGTGGATATAAGACTATACTTGATTGTTGATGTTGTGCTGAAGCAAATGAGGTGGAGACTTGGTATCATTTCTTGCAATACTGGTATTTTGATAGAATTCAGAAACTGGTTGTTACTTCATGCATGCATACAAATAATCAAAGCATTTTAAAAATAGCCACCTTAGGAATAAGGCCCATCAAAACTAGTGCACACTATTTATTATATACTGCAAAGTGCTGCAAAGTTGTTTGATTAGTTTGATGAAGTTAGTAGATGTGCTGTTTCTAGTTACATTATAATTATGCCATTTTCAGCATGCATTAAAATTAATTATTGATCAACGTTGCAACATGAGGATTTGGTGAAAGCAGCCATGTAGATTATTGAAGCATTCTTTATTTACAGTATATGTATTAAAATGTATCTGATATTAACTTTCCTGACTGTTGTTTAACCGAGCTTCTTTATCTAGATTTCTAAATAAATTCAATACCAATCCTGAATTGGAATTCATATCAGATTCTGAACTTCATGTTATCCTTTACTTGACGACCAATGCAATGCTCTTCCAAATGAGCCAAATTTACAGGGATACAATATCTAGATGGAAACAGTTATTTAGCAGATTGAAGATAAATTATCAAATTTTCCCCATTTGTTACAAGTTGAACTCTTCATCTTCCTATGATGATTCTACTCTTACCATTTATTTCAATTGACAATTGCTGCTGCAAGAAAATACATTTTTCATCATAAACCCCCAAAACCCAAACATACAAGAGCTATTCAATTATTTAAAAAATCTATGTTTGTCTGAAGCTATAGAATACAGGCTGAGATCTATTCTATTTAAGGAACAATTTGAAGAGAAATAGTCATTTTAATGTGACTACCTATAGGAGTTTAATGAATATCCTTAAATTATAAGTTCAGATTTAATATTAAATGTGACTGAGCATCTGAATTTAGATTATTGTATGCTATATCTCTTAGTAAATTAGCAAGCTTTGAAATAGTAAAAAGGTTGTATTTGTTCATTTTCGTTATACAATCCACTCACTTGTTACTAATAGTAACTACTATTGACTTTACAAACCTTCTCTATTGTAATTCAGATAATCTATTTTTTCATATTGGTATTACTGCAATTACTGAAGATATATTGTATAAAAAAATGTAATAAAAATACATGGATAAAAAAAAGTTATCTTAACTTTACAATTAGCGGACGGTAGCTTTAAAATCTGTTTACATTAATGGTGCATACTACAGTAGTAAAAATGCAGCCATGCAGTATGCATCTCAGTTATTTGCCATTCAGCATCTAGCTTTCATGTTTCCACTTTTAAAGATGAAAGCCCTAGTCAGATGTCATAATAGAGGAAAATTATACCTTCAGAACAAATACTTAATAACAAATACTTTATCATCATAATAAGTGGCCTATTAAAGAACCTTACTAAACTGGTATATATAAATCAGTAAATATTGTCATTTTACATCATTTTCCTTGAGCCACCATTTAGTGATGGGCTGTGCGCTCCCTCAGAGATCACATGACAGGAAATAATGCAGCTTTAACTGTAACAGGAAGAAGTGTGGGAGTAAAAGACAGAATTTTGTCTATTCAATGGCTGATGTGGCCTAGCATGTATGTGTGCCCTTGGTTTATGTGTGAGCACAGTGCCTCATATGAACCAGAGGGCAGACTTTAGTACATAGAAAGTTTTTCTATATGTATGTATGTATATTTTTATTTATAAAGCGCTACTTATGTACGCAGTGCTGTACAGTAGAATACATTAATAAAAACAGGGGGTTAATAAGATAATAGATAAATACAAAGTATAACAATAAATACAAATAAATACAAGATACAGTAAGGGGCACATTTACTAACCCACGAACGGGCCGAATGTGTCCGATTGCGTTTTTTTCGTAATGATCGGTAATTTTGCGATTTTTCCGGCGTCTTTACGACTTTTTCGTATTTTTTGCGATTTTTTCGGCGTCTTTACGATTTTTGCGTAAAAACGCGAGTTTTTCGGCGTCTTTACGATTTTTGCGTAAAAACGCGAGTTTTTCGTAGCCATTACGAAAGTTGCGATTTTTTCGTAGCGTTAAAACTTGCGCGAAACGTCGTGCCTTTTAAGTTTTAACGCTACGAAAAAGGCGCGACTTTGCGCGCAAGTGTTAATGGTACGAAAAAATCGCGACTTTGCGCAACTTTCGTAAGGGCTACGAAAAACTTGCGTTTTTAAGCAAAAATCGTAAAGACGCCAAAAAACTCGCGTTTTTACGCAAAAATCGTAAAGACACCGAAAAAAATCGCAAAAAACACGAAAAAGTCGCAAAATGTTCGTTTCCAATCGGAATTTTTCCAATTCGGATTCAAAATCGTGTCTTAGTAAATCAGCCCCTAACAGTTGCAATAAGTTAA
Source organism: Xenopus tropicalis (assembly GCF_000004195.4). Lineage (NCBI taxonomy): Eukaryota > Metazoa > Chordata > Amphibia > Anura > Pipidae > Xenopus > Xenopus tropicalis. The sequence continues at coordinate 71,289,528 of NC_030679.2, read as the reverse complement.
GAGTCAAAAACACAAGAGGATGGAGTCCCTGCCCCGTAGAGCTTACAATCTATATATGTGATTATCCAATAGCACCAGGAAATAATTTTTCATGAAAGGGCTTTATTTATATGAACATATAGGCTGTTTTCCCTTTAAGTTGTTTTGAATCTGATACTGTGTCACACGTCCAAGGTTAGGAAGATGCCGACTTTGACAACATGATTTTGGCTTCTTCTTTGAGCTGTTGCAAGTGGAAACTGCTGGGATTGTTTTCCCTGGGTAAGGTATATCTATTATTTCTATGTATCAGTCTATTTTATGTTTATATGTCCTTGAATAAATGCACCTGCCTGTCATATTACCATCTCTAATAATCTCCCAGATCTCTAATAATCTCAAAATTGTTTGAGACAGTTCAAACTGCAACAACCAACAAAAACCGATAGTTTTCTTTTATTTAATAAACAGTAGAACTGCTGAATTCTCATAACGGATGTCCAAGAGGAAGCAAATTGTCACAAGAAATATGCTATGTTAATTTAGCTTTTTTAACTTTGATATTCCATTAACGGTAATTGTCTAAAAAGAATACTGTAATTAAATTTTTCTATTGTGCAAACAAAAAAAACTAAAATTTACATTACCCTATGCAGAACTAGATAACCGATGATAGCACTGCCGGATGGAGATTTTTTGTGACTGGCTATGATCCTAGTGAATAATCCACCTTTAAAGACAGACTGCAAAATTTGTTATTAGATATATTGTATCGTGAAACATAATTTCCCTTGGGGTGTATGTACAGTAATTTCTTCCTTACTGATTACAATTTAAAGCATTAGGAGAAGTAAAACATGTATGGCAATTACTTGATACATTTGTTAATTCACTGAAATTATTATCTTCACAGGAATAAGTGGAATAAGTATTGCCCAGGGATCATTGTTATTTAAAGTTTCTTAATCCAATCAAACTTTCAGAATTGGTTAAGGAATTACAAAACTGAAACTGATCACTTAGAAATGATGTACACATACCATACTGTAAAAGACAGAAATGGTACATACCATAAGTGTATGTCCACAGAATATATGAATAATTTTTACACTATATACTTTAATATACACAACTACTTCTTGTGATCTACTGGATAATTAAGCTTCTTTGTTTATTATTTATAAAAGTACAACAATTATTGACATTAATAAGTTCTATTGCTTTGTAATAGCAAATAATGTCATCTAGGAATAGATTAATGTGTTTACTGTACAAATTATCTTGATGTTTGCTGTGAGGCTGTAAGAAATAGTGACACAGGAGTTAAATGTCATGAAATAACACTGAATCTTTTAGTTAATAACATAGGATACATCAAAGGATAAATAAAGCCATTAATAAACATGTTTTGAATAAAGGTACATACTGTACCTCATAAAATTTCTGTAGCTAATGATTAGGTTCTGAAATTTAAGTCTGCGCTTTTCACCATATAAATTACTTGCAAATTACTTTAACAGTGCAGTCTAATTGACATAGGTTGCGTACAATTATAATGTACAGTAAATGCATTTTGCCACCAATAAGGGTTTATGAAGCTTGTTTAGGATTAAGTACAAGGTACTATTTTATTATCACAGAGAAAAAAGAAATTATTTTTTTTTAAATGATTTGCTTAAAATGGGGTAGATGGGATTTTCCTGTAATTTGGGTCTATCTGGACATCAGGTTTCTGCATTATACAAATTAATAAAAATGGCAAGAACAGTGTTTACATTAAAAATCATGATAAAAGCTGCAAGTACTGTTGGTGCATTCCTTACATGTTTAATACTGTGAGGATGTATCTGTACACATGATTATTCATGCAGCAAGTAATGTCAAATGGTTATAAATGTGCTGAAGCCAAATCCCATTGCTTGTGATTAGGATCAGGTAGTATGTAAAATGAGAGCCATAGCATTGGATTGCCAATCATTTTATTCATATAGTGAGAATTTGATTATGCTAGTTCCAACTCATTAATTGATTAATCTATCAAAAAAACCATCAGTTAGGAGTAGCTAGTCATTTTAGCATGTGTAATATTTAAAAGTTTTATCTAGGAGAATATTTCATAACACACACTATAGAAGTTCCTTTAGTGGCAAAAGATGCTGAGCTATAAAACTGAGATATGCTGAGATATATTCAACAGCGTAACAGTCCAGGTGCGCTTGCCAAAGTGTTCAAAATTGTGCCAGCAGTCGTCTTCTATAAATAAAAAGAACCTTTAATGGTGAAGTATTTCTATTCAGCCATTAAACCCTGATGTTCCTTGTTCTACTTACACACTACATGAACATGAATTACCCTTGCGTGAACTTTAAATTATGAAGATCCCCATTTATTAATGGGAGTCTCTTGGGACTGTTTATTGTGAACTTTAACCTTGACATTTATTGGATTTTAACCTGAAGGGTCACTATGTAATTTAATTTGCATTTAATTTAAGAGGGGAGGTGCCCTGTATGTATCAAGGATTTAAATATCAAGCACTACAATTCACACTTGAAAAAAGGTCCATGTGAAACAAAAAATTTCACGAAACCAACAAAAACTAGGCAGCAAAGTATTGCATTTTGTGTTGCTCCCTTTTGCTTGAACAATCCATTCTATTATCAGCAAATAGCCAGTATCCTCCCACTGCTTTGAAGTGCCATAACAAAAGAGAAAGCTGCGCTCACCACAACAATTTTAAGGTCCTCTGTAATCACCAATATCAATGTATGTAGGACATTAAGACATTTTGTGCATACAGCTATGGTGAGTTTCCCTTTTGCTATAGCTGTAGCTCTCAGCAGTCAGGTGATTCCTGTTGTGTCCAATAAAAGATTTTTAACCTTAGAAAGCAAGTTGCAAGTAAAACTAAAGACCTATAGAAAGTGCCTAAATAAAAATTAAAATTCTTAACGAATCTGATGAAAGTGAGTGTAGGAGAAGCGGCCAGACCAAGGGTGACTTTGATGCAGTTGGCAGTGTTGCATTCATTCCTGCCTCCTATGATTGTTACTCTGCTTGGGCCTTTTATAATCTTTGTTTGCACCACTTTAGTGCCAATTCAAGTCTCTGGTCCACCCTTTGATGTTATAAGCACCTCGCATTTGCTAAGAATGGTTTTCACAAGATTTTGTAACATTGTTGTTGGTATTTGCTTCAGTTCAGTCCCAGATAAGGTTAGACAATGATATTGGATAAACAGACCTTGCTTGCACTTGGCATTTTAATCCACCCCACAGGTGCTAGTTTGGTCAAGGTCAGGGTTCTGTGTAGATCAGTCAAATTCTTCCACTCCCATCTCAGCAAACCAATTCTGTAAAGACTTTGCTTTAGGATTGGGGGTATTATCATCCTATAAAGTAGGAAACTTGGCATTGCCAAAAGGTTTGCTTTTACTGAAACCAATGATCCTAGCTAAAACCAGAAAAAGCAACCCCAGACTACTGTTCCTTTGCACTAAACTTTGTTGTGTTGTGTAGGCAAACCTAACCCTAGCAAGTGCCACAAGATCTTACTGTATGAGAATCTAGAGGCTCCCAAAATGGCAATCAAGGGAACCAAACATAAGGTGCAGATAAGGAAGGAAGGAAGGTAAGAACAGAACTAAAGCTGGCCATACACGCATCGATATTATCGTACAAAACCTCATTTCGTACGATATTCGGTGATGGATCAATGAGATGACTGATATTGCAAAAGCTTTGGATATCGGTCGTCCTGTCCTTCGGGCAGGACAAAAGATTTTGACCGAGTTCCGTCTAAGGCGTCTGAGCAAAATTGCTGTTTAGGGAACGATTGTTAGGGTCATAATGGGTACATTTATGGCCACCTTAAATGTAGTCAGGCTGATAGACTGTTAGACTGCCATGTGTAATTCATTACTTTAGATTAGAAGGGCTGCACTAATTGCAATTTAAATTTGAAGTGATCGACCAATCTTAATCTAGATAAGCCATTTCCATTTTTCCAGAGTACAATGGTATAAATATTTACACTGTTCCCAACAACACATGGCAATATATAAATGATGCTAAGTTCTTAAGCTGATGTTGCACCAGCCTGAAGTTTTAGTATCTGAATAGCAGCAGTATTCCAAGACTTCAAATTTGTTATAGGGGGTCACAATCTTAGAAATTGTCCGTGACACTCACATGCTCAGTGTGCTCTGGCAGCTGTTGAGAAGCTAAGTTTAGGGGTTATTGCGAATTCTCATGCAGAAAATGAACTTTGCCTGTCATATAAACTGATGCTACAGGGCTGATTATTACATTCTGATGCTAATGGCACTGGTTTCAGAGCTGCCGTGTAGTATTTATGTGTATTAATTACTAATCAGCAGCATAGAGCATGTGCAGTGAATCAGCATAAAAGAAGTTGGGGGCTACTGGGGCATCTTTGGGGGCACAGATCTTCCCTGCTAAATGGCTGTGGTTGCCTTGGGCTGGTACAGAAGCCCAAAACTTAATGTACAACATTTCTACCCTACTTCTTTGGTTAAGCTTTAGTTCTCTTTTAAAATATACTGTTGCCATGAGTTTCTTGATTGATCTCCTCATTTTCAAATATTTGTAATGATGTAAAAGGTGATAATAAACAATGGTCTATACTTACTACAGAGCTTAGAGGCTTAAATTAAAGGACAGATTTATTAAATATCTTGCTGTAACCCTCAAACAACTTCATCAAAATGTGACTGACTTCAGCAGTTGCAATAGCAATAGGCGAAACTGAGAAATAAATATTTAAGAAACAGTACAAAGTAGATAAATTAAGGCCAATTGCAAATTTCCTTTTATTAAAAAAAGTTTTTTTTAACTAATTTATATTTTCTTCTGCAATAATACAATTTATTAAAGCAGTCAATTCTGGTGATTAGATTCAATTCTTTGTTTAGTTCCTTTTGACAGTTGGCAAGACTTAATTTGTTTATAGTTTGTTATTTAAATAATATGCCTGTGTCAGTCAGCAGAGTGTCATATGCATCACTGACTTGAAATATATTTTCTTTGCACATTGTTAGTTTAATTTGTTGAATTTATGTACACACTCAAGAACTTACAGCACTGTATTGGTGGGCTTGCTACTGTGCTCAGAGACTGTAGCATATTATTCAAACACATGTATTATAATTTCATGAGCTACGCACTAATACCAAACCCTCTTCTGTGCACCGACGGAAGCTGAATGATGACTGACACCGCGTTTTTGGTCCAAGCCAATTATGCTTGACATATGTATTTGTCTTTGCAACTCTCTAATGTATGGAAGCAGATATAGGATAGGTAAATGTCATGTTTTGGTTTCACACATTTTTTTTAGAAAGCAATAATTTATTTCCTTATAAATAAAACTATTGCAGTTTAGTACAGTTTAAAACTGGTTTGACACATCTGATTTTACGGCGTATTACAAATATATCCCTCCAGTAAAAAAAGTTACCAGTGACATTAGCCTAAAAATACCTTATTATAAAAAGGATTAATAATGTTAAAAGGTAGGCCATGTATTTGTTTTTAAACTTTAAACCAATGTGTTTAAGCAGGGCTTTACAGAGATTATTTATTCCCATTAGTCCCTGACTCAAGACATCTCAAGTCTCTTATTACATTTACACACACTACAGTCAATTTCATTATTAGCTAATTAATCTGTCAGAATCAGGGAAATTAAACATGCAATACAAGAAAACATACAAAAACAACGAGTACAAGAGGTAAAGATTACAATCTAAAAAGAGAATGGGTTAAGAAACAATAGGGCTGATTCACTAAAGTGCGTTAAAACGTGTGCTATTTATAGCGTGCGATAAAAATGTTATCGCGTCTAAATTTTCGCTACTTAACGCACGATTCACTATAAGCATACTTGCACTAATTTACGCGCGATATCGCATGCGGCATTTACCGCATGCACGCTAATTAACGCCTATTATTATGTGCGCTAATAGTCGCCGCGTATAAATAGTAGCATATAAATAGTAGCCACATATAAATAGTGCATATAAATAGTAGCCACATATAAATAGTAGCATATAAATAGTAGCCACATATAAATAGTGCATATAAATAGTAGCCACATATAAATAGTGCATATAAATAGTAGCATATAAATAGTAGCCACATATAAATAGTGCATATAAATAGTAGCATATAAATAGTAGCCACATATAAATAGTAGCAAATAAATAGTAGCATATAAATAGTAGCCACATATAAATAGTGCATATAAATAGTAGCATATAAATAGTAGCCGCATATAAATATTTATATTTATATGCTACTATTTATATGCACTATTTATATGTGGCTACTATTTATATGCTACTATTAATATGCGGCAAACTGGAGGCTGCATCACTCTAGGGTCAACACAGACTTGAATAAATAACACTGCAAAGTCCATATTTTATTGCCAAAAGCTCATTAACTGTTCTTTTCTATAATTACCGCCTGCCTCAAGTAGGTGTTAATTTTCGCATAGTCTAATGCAATATTTAGCGCATCTAAGTGTTTGTGAATCATGCATTCGTATTCTTTTCTGTACGCTAATTAACGCATGCGTTAACATTACCGCATGCAGTTGCTCGCAAATTAACGCATGCGATAATACTGTAGTGAATCGCGCGCTAATTTGCGTCTTTTTTAACGCAAAAAAGCGTGCGATAAAAATTAACGCACTTTAGTGAATCAACCCTAATGTGTGGTGATATCAGGTCAGAGATTTGGAACTAAGCATTGCATTTAGCAGCAAGTGGAGTACCCATAGGAATCAAAAGAGACAAAAGGATAACATACGGTCTCCTTGTATTTAGTTCTAGATTGGTATGAAACTCAGGACTCCAGTGCTGAGAAGGGTCACTGGCACACACTGTGCTTATACTGTACTTTTTAGACTGACAAATGACTTAGTCTCCCTCCCTAGATCCCTATACTTTGCATTATGAATAACTCTCTTATCCTTGGATTGGACAAATGATATAAGACCAACATCAGTAACATTAAAAAAAATGGCATTAGCAGTCGTGTCACAGACTATGTTGGTTACACATTTATTGCTCTATTGACAGCAGATAAGCAGTTCAAAGTGATGAGGATCAGTCCCCACTTACAGAGGGTGATACTGATGTCATGTTACCATTGCACTAATAAAAAATAATAAATAAAAATCTCTATCCTACATAAAGAAATCCATGGCAGAGTGTGTTATTAAAATATTCCTGGTAATTATGGGCATTCTTAAAGCAGTCATTTAAAATTCTAAACTTGCATAAAGAAAGTACAATAAATAGCATGTGGCAATAATACTACCTCTAGTAAACATGTAAAGCTGTACTCTGGTTTTTACTGCGCTCTCTTCATCCATTTTCCATCAGCATCATGTTAATATAAATAGTTTTAAAATAATAAATCAAATAGTGCCATATAAATGTCCAATGCATCTGTAATATATTCCATACAGTATGCCAAAATTAATTTGGCAGCTGTCCGGCTGGAGCAGAGGAACAAGTTGGTTAATTACAACAGCTAATGTATTAAAGCTACACCAGAGCAGCAAAGTTTACACTTTGAAATGCCATAATAAAAAAAAGCTGTCATATAGATCCATATTAAGGATAAATCTCTAGATATAGAAGCTGGTAAAAATAATGTCCAATAGAACTGGATAAATATGGTGATTTTGAATGATATGATAAGAACAGCCCCATATCAAACATTTTCCAGTTCATACAGATTTTTTAATATTTAATTTTACATGGGGCTCATTTCCCAGGGTGCCAGAGCCATGTGACCCGTGCTCTGATAAACTTCAGTCATACTTTACTGCTAAGCTGCTGTTGGAATGTTAGCCCTGGTGCAGCAGGATCGGAGGAGGGGCTGCATGACCCAGCCCAGCATCACAAGCGGGAGATAGAGTATATTTAAATAAAGGGGAGGAGAGTTAAAAAGGCGGGACGGAGCAGGGCATATAGAAGTGGTAGCAGCAGAGCAGCAGAGGAAAGGTCCCCGCCCACTCTCCCTTAGTTGGGGGTTGGTTTTTTGTCTTGTTTTAATTCCTTGTTTTTCTAGTTGCCACATATGTGGCCTTGGAGGGTTGAGAGGTACATGGGTTTAGTTAGCTAGTGGGGGGAATTTTGGTGAGAATAGGTTAAGTGGCGTGGATGATCAGTGTCTTGGTAGTCACAGCTTTGGCGGGTCCTTGTCAGTCTGCGAGGGAAAGAAGCTTGTTCTGGTATGCCAGATCAGGTATAGTGGATGGTTTAACCCCTAAGGTGGGTGACCATTGGACCAAATGGTGTGCTATAAAGCCCTGGGTGGGTACTAACATGGCTAAGTAGAAAAGGGGACCGGTTGGGTTCTGGATTGGCAGTGGGTATCCTCCGAGCTAGGGATTGGGCGGCTGGAGGGTAGCACGGCTCAGGTTGATTGTGGAAGGGCAGATTGGCAAGGGGCTCGGGGTCAGTGTTTTTAAACATTATTAAATAAAGCTGTGGTTTTTAAACATATTATTAAATAAAGCTGTGGCCATTATCATTCCAACAATGATATCGTCACACAGTTTTTATTGGTGAGTGAGGTGTGCGAGTGTAGGTTGATGCGTGGGTCATGGTCACCAACAACACTCTGGCTACTTCTTTCTAGGCTACTAATGCTGATGTCATTATGATATCTCTGGGTACTCGGTTTCCTTTTAAACTCCAAAAACCATAAAGGCAGTTTAATTTGCATCTGCTAAAACTGGCCATGATGTTAGTACATTTAATAGGGCCTTAGATTAAAAGCTTCACTGGGGCAGGAACTTAATTTAGTATAATGAAAAATCTCTATCATCTGCAGAATATATAGATGCAGGGGTTGCCAGGGTAGTACTGAGGCTTTTCTTGCAATTTAAATCTTTGCTTTACAGCATTCATTGCATTAGCTACATAACTTAGTTACATTTCAATTGCTTTTTTTAGTGGTATGCACAATGCTTGAAACTTAAATCTGCTCAAGTATCTGCACATCATTAAAAAAAAAAAAGAAACTCAGATTTTCAGCTTGTGCCCTGCTCTTATGAGTCTGAAAATTTATTCTGTGCATTTTTTGCAATATATTGCCTCTGTAGTATGTATTAATTTTACATTTTTAATGTATCATTCATGTTCAAAAGAGAAAGTATTTCCATGGACACTTTGAACCTGTGAGTTGTAAAACTCATTTATACTTGAAAAATTGTTACTTCAGCGGACTGGAAATAATGCAATTCTCATTATAAATAAATCACAAACTAATAGCACAAAAGGGCAGGTTTAAAGACTATTAGGCATCGGATGTGTAGCTGGCATTTATACTGTACATTTATCTACCTGACTGACTTTCCTAATTATCTATCTGTAGGTCCTGTACTTGAAACTTAATACTACCAATTCCTCTGCAAGCACTGAATCCTGCTCATTAAAAAGATGTTTCAGTTGTCTTTGGTGATTAGCAGTATCAGCCGATATCTCAATGTCAGGCTGAAATAACATTGCTTATTTTAGTGATAGCTATACCATTTGAATGCATATGATGTTGAGTTATTGGAGCATTGAAAGTGGGATAACATGATATACACTTTTATGGCAGAGCCATTCATACACTTGATAAAGTCACAGACAGAAATGTCATTATCCATCCTACAACTCTTTGCAGATAAGTATGTTTCAGCAGTAACTCCATGATTATCAGGATGATTCACCACAGAATGTCAGTCAAGTTGGAGGCTTAAAAATAAACACATAAAAACTTTATTTTCAATAAAATTCCTTGCTTGAATATATGATTTATAAACAATTAGTATGTAGTAATATGGGCAAATTGAGCCCTTTTACAGTGACCCATAGCAACCAGAAAGCAATTAGATTTGATGAAAGTACAATGATTTATATAGGTATTAACCTAACAAGTCCACAGTGTTGGCCTTACCTGTTATCATGTATATATAGCTGGAAATAAGCACCACACCAGGTTTCTTTTATAATGGGTGGACATCACACTTTGTTCACTTCACAGGTCATACAATTTCTGGATTCTTGACAGCACTCCAAAACAGGGTGTATTTCTGTGAACCTCTATGCAATCATACAGCCTTTCTGTGTCTGGCATTTACGAAAGAGGGTCTATTGCCATGAACCTGTTAAAAAGGCCAGTCAGAGAATTTATGAAAAAGTGTGAGTAACATAGTAAGTTAGGTTGAAAAAAGGTATACATACGCCGTGTGACAAATCTCCTTTGTTGCGGGCAACTAATCTCCCCGAAATGCCATCCCACCGGCTAGAATGTAAATCGCCGGTGGGATGGGATACGTGGCGCCGCAATTTGCCGAAGTTGCCTTTAGAGTAAAGGCGATTTTCATTCTAGCCGGTGGGATGGCATTTCGGGTAGATAAGCCGCCCGCAACAAGGGAGATTTGTCGTGCAGCGACTAATCTCCCCATGTGTTACAGCCCTAAAAAAACCCATCATTGTCCATAATTTTGTGCCTGAAGAAACAGTAAGACCACAGGCATTGCGTTTCAACTCTCAACGGTCAACATTTCCATTAAATCTACTGACCATTACACAAGAAGTGGCAGCAAATTTTGCCATAGATTGTTTTGGGCCCATCATATGGCAGGATAACAGGTAAGCATTCCAAAATACTGTCTTTATATGTCAAGCTTGACAAAGGTTCAGTGACCTGAAATGTTGCTGTAATATTCTGTACTAATTAATTAATAAAGGCATTTTAAGCATATAAACATATTATTTGGAGTGTTTACCTGTTATCCTCCCATATGATGGGCCCAAAACTATCTATGGTAAAAGTGGTCGCACCTTCATGTGTAATGGTCATAAAATGGAAATTTTACCACTGTCCTGAGAGTTGTAACACAATGTCTCTGGTTTTACTGTGCCTTCAGGCACAAAATTATGGACAATATCCTTGCCATTCCCTCACACATGTTTTTATATATACTTTGATTGGCCTTTTAACAGGTTCAGAAAGGTTGTGTGATTGCACTAGGTTCTTATCACCCCAGGGGAAATGCAAGTAAAATGATCATAGAAGGCAGTTGAGGAAAAAGACAATAATAGGAGAACATGGAGCAAAAATGTATATGCAGAATGCCATGAATGTATTTTTTAATGCAAGCTGACATTTACCATGTATGTATTTTTGTTAGTGTGTGCATGCAGGCTGTGCAAGAGCAGCTGACAGCCAGTCTGGGGATGCATATGTTTCTATATAAGGCATAACTTACATTCAGCCTGGTTCATTATAAGATTTTGCTATAGAGGAAAATGTAAGCATTTAAAAGCTTCAAAGTCCTCAGCACAATGTAATTAAAAGTAGATATTTTTATCCTCAATTTAACAAAGCAGTTGGTTTCCAAGAATGCCACACTTTTAAATGAACTCTAGAGAAATTCCTTGCAGGCAGCCCATCAATGCTATCCCTGAAACTGACAGGTCATGATTATAGAAGTGTTAAACAGTCACAGTAATTGTGACCTTTCAGCCTGATTTTGATATAGCGTTGTCTTTAGATACTAACTTCAAATTAGAGAGCTTTAAATCATTCATAAATCTGGTCAACTCTCCAAAGCCCAGAGCTCAGTTTTGTATAAAAAAATTGCAACAACAAGATATCTCAGTTGAATGATAAATGAGAATTCCAGGTACCTAGGAAGATAAGGCTGTAATGGAGAGAAAAAAGGAAGAGGCGAGGAAGACAGATAATGGAAAAACACATACTGAGAGAGATACTTAGATTGTGGATTGTTTTATATGCATTTGAAAGTACAGATATGGACTTATATGTTATAGTATATCTTTTACTCACCAAAAAATATATACATTGCCTGGGTACCGGGTTGTGAAATACATAAAACAATAAATAAAAAAAACTCAGCGCTCACAGGACTTTCACAAAAATGTAAAAAAAAAACCTTTATTGTGCAGAATCAACATTTCCCTCACATTTTGGGACCTTTCACAAGATGCCTCATAGTGTACAAATGCCCCATTGAGGAACTGTTTTATTATTGCAGAGAAAAAGAAAAATCATTTTTAAAAATTAGAATTATTTGCTTATAATGGAGTCTATGGGAGATGGCCTTTGCGTAATTCGGAACTTTCTGGATAACAGGTTAGTGATCTCATACCTGTACTTCTTAATAGGGCAGACTTAAGTGTTGAAGATTCTCCATAAAAGCAAGCAGATTATTCCCAGAGATTAAGCTGTTATAAGCAAGGTTAGGTGTTGCATAGATCCCTAAGGAATGCTAATGAATTGCACAGTTTCAACCTGCCAAGGTGAAATTAATCAAAGTTTACTGTGTGAAGGAGTTACTGGGTTAGTTATTCTGTTCATAAGCCTCTCCTGCCATCTCACCTTCTAGATGTCAGAACTTAATCAATGCAAATATTTTATAATAATTTAATTACTTGCCCTGGCAATTCCAAATTTAAATAAATTATAAATGAATCAATCAATCATTGTAAGAGTATAAATGCATAGTGCAAGCTGGTTAGCGTAATTACTGGCAACATTTTAAAATGTCCTATCTATGTAAAGAGTCATACTAAAGATTTTTTGACTGCTTGTTGATAAAAATATTTAAAATGAATGTAGCAATAGCAATGAAATAACTCTTTTAGGTTATGTTCAGGTAAGGGATCTATTATTCAGAAACCCAGTATACCATCTCCCATTTAATGGGATTCAGCCAGATTTGACTATTTAAACAGGGAATACATTTTAAAAACATAAATATATAATATTTTATTTATAAATAAATCCAACTGTTTAAGCAGAAAGATTCAGTATATTATCCATTACTTGGAGTATATTGATCAAACAAAAGTTGATTTGCTCACCATCTCCTCAGAGCACACTGACGACAAATAAAGCTGGCCATAAAATGTAAGATCCGCTCACTTGGCAAGGTCACCAAGCAAGAGGATCTTCTTCCGATATGCCCACCTACGGGTGCGTGATATCAAGATAGTTTGATCGTTTGGCCCCGTTGGTTCGGGGACCACATCAATGAGCCAATGCAATCCCTGGTCCAACGTAAAAATTAAACCTGCTCGATCAAGATCTGGCCACTTTCAGGACAGATGTCAGTCAGGGAGGGCCGTCATTGGTGCCCATACAGAGGCAGCTACAATTGGCCTGTGTATGGCCACCTTTTACTGACACAAAAAAAAATATTTTTGAAAATATTAATGTACATAAAAAGTTATCTATGTTAATCATTTTTCATGGAAAGGTTTGCTTTTGTAAGTAATTTTTACTAAAACTTCAAAAACCTGACTATTTTGCCAACCTGACTGTCCTCAACCTGTCAGGACAAACGCGCTACTCCGAGACGCATCTGACACCGGGACAGGGAACCAAGGGGTTACACTCAGTCACCTTTCACACAGGTTAGACTAACATCAAGCACCCCCAAACACACCACCGCCCCAAATAACTATTAGCTGCCACCATCTATCGTTAATGGGCGATAGAAACCTAATTACACAAATATATCACACACCAACTTTCCTACTGCAGTTAGGGTTAGTTCTACTACTTCCACAAACACACCAGCAGCCAAGGTTAATTTACATACCCACTTTCCTGCTGACAGTCCACTAGTTAATTAGTAGTTACACAGAACTGCCCCCCCCCCCCACTCAACACACATACAGCCCAGCAGTTACAGTACTTAAGCCTGAGCAGTCATACAAGGTACGTGGGGATTGATATATAGCCAAAGGACAGAACTTATTCAATTTTATATTTAATATTACAAGGGTAAACAGTGCAATTTAAAAAGATGTTACAAAAAGAAACACACATATACAAAACATTCAATAAAATAAAAGGGAATAAAAACACATTGAAAACCCTATGTACATTACCGAGTTATCTGTTGTGTCCTCTCAGGCAAGGGTTTGAAAGTCCTGAGCCCATCCCCCAACATATTGGGACCTCAGAATGAGCTAACTAGTACCTGGGTCTGTGCCCCTTATATCCCCCTGCTGGGCTCCTCCCTCGTTACCATATGCATGAGGAGGGAGTGCCCAGGGGCTTGTCACATGACCCCCCCCCCCCCGTAGAGCTGTACCTCTCATGCTAGTTTCTTTTCATATAATATTGGTACTTGCCAGTACCCAATATTAATATGAAAGTAGGGGATTGTTGTAACCCATATGTGGGTGATCAAAATGATACCAAACATGAGGGGTGTCTTATGTACCAGTCCCCCAGAAACTATCCCTCCTAACTGGTGGGTATAGGCAGTCCCTGTTTGGTATCATTGGGAAGCATGCGGCCCCCTCATAAACCATACATGATTTATGAGGATGGGAACCCTAAAGCAGAGGAGATATGAATCCCTTTCTATAATCCATATTTTTCTGATAGCTGCACCCCCCCTGATATTCACAGATCAAAGAAATCAATAGCCCCAGGTTTCCCGCCCTCCAAATGGCTGGATTCGCATTGTCTGCTCCCTCTGCTAAATTTGTCACCTCCCGCAGTCCCTGGTTGTGTCTTTAGGACGTATTTGTAAATTACCCCCTACTGGGAAGGGTTTTCCTCAAATGTGGATTCCAACCAGACTTTTCTAAATTCAAAATTTAACCCTTTACATGTTGAGCCTTACTGCTACAACATGACATATAGCTTCTAATGCTAATGGACTCCTGTTGCACAAATATGACAGCCCCCTCATAGAGGAACATGAAGGGGGGGTCAGATAGGTAATGTAAAAGCATCGGGGAGTATTTTTATGGCAAAATTATAAAGTTCATGCAAAGACAATGTTATGATATAATTAAAAACAGTTTAATTTTAGGTGTCAGTATTCCTTTAAGGTTGATGGACACAGGAGAGGGCTTATCAAGAACAGAAAGATATTGAGGAAATAGGGATAGGTTTGTAAGTATGAGTTTTAACGGTAACAAGACTATTTTGTGCAATCTTCTCACTGGACAAATTTGCTTATGGCATTAAAGGGCAGATTAGTCAAAATTTGAGATTAGAGCTCAGCACAGAAAAACTCACTTTCTATTCAGTCCAGTGGGATATTTAGAAGTGTATTTATCAAATGGTGAACTCTAACTTTTGTCCATTGATTATTATACGTCTAAATTTCCCATAGAAATAAATAGAAAAGGGGTGAATTTTTGCAGTGAGCTGTAACTTCACATTTTGATAAATCTGCCCCTAAAAGTGAAACAATATTGAAGACCATTTCCCTGATGATCAGATTTAGAAACAATGTAATATCAAAATATTAATATATATTTTGAATCATAAACCTTTGAAAAGAGAGGATTATATAAAAAAATTAAATGAAAAATGAGCCATTATGGCAAAATGCAGCTTGTTTTAAATATATCTGTTTCATATTACTGTTACTAAAACTTACTGAACATGGAATCAGTCAGAAATATGACAGCACTGTTGCTTTGTGAGAAAAAGGATGGGGATTTAACTACATGGTTACAATTTACCCTGCAAGTACAATAGTCATTATATGTGAAAATGTAATGCTTTCTAGCCACAGTTACTGTATATTACTAAATACTAAATGTTTTCAGTGACAAACACAGCACTGTTGTATGTGTATCCCTTAACAAAAAACGAATGATCAAATTTGGCATTTGCCACTTTTTAGAAAGCAGTGATCTACTTGAATTGCATTTGTAAATGCTTTCACAGTGAAAGACTAGAGCTATTCACCATATAAATAAATGTTGTATGCTGTTGTTATTTTCACAGTAATTTCACGAAGATCAACCTAGTAACCTGAAAGAAAATGTTTCTCTACAGAAAATTACATGTTATGCTCATTTCTACTTTCAGACATTTTCTTCATTCCGTACATTTTGATTACCACTGTTCCTTCTGTGCCTTGTTTATATCTGAACCAACGATGTTCTATCTGTTCAGGAAAAACATATGGAGTATAAAGCCTACTTACAAATAAAGTTTATTGGATTTTTAAGGGTCCATGGAACTGACCCCGCCAGCACAGGGTCTATACAGAAGTGAAGGTTCAGCAGAGGGATGATTTTCTTCAGCTGCACATTTTTTGTTAACTATGTATAATGGCAAAGATTGTTCTATTAATATAAATTTTTAGATTTGTGAATGTTGTACAAAGGTGAACAACCCTAAGAAACCAAAAAAGCTGAACTTGTGCAAAATGAAAACTGGTATTGGAACTGATGAATCCAAGTTTGACATCTTTAAGTCATCACAATGAGTGTTTACAAACAACAGTTCAGTAGTGAGGAAATACCATTATAATGGGTATTTTGCTGGTTCTTACATAGGGGGCCTACAAAGAGTAAATACATTGTAGGAGAGATGATCTCTCAGTGTTACTGCATAATACAGTATATCTGCCACAGTCTGAACATAAAACTTAACATTAAGGGCTGTGACACACAGGGGGATTAGTCGCCACGCGACAAATCTCCCTTTATGCGGGCGACTAATCTCCCCGAAATGCCATCCCACCGGCTGTAATCTAAATCACCGGTGGGATGGCATACGTGGCGCAGCGATTTGCCAAAGTCTCAAGGCAACTCCCCGTGTGTCACAGCCCTTATTAAAAGAGAAGGAAAGTCATTTTGGCATTTTACTGCCAATAGATTCGCCACATTAGTGCCACCTAGAACACTATATTTATTCTGCAGAAACCATTAACATACCTGAGTAAACAGATTTAGAAGATTTCTCTGTTTGCTTAAGATAGAAGCTGCTATTTTAGGTAGCTTCCTTCCTGCAGTCTCTAGCCATTATAGACACATTCCTAAGGGTGGGGGGAGGGAGTTTTTAGCATTCTCGTGGGAGAAACGAGCAGGGGAGGGGAGGGGGGAGCAGGGAGGGGAGAGAGGAGAGAACTGCGCAGACTCTGGCCCCAGGAAGTAAGGCTGTTTCTGAGAGAGGAAGTCAGACACTGGAACATCATGTTTACAAAAACAGAGACAAGAAATCCTGTGTTTCTTTTCATAGAGGACTCAGTGCAGCATTACTGTAAGTGCTTATGGCTGTAATTACATAGACCTCTCTGATAAAGCTTACTTAGTTTTTACCTTTCCTTCTCCTTTAAATATCTAAAAGCAAAATCAAGGGTAAAGGGGTAAGATGAAATAGCCACCCAATTGTACATTCATAAAGGTAAGCAAAAATGCAAAAACTATAAAAGTAGGATATTCATACCCAAACATACCAAAAAGAGCTTTAAGGACATGTCTACAATATATATCAGTTGAGCACGTCTCCCCCACCCAAATGGCATCATTTGTACGGCATATATCCCCTCCCCTTGCCAGCACCATCACATTTTCCTAAAGCAAACAGCAGCTTCTACCCAGTGGCCATTTTTCCTCTGATACATAATCAGATACATTTAAATCTACAAACAGCATACACACACAGACCCTTATTCAGCATACATTTCATCAAGAATACAGGCTCACACAGGCAGGACTGACTCTGATAAAAGTTCTGCTTTGTTTGAGCACTGTAATGGTAAAACTGACTCAGGAGAAAAACATTGAAGCAGACAGCTAGAGCTGAGTTTCTATGGGAACCAGCAATGCCATCTCTTTACTGGCTGCTAGACTGGAGGTTGTGTTAAGTAATCTGAGCTTAGAACAACTGAGCATGCCCACAAGCCAACAGCCAAAGCAAATTACCGAGGGAGGGGGCCGAGTGGGTTTCAGTTGGAGACAGAAATTTAAGTGATTAAGGAGATGTTGCAGCCTTACTATTAACCTCTGGACAACCAGTGTGGCAGGTATTGAAAGATTTCTAAGAGGCTGTTCACTGATTACATTTTTGTGGGTGGGGTTTACATGTCCTTTAATATTGTTACTATTTCAGATTGTAATGCAAACAGCCAAATGGCATGTAGCGTCATTTGCATAAGGGTGTTTGCTGGCATGGGGGAAAAGTCAATAAAAGGTCATCCTACCTTCCAGGCTAAAAACAACCCAGCCCCAACCTCCCCCTAGGTTGACCACAGCTCACCCAACTGATTGGTCAGCATAGCTTCCTATGAAGCTGCCAGATATGGAGTGTGTGATGTCATATGATCCTCCCTCTGATGATGTGCTGTGTTATGTCATGGGCTCCTTATTGTGATTATTAAATCAGGAGAAAAGTTATTGAAAAAGATAGAGAATTCCTGCAGGGGAGTAAAATATCAGTGATTAGCTTCACTCAGGTGACTGCACTTACAGGTGGGAATCTGTGTGAAGGCTCTATGATAAAGTGAATTATAGTGCAATCTAAATGACATATATGAACTCTGACACTAATGGGATGGTGTTACCCTTATCTGCTTCCTGCTAAAATGGTGTCATTTCTATGCGCTGCTTTGTAGAATGGTGTCAATTTTATGTACTGCCTGGTGGAATGGTGTTGTTCTTATGCACTGCCAGGTAAGTGTGTCTTCCCAATATGCTGCCTGGTAGAACTTTATTGTGACCATCCACAGTAATGTTGGATTCTGCCATCCCAATATGCTTCATTTTTATGGTCTGTCTGGTATATTGTATATACTCGAGTATAAGCCGAGTTTTTCAGCACTAAAAATGTGCTCAAAAAGCATCCCTCGGCTTAAACTCGCGCATATACTAGTATATATACGGTAAATTGGCTCGCAGCTGACACGCGCTCGTTGCGCGCGCACCCAACAGAAGCGCACAGAAGCGACACATCCATGCCAATCAACCAAAACTATGAGTACATTGCTGCTGAAAGCAAGCAGCATTATAGTCATGGGGGTAACCACTGGTCTCTGCGCTCACAGGAAAAGGCAGTGTGTGAAAAGAAACAAAAAAAAAAGTAATAAAATTAAAGATTGTGAAATTTTTTTGCACTTTGAACACTGCCTCGTCGCTGTAAGTTAGCTCTTTATTCTACCAGGAGTGTGAGATTTAAATAAAGCTGTAAATGTACTGTTCTGGGCTCCAAAAAAGCTGCTCCATCTCTCTACAGACTAACATAATGAAATGACATCAGCGAAATGAAAAGTTCAGTGCTGGAAAGGTTCTGACTGGAAAATGCTATATATGAGAAGGGAATCATTGTCTTTGATTGCAGAACAGAAAAGCAATACAGTGAACTTCACTTTGCAAATATTATTTTTTTGGTTGTAATATAGGTGTGTAGGTGCCATCTCAGTGCATTGTGCTTGGGTCTGAGATTTCAGAAGGAGCAAGTGCTACACATTAGAACTGTTCTCAGCTAACCTATTGTTTCTCCTACTCCCATGTAACTGGGGGAGTCGGCTTATACTCGAGTCAATAAGTTTTTCCAGTTTTCTTAGGTAAAATTAGGTACCTCGGCTTATATTCGGATCGGCTTATACTCGAGTATATACGGTATATATTGCTTCCGCAATACTTCCCAAGGGCAGGGCTCAGGGTCCTCTACTACACCCCCATATGTTTTTCCCTCAGTTCTACCTTTGGTCTGCCTTACACCATTTCCCCCTCTCAGACTGGTAAATGTGTTGATGAAACTCTTGCCCCCCCCCCCCCCACTAAACCAGTTGCATCATTAGTAAGATTAAAATCTAAGGGGTATATTTATCATACTGTGTAAAAAGTGGAGTGAAGCATTACCAGCATTACCCATCAGCAATTAGATTTCAACAGTTAAAAACCAAAGCAAATCATCTGATTGGCTTCTATGAGAAACATCACCGGTAAAGCGTGCCTGAGTTACTCACCCAGACCCAACAGCTGTCATGGATTGTCCCTGTTATTTATATACTTGCTCGCATCAGTGACATCAGGGATGGACAAGTTAAACAGTGGAATATAAATAAGAACAGTGGGCTGAGCTTTGTTTGGGTTGGGGCAAGTTAGGGTCAGCAGGATATCACACAAAGGACTTGCAATCATGCTAATTTAGCTGCAGTTGCTGAGCAGAAAAATCCTACTCAATAAAGGTACTTCGCTTAAAAGCCACTGCTTGCGCTTCTGTATAGTTGCACTTGCATTACTGCCTTCTTTTATGAATTCAACAAGTGTGTTGATTGACGCAATAAACCCTGGAGGAGGTGGCAGTATCTCCAGTGGTCCCACAGCAGCCTGTGTCAATAATCGGAGTGAACCTGGGCCTAAAGAATCAGGCACACACATCATTTTCATGTTGAAACTGAATGTAATCGAAGTTGTGCAAATTTTGATGAATCAGTCCCAATTGCATCAGTTACATTGCCCCCTTGTGACAGCATTTATGCTAGAGATTTGGGAAAAAGTACACTTTGCACATAGCCCTTGTGGGTTGTAATTTACCCCCTATTGTGTCTCCACGGAAACAAGATGCAATGTTTGGAATCTGCGATAATAGTTATTGTGCAAAACAAAATTCCAGCAATGGATGCAGTTAACAAGCCTCTAAGAATCAGGTAATAGGCCATTGTCCTAGAACATTTTCTACTTGTTCTGCCTATCGAGGTACACAGGTGGGTCTAAAGACACCAAGCAATTATCCTGCCGCTAGCTGTGCAACTAGTGGAAATTTATATATAAGAGGGAGAATAAGTGGGTTCCCCCAAAAGAACCAAAATGCATATTTATATATATATATATATACTTATACAAACCTGTCTATACACCCACATATATAGACTATAGATGCTAACACCTATATTAATTACGTAGATTTTGATAACCTATTATGCTTGTTCAAGAAATCATTCAAGCCCCTCTTAAAGGCATTAACAGAATCTGCCATTACAACATCACTAGGAAGGGCATTCCACAATCTCACTGCCCTCACCTTGAAAAACCACCTACGCTGCTTCAAATGGAAGCTCCGTTCCTCTAATCTAAAGGGGTGGCCATGTTAAGAGCAATCATGTCCTCTTATAAGTACCTTTTTCTCCAGAAAAAAACTCCCAACCTTGACATTTTACCCTTAAAGTCTAAATCCTCCATCAATTTTACCAGTTTAGTTCCATGTCTCTTCACTCTCCCCAGCTCATTAATATCCTATTAAAGGACTGGAGGCCAAAATTGCACTGCATCCTCAGTGACATATAAAGAGGCAAAGTTATGTTCAATTCCTCGAATGAATGCTCTTTTTAAGCAAGACAGTACTTTATTTGCTTAAGTAGCCACAAAATGACTTTGCCTGGAATCAGACAACTTGTTATCCACAAAAATCCTGTGCCCCCCCAATCCACTTGCTATAGTTTAGTATGTGTTTCTAAGATGATCTTGGTAGACACTCTTCACAAGACTGAACCTGAACCACCTTGGCACAGAATTTGCAAGGGACATGCAAGAGAATGGCAATGAATATATAAAGGGAAAAATAGCTACATCTTTTTCTTTCCTGGTCATAATTTTCTATTTATCCTGACCATGGCATGTTAGCAATGTATGAAAATTACCACTGGAAAAAATAGACAATTAGGAGAAACTCAACTGCTGTAAACTATAATTTTGATAGGAAACAAAGCAATACTATAGGACTTAACTTTTAAACTTAAATATATGTTCTGTAGTTACATCTACCTCGTATTACAATGTATTATAACTGCTCAACACAATCTCCTTTGAGATAGTTTTTAGCTCCGCTTGAGCTGTCACTGGCATCACTTCATTTTTATTCTCATAAAGGACACCTATTGCATAAAAATACTCCAGAGGAAAACAAATGTATGTTTTTTAGGAAAAAACATCCTTGTAAATGCTCTGTCCCCAGCACAGGGAAGGAATGAATTGCCCATTATTGCGTCAGGTGCATCATCCTCTTAAGGCTCCACTTATACTGGAATTATGGAATTAAACAATGAATTGTAGGTAAAGTAAATGCAGCTTACTCTTAAAAATGCTTTTTGCACACTACATTTGTGCTCAAAGTATATTTTGTTGAAGATGAACCAGACAGAACCAAAGAAAGACCTTTGCATATTTGACATTTAGAGTAATATATTGGGAAGTTTAAAATGCAAAATGTATATTTGTTAGTGGGTCCAACTGGCTTTACCTTTTACAGTGACTCCAGCATCTATATGTTGGGAAACACATTTATCATATATCCTCCTTATTCTGAACAATATTCCAGCATTTCCTTATAATTAAGTTTAGCACTTAACTGTCCTATATAGATCTCCCTAATATTATGCCGAATCAGGATCAAAGTGGATAATATAAAATACACACTTATTTCAAAGGTTTTACGCATTCCTAAATATCATGGTGGGATTATGAAGTAGGATAGCTTTGTGTCTCACACGCTACACTTTCAAAGCTCTAGGTTCAATACATCAGGATCTCAGAAAATACCACTTTAGTACAGCCCTAATGGTAGGGTTGCAACTCTGTATATATTAGCATGTATACAATGGCAGTATGATTCATTTAGTGAAAAAAGTGTTTTGTTCACAAAAAACATCAGCAAGTATTTAAGTCCCTTGTATGCGCATAAAGCGGTTCTGGAAGATAAAGTAGCTTTGTTTTGTACAACACTCCATCAGCAGCCATTTTTAGATGTACACTGGCAAGTTTAAATTAATAAAATAGTAATTATATTAGTATGCTTATAAGTACTCATAAAATGTATTAATTGGAACATCATGTTTTACACTATAGGGCTTTCATTTTATCCAGTGCTAGGTCCCTGGACATCACACTTATGTGTAGAAGTAATTTTCAAACTGTGAGGCTACATTCCTTTAGAGGGACCCAGAGTACTAGCTGGGGGCCCCAAAAAAAAGATCATTTAGGTTGGTATTTGCTTGTCAGCTCTCCTATATAATAAAGCATCAAGAAGATGTCCATATGATTCACCATGTGTATAAGAGAGAGGAGCCACTGGAGAGCTTGTCAGTGCTATTAATACAGTTATGATAGATGCATAGCCCTACATGTTTTAATCACACAGGTTCTTCCTTTGGGGCAAGACCTGTGTGTCTAATAATTGTAACTATTAACTAACAATCTCTTCAGTGGATCGTCTTGCTCATATACAAATTGAGAGTGGAAATAGAAAACCCCATAGCATTGTAGGAAGAGCAAAACCATATATATTTGATGTAGACAGGTGGGACATTAGTGTATATACCTCACCATGTCACGCACATGGTCCTGGTGCTCATATGCCACACCTTCAGCAAAAGGGGAACCAAAATGTATAAAAAACAAGGGGTACTACATAAAAAAGGGGGAAGGAATTTGTAGTGGGCTATCACCCCATGGTATTTATTGCACTTACAATCTCTGGGACAGCCTCTTCCATGGGTGAAAACTGTTTAATACCTAGTGAAGGGAGTAGTCCCTGAAAGTGTGTGTAAGGGGGGTGGGGACTTAGGTTGCAAAGGGCTATTGTGGCAAGTGGGAGCAGGTACAAGAGATATATACCTTGGGCTATATACCTTGGGCACCAGTGACTTTCTGCTATTCATGTACCTATTTTTGAATGATTCATACAACAGTGTTTTCCTATATCTATTACCTTGTTGTCATCGAAAGGGGTCATTAACAAATGATAGACCTCAAAGGGTTGGCTTGAACTGAAAAATTCAGAAAATCATTTGGCAAAGATTTAAGTGCTCAAAATATAGATTGCTTATTTCATTTTCCAGTCTGTGTAGGGTGGATTTTTTTTATAGTATAACCTGCCAAAAAGGATCTATGGGATCATCATACAAGTGTGTGACTAAACACTACAGGGACCATTCTGCATTCTGATAAACTGATCTGTGATTAAACTAGAAAGCAGTCAGAGGCCCAAGACATGGCCATTTTTTGGAGTGGGGGTTATTTATAAAGTGTTGCAGTTAGAAAAATGATGAAAACACAGCCAATTTCTCAATCTTCGAGTGTTTAATTTCTCACTGACATATTTTACAAGTAAATTAAAATGCCAAACTAGGTCATTCAGATTAGCGACCTATGAGTGATACCCATCTTCCTTGCAAGCCAAGCACCACCCTCTCTCAATGTGCTTTTTAAAACCAGTGCAACAGGTGCTTATTATTCACGCCATTGCAAATACCTCTCTCTCTAGCAGGTGGCTGGTACTTACTCATTCTATTGCCTTAAATAATATTTAAACAGGAATATTCCCATTCTATATGCAACATTTTTGGCTGCTAGTGTTTCTTCTGGGTAGGCTGTAGCTCTTTGTTTACTGAGGGACCATGCGTTTGCTTTATGTTGCTCTCCAAGTTTCTGCTCCAGCACAAAGCAGGTCCTTCCTCTCTCACACAGAGAATCACTCTCATTACTTAGCAAGAAGTCTGCACCTTCGGCCAGAAGCAAGTGCCTGGGGGAGCAGCTGTAGTCGGTTGACTATTCGGATAAGCGCTACTATATTTTGACCCAAGAGCTCACATGTCTGCGTAGGGGAAACACAGGCGGGCGCGCTGGATAGAGAGAAGTGGCCAGGACATCCACCTGCTCTTTTGTTACGTAAACTTCCCGGCCCTTGTAGGTCCACAATATCCTCAGGGCCTCTAGATGCGCCTTCTTTTGCTTTCAAAATTGGAGTGCAAGTGCCCCCGCCCGGCGCCGGCTGATGACGCGCTGTCTCCTCCTTCTCCTGCCCTGGGCTTGAGACTCAGGCTGGCTGGCTGGCGTTGCGCACGGCGAGAGCGCGTTGGTTTGGTGGCTTCTCCATTGGCGCTTTGGTGTGAGCCATGTATCGGGGACTCTCTGCAGAGCTCGAGGTAACAAAAGCTAAGAGAAATAGGAATGACTGAGCCCCGCTTTGGAGTGATACCCATCTCTTTCTCTCTTTGCTGCCAGCTACCTGCGCCTGATGCGCATCAGCGCGCTCGCAGTGTCTGGCCCTGTACTTTAGTAGGGAACAAGTAGGGACCACTCTTGTCTCTACCCAGCCTCTCTCCTTGGGTAAGGACTACACGGGCAAGCTGCCGTCCCATCATCTGCTTCCGCCTAACCCCGAAATTGGTTCGTCGTCTGCCTGTAATGGCACGGGTTCCCTAATGGCTGTGCCAGCCTTTCCACCGTGGACAGCCCGTGTCAGCTGTTGTGCAGTTGGGAGCATTGTCCCGGGCACGCTGCTTGGCTCTCCTGTAACGCAGCAGGCACCTGTAGTGTGTTAGTAGCAGGGGAACGGGCTGGCAGTTTGGGTTGCTGTGTGCGCAAATGGCCAGGGGAGCGGGAGCGCATCGCCCCTAAGCGGGGTTGCTGCATCCAAAGCTCCTGCTGATGGATCAGTGCACACGTAGGCTTCAGGCAACCATTAGAGCTGCAACTGCTTTCTGTCCGTTCGTTGCTCCCCCTAGAAACCCAATATTAACTACTGTTTACTGAGGCACCAGTCCATTCCCTACTTGGAAAGAGTCCCAAGGGGCCAAATGGGCATATGAGTGTGGTCCTTACTCATAGCAAGAGCAGCAGCGTCCAAATACTACTATTCGTGTGACAGGTGCTGTATTCAGAGCACCATAGGGTGTAGTATATCCAGCTGCTAACCCTCTAGCTCAGTGGTTCTCAACCTTCCTAAAGCCGCAACCCTTTAATACAGTTCCGCATGTTGTGGTGACCCCCAACCATAGAATTATTCCCAAGACCATTGCAAATATGTGTTTTCCGATGGTCTAAGGCGACCCCTGTGAAAGGGTCGTTCGACCCCCAAAGGGGTCCCGACCCACAGGTTGAGAACCGCTGCTCTAGCTGCTGTTGAACTACATAACGAAGGGCATTGTAATTACAAATATCAGTGGTATGACCAAGTATAGAGAAACATAGGGCATTCATTTTTATTAAAATGTCTTGATTAGAGTTAATATGTGAGCATAATTAAACTGTAGGCCACAAAGATGGATTATTTGAACTAAATTTTCCCCTCAGTGTTTCTCTTGAAAATGGACAGAACAAAATCAGAGCTGTTTAGTGTCCAAATACACCATTTGGACCATATATAAATAAACTGGTAAACTTTTAGTCTGATATGCCTATTGCATACAGTGTTCCCTGTCTGTACTTCCCATCATTATAGCACCACCAATGTTTTAATGAACTAAAGTAGCACTGTCTTCATAGTTATTATACAGTATTGCCATCCCCAAACGGATCAAATGGTTCCTGCACCCTCTTATAAATAAACATATTACTGGAAACAAAATTTTGTTTGAAGCAGTGAAAATGGCTCTTCACAGTGAGGGCAGTCAAGTTGTGGAATACACTGCTACATTATATTGTGATGGCAATTCTATTAATGCCTTTTAAGAGTGAATTGGATAACTTTTTTGGTAAACGTAATATCTAAGACTGCTGTAATCTTAAGATCTACAGTTAGTATTAATGTGTATGTGAAAACATATATGTGTGTGTGTGTACTGGAGACTGTTTTTTTTCAAACCAAACTATTTACCTATGTTCTTTGCAAGCCACTGCAGCTCTGAGGAGCGATCTGACTGATCTAGCAGCACAATAAGATACATCTCAAATAAGTGGTAGGAAAGGCAATACATGTT
Organism: Xenopus tropicalis; assembly: GCF_000004195.4. NCBI lineage: Eukaryota > Metazoa > Chordata > Amphibia > Anura > Pipidae > Xenopus > Xenopus tropicalis. The sequence continues at coordinate 71,263,029 of NC_030679.2, read as the reverse complement.
TATAAATACACAGCGGTATGGGGTGCCTGCCTTATAGTTAAAAAAATTGATTGCACAGCACTTTTTGTATATTTGATTTTTAGGAGGCTTTACTCATTCTTTAAAGCATAAACCATCTAGCTACTATCTTTGACATTCCTATACTAGGCTATTTAGAATGTAAAGTAATCTCTTGGAAGTAATGTTCTAAACAAGTGCAGCAGGATGAAGGATCATTAATGCTGAAAGACAGCTGTTCTCCTACTTTCTAAGTGTAATATTTCTGGAAACTAGGTAATATAATTAACTAATGGCATTGCCCATTGATCCTGCCCTATATTAAATAGTATGACCTATTAGGACATCCCCCTGTTAAAACATAATGCTAATGTTTCAACATGAATACAAGTATGGGGTCTGTTATATGGAAAACATTATCCAGAAAGCTTTGAATTACTGGAGGGCCATCTTCCATATAGTCCATTATAAGCAAATAATTTTTAAATGTTTTCCTTTTTCTCTGTAAGAATAAAACAGTATTTTGTTCCTGATGCTTTGTAAGCTGCATTAATCCATACTGGTGACAAAACATAAAGGGTTTATTTAGTGATTAAATTATTTTTAGCAGACTTACAATATGGTGATCCAAATCATGAAAATATCTTTTATCCAGAAAACCCCCAGGTCCCAAATATTCCCCATAATAGATCCTGTTCCTGTATAGTTTTAGAATATAGGAAAGTAAGAATACTCTATGATTGGGAAACCCATTCTCCAGAAATCTCTAGAATACAGCAATACTATTTCCCACAGCGTCTGATTAAAACTTTTTTTTAATTATTGTATGATTTGTACCATAAAGCCACACTGATGGAAAACCAATTATACCTTGTACATTTATATTAAAGGAAAACTATACCCCCAAACAATGTAGATCTCTATAAAATACATTGCATAAACAAGCTCTTATGTAAAACCCTGCTTCATCTAAATAAACCATTTTCATAAAAATATACTTTTTTAGTTGTATGTCCTATTGGGTACTCCTAAATAGAAAATTGCCATTTTAAGAATTAAGGGCCGCCTCCTGGCGCACATACATGCTAGGCCACATCAGCCAATTAATGGACAGAGTCAATAATATATAAAAAAAACACAAATACAAAAGTATTGTAGAAATGATACCTATATTGGTTAATAATAAATACTTTTGTATTTGTGTTTTTTATTCATTATTTTTGCTACTGGCTAACACGGTACTACAGTTTTTGTTTTCTGTTTTTTGCTTCCACACTACTTACTGTTTCAGTCAAAGCTGCATTATTTCTGGTCATGTGATCTCTGAGCCCTTCACTAAATAGTGGATCCATAGTAAAAAAGGATGTAAAAGGGCAATATTTACTGATATATATAATACATGCTAATACAGGCACTCACGTATAATTCTGGAGCTAACGTGCCTGGGTGCAGTATAGCAGATATCACATAAACCATAAAGATAGATTCCGCACTCACAGGACTTAAAGTGGTAATTTATTGTGACGGTGAGCTAACGTTTCGGCTGTGTCCACAGCCTTTGTCAAAGTTACAGTGAGTGAAAACAACCCCCCTGAAAAACCCAAAGTGGTGGGAAAGCAGCAGTGACATCATCAGCTGAGACAAACTGCAAGCTAATTAAGTCAAAAACAGACAAAAACGAATGAGCATCAAAATAAAAAATAAACACGAATAGAAAGAGTAAGAGTGAGTATTGAGAGTGCTAAAATAGCGGGAGAGAGATATGTTTGAAAGGAAATAAGGGAGCGGGAGATCCTCCATAGCTGAACTGCGACTCACCGATTGGTGCCTATAAGTGTAGCCAAATTATTGCATGAAGAACAGGACTGCTATTGCATTGCGTAAGCACAGACCCGCAAAGGCATTAAATATAAAATCAGCATAAAACGCCGGGTTAGCAGCATCGGTGGCTCCGAACTGAATTAGTATTAGGTATGAGTACGGCATCGCTAGGCGAAGTTACCAGCAAAAGTAGCACGGCATCGCAATTAAATACGTTTACAAGTAGGCATCAGTAGCCGCAACTTATTTAATTGTGATGCGATATCTCTCTCCCGCTATTTTAGCGCTCTCAATACTCACTCTTACTCTTTCTATTCGTGTTTATTTTTTATAATTCTTTATTTTGATGCTCATTCGTTTTTGTCTGTTTTTGACTCTCACCTGATGATGTCACTGCTGCTTTCCCGCCACTTTGGGTTTTTCAGGGGGGTTGTTTTCACTCACTGTAACTTTGACAAAGGCTGAAACGTTAGTTCCACATCACAATAAATTACCACTTTTATTTAAGTCCTTTGAGTGCGGAATCTATATTTATGGTTTACTGATATATATTTATTCTGGTGGTATAGTTCTCCTTTAAGTATATGGCAAGGGGCTCCATATTTAAAAAAAAACTATTTGGAAAAGTGAAAGTACCAAGTATTTCTAGTTAAAAAAAAAATGTGCAGACAAATGTTCATATGATTTTAAGGATTTGGTCGGCCAGAGGCATGGATTCAGACAAATCCTGCTGAAAAAGGCAGAATCTTGGCCCAAACCCAAACAGAATGCTGGATCTGGTGCATCACTAATTTTTTTTTTTTATATTGGACCCTTTTACTTAATGTGAAGTGTAAAGTTTAATGTTCCCCTCTCTGGTGTTTCAAGCTGGCAGCTCAGTCATCCAGGTACAGACTTTGACCTGCTACCATTAGCTACATTAGTTAATACATATCTCAGCAGCATCTGTAGAATGTTAGCAATTATTGTATCTGTTATAACATTTGAGTTTAATGAAAATAAGCAAATAAGAATAGTTCTGTCAGATCTGTATTGATCTTAAACATATATAGTTCTAGTTTTATAGTATTTTAGACTGTTCTAGATTATGGCAGGGTCACACATAGTAAATGCCTGCACAGCAAAAAGTCTCTTAATGCAAAATGGCTTTTATTTAGCCAGCAGCAATATACAAAAAATAAAGGCAGTTTTTTTCCAAGAACAGCAAAAATAGCTTCCAACAGCAATAAGGGCTCTGGCACACGGGGAGATTAGTCACCCGTGACAAATCTCCATGTTCGCGGGCGACTAATCTCCCCGAGTTGCCATCCCACCGGCGACAATGTAAGTCGCCGGTGGGATGGCACACGCGGCGGCGCATTTTCGGCAAATCACCGAAAATGCCTCGCGAGGCAACTCCGCGATTTGCCGAAATCGCCTGTGCAGCGTGTGCCATCCCACCGGCGACTTACATTGCGACTAATCTCCCCGTGTGCCAGAGCCCTAAGACATCAGAAATAACAGTAACAGACGCGTTACAGACCTCAGACGAGGTAGGTGTGTATGGTCAGGTACATAGCCCTCTATGCATTGAGTTCTCAGTCCTTTCCCAATGTCTATTTTGAGACTGACCAGCCAGGGTTTTAAAGGAAAAAAAAATATTTTAAAGTAATTAAAATATGATGTACTGCTGCCTTGCATTTGTAAAACATGTATGTTTGCTACAGAAACGCTACTATAGTTCATATAAATAAGCTGTTGTGTAGCCATGGGGGCAGCCATTCATGCTGGTAAACAGGAGAAAAGGCACAGGTTACATAGCAGATAACAGATATGTTTTGTAGAATGCAGTGGTTATCTATACAACTGACCTGTTATCTGCTATGTAACTTGTGCCTTTTCTCCTTTTTTTCAGTTTGAATGGCTGCCCCCATGACAACTTTGTTTATATAAAATATAGTAGGGTTTCTAAAGCAAACTCACAAGTTTTACCAGTGCAGGGCAATAGAACATAATATATTAATTCCTTTTAGACTTTCATTTTTTTGTGTCCCTTTAAGGACTAATAATTAACCACCTGAGGCTAATCAGACTTAAGCTGGTCAGCCTGTAACACTTAGGGGCACATTTACTTATCCTATTGTATTTTCTGCAACTTTTTTGTACCTTGCGCAACTTTTTCGTCTTTTTTGTATTTTTAGCGCAACAAAATCGGATCGGATTTGCCGCTGTTTACAATCATTCCGAATTTTTCCCACTGACTTCCACTTTCAACTTAAACGTAAATGGAGTATTCTAATTATAACAACTCTGCCATCTGTCACTCAGCACAAACATTTTTCAATTAGTCCTTGTGCTCTTAAGAATCTAAACTTTTAAATTCAGTTAACTGCATTGCCTTCATTCAGTTTACCGCTTACAGGATCTTACAAGCCAGTATATTGAATAGCATTGGTTAATATCCCTTTAAAATTGTACCTTACCCCCGCATGTAGTATTCTTTTAGTTTGGGTTCCACATTTGTTTTACTGTGGCAGTGACGTTGATACAAGATTATTCCTTGTGAGCAATACCTTGGATGCTGTTTTCAGTGCCCCCAAACCAGGTAGTTTTTTTTTGAATTCCTGACTTGGTGGCAAGTTTTGGTTGAATAAAAACAAGATTTACTACCAAACAAAGCCTCCTATAAACTGATAGTGTGCATAGAGGCTACCTAATAGCAAATCTTAGCCCTTATCTGGCACCTCCATGAACTTTTATGATGCTTGTGTTGCTCCCCAAGTCTTTTTACATTTGACTGTGGCTCACGAGTAAGAAAGGTTGGGGGGTTGCTTGTTGCAATTAGATCCTTTTTTCTTTTTAATTCTTTTGGAGAAAATTAGCTTTTGGCTAATGTCCCATTAAGCGATTTAGTCGCCCGCGATAGATCTGTGCTACCACAGCTGACTTATCGCTCCAAAATGCCTTTCCACCAGCAACAAAGGCAGTCGCCGGTTGAAAGGCCTACGTAGGCATTGCTTCACTCCTGCAGGCTACTTCATGCGACTTAAGCTGGCCATACATCGTACGAAACCTCGTTTCGTACGATATTCGGTGCGTGTATGGCATGTCGGCGAGTCGACCCATATCGCAGGAAGCTGCTGATATCGGACAACTCGCCGATCGGCCAGGTTAGAAAATTTTGATCGGGCGCCATAGAAGGCTCCTGACCAAAATCTGCCGTCAGGGCTGAATCGGCAGAAGGAGGTAGAAATCCTATTGTTTCTACCTCCTTATCTGCTGTTTCAGCCCTGACGGTGTGTGGCGGATCTGACGATGTTTCGTGCGACCGATGGTCTGACCGTGTATGGCCAGCTTTAGAAAAACCAAAGCATTTCTTAGGCCTTTCCACTGGCAATTCCATTGTTGCCAGTGGAAAAGCATTTTGAAGAGATTAGTTGCCCTTGGTAGCAAGAGACCTATTGTGGCAACTACCGTCTGGGTGGAACATCAGCCTTATAGTTATGCTGTGATTTGTGCAAGGTGTGGGGAATTGAAATCCTACTACTAATCCATTACAGTTTTGATCTTGTATGAAAAGAGAGAACATCTACAGTGTAGGAAGGATGTGAAAAGTTGTTTGAGGGTGGCATACCCTATAGGGATATGGTATCCAATCAGGCTTTAAATATAGCCTTGAAGTACATAGGTCTAGGTACTGTACTTTAATTATGAAGTAAAGTAGACAGCATCAATAAAATGTTCCTAACTGAGGTAACCACCTCAGATCTGGTTAGTCCAGTCATGTATGTTGGTTGCCAGAATCTTAGAATACAGTGACAAGATTCTTATTGTAAGTGTATGTTAAGAAATAAATCTTATTTGAAATACCCCAGGTTCCAAGCATTCCAGATAATAGATCCCATACATGTAATTTAATATGGTATGAAAGTATGAATGTATGGGTCCTCAACATAGCATGATTTTTAAAACTGGAAGAACATAAAACTTTTAAATTGTTTAGAAAATAGCATGTTGTAAGAATATATTTTTAATAGGGACATATTGTGCAAAAAAACAAAAATGTACCACTGCATTATAACTTTTAAATACAGATGGAATGTGCTTAAAAAGAAACGTGTTTTGGCTGATTTATTGAAAGTTTTAATAAAAACCCTTCTAGTTCTGCCCTTCTGTTCCACTCCCTGCTGCTTTCTTTCCCATGCTGTGCAGTGGAGCCAGCAGCGCACTGCATTGTGTCATAGGAACCAATCAGCAGTTAGGCAGACCTGATAGGGAACGGAAGTATTTCTTGTGTGGCTGTAGGGCTGTGACTGTCTATCCCCCTCCTACTGAGCTTCTGGCAGGGAAGATAATGATGATTTTTAACCCAGAGGAAGACCAGCACCATAAAGTATTCAAACTAGATTAGGGGGCTTCTCATTTATGCTATATGTCTAATTTAAGATGATTTTAAAGCATTATTGTTAATTTATCAAACATTCTTCTGGAAAAAAATATTCTACTTCTTTGGAAATGGCATCCACATTTCTATGAAATTGTCTGTGAAATTCAATATTTTGAGTTTTTACAGTTAGTAATATATAATTAATATATAATTTTTCATTATGCGCTTTTAGTATTTGCTACCAAGTAACTATGTAAATCTTACTTGGCAACTGATATGATATTATTCATGTTTGGCATATAATGTAGTATTGAAGCTAATACACATACATTAGGTCATGTGTCGAAAAAATACCAGTTTAGTAAAAGTTATGGTGTGCTAATGATAGCACAATTTCACCTTTCTTATTCAAAAAGCAATTCTAGCTTTGGGTTAGTCCAAAGGAATCAAAAAATATATACCAGATCACTAAGTGATACATATGAAGTTTGCCTAATGTGGGAAGTCATACATTTACACTATTAAATTGAGCTTTGCAAGATGCCTTGTATTGTGCTGTTATTTTTTTTTCTCTGGCTGCCATAATTTTTGTGTTTACAGATATTCTGACTCCTTTGTTTCAGCCGGGTCATACTGTTATAAGAATATGCTTCTGCAGAAAATAGTTTTCCCTGCATCTATATGCAATTTCATGGAGAAAGGGTTTTGGTGTAGAAATTGTTGCTGTTTTTCTGCTTAAACCAAAAACTGTGTCTGGAAAGCTGAAAACTTTAAATAGAAAATTACAGAAACCAGGAACAAAAACTAAAAGCACAACAATCAGACAATTTGCAAAGATTAAAGGACATGTAAACTCTAAAATCACTTACGGCGCCTATGTGTAGAGGACTCTCTCCCAACCAAACTGCATCACTATTGCTTCCCAGAACTGATTTCATTACCAGCGCTGCTGCATTTACACTGACCAAATGAAGACATTCTCATGGTGGCCATTTTCCCTTGATGTTATTATAGCAGCACATCCTCTTCCAAATGCACGTGTGCAAATTGTCCCCCTTTCTGACCTCTCCATATAGTTATTTTTCAATGCAATTTATCATTTATGTGCAGATATGCAGATATTTAAAGACTGCAAAGAGGCTTTTTAATGATTAGATTTATTGTTTGGGAGTTTAGATGTCCTTTAATATGGTGGTGAAAAAAATGCCAGATACAATTTAAGCATCTGAAATCCAGTAGGCCTGTTAAACATTTGTGTGGTTCACTCACACCTACATTCCTAGATGCGGTGAGACCTATTTATCAAAATCTGAATTTGTGAATTTTTTAAAATTGAATAAACTCTAACATTTACCAAACTAAAATGTGTGGTTATTAATTAAAAACTAGAATATAAATAACTTGATCAAATTAAACCTTGAAAAAAAACTCGAATGCAGCAAATTTGTTATTTTCAATGGTCTACAAACTCTCAGAAAAGTTAGAAATACTCTAATTTAAAAAAAATCACTTACATTTGCTAAAGTTTTGCATTGGGGTTTAATAAATATTGAACATTTTTGCCTCAGCAAAAATTTGAATGTTTATAAATCAGTCCATTAGAGAATGTAATGTTTGACATTAATTTTATATATGTGGGATCACAATTTGTGAAACTGAGAACTTTTTTTGTGTTACGTTACACTGTGGTGGTTACATGCCTTTGCTCGTCTATATTGATCAGTTGTTATTAAATGTGGTAAAATTGTTAAAGCCTTTTAAACATAGAAAAAATTTCGAGAATTTACCTTCGCTGATACCTTGCAAGAAAAGAACAGTTTGAGCCAAAAGCAGTAACTTTTTCTTTTCTTGGTGTTTACACAAAATATACTTTTATCTTACAGTCTGACGCATCAGCTTTAGTATTACTGGCTTTACCTTAAATTAAACCATGGAAAAAAATTACAATACACTTCGGAAGACACACTTTTTGCGCAGTAAGGTATTCTCCGAATTTATCCCTTGTGAATTGCATCCCTGCATGTTCCTGTTCAAAAAGCATGAGTTGTTAAAGTTGATTTTTGTGTGTATTATTATTATAAGTCAAGTACTCTCTTAAAATGTGTGTCTTTGTTTTTAACAGAACAAAAATGAAATGGATTCTGAAGATGTTCGGTGGTCTGCTCAAAAGGTATCCTTAAGGGACAAGTATTGTCAGACTGACCATCACCATCATGGATGCTGTGAAACAGGTATATAAATAATCTCATATGTATGTATATCTTTATTTATAAAGCGCTACTTATGTACGCAGTGCTGTACTGCACTGCTTGTGTATTGAAGTTGTATTTATTAAACCTTTTTTACAAGATGAATGTACGTCTAGTCATTAAAAGGGATAGAAATTATTTTCTATTGCGTTAGCAATAGAATATAAATGAAATCTCGTTAATATTAGTCTTGGGACTCTCAATCACAGCAAGCAGGCAGGTGCCATTTTGTCAACACTGTTATTTAGACAAGCTTTGCATCATCCGAAAATGTTGTTTATGTGCCAGAATGGGGGTCCATACCTATGCAAAGGCTAAATAGTTATAGGCAGTGAGTAGAGAAGAGGTATTTGAGGGGTGAAGTGACATCTAGGAAGTATAGAAATGAAAGTAAAAGAGTTATTGCAATGCCTGAGCCATAGAGGTTGGGAATGCAATACAGGAATGACAGCTAATATATTTAAATACCTTATAACAAGAATGGATGTTTCAATTAAAAAAAATACAATTTGGGTTTCATGTTTGATTTACAATACAGCTTTTTATGCCAGGGTGACAAGTTCACTTTAAAGCAGTAGTGCACTCCTAAAAACACCTTTTTAAAAAAACAAATTAAATAAATTGTACTTCTACTAAAATTACATTCTGCCTATTATTTTAATTAAAATAAAATCCATATTTTACCTTATTTTCCTGCTATTCTAACTAATTAGAACTAATTGGAAAGTTGGGTTGTTTTCACTGAACTCCCCCACTTTATATACAGGGCAATTTGTTCAGCGCTCCCTATCTACCTTTTAACTCCATGATTCCCTAAGTAGCAGCCTTTGATCAGCTTTTGATCAGAAGCTTCTCATTTAACTGGTAATTATTTTTATCAGCCCCTTTTGTGCGCTGGGGGATCAGGGATTGAGAGAAAGTACTAAAGTAAAACTGGTTTTATTTACTTGTTTAGTTCCAGCAATAACAAAAATTATAGATCTTTGTTTCAGTGTGGGTATTTAGAACATTTCTGGAAGTTTTTTAAATGGTAATATGAAAACTAAAATCAACTGAAAAGTATATTTTATATAGTGCAGACATATTACACAGTGCTTTACAAACATCAAACAGCTCTGAACTGATAGCGATTAAAAGACAGCAGTGCTAACAATGCAAACAACACAACCCATTTCCAGTACCAATAATTTTCCTGAGCCTGGGGTGGTTGTTCACAAATGTGGGGTAAAGTAAAATTTTGATATGCTTGCATTGTTAATGTCACTGCACTGGTCAATATTAAACAAAATATTAAAATAAAAAATTTGGCGTTATTGTGCAAAATAATACTACTCCACTTAAACTGCAGTTTATGGCTAACCTAAATGCTGCTGTAGGCTGTGTGGATATTTCAAAGTAAAAAAGCAAGTAGATGTGTATGACAAATATGTTTAAAGGAATGGTTGCACATTATAAATGATATAGATTTACCCGCCAGGTAATCTGCAGATTTTGTAACAGCTTACTCTATTTTACTTTACACCATCTTTAAGATTTTCATCTTAGGTCAGTAAATAATTATCTTTCGGATTGATTGAACCTGATAAAACAGTTCTTGGGCCCTTACACAGAGACATTTTATTAATGCATTTAATAGACGTTAAAGGTTCAGATTTACACAAAAAAATACACAACCTTAATGGCACTGCTGTGTAAAAAAAAATTCTGTCTGTGCGTATTGATTTGTAGATTGTGTAAAATTTCTGCATAAAAACCAGCAGCCACTTGAAAGTGCTGTGCGAATATTATTTTGTCCGCTTTTACATTTTTTATGCAGTTTTTATGCATACTTTAAATACATTTTTACAATTAGTGGCTTACACAAGGTCTGAAGTGGTGTAAAATAATGTCATAAAATAAGGTGATTGGACAGTGTAAAAGAAAATATATTTATACATATATTTTATACCACTTTCTACACTGGTTTTCTGGTGTAAATAATTTTACATGGTTTGATAAATAGTTCCCTTAAAAGCATGAGCCAGTGCAATTTTATTCTGACTGGTTACCACTCTAATCTGTATTTTAAAACAGATGGATTTAACCATGTTTTTAAATGCAACTTTCTGCATTGTTGAGTGCATTCCACAAAATATATGTACTTGTGTAAATTAATGCATATATGTATGCATTTTGAGGCATACAGCATTTATTTCAACAGCATGTTTAAACACCCATTTAACATCACTAAGGTGTTAAAATCGCACTTTGCTTTTAACACCTTAGTGACAGGATCAAAATAAATATTACAGGGATGCATAACTGGTTACTACTGCAAGCACATATAAACAGATTTGTTGAAAATAAAAGAAAGGCAAGTACAAAGTTTCAAAACTCACTTTTAGGCAAACAATTGGCTGTTGCTGTTTGTTTTACATTAATTACTGAAACATCAGGTATGAAAAAGGAACTTTCAGTTTTAATTTTATGAGTATTCTGTGTATTTGCACTTTACAAAATTATATTGGTATTACTTACTTTGTTCTGAACATGCATTTTGACATTTTGCAGAGAATTTTCCCAAGCAGGAACATGAAAGATAGCAGTGTTTAAGTACAGTTTAGCTGAGCAGTTTAGAAGAATATTAAACCGGAAATGATTACTGTGCAGTCCTGGGGACAGGTGGTTTCCTGTTTTTCTTTGTGTGTATATTTCTGAATTGACATTAAGCATTTGAGATTGTTAGATTAGAGATTGTAACTCTTTCGGTTGCTGGATTTCTACCTTTATCCCAGCTAAAGTGATTGAATATTGAAAATCAGTATGTGCACTTTTTATCATATATACAATGCAGGAGCATATTTATCAAAGATTTATTTACTTATGCAGCCACGTGTTAGGATTTATTATATATAATCCCTGTGGCAGGAAGGTTAGGACATGTCCCTTGGACCAATTCGGCAGCTAATCGGCCCGTGTATGGGCAGAAACGAGCGGCCTGGCCGTACGATATCTGGCCTGAAATTGGCCAGATATCGATCGGCCAGGTTAGAAAATCCAGTCGGATCGGGGACCGCATCGGCTCGTTGATGCGGTCCCCGAACCGACTGCCCATGGCCGCAAATGTAATCTGATCGTTTGGCCCCAGGGCGGATCTTACAGTGTATGGGGGACCTTTAGGATATAGTATATAGAATTTATGTAGCTAGATAACACTGGGAGAGAACCTTTCTGAGAGCTAATTATTGAACTAAGCAAAGAGACAGGCTGAATGATAACAGATAACAGGGGAGATCCAAGGCAAGCGCCATACGCAATGAGGATGTACTGAATCCAAGCCTTTTTCAGGTCACACACATTTAAAGGGATTCTGTCATGATATAGTCTTTATTACTATTACTTTATTAGGTGTGTGAAAAGGAAGCTGAATCAAATTAAAATGAACATACTGATTAAAAGAAAAAGGTAGCAAATAAATGGTATAGCTTTTCATGAGATGTTGTGGGTATATATTAATAAATACATTGGTATTGTTATGCATAGAAGAGATACAAAAAACGTATTAAAGACGTAATCAATGATCAAATAACTCTGTAATAAATTTAAGATTTTGTGTTTCTATTATTGCAGCCATAACATTGGAGCCTGGAGACCCACCTCTATTACAACAGCCCGTGCAGACTTCTAGATCTGGTATCCTGCAAATTATTGAATGTTTTCGATCTGGTATGAAACACATTTTCAATACTCATATACCATATCAGTGCACTTGCTTAATTTGTATTGTAGTGTGTTTATCAAATAAGCAAACTATCTGTTCCCTAACTGTAACTTCTTTTGTAAATATATCAGTAAAAAAATAGAAAATTACAATTTTATTTTATTGAATACAGAAAATGGTGGCATCTCAGCATTTTTTCAATAAATTTGGTTTTGTATAAAATAATGAAACATTGTAACATACTTGACTTTAAAAAAAAAAAAAACAATGGATAGCTGTTTTTCTGTATATGAGAAGGGAAGGTGCCTGAAAAAAATGAGCTTATTTTAAAAGAATACTGCCACTTTTTAAGGTTGTATAACTAAATATAGTTTATTCTACCTTCTTACTGCCATAGCATTTTAGCTATCTGTTAAAATACTTTATTTTGTTCATGATGGTGTTCCATTAAGGGAAAGGCTGTAAGTTAAGGTACAAGATAGGTGTCTGAGGCTACACCTTGGCTGTGAATAGTGCTTGACAATCATAATTTATTTATATAGTAGTAGCAAGTAACACTTGAAGGAGGTAAAGAAAACATTATGCATTTGAAGTGATTTAGCACTAAATATTAATATTTTCATCAGGTACAAAGCAGCTAAAACACATGTTATTAAAAGAAGTGGATACCATATTTGAGTGCAAATCATGCCGCAGCCTCTTCAGGGGACTTCCAAACCTAATCACCCATAAACAGTTCTACTGCTTATCTAAACTGCACATGGAAGAATGTAAGTTCTTTTCAAATGCATTTGACTGTTTCAGTCTTAAATTGCTTTTACCAAATCACTGGACATGATTTTTTTGTAGTGGTTTTGAATTCAGTATAGAGTTTTTCTTCATGATGAAAATGGTGGAAAAACTGGAATCTCGAAAATTATGCTATTGGTCTTAAAAAAAAAAAAGAATATCGGGTTTAATGGAGATTTTTCATTCTTTATTAAATTTAAAATATAAACATTGGATTTAAAATGAAGCTTGTCCATGCAATGCCTTTCACAGACAAAAGTAATTCTGAGGTGTATTTATTGGGAATGGTTAGATATATGTCTTGGTAAGGCAGAAGTACGATATAGAGCTTTGTTTCATATGAAGGAGGTTTCACACATTTTAATCATCTTTGTAGTATTTTTGTAGTATAAATCCCCAGTTCTCCTGTTCCTAAGAAAATTACATATGCAGTTTGAAAATTAGTTGTTTTTATGATAAGCTTAGGCATAAAAAGCCATATCTAGATTAATGTATTATATTCAGGGAAGCTGTATAGGTGTTTCAAGTACATTACTGGGGTTGTGTATTAGAGAATGCAGTACTGTCCCAAAATCTTTGCTCAGTAAATTTACATTAATGTTGTCTTCTTTGACCTGAGTTTGCCTTTCCCTAGTTTAGAATACTTCACAGTTGTAAATGTGTTCAATTAAATGGAAGAAAAATCAGATACAAATGTACATATTAATGACAAAAGGGCATATTTACAAAAAAAAGAGAGTACATGTATTGCATGAATTATATGGGGACCTGAAATATGGCAGTGCCATTTTACTTAACAGACAATTCTTTATTTCTAAGTATTTAGTGTTTAAATAACAGTTACTTGATATTAACTAAGCCAACATTACATGTTTTGTTACAAGCATACAAAAAAGAGTGGGATTGATCAATGCACATTCCCTGGTCCCCTGTTTCATAAGTAATTGGTCTTAAGTAAATTGGTTGCTAGCGCTTGTATTTACAAAACACAGGGGTTTTTAGTTACAAAATTATGATCATAAGATTGGTAAGCCACCATACCACGTCAAGGTAAACCCCATATGGTGGTCCTATCTATACTTTGTTGCCTATGGGAAAGGTGATCACCCATAGATGTGATCAGCTACATCTGTCATTGCACTTCAAGTAAAACTAAGCCATCTGTTACACTGAAAAGTGTTCCTGTATGTGAACTTACCATAAACACACGCAGTTGGCAAAGAAGTTCAAAGGTGCCATTTTCTCCCATTAAGGATTCTCTTCTGTCGGTTCTGCAACACCAAGCCTGCAGGATCAAGTGCAGTTGAAGCTAGGTCCAGGGATCCACTTTAGCTATGCAAACTCCTGTATTGCCAAGTAACAGAAGAGGATCCAACCTTAAAAAACATGGCACCTGTGAACTCCACTGTTCAACTCGCCATATTCATGGCAGGTTCACTCATAGGAGACACGATGGTGTAATAAATGTTGTAAGGAGGGAGCTTGGGGGGCAATGGAGGCCCTTGGAGGGGGGTTGAGGTTTGGGTAGTGTTTAGTTCTACTTTAAACTTTAAAGCATAGCTACAATAAAGCTAGTCACACACAGCAGAGTATGAACACTGGTCAATTTTCTGAAGAATATTGGTTGTTTAGAACTTTGGTACAAAGGGCATTTTGACAACTGGACTTTCAGAGCCACTAACTTATTTTTCATTTTTTCATAAATATTATTTTTAGGTCCATCCACTGAAAATGATAAACCAGGTCAAGAAATGAAAGATCTCCTGGAGACGATTTACCCAAAAGCAGATAAATCTGAATTAGTAATACAGCTTGAACCAATTCAGACAAATAAAAATGCTGTTTTTCAGTACGTTACAACAGCTGCGGAAATCAGCACGGTTAACCACAGTCCACCAGATCCTGATCCTGGTGAGGTTCAAGTGACGGAAACAGTACCTTCAACAACAATTTCAGCTCCGCAAACAGAAATGAATGAACAACCCCCTTCAGATAATAGCAAAAAGGAACCCAGTTCCAGTATTTCGGTGGAAAGCCCAGTACAGACCATCAGTTTTGTTCCAAAGCCCATCAAAACAGTCAGCAGCAGTCATCCATTTTCTTGTCGTGTTTGCAAGAAAGCTTTCACCTGCAGGCGAAGTATTAGACGACATATTAAAAAGGTACACAGAAAAAAGCTAGAGGATATAAAGAAATTTATTGAAGTACAACGAATTCCAAAACTATCAAAAGGACGTAAAAGAGTTCACACAACATCAAGCAATAGCTGTCACGTGTGCCATAAATCTTTTGCGACAAAAGCCAATGTTAGAAGACATATTGATGAAGTACACAAAGGAATGAGACGAGATTCCAGCATTCCCGAAGTAACTGCAAAGCCTGGGAAAACCTCGGCTTCTGAAATTTCGTCTCCTAAAAAAACGGTGAAGAGTTTGCCTCGTGGGCAAAAGCCTTCTGGCAAATCTGATTTTAGTTTAAGTTCATGCAAATGCCCATACTGTAAGAGACGATACACTTCACGTTACCTACTAAAAAAGCATATTCACATAGTACACAAGGCAATGGTTTCTGGGAAAGATTGTAAACAAGCTAAAGAACGAAATCATGCTGCTAATGCAGATGTTAAAGTGAAAACTGAAAGCTTAAACACTGTAGAACCTTCAACAATAACTGTTTCTAATTCGTCTAATAGTGAATTAAAGGGAGCTCATTCTGCAAATGAAAAAAAGAGCATACCTGCAGCACAAAAAAGTAAAGCAAAATCCGATGCAGAGTCTCCCAAGGCTAGTCCAGGTGACAAGAAGAAATTCAAGAAGCCCAAACTTTCAGCTGGCTTTGACTTCAAGCAGCTTTACTGTAAACTTTGTAAAAGACAGTTCACATCAAAACAGAATCTTACAAAGCATATTGAATTGCATACAGATGGCAACAACATTTATGTTAAGTTTCACAGATGTCCTCTTTGTAGCTATGAAACCCGTAGGAAACGTGATGTCATTAGACACATTACTGTTGTGCATAAAAAGTCACAACGGGCTCTTGTGAAAATAACTGCAAATTTGGAAAGTAGGGCAATAAAAAAACCTATTGAAACCATTCTAGATAAGGTTATGAAAAAAGCTCCACAAAAAGAAAAATCAAAACAACTCACTTTAAAACAAGATGGAATTTCTCCATCTCCTAATAAAAAACACAATGCGGGAGAAGCAAGCATTGAAGTAAAAGTGACCAAAAGTTTTTCACTGCTTAAATGTAATAAATGTGGCAAAGCATTTGCAAAAAAAGCAGATCTGGACCAGCATAAAAAAGATCACAAAGCAAATAGCTCATCCATGGACTCCAAAGCCAAAACCAAAGGAAGAAGTACAAGGTCTAAAACACTGATATGAGGAAAGCTTTATCCTTTCTACATGATTTCTAATTTTTCAACTGAAGGCTTATCTTGGTTTTATTCCATTGATAGTGCAGGGTTTTTGAGTGAATATAACTACATGCACTAAAATGAACATGCAGAGTGTTGTATGTCTTTGGCTTGAATTGTATTGCTCTGATTCATGTTCTCTCCTGCATGCTGCTGAACAAAGCAGTGCACTTACAAGATATGTTATACGTATTGTAGAGAATGATACTACTACATCTTTTCCGTTGGGTTGTTGTATTATAAAAAATTAGCTTTTCACTGTTTGAGTGAAACAAATGAAGGATAATTGTAAGTACACTTTGCTTCACTTATAGAATGAAATGAAATAAATAACCTACTAGCATTGAATACTTCTACAAAATAGCTGCCAACTATCATTAAATATTTATTTTCTGATGCTAGGGGATAAAAAGGTAGTCAAAAGAGATACTTTGCTTAGAGTTATTGCTTTGCCACAATCTAAGCAACATTAGCAATTTTTTTTAATTTGAAGAATCTATATGGGCTGATTAAATGAAAGTCTACTTCTCTCACTATAGAAATTATACGATTCTCCAATTTACTTTATGCTGTTGTTTGCCCAAAAGAACTCGTAATCTATTGGTTTTGTTTTTAGAACACAGTTCATGAAGGTAAGTTGTACCACGCTGGTTCAGTGGAGTTTTCAAGAGCAATATCAAGCAGTGTAAAATGGCTTGGCAAGCTGCCTTTCCCCATTCAAGCATTTGATTTTAATGCTTCTGAGTAGAAAAGCAGACAGTCAAAAAACTGCATTCTATATACCTATTATTAATATATTACCTGCAAGTGGCAAATATATATTTTTATTCCTAAAAAAATCTTTTGTGCTTAAAGTATTTTACCACTTGCCTTATTAAGTGCAAGTGGTAAACATATCCATATAGTAAATAAATAAGTATATGAGACTGCCTTGGGAATATTCCTGCTTGCAATTTTTGGTACAAAACATATAAGGATTATCCCTGCAAATAAACAGCAAAATAAAATTATGCAGGTGACTGTCTTATAATTAATCTATACTTTGCCAAAACAAGACTAGTTGTCTTGATAAAAGTTTTACCCCCATATGTAATAAAAAGCATTAATTTTACCCAGAAGCACTAACCCATAGCAACCAATAATATGTTTGCTTTTAAACAGGTGATCAGTAAATACTTCCTGGTGGTTGCTATGGGTTACTGCTTCTGGGCAAATTCAGTGCCTTTTATTGCTTAACCCAGTTAGAGTTCTTAATGCTGCTAAGGATGCTTTATTTCCCTTTACTGTGAAACTGATTAAATTTGCTTTATGTTTTTAAGGGATTTTTTTTTCTTATTTTGTAACTTGTATTGGGTCAGAGCAACTTGATCCACTATTAAGAATTATGTTTGTAATTTTTCACTCATTTAAGAGTGCATGTATTTGGAGTTTGTGCTCTTCCTGAAGTCTTTCTGTCACTGACCTAATCTATATGATTTATTTAGCCTTGTTTGTAGGGACATCAATGGAGTTGATTTGCGTTAATAGAGTATATGCACTTCAGGAGGCAAATACTAAAACTACTTAGCAATAGAAGGGAAATTAAGCCAAGTTACCACTTAAACAATTGTCACATAGATATCATCTAAAATTTCTCTAATGTTGTAAAAACTTACATTAAATATATTTGTTCTTCTGAGACTTTTTTTTTTCAGTCTGTTACTTAGTATAGATTTAAGTTATTAGTTATGTATTTAATACTTTAATAGTTTAGAGTTTTGGAGGTCCCTGTGATTACAAAACACAGTTTTGAATTTAAAAGGATACTAAAGAAAAAAAAATCAAAAACTGGTCTGCTTTGGAATGAAGCCCACATGTTCTGTGCAGCTGCAGTTAGTAACATCATACATTATATGTGAAACACCAGCAGCAGATCAGTTGATCACCAAAGCAGTTGCATGCAGTGTAACCTTTGCATATTTATTATTTTTTGGAACTCAATGTTTTGGGGTCATTCCCCTTCATAAAGCTGTGTTGGCTCGATAAATGAGCGTGCCCCGAAACATTGCTTTTCAAAAAAAAAAAAAAAAAATGGTTTACCCTGCATGCTACTGTTCTCTTGTGCTGGTGTTTTGCTTATGTTGTCACTAAATTAGGAGGTGGCTGGCCCTCCAGCACCAAGCTTAAAGGGACTGAAAACACATAAAAACACCTTTTATTAAAAAAAAAAAGGGCTCAATAAATAGAACTTGTGTTAAAATCGCTTTTTGCCTAGTCATTTAATTTGTGCCTTTATAACACTAATTAGAAATTTGATGAATGTCCCATCCCCTTTCCTATTATAAACAGGGCAATTTGTTCAGAGCTCCTTATCTGCTCATTATCAGAGAGCTTCTCTGTTGACTGGGTAGTTTAGTTTTATCAGATAGTTCTTCACTCATCAGAACCAGAAAGAGACAGGAAGTGCTAAAGTGAAACTGGTTTCATTATCTCCTTTACTGCCAGAAATAACAAAATTTAAAACAATTGGTAAACGTTATGCTCAGCACATGCCCTATTCATTGAGTTCATGTTGAAATGGGGTGTATGCTATCCCTTTAGTTCTTTATAGATATTTTGGGTGTGCTGGTAATTTCCATTATAGGATACAGCTACAACTAGTGTCATAGTTTGACATCTGTAGTTGTCCATATTCAATGCCACCTTTACAACAGTAATAGAGTAACCCTGCTCACTGCACTCGCCATGTCTAAACCACTCATTCCATAGCTTCATTTATTGTAGAGGGCAGGGCAAGGATGGCAAGTAAGCAAGCTGCTCTGTCACTACAGTCTACAGACAAATGAACAAGTGCTATATTGTGAGCCTGACTACGGATATTTATTAACCTGTTAGAGTTCAATAATACTCTTTTTCTGTCATATTGCAACACACAGATACTTTTTCTTTTCCTGTAAGGTAGGTTCAGAAAATGTTCTAATTCAGTATATTTGTACGAAACTTGCATACTGTTTTCAGTTTGAGTAGAAAAATAATTTGTTTTTGTGCTTTTTTGTGAAAATGTATAACAGACTTTTGTTTTAATATTTTTCAAATAGATTTAATATTATCAGATCTAAATACACTTCTGTGATCTGAATGTAATGAAAAAAGTAATAGTTTTGTGATGGCACATGCCCTTTTTGGATAACTGTATTACTTTTACTGGAAATAAAAACTGGAATTTTTCAACTAGTTTATTAAATTCATTTTATGAAATGAATATTTATTGCATATTATTTTACATTCATTCCAGATATAGCCTCCCCCGGGAAGCATAAAGGGGTTTAAAGGACATTATTATTATAATTTAGAAATGAATAGAAGGAACCATGTACCCACTGTTTTTGAAAGGGTTTACAAAAATGCTGCCAAATCTAGCGTTAACCCATGGACTGCAGGAATATTTAAACACCTTATGAACAGTACAGGCTTTTATTTACAAGTAGCACATTTTTTTAAATAGATGGCAGCTCTTATGCAATCATCTTACAATCCTGTACATTTTCCACTTTAGTAAACCCATAGTGGTAGCAGCACTATGTCTAGTCTAGCAGCACTATGTCTAGTCTAGCAGCACTATGTCTAGTCTAGCAGCAGTAACATGCTTTTTGCAGAGCCTGAAGTAAAGTAAAATGTTTATCAAGTTGCTTTTGTTTATAGTCTGCTTTGTAGTAATTTGACATTTGAGGGCTCAGAAAAACTTTTAAAAAAAAAGGTATTGGAAAAAATTACTGTAAGGTAGTCCCCTTGTGGATATCCAAAAGCTTGTAAAACTGACATGAACTCTGATATGTTTGTGTTCAAAAAAACAAACATACATTTTAACACCTGTTAAAGGACAAGGAAAGGCTAAGTCACTTGGGGGTGCCAAAATGTTAGGCAACCCCAAGTGACTTTAATCACTTACCTTGTACCCCTGTTAGGAGAAAACAGCACCAGCCCGGGGTACCTGTAGCGAGCGCTTCCTCCTTCCTGCTTCGTTTTGCCGGCTAATTCCCGGGACCGGCACATGCGCATTAGAGTGAAAAGCCGACTTCTCTGTTAAAGTTCGGCTTTTTCACGAAGGAAGAAGCGCTGCTGCTACCCTGGGCTGGTGCTGTTCTCTCCGAACAGGGGCACCAGCCCGGGGGGAAAGTTAGGCGATTTAAGTCACTTGGGGGTGCCTAACATTTAATTAGGGGCCTGAGCTTTATACAAAAAACCTTTATGGACTTGCACTCTACCATATTACCGACCCGTGCTCTCAGTTCAAAAAGTCTTTTATTGGAACAATCATAATAATTTTCACTACGTAAGTTATTTAAATATTGTTTCCTTTAGTTTTGGAGTTACACAACTACAGGTTTTTGGTGTCTTGGATTTCTCTCTATGCTATGGGCTCAGGGCTGCTGCACCTGGGTCACCGACATCTTTTGGTGAGTTACATAGGGTTGAAAAAACACTCCATCAAGTTCAACCCTTCCAAGTAAACCCAGCACACACACAAACCTATACTGACCTATCTATACGCTCATATGCATAAACCATATATACCAACGTCAATACTAACTGTAGATTTTAACACAATCAGTGAAGGAAACCATGCTGTCTAGGGTTAAAGAGTCAACTCTCAATCTCAGTGTGCACCCCCACCAAAGGTGTAAAACATGCAACCCTAAATGCTTAAGCAAAGCCAATAAGAGACAGCCACACTGCAGTGCTTGTAGATTTTAGTATCACTTGGATATGATTGAAGTTATTCAAACCCTTTTAAAGGCATTAACAGAGTCTGCCATTACCACATCACTAGGAAGGGCATTCCACAACCTCACTGCCCTCACCATGAAAAACCACCTACACTGCTTCAAATGAAAGTTCCGTTCCTCTAATCTAAAGGGGTGGCCTCTGGTCCATCTGATGTGATACGGGATGAAGTGAGGGGGGTCTAGGCAATGATAGATAAGAATGCTTTTTGCACCCAGGGGTATATTTCTCCTTTAAGGACTGTAGCCCTAAACTGCACTGATGAGGCCTCATCTCTTGAGCCAATGCCCTTTTTTATACAAGACAGCATTTTCTTTGCTTTAGTAGTCACTGAATGACCACCTGGAATTAGACAGTTTGTCATCTACAAAAATCCCCAGATCCTTCTCAATTAAAAATCCCCCCAAAACATTACCATTTAGTGTATAACTTGCATTGATATTTCTACCAAAATGTTTAACTTTGCGCTTTTTAATTTCCCCATTTTCCCCTTTGCTGCCCGGTTTTCCAATTTTGTCAAATCAATCCTGAAAAATTAAGTGAAGCGGTTTGGCAATCAAAACTAATGTAAGCTGCATGTCTAAATTTAGCTTTTAGAACCAGTCCAGAGTTCACTCTCCCATCTTCTTCACACAATCTGGCAAATCTGTTGGGATACACAAACCTCGGAGCAGCCTCCCTTTTCCTTTTTCCCGCACTAGATTTTCTGTCACCCACCTTACTGCCTCATCATCCTGCCGCTGTGCCCCCCCCCCCCTCCTGCTCAGTGAGCAAGATACTCCTCTCAAGATTGTCAATCAAGCACAGTGTTGCAATTTGTTCCTCTAGGGCAGTGTTTTTCAACCTTTTTTGGGCAAAGGCACACTTGTTTCATGAAAAAAATCACGAGGCACACCACCATTAGAAAATGTTAAAAAATTTAACTCTGTGCCCAGCAGCAGTGCCCCCCTAGTACATTGGTGCCCAGCAGCAGTGCCCCCTAGTACATTGGTGCCAAGAGCAGTGCCCCCCTAGTACATTGGTGCCCAGCAGCAGTGCCCCCCTAGTACATTGGTGCCAAGAGCAGTGCCCCCCTAGTACATTGGTGCCCTGCCTACGGCACACCAGGCAACATCTCGGAACAGTGGTTGAAAAACGCTGCTCTAGGGCTCTAAGGCGAGCCTCTAAAGTGGCAATTCGCACATCCATGACAGAGGTAAGCACTTTGGAACTGTTGTTCCAAAACTGCATACATGTGGCAGACTGTGCATTGAGTCAGACCTTAAGTCTTGCAACAGTTAAAAATAGACAGAGAAAAAAGAATAAATAACAAATGTGTACCTTGCTTCACTTACAGAGCACCCACTAATTCTTGTGTTTATAACTCCACTTTAAGAGCAATCACTTCAGGAGCAGCAACCAGCAGAGTAAGCTCCATTTGAGTCTCAGTGGTTATATTAATGCTGTGTGTTCAAGTGCAACTAATCAAACCCCACCCACCTCAAACTGAGGGAAATGTAATTTATTTAGAGGGGAAGAAGTGATTGTTCGGCATTGTCCAATTCACAAGTGAGGGGATAGGGGCTTGAACGCCCCTGGGCCATAGCCTGAGCCTTATAGCCCTTTTATAACTCTTGCAAACAATTTGTATTTTATGTCAGCAGAGCAAGTACAGTGTCTGTATGTATATGGTGAGCATTGCAGATGCAATGTGTGGATGTATATTCTCTGAGCAGAACAGGTACAATGTCTATCTGTATATTCTGTGAGCGGTGCAGGTACAATGTCTATCTGTATATTCTGTGAGAGGTGCGGGTACAATGCCTGTCTGTATATTCTGTGAGTGGTGCGGGTACAACCCCTGTCTGTATATTCTGTAAGAGGTGCGGGTACAATGCCTGCCTGTATATTCTGTGAGCGGTGCGGGTACATGCCTGTCTGTATATTCTGTGAGCGGCGCAGGTACAACCCCTGTCTGTATATTCTGTGAGAGGTGCGGGTACAATGCCTGTCTGTATATTCTGAGTGGTGCGGGTACAACCCCTGTCTGTATATTCTGTGAGAGGTGCGGGTACAACCCCTGTCTGTATATTCTGTGAGAGGTGCGGGTACAACCCCTGTCTGTATATTCTGTGAGTGGTGCGGGTACAACCCCTGTCTGTATATTCTGTGAGAGGTGCGGGTACAATGCCTGCCTGTATATTCTGTGAGTGGTGTGGGTACAATGCCTGTCTGTATATTCTGTGAGCGGTGCGGGTACAACCCCTGTCTGTATATTCTGTGAGTGGTGTGGGTACAATGCCTGCCTGTATATTCTGTGAGAGGTGCGGGTACAATGCCTGCCTGTATATTCTGTGAGCGGTGTGGGTACAACCCCTGTCTGTATATTCTGTGAGTGGTGTGGGTACAATGCCTGTCTGTATATTCTGTGAGCGGTGCAGACCCCAGCTGTAGGGGATCAGGAAATTATCCTGGGTTGCACCATTTTGTGGTTGGTAGGTAGGTTCCCCTCCCCCAAATATCTTAGTTGCTCTGAAAGAAGCTCTGGAATTTTCAGGTAAGGGTGTCTGTGTTATACCTGTGTCCTGTACCTGTTTTTTGCTTCATTATTCAGACTAACTTTTACTTCAGAATATGGATCTATTCTGTAGTA
This sequence comes from Xenopus tropicalis, assembly GCF_000004195.4. NCBI lineage: Eukaryota > Metazoa > Chordata > Amphibia > Anura > Pipidae > Xenopus > Xenopus tropicalis. The sequence goes on along the minus strand of NC_030679.2, from coordinate 71,239,290 downwards.
CAGCTAGATATAGCGCTAACAAACTGGTGTCCTGTAATATGATAACATTACTGCATTCAGTCATTGTGTATGTTGGGATACTGGCTAGTCTGGGGTTGCCTTCAGATAGAATGCATAGCATTTGGCTCTATATCAGTGTGTTCTCAGGCTTGCTTATGGTAACAATGAAACTGAAGGCAGATGTTAAACGCATCTGTTGTTCTGGAGCTGGCTAATGTAAACTATGATAACAAGCAACGTGATTGTGTTGTCTAAAACATTTCTGTGGTACTGGATCTGGCTAACGTAATAACCAAATGTGAATGGCATTCATCTTAATATTCTGGTGCTTGCTAATGTAACAACCAAGCTAAATCTTTATGCTTAATAGCTCAGTAGTTCTGAGGTTCTGTATTTTTAAAGTCTTAAAGCAGCATCCAAACTGTGTTTATTGTTATTACGTTATGAGTTGTTTGCTTATACAGTTTAAAGGGTCTATATATAAAGGTGTATATAAAAACATAAAACTCACTTCATTGATCAGGAGGCCCTGTATCATGTCTGTTTTAAGAATCATTTGAGTTAAAGGAGAAGGAAAGGCTAAGTCACTTGGGGGTGCCAAAATGTTAGGCACCCCCAAGTGACTTAAATTGCTTACCTTTTACCCCTGGCTGGTGCCACTGTTCGGAGAAAACAGCACTGCCTGGGGTACCTGCAGCGATGCGCTTCCTTCTTCCGTGTCTCTTCTGCCGGCAAAATCCCTGGGCCGGCACATGCGCAGTAGAGTGAGAAGCCGTCTTTGTTATTAAAGGCTGGTGGCACCCACAAGTGACTTGGCCTTTCCTTCTCCTTTAAAGCAGGGTTTTCTCATGTGTAATGTATATTTGCTTATATGCTGTGGATATTACTGGTTAAAATGCAACAGCCCAGCTGTATATATGTATGTGTTAAATGCAGCAGCCAGTACTGGTTAATGGCAACAGCCAAGCAGTACGTAAGTAATATAAACTTGCTTATATACAGAGGCCTATGTTGTCTTGGATACAAAAGCCAGGCTGCATATGTGTTGGGTACACTTGCCTAAAGGCAGTGTCCAATTCTAGAATAAAGTTAGTGGCCATTCTTCCTGTATGCTTTCTACACTTGCTTAAAGGAGAACGCTCAGGAATGGGAATCTGCTTAACTTGACTCAGTACTCGCAGGCTGCTTGTGTTCTGAGCAGAAAGGAGTGGGAGTGGCCCAACCATTATTGACTGACATCTAAAAAAAACCAAATTCAACCAATTCACCCTTATGTTGTCTGACATTGTCCATCTCACTCACCTGAGTCACTAACAAACACATACAACTTTATTTCTTGGTTATTCATGAGAAAATTCTGAAAGAAGCCACATTTCTCTTTCTTTTTCTTTGCTGAACAGCAGCAGCAATTGAGTTATTTGGCTTGAAGGCCAAGAAACGTACATGTCAAGTGAGCTGGCAGGTGATGATGGGAGTTGTAGTTAAACAATAGAATACAACATAAACTTAAAATACATGGACTGGCTTCAGGCATGGTTATAATCTATTATCTAAATCAAGAATTTTTTTTTTTTTCTTCACTGTGTTTCCAAACTGGGGATCACAGAAGGCAGATCAGGGGAAAACAAAAACCAATTAGAAATATAAACAGAGGCATAACAGCATGCCTCTGGGCCCCCTGCAAAAAAATATTTGGAGATTACTGGAGCTCACCAAAGCCTAACCTGTCCCCCTTGTTGCAGGCAGATGCATGCACCAGTGAATGTGTGCATGCCTCTGCTAGCACTGGATGCAGAATCTTTCATGGGCTATAGAGGTAGCAGACCCTGGCGGGTGGGGGGGGCCAGACCGCAAGGTCTGCTAAGTTTAGCCATTAAAAGATTCTGCATCCAGTGTTATCAGAGGCATGCACGCATTCACTGGTTACATATTTATACCACTGCATATAAAGTTCAGTTATGTACAGCTCATGGCCTAGAAATATATTCTTTTTATACTGCTAATTGCTAAGAAATTGCTGTGGCAGAGTAAGGCTAATGTCAGACCAGGCGTATGGCGTATATTTTAGACAAGTTGAAAAACGCTTGCCGAAAATACCTCCGAATGAATGGGTGCAGGCCCATGTAGCCGAAATAAGCATATAAACGCGAGACTTTGCATTCTCTCGCATTTTTATGCGGATATTTGCTACATGTGCCTGCACCTGAGGAGGCGTATGGTGGTATTTTTGGCAAGCGTTTTTTGCCAAAAATATCCGCCCTATGCCTCATCTGGCATTAGCCTAAATGCTACAGACTGACTAGGTTTGCCTGATTTGACTCAGTTGGCTAATCAAGAAGCCTGAAAGCCTGGCTAGTCAGTGTACTGTACAGGAGAGCTCATAGAGAGGTGTCTGAATCCAGCACACAGGAATCTATGTGTCTGTACACACACAGTTGCCTGCGCAGAGGTCTGTAATATTGCTGTAGTTGATGTGTCCCTGGTATGAAGGAAGTCTCTTTTTATAAACTATATTGTTACACCTGTATCTGGCTATTGAATTACGTTTTGTATCTGCATGTGTAAATTGCAGGAGGGTGATTGGCAGCAGATCTAACCCAAATGCAAAAGAGCATGCTTTACTGTTATATGTACAAATATAGCTTCATCCGTGCCCACCCTGGCTCCATTCCTTTATTTCTCCCTTTCACATGTTTGTTGTTGAGGGAAGTGGCCTCATGACATACCACAGCAAATCAGCTTTTAGGCTAATGCGACACGGGGTGTATGGAGCGTATATTCGGCAAGCCGAAAAACGATTGCCGAGAATACACTCCATACGCTCAAAAATGTCCCTACCTGTACCTGCACCCGAATGAATGGAATACGCTTGGGTGCAGGCACATGTAGCCAATATCCGCTGACAATGTTAAGTCTCCCATTTTTTGGCGGATATCGGCTACATGTGCCTGCACCCAAGCGTATTCCATTCATTCGGGTGCAGGAACAAGGTAGGCTGAATTTACAGTTGCGGGGAGTATTCTTGGCATGCGTTTTTTGGCTTCCAAGAATACACCTCGTGTGGCATTAGCCTAACTCTGCTCCATCATTTATAAATTTCTGCATCACTGACACAGACCAGGCAGCTAGAGATTCTGGAGGGTAGTTGATGAGAAGCAGCTTCAATAATTAGCCATAACTTTGTAACGGCGCAAAATTTGTAAAAGCTATAAATTGTTAAAATGCTTGTCTAGACTTAATATTTTTAATATTATAAAAACATTTTTCATAATTGTTCCCCTTTAAATGCAACATTCAAGTTGCAGATAGTTACTATACACTTGCTGTGATACAGCTTGCTGGCTTAAATGCTCCTGATATGTACATGCTATATACTTGCAGGTTAAGGCTATAGGCTCTTTTAGTGGCACCAGGCAGCCAGATGTGATTCACTATTTACAGCTTTGGTTCTGTGGCCTGATTATGTGCCTGCTTGTTTATAGTCAAATTGTGTGTTGAATCTTGCCAGTGCTGCGTCTGGGTCCTTGGGCCTGGCTTTATGTTCATTTATACAATAGAGACTGCCATAAACATTGCCATGGCATAGGGATTTGGTAGAAACACTTATTATTAATGAACTGAAGAAGCTGCTCGGATGAGTAGTGAAACGTGTTCAATGATTACTTAACAAGTCCAGTTGCTTTAGATTTATTTATACTTGATACCGTATATACTCGAGTATAAGCCGAGTTTTTCAGCACTAAAAATGTGCTCAAAAAGTAAGCCTCGGCTTATACTCGCGCATATACTAGGATATATACGGTAAATCGTTGCGCGCGATTGGATGACCGAACGTGCGTGCTGCCGGCATCGTAAGCAACGCCGCCATTAAGTTAAGGGATGCACGGAAGCTAGGGGTAAGTGCCGAACTTGGTGGACAGGATCCTGGGGCAAAGACAGCCACTCTCACACAGCTGCACTTGCGGAATCTACTTTGAAAGCGAGACACATCGCTGCGCCATTAAGGGATGCACGGAAGCTATACACTGCTTGTGCCTGCCCCTGGACAGATTCTTCAAGTGTAGGGGCAGATTCTGGGCCTGCGTTTATCTGCAGGCTGTGAATCTGCCCCTTGTGGCACTAGCCTTAGCCCTCATGGGCAGCTCTGGGCCCCAACGTTTTGCAGAATCATTCATACTTCATAGTAACAATACTGAGCATTAATAATGGCAGGTTAAAGGGCAAAAGTGGAGCATAATGAATTTATATTTTATTTTAGTGGAAAATAAAGGGCTGGTTCTATAGTACAGCAGAGAGGGCATGTTTCTTGGCTAACAGCACAAGAGGGCCCCCCTCGAGGAATTATGAAAACAGTACACTGACTTCTAGTGAATGTCCAATTATATATAATGTAGAAGGAGGATATATTTCCCAATTTGGAATTTAGTTTGTACAGCTGTATTAGTTGTTGTTACTATACAGAACTCATATTTTATTTATTACTATACAGAACTCATATTCAGGAGATGTTATTTTGCTTAGCCCTCTTGCAGTGATATTAGGCACACCTCGCCTGGATCCACCAGCTACTGTGCTCTCCTACACCTGTCACTTCTCACTTCTTTCTCAGGGTATTGTGCTTGGGTCTGAGCTTCCAGAAGGAGCAAGTGCTACACATTAGAACTGTTTTGAGGTAACCTATTGTTTCTCCTACTCCCATGTAACTGGGGTGGGCTTATACTCGAGTCAATAAGTTTTTCCAGTTTTCTTAGGTAAAATTAGGTACCTCGGCTTATATTCGGGTCGGCTTATACTCGAGTATATACGGTACTTATTATTATTAATCTTCCAAGAACTGCAACGTTTCAGCAGTCTATATTTTGTAGGTATGCCTTGGTGTATCAATATAGCAGGGCAGTGAATTAGGGCCTCTTTGTAACCAATAATGACACAAATGATTGTCTTTTACATTAGATGCCGAGGTTCAGTTCCCTACTTTCTCAGTCGAGAATTCAATGTACATACTAGTTTGAATAACCTCTAGTATGTGCAAATGCAAATTTTATAATCTGTGTAGGTGCTGCGTTTATGATTGGTGTATTGTTTTGGAGGCCTTGGATTTCGGTAAGACTATAGTCAGGGCCACCATCAGAAATTTTGGCCCTGTATAAGTTATTTATATGGGGGGCCCCCCATAAACACAGTACCGTAGTTTTTGCATAAGTTACTTAAACTGCATAAGTTTAGGAGCCCAATGATATTGCTGTGAGGCCCTAACTAGTCAGTAGTAGTTCATAAAAATAGTAAAAATAATTTATGTGCTAATAAGTCAGTATTTTAATTGGGAGTTCAGCAGAGTTTATACATAAGTTATGTACGTTTCTTTGAAAGTTTATGCATAATCTACGTAAATTACATAAGCGTAGGGGCTCAATGATGTTGTTGGGCCCAATAACAGTCATACCCACTGCTGAAAAGTACATGTAGTAATATAGCTTCCAATATAAACAGCTGAAGTTACATGAAGTTCATATAAATAGTTAAAATAACTATTTATAATAAGTTTCTGGGCAAGTTAACCATTTTCTTGGCAGTTTTTGTGTAAATTATGTAAACTTGGCATAACTTCATACGTAACTTACAAAATGTGCGTAACTTTCGCGAAGTGACCAGGCCCCCTTACCAATGAAGATTTTATGGGGCCTGGCACAAATGTACCCCCAATCCTTCCCCCCCCCCCTGATGGCAGCCCTGTATATAGTTCAGGGCTCTCTGGGGCCATAATAAATTAAATTATGATGTCATGGGAAGATGTCCAAGGAGGATTACATGCCTTCAGCTGGGCAATGCTGCTGTAGCTGAAATTACTGATTTATAGTGAATGCAGGGGTTTCATAACTCTCCCTGTGTTTAGGTTAATGTTTACAGTTAGTCTCTTTTGTTATGACAATAGACATTTACAAGACACTGGCTGTGTAATCCTTATTGACACATGCACACAGCGCCGGATTTCAAATCCAAGTGCCCCGAGGCTGCCCCCCCCCATTCGCTACCAACCCCCCCCCCCGGCGCGCATGCACAAGCAAACCTCCCCGCCTCGCCACGCTGCGCCGACTCATGCGCGGCCATTTAACCTTCCATACGGAGCAGTGGGGAGAAGTCCCCATTGCTCTGTATGGCCACTAAACGTCAAAATTTTGTTGGGGCGGCATGCTGCCCCTAGAATTGTGGCGCCCTAGGCCCAGGCCTTTGGGGCCTCGCCACAAATCCGGGCCTGCATGCACACTCCAATACAGTATAATGGTAGAACAAGCCAAGACCCAAAATTTGCTCTCCAGGCCTTAAAGTGGAAAAGCCAAAATTAAAATACAATTTCAGAGTTGGAATAATCAACCATGTGCTGTGCACATATTCTAATACTGAAAGTCCAATAATAATAATGATAAAAAAAATATATACTATGCAACAGATACCCTGTATTTTTTTAAAACAATAAATTAGAAACAAACTGTTAAGTAATTCACCAGTAAGGCACCCAAGTTTATGAATCCAGTAGTTCTCTCTGTTTTGTAACTTATTTAGATCCCTTTCAAAATTATAGGTACACATTCAATACTGATACCAATCACAAACTAATAATGGTAATGCATAAATGGCAATTCCTGGTCCAACTTATGCTAACTTTTTATATCAGATTGTAGACAAACAGTAATATAAAGTGCATATTTATTGGTTATTGTGAAGCAAACACTATTGTCCAGTCCCATAATAACAGATATATTTTTTATGTGAATCCACCAACAGTAAAGTTAGTACTTCTTGTTGCATCACTTTAATCCTTGCAATTGCATAAAAGTAATAAAATTTGAGTACATACATAGAATAAAGCTCTGGCACTTTTACTGAAATGGTTAAGCCGATATTGCAAGATACTTAGCTTTTTAAAAATCCAAGGTGGAAAATATAATGTGATGAGACATGGGTTTACATATATTTCATCATACACATTCCTGACCACTTTGTTTTTACGGTAAATGACATTTAAGAATTATTGCTTAATTGTGTACTCTATGAACACCAATTTAGCTAGGGGAATAGCCTGGTTTTGACCTCTAGAGACCCTGTTTTTTGGATTTATATGATGGACTACCTCTTATAATATTTTAAATGTATTTTGGTACAATCACCTTGGACATGCAAGTTTAAATTTTTACTACCCAACATAAACAACTACTGTAAAAATGGAACAGAAGACACTGAGCTCAAAAATATTTCACTGTTGACAATTCCACACTATGTTTTATGTTGGTGTATAAAGCCTGGGCATTACCAGAAGCCCAAATGTAATATTTGTACCATGGGATGCAGTGTAAAATATATATAAACCATATTGTAATATATGTATATACTGTAAGACTACAGATGTTAATGTTTCAAAGTATGCTGAAGGAGGATTACTGGATTAAACAGTTTAACCCTTTTACTGCCAGCCATTTTGGTCAAAGCGGAACTTGTATTGCCAGACAGTTTTTGAACATTTTGCACTGTTTCACTTTAGGGGCCTTTCCTCGGGGGGACTTTTAGTTTACCAAGGAAAACAATATATCGTTTTTTTCAGAACAACCTAAGCTTTCAAAATATGGTAGAATTTTTGTGTAATTCCAATTCTGTAACAAGATATAGGCTTCTAAATGTCTAAAAATGCAAAAAAAATCAAATTTTCCATAATATAATCACACATACTAGAAACAAAAATTATTTTATGCACGAATATACAACTGATTTGGAAAGTCCCATGTCTCCTGAACGTGCCAATACCAAATATATATAGTTTTATGGAGATTTCTCACTTGTATAGGTCAAAAACTCCCAGCAGTACACTACCAAATTCCCAAAGCACTGCTCCAAAAAAACTGCATACTTTGGATTTCAAGGCCAAAATTCCACTAACAGAAGGTTTATCCCAGAAAATTGTACATTTTTGGAAAGAACAGATTCTGGGGAATACAGAATAGGCACAACTGTCTGTCTACTCCAAACTATCAAGTCGCAATGCTTTCCTAAAGTTATTGGTTTTTATCAAAATTTGTGATTTTTTTTAAAAATCGCTTCAAAGCTTCTAGTCTATAGTATCTTATCTCCTACAGGTCATAAAGTAACCAAATAAAACACCCTAAATATGAATGCCTGGGGTCCACTGAACAGTTTGATGCCCAATATGTATAGGTTTACCTAAGTATGTGGCATGTAGGGGCCCCAATGTGAACATACCCCATATGAACTGTCATTTCTGTCATTTCAGCTTCTGCAAAATCAACACATTTACATCATTATATGTGGGATGAAGCTAGTAAAAAGTACGCTCACCCCAGAAAGTCATATATTTTTGGAAAGTACACATTCCCCCGAATCTAAAATGGGTACCCATGTCTTTCTACTCCAAAGTACCAAGCCGCACAGCTTTTCTAAAGTTAGCAATTTTGATGACATTTCCAAAAATCCCCTCAAATTTTCCATTTTGAAGCATCTTATCTCCCACATAGCATTAGGTACCAAGATAAAACACCCTGAATTTGAACGCCAGGGGTCCACTGAACAGTTTGATGCCCAATATGTATAGGTTTACCTAAGTATGTGGCATGTAGGGGCCCCAATGTGAACATACCCCCATATATACTGTCATTTCTGTCATTTCAGCTCCTGCAAAATCAACACATTTACATCATTATATGTGGGATAAAGCTACAAAAAAGTACGCTCACCCCAGAAAGTCATATATTTTTGGAAAGTACACATTCCCCCGAATCTAAAATGGGTACCCATGTCTTTCTACTCCAAAGTACCAAGCCGCACAGCTTTTCTAAAGTTAGCAATTTTGATGACATTTCCAAAAATCCCCTCAAAGCTTCCACTTTGCAGCATCTTATCTCCCACATAGCATTAGGTACCAAGATAAAACACCCTGAATTTGAACACCAGGGGTCCACTGAACAGTTTGATGCCCAATATGTATAGGTTTACCCAAGTATGTGGCATGTAGGGGCCCCAATGTGAACATACCCCCATATATACTGTCATTTCTGTCATTTCAGCTCCTGCAAAATCAACACATTTACATCATTATATGTGAGATAAAGCTACAAAAAAGTACGCTCACCCCAGAAAGCCATATATTTTTGGAAAGTACACATTCCCCCGAATCTAAAATGGGTACCCATGTCTTTCTACTCCAAAGTACCAAGCCGCACAGCTTTTCTAAAGTTAGCAATTTTGATGACATTTCCAAAAATCCCCTCAAAGCTTCCATTTTGAAGCATCTTATCTCCCACATAGCATTAAGTACCAAGATAAAACACCCTGAATTTGAACGCCAGGGGTCCACTGAACAGTTTGATGCCCAATATGTATAGGTTTACCTAAGTATGTGGCATGTAGGGGCCCCAATGTGAACATACCCCCATATATACTGTCATTTCTGTCATTTCAGCTCATGCAAAATCAACACATTTACATCATTATATGTGGGATAAAGCTACAAAAAAGTACGCTCACCCCAGAAAGTCATATATTTTTGGAAAGTACACATTCCCCCGAATCTAAAATGGGTACCCATGTCTTTCTACTCCAAAGTACCAAGCCGCACAGCTTTTCTAAAGTTAGCAATTCTGATGACATTTCCAAAAATCCCCTCAAAGCTTCCACTTTGCAGCATCTTATCTCCCACATAGTGTTAGGTACCAAGATAAAACACCCTAAATTTGAACGCCAGGGGTCCACTGAACAGTTTGATGCCCAATATGTATAGGTTTACCTAAGTATGTGGCATGTAGGGGCCCCAATGGGAACATACCCCCATATGATCTATCATTTCAGCTCCTGCAAAATCAACACATTTACATCCTTTATGTGGGATAATGCTACAAAAAAGTACATTCACCCCAGAAAGCCATATATTTTTGGAAAATACACATCCCCCCGAATCTATAATGGGTAAATATTTCTTATTGCTACAAAGTACCAAGCTGTAAAGCTTTCCTAAGTTTGCAGATTTATATGACATTTTCGAAAATCGCATAAAAATGTTGCAATTTGCCGCATTTATCTCTCACAATTTCTTGATAAAGATCAGATAAAGACAAATCACCCCAAAAAGGAACACCAGAGGTCTACTGAACAGTTTGATGCCCAATATGCATAGATATACCAAAGTCTGCGGTATGTACTGAACCCAAAATGAAAATAGCGCATAAGGATTTCTCGCCTGCCAGCTCAGCTTTTGCACACAGAGCCCCCTGTCAGTGTATTATGTGCCAAAACTTCCCCTAACCATACAGTGACCCCCACAAAACCATATATTTTTGGAAAGTACACATTCTGACAAATCCAACAAGGGTAAAGAGTCCTTTCTACACCAAAGTACCAATCTGCAGAGCTTTCCTAAAGTTATTGGTTTTTATGACATTTCAGAAAATTGCCTAAAAATGTTGCAATTTGTCACATTTATCTCACACAATTTCTTGCGTACAAAGGCAAGTCACCCCAAATAGGAACACCAGAGGCCTACTGAATAGTTTGATGCCCAATATGCATAGATATACCAAAGTCTGCGGTATGTACTGAACCCTAAATGAAAATCGCGCATAAGGATTTCTCGCCTGCCAGCTCAGCTTTTGCACACAGAGCCCCCTGTCAGTGTATTATGTGCCAAAACTTCCCCTAACTATACAGATCCCCCACAAAACCATATATTTTTGGAAAGTACACATTCTGACAAATCCAACAAGGGTAAAGAGTCCTTTCTACACCAAAGTACCAATCTGCAGAGCTTTCCTAAAGTTATTGGTTTTTATGACATTTCAGAAAATTGCCTAAAAATGTTGCAATTTGTCGCATTTATCTCACACAATTTCTTGCGTACAAAGGCAAGTCACCCCAAATAGGAACACCAGAGGCCTACTGAACAGATTGATGCCCAATATGCATAGATATACCAAAGTCTGCGGTATGTACTGAACCCAAAATGAAAATAGCGCATAAGGATTTCTCGCCTGCCAGCTCAGCTTTTGCACACAGAGCCCCCTGTCAGTGTATTATGTGCAGTAACCCCCCCCTAACTATACAGTGACCCCCAGAAAACCATATATTTTTGGAAAGTACACATTCTGATGAATTCAAAATAGGTAAAGTTATTTTTGTACATGTAACCCTTTCTTGGCACATTCACTTATATATGGACTGTATTTTCAGGAGATGTGTGTTCTTCAAAGAATATTGATACTGGGAACTGGGAACAGCGCAGTGCCTCCACCTAGTGGACACTGAGGAACACACCTCTAGGGGATTTCCACTAGGAAATAATCACACACAGCTTTTGCAGAAATGTTAAACTTTATATAACTGTTGGAGTTGGAAGTTACCACTTTATGTATAACTGATTTTCCTGCTCTGAGGAACCCATGTAGTTTATCCACAGCTGGCACCGACAGTCTCTATAGATGCCCAATCCCCACTTGGATCCGGATAAACCACAACCCTTTGGTTAGTTCAGTCCCTTCCCCAAGAGCTCTTTAGTCCCCCCAGGTAGCGCTACCTGCCCCAGAGTACCTTCCCTGTATAAAGGTGGCTGTTCCCACGTAGCAGGCAAACAAGCAATACCTGTTCACAGCAGGGGACACACACAAGAGATACCACAGAGGACTGATTCCTTCCTGGCAGCCCAGCAGACTTTTTCTTTTCAAGTCTAACACACAATATGGCTGCTCACACTGTATCTCTTTCAACTCTGGCAAACAACAGCAGGGGCTCCCTTTATAAGCTGCTGGGCCCGCCCCTAGATTTTTGGCTCCAAAGCTTAGGCACACCTCTCCCAGACGTGCACTGGGGCAGCCAGCCAACCGGATCCCTCCCCAGGCTGTAGCTAGGCTGGATGAGATCACAGACTGAGAAACAGGGGACAGGGTTCTCTGATCCCCTACATTCTCCCCTTGGAAAAACCGGTAACGGCCTCGCTTGCCGTACCTCCTTACACTCAGAAACAGTACAACACTCCACAGGGTTCTCCACAGCAGTCTCCCTTTGACTCAACCCCTCATCTCCTTCAGGGGAGTCACTTTCGGATATTGATGGCTCATAGTAGGACTTCTGTACTGTTGGGCCTTTGTAAGTCTTACAGTTCCGGGCCTGATGACCCATCACATGGCACTTGTAACATTTCCCTGGAAGTCTCTTACGCCGCCGGCGTACTTTACACAGTGCAGACTGGACCTGAACCTCATCAGGAACAGGGCAGTTTGGCTGTATGTGGCCTATCCTGCCACACCGGTAGCACGTTGGAGGTTTCCTCGTCTCAGTTGGGGTTTTGGCTCTCTCAGACAGTTTAGCTTTAAACGCTTCCAACTCTTTGCGAAGTCTCTTATTTTCCTCCAGCAGCTTTACATCAGCAGGGGACTTCTCTGCATGCCCTAGGGTGGAACTCCTCCTCACCCTCACATAGGCATCAGCCTCCTCCCGCCGAACTCTCTCCATCAGAGCAACATAGCCAGGGGTTAGTGTATCCTGGTAGTAAGCTCTAATTGTCACGGCAACAGGGTCACTATTTAAAGTCCCTCTCCTCATTTGGCGAATCCTCAGGGAATCCATTTCAGAGCTTTGGATTACCCCACGACTCACCAGCAATCTCAGGCCTTGCTCCACCCGCACCAGATAGGCAGACAGGGCTTCCTTCTCTTTCTGGAAGGTACAGTGGAAGTTGTGGAGCATCTCTGTAGTACTTGCTACAGGGCCAAACGTCACCTCTAAGACTTCTATCAGGTCGCCTGAAGTAGCATCAGGGTGACTAACTAGGTAGGATTTTACCACATCCACAGCAGGGCAGCAAAGGCTCTCAAGGATCTTCCTTCTCATGGTTGCCTCAGGGCCGGTCCAATCTCTCACGGACACCACAGTGGAGTCTCTCCAACTCTCAAATGAGTCCTCACCCGAGGGTACCGGATCTGCACCTGAAAACACTTTAAGTCTTTTAAAATTACCATTCCAGGCCAGCTGAGTCAGTTGGTCAGTCAGTAGTCCCAGCGCACTCACAATATCAGGGGTATCCAGCTGGCCTCCCGAGCTAGGCCGACTCCCCTTGGAGACCACGCTCTCACTGGATGGACATTGCTTTACTTGACTCTGTTCAGCTGGCGAATCAGACAGTCTCTTACTGGGCAGCACACCTCCCGGTGCTGTAACTGCAAACTGGGAAACAAGGGTGTCAACATGGGTAGTTAAATCATCTGCGTCATCAGACAGATCTGGCAGAACAACCCTCCATGGCCCTTCATCTCCCGCATCAATATCAGGGGGAACCCTCTCACGGTCTATCTCTCTGGGGCTGTCTATAAGGACATTCAGCAGAACCCCGGCAGAATCTCGCCGTGACGCAGCCACCCTTGGGCGGAAAAATATGGGCTCCCCATCAAGGATTTCATAAATAGAATCTTCCTTTACTCTTGGCATCATGGGCCCCACAACAGCAACCTTCCGGGGGTTAAGTCCCAAAGCATTGCACCACTGACGAACAGTTTGTGGGGTTTCATGTGCAGCCATGCTTTCATCCAACATTCCCAGCTTCCCAATAGAATCTCAGCAGTGCCTCCAAAATGTAACCCTTTCTTGGCACATTCACTTATATATGGACTGTATTTTCAGATGTGTGTTCTTCAAAGAATATTGATACTGGGAACTGGGAACAGCGCAGTGCCTCCACCTAGTGGACACTGAGGAACACACCTCTAGGGGATTTCCACTAGGAAATAATCACACACAGCTTTTGCAGAAATGTTAAACTTTATATAACTGTTGGAGTTGGAAGTTACCACTTTATGTATAACTGATTTTCCTGCTCTGAGGAACCCATGTAGTTTATCCACAGCTGGCACCGACAGTCTCTATAGATGCCCAATCCCCACTTGGATCCGGATAAACCACAACCCTTTGGTTAGTTCAGTCCCTTCCCCAAGAGCTCTTTAGTCCCCCCAGGTAGCGCTACCTGCCCCAGAGTACCTTCCCTGTATAAAGGTGGCTGTTCCCACGTAGCAGGCAAACAAGCAATACCTGTTCACAGCAGGGGACACACACAAGAGATACCACAGAGGACTGATTCCTTCCTGGCAGCCCAGCAGACTTTTTCTTTTCAAGTCTAACACACAATATGGCTGCTCACACTGTATCTCTTTCAACTCTGGCAAACAACAGCAGGGGCTCCCTTTATAAGCTGCTGGGCCCGCCCCTAGATTTTTGGCTCCAAAGCTTAGGCACACCTCTCCCAGACGTGCACTGGGGCAGCCAGCCAACCGGATCCCTCCCCAGGCTGTAGCTAGGCTGGATGAGATCACAGACTGAGAAACAGGGGACAGGGTTCTCTGATCCCCTACATACATAAAAGTTACACCTGGCAAAGCTACGCTAAAAACAGATCAGGAACACTTATATAGGGATAAAATGTGATAAAACCACAAAAATTGTGCAAATCAGTGAAACAACAAAATAAGTTACATGACAGTGTAATTAGTGGCCAGAATATCTGATCCAATAGTTACGCTGTCAAAATAAACAGTTTTTAGGTAAAAGAAAATAAAAACAAAGTGGTAAAATGAAAAAAAAAAAAAAAAAAAGCAAAACAAAAAAAAACCAAAGTGTTTGTGTATACATGTGTGTACATGTGTAAAAGTTGTGTGATAGTGTGTAAGTGTGTATATGAGTGTAAATAAGTGTATAAAAATGTGAAAAATGAAAAAAAAAAAAATAAAATAAAAAAATGCTAAAATGTGTGCTGTAAGTGTGTGTAAATGTATGTAAGTGTGTATAAATGTATGTAAATGTGTGTATAAGTGTGTAAAAGTGTGTAAATGCAATAAAAAAAAAAGTCCTTACCTGTTCCTGAAGACCGATCGCCTCCTTCCTCATTTGGGCCGGCGCTGGGGGAGAGGGAGGAAGCAGGAAGCAGCAGATGCGATGCGATCGCATCTGCTGCTTCCTGGAGGGTCCTGCGAGCGATCGGCTCGCAGGACCCTGATGACAGCCCCCCTGGCACATTGCCCAGGGGGGCTGTCATTGTTAGAAGCCCTCTGCAGCGGCGGCACATGCCGCCGCTGCAGAGGGCAGCGCTTAAACGCCAACGACGTATGAGACGTCGTTGGCGTTTAAGCCCTTTTACTGCCAGCACGTATGCCATACGTGCTTGGCAGTAAAAGAGTTAAAGACAGTATCAGTATCACCTAACAAAGTGCTTCTTTTAGATATTCAACTCTTCTAGAGGTTTTGCAGGTATCCTATAGTCCTTTGATATCAATGTCCATTTGTACAGTCAAGGGAACCACAGATCTATTATACATCTGCTCCCCCTGTGAGGACAGATTTATTCACAGGTGATTCTTCAAATACAGCTTTAGGCTCTTTACTCTTTGTTTGTACTGCCCAGTCTTCAAAAGACCCCCTCCAGCTCAAACTATGCTGTTTGGAGTTAAGGCCAAAAGAAGCTTTATATGTCGGTCTTTGATTTTTATTGTCTTTTATTAGTAATAAAAATCCCATCCCTCATTTGTACTCCTTAATACCTTAATGGTAATACTACCATTGGGGTTCTGGAGTTTTTTCTTAGAGACATCATCCAATTACCTTTAGATGTATTGTAATGGAGAGTACAGGTATTTATGACATTGTTTTGGAAAGTCAATAAAGTAATCTCTTTAAGGGTGATAACTAACCTTATTCATAATGTCAGTATAAATTTCTACAGTAATACTACTATAGTTTATATAAATAAGCTGCTGTGTAGCCATGGGGGCAGCCATTAAAGTTGGAAAAAAGGAGAAAAGGCACAGGTTACATAGCAGATAACAGATAACAGATAAACACTATTGTGTTCTAGAGAGGTCATCTCCTATGTGCCTGTGCCTTTTCTCCTTTGAATGGCTGCCCCCGTGGCTAAACAGCAGCTTTGTTTACATACATTTCTGGGGCAAACACACCAGTTGTACCAGTGCAGGGCAGCAGTATATTTTATTGTTATTACTTTTATACACTTTCATTTATTATAAAGCCAAATGATTGCACATTTTAACTAAATCATATATTTTCATAGTGAAGTGATCTTATATACTTTGTTAATATCCATGAAATCTATTAATGGGTACAAAATTAAAACTTCTATTAAGCAACTTAATGTGTTCTATTTGTTTTTTGGTATGACCTCCCTACTCTGCTTCTATGTTTATGTTCATGCTCTTCATATTCATTAACCCTTCCTTGAAGCTATCTAATGCATCAGCCAGTACAACTCCCTCAAGAGCAAAATTCCACAACTTCACAGCTCTCACTATAACAAAAAAAAAAAACAAACAAAAAACTTTTATAACCACTCTAGTGTTTATCACATATCTTAAACTAAGATATTGAAGTTATAAACACTTCAACCTATCACTATTGAAGCTGTCTTTATATTACAAGAAACAAGAGTAGTATTACAGAATTAATTACACTTATCTGAATTCTCACCTGGAGGGAGTTTACTGCCTGTCAACCAATAATTGAGCCAATAATTCACATTAAGTGTTCCAACCCCCACTGGCTAGACTACCTCAACTAAGAAGTAGCGCAATGTAGAGATGAACCCACAGCCTACTGGACACACCTAACAATTTCGAAGAAAAGCCTAATGAAGACAGAAATGAACATACTATTGATGCTCTATAGTATGCACATAAATTTAGGTGAGAAAGTTATCTTACAAATTCTTCAAAAGCGGCTAGCAAAGCACACCAGACAGCCATGAAGTTAAGTAAAATGTAGTCTTTATTCATGTTCATGAAACTTTTTCACGTGATGCGTTTCGTGCATGCATACTTAATCATAGGCCTAAAAGGTTTTAGGTGTTCATGAGAAAGTTACCTTAGACTAATTTATCTGTGACAAATGTTGTAAAACATTTTTTCAACTTTTTTGTTGGCAGATATTTATAATTTTTTTCAAGACTGAAAGAAGGTTTTTCAAGAATTGTGCACAGTTCTAATGGGTTTTAAAGGTACAATTATTTTTTTACAGGTCATTGTTGTAAAAGGATCACAACAAGTGTGATCTCCCACCCATATTTTTACATGCTAAATGAATACGGAAAATGAAAATTAACATGAGGTGGACTGTGGAAGAAACCATTTTGGTCTAAAAAAAGAACATTCCAGGCATTTGTTTTTTTCTATTTAGTAATTTCATTTTAACACGGTTATTTTTTATTTATTCTAATTTAATCTCTTTCCATTAGATTAGTTATATGGTTTGATAAATGCCAAAGTCATAATGAATCGATTGCATTCTGACTCTTGGTTTCTTTTGGGGGTTTCTTCTGCCTCCTGTAAATTAATGTAAAAAACTGACAAATTTATATTACTGTTATTACTGGTTATCAGCGCTTAACTTATTAAACCACATATTCTGATATATCAGTCACTACTATCATGTAATTCATTTATAGTTAAGGGTTTGTTTAATAATCGCTACCATTACTATGTAATTAACTTTTTAATATGATCAATTAATTTTATTGTCTTTTATCACTAATAAAAGACAATAAAAAAAATAAAATCAGAAACCTACATAGGAAGCTTCTTTTGGCCTTAACTCCAAACAGCATAGTTTGAGCTGGAGGGGGCCTTTTGAAGGCTGGGCAGTACAAACAAAGAGTAAAGAGTCTAAAGCTCTATTGGAAGAATCACCTGTGAATAAATCTGCCCTCATAGGGGGAACAGATGTAAAATAGATCTGTGGTTGGACATTGATATCAAAGGACTATAGGATGCCTGTAAAACCTCTAGAAACAATAATGCTGTTGCAATATAAATTTTAAATAGGCTATTACTAATAAATAGCTTTATTGTGTAACGGATGAAAAATAATTTAAAGAGCAACTAAAGTCATAGGTTTTATTTTGCTCAGATGAATAGGATTCATTAGTCTTTGCATAAGAACTTGTACCGTGCTTTGCAGTTTTAATTGCACATAGGTGGGCGCCAATCCTTTCATGTGTGCTTGGGGGGAAAACAAATTTGGAATCTAGAGGTAATGGTAAAGTCCAGTATTTGTGGACTGTATATTCATGTGCATACTGTAAATCTGCTGTCTGGCTCTCAACAGCAGCCCTAAGCAACATCTGTAACAAATTAAATCCTCTTTACCTTGGGTGGTTGTTTGTCATCTGAATTTAATTTGTTTCCTAACATACACTTTTTTGAAATGGCAAGGCAATCCACCCTGAAAGCATATGATTTTAACATAAACAGTCAGAGAGACATATAGTTACTGCATTTTCCATCCATGCAAATTTAATAATATATTTCTGCATAGTAATTTTTGCTGTAACATTAATATTGAATGGAAATTTGTCCTGGCGCAAGAAAAATGAACATGCATTTCCTTTCACAGTAATGTTTGATATGTTCTTTACACTTCCCACAAAAATATATGAACATTACAATGTCACCCTCTTTAAGATTCTCTGAACAGCAGTGACACATGAAAACTTCAAAATCTTAATCAAGGGAAGAAAAACTAATAAGTAGCTGAAAATCTCTTCTTAAGCCTTTAAGAAGATGAGAGGTTCGTGATCAGGAATTCGTGAGCTGTTTCACGATTCAAATAAGCATTCTGAAATTCTAGGAATCACAGCCGATAATGAATTGTAATTGCTAATTTGCAGGGTAACCTTACTCCGTACATTTTGGTTGCTTTCAAATTCATTGTACACAAATGGCAGCTTTATAAACAGTCATTAGATGACACTGAAAGCAGTATATTGAAAAATCTATGATTTATGAATGATGTTTGATTTAATTTGTGCACGGCTGCAGTGCTATTTTGGAGTATTTGTTTTAGGCCTCGGTCCTTAATAAGGAATTAATGAGTGGAAGAGAGAGCAGAAATGTGCAACTAAACTGGTAAAAGGCAGGGAACAATTAATCAAAGACCTTTATTGTTGGGGTTATTTTCTCTGGAGCAAAGGTACCTGCAATGGGACATGATTAATCTTTACAAGTACATTAGAGGGCAGTATAGAGAAATAGTGGAGGATGTTTTTCTAATAGAAATGGCCAATGCACCAGAGGCCACCCTTCAGAGGAACATTTGAAGCAGGTTCTTCACATAAGTGCATTGAGGATGTGGGATGACCTGCCTGGTAATGTTGTTTTGGTAGATGCCATTATTGCCTTTAAGAGTGGCTTAGATGATAAAGCCCACACAATTTTAGCCCAGCAATCAAAAAAGTGTCATAATCGCAAATTCTCTCTATACAAACAGATACAACCTTACGTATGATCCAAGACAAATTGTGTTTCACAAATATTATTCAAACTTGTACAATCTACCTGCTAACTCTTCCCATCAAGATATCAACCCCCTAAATTACCTAAACTCACACAGGAGGAACTGGAAGAACTTAATAAAGATATAACTGTCAAGGAACTTCTTTATGTGATTAAATCGCTTCCCATCCAGAAATTACCAGGCCCGATGGCTTCCCTAACTCCTACTATTAAATTTTTAATGATTATATTAGCCCCATATTGGTTGACCTATTCAATGACTTTTTAAAGGGCAAGGAAGTCATCCCAGATATGATGCTTTCCTCATATATAACATTGCTACAAAAAGAAGGCAAAGATTTGACGCTATGTGCTATCGACCTAAAGCTTTACTCAACTGTGACCTAAAGATTTTCACAAAGAAATTAGCCAACAGACTCGCCAGAATATTACCACACCTAATTTATTTAGATCAAGTTGGTTTCATTATGGGAAGAAAAGCAGGGGACAATACTAGAAGATTCAAAGATATTCTTGATGTCTTACAAAAATCACAAACTCTAGCAATAGCCCTCAGTTTGGATGCTGGGAAAGCCTTTGACCATTTAGATTGGAGTTTTATGGTCAGCCTTTTAGAACATATCGGCTTCAAAGGTCCCTTTTTACAGGCAGTAAAATTTTTATACTTCAACCCCAAAGCATATCTCCGATTAAATGGAGATGGGGGATCCTCGATTTCAATAAACAACGGAACCCGTCAAGGATGCCCTCTGTCCCCATTACTATATGCAAATAGCATTGATCCCTTGGCTGCCAAAATAAGAAATCATAGAGATATAACCAGGATAAATTTTAACAATGAAATTGATAAAATTTTGCTATTTGCAGATGACGTCCTTCTAACTATTAGCAACCCAACCATTTCACTACCCAACTTAAATAAAATTCTACAACTATATAGTACTGTCTCCGGCTACAAAATAAATTGGTCCAAAATAGAATTAGTTAGCATGTGCTACACAGTGAAAACAGCTTCTTGTAGCCCCAGGTGCATGCTGTACCCTCTGCCTGGGTAGGTAAGTACAAAAATGATGAAAATTGCAGCACACTGGTTGTTTTGAAAAAGTGATAGCTTTACTCATGTGCCAAGGGCAACATTTCGGGCTTCAACCCAGCCCTTTATCAAGCCTACTAGTACAAATATAATCCAGTGTTTAAATACCCACAGGAAGAGAAGGGACCATCACTGTTAACCTCCATTTAACCCATAGCATCCTGTGAATACATTATGTGCAAAAAACAGAGGCACTTTCTTTAAACATAGATAATCATACTTAAAGGGAACTGACACAAAGCTTTAATTATAAATGGAAAATATCCCACCTGAAATATCTGGGTGTTAACATCACCCTCAAATATGGGGACCTCATCTTACCCAAACTACTGTATCTATTTGAAACCTTATTCATTACGTCTCGAAGGTATCCAACAAGGTCAGTCTTACTCACAAATAGATGTCAAGGGGGGCTAGGAAAACCAGATGTCTCTAAGTATTATGATGCAGCCCACCTAAGGCAAGTCCTACAAGAGATCTTACCATCTCCCCCCACAAGGTGGGCACAAATTGAAACTTCCTATACTCACCCATACCATATTAGCAATCTTTTATTTAAACAAAAAAGCCAAAATGCCTCTAATGTTACACCTGCTCCAATAAGGTTAAATGTGGCAAATTGGAACAGATATAAACAGAATTACAATATATGCAGACCCCCCTCCCTACTCACCCTGATACTGGAAAATCCTGAGTTTACACCAGGGTTAAACTGTAACCACAAATTGACCTGGGTGCCAATCAATATGAAGATTACTCATTTCTTAGACCCAAGGAAAAGAGTTTACTGAATTAAATTGGTCAAAAATTTGTGACAATGCTAAGGGAATAGTTACTTGTACGCAACAAAAAAAGTATTTACAAAGTTATAAGGGGATGGTACATGACACCAGACAGGCTATCAAAAATATTCCGAAATATTTAGCATCACCTCACATTGCTGGGGTGGATGCATAACATCTATGGCAATGTCCTTTAATAAGGTGTGCAGTCTCATCTGCTCAGTACTAGCAATGCCACTTAATATCAAATTACTGTATCTCTTATTAGGGCAACCTATAGCGAAACTCAAATATCCAGAAATTGATAAATTGATAAAGCAATATACTGTATGTCAGTAATGTGCCACACTGAGGTTGTAGAAATTCAAAAGACAATTATGTCTGGACATCATCACTCACTGTTTTACTGGTTTTGCATATGGTTTTTTCTTTTCCTTTCACATACTACTGAAAAATGTCAATTAGTGGACTGTTGAAATGTTTTGGAATGAAATGTTTCCCAAGCTAAATGTATTGATTCTCTAAACTTGACAAATAAAAGTTACAAAAAATAAAGAGTGGCTTTGATGAACAACCATACATATAAGGCTATTGGGAGAAGGAAAGTGTGAATCACTTGGGGGTGCCAAATGTTAAGTCATTAAAATCCCTTGGCCTACCTGAAAACCCTGGACCCTGCTGCTCCTGTTAGCAGAAAACTGCACCGCCCTGAGGATCTTCTGTGCCAGCACCATGGAGCTATCCCTGCATCTTCTATCTTTGCATGGGTGTGAATGCGAAGTAGAGAAAAAATCAGAACTTTAACAAAAAAGCCAGATTTTGATTATGGTGTTACACAAACAGGTCTGTTTTTAAATGTAAGAGCTATTGCCTTGATCTTTAGTTACTTGTAGTATTTGTATTCTCTGTAACAAGGTGTCAGGTTTCATGTCTAATGGGCTCATTCTTCTTACTTTAAAATGACAAAATATATTGATTACAATTAATGGAGCTGTTAATTGTAATGTTACAGGGTGACTCCAGGTCATTAAGATAGACTGAGGAATTCATTCCTTTATTTAAAAATAAAATTAAGAAAATTTTGTAAACAGATAGCTAAAAATACCAGACTTGCTAGCAAGTTCTATAACTTTTATCCCACTTAGCACTTTGTAACTGAGTTATGAAAAGTTAAAAAGATGCTATGCTAATTTCTGTCTGCTTTATGGAGTAATTGATGGTTTTGCACGATGTTGACATATATAATTTTAGGCTAAAATAGTAAATGCATTGTCTCTGAATGGCTTAAAGAAGGGGTCAACAAATATTTTCATAGCAGGGCTGCATGGGATTTTAGTCTAATGGCATCAAGCAGAGTGGGTTTTTATAGGGACCAATACTCTCTTCAGAAAGGATGATCACTATATGTAGATATAAATGAAATCTAAGTATAAGCCCTCCAAGCACAACTATAGCCTATGTTACCTGATTGAGCACAACAAATATCTCTTCCCCAGTACCATGTGCTATATTTAAGTTACTCCTTAGCTACAATATTGTCTATAGGGTAACACAGAGATAACTTTTGTGACTTAGTTCCAAGTTGAAGAGACTTCCATAAGGAATAGATATGGCTGGTGAACATCAGGATAAGCAATGATGTAAAATAAGGAGAGACGGTACATCTGTTTTAGATAAGAGCAGTTGATTTCTTAGAAAGTGAGAGTGTGGTAAAATTCCATCAAGGGCCTGAGTAAAAAGTGCTTACATAATGAGAAGGCCCAAAGGTTGGGCATTCAAGGGTGGCTTGAATTGATAAAGTTGTATAAAGCTATGCAAAACCTATTTGGGAAAGAAACAGTCAGCCAGATTATTTACTGTATTTAATGGACTGGCTGGCATAGTCATCAGACCTCAGACCTGGAAAAAGCTTCACTGTAAATGAGAGATTTAATGTGGATAAATATAAGGTCATGCACCTGGGATGTAAAAATACACAAGCCACTTATACCCTTAATGGGACTGCACTTGCCAAATCCATAATGGAGAAGGACCTTGGAGTCCTTGTAGATATTACACTTGACTGTAGCAAGCAATGCCAGGCAGCAGCTGCAAAGGCAAAGAAAGTTTTGAGCTGTATTGAAAGGGGCATAGATTCATGGAAGGAGGGTGTTATGCTTTCCCTTTACAGAGCACTGGTAAGGCCCCACAAGAAATAACCTGCACGTGAAGGTTAGTAGAATAAGATAAAAAGTGGCAGTGGTAGAAAACCAAAATGGATAAGCTAATACGTTTGCAGTCCAAGTTTTTTTTTTTTTTTTTTAAATTGTTTTTATTTTATTTTTTTATAACAATCGGATTCCATGTATACAGAGTAGTGTTCTTTGCAGAAAGAATAGTGTAACTTAGAGCTTGGCATATACAGTATCAGATCAGGTAATAGTACTGTGCAGAGATTGTCTTGTGCCTAATTGTCTAAATGTACATAACAGTTGCATTTGTGAGCTTATAGGGATTAGACAGACACACAGTATGAACGAGGAGGTAGTTGGCTGTCTCACACTTAGGTGTGCCAAATTACCATAGGTATATTGTGGTGAAAATCCGATTTGTAATTAAGTCAAAACAAACAAAAATATATAATGTAAGGTTTTTCAATAAAATCAGTAAAAACTATTTACATTTCAGTTCACTGGCTCTGGGCTAAATTATTTAGGGTACCTGTTTTCTGTTGTGTTATGGATCCTGGGAAGCAGCAATGGTTGATTTTTTCCTGGAGCCGTTGTGGCTTGCAAGTTGTACCAAGTTGTATGTTTAAATGTGTCAACTGTCAGTTGTCTGATGTCTGGAGGGAGGTTCAGGATGTACGTTGACCATGTGTCAAAGAATCTATGTGTTTGAGTTATTTTGTTGAATGATGCCTCAAGCCAGTCCTTGTGGAAAAGGAAGTGTATTTTGTTTTTGATAAGGTTGATGGATGGCGGTGTAGTTGATATCCATTCCTGGAGTATGGCTTTTCTGGTTGTTGCAGCTAGTTTTCCTGTTAGTGTTCTGTTGGTTTTGGTTATCTGTTGCCCCCCTTTTATTTTGCTAAAAAGGGCCCATTCGATGTCTGGAGTGAAGTTTTGTTTTGTTAGTTGGTGCCAGTAGTCATACACCTGTGCCCATAGCGGTTGAATGACAGGGCATTGCCAGATGCAGTGGGATAGGGTGCCTTCATCTTTTTTGCATCTCAAACATTTAGGGTCTTCAAGTAGCCCCATTTTAAATCTCTGTGAAGGAGTAAGGTAAGATTGGTGTAGTCGTTGTAAAGCCATGATTTGATACTGTCTGGAGGGGGTGAGTCTCATATTGTATGAGTGAAGTTTAAGGATGTGTTGTCCGTTGGTGTTTGGGATGACATCTGTCCATTTCCTCAGGAATGTGTCTTTATGTGTATGGTCTAGGTCTAGTCTGATACGTTTATGAATGGATGCTGTGGATTGGTGGGTATTGGCTCCTTTCCATAGCAGTCCAAGTTTTTTTGTGTGTTATGAGAGCATTAATGCATTACTAAGGTCTTACTTTTATTATTATTCCCATCAACAGTCTTAGTTTTTTTCCCCCAAAGTTTAAATTTTTTTGAGAAGTGTTTCTTTAAAAATAAATGTTATTTCGGATCAGTTTGATGGGGTCAGGGAAAAGGCTGGCCAAATGTATTGCCCCAGATAAGCAGAGAGTCTGCTAAGTATACTGGGCTGGCATGGTGAATGTCTCCGGCAGAGACAATCCGATCCCAATATAAACATCTGATGTTACTCTGTAATAAGCAGTCCATCTGTTAATCCAAATCCAAATAGTTAAGACAAATTGAAAGTGTGTTGGTGTAATTTTGAAAACAATTACATGATGAATAAAACTATAAGATCCAACAAAGCAAACTCTACACGATATCTCTTTGAATTGCATGTTAAAATAAAGCCAATTGACTTCTCAAGAGATTTGAATTGCTGACCTAAGGATGAAAAACTTAATGTACTTGCATCAGACTTCCAATCTAAACCTTCAAACTGAATAAACTTTAAAGTAACTGACAAGCATAGCTATGGGACCTGAAGGATGTGGAAGCATAGAACTGATTTTCTTCTGCAGTTTCTTTTAAAAGCTTTGCATTTAGATTAACACTGATATGGTTTATTGCTGGTGTAATATACTGCATCACAATAGGTTATATGTATTATGTATGAGGAATAATAAACCTAATGCTGCTCAAATCAAAAGACATTAGATATTGTGATACATAGCAAGATATGCAGAGGCCGCATTAATTTGGAATCAATTCTTGGACCCAAGGGTCCTTGTGTTGATAGTTCCAAAGTATGATTAATAGTTAAATGGATAATAGCTAAATTCTTGCTGTGTTTACTGAAACTGACAGAGTTTCCTAAATATGTTCAGACACATCTGGAATGTCCACAAGGTTAGAAATAGCTTTATTTCTAGGCTGTTCATAATCCATCTCTTAGGAGACCCATGCTAGATGGTCCACCTCATGATTTAAAAAAAAAAAAAAAAAATTAATTAATAGACCCCATTATGAAATCATTTGCATTTTCAACCCATCAGGTTATATATTGTTTTCAATATATAAAGCTATTAATTTATCTATAAATTATATTTACCAATATCTATGCTAATTGTCGATTTTAGTATGACAATAATATTGGATATTAAGCATGTTCAAGAAATCATCCAAGCCCCTCTGAAAAGCATTAATAGAACCTGCCAGCACAACATCATCCTGCAAGGCACTTTAGAACCTCACTGCCCTCACTGTCAAGAACAGTTCTGTTCCTCTAATCTCAAAGGGTGGCTTCTGGTGCAGTGATTATTTTTATGAGAAAAAAATATCCCACGGTATCTATAATCTTCTCTGATGTACATCATTTTCCCTTGTAAGTATCTTTTTCCTTTTTTTCATAGAAAACAACCCCAAACTTGACGTTCTACCCTCATAGTTTAAATCTTCCATTCCTCTTACCCATTTAGTTGCATGCCACTGCAGTCTCTCCAGCTCATTAATCTCCTTCTTAAGGATGAGGGCTCAAAATTGCATTCAGTACTTAAGGGATGAAAACATGATCTTGCTGCTCACCTTCTCATCTTAAGATAATGCCTTTTTTATACAAGGCAACCCTTTATTTGGTTTAGTAGCCATTGAATGACATTGCCAATGACAACCTTTTATCTGCAAAAATCCCCAGATCCTTTTTAATTAAGGATACCCCCAACACACTACCATGTCATGTATAACTCGCATTTATATTATTTCTATCAATTTGCATAACTTTGCTCTTATCAACACTAAATCCTATTTTCCAGTTTGCTGCCTAGTTTTCCATTTTTGTCAAATTGCTCTACAAAGTGGCAATATTCTGCATGGTGCATATAGTTTTGTCCAATTTAGTGTCATCAACATGAATAAACAAGTTAAACAGCAAAGGACCAAGGACAGACCCCTGAGGTACTCCTCTAACTACCCTGATCTAATTGAAAAAATGTTCCATTTTGGCTGAAGTCAGACTTGGCGTATTGTCGGCAATCACAATTCTCTTGTGTTTTTATGTGTCTTTCGGCTACATGTGCCTTCACCCGAGTGTATCTCATTCATTCGGGTGCAGGCACAGGTAGGACGCATTTACAGTAGCGGGGTGTATTCTCGGCAAGTGTTTTTTGGCTTCCCGAGAACACGCCACGTCTGACATCAGCCTTACTACAACTCTTTGTGATCTCTCCTCGAGCCAGTTTTCATAGGCGGAGGGTGACTTTTTTGTTTGGGGAGGCTAAATATGGGCCATATACAGACTGACCTACAGCTAATGTGAGACTTAGTGGATTCACTGCTGGTGTAAAAAATTAACCTCCCAACTACCTCTGGCAGTTCCCACTGACTCCCAGGGATACTGTGCAAAAGTGTGGGTGGGGGGGATTTTTTTAACCCTAAAATGCTTAGGATGTAAAAGCATTCATACGTGCACTTCTGTAAGGGGTTCTCTATACATTTGTGTTCAGTTAGGTTAAAGGGGTAGTTCACCTTTAAATTAACTTTTAATATGATCTAGACATCGATATTCTGAGACAATTTGCAATTGGTTCTCTTTTATTTTTAATGGTTTTTCGGTTATTTAGCTTTTTGTTCAGCAGCTCTCCATTTGGTATTTCAGCAGCTATCTGGTTGCTAGGGTCTTATATACCAAGTAGTGGTTTAAACAAGAGATGGGAATATGAATAGTTAATGGGCCTGCATGGAAAAATAAAACCGTAGCTTCACAGAGCAATACTTTTTGGTCATAGACCCTCATTTGAAAGCTGGAAAGAGGCAGAAGAGAAAGGCAAATTATTCAAAAACTATAAAATATTAACTAGGAAGACCAATTGCAAAGTTGCTAGAAATAGGCCATTCTATAACATACTACAAGTTAACTTAAAAGTGAACCACCCCATTAGATGTGTTTAAGTTAGCTTTATAGAAAGTGAGGCATCGGGTACTGACATCCCAGGCACGTTATATACAGCGAGACACAGTCTTTATATACAAAACCAGCACATTATATGCCATGAGCAGTGGGTACTGAGGGCAGATATTCACAGCATTGGCCCCACTGTAACTAACTAGAAATGAAAAAAACAATGACAGAATGACAAAAGTAAAAAAAAAATAGAATGTGCAAAAAACCATAACAAATATATAAAAGCACAATGAGCTTTGTCAGGGGAAAAAGTTAACTTACCCTCCATCTGTTAGGGTAGGGGATATTATAAATGTCAGATGACAAAAAACAATTTAATTCCAGCTAGTGATTCAGCCTATAGAACATATACAGTATAGTACCTGTGGGATGAAAACTGCAGCAAAGTTCAAAGCTGGTTCATGGGTAAACTTACAGTCTGCAGATTCTTCTTTTTTAAGTCTTCATTTCTAAGTCTCCAGTTTGCAAAATTTCCCGATCCCTGTCTGCATGTGTCTTGATTGGTCAATTTTACTGTCTGTCAAGAAAGCTGTGCTCTGATTGGAGAATGTACAAGAAGAAAGATCCAATCAGAGCACAGCTGATTAGAGCAGAACCCGGAGCTTGCAGGGACAGGAGAAGATTTGCAGGACAGCGCAGAAACGGAGCCAGGTTTTTTTATTTTATTTTTTTATTTTTAGGGTGCCAGAGCAGGTTTGGGGAGGCTTAGCCTCCCCTAGCCTTATTGAAAATCCGCCTATGCCAGTTTTCTATCTAAGTACAAATATTATGTTGGAAGCCAATATTCCTTAATTTTACCATTACTGGATGAAATGCTTTAACATTAAACAAATCACATCCACTACCATTCCAAAGTTTAGGTTCCGGTTCTCCTCCTCATAAAAGGCAATTAAATTAATTTGGCAAGATCTGTTACCCATAAAACCATGTTGGCACAAACTTCTAGAAATCAGTATTAATCTAGTGCTGTTTCAGTGGATCAGGGATAGTTTCATATATGATATACAATATATTGTTATTTTATCCTTTTTCTTTTGAATATTGCCAAAGGTGGTTGAGCTCTGGAGGGAAATGAAAGTCAGCACTCCTTGCTCTTTTTTTGACCTCAAAATGCCTAGTACTGCTTTGTTGCCTGTTAAAATCAGTTTCTTGCTGGAATACAAATCTTTTTCACACAACTTTAAACCAGAATGTATGGCATACCTTTGCAGAACTGTCTGTCATTTTTACTGACTGACTTTTAATCTGGAATAGTGCATCACCGAATGTTCTTTTAATTAAATTACCTTGATAATATGGTCTTCTGATGTGTGGTTCCCATTGCAGCACTTATTAGAGAAATCTAGCCTTCAGTTGCTTCACATAGCTCCCCTGACATTGTTACAACAGGTGGAAAACCAAAATGCTTAGAGACTATATTAGGTGTTAACAAAACAACAAACTACACAATGTTAGTCAGCAGATACAGAAAAGGCAGATGTGCTAAACCAGTTCTTTTTGTCTGTGTATACAGTAGAGGAGCCAGAGTGCCAAGTCCCACTTAATAGCTGCACTGTTGCCTCAGCTCCAACTACACAGTGGTTGACACAGGATATGGTGCTTAAAGGGTTACACACGATAAATGTAAACAAGGCACCTGGGCCAGATGCATACACCCCCGGGTACTGAGAGAGCTAGGGTCAGAATTACAGTGGCCCTTGTTTCTGTTATTGTCAGACTCGCTTTCATCAGGTATGGTACCTACGGATTGGAAGAAGGTGAATGTCATTCCTATATTTAAAAAGGGAGTAAGATCTCAGCCTGGCAATTATAGGCCTGTAAGTTTGACATCCAAAGTGGGCAAGTTAAAGGCTTATTAAGGGATCACATACAAAATTGTGTACTGGAGAATGGCATTATGAGCAGTAATCATATGAAGGACAGGTCATGTCAGACCAATTTAATTGCTTTTTATGATGAGGTGAGTAAGAAGCTGGACAGTGGGGATGCAGTCGATATAATCTATTTGGATTTTGCCAAAGCATTTGATACCGTTCCCCACAAACGACTGCTTTTTAAACTAAGGTCTATTGGTCTTAGTGACGTCATTTGCACATGGATAGAAAACTGGCTACAGGATTGGGTACAGAGGGTGGTTGTTAATGGTACATTCTCTACTTGGAATAAGGTTCTCAGTGGGGTCCCTCAGGGTTCTGTACTGGGTCCACTTTTGTTTAACTTGTTCATAAATGACTTAGGGGAGGGTAGTATAAGTAATGTATTAGTGTTTGCAGATGACAGAAAACTCCGCAGACCCAATTCTATCCAGGATGTGGCATCCTTGCAGCAGGATCTTTACCAACTGGCAATCTGGGCGGCTAAGTGGCAGATGAGATTTAATGTGGATAAATGTAAGGTCATGCACCTGGGATGTAAAAATATGCAAACCACTTATACCCTTAATGGGACTGCACTAGGCAAATCCATAATGGAGAAGGACCTTGGAGTCCTTGTAGATAATAAACTTAGAAATAAAAAGGCTGTAGCAAGCAATGCCAGGCAGCAGCTGCAAGGGCAAACAAGGTTTTGAGCTGTATTAAAAGGGGTATAGATTCATGGGAGGAGGATGTTATTCTTCCCCTTTACAGAGCGCTGGTAAGGCCCCATCTAGAATATGCTGTCCAGTTCTGGTCTCCAGTGCTCAAACGGGACATTATTGAATTAGAGAGGGTCCAGAGAAGGGCAACTAAGCTGGTTAAGGGTATGGAATGTCTCCGTTATGAAGAAAGATTGGCCAAGTTGGGTTTGTTTACACTGGAGAAGAGGCGCTTAAGAGGTGACATGATAACTATGTATAAATATATAAAGGGATCATATAATAACCTCTCTAATGTTTTATTTACCAGTAGGTCCTTCCAACGGACATGAGGGCACCCACTCCGTTTAGAAGAAGGGAGGTTCCATTTAAACATTTGGAAAGGATTTTTTACTGTGAGAGCTGTGAAGTTGTGGGATTCCCTCCCCGAATCAGTCGTACTGGCTGATACATTATATAACTTTAAGAAGGGGCTGGATGGATTCTTAGCAAGTGAGGGAATACAGGGTTATGGGAGATAGCTCTTAGCACAAGTTGATCCAGGGACTGGTCCGACTGCCATCTTGGAGCCAGGAAGGAATTTTTTCCCCTCTGCGGCAAATTAGAGAGGCTTCAGATGGGGTTTTTTTCCTTCCTCTGGATCAACTAGTAGTTAGGCAGGTTATATATAGGCATTATGGTGGAACGTGATGGACGTATGTCTTTTTTCAACCTAACTTACTATGTTAATTTAGGTAAAACTCAGTGGCATATGTTATGAGAGAAATATATTTTTTTACAAAAAGGCTTTGTTATGAAGTATATTTTTATAGAGTCTTTTTATGTTTGGGAGTATATTTTCTCTATAGTTAAGTGATTTTTAATTTTATTATCAAAAGTTAAAAAAAATTATAATGAACATTTTTTTTATCAAAATAAAAAGAGATATAACTAGTATTTTAATTTTGTAAGTATTAGCCAATGATATCATTTAAAGAAGAAATTGATCTCATCTCTCCAAATAGACTAAATAAAATAGTGCGATGCCCTTAACCTCTCTACACAATGTCACAATAATTTACTGTTTTCCTCTAACAAGGAGACTGTGTCTGGCTAACAGGGAGGAATGTTCTGAACCATGTGAAGAGAATAGCATACTGTAGCTCAGGGAGGATTCATCATGACAGAAAGCAAAGGGAATATGCAGTTGCCAAGACCTTCCTCAAGATGGAACTTTTATACCAAGTAAAAAAAATCCTGTCAAAGGACTGATGCTGCCCAGGAAGCTTCTGTAAAAAAAACGTGAAATTGTGTTAGCCAAGAAATCAATATACAAGTTATTATAAAAGTTACACAACATTTAATGGACTGCATAACGGCAAATGCTCTCTTATTGATGAAGAAATACTGTATATGGATTTCCTCCAAATTAGCTTCCCAGACGTACAGTAAAGCAGGCGAACAGATTAGACATACCTTTTAATGAAGAACACCAGATGTTCAGAAAAATACCTCTTAATTTATGGCACTGTTGGCTAAAGGGAAGGAAGCGGCAGCGAATGGCTCCCCAGCAATCCCCTTATATGCTGGAAATGGCACAACGGAATGAAAAGAATAAGTCCTTATCTGTAACTTAAAGGACCCCCCCTACCCACCCCCGCAGTCGCTGCAGGCTGCTTTACACTTGTTATCCTCAGAAGACGATGTATTTTAATTAAAATAGTGCATTTTCTTTGCCCTTTCTAACCAAAGCTAAGGTCTTCTCAGCATTTTGTCCTGCCAAGTTCATCGCACTGATTAAATATTAACCACCGAAAAGCCCTGGGCGCGATAATTGCAGAGGTTGTTCATGGTTGGGAAATGCACACGGGCTGAGAAACATACAAAGAAGGAGGGCTAAGGCAAGGAGTGGGGGAGCTGTGAGAAGCAGCGGCGGGACCTAGACTGTCGCGTACTGCTCACTCCATCACCCTGCCTCCCGTGTGTAGGGATTTGCCTGCCAGCATTTCGTGTCAGTGCCAGGGAAGTTAAGGGGATGCTCTCGCTGCCCATGGTCAGGGCGATCGGCTGCTAAGAGGTGGATTAGAAGGGGAGTGTGAGAGACCAATCGCCGCCTGTGGGAGTATTTGTTATTCACATGGAGGAGCCCGCTCAGGACTAGCTGCCTGTTTCAGCACCGCGGCCAGCTACAAGTGCGGCTCAGTGGCACCGGGACCAGCCTTGCACTGAGAGGGAGATGCGGGCGAGAGATGCTGGGCGGTAGGTACCACACACTCTCCGTCTGTTCGGTATTGCGTCTTGTTGCAGCAAATGCATCAAGTTGCAGCGACCGATTAAGATAAAGAAACAAGTCATATGATGTATGGCAATATTGTATTTTGGCTTGATGGCAGCATGTTAATACTTATCGATTGTATGAACTTTGTGCCGCACATTATAGTTCCATTTTTCACGTGAAGGCGACTTCTTCCTGGCGTATAAATGAGGCAATTAGATGTTGGAATCTGAGGAGGGATTAGGAGAGTGTGCCAATCTGACTAGCGGTGGGGAAGCCACAAGGACTTGCTAAAGTGTGGCTGGAAGGTAAGAGTGCTGAGTTATTAGCGCTAATGCAGGGGACCCATTGCCTTAATCTGAGTCAAAGAATAAATGCAAAGATTCCAAAGGAGCATTAGGCAAAGCTGGCACTGTGGTCATTTGTAAAATGATGGTCTTGCACAAAAAGTGTGTTGAAGAAAAAAGAAGGTTTTCTAGTACAATTATAGCTGTAATTTTCTTGAACTCATATGCTCCATTTTTACAGAATGAGAGCCCAATCTACCACAGTAAATTATTTAATAGACACATCAAAAGTGTACTGTTTTTCACATATGTTTTACTGATGCCAAAGTGTAAGGTTAGGCTCATGTTAATGGTAGAATAGTAATTTCATACATATCCACACAGCCACACAGCTCAGTATGAAGTACTGTACTGAAACCAGTACTTCAATAAATACTTGGCTTGCTTTGTAGCATTAATTAAAAGCTTTAGGGCATCCCAGTATTTGTATAAAGGTGCCCCCATAAAAAGGCACAGCTGTGAATCAACAGCCTGGGAAATATTTCCCTGATTATACATTCCAGATAATCTCAGTCACAGCATTAGAAAATTTAAAGTTTCTGCTGTTTTTTTGCAGTCATGTCGATTTCTGTGCTCAGAAACAAGACACGTCGTATATTTTTTCCCCTGCTGTACACACTGTGAGTCATATCCGGTTCTCTGAGAGTTACTCATCTCCCAAAAAGATATGGGGAGAAATGATTGTTGTAATGCAGGGAGCCCGTTAGCAACACTGAGCAAAAATCCATCTGCTCAGCAAAATAGCACAAAGATCCCTTGAGGCTTGTTCAGCTGGTGAAATATATAATAGAATCACACAAGAAACTGACTGTCTGGCATGTAGCATTTTGTGCAAATAAAATTCATTTTTTTTGTCAATCATAAGAAAAAGAATCTTGTAAGGTGCTGCATAAAATGTTATTCTAGCAAAATCTATTTCTGTGCTCAGACATAATTAGGGAGGAAGTCTCCCCTTTCATGAGGAAAGTACCCTCAGGCTTTTAATGCTCCCTTTTATAATGAATATACATGTTCTTTAAAGAATTATATTCACAACAGAAGCCATTTGTTAGTATATCTCTCAAGCATAATATATGCAACACAGAGAACTAATCACCACTGATTACCAATAGAACATGCATGAAAGATAGGTGCCCTGACATGATAGCTTCTTAGTGACCTTTATACCATGGCTTGAAAGAACATTATTATATCGCCAGATAAGGGAGTGAGTTTGATTGTAATGATGAGGATACAATATACATTTAAAAACCTTTATAGCAGGAGAAAGAGCATTTTAAAGGATTTATAGTATATGGGGTAAAGAAAATAGTATCCAGAAACCTGTTAATATGGAAACATAATATATTAGTATTCATTTTTCTTCAGAGTCCTGGCCCAGTTCATTCTTATTTATTTTCTAAATCAGCCCATATTTACATTGTTCTCCCTACTCAGCAGTGTTTCCTTTTGTTGATGTGTTCAAATTTCAAATGATTCTGACAACTGCAAACTTTCTTTGATTATCTTAGTTAGTTTATAGCTGTTCATGCATCTAGTTCTTGTTTTGACAGTTGAGTTAAAAACTGTACCAATTTCTTTGATTTTCATTATGTCAAAACTGATCATTTCTGCAGTTTTGTTAAGGGGCTAGTCAAAGCCAGTTAGAAAAGTTTTATCAATCAGTCAGACATGGTGCAGTTTATGTTAAAGTATGTAGGTTGCTGGAACTCTTTTCTTCAGAGCAATTAGATTTAAAGATAAAATAAGGGTTTACTATTTCCCCACTGCAGTAAAGCTTTATAGTTAGGGATTCCTTTTTACAAAAAAAAAAAAAGGTATGGGATCTGTTGTCTGGAAACCCAGAAATCTCTGAATAATGGGAAGGCCATCTCTTAAAATCTCCAATTCATTTAAATAATTCAGAGTTTTAGCTGCATGAAATCATATTGATGGCAAAACAATCCTAGTGGGTTTATTTCATGTTTAAATGTTTTTCTTGTAGACTTAAAGTATGAAGAGCCAAATTATAGAAATACCCCTTATCTAGAAAACCTGAACATTCTGAATGATAGGTCCCATACCTGTACTGTAATTAACACCCCCAACTCTGGAATAGGGAAAATGTTCATCCCTCTGTGTAGCCATTTTCAACTGGTGCAGAATTACAAAGCATGCCTGGTAAGGGAGGTGTAAATGAGAAAATGCCTGCTCTGATTTCACATGTTAAAAATGATTAAGCACTTTGTGGGACCTGTGTTAGGCCATTGCTTGCATTAATCTATTCTATGCTGTTTTTTATTGATACACTAATGTACAGTGCATTTGTATAATGCTAACTGTAACATTCCCTGTAAGATTTGTATTACATTCCCTGAAAGATTTGTATTACATTCCCTGTAAGATTTGTATTACATTCCCTGTAAGATTGGTATTACATGTGTCAGTCACTTTTAATATAAATATTACTAGGTCTCCTATCTTGTATCCAGATATGTAAGGAATTTCTGCATTCCTATCTACATTAAATTTTGTTTTAATGATTATATTGTTTCCTCAACCATAAAGTCATAGTGAGAATCCATTTCTTATTATGATAAGAAAGCCCAATATTTGTTTTATTTCATATGTGGTTCTGACACTTTAATCATTCATAAATAATAATGAACAAGCAGTTGGTGTGTTTTTATTTGCATAATTGTCTGGTTTATCAGCCCTTAAAGAGACAGATAACCACAAGGACAAGATGCCAAGAGAGAGCAGTGCACTGTTCATGCAATCATGCTTGTTTCTTACATTGCTGCAATAAGAATTTCCTATTCTGACTTTAAACTCATCATTTTTACCCCAATTGATATGAAGAGGTAAATCCATGAATGGCCCAAGTGTCATTGGAGTTTGATTAAAAGCATGTTGCATTTTCAGACAATCTTTTAATATTTTACAGTGATGTATTTGACAAATATGCTATTGTGACTATAATGGCAATATCATTCTACTTAAAATATCCTTCAAACGCTTCAGAAACCTTCCCCCCATTCCCATTCAGTCTCCAGTCCATGCTTGCACTTGTATTGATCATTCATGTATCATTTGCAGTTGTGAGGGTGGCAGTGAGAAGGATGGAAGCTAACATTTGAACACCCAATTATATACTTGAGCAAGTAACAGCAAACTCAAGTGGCCATGTCAGACACTTTCTTTCTACTGTTGTGTCTTTAGTCATGTCTACAATGTTTTGCTGTTTGAACTACATCAAAAGCAGAGACAGAGAGAAATGTTTAAAACCTTTCGTAACACCCTTTAGCTCTAGGCTGAGCAACTGATTTTTTTTTAAGAGATAAACACATATTTACACATATCAACAAAACACTAAGGGGCACATTCATGAAAACGCGAGTTTAAATCCCGAATGGGATAAATTCAGATTGGATACGATAATTTCTTAAGATTGCAAATATCACGAATATGCTTCTGAAAAAATCGTATTAGTCACGATAATATCATATTGGCAATCCGAAAGTCGTGAAATTTTTGTATCCGAACGATCATAAAATGCAGGAAAACCTTTCCGACTTTCATCCTTCGGTGCATGATTTTGGAAGCCTTCCAATTTGTAGTTGCATTTAGGATAGTTATAGGATTATGTTTCCTTTGGGGGTGGTCATGGGGCAGATAGAGGTCATGTTTTCCAGTTGGTTTTACATTATTTGTGGCAATAGGCAGATGGTCTCTATTGTGATGGCCAAGCCTATTCTATTGACTTTCTATAGATCAACAATATGTTCATGATTAAAAGTTAGAATACTCCACTAAAATTGTTTTTTAATTGTATTTTAATCTTCTAGACTGGTATCATACACAATATACACTGCATCTCTAAACACAGTATTTAGTGGAATAGTTCAGGTCCTGCAAATATTTTGCACTGCTATAAAATGCCCCTAGAAAACACAGAAAAGAGTACCAAACATTGTCTTTATTTTGTGCAGTAATTCAGCTTCAAAGATATCAACAATATATCATATTTATGGTTGGTGTCTATATAGTACTTTGTACTATTCACTGTTTTGCTGCTTGCAAGAGAACAAGATTTTTCAAAGGTAAAGGTCAGTGCCCTTTTTACATCTCATGAGACACCATTTTCTATGAGTTGTTTGGGTGAGGATAAACAGAAGATCTCCAAATTCTGGCCATTACACATGGCACGCAGGGAGTTCTAGAATATAAGCCTGCATGACATCATAGAACATATCCCAGGGAGGTTATTGACTGCCAGAATGCATACTGCAGAGTGTTCACGTGAGATTCTGTTTTTCTGTCTCTAGCCTTCAAGGCAAACAAAGCTGGCTGTAATTTTACAGCAAATGGCGAATGTGTCTGGAAATTCACAGCTGGGTAGGTTCACAAGTAGATGTCTCAACTGATCAAGCCCCATGGGAGGATGTTTGTCACATTTTGGAAGACTCTTCCTTTTCTAAGAAAAAGACGCTTTTTGTCATTGATGGTTATTGACACCAAGGGACAATTACAAAATTTCATCATAAAATGAAACGCAGCAGATGTTTTCTTTAATAAAGATTACCATAGTGGCAGCTATAGTATTTAAAACAAAGACCCCATTAAACTATTAAAGAACATAAGTTGATACCTGTAAAAACAGAAAATGTTCTTTTCTTTAAAGTACTAAAAGATTGTATTCATACTACTCCAAAATTACTCATACAATTAAAAAATACTTTTCTTATA
This sequence comes from Xenopus tropicalis, assembly GCF_000004195.4. Lineage (NCBI taxonomy): Eukaryota > Metazoa > Chordata > Amphibia > Anura > Pipidae > Xenopus > Xenopus tropicalis. The sequence goes on along the minus strand of NC_030679.2, from coordinate 71,201,689 downwards.
CATCAAAGGAAAATTTAGAGTTGATAAAAGTATATGCATTCTGTGTATGTATATATACATGCATACATATATACATTCTTCAAGAAGAATCAGTTTTTTGATTGATGAAGCGAATGGAAATCTACTTTATACTTTGCGCTCCAGAGTTTCCTATAAAGGTTTAATGATGCAATGTTGTTTAGACTGATGCTTGCGGATAAAGACATTTCTCTGTTTAGCATTGTGCATGCATGTATAATAATCTCAGAATATGGAAATATTATTAAGGGAAACAGTGTTTGTATACCCACTGCCACTAGTCTTGCAAAATAGCCTCATATCCCTTAGCTGTTATATGACCATATAGAGCAATCATCAACCATACTGAGGAGTGACAGTACAATTATGGAACAGTTGGCAATTTTTTGACATCCTTTCCCTTTCCACAAAAGTAAAAGTCCATATGGAGGAGAATGAGCACCATAGGCCATATTACTTTTTGTTAGGCTTCTTAGTCTAGGTTTTGTTTTTTGTGTCATGGAATTGTATATAAGTGCTTGCTCTTCCATAAATTCCAGACTGGACCATGTAATTCGTATACCTGTCACATTGGGCCAGATTCAGTTTAGTGAGAAAAGGGTTTATCATGTGTAAACACATGGACAAGATGTAATTTGAGATGCATTTCAATTCAAAAAAACTTCTCATCTCACTGTTTATCATGTAATAACTCTAATTAAAGCCTCTGGGGAAAAAAACGAAATTAAATTAGGAGAAAAGTTTTTTCTCATTGAATTGAATCTTGGCCATAAGTTTTCACATCAGAAACCATGAGAGGTTTTTCTTGATGAATTGAATCTGGCCCATAATTTCATCCTCCCCATATGTTCTGGTTTCTAATGTACAAGTGGCTCTGCTGCAATATGTAGCAAAAATGGTGTTCTGTTTAGCTCTGTGGCCCTGTTGCACAAGCACTATATATTTTTATGACACAAAGTAAATCAAAAAGAAAATAGTATTACGTGAAAGAAATGGAAAAAAAAATCAAACGTAATTTGATTTTTGTCGGCTTATCACCACAGAGTACTCCTTCGGGTTTGATTTTATTATACTTTTCATATGACACCACAGTGCACAAGCTGTGCAGGGTCATAAAAATTGGCAAAAGAAACCTTCCTGAATGGATTGTGCATGACATTAATTAAAGACAACATAACACAACTCATTTAATGCAGGAGCAAGCTCTAGGCTCATTAATGGATGCAAAAATATCCCCATCGAAATGCTTTTGTAAAAAAAGTGTTTTTAGTCCCTATACCTTCTGAGCTTAGATAATTGTCTGAGGGCCTTCACGAATTTGTGCCCAAATCCACGCTTTTCACTAACTGGTACAAATTTGTGTGCCTCTGGCATGAAAGTAACAAAAGATGCAAAAACTGGTGAATGCTACAAAAAGTAATTAATTGTGGGCAAATAAACATCATATTCAGAGCTTTCACCCCACCCCCTCTTCGGGAGTTAGCTAAGTTCGAAGGCTTTCCTCCGTTTCATCATCCCCCAGCAGCAATCATTCAATTTTTCTAATTAGGTACAAAATATTGTACCAGATAGTGGGGCTACAGATAAATGTATGGGATCCCTTATCCGGAAACCCATTATCCAGAAAGCCCCGAATTACAGAATGCCCATCTCCTATAGACTCAATTTTAATCAAATAATTCAGAATTTTAAAACCGATTTCCTTTTTCTCTGTAGTAACAGTACCTTGTAATTGATCCCAACTAAGGTACAAATAATCCTAATTGGATGCAAAACAATCCTATTAGGTTTAATTCATGTTTTTTTTTAAAAAAAATTTATTTCAAAATAAAACATACAAAATACAGGCTACTATTAGGTATCGTAGTGTATACAATATATGTATTGTAATGTATACAATACATAATGTATTGGAGTTTTTGGTGAATCGAAAGTAGTGAACATACATGTAATGTGTAGTCTGTGAGCACATCTTAGGGGACTAGAGGGGTTCCCTTGCGGGGGCCACTTCTCGACCCTTTATTTTATGAGATTACATATCACAGCTTTAGTTACTATAATGTAGCAAAAGGTGGTGAGCAGTGTACTGGTATTCTAAGAACTAATTAACAGAAGAAACCATAACTATGTACAGTGGACAGGTTTTTATTACTTTACATTATTTTAAAAGGATACGGTGGGGGTAATGCCTTGTTGCTTTTCTATGTTTGATGTTCATAGTAGTTTTTAGTTTTGTGATTGAGCTTACAATGAGAGAAGGGAGGTGGGGTAATCTGCTCCGTGTCTGTAGACCAACCATGGCTCCCAAATTCTTATAAAATGTTTATGGGAAGGTTTAATTCATGTTTTATTGATTTTTTAGTAGACTTAAGGAATGGAGATCCAAATTACAGAAAGACCCCTTATCCCCTTGCTCCCGAGCATTCTGGATAACAGGTCCTATACCTGTATATACTGCACAAAAGGGAGCAACGTGCCTCTATGAGGAAAGTGGTAATATATGGTCAGGACATAACTGTGTACTTAGACATGTTTTTTTTTTTTTTTTATTATTGAACATATTTTGGAAATAAGGTATGAATTCCAGTCAAAAGCTATATACATGGAATTATAAAAAATAACCAGTTGCAATACTGTTTCACAGTGGGACCTGTTATCCAGAATGCTTGGTAGCTTGGGTTTCCAGATAAGGAGTCTTTTTGTCATTTTGATATCCATACTTAAAGACTACTTAAAATCATTAAATAAATACAATAGGCTTGTTTTGCATCCAATAAAGATAAATTATATCTTAGTTGGGATCAAATACAACATACTATTTTATTATTACAGAGAAAAAGGAAATCATTTTAAAATATTATAATTATTTGCTAAAATTGAGTCTATGGTAGATGGCCTTCCTGAAATTCCGAGCTTTCTAGATCATGGGACTGCAATATTCTTTTTTTTTTTTCAAGTCCCCCTAACTAGATCACAAGTTAGTGGCACTACTGTACTTACAGTTCCTAAACCTCTGACATGACTAAACGTTGCTAGCAAGAGTAGAAGTTTTATAACTTCTTCTGGGCTGGGGGAAGTACGATCCTTCAGTATTCTGTAGAGCTCTCTCTCTTATATATATATTCTTTGGGAAAGGGCCTGGTTGGGCTGAAACATCAGTCTCCCGCAATAAAAATTTTCACTGATATGATAAGTCCTGAGAAGTGAGATTTTCTTCATGGGTGGTGTTGTAATTTGTTAAAAAAAAAAAAAAAAAAAGTGTATTCTTCCATTAACAATAATACTGACATGTTGCAACCTATTGTAGAAGTTTTAGTATCACTTTAACAAATTTTAAATTCACTTTTTATATGGTAAGCTAATTTAATAATATTAACATATTAAATGTTATCTATATATTATTACATTATTTATGCAGTGTTGAGCTTTTTATTTTATGATATGATATGATTTTTATTTTATGATATGCTTGCATTTTTCCATTCCATTTCAAATATTTTCTTACATTTTTCATTTTTGTTTTGTTCTGTCAGCTTCTATCACTACTACTGTACTTAAGTACAGTTGTTATTGTTCTCTTATTTATTAGTCTCAAAAGGCAGTTCTGGCTATACTTTTCTTTGTGATGATTTCACAAATTGTTCCATTACAGTTCCAGTTTGCATCCTATATGAGCACTTCTTCCACTGGTGGCAGCCTTAAAACATTTATGGCCTCCTGAAAAATATATTTGTACTATTTTTAGTGGCATGAAATAAACCTGTTGTAGCATTTTCTGTTTATTCTTGGCAGTCCATGCTTACTTGTTTGTGATAATATTGTTTATTAGATTCTGCAATTGCATAAATCACCTCTAGATTTGTTAGCACCGCAAAACAAAACGTTCATATCTGTATATAAAATGTTTACCTAAGAATTGTACTTTATCTCTGCAATGATTTCTTAAATTTTTGTAGTATGTTCTAGATATTTTCATTCATAACACTTTGATGCGATGGGAGCAAATGTAGGAGAAGTAAAAAATTGGGCTGGGGTAAAGAAATCATATCTACAATTTTCATTTCCAACAATAGCACTAGATTTCCTGTGTCACAGCTGCAGGGTCTTATAAAATATAAACAAATAACAGCAGGACATATTCCTTATTTGTAATTTGCTCTGCTCTTCATAGTCAAAAATGTGACTTGCCTGAAAGCAAACAGAGCTATGAAAGTGATTAAACAATGGCTTGTGACACTCAAAGCCATCTTATTGACATGACAGCACACTTATGCAGTGGGATTAAAGGTGCCTCAGTGGCCCATGAGGATCACTTTTCTTGACATAAAAAGTGGCATTGAGAGGTACATAGTAGAGGTTTAATTTAGCTGGTTGTTTTTTGTAGTAACTTTAATGCCATTTTGCTTTGGAGTCTAAGGCTAATGGAAAAACTGGTCCACTGCCACCCCCTCTACCTGTGTGCACTGATAGACATGGAATCAGTTTGTGCACACACACACAGAGTGGATTTCTTTTCATGTTAAAATCTGCTCTGTGTGTGTGCTAACAGGCAGATCCTATGTTTTTCAGTTCGCACAGAAGAGTGGGTGGAAGGCAGTGGATCAGTTATTCTCCTCATGCTTATCTGTGCCAGTGGAGAAAATAATGTGTGAACCATTAGCTTGTACTGTACTTCAATGCTGTTATAGTGGGACATTGCTTTTATATATATATATATGAATAAAATAAGCAGGTACAAAATCCGTTGTTACACTCATCATTTATATGGTAGTCCAACCGATTAGTTATGCTGGAAACCGCAAGATTGTGAATGCAAGTGCAAATATGGTTGTGTTAAAATAGAAGTACTTTGTTGCATGGATCAACACCTTTTATTAAATGTACTTGTGTCCAAATGTGCTCCTCGCATTTCCGTAAATCAGGGCTTCCCTCAGCATACTACAGCAATAGTAGCAGCAGACTTGCATCCAAGGGATACGCTTAAACAATTTAAATGGCAAGCGCCTGAACTTACACCATCCACACAACAAACGTTTTAGCTGCAGCCTGTACCTGATTTGTATCAAAGCTTAATTGTGTTTGTTTTCATGTATCATAAACAACTTCCCACAATGCAGCAACTGTGGGTAAAAAACATTGTGATTTGTGTCTGAAATTGGAAGCAACATTAGTTGTTATACACAGCAATACTTTCTCATGTATAATGTATATTTGATAATATAATCACACACTAATGACAGTTATCCATTATGTTTATAGCATGTTTGCTTACGGGATAGAATAGCACAATATAACTCATAATAGAAACCTTAAGCTGACATCCAGAGTCATACATTTGTTTACTGCATGCTTTTCTTCAGTCAGAAGTAAGCAAATAGTTGCTGCTGCCCACAAAATAGGAAAATAAACCATAGTTATTGTAATGCAATACAATGACCAAAAATTACCTCATATGCTGTAGTATACCTATTCACATACAGATTTTCTGGTCCATTGCAATTTGAATAACATAAACAATAACCAGTATATCTGAGCAAATGTATTACTTAAACTTTAATCGCGGCTCTTATTACATTTTGTGCACTTAATTATTCACTTGATTAGTGAATAATCCTATCTTTTTTTGGTGCTCTGCTCCCCATTGCACTAGTCATGGGGCTTCTCTTCTACAGAGCATTTGCCTAACTTACCTGATATTTTTGTATGTTTTCATCTGTTTTCACATCTGTAAACCAACTTGTCTGAATTACTAGGATTTAGATTTTATAGCACCTTTCACTGTTTCACTTGACTCCAGTGCAATGCTTGCTAACATAGTCCAGTGAATATAATTTAAATAATAATAATTGAAATAATTTGTTGAACATTTGACATTGCATTTAGTGTTACGGTTTGTAATAGTCTTAATAATTAATACACTCTGTGCTTAAACCTTTTTTATTGATTTTGATTTTATAGGATACTGTTATCTAAACATTCATCAAATACGACATGACTTGGAGACTACCAGTTCCTGAACCTGAACACATGAAAGAACTACCTGATCATATGAAGTATCTACTTGCTGTACTGGATTTATTGAATGGATTATTTTAACTGTGCTGTGTTGAGTTTGGCTTTGTTACTATACTCCTACATTATGTTATCTTTTATTGGGCACTGATGGTAACATCTGGAAGGTGCAGCCTGAAAAGACTTATTTTTTCATATCAGAATTGGATTCTAAATTGCAATAATGTCGTTGAGAAAAGTAACACACAAAAGCACCCAATCAACTATTTGCCCCTGCATTTTATTTTTAACAATGTATATCTTGGGAATATCAAGCATGATGCAAACAACTAATGGCCAGGAATATGCTCACTCCATCAGGGTAGAAGGGGACATTATACTTGGAGGTCTCTTCCCAGTCCATGCAAGAGGGGAACGTGGTGTGCCATGTGGAGACCTTAAAAAAGAGAAGGGAATTCACAGACTAGAGGCAATGATGTATGCAATAGATCAGATAAATAAGGACTCAGACCTTCTTCCAAACATTACATTAGGGGTGCGCATCCTTGATACCTGCTCAAGGGATACATATGCCTTGGAGCAATCTTTAACCTTTGTGCAAGCTTTAATAGAAAAAGATGCTTCTGATGTGAGATGTGCCAATGGAGATCCTCCTATTTTTACAAAACCTGATAAAATCGTTGGTGTAATAGGAGCTGCAGCAAGTTCAGTATCTATCATGGTTGCCAATATTTTAAGGCTTTTTAAGGTAAGGCAATGTTTCATTTTATTTTTTTTTCCTTTTCCAATAAAGTAGATATGCCTAACATACTTTTTCTTTCAAGAGCAATAATGTATGCAGAGTGTGTTTCTCTTAATGGTTTACATTGCCAAACTCCGAGAGCAGCATGTGCTATTGGAGTACTAAAGAAAATGAATTGTTTCTCTGCCAAGAGACTTTACCTTATTGCTTAGTAGTTTTAATGACCCATTTACCCCTGTTAGTGCTGGAATTATCTCCATAACAAGTGAAGATTATCTGATACAAAACAGTATTTTTGCCTTGAAAAAAAAGACATCTGAAAAGAACAAAAATATTTTTTGCTTTCCTCTGATATTCTCAGCTAGGAAAGGAACACCATTAACAAAATAAATTGATCTATAAATTTCGTTTAGAAACACTGCCGCAGTTATGCTTAGAAGACTGTCAGATAGGAAATATGTAGATTTAACAGTATTTCACAAATGATCATCAATCAGAACACCAAACTGTAGCAGATTCTTTGAGGATCACAAAAAACAGCAACAAAAAAGTAAAGCAGCTTTTTGCTCTAACTGTATTAAATGTAATACTCTCTTTCTTCATGACCACATCTTTGGTGTCTATATACCATATTATGAAATGCTTTAACTGGAGCCCCTAATGTGTCTACATTGTATACATTGCCTTGAAACTAAGAAAATGTCTGCTTTTAAATGTGAAAATTAGCTAAAAAAAATTAAAACAACATAATTTTCCTGGCTAGTTGATTTCTAAGGTACATGGGTATTATTTTCAACATTATACACTACATTTCTGTAGATTATCTCTGAACTGACAACAAAATTAGCAGATTGTATTATCTCAGTGTTTCCTTAGGTTTTGCCTGTTGGAAGTAATTATTGCTTCTGATGGCCTACTGTAATTTTACATAACCTTGCACATATCAGCTGACATAGAATGCCCTCAGTGTTCAAGACAAGTGCTGAAAATATAAATATGAGAATGCTTAATGGTAAAGACATATTTTATTGTGGAGCCTGCTTATTAGTACAAATTCTTCTGCATCAACCTTCCAACATTAAGCTAAGCTATTAGTATCTCTGCCAATAAATAACACTGTTTGGCCTTAACACACCAAGTACTTTACATTTTCTTTTTTTTTCTTTCCTAGTTGCCAATTTAGAATTTGCCCTTCCGGAGCCAAATATTACATGGTGTCTATAAACTAGTTTATAAGTTGTATATTTGGAATATTAATGTGCATGTCCTATACATTATAGCAGAGTTTTTTTGTTTTTTTTTTTGTACGAAAGATCCGGAAACATAAATTGTATTTTTGGCAGCTACTTGACGCTTTTGGCAAGAGATATAAAATTGCCTTCCTAATAATTTAAAAGTGTCTCCCTTCTGTTAAAATTATTGCTCGCATTTGTTCTAGCAGCATGTAAGTTTGTATTGAAAATAAATTACATGATTTGTCGTGCAGTGGCGTTAAATTGCCTGGAGGCCATTCCTATTTTCATATACTTGTTGAAGTGGAAACAAATTAATATTTTGCAGCTATACACCGGAAATCATGCACCCCATTGTAAGAGATTAGACTTTACTGATGTGACCATAAGAAGGCAGAAGGCCACAGACCAAGTGCCATTGTAATGGTTTTGGAATAGTAAGGTGTTAAGTAATATCATAAGTTCTACAATAAATGTTACATTATTCTAAATCACAAGTTACAATCTCAACCATAAGTTGCGTGAATGAACCTCATTAATTAGTCTTTTGGGCTTCACTGATGCTTTTCACCACATTTTCAATTTTCTAAATGGGACTGTGGACACAGGTAACATTATTAGGCACAGTAAGAATATGTTTTATGGGACTTAATGCATTTAGTCATGGCATTTGTTATTTCCTGTATTCAGCAATATTTCTTTTCTTCTTATGGCAGTTGCATAGTCTTTAAATATAATAATTATTTATAAAGTCACCATGACATATTTATACATACTATTGGTAACTGAAACATAAAACTGCTACTGTGGGCTTATTATCTGGAAAACGGTTTTCAAATCGTTTAGTCTGTTGTACTAGGTAACATGGGTGAAGAGTATACTTGGTTGTATCTTTAAATGTAGTAGCATTGTTTTGAATAAAAAGGCTTTGATACTTTAGATTTATTTATCTTCAGTATGAACAGCAAGCTGCTATGTTAGAAATCTCATTGAATACCACTGTGAACGAAATATGTAACTGCTTATGTGGTTATATTATTTGAAAACCCAAGCCTTGTTTGTGTCTGTGCTGCTGGTATGGTGAGATTAATATTGATTGTATTTGGTAATTTCTTTCAGTTAAGCAATGTTATTTAGACAAAAGTTTGAATAAAGAGCTTTAGAAAAGAGATTTTTCTTGGGTCTAGTTTCCTAAAAGTATAATGTGGGCCATGAACTGCATCATTTTGAAAGAAAAGGGTTGGTGGTGTTCTTCTCTAAGACAAAACATCTAGCTTATCATGACAAATAGCTTGATCCCTATAACAACTGTCCTCTTATCACATCGTGCAAAATAAACTGTATTGAGGCCTGGACCCCTCCATTAACTTGCACCTCTTTCCGTGGGTGCAGGCTGTAATAGGGACCTTTTCTGTACCTGCCAACACTGCCTTATACCTATATTTTTTTTATCCACTAGTATAGAGCTCGGTCAGACAATTTTGTTGTGCTTGTCTATGTAAATTATCACTAACATCTTGCAACATTTCAATTCTGGATCATATAAATTGGGCAACCTGTTATTATGTCAAAGGTGGGTATTGGGAATTTAATTCAATATGTCCTCAGGGTCTACGGCAATATTATGTACTGTGTGCTCTTCAATTCTGTGTCTTAGAGTTACCAACTACAGGAAGGATTTTTGTGATCCAAACCATGTAGTGCTATGCATTTCTAAATACATTTATTAGAGGATCAACTGGCTCTATTTACCTGTGCTTTAAATGTTTTAATATAAAGAGATAATGAAAGATACAGATAGTAATGTTTGTGGTATACTAAAGTAAATATGAGTTCACAACTAATTTTTATCCATCCTCTGTCTTCATTTACATCATGGAGATTGGTTCAAGAATATAGCACTCATGATTCAAATACTATTATTTGAATCATGAGTGCTATATTCTTGAACCAATCTTCATGATGTTTTCTTTAGCTCTTTCCCATCCTTATAACATATCTCTCAAATCCCTTTAGGCTTGATAAAATGCATCTATGGGTGAAAACAGGACTTAAGAAGTGAATGAAAAGATCTATTAAAATGTCAGTGTCATAAAGCAACATCTGAGTCTTACAGACAGGCTGTCTTGCAATAACTAGACTTCATTTGGAAAGCATATGTGCCAAAATACACTATATAGTCTAGGTCAGTAAAACATTTAGACATTTTTAGATTCATTCCTTTGCGCAATCTGTCATGATTAAAAAATTGAATATATGATGCTTTGTGTTTACAAACTTGCTCATGTGCTGACAAGAATCTAAATCATGCATGTCCAACCTATGGCCCTACAGCTGTCAAGGGATGCTGGGTGTTATATTTCAAATGCAGCAGGAGGTTAGAAGGCTGATCTGAGTCAACCAAATTTTTAAAGGTATTGCATCATTAAGCTAGCCTCCAGTGATCCTTGTTTTTATTTATTTTTAAAATCAGTTTGCATAGCATATTAGTTGCCATAGTTACATTGCTATAAAACACACCTGCCAGTCTGACAAACTAGAAAAAAATCTGTAGTTGTCTTAGAATGACAGATTTAAGTGTTTCAAAATTAATGACAGGCAGAGGTACAGTTCTGATGATCTGTGGGTGGAAAAGGAGATGCATGGATCGGAAGAAAGATTCTCATTGGGAGTAATTTCCCACCGTTATTAGGAATTGGTTGCAGCACTGTGTATTAGCAAACTCTGCCCTGCTGAATCCTCAGCTGCTTTTCATTCCCTCCTTTCGTGAGTACAGGCATCAGATACAGAGCCGCATAAGATTTGTGATTGTTATACTGCAGCTAGAGGGGCTGACTTGGGATTATTGTGCTTTACAATAAATGAAGAAAGAAAGAGAAAAATCTACAACTTCCTATAAGCTCTAGAGAAATTATTTTGCTTGTTCAGACTTGTGAAGGTTAATAATAAAAAAGATATGGATTAAAAATTCTGCAGCGGTTTTCTCTTTAATTTACTTCCTTTATTTAATATTATTTTGTTCCCGGCTGCATTTGTATCCCTTGGAAAACTCTGGGTGATGTAGTTATTTTTAAATATGTGGCATTTTAAAGAGATGTTGCCAAGATGAATAATGCGAGGCTGAAAACCAAATCATAGATCATAAATGGCATTTCTAGTGCAGATATATACTTTGAATCACTACACTAACAAGAGTATTGGGTAAGAGTTAATTAAGAAAGTAAACTGCACACTGAACCTTTCATTAGTTGAGAAGCAAGAAACAGACATGGGAATGAGGCTATGATTTGTCTCAAATACCAGCAATTTGTCTTGTGAAACCATGACAGCCATCGCCTGATTTCCATTATGCAATGCAACTGCAAATAGCGTTCCTCTGCAGTCTTGATCAATATGGGGTCACATGGTGTCTCCTCAGGGAAAATCTCCTATTTACCCATGTAATTGATGTAGCACAGTTCCCTGCAAAAGTAGGAGACATCTCCTTTATACTTAATTATGGACCTGGTCTAAGTACTTCTTGCTAAAAGAAAAATTCATTATTTCATTGAAATATTTAGTTTGCTTTTTCCCTGACAAGAAAAAAATAGATTTGAAGAGTTAAACTTTGCCCTTGGTTCTGCTTCTAAATAATAGCAATGAATATGTCATTCATGTTTTGCATGGTATTTTGTTCTTGTGGAGGAACAGAGAAGAAATGCACTTTCATGAGCAAAACAGACTGCTTTATTGACAAGGTGCAAAGGAGAATTGTTTATTACAATATGAAAGAACCATTGATTTGATTCTATATTTGGTTTACAGTGTTGTGGCAATGCAGTCTTCATGCTAAGTTGGTATATTAGCAAAACAAGATGAATACAGGACACAGATGAGAAAACACACCCGCACAAACATAAACACACACATATAAATGCATGAACACACGTATTTTCTACACTCTCCTGACCTCAAGCATCAATAGCTACTCAAAGGGGCTGATTTACTAATCCACGAACGGTCCGAAGGCGTCTGAATGCGTTTTTTTCGTAATGATCGGTATTTTGCGATTTTTTCGTAAATTGTCGCGACTTTTTCGTAGCGCTACGACTTGTGCAAATTGTTGCAACTTTTTCGTAGCCTTTGCGCCGAGTACGAAAGTTTCGGATTCATTCAAGCTTCAGTATCGTGACTTTTCTTGGGCCAGGTTGGAGATGCAGAGTGCCATTGAGTCCTATGGGAGGCTTCCAAAACCATGCTAAGTCTGAAAGTTTTGCCCGCAGTTTACGAGCGCTCAATACGAAAAAGTCGCGACAAGATATGAGCAAATCGTAATGGCTACGAAAAAGTCGCGACAATTCGCGCAAGTCGTAATGGTTACGAAAAAGTCGCGACAATTTACGAAAAGTTGTAACGGCGACGAAAAAATACGAAAAAGTCGCAAAATGTTCGTTTTCCAATCTGAATTTTTCCAATTCGGATTCGTGGGTTAGTAAATCAGCCCCAAAGTGTTGCACTGGTTTGTGTAATTGTATCAGTAATGGTACTGTTAGGTGGAAATAATGGAAACACAATAAAAGCACCAGTAAGATGGGACTGATTCAAGTATCAGCTTTAACGTTGGCAACTATAAATATAAGCATTTTTAAACCTTCAAAGATTTTGAAATAAATTACATTTTTGGAAACCCCTAAGTCCAGTTTTATGTATCATAAGACTGAAGAAGATTTCCGCTGCCTTGCAGACAAATCAGCTGGCTCTAGCAGCTTTTTGATGTACAGTACCTGGAGGCTGTGTTTTTATTTGATATGGTCACAGCATTAAAAGAGAAAATGTTTAAACAGCTTATAAAAATTTACTATGACCAAGATAACAACTTAAACACATATACTGAAGGCTCAACCAGATCTACTCATTTTGCCATACACAATTTTACACATGATCATTTTGCTCTCTTTATTTTGATGTGCATCTCTACAGACATGGAGCCATCTGGTTAAATAAAAGAATCTGAACAGAAACCTATAGTACTTGCAATGGAGAGCCAGCACTCATCACCTGGAGCCTTTTAGCGGAGTCTGGGCATTCATTCTTGGCTCTTATACTGTACATGTTTTTTATAAAAGAAATGAGAAACATCCCTTGCTTTTAGCTATATTGATTATCAAGGATAATACATAGACAGCTGTACCAGTGCACTTGTATGTCATGGCTGTGCTTGTTCCTTGTTACCAAAGAGGGTCATTTCTAAACACTGGGCAAATTTGCACCTGGGCAGTAACCCATGGCAACCAATCAGATGTTTGTTTCAATTGTTCAACTTACATCTGGTTTAAAAAAAGCAAATTACTTATTGGTTGCTATGAATTAGTGCCCAGATGCAAATTTGCTTAGAAATGAGCCCCACTATATTTTAGGCTGCTTATTACTATGTTGTCAGGCAGGAGACCTATTGGGACCCCAGTGTCAGTGCCTAAATGCTGTACTTTGATACCTTGTCAGTATGAAAAGACAAGTGACATCAGCCATATAAATGGCCCATTGAATTTCAATTCTAGGCATCCTTTGTTTGTGATTGGAAGCAATATAAAGATTGGAAGCAATATAAACATCTCCAAGGACAAGTCCTGACATTTAGTGAAGTAGCAATACAAGCAATATATTCATGTCTTCCCCCCCATGTTTAGTGCATTGAAAGTAACTATTTCTCGTGAAGTAAATGAATGGGCAAGGGGCACTGATTTCCAGTCAGTGGCATGGTGTGACATTGACATAAAATTGATTAAAATTGATGTTTAATTGTATTGATATCCATCTCGGTTTAGTCTTTGTGGAAGGTTCATGTAGGTCAGTGTAACTTGTAGTTTGTTCGCTTTCGGCTAACTCAGTAAAGCATAGTTACAATAGCCTTATTACATAAATGAAATCCTTTCAGGTGTCAGTGTGCCTCCTTTCCCTGCTTTCCACTTTGTGTATGAACATATGTATTTGTACTTAAAATCATGACTGTGCAGTGGGCACTTAACCTTTTTTAAAGCAAGCATGTGCTAATCCACCAGTACAAAGAGTGAAAACTGATGTCACTGAAAAGGATATGGGAGATAGTATAGGCGGGGGGGGGGGGGGGGGGGGGTTCTTTAGTGCAGGAATTCAGGTTTGGGATTTGGCCAAGCTTTAGGCTTTTTACAGCAGGATTCGGATCTGTCTGAAACCATGTGCCTGGATGAATTGAATCTGAATCCTTCAAATCACATGACTTTTTGTCACATAAACATGGAAGTTGAATGTTGATGTACTAAATCCACTATTTTGGGATTTTGGCTTTGCCCAAATCCCAAATCCTTCATGAAACATTTGGCCGAATACTGAACCAAATCATAATTTGCATATACATATTAACAGCCGTGTTTATGCGACAGCCATGTTTATGTGACATAATTTGATGCATCCCTAAATTTTTCACGACGCTTAGGGGCTGATTTACTAATCCACGAACGGTCCGAAGGCGTCCGAATGCGTTTTTTTCGTACTGATCGGTATTTTGCGATTTTTTCGTAAATTGTGACGACTTTTTTGTAGCCGTTACGACTGTTTCGCAAAATGTCGCGGCTTTTTTGTAGCGTTACGACTTGCACGAATTGTTGCGTCTTTTTCTTAGCCTTCACGCTGAGTACGAAAGTTTCGGATTAATTTAAGCTTCAGTATTGTGACTTTCCTTGGGCCAGGTTGGAGCTGCAGAGTGCCATTGAGTCCTATGGGAGGCTTCCAAAATCATGCTAAGTCTGAAAGTTTTGCCCGCAGTTTACGAGCGCTCAATACGAAAAAGCAGCGACAAGATACGAGCAAATCGTAACGGCTACGAAAAAGTCACGACAATTCGCGCAAGTCGTAATGGTTACGAAAAAGGCAATGAAAAAAAATCGCAAAAAATACAAAAAAGTCGCGAAATGTTCGTTTTCCAATCGGAATTTTTCCCATTCGGATTTAGATTCATGGGTTAGTAAATCAGCCCCTTAGTGCGTAATTCTGTTCAGTCCCTCCATGGTCTAATTTGCATATGCAATTTGCAAATACCAAATACCAAGCATATGAGATTTGGCTTGGTATTTGAGTAAATCTTTTACAAAGGATTTGGGGTTTGGCCAGATCCCAAAATAGGGAATTCGGTGCGTCCTTACTTTAGTGTCATTGTACTGCTCTGTAATTGGTTATGGATAGCAGCCCAATGACAAGAGAAATACCTACAGGCAACCTCCATTTTTGGGCTTTACCAGCCCTTTGATAAATTGTAACATGTTCAGCATATGGTTATTTTGAGAATGTGTACTGCAAACACATAAAGCTATAACTTACATATGGAATGGTTAAAAACATTTTGTGTCACATGCAATGACATTTCCAATCTTTCATACAAAATACACATATTTGCTGAAAGAGTGAATAAGTGATTACAGTGTTTCAAATCATACTCAGGGTTTTACATGTACAAGTAATAAACTCAGTGGTAATACATTGATTTATTACTTTGCTGACATGGTATCAATCATCACTGAAAAGCTTGCTGCTTTCTTATACCTTTTTTATAAGAAGGAACATCCATATTAGAACATGGCACACATTTACATTGTACTGTGGTATATTAAAATCCCATTTTCTGACCTCAGTGAATTTTAGTTTATTAAAAAAAATTCTAAGCTGTTTGTACTTGTGGCAGTTATTGATGATATGCACGCTCTTTTAATATAAGTGAAACCGCCAGCTAATGATGGCAAAGACATGATAGTATTTGGTACTGAAATCATTATCTGAACTACCATTCATCATATGCCATTCCATCATTCATTGTGTTACTTGTGTCCCATTTCAAAGATAATGGTGCAAATCTGATCATGTTCATTTAACATTAAAAAATACTGTTCATTTTTTAAATGGCTATGTTTCTTGATACATAAAATATCCCAACAACTTAACACTAAACTTAACACTAAAAAAAGTTAGCCATTTAAAGGGGACCTGTCACCCTAAGAAATAATTACAAATTGTTTTCTCTTGTGTTTGTCAAGCAAAAAAAACTTCAATTACACTATATAAATTATTTTAAACTTATTTCCTTCAGCACTGGAATTTGTGGACACTGTTATTAAGGCAAGCTGTGCATCCTGCTAAAATCTTGTTTCTGTGCCAGAATGGGGGACCTGATACCAATATCCATGCACTGGTTACACAATTACATGGTGAGAAGGGAGGGGGAATGTGAGATGTGCAGTGACATCTAAGAAGTTCTGAATTTGAAATTGAAAGTTACTGTCTGCCCCACCCCCAGGCAATATATGATTGCTGGGACTTTTAAATGCTTATACAATGGGTATAGATGTGTTAATAAAAAGATGACTTTGGGTTACATGTTTAATTTGAAAAGGGCTTTTATTATACAGCTTTTTATGTCTGTGTGACAGGTCCACTTTAATTCAGTTACTCATATTTTGCATCTAGATACTTTTTAAATGCAAAAAAAGCTGTTGGGAATGCCAAAAGCAGACAATAAAACCATTTCATAGATTTAATGCTACAGTTTACCCAGTACAGGTATAGGACCCGTTATCGAGAATGCTCGGGACCTGGGGTTTTCCGGATAAGGGGTCTGTAATTCAGATCTCTTACATTAAGGGGCCCATTTACTTACTCACGAACGGGCCGAATGCGTCCGATTGCGTTTTTTTCGTAATGATCAGTATTTTGCGATTTTTTCGGAAATTATCGCGACTTTTTCGTTACCAATACGATTTTTGCGGAAAAACTCGCGTTTTTTCGCGCAAGTCGTATTGGTAACGAAAAAGTCGCGATAATTTCCGAAAAGTCGTAAAGGCGCCGAAAAAATCGCAAAAAATACGAAAAAGTCGCAAAATGTTCGTTTTCCAATCGGAATTTTTCCAATTCGGTCGGAATTCGTTTCTTAGTAAATCAGCCCCTAAGTCTACTAAAAAAATGATTTAAACAGTAATTAACCCAATAGGATTGTTTTGGCTCCAATAAGGATTAATTATATCTTAGTTGGGATCAAGTACAAGGTACTGTTTTATTATTACGGAGAAAAATAAAACCATTTTTAAAAATGTGAATTATTTGATTAAAATGGAGTCTATGGGAGATTGCTTTTCTGTAATTCAGAACTTTCTGGATAATGGGTTTCCGGATAAGGGGTATGATACCTGTATTATTAAATACCAATAGTTTACACCTTTCAGAAGTTTACACTTTTGAATGGTCTTACAAACTACACTCCCTTTCAACAGAAACCTCAGCTCTTGAATCCTGTCCTTTTTTATTATATTCTCAAGTGCAACAGAAACTTTTTTTTTCTTTCAAACATTAACTAAATGTTATATGATAGATTTGACAATTAATTTAAAATATTGTTCCACAATATATATTTGTTCTAATTGCTACATCAATTGAAGCTATTCAATGCTATATTATAATAAATATATTATGCCATGGTATAAATGAAATCTAACTGAAGTGTATAATATGTTATAGATGTTAGGATTACATTTCATTTGTATCTTGGAATAAAGCAGAATAACAATCTAATGTACAACACAACTTGGTTTTCATGTATACATTAGGGAAAGTGCACTGCAGACAATTCTCCAGTCCTAGCTATCCCTTTTGTACCTTTAGAACATGCAGCCTGCCCCGCTGGTGAGATTGCACAGAAAGTGTTCATGCTCACATGTCTTTGAGGAACAGGCTTTAGATCTTACACACAGAGCTGCCTAGCAGGCCATATCCACCAGGGCTTCTGAAATGCTCTGTAAAACCCAATTCACAGAGAAGCTATTATAAGGAAAGCACAGTAAAAGAGAGGTTGACTAAATTTATATCTTCTGGAGAATTGTGTAGTAGGTTAGTATAATAGACATAGTTGTTAAATAATAATGTGCATTACAATCCAGACTACAAATATATTTACTGTGTCGTCTGGTTTTAGAAACATTTATGATAATATTGTTTTGTATATCCAAAGGCTCAGTAATAGTAGAAAATGCCCAATATGCATTTATATTAATCATAATAAATAATTACACCTTTACTTTTGTTTTCTAATGCATAATGAGCCAGTACAGTATCATGTATTGACCACAACAGACCAGGTGGAAGGTTTGTTCAGATAAAACATGAAAGTATGGCACTCATTTACTAACATAGTTGCTAAAATGCAGCAGTGCAGCAACCCATAACAAGCAATCAGCAATTGACTTTGATTAATCTACAACAAATCTAAAAATAAAACAAAATATCTGAATGGTTGCTATGGGTAACTCCCCCCCTCCTTTATTTTAAGACATGTTCTTAGGAATTTGGCTGTATAGTGAATACACAACATACACTTTAGTTTTGTATCTAACTGTATTTGTATCTATTTACATGCATGCCTTTATACTTGTTTATCACCTATTTCCCTTTTAATGGCATATGGCCCTGATTACATATTATGTTTTGCTGTTTGTATACCAGATGTTGCTAAACACTGTCAAGTAAATTGCTGCAGGATATGTTGGTTCTTCATAAATAAATGTAATGCCTGTTTTTTTTTTTTGTTTTGATCTATTCATGACAGTGGATTTAACCTTTTTAGTGCCATAGGACGTAGATTCTACGTCCTAGGTACCAAGGGACCAAAGTGCCATAGAACGTAGAATCTACGTCCTACAGCACTAATGGGTTTACAAGCGCTGCGCTCGCTTTTAAAGCAGCACAGCGCTTGTAAAGCCTGCACAACCCCCTAGGCAACGAGCAAGAGAGGACATACTCACCGATCCGGGTCCCCCAGCGCCGCCGATCCGGGTCCTCAGCCAATGACAGCAGTGGACACGCATTGATGACGTGTCCACTGCTGTCCCTTTAATTGTCGCCGCCCCCGCCGTCGCCTCTTCACTCTGCTGCCACGTGAGACTGCTGGAGCCCCCCTGCTGCCTTCCTGCTGCCTTCCTGCCAGATTGGTCGCCCTGATCGCCTGCCTGCATTGTGTAAGCTGAACTACAACTCTCTAACCACTGTTTATTTTGCTTATTTCTATCTCAACTGTCTAAAATTTTTTTTTTTTTTTTTTTTCCATTTCTTCTTCTATCTTTGTCATTATTACACTTTTACACACATACACACTTATTTACAACTTTCCCAAGCACACACAGACACTTACACACACACTTACACTTACACTTTTTTTTTTTTTTTTTTTTTTTTTTCTTTCTTTCTTTTCTTTTCTTTCTTTCTTTGCTTTCTCTGGCAGTCTTTTTTTTTTTACTAAAACTTTATTTCTGATCTTGCTCTATAATTATCTGATTTATTTGGTTGCATTTTAGTGTTTTTTTTGCATTTTCATAATTGATTTCTGTTTTTGAATTATTCTATTGCACTATAACTTTTGTATTGCTATTGGGTGCTGAATTTGCAGTGACATTGGTGGATCCAGGGCTCTGACCACCGATTTCATTGCAATAATTGTTCTTCTGTTGGTTTTTATTTGAATTTACTGATTTTATGGTGTTTTATCTTTGCATTGTTCTTTATTGTGTATTTAGTGCCCCAAAAAGGTTGCTTTTGCAGTGACATTGGTGGATCCAGGGCTCTGACCACCGATTTCATTGCAATTATTGTTCTTTGATTGCTTTTAGTGGTTTTATTCCATTTTAACTTCATTTGATTTCAGTTGTTCTAGAAAGGTCCAGAGGTGCTAAGATTGTTCTGGTAGTTTCTATTGCCAAGGGTTAGGCTGATGCCACACATGGCGTAGGGCTGATTTTTTCAGCAAGTGGAAAAACGCTTGCCGAAAATTCAGCCCTACGCCTGCTACTTGTGCCTGCACCCGAATGAATGGAATACGCTCGGGTGCAGGCACATGTAGCCGATATACGCATGAAAACGCGAGACTTTGCATTCTCACGCGTTTTCATGCGTATATCGGCTACATGTGCCTGCACCCGAGCGTATTCCATTCATTCGGGTGCAGGCAAAAAAAAAAGGGGTGCATAGAGTGCAGCCCCAATATTATGCATTTTCAGGTTTGGCGGCCATGTACTTATGTGCACCCATACATATGGGGTATCGTTTTATTCAGGGGAACTTGCAGATTTATGGTTAGTAAGTTTTTGGTAGTTGCCATGGAGATTTTGGGGAGAAATCTAGGTTTGTATCTGGTTTTTCCTTGATTTCTGACCAAAGCGTGACTTCTGCAAGGGACTGCGGCCACAATTTTCCATGTAGAAAGAGAAGAGTGGTGTCTTTGAATAGCTGAAGCTGTGCACTTTTCATAAATATATAGTTTGCGGGGGTTATTTCACAGGTAGGGGGGTGTTTAGACTAAATAACTGCAGGTAGAGCACATAGAGCACAGACCCCCCTTATGCATTGCCCCTGTTTGGGGGCATTTGGTGGCCACGTTTTTATGTGCACCCATACATATGGGGTATCGTTTTATTCAGGGGAACTTGCAAATTGAGGTTTAGTAAGTTTTTGGTAGTTGCCATGGAGATTTTGGGGAGAAATCTAGGTTTGTATCTGGTTTTTCCTTGATTTCTGACCAAAATCTAGGTTTGTATCTGGTTTTTCCTTGATTTCTGACCAAAGCGCTGACTTCTGCAAGGGACTGCGGCCACAATTTTCCATGTAGAAAGAGAAGAGTGGTGTCTCTGAATAGCTGAAGGTGTGCACTTTTCGTAAATATATAGATTGTGGGGGTTATTTCACAGGTAGGGGGGGTTAACACTGAAAAACTGCAGGTAGTGCACATAGAGCGCAGCCCCCAAAATTTCAACTGAAATTGCCCTTATGCATTGCCCCAGTTTTGGGGCATTTGGTGGCCACGTCTTTATGTGCACCCATACATATGGGGTATCGTTTTATTCAGGGGAACTTGCAAATTGAGGTTTAGTAAGTTTTTGGTAGTTGCCATGGAGATTTTGGGGAGAAATCTAGGTTTTTTATCTGGTTTTTCCTTGATTTCTGACCAAAATCTAGGTTTGTATCTGGTTTTTCCTTAATTTCTGACCAAAGCACTGACTTCTGCAAGGGACTGCGGCCACAATTTTCCATGTAGAAAGAGAAGAGTGGTGTCTCTGAATAGCTGAAGTTGTCTTTTTTTAATCAATATACAGTTTATATGGTTTTTTTCACAGGTAAGGGGAAAATTTGTCTGAAAAGCTTTGAGATGTGCACATAAATTGCAGCCCCATTATTATGCATTGCCCCTGTTTTGGGGCATTTGGTGGCCACGTCTTTATGTGTACCCATACATATGGGGTATCGTTTTATTCAGGGGAACTTGCAGATTGATGTTTAGTAAGTTTTTGGTAGTTGCCATGGAGATTTTGGGGAGAAATCTAGGTTTGTACCTGGTTTTTCCTTGATTTCTGACCGATGCGCTTACTTCTGCAAGGGACTGCGGCCACAATTTTCCATGTAGAAAGAGGAGAGTAGTGTCTCTGAATAGCTGAAGGTGTGCACTTTTTGGAAATATATAGTTTGCGGGGGTTATTTTACAGGTAGGGGGGGTTAACGCTGAAAAACTGCAGGAAGTGCACATAGAGCGCAGCCCCCAAAATTTCAACTGAAATTGCCCTTATGCATTGCCCCTGTTTTGGGGCATTTGGTGGCCACGTCTTTATGTGTACCCATACATATGGGGTATCGTTTTATTCAGGGGAACTTGCAGATTGATGTTTAGTAAGTTTTTGGTAGTTGCCATGGAGATTTTGGGGAGAAATCTAGGTTTGTGTCTGTTTTTTCCTTGATTTCTGACCAATGCGCTGACTTCTGCAAGGGACTGCGGCCACAATTTTCCATGTAGAAAGAGGAGAGTGGTGTCTCTGAATAGCTGAAGGTGTGCACTTTTCAGAAATATATAGTTTGTGGGGGTTATTTTACAGGTAGGGGGGGTTAACACTGAAAAACTGCAGGAAGTGCACATAGAGCGCAGCCCCCAAAATTTCAACTGAAATTGCCCTTATGCATTGCCCCTGTTTTGGGGCATTTGGTGGCCACGTCTTTATGTGTACCCATACATATGGGGTATCGTTTTATTCAGGGGAACTTGCAGATTGATGTTTAGTAAGTTTTTGGTAGTTGCCATGGAGATTTTGGGGAGAAATCTAGGTTTGTGTCTGTTTTTTCCTTGATTTCTGACCAATGCGCTGACTTCTGCAAGGGACTGCGGCCACAATTTTCCATGTAGAAAGAGGAGAGTGGTGTCTCTGAATAGCTGAAGGTGTGCACTTTTCAGAAATATATAGTTTGTGGGGGTTATTTTACAGGTAGGGGGGGTTAACACTGAAAAACTGCAGGAAGTGCACATAGAGCGCAGCCCCCAAAATTTCAACTGAAATTGCCCTTATGCATTGCCCCTGTTTTGGGGCATTTGGTGGCCACGTCTTTATGTGTACCCATACATATGGGGTATCGTTTTATTCAGGGGAACTTGCAGATTGATGTTTAGTAAGTTTTTGGTAGTTGCCATGGAGATTTTGGGGAGAAATCTAGGTTTTTGTCTGTTTTTTCCTTGATTTCTGACCAATGCGCTGACTTCTGCAAGGGACTGCGGCCACAATTTTCCATGTAGAAAGAGGAGAGTGGTGTCTCTGAATAGCTGAAGGTGTGCACTTTTCAGAAATATATAGTTTGTGGGGGTTATTTTACAGGTAGGGGGGGTTAACACTGAAAAACTGCAGGAAGTGCACATAGAGCGCAGCCCCCAAAATTTCAACTGAAATTGCCCTTATGCATTGCCCCTGTTTTGGGGCATTTGGTGGCCACCTCTTTATGTGTACCCATACATATGGGGTATCGTTTTATTCAGGGGAACTTGCAGATTGATGTTTAGTAAGTTTTTGGTAGTTGCCATGGAGATTTTGGGGAGAAATCTAGGTTTGTATCTGGTTTTTCCTTGATTTCTGACCAATGCGCTGACTTCTGCAAGGGACTGCGGCCACAATTTTCCATGTAGAAAGAGGACAGTGGTGTCTCTGAATAGCTGAAGGTGTACACTTTTCAGAAATATATAGTTTGTGGGGGTTATTTTACAGGTAGGGGGAGTTAACACTGAAAAACTGCAGGAAGTGCACATAGAGCGCAGCCCCCAAAATTTCAACTGAAATTGCCCTTATGCATTGCCCCTGTTTTGGGGCATTTGGTGGCCACGTCTTTATGTGTACCCATACATATGGGGTATTGTTTTATTCAGGGGAACTTGCAGATTGATGTTTAGTAAGTTTTTGGTAGTTGCCATGGAGATTTTGGGGAGAAATCTAGGTTTTTTATCAGTTTTTTCCTCGATTTCTGACCAAAGCGCTGACTTCTGCAAGGGACTGCGGCCACAATTTTCTATGTAGAAAGAGAAGAGTGGTGTCTCTGAATAGCTGAAGGTGTGCACTTTTCAGAAATATATAGTTTGTGGGGGTTATTTCACAAGTAGGGGGGGTTAACACTGAAAAACTGCAGGTAGTGCACAAAGAGCACAGCACCCACATTTTTAGCTGTAATTGCCCTTGTGCATTGCCCCTGCTTTGGAGTGTTTGGTGGCCATGTCTTTATGTGCACCCATACATATGGGGCATCATTTTATTCAGTAGAAATTTGTCTTTCAAATTTGCCTTTGTTAGAAAATTTTTATGAGATTTTTTTTTTGTCAAATCCACATTTGATCATGCGTCCAAGTTTACGTTTTAGAAAAAAAAAAAAAATGTCAAAAAAACTTCCAAATTTCACAATGCACTGACAAAAGGTATTTGGCTTTTGAGTGAAAACTACATTGCACCTAGAAACCTGAAGGTCTGTAGTTTCTAAAGATACCAAACATGAGGGGATATTTTAGGTTTACATATAAGTTATGCTGCATCAACTGTTACAAGCGCTTTTCCGCTTTGTTCTGGTGTGATATTGTACAAAGTATTTCTTTCGTTTGGGGGTTACTTCTGGACAGGAACTGTGGGGTACCACCACATATTTGGTATCGTTGGACTTGGGAGTATCAGGGCTTTTACAAACAACAAAAAAAAGTGTGTAAAATTAACTTTTCTATGGAAAAAAAACTCAAAATATACAGAAATTTTTCATAATTTTATTTTTTTTTTACATAATTCACCCAAAATACACATCATATCTCCAGAAAAGTTATAAAATTTGGTATGTATGTCGAAGCCCAATTAGTGACGAAAAAAACGATATATAATTTCCCTAGTTTCATGGAGGTTTTCCTACCAAAAAACATTGTTAAAGCGAATGAGTACAAAATGCTTAAAAAACGTCTGGCACTGGGGGGAACCGAAATGACGAATTCGGCTGGCACTTAAAGGGTTAATAAACCTTTTTACCAATTTGCTTTTTTCTGTAATAATAATACAATGCTATCAACCCAGCATATGTCCAAGGTAAAGGATTTTTTTCCCTTTAAATATTATATTTTTATCAGATTTTTTGGCACGGTATTCAAAATGATGAAAAGACCTATTATCCAAAAAGCACCAGCTCCTCGGCACTTTGGATAATAAGTCTCATAGCTGTGTAATAATGCAGATCAGCATTTCTTCCCAATTTAAGAAAAAATTCTGTAAGCAAAACCAGACCTAACAATATTTTACTTTGAAAAAAAAAATCTTCCTCTGTTTAATATGAAATTGTATGATTTTTAATTATCTCTCAATTTATTGATGGAATATTTTTTTTGTCACTTAACAAGTCAATTGAGGGCCACGTGATGATCTATTTTTGTACATTTTACTTCAGGCTAGGATTAATCACATATGTGCTAATGTAAGAAGCATTTCCTTCTATCCCTTTAGTCTCAGAATTATTCTTAGAGACATACTCTGTAAATGAACATGCAGTATAGGTCAATAATAGTTTTAATTCTAATATTCTAATCATGATTTTAGTCTTTGTGAATACTTGATGTGCAAGTGAAATGCAATAAAAGATATTTATAGAATAGTAATAGAATATAAAAGTAAATTCTATAGTCTGTTGTTTTGTGTTTTTTCTTCACACCTGATCCTTTGAAATGTAGAATTTGAAGCTCGTGGGAATGTTCCTACAGCATTGGTAGGGTAGATTTGTTTACAAGTTTAATGCTCTGCAGCCTTGACAGGCAGAAGTGCAGGGATGGATGACATTTGAGTAGAACTAAAGGCCAAGATAACGCAGTATCCGTCTAAGTAAATAAATGAAATCCCTTGGAAAGATTTTGTTAGTCAGACAGTAAAACATTTTACGTGTATGTGTTTCAAAAGGAGGCTACTGTATTTGTAGATGGATTGCCAAGCAATGGCCTTATGCTGCCATCACGCTCCTTCCAGTGAGTAACAGATTCTATTGTGAACCTACAGATATTCAGACCAGAGTACCTTAAATGAGCGCTATCAAGGTAAACATGTCTGAAAAGACTGGTAATTCTGTCAGACCTTTCTGATAGTTGCACCCATTTAACAACTTTGGCCATTCTAGAGGTCCATTCAAATTTCAATGACATTTGAATGGAAATGCTACATTGTTTCTTGGATCTTCACAGAACTCTAAAAGGGTGGCTGTCTGGAGGGGAACTAAACAAATGTTTGATAACTAAGGTCTGGAATCCATGTTTTCAGGGATCTAGGAGTAGATTCATCATACAAAAATGAGTGTTTATAGAAATATTTTACTCTGCTTTATGTGTATATTTTACAGTTCTGTATCTGTTGTGCAGCTTTTCTTAAGTGCAAAAATAATTTTTTACTAGTATTTAGTTGTAAAAAATAAGCAATTTCAATGTGTCTTTGTACATGAGTATTTCACAAAGCACACTGATCTCACTTCTGATTACCCTGATTGCCCTAAGTAGGTTGGAGTGGTGGCAATGTATATACTTAAAAATGTTAAATTAGAAGCACCTTCCATTGCCTAGCAGTCTGAAATCATGTGATTTTAAGGGTTTAGATTCAGTTTTGCTGGGCACTCAGGTCCTGGCAAGTAAAGGCCTGGATTTGGTAGGATCCCAAACATAATCCAGGATTTATTACATGCCTAAAAATGAATATT
The DNA here is from genome assembly GCF_000004195.4 of Xenopus tropicalis. Taxonomy (NCBI): domain Eukaryota; kingdom Metazoa; phylum Chordata; class Amphibia; order Anura; family Pipidae; genus Xenopus; species Xenopus tropicalis. The sequence continues at coordinate 71,175,640 of NC_030679.2, read as the reverse complement.
ATGCAGAAAGTGTTGCTGTGAGCAATTTTGCTATGTACCTTAATTTACTTGAAAGGATAGGAAGCAGTCCCACCACTTTCAGTTTATTTTGTTGAGATCTGGAGTGATGAAGCAGCTTCCAAATGTCCAGTTAAGTGTTTTGACAGTTGTTATTGACCCCCTGTGCTGATTGTCTCGACCAATAATAAGGTACTTTCTTGGAAAGAACTTTATTACAATAAACCTCACAGAGAGGGATATTGTTTTGGCACAGGTAGAAGGGCATCTACTGTATTACTCAACAGTAAGTTCCCCAGGCCATGACATTTTTGTGTAAGAAAAAAGCTGGCCCAGGGTAAGAGGAAAGTGTCTAAATTTTAAAGTTACCTTATTAAAACTAAATTTAAATAACTAGTCAGACATATAAAAGCAAAAGCAGTTGATCTTTATTTTCTGTTATTTTTGGTATCCCAGAAATCTTTTTATGCAGTATTTCTTCAATCTCATTAGGGATGTAGCGAACCTCAAAAAAAAAGTTCGCAAACCTGTTCGCGAACTTCCGCCGAAAATTGCGAATATTCGCGAACTTTGCGAACCCCATAGACTTCAATGGGAAGGCGAACTTTAAAACCTAGAAAAGCCATTTCTGGCCAGAAAACTGATTTTAAAGTTGTTTAAAGGGTGCCACGACCTGGACAGTGGCATGCAGGAGGGGGATCAAGCAAAAATTTCTCTGAAAAATTGACACACGCTGTTTTTCGAAATGATCGGTAATTTTGCGACTTTTTCGTAATTTCCGGCGCTTTCGTAAAGTTATCGTAAGTTTTGCGACTTTTTCGGAGCATTCGTAACGTTATCGTAAGTTTTGCGACTTTTTCGGAGCATTCGTAACGTTATCGTAAGTTTTGCGACTTTTTCGGAGCATTCATAACGTTATCGTAAGTTTTGCGACTTTTTCGGAGCAGTCGTAACGTTATCGTAAGTTTTGCGACTTTTTCGCAGCATTCGTAACGTTATCGTAAGTTTTGCGATTTTTTCGGTGCCGGCGAACCCAAATTGCGAACATCACGAAAAGTTCGCGAATTTGCGGACTTGCGAACACCCGATGTTCGCGCGAATTAGTTCGCCGGCGAACAGTTCGCTACATCTCTAAATCTCATATTGTTAACTTATCTAAGGAATTTCCCCTAGAAATAGCTTATAGCGCAGCAACTGTGATACTTTCCAGGAGTGAGTGATACAGCTATAGGAGCTGGTGTTCAGGGTCATTACTTGGTCTTCTAGTGCCTCCAGCAGTTTTAATATTAGAAGTTTTCTTGCAGTCAGATACCACCAATAGATAAAAACACCCTTATTTGTGTCAGTGAGGTTGTAAGTGCTTCAAAATTACATAAACAAAATAAACCTTTTAGTAACAGAAATGTATCAAATGGTGTTATATTTGTGAAAGGTATATTCTTTGTATATTCCCAACAAAACACCTTGTAATGTTATGAGATGTGATGTTATTTTACTGAAAGGGGTATGGGAAATGTTATAATTTTTTTCTTTTTTTTCATGGAATAATAATGTTGCAATAATCACCTACTGGAGGACTCCTTTAGTCTTCAATAATCTGAATGTGCAGGTAGCTTTCTTCTCCTTTTTGGTTTAAAGGAGAATGCAAGTCAAAATTTAAAAAGCATACTGCCCAATAGTCCTCCTATTGTTTAGTAAAAACGCCACACTTTTGGCTCACCTAATCAAATATTTACTCAGTCACACTTACTTCACATTTTCTAGAACAGGCAGCCATCTCTAAAAAGGTATTCTCCCTTCCTTTCCCTCCTTGCTTCATACTGCACATGTGTTTCATTCCCTCCCCCCCCCCCTCTGCCAGATCCGCTTCTGATTGGCTGGTGGGCATGTGTAGCTCAGAACAGGAGACAGGATCAAGTTACACACATGCTCAGAGAATAGGAAGGCTGCCGCTGGCACCTACAGGAAGGGGAGACAGAGATTTCAGTGATGTCACTGTAGTCTTCACACTGCTGTAGGCTGCCAGCACCATATCTCAGAGAAGCAAGCAGGGATCTGGGAATTTAGATATGCAGTAAGTACTTAAAAAGAATGCCTTTAGACTTACTTTTAATTTATATTAACCTTTCATTGTCCTTTAAAGGAATGCATCACCCATGATCTGTAGGTTCAAATTAAATCTGGAGATTTAACAAAGAATTATCAGAGGTATGTGTGTGATAATTATGTCTATAGAAGCACAGATATGAATAATGGAATTGGGGTGAGGAATAACAAAACTTTTCACTTTCCCAGAAACACAGCTGCCCCTTTCCATCAGCCCATGATTTATTATTCTATGAACAATTAGCTGGATTTTACGAAAACCCAAGGCCCATAGCTGCCTATAGTGTACAGCAGCATGAGTTAAGGTGTAGTAATCAACCACTCCACTGCACAGGTGCCCCCACCTACAGTAATAGTAATACCCTGATGCCACAGCTGCCTCTTACTGTCAGCTATCAGCAACAGGATTGACCCATCTTCCTCTGCCTCATGTGCCTCTACCTCAATGACACTTATAGCAAAGCTAGCCTCCCAGTTTCATCATAAATCTAATGTACAATACTATTTTATTTTGAGTTTATTTTTTGCCTTCTGTGTCATTTTCAAACTGTCTTTTCCAAAACCCTTATGTAATTTGCGCCACGGATTCATTACAGGCGCAGGAGGACTCTCCAGTGAAAGTCCTGGCTCTTCAAAGTGTGTCTAACTTCTATTTCATTAATCAAGTCTTAGGTGCTGGAAGAATTAACCTTTCTTTTTGTGTGAAAAGCATAAATGCCACTAGGTTAGGTCTCCTGCTGCTGTATTACAGTGTATCAAAAAGCCAATATTGTGCAGTAATCTTCCAGTATCATAAGCCGATCTTCTTTCTGTCCCACAATAGCATAGTATCTTAGTTTTCTAACATATTTCTGTTTGTGTGTTGTGCTGAATGGTACTTAAAGGGCATGTAACACTGTCGTGAAATGTTATGTTTTGGTTGCTCATTCTAGTTGTTATATACGATGTAACATGTTTTAAACAAATCTGAGTGAATACATTTGGGGGCACCTTTACTAAGATTCAATGGTTTTCTGTGCTAAATCAAGATATGGTAAAAATTTGTAGTAACCACGATAATTTCTGATGTTCTAAAATGTCATGAAAATGACCTTTTGAGTATTAGTGAAATCGCTTGCCAAGTATCAGTGCCTCCTTTCTAAAAATCTTTAAGTTGTGCCTGCACTTGGAAGTATTGAATCTGCCCAGGTGCAGGCACGTGCAGTGTATTTCTGCCTGATATACAACTTTTAGACCGGTGCGGCTCATTCCTGGCAAGGGTTTTTCCGCTTGCCAAGAATTATCCCCATGTGACATTACTTTTAGGAACAATGCTATTTACCTTAAGTACATGGTACAAGTCTTGGCCTAACTGAATAGGAACAGTATAGTTTTAACAAATGTTAAAAATGTTAAAAAAGTTGTAAACAGAGAAACTATTTACATAAATAAGAACAACATTAAGAACTTGCAACATAATATTCTTTATCAGACAGCAATTATAAATGGGAAGCAACATCCAAGGGGTTGATAAGCAACATGTTGCTCCCGAGCCACTGGTTGGGGACCACTGATCTACAGCTATGTTCTATTTCATATGTTTGATTCAATGGTTTTTTTGGTGGCGATAGTAACATCGATTTCCAATGGTTAAGTTTTGCCACCACAAGACCTGTGAGTGTTGCTTGCCTTCATGTACAAGACCAGATATAATCTGAGATACTGGAAAAACACAAGACTTACATTATCAATTCATTTTTAAAGGAGCAGTTAACCTTTAATCAATTTTAAATAGTACACTTTAAAAAATGACTATTTGAAGTTGCCTACTATTTTCTGTTTATATATTTTGTTAATTTTAAATGAATGAATTTTCCTCTCTCACATACAAACTGCAAGTGAAGTTACGAAACTTTTATACTTACACAATTTGATAGCTTTCTTTTGTAGCATTAGAGAAATACCGGCAACTAATGTATGAGTAGCAACAGGTGCTCTGTGGTAGACTTTAGCTCAGGGAGCATGTTCAGGAGTTTCATCTTTGAATTGCAATATATCATCTAGTCTATCATACTGGCACAGTTTAGAAAGTCAGTTATCCAGCCTACCGAGCTGCTGCTGGGAAACATAAATTCATTTTTAAAACTTTTAGATAAACAGTTAAAAAATAGAAATCAACTGACAAAATGTTTTTATAATGTGGCTGTGGCCACATTGAACAAATTTCTTGAAAGTATCTGCAAAGGGGGCCAAAAGTTATGCACAAATCACAGTACATTCACCACAAAACTGGCAATCACAGCAGTAGTCAAGGAAATAAAAGTAACAGCAGCAGGCATCGGATAAATCTACTTCAGATTTAATACTTACTGTTCCACTGTCTAAAAAGAATCATAAAAATATCCTTGTCATTCACCAGTTGAGAAATTCTACCTACTAAAAAGAACTAGCGTAGGACTAAAAGCAAATAGTAATATGGGAAATTCTCTGAAAATCTTCCCTGTGAAATTCTTTTGAAGAGTTTTTGTTTTTTTAAGAACACGTATCTCTTAACATTTATTTTTGGCTTTCTAAAGGTTTGGGGATGGTCAGTTGGAACCCAGAGGAACATAACTTAAAGAAATGTACCTCTTTGAAGCAAATTTTTTATAATGAAATTGTTTTAAATATATATCCATTGGTATCTATAGTTGGAACTAAATATTAGCGATGAACACATTTTTTTGGTAGGCATGGATTCACTGTGAAATTCTGAGACAAAAATTTTGCGAGTAAGGAAAAAGGTCACGGTTGCGTCAGAAAAGTTGCGTGGTAGCCTCATTTCACAAATTTTGTGACATTTCACACTTTCCAGCAATGCAAAACAGGACAAATTCTTCATCACTACTAAAATATGGGATCTAGTTTAGGCAATTTGTCTCACATCAGTAACTCTCAACATACCTGGAACTTCTCCCTGGTTCACCATGTATAATTTATCAATTGAGGTATCTTTATGCACCTCATCCCCTTTCATAGCACTAGTCAGTACAATTTTTGTGCATCCGGTATGGTGCATAAGGAGTTGCATTTGAAAGCAAATTGTTTGCCAGCCGTATAGTAGAGTGCTTGTTGGGGAACCATGGGAGACTCTGAACAAGTCTGTTAGGTATATATTACTCATGGGGTCAGCCAGAATGAAAATATGATGATTGTTGGATGCCCAAAAATGGGCGGAGCTCTGAACAGCCAATCAGATTTTACCTATTGACTTGGTGGAATTCAACCTGCTGCCATTCTCACAGTAATAACGCCAGGGTCCCAAAACTTTGCAGGATTAGGCGTCAGGTAACTGTGGTTCCAGGTTAGAAAAAGTGGGCGTGGCCACCAACAGCCAATCAGATTTTACCTATTGACTTTCAATGGGGAAAGTCAACCTGCTGCCATTCTCACAGTATTAACACCAAACTCCCCCAAACTTTTCACAGTTGTTTGTCACTGGGGACTTCAACCCAAGGTTATAAAAAGGGGGCACACCCACCAACCACCAATCACAATTTACCTATTGACTTTTATTGGTTTAAATTTAAACTGCTTTAACTATTAATCCTAGGGTCCCCAAACTTTGCAGAGTTAGTCACTGGGTAACTGCAGTTCCAGGTTAGAAAAAGTGGGCGGAGCCACCAACCGCCAATCAGATGTCACTCGTTGACTTTCAGTAGGGAAATTTAAATTGCTTCCATTCAGACACTGTTAAAACCAGGGCCCCCAAACTTTGCACAGTGGTTTTTATTATATAACTGGGGTCTAAGGTTAGAAAAAGTGGGCCGAACCAACAACAGATCAGATTTCATTCAGTGACTTCATGTTTTTCAACCAAACATGAAGTTTGTTCTAACACTTCCCTTTCTAGTTGTTTTTGTTGTCTGTTTGTGACTGTTACTCCAGGCCTTTATGCTCTGTATCTATTTCTTCTGTCACCTAAAACAAATGCGTTGATATCTTGTTGTAAAGAGAGCATCTGATACTGGAGCTTATATAGGAAGCATGTGTCTTCATTGACCTTTCTCGAATATCGTTTCTTGGATCAGTGTGAGATCCTGTGACATTAGATCTATCATAAGCAACTGTCTTGAGGCAACATTGATGGGCCTACTGACAGCATGCAGAGGTCATGTTTGTAGGTTGACTCTAATATCTAGAATAGTTGTCCTACTGCATTTGTCAGCTTTTTCATTGCTGGCTGTAAATCAGTAAGGGGAACTGACATCTAGGGGCCCATTCACGAAACCACACATTTTCTGTCGTTAAAAGCATGATTGGAAAAAATTCAGAGTAACCACGATTATTTCTGATGTGCGAAAATGTCACGGTCGTTGTAGGACTTTTTCAGTTCAAGCCCCTCCAGATGTCCAGATACTTGTCAATTCCCCCATAGTTCATATAAGTGTTAAGGCTGATGCCACACGTGGCGTTTTTACGCTGCATATTTTCTAATTCTCTCGGCGGCTGAAAAACGCACGATATCATCATCCATAGAAATAACTTGAAAAGACTCGAAGGAAACCACACAAAGCATAAATACGCTAGAAAACGCCTTAGCACGGATTTTTCAAGCATTTGCTGTGTTCAGACATTTCCAAGGATATCTTGGGCAAATACATTTTTACCCCTAATCTCACTTTTACATTCAAAATTGTCTTTCAGGTGTATCTAATAAATCAAATGGGCATTCTTCTAAATCCTAACTGGCCTTCAGACTGAGCCCATAGTACTACTGCTTTAGGCTTCTCCTGTTAGGGGGGAGCTGGAAGTCCCACATTGTATGCCATATATATTATGTAAATTATATCTTTATAAATGATGCTTGGTAATGTCATAAGTTATAATCAGTGCTTAGTGATTTAATTTGTGTCACATGACTGACTGAAACGTGTGTTTTATAATAAATACTTTACCACTTTTGAAAAATATGAAGATATAAGACGTCACCTTGAGTTCCATGACCTGTATAAAATCACTTGGCCTTCTGTCTTGTGCTTTTATATGGTCGTAGAACTCCTCTGTGACTTATCCTTATATTTTACAACAGGGGGAACTTTTCTGAAGTTTGGCTTTAACTCAAAGTCCAAACAACACCTCTGTTTTACAGTCCTTCACCTAGTGCATGCCTCAGTTCTGCCACACCCTGTAATTCACAACATTTCATCCATGTGAGAACACAAAAACTATTTTAAAATGCATATATTTGAAGTCTTGGGGCATCACACTGAAGCCATGTTTTGAAACCCTCTAAGTGATCCACATAGAGATAAGTACATATTTTAGCATGCTAAGAAATGCACAATGGGATCACTTATAATGGTTGGGTAGATCTCAAATCAAGTCATATGACTCCAATTGTATTAATTACTTTTGATACATTTGCAGTTTGGGTGGCTGTTCTTAAATATATATTTGGATGTGCACAATAAGGGGCCCATTCATTAAACCACGATTTATTTGTTTTTTGTATTTTTTCTGATTTATAGAACTTTTCGTAATGTCCACGATAATTTCATTAAAATTCCACAACTTTTTCGTGGTTTTTGTGAACTTCCACAAAAAAGTCGTATTTTTCGCAAAGACTACGACCATTTTGGAATTCATTCAAGCTTTGGCTTTGTTGGATCTGTATAGTGCCATTGAGTTCTATGGAAGGGTTCCAAAATCATACATTGAAGGTTTCAAATCCGGAAAGGTTTTCGTGCCGTTTACGAACATTCTGAAAATGTTGTGACTTTCGGAACACAATCACAATATTTTCGTACAACGGATAAAAGAATTTTCGTGACATTTTCGAACATCAGAAAGTATTGTGGTTAGTCCGAATTTTTTCCAATCGAGATTTTAACCACCATAAAATCGTTGCTTAATGAATGGGCCCCTAATTGTTTGTTCACCTTTGGGAGGAACGACTTGTGAATACAGATAGAAAGTTTGCACCACAATATACTGGAGGACTCAGCTCTTCTGTTGGGTTGTTGTTTACATGGTATAACACTGTATACAATTATGTACAGTATAATAGTAAAGCATCTTTTTTCACAGAATCATAGTATATTTGGCAATATCCCTATTTCTTTTTGGTACTTTACCTGTATTTATGGCTCTGTACCTTTAACGCTGTTTTGCACCATTTTACATGGGTAGTCTGCCTATGTGTAAATCTGAGACCTGACCAGCGTCTACCCACCATTGTTTGCACTTAACGCAGTGGTGAGTTAAACATTACCAGTGCCACAAAGGTAGATAGAAAGGGACACAGACAGTTATAGTGCACTGTGAAGCATTCAGTATCGCTTTTCTCTAGCAGAAGTATGTGGTGGCAAAAAGAGTAATAGTACATAAACATAGATCTTGCTGCACCAAAGGAATAGCTAGTAAAAGTTAAAATACTTTGGGAGAAGGAAGTCTGAAGAGAGGCACCTACACATCTACCATCAAGACTGTGCCTTTGCCAAATTACACAATTAAATAGAAAATATTGAATGAAAATAAAATTAAAGAGTGTGCCAGAGATATTTTTCTATGTGTAAAGAGTTTATGTGAAAACAAGATTCTTGTTTATAGATCGCTCAAAATGACAGAACAAGAGGTCAGGATATAAAGCAGAAGAGTAGCAGTTTGATGAAATATACAAGAAACATCTACTTTACAGAAAGTATAGTGGCTAAATGGATTAACCTCCCAACAGAACATCTGGCGGTGGTGTCAGACATGTTTGAGATAGCGATAAGGCAAGCCTGAAATCAAAGTCTTAGCTTCAGAGGTGCTCCAATGCATTAGGTCAGGGAATAGAGCAGATAAATGGGTAATCCCTTCCTGCCATCAATGTTTGTATTTTGATAAGTGAATTTAGTAGAGCTTTATGATAGGAAACAATAACGTGCCAAAACCTTATCTGCTCTGCTAATATTTGACAATTCAACTGACAATATATAAATGAAGAGCATTTTCTATTACAGTGAATATGGATTATAAAAATCCACAGCATTTCATCCATGCGTCAGCACAAAATTATTTTAAAATGTCTTTATCTGAATCACACTGAATGTTTTGTGCCCTTGGGCTATTTATCAAGCTGACTTAGCTCAAACTGTATAAAGGAACAGTGAATGGAAATGATAATTTGCTTTAACATAACAGTTAAATGATTTCTTTTTAATTAAACCATATAAATATAATAAACGTTGCTTTGTTTTCCAAAGTCCTGCGGGAGGAAACTTTGCACATCTTTGGAAAAAAAAGCAACACATATGTCTTCCCACTGGCAAATCAGTTTACTGCAGGTGGGAAGGTATTTTCGTGGAGATTAGTCACCCGCAGTAGCAGAGATTTAACCACAGGCAACTAATCTCCCTGTGGGCCATTACCCTTCAATTCATAAACATGGGACTATATAAATATGAAAACTCTTCACAGATGCCAACTGCAAGTTGACCATCTATCGGGACCCACTAGATGTACTATTGCTATTTTCAGGCAGTCTGACACCACCCACAGAGTCAGCCTATCGCCAGGCTCTGTGTTTCCTCAGTAATTTTGAACATATCACATTTACATGTTGTATATATTATTTAAATACAGCTTTGTTTATACATCAGGGAGGTTATGTAATAAAACATGCAAAGTTTGTTAAAGTTCAATTACAAACACATTTAGCAGGTACTATTTATTGGTCACCTGAAAGAAGACACATTGGTTGCTATTTATTATGCTGTGTAAAATGAAATTTGGCAAAAAATGGTGTAAAAATCTGTGTAAAATTATTATTTTACGTAAGTTATTACACAGACTTCACTGCGGTTTTTATGCGGCAAAACCTGGTGAATTTTATTGCCCTTTTTTATGCTGCATCATAAATCTACCCCTTAGGGGCTGATTTACTAAGACACGAATTTGAATCCGAATTGGAAAAATTCCGATTGGAAAACGAACATTTTGCGACTTTTTCGTATTTTTTGCGTTTTTTTTCGGCGCCTTTACGACTTTTCGGAAATTGTCGCAACTTTTTCGTTACCAATACGATTTTCGCGAAAAAACGTGAGTTTTTCATAGCCATTACGATTCGCTCGTATCTTGTCGCGACTTTTTCGTATTGAGCGCTCGTAAGCGGCGTCCGAAACTTTCAGACTTAGCATGATTTTGGAAGCCTCCCATAGGACTCAATGGCACCCTGCAGCTCCAACCTGGCCCAAGAAAAGTCACCATACTGAAGCTTGAATGAATCCGAATGCTACGAAAAAATCGCAACATTTTGTGCAACTTTCAGAATGGCTACGAAAAAGGCGCGACCTTTCGCGCAAGTTTTAACGCTACGAAAAAATCGCCAGATTTTGCGCAACATTCGGATGGCAACGAAAAAGTCGCAATAATTTTCCGAAAAAATCGCCAAATACCGATCATTACGAAAAAAACGCAATCGGACACATTCGGCCGGTTCGTGAGTAAGTAAATGGGCCCCTTAGTGTTACTACCCCATGGCTTACATGGTGCTTCTTATTACCAAATGGACCTGTATAAATGTTTGCATATTTTCACATGCTACAAGTTTGAGAAAAGCCATGATTCCGATAATTTAATAATTATTCAATTATTTAATTGTTTTGCACACTAAAGATAATGTGCATGCATTAATGTTAGTCTAACTCTTCCATAACTGCTTTTTGACAATATCAGACAGCAATAATGGTGCCCTTGATTTATTTATTTTTTTAAGGTGCCAGAAATCAAGCACAACATAATGCTTTTCTGGGTAAGAGATTTGTTCTCTAGGTCTTAGCAGCTGTTCTGTTGAATGGAATCAGTTGCTGGGTGTGTAGCATTTTGCAATTGCTGTATTCTCTGTTTTGTTCTTTTTAGTCTGTTGCAATCATTAAGCATTAATTTTGCATTAAACTTTGCAGAAAGGTAATTATCATTGAATAACGCCAGTTCTGCCCACTGTGATATTCATTGAAACCTAGACTGTGATTAATGCATAGCTTTAGTAAAATCAAAAGCTTACACAGTGTATCTTCCACCCTTACTTTACTATTTAAAGGCACAGTATACTGTATTTCTAAATTAGTGGTTAGAGCCATGTCCTTTTCTTATGTTCAGTAAATCTCAGTATAGATTGTTCTGCTCATAAAGAAGCGTTGATTGCTTTGACAAGTAAGACAAGGAGATGTCCAGGGTTGACTAAATTATTATTATTATTATTAACATTTATTTATAAAGCGCCAACATATTCCGCAGCGCTGTACAATAAGTGGGTTTCATACATTGGACATACAGAGTAACATATAAAGCAATCAATAACCGATACAAGAGGTGAAGAGGGCCCTGTCCAAAAGAGCTTACAATCTACAAGGAGAAAGGGTTGAGACACAAGGTGTGGGAATGCGCATGACCAGAGTTGTGAGAGGTGTGGCACAGGGTGTTGCTAAACTAGATTAGGGTAAGCTTCTCTAAATAAATGTGTTTTTAGAGATCTCTTGAAGGCAGAGAGACTGGGAGAAAGTCTGATAGTTTGTGGGAGCGAATTCCAGAGAAGGGGGGCAGCCCTTGCAAAGTCTTGCGAGCGTGTGAGGAGGGAATGAGAGAGGAGTTGAGGAGAAGGTCAGTAGAGGAGCGTAACGAGCGGGTTGGATGGTACCTAGAGATAAGTTCAGAGATGTAGGGTGGGGCAGAGTTATGAATTGCTTTAAATGTGAGAGTCATTAGTTTGAATTTTATTCTGTATAGTAGGGGAAGCCAGTGCAGGGATTGGCAGAGTGGCATGGCAGAGGAGGAGCGGTTGGAGAGGTGTATGAGCCTGGCAGCAGTATTCATTATGGACTGGAGATGGGACAGTCTTTGGAGGGGAAGGCCAATTAATAGGGAGTTACAGTAGTCATAGGGAGTTACAGTAGTCGACTAAATGTTCAGTAAAAAGCTAGAATGTTCCCTTGGTTTTACCCAGCAATAATCTGAAATAAATTAATTACTCTGACCATATATGGGAAGATTTTGGCTTTACTCTTTACCAGGTGAGCAGCCTTTTGGTCTGCTTATTGGACCAAACAATACCATTTTAGTTGATCTGATAGGGGTTCATTAGGGCTTCTTTGGGGAAGAAAAGTCCTGTTGACAGAGGGCTATGGATTTGGTTATTGAACACTGGGTCTCTGCAAGCCCCACATGTGAATTAAACATACATCTGAGGGCCAGATGATCAGATTAACCACTTGGATGGCAAAATCAAGATCTTACCTTAAAACTGGGGCATATCATATCCTGATTTTACAGGGAAAAAAAGCAATACAGAGCTCACTTTGTTGTCTAGAACTGACCACTGTCCAGTATAATGCACCAATAAGGAAGTTAAATTATAGGTATAAATATGTAATATATAATATATTCATCATGTGTTTAATGTTTCTCTGTTATTTACTTCTCTCTTACTAAAAAAAAAAAAAAAAAAAAAAAAAAATCACCCAAATCCTTATAAAGGTGTAAGGATTATCATGGCATGTTAAGGCTTATTTGCTTACATAGGTGTAAATTAACAGTGCTGAAGTAGCCAATAGCAACCAATCACACATTTGTTTCATTAATCCAGCTGCAGATAGCTGTTCAAAGTTGATTGCTTATTGGATGCTGTGTGTTACTGTTCTGCAAATATGTTATATAAAAGGAACAGCATAACACTCTCTATTTACAACAAAGACTGCAAGTTAAGGTCAGAATTCTCATCACAGTGATTCTACTGAGTGAAAAGGTTCTACAATTTTATACATAGACTCTTCTGAATTCTGGCTTTTAGTAGTAATGGATAATGATCACATGATACACCATGACATTGATATTGCACAGAAAGAGACTAAACATTTTGCAATGCCAGCAGAAGACATATTAGTGTATAAAAATGTTCTTTCTAGAATGTGGTAGCAGATTGCAATAACAGATCTATTTTTATTAGTCATATTTCTGTTTTTATATCCTGCTGAAAATGAGAGACATATACTAGCAATTCACTCTATTCCCCTAATGTAATGAAGGTCACAACACTTGCCCTGGTCCACTAACCCAGCCAATAAGATGTTTGATTTTAAACTGGCAGCAGTAAATGACATCACCTGATGTGGTTTTAGTAGGTGCAAATGCTGCACCATTTATTACATAACCCCATGTATGTACTGTTTTCCAACTCAACTTGTTTGATTCAATTTATCATCAAGTCTTGGAGATTATGAGGTGGATTAATATAAATATATTATGTCCAGGTATGAGAATTGGTGTTCATTTTAATATGGCTGTTTTATTAATAATGTTGGCTAAAATCTTATAGGATCACTACAATTTTTCACATTCTTTATTAGTATTTGTTTAATGAAAATCGATTAATGTAAATAAAGTAAATGTCCATTGGCTCTTTTTTCTGTGCCAAAGCTTTCTTTACTCCCACCCATGATTTTTCCTTAAATCTGGATAATCTGCTTTACTTTGGTAAGCTTTTACAAGTTATGGGTGCCTTTTTGCTAAAAACACACATATGAAAGTTTACATTATCTAATTCAGTCTCCATGTAATTTGGCTGTGTATGAATAGTCAGGGCTGTTTTAATAAATAGGCAAAAGGGGCAATTGCTCGGGGCCCACCAACAGATCTTTCATTTGTGATAACTATTGACTGGAGCATCCCCCAGAAATGGCCGACCCCTCCTTTTTATTTACCAGAAGAGCTCAACATAACAACATTTCCAATAAAGTTGTCATTTGTGATCACAGTTCTCCCAGCACTGTTGGTACAGGTTAGCAGGTCTGGGATAGCTGCACCTCATGTTTATTTCAGTACAGACGTTTTTCTGTATTGCCTGCCTTATTGTATTCATGTTTCTCTGCTTGAAGGTAGTTTTATTAGAAATGAATTGGAACAGTTGTAGGGGCCCACTAAGAATATCTTTGCCCTGGGCCCACTGGTACCTTAAAGCAGCCCTGTGAATAGTTACATTGCGCTAGTTTATTACAAATGCCTATATATTCTGTGTGGTTCCTAAATTTAGATGCGTACGAGAAAACATATTCTTGTCAAGGATGTAATAGGTCATAAAACAGATCAAGTTACCACAAGCCAATGTTTGTTTTAAGGGCTATGACCAACAAATGTGTATTGATTGTACTGCTAGTGGGAGGGAGCTAGTTTTATTTTTGTGAACAATTTATTTTTCGCCATTCCTTGTCTATATTGTGCTAAAATTGGTTGTGAATAAATGAGTTCGTTTTGGATACTTTTTTGGTATTTCAATTGTAAAATTGTATTTAAAAAAGTACGAGAATATGTTTAATAGAGCATCAAGCATTGCATTGTATTAATTTAATTTTTATCTCATTTTAGTATATGCATGTTGGTGGGGGTGGGGCAGCACAAGTCTTTAAAGTACGCTATATACTGCATAAGCCATTACTGTATTTGAAGATGTATGTATCAAATAGGTTCATGCTAATTTACATTTTTGTTCAGCTTTATTTTAACCCTACATTTAAAATGTTGGTTGTTGAAAGCAGATACATCTGCCAACCACAAACACATTTATTCTGTAATTTAAATTTTTTTTTTACTTTATTTTATTCAAGCTCTTTCCAGTCTGCTATATAAAGCCTGTGCCTGTGTGCAAGAGTAAAGGTGGCCATACACGTGGCGATCTGACGATGTTTCGTACGACCATCGGTCGCACGAAACATCGTAAGATCCGCCACACACCATTCAGGGCTGAATCGGCAGGTAAGGAGGTAGAAACAATAGGATTTCTACCTCCTTCTGCCGATTCAGCTCTGAAGGGAGAATTTTGGTCAGGCGCCTTCTATGGCGCCCGATCAAAATTTTCAAACTGGTCCGATCGGCGAGTCGTCCGATATCAGCAGCTTCCTGCGATATCGGTCGACTCGCCGACATGCCATACACGCACCGATTATCGTACGAAACGAGGTTTCGTACGATAATATCGGTGCGTGTATGGCCACCTTAAGTTGGATCCTAAAAATCAGAAACAAATTTAAACTTTAAACTAGAGATGCTGAACAAAACTTCAAACCTTTAAAAACAGGGAATAAAAAATGAAAACCAGAATCAACTACAAATTGCCTTCTAATACAGGATACAATAAAAATGAATTTCCCTTTTAAGACTTTAGAGCACAATAAGTAAGAACAAAATATGCATGCTGTTTTGTTTCCTTTTATTTTGCACTACATTTTAGTACTAAGGTAAATTTGTCAGCAACCTTTGCTACTAAATGAAGAATACTAGGTTATTGCAAGGACATGTAGATTCCTAAGGACACGTCCCACAACCTCATGAATAGTGCTATTAAGGCTGTAACCTTGTACTGGCACATGAATAGCTTGGTCTGATAGCTCTTTATAGCGTAGATTTGCATAGCAAAATCCTATATAGACAGCATGTCTGTCATGTCACATCTATTTATGTTCAGACAATAAATCATCAGGACTCCACAACTGCAATTTGACTGAAACATCTAATAGCAGTAGTGTTTCAGGATAAAAATGCCATAAAGTCTCTGCAAGAAAAAACCTAATTTAATAATTTTGCACTCTTCCTTTTATTTGTTGCCATTGCTGGTCATCATGTTAATTATGTATTAATTGATGAATTATATGTAATAATAATTACATATTTTCTATGTGAAGTAACAACATTCTCTCAGTACTTAAGCCCCAAGCTGAAAAGATTCTGATCCTTTGGATTTTTGGGTGCTTACTAACACCCACCCTCATTATTGTTTCCCTGGGGCAATGAGAGGAAGACGCAGATGTCTTTATTACATGTTTTAGATTAAGCTCTGAACTGAAATATCCCAGCAGTTCTGTGCAAGAAGCTCCAAAGATTTGCCTCCTGACTTGCTGAAATGAGTAAATACATATAAAACTATGACATAATACTATTACAGTCTTATATTGTTTTGTTAAACTACAGCAGGGATTTAGCAAAGATCAAACTGGGGCATCCAGGAGAATCGCCAGCGGTTCGATCTGTTTTGGGCAGTCCAGACATTCAGGAAAGTTTTAATTGATTGACATATTTATCAAAGCTGATGCCGTGGTAATTTCTCAGAATGTGTTTGACTGCTTTGAGCAGCATTGCTGTGCACTAATACTCATCCAAATCCTTAATCCCCGATGCATATGCGATGCATGGAGAAACGTATATGGACAATTATTTTTCAAATAAAATCTTTCCAGCTAGGAAAATAAATCTTTAAATCTAAAACACTCATTACTATTTTTCTTTTACCAAGGGATGATAAATCAACCCAGTCTCTGAAATCTACTGCAGAGCTTTAACTTCCTTCATCTACCCACAGCCACTAGCTTTCAGAATACATTTGTTCAGCAAGTACATTATAGGCAGAACATTTACTTTGATTCCCTTGTGACATAATGTCTCTGCAAATCATGCTTTTATACTATATGTTGATGTAAATCATGGCCACACAAGCGCAAACTCTTTCAGTAACCATACTCAGATCTGTCAAAGCATTGTGTGCAATGACCTGAAAAACATAAGCTTTACCTTTATTCTAAGAGTTATAGTCCTCAAAGCAGTAAGCAGAAACAAAGCATGCCAGCTCAGACTCAACTTTTTAAGTGCTTTCTACCTTACTATAGAAAAACAACACCAGAGAAGCCCAAGTTGCAGGCATGTATATGCTTTATTTCTGATTATAGTTTCATGGCAAAATTGTATGAACCCTTATTCTCAGTACTAAATTGTGAAACCTATTCTTCACATACATATACTTTAGATATCCCAAACAGCAGAATGTTCTGTAGCATAAGGTCATTTATCTGTGAAGGATACACAGCCTTAAAGTACAACACTGCACCTTTCACTAACTATTTAAGACATCATTCACTAATATTGCTGTAGCAATATGTTTGTAGCTCATAAAAGAAACGGTAAATAAATAGAAATGTCTTAGACATTGAACTGCACACAAATGTAACAATCCTTACATTCCCCAGAGGCATATATAAAATGCATTTTGCTTTTGGAAAGCTTTTTGCAGCGGGTAATCTATACACCATGGTGAACCGATTCCCCTTTTTCTAAGTGGTACTCATAGGTTACAAGCTTACTTTGGATCAGTTGTATGCTTCCGTAGTAAAAACACAAAAAGTGTTAAAACATGCAATTATTCTAAATTATTACGTGAATATAATAAATCAGGGGCCTATAAGCAATACCATAATTTAGGAGTGCTTACAAAGAGGGCAAATCATGAAAGTTTTGGTTATTAAACTCTCAAATATTGCCTTGAGGGATATTAACTTTTTTCATAAACAATATTTACCAATAAGTGTGTGAGAACTTCATTCTTAAATATATATTTTTTGCGGCTGTGTTTAATGCAAATAGTTGGACCACTTCACCTTAGAAGGATTGTTTTGGAATATGTAAAAGAAAAATATATATGTATTTTAGCACCGCCCTCTGATATTAGGGGGTGATTTAGCAACATTTAAACAAAAACTCACAAATTTGAATTTTATTTTTAAAAAACTTGAATGTAAAACTTTGGCATTGAGCGTTTATAAAGAAGTCAATGGGAGCTGTCCTAGGCAAAATTCAAGTAATTTTTATTCCTAAGAGCAGTGAAATTAACTATTAAAACATTACCAGGGCCACAGAAAGCAAGAAATTGGTTTATGGGCACTGCATCAGTTTACTTGGCACTGGATTGTACAGAGTAGCTATATTTGAGAAATCTTCAGTAGTACCGTACAAAATTCACTATTTGCACGTGACGGTACTACCCTCAAGGGTTTAAATCCCGGGGAATTCCCTACCAGTCATTTGAACTGAAGAAGCCACTCGGATGAGTGGTGAAATGTTTTCAAGGAAAACACTCAGAAAAGTCCAGTTGTTTAAGACTTAATTCTACTAGATACTGTATACTATTTGCACATATTCATACCCATTGTATATGTAATACTGGCCAATGCCTAACCCCTTAGCAATAGATTACAGTATTTTATGTAGTTGGTAACAAGCTAGGAGTCAGGACAGGAGGCAAGTATCAAAGCCAGAGTTCAGTTAGAAGGAAAATCTGTAGAGTATACAAAATTTGGTCGATCAAGGAACTTAATAAATCAAAGCCAGCTTGGGCAAGTGTCTAGTATTAAAATGCATATTTAAACAGGAATGGGTGCCAAAAGGGGACTGGGCAATGAGAAATGATGCAATAATCCAGACAGACATAATGACTCTCACCAGAGCAAGGGATACAGATGTATAGGGTATGGAGAGTTAGGAGAGCATTCTAGTCTCCTGGTGTGCTTTACACATAAGCAGTAATTGAGACCGCATCATCCTCTCTTTGCATTAGTATACTATCATTCTAATGCTTATTCAGTATGTTACCAAATATAGAAAGCCATTTCTGGTTTACTTCCTCTATTTATAGAGCTCTACTGCAATGTATGCTGAGTTCTTTGTGTCTCCTACAAATAGCTTGTCCTATCAATATCTAGAGAAAAGTAATTTATGTTACATTAGAACAACTGATTGGATTTAACGGTGTTTAAGTACATAACAGGATGTCTGCATAGCAAAAATCTGTATTACATTTTTTATGACTTTGTATTGTCTAACCCACTCATATCTGGGAATTAACCACACAATTAAAATAGCAGCCACATCTGTAGCACAAAACATAGGACAACTCCTTTGGTTACTGGCAAACAAAGCATTCCTGGAGCTGTAGTTTATTTAACAAATATTTATCAAGGGAAAAGAGCTTTGATGGGATCAAAGTACATCAAATTCTCATTTTCAGTATTCACAAATACATGCTATTTTCCCAGATAGTGGTAATTGCCTGTGAAACACAAATAAATGACTTCAATGGGGAAGAAGGTGCACAGCAGCCCCTCTCATATCTACTGATATTTAGAAATAATCTTGCATTGTTTCCTGTCCACCAGAATGAGTGATAGATTAGATGACATTTTGCATTTGTCTCACAAACAGATAAAGCAAAGCTAAACAATTACTAACTCCTAATAGTTGTAATTCATTTTTTATTGTATGCTGTTGAGGCTTGACAGAATGTGTGAGCTGAATTCATCTTTGGAGCTATGTACAATTCAAAAAACATGCAAAAGATGGCATCTGACACATTATATACTGGCATATCAGGAACATAATCCTAAACTGATATTTCAATTTCAGAAACAGCATGCAACACAGAGTGGCTGACACGTATGGCTAGATTGCATTCAGTGTGTGCTGATGTGTATGTGGATTATTTATTTGGTTCCCTCTAGATCATAAGTCAAAAGCAAGGAAGTCACCAAAGAAAACTGCCATTGATGGATTTTATATTTATTTGAAAGAATTACACAATTTTTCAGCAAAAGAGAAAGTGACAAACAGAAAGGCCGTGTGACAATGATCAAAGGGACTTATGATTGAAGTGAAATATTATGGAGAGGTTATACAGTATAAACTACGTATTTTAAAAATTTACATCATGATTAACAAGGGTTTATAAAAACTATACTTAGGTTTATTTTATTTTAACACTCAATACAGGACTGCCTTCAGTCATTCAAAAAATATCAACAATAATTAATACAGTTAATTTAGTTAAATGCAAACAATGATTATATGTAATGAAGCACCTCAAACAAATCTTACACTTGAATTAAAATGCAACCCAATATGCAGCTGACAGAATTATTAATGCAGATGATTATTAACAGTGTGCTGCTTACTGCAAGTAGAAGCAGGTAAAATAAAATATCTATTGGCTATCTGCCAGAAAGTCACTAATGGGAAGCAGAGGGCAGGGTAAAAGTGGCCATAAACTGGCTGATAAAAGTTGCAGACGGACCAAAATCTGCCAGATGTTAATTGGGCAAGTTTGATTTTCCTGATCGAGGGCCAGATCTGGTGGGCATATTAGGGAAAGAGCCATGTCTTGGCAACCTCACCAAATGAGCAGATATTTCAATGTATGGCCACCTTACAGCAGTAGCAACATTTACTCCTTTAAAAAGGTTTGTCAGCAGTTAAGGGGGATGTAAAAGGAAAAACAACATTTTGTCTAAAAAATCAGCAACTTTCCAATATACAACATACATTAGTTAAACATTTCCAGTGTGTTACTTTGAAATAAATATATCACAAACAAAATGTAATTGTAGGATTTGTTATTCAGCTATAACAAGTCAAGGGTCAGAATACATTTGCAAAGTACTGCATATAAATACAGGTATGAGATCTGTTATCTGGAATGCTTGGAATCTTTTCAGATAAACAAAAAAATCAATAAAAAAAATATATGTTTTAGAATGAAGTCTGTTAAAACTAATGTTGCCATATGGGAGCTTTCTGAATAATGAGTATCCTGCTACCTAAATCTGCTACCTGTATTTATATAGATATAGAGTACAGACCTCAAGGAGTTAAGACTTCAGAAAAGGAAGTATATGACAGAAGAAACACATTGTGTGCTGTCAACTGTTCCAACCATAGAGCAACTGCAAAAACCGTATTGTTAAAGTATATCAGTATATAAATGCATATAAGGGTTGTCTTCAAATTGTTAGAAAGTGCAAAAGAGTATTAGTAAGCATGAAGAGCAGAGTGTGAGAATGCATATAACTGTTATCCAAGTAATTATACTTAACAGCTGGAAGAAGTCACAATGTGCTTTAATAGCCCACTTTATTTTTTATTTATTTTTTCAATAATTGGTTTTAAAGTACCATATAATAATCACTCCTAGAACTATAATGCATAAACTAAAAAATGAAACAAGGATGATGTTGAACTGTATTGTAATTTAATGTACTTGCCCCTTCTTATATAATCCATCTGGTTTTGTTTGTCTTTCCCATTTCCATACTGATGCTATGTAGCACAGAGCTAAATTTACTCACTTGTTTTGTTTGTGTTGGCAGCTGTATGTCCTCTATTAGTCTATGTGTGGGGGGCAAGTTGTCATTCTCATGCTCATTAGATGTTATTTTTATTCAGGAATGAATCCAGATAATATATATAATGCTTGGTGGAACTTTTATTAAGCAAACTTTTTCACCAAGCAGTTTCTTAGCAGCTTCTTGCATCATATCACATAACACAGCTTTCTCTGTTCTCACATTCATCAGTTCCTTTGTTTACTTTGAATCTGCATTTACTTATTTTCACACAAGCCGGCTTTAGTATTCACCCCCATGTCTGTCAGTTCCAGTTTTCGGCAATGCTTCTGTCATGTCCTTAAATACATTTCTTACAGATCAAGGTCACTCACCTTATTACTAAAATGTGAACTTCTCTTCTCTGGTCAATACCATGAGGCATAGTAGGTACATCTGGGATCTCCCAGATGAAAGGCTCAAAAATCCACTACTCTTATGTTTGAAACAGGAATAGTATCTGCAAAGGTTTCTCCTTCTTCACTACGTTCTTTTTGGGGTGCCACAACATCCATGCTAGCTGTCTTTAATGTCTCTCATTGTTGCGGTGAGCTATAACAGAAGCCAGCCTGGCTGAACTTGTCACTTATCTTAATATATTAATTGAATCTTGAGATTCCAGCACCAAATAAGGGCACAATAGAAAATGGTATTGCAATATTTTGGAGCTTTCTGAAAAATGGGTTTCCAGATAATAGATCATATAACTGTAAGAGATTTATGCCTGAAGAGCAGTCATGTTATGTTAACAGTGGATTTAAAGATTATGATCATGGATTACAAATGAATAAAAATGAGATAATTGTATCTTGCCAGTAGGAGAAAAGAAATCTTTGCTCTGAGGCTTGTCAGACTCTTTCTTGTGCAGGCGAAGCCAAGAAAATGTACATAGCTTGAGGCATTGATCTTTTCGTAATGTTAAGTGGTGATGTTTGAACAACTGAGGAAAGGTTGAAAGTAGGGACTAAGCTGGACCTGGAAATAATTTACAGAAGGAAAGAGAAGGCAGTGGATTTATGCTGCTCATCCAAGAAAATGTTCACTGAGTGAAGTAACTGATTATATTTCAAATTAGATGATGCCTGCAGATTACAAAGTAGCTTTAGGAGTGCAGTCCTGCAGCTGGCACATAGGTATAAGCAATATAAGAGAACAGTTTAAGCTGGAGATATTGATAACCTGTCACAGAGTGGAGAAGGTAACAAATGTTTAACTGCAGTCACATATGCTTCTATGGTAATAATTTAGTACACGGAAATAATAGACTAGGGGGGAGATTTATTAAGACACGAACACTCGGAGCGTTCATTCGAATGCTCCGAACGTATTTTAGTCTATTTTTTCGCGCTTGCACGAAAAATTCGGAAAGGTTCTGCCGCTGTTTACAATCATTCGGTACAAAAATTTAGTGACTTTCGGATCACCAATACGATATTATTGTGACTAATATGATTTTTTCTTAAGCATTTTCGTGATATTTGCGATCTTCAGAAATTATCGTATCCAATCCGATTTTTCCCATTTGGGATTCAAACTCGTGTTTTAATGAATGTGCCCCTAGGGGTTCCAAAACATTGTTGCAATCAGAAATCTGCTTAAAATTCCATTAATATGTTTCAAAGTTCCTTCATTACTAGTATTCTAAGATAAAATTCATTTGCTTCTCACTTTTTTTAATCTGTTGAAAGCAAGTTCTGGCAAAATGTATAAAAGTGAAAAAATAAGAAATTATTCTAGTGCAGAATCAGTACTCTATATTTGCCACAACAAGGGTTTGCAATTACTATGGAAATTGAACAAAGTCTAATCAGGGTGCTCCAGGTCTCACCCTGAGCTTTTTCTTTATGTGTACAAAAAAAGGAAATCATAATCATTAAAGTAACATGTTTATTTTCTCTATCTGTCACCGCATGTGCTAGACTGCACTGCAAAAACATACCAAAGCAAAAATTAAAGCCAGCCTAACCAGTTTAAGCATATGGGGGTTAACAGACAGGGAACTGTCAAAGTTGATTGTTTAATGAAGGGTACATTCCTGAGCACTAACCCATAGCCAGGTATAGCCTATAGCTTGACCTTTCCATTGACCTACTGCCCCAGCTCTGGTAAGAGAAGGGGTAGAAGCATAAGTGAGATTAACCTGATCATATTATATTAATGTGCAATAGGTGGATGCTATGCATAAAGGAAAATCTTTCCACCAATACTTAAGTGTGTCTATCTATCTATTTATTTATCTATCTATCTATCTATCTATCTATCTATCTATCTATCTATCTATCATCAGAAATCTTGCTATAATATGAGTTGTAGAGGGGCTGCAACAAATGTTGGACCATAGTGGGGGAGAAGTAATGGTATTTCTGGCTATGTCACTCTTTCTTTATGTCTGTTGAATATTTTAATAGCAATGGCCAAAGGATTTCACAATGTCACAAGGTGATATTTCAAAAAGATTAACTTTTTAACATAACCAAAACAGCAAAAACCTTATGGGGGCGTATTTATTATGCTGTGTAAAACTAATTCGCTAAAAAACGGAGTAAAAAGCTGTGTAAAATAAATGGAAAAGATGCCGGATATTATGCCGTTATTTTCCATAAGTTCCGGTGGAAGAAAAAATGCATAAAACAATTACGCCGATTTTACGCCGTTTTTACGCCATTTTTACACAACGAAGCCTGGCGATGTGTGGCGAATTTTCTCACCATTTTTTACACAGCATAATAAATATGCCCCTTAGTGTACAGTATGTGTGCGTCTTTCTCTGCATATTCTTATATGTGAGCTGTCCTATTTCTTTCCTCTGTTGAAGTATTTTTCTTAGAGATAAAGATAATGGCAGCTTTTATGTATGTACACTAGATCATACTGTTATATTGAAGTATATAGAAAAAATTCAGATGCAATCTTCCATTCAAACGTGCAGATGCATATAGGCAGTAATTCTTTGAGCTCCAAATATGCCATATTCTCATGCTTCATCATTGTTTAATAAAGAAAAAATGAATAAAAAATGAGATCTGAAACCTTAAGTGGACTTTATTTTCTTGTAAAATGTCACTGCATTCTATTGTTGCTCCGTGTTTCTTGTGCATTAGTAGAACAGGGTTTTTCTTTATGTGCTGTCATTTCTATATTTCATAAAAATATATACTTTTATGTTTTTTGTGTTTGTGTTTTTTCTGCCTTGGTTGTAGCCAGCTGCCTGTAATCATATCTTTCTTATCAACATTCTTCTGTTTAAGAATCATTCAGGCCAAATGTAGACTTTAAATCCTCTGACACACCCATTATTTAACAGCGTGGTTCCTGAAGTTGCAGTGGTCAATGTACAATTGAATGGGAGTTATGTTTATGTTTCCTTTTATGCTTAAATTATGAGTTGGGTTAAAAAAAAAAAAAAAATATATATATATATATATATTAGAGACTCTGTCCTAACAGATGTTCAGAATGGAAAGTAGGTTAAAAAAAGAATAGCATATAAAGATACATATTCATAGAGAAACTCTGATGATAAAATGATAATAAAACTTAATACTTAATGATTAAAGAGTGCTATCTCATAACGAATTTATTCACCATTAAAGAAAATATACTAAAAAGAACAGGGAGCCTTATTCTCTATACTAAGCCCTATCAGTGATGTTTGCCTAGCTCTGTACTTGATAGCATTTTTATTTAGAAAATAGAGAACCTGTTTCTGAATGCTGTTGCTAACCTATTCTCAAATGGCATAGGCTGCGTTGTTTAATGTAAGCACATTTGGAAGTACTTGAAAATGCATCTTTGTAACTGGGTTGGGAACAAAGTTTTAATGCACTATTTGGAGTACATTAGAACTTCAGTGTCTGATGGGGTTTATCTGTAGCACACTCCAAATGCAGTGTAAAATCTTTTAGAACAGTACCAATCTGACAACATATTATCCTTAAATAGTAAAACCAAATGATGTGCCCTTTGGGTCAGATCTGGAATAAAATATTTGTAGTGTTAGTCGTGCTTTGGTTTTCATTTGTATTCATAAATATCTAGCACTATCAGTCAGGGTTGCCATAGAAACCTTTTTTCAGTCTACTTGCATTCTTAAGGCTGAACAGCATCATTTGCCATGAGGCTTTGGGCAGGAAACTGGTTGTCTAGTTTGTTAATGAAATGGATATTTTATATTTTTTCGACATTTTGTATTTAGAAATAATTACAAAAAAGCAGCAAGGATTGTTTATATAAAGGTTTCAGAAGCTGAGGCAATACAATGATTATTGGGAAAGTTAACCTGTTTATCATAGCTTATATCAATTAGAGAGCATCTAGGGCATGAAACTAATGTTACTTAGCTAAATAACAGACCAAATGAAGAATTAACAGAAACTACAGTCTTGGGGCTATTAGGTAGTGGCATTTAAAATTCTTCTTGTTCTATAACTCGTGGTGATCTAAGATTCAATCCAATTAAAATGGAGGCCAATAAACCAGGTATAATAAAAGGCCAGTATCTAATTAGTCCTTAGAAGCTCAGATACCCACATCATTATTACGATTACCCATAGAGTCTCTAAAATCCCAAGCTTTGTCCAAGCCATATCACCATTGTGACAAAGACTAGAGGTGTAATTTACTAAAGAAAAGGCAGTATTGAATGTTTTGCACCATTTTTTTTTTACTACTCTGCACACACCACATTTTCTGTGCTACATTTGTCAAAAATTTGCTGCAACAAAAAAGCTGAGAAAAAAAGCCCATTGATTTTAATATACTTGCAGTGAGAAAAAAAGTTGTGTGCATAAGAAAAAATTATCGCACTTAAGAAAAATTTGTCATGTTCTTGTTTAGTATGTTTTTTTTTTTTTTGCTTTTAACACAAGACTGGTATAAGGGGATGGGGAGTGGGTAATAAACCAGCATATGTCAATAGGACCCCCAACTTTTATTCAGTAAAATAAGACTCTCAATTAGAATGTTTATAGTATTATTCAGCTGAGTGGGGGAATGGAGCAAAATCTCAAAATATTTTATACTTTGTTCTCTGAATTTGAATAAGGAAAAGTTTATTTTGATATACATTTAAAATATTCTTTTTTTTCCCCCCTAATGGGCCAGATAAAAGTTGATGAGAAAATTAGTTATTTTATGGTTTATAATGTGAAAATAGGGCGAGATTCAGATTGAAAGAGAAAAACTTTTTCTCCTAATTCAGTTCCAGTTTTTTTCCAATAGACTTTAATAGAGTTTAATATGATAGGTTTTTTCACTAAATTGCATCTGGCTCTATGGGAAAGTCTGGCATTGAATAAGGAGATATGCTTTTCTCATAAAAAACTGTATCTGACCCATTATTTCTTATCTTTATACAAAGAATCTGGAATGGAGACATGCCTAGTTAACCCAGAAACCATTGCCTGATGTTACTCGTACATTACCTTACAAAAGCAACAGAACATAGGCAAGACTAGGCAATGCAGCAACAGTCTTCAGTTTGCATATAGCCATTTCCGAGAGAGACAGAGAGTGTGCATAAGGCTATTGTATGTCTAATATAACTATAGAAAGAAAATCTTTTAATATGTAAAATCTTTGACATATTTTTGCCAAAACCTTTTTTTAATTTCCTCAGCAAAACATATTAGCTGTTTCATTTTAAGATTGACTGTAAAATATGTAACCTTGTAACTTGCCAATATGAATGTAACAAACAACTTCCAAAATGCAACTTTGCACAAATACCAGAATATTTATACCAGATCACACTCCTGATGTATAATGCAAAATGCTAAATGCAATTTACTTCATCATTTGGTATAAATTAGATGTGGAAAGGAAGACTTAATGTATTTTTCAGTCCTATGAATAATTAAATACTGGAATGAAACACAGACTGTTCGACCAGTCTGACCCAGTGAATGAAGACACTAGCTTTGTCTGTGTTTGTCTGAAACCCCAGAAAGCACTCACAAATCTAGCTCTGACACTTTATACTAGGAATCCCTTTTGGATTTATCCTCTTTTTGGGGAGGGTATTATTCCGTTTTTATCTTTACTCTGAAAAAATCAATACCAACTATAGATGCAGCAAAGGCAAAATTCCTTTTAGGATTTTCTTTTTACAGGATTCAAGATTGGGTATGCTGATCCTTGACCCTTGTTTTCATGTGATAGAACTGAGCTAAGCAACTGAACAGATAGTTTTGAACACATAAGCTAAAACGTTGATAGTTTACTAAAATTTTACTGAAATGTCCATATACATATTAGGATTTGTATTTGGCTGTGTATTAACTAAAACTATTGGATGGATTCCATTTTTGGTCAAATCGTGATTATAATGTAAAGTAGACTGCAGTTATCTGTAGAAGTTAATAAGGAACCTGTGGCCGTCCTGCAACGAGGCACAAAAAGGATGAAAATGAAACGTATTCAGCTGTACAACCCTGTTTTCAGAAAAAAAGGTTGTTACGCTGTATAAAATGTGAACAAAAAGAGAATGGGAAGATTTTCAAATCATTTAACCCGTGTACAAAAACAGGTTACTAGACTAGATGGGGCTAGCTTATACGCCATGATTCCACACAATGTTTTTGGATGTTGTACACCAAGGACCTCTAGTTAGAGTTTTGCAGCTGATGAAATAACATAGCAACTTTTTGATTTTGTATGTCAATCTCTTTTTTTAAGTTTATGAATGCCATTACATAGTTCATGTCAGAAAACTGATTTACTAATGAACTGTCTCTTGTTTGGAGGATGGAAGGTTATCCATGTTAGAACATGTAAATCCACCAATATAGCTGGGGGCCCAGGTGCACTGCTATCAGCTAGAGGAGTCTATAAACTCGATAATAAACATAGTAAACGCTGAAAAAAGACAGCCAGGCTTGTGAGAACAAAGTCAGTTTTTTCATAAAGTGACTTATTATTATACTTACCAGTTTCAGGCCTTCCTAGCACTTTACTCAAAGGCCCTTTTTCAGTTAGACTTCCATGTCTAACTTACAGAAGAAATATCCCTCTATATATAATAAACAACACAGTTCGCAGGGGCAGTAACCTATAACACATATGCGTACTTTTAAACTGATGACTAGTAAATGCTACCTGCTGATATATGTAAATAACCCAGTAGTTACATGTAAACTTCCTGTACTATACCCTGCAGCCTTTCTCTAAATGGCTTCCTTCCTGTCCATTTACCCAAGCTCTTTTTCTTGATAATTCACCTGATTACAAGTAGTCACCCATAAAGTAGTCACCCAGTATTTTCTGTGCCTGTGCTTCTGTCTGACACTGTCAAGTGATCTTATTAAGGAAGAAAGTTGCTAAAAAATGTGCTCATGTGCTTTGCACTTATTATAACAGAAATAAAGACCATCATGCCTGATCTCAAATAAACCTGTCTATGCATGTAGCAACAGTGCCTATAACTTCATAAAAAATAAAGTCACCCTTTTAGAGCACTTCACTGCCTCACTGAGCATTACAGAAGGATTTTGGACACCAATAAAGCATTTTTATTTTCATGACAAAGTTCCTGCAAGTAAAGGTTTTTATAAAGAAAAAAAAGCATTAAAGATTTACAAGTATATATGACTTTTAAAGAGTTATTGAAAGAAAAAGACCTTCAACTCTAATGCTTTTACATTGAGTCACATTAGTTATGTTGCTCTACTTAAGTGCTCTACATATACAGAACCAGTAGCATCCTGTGAATTTGTACAACACATCAGTTTTTTATTAAACTATAATAAATGCACTAATGGCCAAAACTACTTTGGAGAATTATTTTTAAAAAAAGTTTTAACCAGTTAAAGGGAACATTGTAGAATCAGGTCTCCTTGGAGTATAAAAGCACCACTCATATGCTCCCTTTACATAAAATGAAATCATTATCTTTTATTGTGCAGTGTTCATTTTCATCTCAAGTAACAAACACTTGTCTCACAAGTGAACATTAGTCTGCACCATCATCTATCAGTGTCATTATTTTCCAAAGCCCTAATGAAAAAATTACACACGCTGCAAACTTAGAGGACAAGTCATTATTTTGAAACAAAATATTGACTTCAGAGCATTTTGAAAGCTCAGTGTAATGTTTTGATGAATCAATCTTTTCCTCCATAGATAGATTGTAACATTTCAGTGCTGTTTTATTATGAATGTTACTGCTGCTATTTCGCTGTCTGGGATTTTAATAACTCTAATATGCATCTTTTCACTGTTAGCATCATCTGGGTATATGGCAGGATTTCATGCAGTTCTGCCAGCTTTTCTGTCTGTTCATCCATGTCAGTGTTGGCACTCTTTCCATCTGGAACCACACTACCACTTTTAATTCATTCTAGACATGTTTAGGGTAATTAATATATTTTGATATTTTGCATTTGCTAAATATGTCTAAATATAGCAACAACAAACATTGCACATGACAAAGCTGGATCAGTCTGTGTATTGTGGGAGCAGCTTATGGTTCCTATTGTATTTGTTTTGCACTACAATCTATGCTTTCCAGTAGTTTGTTAAATGAGTTAGGTAGACATTTATTGGGTTTGCACCTGCTGATTAGTGAGGAGTGAATTTTTTTGGCAGGCATGGATTCACTGGGAAATTCCGCATTTCGCCATTGGAAAAAGTTGTAGTCACACCAAATAAGTTGCAGTTGTGTCAAAAAAAGTTTCATGCATCAAAAAAGCAGCAGCTGCATTTCATGAATTTTTCAGAAGTTTCGCTAAATATTCGGTGAAGCAAAACGGGACAGATTCGCTCATCACCGCTGCTGATTACTTGACTTAGTTAATTATCTAAACAAAGCAGACAACTTCTATAAAGAAACATGGGGTCAATACCTCACCATCCCCCCACCCCTGAAGTATGCAATGTACATGTGGAGACAGCTAAAAAGACATATTCCCCTATATGTAATAAAAGGCACTAAGTTTGCCCAGGAGCAGTTACCCATAACAATCAATAAGATATTTGCTTTTAAATAGGTGACCAGTAAATGCTTCCTGCTGATTGGCCTCTATAGTTTACTGTTCCTGGGCAAACTTAGTGTCTTTTATTACATAACACCAGTAACAAAATTGAACAAAATGGTTCAAAACCTTAGAATGAGTGGATAAATAAGTGACCCAAATGACTCAAATGACTCACCTGGCTACTAAAACCAGTACATATACACTAAATGAGATGCAGAGAATGTGTAGGAAGAAAGAGTTAAATAATTGCAACCCCGACACAATTAACAATAGTGTACACTAATAAAATACTCATATTTGGGTTTAATAATGCAGAAATTGTATTGTAATTGTATCCATTTGTAGAATTAAAAAGACAGGCCAGTCCTAGGGGCCTGCTAGCATTTTATTTTGACCAAAAAAAAGCTCCTTGCAGTCTTTACAGTCCTTGAAGTCTTCAAAATTTCCCTATGCGCAATATAGATAATTACATTGTGAATTGCGATTTTTTGTTTTGTTGTTAACAATTTCTATTACATTAACCTTAACACTGTAGATGATTTATTTATAAGAATAAATTTATGCACTCAAAAATCCTTTTTTTTTTTAAAGTGATTTTATTGTAGAACAGCTGTGGCATTTTTAAAATATGGGAGACTTTTCCTATGGGAGAATTTGGATGTGACAGGTGGACACCGCTCAGGAATGCTTGCTTTGGCTTTACTGACCCATCCCCACCCATGACCACCAACATCTGCCATAGGTAGATTGTTTATTCCCTGAAAACACCAGAGTGGTTAATATTTCTTTCTTTAGACCATTGATTACCAGTGCTAAACTTAGACCAGAGGGCATCTACATAGCAGTTGGGATTTTAGGGCTCTGGCTTTAGAGACAGACTACATACATTTATGATGTGTATTGTTCAAGCCTCCAGCTATTACACAACAGGGGACCTTCCAATTGTTGTAAAGTATAATGATATATTTGTAGTTTTCATATTTTTATTCTGCTGTTGGTGATGGTCAGGTCAATGAGAAAATTATTCTTCAAAGTCCACAAAAAAAAAATGTTCACATTACAGTAATTTTATGCATGCTTCATGGAGTACCTTGTTCTTTTTCCATTGTAAAGTCTTTGTGCATGGATATGGAGCTGTTATATTTTAACCTGCAATAGCTTTTATTTTTGTGTCTGATTAAGAATAAATTCTGTGTAGGCAGATTCCCCCCCACAATCAATGGTCCATGAAGGATGTTGTGAAGCAATTCATGTTAACCTTCATTTCGGGACCAATGAAGTTAAAGCTCTAAAGTGGGTCTTATCACCTATGTGCTGTATTATTGTTTAGAGCCCAGCTGCAGGCACCCCTAACTTGAATGGATGCTGTTCTCAACAGGGCCGGAACTAGGGGTAGGCAGAAGAGGCATTTGACTAGGGCGCAACGATTGGGGGGCGCCAGGCAGGAGCCTCTCCTGCCTACCCCTAGTCCTCTTCCTCTGTCATTGGCCCCCGCCGCTTGTCATTAGCGGTGGAGGCAATGACCGATCGGATCGCGCCCCCCCTTGCTTGTGCTTTGCGCTGTTCGGGGGGGGAGTGGCTGACCGGGTTGCATAGGGCGCCCAGTCAGCTTGGCCCACCCCTGGTTCTCAAGCTAGCCTTGGTTTGGCCTTGAAGGCTGTGCTACCTGTTCTGGCATAAGTTTTGTTCGAATTGGTAACACCCATACTCATACGTAATTATGTTGGATGCTACCATGTCACAAAGTCTAGAAAAACCACGTATGTGTCTAATAAACCTTACCTTTTTACCTCAATTCACCTTTGGTATCTGATTTTCCATAAAATGTCTCATTTTAGAATCCTGCAGCCTACAGGAGTTTGGAGAGTTTGGTTAGCTACACATTAGATGTAATTATGGATCTTTCTGTTCAGACAGTTTTCAGGATAAAGAATTACTTGGTTTTTGTGTTGTTTTAATTATGTATGTTCAAGTGTTAAGGACAGTCAGAGAAAAATCTATTTGTTAACTGCAGTATAAGTGCTGACTGCTGTATACTGGGGAAGCTTTGAAGTGAAACCAGTGGGCCAGTAATGCACTTATCAGATTGTTTAGATACAGTAATGGCAATGTACATCTGGCAATGAAATATTCCCTATTACGCATCTTTTGTTAAGTAAAGATACCTTGCATAATTTTACTTTTCAACATAACCTTATTAGGATAAGGTACCATATTTGCGTTATGGTCTTTGTACATGATATACAGGTATGAGATCCGTTATCCGAAAACCCAATATTCAGAAATTTCTGAATTAAGGGAAGGCTATCTCCCATAGCCTCTATTATAATTAAATAATTAAATTTTGTTAAAATTATTTCCTTTTCTGGATAATAGGTCCCCATACCTGTGTATATAACAGGCCAAGAAGTACTGATCTAAAAGTTTTCTGTGTGCAGTGTGTGTAGATTTTGACAAACATATTTGACTAATCATTCAGGTATGAGATTTTTTTAGCTCATGCTGAATTAATTTATCATGCGATAAACCATAAAGATGTGTTTTTCTCATCAAATATAGTCTAGATCATTATCTGGAGTGCTTGGGACTTGGTATTTTATAGAAAAAGTACTGATATTTCTTTTTCAAAAGAGGCAGAAACATCTGCATAAAACTCTCCTTGCAAATGAATTCTTACTGCACAGCTATAATTACAAAATATAAAAAATACATGGTAAATTTACAGTTGCTTGTCCTACATCAGTTATGGAAGATGCTTTTAACAAAATGGTTGAAGATATAGAAAATCTTGTAACAAAGTATTGTATATCCATGTTGTATTACAATGCTTTCAAACACTGTATAGTATATTCCGATGTCATGTCAGCCAAACTGGTTCATTTCCAAGCTAATTTGCATAAAACACATTTGCAGTAATTGCACTCTGTACATATTCCTATCTGATGTCGATGGAAGGAAAATCTTATATTTAACATAATTGGATTTAGAATAGAATTCATTCCCTTATGTCTTGTCTTGACTAGAGAAGGCAAAGTGTCTCTGTCATGTTGACTTGTCTCTCACTTACCCAATTCACATTTAATTCAAACTACTTCTTCCAAGCACATTTTTATCAAGTTTAACACTTATTTCCAGAAAATCACTTCTCCCAGTTGCCAATTTTTAATCATCTTTCATTGTTCCAAAAATCATCAGCCTTTTTAACCCTTGATATACTTAAACCTTTTGGACAAAATAAACAGATTGATTTATAGTATTTAAAGGATGATGAAAACTAAATTCACTGTGGGCACCAAAATATTAGGCACTCCCATTGTACACAATCGCTAAGCTTATTCCACTGGGCAGACACCCCTCTGTGGGCAGGGCCACTTAGGTATCAGCAGGCCCTGGGCAAAATTTAATTGGTGGGCCCCTGCTACCCCAGAAAATTTGTGATAGAATTGATAGAAACATATGAAGTTCACTATAGTAAGGCAGGCAGTGAAGTAGGCATGATCCCCGGATGTGCCACCCTGGACCAACAGCCCTGGGAGCAGAAAAATGAAAAAATGTTGATGGCACACGTTATCTCAGATGAAGGGCGTGCTAGTGGGCCCCTATCCTGGTGGACCCTGTTAAATGACCCATTTGCCCTTTTATTAAAACAGCCCTGTCTGTGGGAAAAATGCACAGCCTGGGAAATTTCCATGTTTGCATCTTACCTCTTCTTCCCAAGTGTCTCCCTTGCAAATTTATGGGTATATTTATTATCAGTCGAATTTGGTCAAACATCAACTAAATAAGATATCAGTGTCCCTTTAACAACTTGCCTGCCATGGATCTTAAAATCTGGGACACAAGCTATCACTGTTAAAATTGTGATTAGGCTTTGCTTTTAATAGCACACATGAAGATGAAAAGGAAAGATTGTAATTCTGCAACAGCTGAAGTTGTTTGCTGCTATATTACATTCTACTCATTCTATCCTATTTAGCGATAACAAGGAATGTGGATGTTTCCAACTGATCATCATTGCATACTGAAAATGTGATATATTACAGGAGAGACCGTTATGCTGTTGGCAATCACTGCCAAGATGTTCAGATGTTCTGGGATAGAGCTAGTAGAATTCTAGAGTCTGCCATTTGTCACTAAAACAGTTACCTATTATACAGGACCAATTAACAACTCCTTTGCAGGAAATGGCAAGTTTTTGGTGTTTGTTGGAAATCTACAAAAAAACCCAGCTCATTTGCTTGGGTGTCACTAAAATGCATTTGGTGTAGTGGATTGGATACTTAATGGCTCAGTTTTTTGGGTACAGTAAATTCACTCAAGGTCATATTTATCAAAGTAAATACAACATTTTCATTAAATGCCACTCTCAAAAACTCTCAGCTTAAATTTGTCATCCTAGTTTTATTGATTGTGTTTGAATTTTCTTGACAGCAAAATTGATTGAGAAAATCAAATTTCCTGTTGATCTTAAAGTTAAGAAAAATTCAAGAAACTATTAAGAATCCTTTACTAAATTGAGGGGAGCCCATATTGATTTAAATAGATCTGGTCAGGTTTCAGCCTGCAATTTTCTTCGTTGAGAAAACATAACCATACTTGAATAAACGCCAAAAAGTTAATTTGTGCAAGAATTTCACAACAGTTTCAAAGAACTGAAGTCAAGGGTCCCTTTTTATAACTGCTCGAGCCATAGGGCTTGAGCGATCATTATGAAACCGTGTGAGTTTTCTCACTCATGCTGGGTTTCGAGATTATCTTGTCATATTTGTTTTTTTATTATTATTATTTCTTTTTTTTTTTTTTTACAAAACTCCAATCAGGGAAAATAAGCAATTGGGTGCAAAAGTTAGGAAGTTAGAAAACTCACACAAGGTTTCAGTAACGATTGCTCGACCTGACAACCTGCTTCTCCCATGCTGCATGGGTTAGTGTTGTGTATAGTTGCACATAAGATGCAGTCTAACTCAAAGCTGATGTACTGTTGCCACTTATTATGCTTATAACTGGCTTGGTGCCTGTAATTAAATTGCAGAGCGGCAATTGGTACCCCAATTTATATAATCTGTTTTCTGTAGCATTCACTCAGCAGTTCTATTTTATTCTATTCTCTTTCTACTCATTAAAACATTCTTTTAGTATAATTGAAAACAATTGACAGGAAACCTTTGGAACGTCTAGCCTAGTTCTTTCTGGGTTTTTTTTGCTTAGTTGCTTAACTTAGTAGTTTGTTTTACATTTTTTTTTTTGGTTTGCAGAGGAAGCCATGATTAAATGTCAGTGTTTCCATTCCCATTGCTTAGATTTTGTTTTGATATGCCCGTTTTTGATATCAAATAAATTATATAGTTAGGTATTTTTAAATCTCTATTCCTGAATATTTAGACAGGGCCATTACAGCTTGGCTGAATGACTAATGAGACAAAGGCTTCAAAAAGTTGCTGCATTTGAAAGGCCTCTGATAATTCAATACTTGCTGTTGCTTGCAGTTAGAAATGTCATTTTTAATGATCAAGTCTGGCTTTGCCATGACATTTGATATAAGATTTATATCTTTTTTCGTCTACAACATGCCCTGATTTTCAACCTTGTTTTACCCGTAAATGGATTTAATTAAATTGTCTATTAATGTCAAGGTTAAATGCATCTGTTGGTTTATGGAATAGTTCAGCTGTCACTGTTTAAGTGAAGGTTTTTGTTACAACAACAATGGTCTATTTCAGCATCTACAGCACCAACTGATTTCAGATTCATGTTACTCATAATAAAAGACCATGTCAAAATATTTATTTTAGATGTCACAGTAAAATATAAAGTAGCCTAAGCTAGCTACACTTAAATCGGTGAAGAAAGCTTCCTGGAACCCAGAGCTTCATGTGTGCCTTAACACTTTGACCAGCCACAGCCAAGTTTACCTGCCCAGGCTTGGATTCATTACCTCTGACATTTTATGGTCATACAGTAACAGCCAGCTACTAAAAGAGCTTGAATGGAGGAGAGTGGGTAAGGGGTGTTTGGATGCTGCTTCCTTAATCTTATATATTCTGTTGTGCTCAGAGCAGTCTTGGCAGATTTATCAAAATGTGAGATTAGATCTCTCAACAGAAAAATTCACCCACTTTCTATTACTTCCTATGGTGTTTTTCTAGAAGTGTTTTGATATATACACTTATACAAATCCTATTGGAATGAACTGAAAGTGGGTTAGTTTTTCTGTGTGGAGCTCTAATCTCACATTTTGATTAATCTGCCCCTTAGACATACCCCTATAAATGTGGCAAAATCATTCAAAATAGTAAATCTTACTTGGTGTGTATAAAACACATTAAAGGAATACTGTCATGGTAAAACATGTTTTTTCAAAATGCATCAGTTAATAGAGCTTATCCAGCAGAATCCAGCAGAAACAATAGGTTACCTGAAAGCAGTGTAGCACTGGCTCCTTCTGAAAGCTCAGACTCAGGCACAAGGCACTGAGATGGCGCCTACACACCAATATTACAGCTAAAAAAATACATCTGTTCAAGAATAAAGTTTTAAATGGCAAAGTGAATTGTTTGCTATGTAATGTATAATTTAGAAATAAAGTACACCATCAAAATCATGACAGAATCCCTTTAATATATATCTAAACTTCATGTTGAGAAAAATAAAGGACAAATAGAGAGAAACAGAGAAAAAACAAACAAGCAAAAAACCCAAAAAGATACTATTCAAAATATCTAAAAGAGACTCTTCATAATAACAGGAAACACTGAATTGAGCCCTTTCAGATATCTTGTACCTGAAAAATTATTTTTTATACCTCACAAAGGATTACAAAAGAACTGAAAATATAAGGTTACTTTTACAAATGCTTTTGATAATCCATGATTTGACTCTCCATGAATATTTCTTGCATCTAAAAAGATACATCATATGTTTAAAAACACTCCAGAAAATAGAAAAAACCAGCATACCTAGTATGTGTCTCATATAGAATAACGTAGTACTTACTTGTCCTGTATTGATTGTAGGCTTCCTCTATTTCCTATGGAATCAGTTGTCACAATGTACTGGAGGATAATTACTCTGGTACAGATAGAATCTAAGTAAAAGATTTTTATGAGGTGAAGCCAAGATGGGCTGTTGAGACAAGCGGATGCTGACTATGGTTGATAATGTCCTGTTATGTTTCATGTTAACAGATAGTAATGTGAAATGGAGGTTGGTTTGGACACCCCTTTATCATAATTAGAATTTGTGTAATTTTAGAGGTTTTTGCTACTATGACTAAACTGTTTAAAAAAGCACAACTGTGTACTAATTTATTAGAAACAGCGGAAATGCATAAAAAAACGTGAAAACCTAGAACTGTGATTTTTACATAAGTTAAATAGCATGAATAGCCCCAAAAAATAAAAATGAATATGAATCATGGAAAAAGAATACAAACCTTAGTAAATGGGCCACTTACTATTAAATATAGCCTTGCACCACAATATTAAGTATAATTTTTCTTATTAATCTGGTTTATTATCAGTGCACTCTACCAATCCCATGTGTCTGCATGTTGCTTCCTACGCTGCATATGAAGTTGTGATCTGAAAATATGGTATGACTTTAATTTTATTTTGCGCATATACACTTCTATGTAATTGCTAAATTGTTTGCATAACAGCTGTAAAATCTGATATGAGTATAATTTTCCTCTCATTTAGAGGTGGAAAAGAGGGAGAAAAAAACAACTACTGCAGGAAACAAACAGGATATCAATTACTGACCCACCAAAATGCTGGTGGCTATGGCAACACAAAGTAATTTATTTCATAGACCTATAATTTTGATGCATTTTAACTGTCATTAGGCAAATAATGTGTGATCAGAAACTTCAATTTATGCTCCCTTATTAAGAGAGCAAAGTCGCATACAGTATGTGATATGGTTTAATTTAGTGAATCTTTCTATGTCTTCAGAGTGAAAACAACTTGATCAAACATTTTAACCATCCTATGCCCAAGGCAATTGGTATTGTTTTAAACAGAACTTCACAAAAAATACATTTTCTGTAATACATATACACTAACATTTTCCTTAATAATTCAGCCCTTATACCATTCCTTTTGTGAAGGACCAACTGAGGTAAGAAGTTACATGTAGTAGTGCTCTACCTTTAAGAGCAGCTAGAGATCAGTACCCCTAGTATCTATAGCTCCTGTAGATGTATATATGTATAAAAATGTACATCTGTGTATAAATATTTATTTGCAATATTATGTATATTTATTTTTCCTCCACTTTCCACCCTCACCAAATTTTTACACATTCCTAAGCTTGTTTCCTAGGCTCTCCAGCTACAGGCTTCTGTTATTACCTTGTACTGTCAGCCAACTATTCTATATTACTTTAAAGGGATTCCGTCATGATTTTTATGGTATACTTTTTATTTCTAAATTACACTGTTTACATAGCAAATAATTCACTCTACCATTTAAAATGTTATTCTTGGACCAACGAATGTATTTTTTAGCTGTAATATTGGTGTGTAGGCAGCCATCTCAGTGCATTTTGCTGGAGATTGAGCTTTCAGAGAAAGCCAGCGCTGCACCTTAAAACTGCTTTCAGGTAACCTATTGTTTCTCCTACTCCCTTGTAACTGGAGGAGTCCCAAGCTGGACTTGGATTTCTTACTATTGAGTGCTATTCTGATATGTACTGGGAGCTGCTATTTTGAAACCCATTGTTCTGCTGGCTGCTGGGCAGGAAGGGAAGGGGGCAAAATCACTCCAACTTGCAGCTCAGCAATAAAGAGTGACTGAAGTTTAACAGAGCACAGGTCACATTGCTGTGGCACCCTTGGAAATGAAGAATATGGCTAGCCCCATGTGAAATTTCAAAATTACTCTCTATTGCAGGGTAGTTACTAGTGCTTTTTCAGAGTCTGTAAAGAGAAATTTTGCAGTATGTGTATGAATAACCTCTATAGTAAAAACAAATCTGCATTAAAATACTAGGGTACAATGACATATGATGCCTGATGAGCTTTTAAAATGATGTAGTTATCAGCCCTTTATGACCCTAGTTGAAATCACCCCTTCCTAAACTATCTTTGCTATGAGTCATGGGAATCAGCAAAAATATTAAGAGCAATGGGAAATGTGGAAAGAAAGTATCTGTGATATAGTTTGATTGATAGAAATTGATTGAATTGATCCAAAATTCAGCATACCTGGTTAGAGAGATCAATAGTGTACATTGTAACTATGATTCTCATTGAATACTGCTGTAAGAAACATTCTATCTAGTACAGTTATCAATCAGTAAAGCACTCTTTGTATGAGAGCATAATTAGTTATAATCAATTAGTTCTATAATGTAAATCCTAATGCACTGTACTTTAAATCTATCCTGTAGACAGATGGAAAAAAGTTTAACCACTGTCTGCAAAAGCGGCCAATTGCTGCACTTTTCTCATTTATATGGAGGAAACTTTCCTATTACATAATTTATATTGTACAATAAAGGTTGGTGTTTCTCCTAGGGGTCAGTTTACTAGAACTAATTTTGGGAGGATGTATTCATTGATGAATAAACTTGGGGGATTTAGCAAAAAAATTCTGAAACCCAGAAATTTCACTAAAATGCAGTCAATGGGAAGGTGAAATTACATTGCAGTTAAAGTCTTTTAGTTCTGCAGTAGTATATTCATTTCCCAACCTTGTTAGAGAGGCCTCTTTTCGCTATGCTCTATTTTATAGGAAAAAAGGAGGCTCCCATATTGCCAGTGTCTCACAAATCTGTGCCTGGACGGCTCCTTAAGTAGATATGTTGAGCTGTTGGCGAAACTGCAAATTTGTATAGGGTGAAAAGGTTTGATTATCCCTAGATGTGTTAAAGAGACACTCGGTCTGCTTTTTAAAGAATTCATAGTCATCTATATGGGTGTGTTCTAGCCCACCCTTTACCCTTTTGATGTCGAGCAACTAGTTTGTAATAGACCACAATATTGGTCTTTTTCCCTCCCCTTCTATCAGCTGTGCAAAGACAGTTTTTCTGAACACAAGGCATCCTACTCTGGCACTGGGGGGCAGATTTATCAAAGTGTGAAATTAGAGGTCACCACAGAAAAACTCACCTGTTCTCTATTCATTTCTAATGATTACCATTTTGAAATATGCTTCTAAAAATCACATGGCAATAAATAGAAAAGTTTTGTTGAGTGGGTGATAAATCTGCCTCTAAGTAATGAAGGTATTCTAGAACCAAAAGGATAAATGCATTATTAAGTAAGATTAATGTAAAACTGTGGTATTGCTATTAAAAAAACAATATATCTAAAATAATGTTCTACCCTTGGATAATTGATGCATTAGGGGATATTAAAATATTTTAAAGTTCATTTTCTGAAATAACTGTGAAATATAGTACTTTTCAATGGCTAGGCAATCATAAATAAAACAATGAATTCATTGCATTTATCTACAAAGTAAATACTTATGAAACTGATTTTGTCTGATAACAGTAGATTTTGCTGTAATATAAATGCAATTTGGGGGAAACAGAAATGACTTTTCTACCAAAGTTACATTTTCCATCTTTTCAAAAGAGATATAAATCTATTCAGTGCTGCCCTTCTAACCCTAGCTGAACGACTAGCTTTCCATTTTACTACAATGTAGACTGAAAAGTACACAGGGACCTAGTTCTACTTACTCAAGTATTTCACCTAATGAACTGTTTTCTTCCTACTCTTTGCATTGTGCTTTAGGACAATTCTCACCCTGACACTTAAAGTATACTGTTCTCGGATTTTACTACTCTTTCCCCTTATTATGTCAGGTTATAAAAATGTAATTTGATACATGTTCATTTGATACATTTGATGTCTGCCTAAATAGTTTTTGTATTTTATATCTTTTTAGAAGATGTACCATCAAGGCTGTCTTATCTGGGTAGTTATAATACAAAATATAATGAAAACATCAAAACCCTTTTGATAAAAGTTGCCCAGATGTTTGGAATAGGTATTGTAAATTTATGGTTATTGAGCTGGTTCAGTTACTTCTAATATCTTAATTTGTAACAAAGGTTTATCCCATATGTTATCCCATATAGCAAGAAATTATAAATAAACAAACACATTAACCCATAATTCACTCTGCTATGCAATGGTTGTCAAAAATATAATAGTCATGTTGATATTGATTTTTTAAAAAGAAGTGTAATTTAAATAAAGAAATCAAATACTTCAAATGGCAATTAAAGGCAGCATGTCACTTAAAAAAACAAAAAAATACAGGTATGCTGCAGAGGGTTTCCATCAACAAGAGTAGGGCTTATTTATAGGATACATTTTTCAAACGTTATTTCATTTCCCAGTGTCTTATTTGTAGCACAGCTCAGAATTTGGCATTTATTTTCTGAGGGCCAATGGAAGGTAACTCTAATGATTGCTGATCAATAAGGGAAGTCTCCTGTTTAAAAAAGGGTCTCAGAAACGAATGAACAGTGGGCAAAATTGCCCTAGTGCAATTCAACCAGTCAAAATGCAACCAGTCAAATTTTCATTATGCCTGCATGACATAGCTTAACACTGTGCATGTCCAAGTGCAACTTCCAAGAGGCTGTAAGTTACCATATACATTGTAATCACCATTATTTACTAATGAGATTTTTTTTAATTTTGAAACCCGATTTTCAGAAAGCATCAAATTACAGGAAGGGCATCTCACATAGAGTCCATTATAAGCAAATGACTCAATTTAAAAAAATGAATAAATAAATAAATAAATGTTACTATATCATAATAATAATAATAATATGGTTCCTTGTAATTTGATCCTAGCTAAGCTACATAAATCCATAGTGGTGACAAAACCTTCCTACTGGGTCTACTTAATGTTAAAGTGTCTTTAGTAGACTTAAGGTATGGTGATCCAAATTACAGATGAACCCTAATCTTCAGGTCCTAGTCATTCTGGATAATAGATCCCATACGTGTTTTATGAAGAAACTAAACAAAAGATAAGACTTCTATGTGTATAAAATTAATATCTTATTAGGCACAGAAAAATATCTGTGACGGTAAAGGCCAAGCTGACATTAAGCAAAAATGACTAGAGACGAAAGTGACATGATGATTTTGAAAATAATTTGTATATCTGTCTGGCCAGCTGGCTATTTTTCTGATCTAAGTACATCAAGCATAGGCTCATAGCTAGGGGAGAGATAGATACAGGAGCTTATATATATATATATATATATATATATATATATATACTGGAAGAGTAGGGAGGTCTTCCATTCCGTACTCCATTTAGTGTTTTCAGTTGGCCAGCTGTAAGTAGCTGCCTCATGAGGCTGCCGGTGAGTGAGCAGCAAATAAAAGAGCTGTGGGATTACTCAGAGGTGTAGGTCATTCCCAGAGCGGAGCACAGAGCAGGAAGGTTGCTTAGTGAGAAACCAAGGTGTGTCAGAAACTGGTGAGCTGGTATCTCAGGAGGGGATAGACAGCATGGCTGAGTGAATAGCTCGAGTGTTCACGAGTGTGAGAGTCACTGTGGATGTGTGAAGGTCACTGGGGATGGTGAGAAACCCAGAAAAA
Source organism: Xenopus tropicalis (assembly GCF_000004195.4). Lineage (NCBI taxonomy): Eukaryota > Metazoa > Chordata > Amphibia > Anura > Pipidae > Xenopus > Xenopus tropicalis. The sequence continues at coordinate 71,133,017 of NC_030679.2, read as the reverse complement.
GGTTCCAGATTGTGAGAGTTACATCGGAAGGTGAGAGTGCCAAAGAAGGAATACATCATGAATAATTTTGATGAACTGTGATGTTTATGTTTTCAGGCGTTTGTCACAAATAAAATCATTTTTAACCAACTCTTTTTAACTTCATATTTGTATATAATATACACAAATTAATTGCATTTGATTTTTTAGTCACAATTGATTGAATTGAATATTTTGTGTCTAAACGCTGTTGTATAGAGAGATTTTTAATGGTTATCACTTTAATTACTTTGATGCAATCTGTAATTGCACAATGCACTTTATAATTTTACATATTCATTTATGCTTACTGGTTTACTTGTGGGTGTGATGTGTTTGATTGTAGGTGTAAGGAACTATCGGGACTTGAACCCTGCATGGCCTGTTAAGTGGCTATGCAGGTACCTCTCGGCCATAGAAGACTAAGTTCATGTCATGGCATTATTATTTCTGGGAGTTCCTTGTAGCCTTATTCTCCCACCTTTTGCCAGGTGTTGCCAATTATTCATTTTGTTCCCTTTAAAGGTTGGTCCTGGCTGGCTACTTATGTACGCAGCGCTGTACAGTAGAATACATTAATACAAACAGGGTGTTAATAAGACTATATATATATATTCATATATCTCTCATGTATCTACCCTAATTATGATCCAATTCAACTCTGGTTCATGTCTGTACCAACCATCTGTATATTTTAAAAATATTGACTCCTTTTTAAAATGTAATGCAACAGTGATTATGCAAAATTACGAATATCTTGTGAAAATTGAAATGAATAAAGATACTTACAAATACATTAATGTTTGTAAGCACATTGGTCTGGTTCATCATAATAAATTTTATTCATGCATGTAATGGTGATTAATGCCATCTATATCTGTACATTGTGCCATATTGCCTAAAATGAAGATGTACGGGCAAGCTAAAGTATAAGCGCTTCTGTATTTGTTAACTGAGTTTAAAGAAAATGTCTCAATTAACTCCCATTTCACAAAGCGTACAATTTATTTGCAATCTTTAAGAATGCCACAGAAGAAGCATATCTGGTTATTATGTGCCCCAGGTGGCAAGCTCTATGAAGAATAATCAACACAGCTTTTCAATTTTGTTTGTAAAAATGCTGCATTTCACATAAATTGGAAGCAATTGTATCACATACTGCATTACTGTTTCAGGTCTTTTAAAGAAAACAATATACCTCCATGAACAGCCTGCTGCTGTAATAGTAAAATCTAGCTATGGATCAAGTGCAAACTTTGGGACTGGAACCACAAGAGATGGGGTGTCATGGGAATTTTAAGGGAGTTACTGTATATTTAGTCACAAATAAAATATAAAGCATTGCTTCTTGCTTGGATTAAACGTATCAATAGAGTTATAGTGGCAATGTCTTAATTCCCTTGTACCACTGGTCCCTCAAAGAATGAGAGTCATTTTGGCATTTTGCTGGCAATAGATTTGCCACATTAGTGCCACCTAGAACAATATATTTATTCTGCAGAAAGCATTAGCAAGAGCCCTAGAAGCCTTTTCGGTTTGCTTAAGACAGCAGCTGTCATTTTAAGTAGCTTCCTGTTTGCAGTCTAGCCGTTATAGCTCAGATCACACATTCCTAAGGGTGGGGTGGGGGGAGTGAGTTTTATGGATACTTTTGGGAGGGGGAGCAGGAGAGGGGAGAGAACTGCGCAGACTCTGGCCACAGGAATTTTCTGAGAGAGGAAGTCAGACAGCCGAACAACATGTTTACAAAAAAATTAGACAAGAAATCCTGTGTTTCTTTTGATAGAGGACTCGGTGCAACAGCTTATGGCTGTGTTTACCTAGACCTTTCTAATAAAGCTTACTTAGTTACCTTTACTTCTCCTTTAAATTAAACAGTAACAGATAATGATAATTGCTTGATCAAATATAGCTATCATGTTGTAATAAGCCCTGGGGTCCCAGGTGTTATAGTGGCATGGTGTTATATAGTTTCATACACAAAAACCAGTCAGATGTTTTCTGTCATCTTTATAGACAAGTAAAAACTATATGTTGCTTAGTTGAAAATATAGCCTGCTGCCCATATTTTCATGTCCAAAATCATAATGAAACCCCTTCTATCTCTCCCTCCATCTGATGGCGCACATGCTTCTGGACTGAACATGCAGTTTGTGTTTCATTACTGACACCAGTAATGCATGGATTTATTTGGAATCCAGTTTTAAATTCATTTCCACCAGTACTCCTCTCCGGTTCTCCTAAAAAGATGAGAATACAAGTCATTTTAAATTGTGTATATATTTCTTTGAATTCTTATTAGTGTTTGTCTTCATATTTAGTTATTGGACTGAAGAATAGATGGTTTATTAATTGCAGGCATTCAGTTTAGTAATATTTCCTGCTCTTCTGGTCCAAAGCTGAAAAGACTTAAAAAGAAAGCATTCTACATGCCATATGAGAGGGCACAAGCTTACTATAATTTGGTTGAAATAAATGTCCATGCTGGCAACTGCTGCCCATGATTTTCTTCAAAGATTATAGTTATAAAGAAAATTACAAAAGTTGGATAAAGTGCCAAATATGTTTCCAAATGAACCATTAAAAATGTTAAAATAAATTGTTTCTTTGTTTGGCAAGCAAGGTTAAGGCAGGTGAGAAAACATTTTCATACATATTCCACTGCAGAACAACAAAAATATTGTGCTTTCATTGCTTTCTTATGAAGCTCTGAAAGTACCCATATGCCTGAGGTTGAAAATTCAGCTCTATATTTATTTGATCTTAAGGCCAACTTAAGCATATGCTCTGCAGAATGTAATTCTATTTGGTGGCTTAGATTTTGCAATTTAAGTAAACAAACCGATATCTTTAAACCTGTATTCTTTGTTGTGCTCTAGTGTTTTAACTTTACTATCATCTTTGTGTTTAAAAGAAATAAAAAATAAGCCCAAAGGAATAGGTCATAATCTCTATCTCATATGTACTTATCTTAGAACCATCTTATTGCCATAGTCTAAAAAGAAGCTGCAAATTTTATTATAATTTCCTGAAAATGTACTGATAGAAAAACAGCCCAGGGCAGTTTAGAGACTTGTATTATAGTATATCAGTTCTCTGAGTAACTCATTTGATACTTGGTTATTGCGCTTAATACCTTTACATGGCAGACATTTTAGCTGCGGATATGGATTCTTGGGACCTGGGGTTTTCTGCATCCATAATTTGGATGTCTATACTTTTAGGGGCTGATTTACTAAGACACGAATTCCGACCGAATTGGAAGAATTCCGATTGGAAAACGAACATTTTGCGACTTTTTCGTATTTTTTGCGATTTTTTCGGCGCCTTTACGACTTTTCGGAAATGATCGCGACTTTTTCATTACCAATACGATTTGCGCGAAAAAACGCGAGTTTTTCGTAGCCATTCCGAAAGTTGCGATTTTTTCGTAGCGTTAAAACTTGCGCGAAAAGTTGCGCTTTTTTCGTAGCGTTAAAACTTAAAAGGCGCGACGTTTCGCGCAAGTTTTAACACTACGAAAAAATCGCAACTTTTTGCGCAAGTTTTAACGCTACGAAAAAATCGCATCTTTCGCAATGGCTACGAAAAACTCGCGTTTTTTCGCAAAAATCGTATTGGTAACGAAAAAGTCGCGATAATTTTCCGAAAAAATCGCAAAATACCGATCATTACGAAAAAAACGCAATCGGACGCATTCGGCCCGTTCGTGGGTTAGTAAATGTGCCCCTAAGTCTGCTATATATAATCCAGTTGGATTGTTTTGCCACCAATATTGATTCATGCAGTTTAGTTACTATCAAGTACAAGGTACTGTTTTAATATGATAGAGAAAAAGGGAATCATTTCTAACAATTTTTTTTTATAATGGAATCTATGGAAAATAGTCCTCCCTTAATTCGAAGCTTACCGGATCCCATACCTGTACTATGCAACAGTTAGGAAAGTTAGAAGAAGCATCATAGAGCTAAAATTAACAAAAACCCTGCTCTGTTACACATTATGTTATGCTCCAAATTAACACTTAAATGTAAAAGGTAAAGGTTTCATGCATTCATATGTTTCCCTAAACATAAGGCTTTAGCTACTGAACATTCAAGGCATTGCCTATGGGTCAGAGAACAATAAATAAACATGATGGTTAAATAGTAAATGTACCTTTTATTTTCATGTTCATGGGATTATAGATCAAGGCATTTATTTGTTCATGAACATATAAAGACTGAGTCTCTGTTGTGCTGATTAAACTGAGTGGTAGCTATAAATATATATTTAGTGTTTGAATTTACATATGGCATTCACAACTCTATCCAAAGCTAAAATCTAGAGGGTAAACTCAGTTACTATTTTCTGTAGTATAGTGCTATGAAAAACATTTTATTTTTTATAAGCTAATGGTGATGTACAGTAGATAGTAGAACTAACATGGTTGTCAATCCTCATGTCTTGGTAATGTTCCTAATTGATTGTGGATACACAAACAATGACTATGGAAAACCCTGCAAAAAATAAAAGGTGGATTGGGTGACATCCATTCTGATGTGTCGCCATTTCTTAATCCTTAGTCATTATCTTTCACTTTGTGATTTCCATCAAATAAAGAGGCCATACTTATGCCATTTTATATTTGACACAGTCTGTGGATTAAATGGCGTGAATTGTGAAGCAATCCAAGACATGTTTTTTAATCTGATGTAGTAGTAACAGTATAGCTGCAGAAAAAAAGCATTAAAGAACCATTTTATAACATGTTCTGTCTTTTTCTGTAGTTAATTTCCAAAAGTAGTTGAAGTAACTGATCATTTCCATAATGTTCTTTTGAATTCATAAAAATGTGCAGAAAAAAACAAAAGAGTTTTTTTCCTCTAGAGCACAAAAAACAAGAGGTTGAAGAAAGGAGCAGGGAATTATTTAGTCTATGTAATAGACTCAGAATGCCCATTATCACTTATTCCACAAGAGCATTAGCTAGCAGTCAAAACTGAGCCCTTAAATGTGCTGCAAAGCACAAATACACTGGGACAAAGCTCAACAGCAATAAATTACTAACAATAAGAGTCAGATTCAATTTGATGTGAATAACTCCTAATAGATTCCCATAGATTTAAATTGAGTTTTCATGAGATAAAATATAAGGTAAGTTTTAGGCCTCATTTGCAAAATAAAAGTACATTTCAGTGTGCTCAAATAGCCGCAGTAGGTAAAGCCCCATAGTGCCTGACCACAATTTAAGCACTTGAGTTCCTATTCTGGTAATTGTTGCTGGGGTACTAACTACACTAACATGTCTTGGGGTGGACCTATATGTTGTGTACTAAACAGCTTCTTTTTCTTATCCACCTAAAGCACCTAAATTACTATAAATAAGTATCAGTGACAATGCACTGGGCTGCTGTGCTTTGGGCTCTGTGGAATCTGCAGGAAACTGGTTATGATTTACCCTCTTCATTTTAATAGTCCTAGCTCCCTAAGATGTCTTCCTCAGGAAATCACTAACCGACTGGTAAGATCAACTCACACACTTTCTATGTATAAGTAACACTGAGGTAATAAACCCTGCAGGGATAGTTATATTATACACCCCTACACTTGACACTAAAATCGCCACATCCCCACTTGGAGGCACATAACACAATGCAAAAACTATTTCACATCATATATCATTTTTAAATAATGTGTAATATAAGGCCCTCCGACTTAACAGGCTTAACCAAATTAATATAAACAATATAAGTGATCAAATGATTTTGAAGATGTAGGATATTGTTATAGTGATTTGCTAAGCCTGTTGGGTCTGAGGCCCTTATGCTACTCTCATAGGGCATATCTCCGAATTCAAAAGTTTATCCCTGACCATTCTGAACAATATGTGTTCCTTGCTCAGCCTACAATGTTATTTATATTAACAACGTTTATCAATAAAACATAATATGGTACTGATTCAAACTCTCTCCGGAGTTCTGCCAGACATTTTTGAAATTGCAAACTCAACAGTTGAACAGTTGCACAGAACAAATTGCCTTGTGTAACTTGCAAATCAAGTCACTCTTCAAGGATTGTCTCTCCTGAAATCCAACACAAGTACATTACATAGTACAGTAGTACTTAGTACAGTGAATGACAAAGCTGAAGGAGAACATACAATAACTTTACTTTGCATTCATAACAGACCCATTCCGAAGAATTATGTATTCTGTAAAATAGAAGGGAAAGAAGTAAAATGAAAACATCTATTTAGCTGGCTAACTCGGTTTAATGCCCACTCGTCCAAGTGTGGAGTTCACTTACAATGCCATCCCACTTTTCTCCTTGCTTCAATTAAACAAAGCAAATTATTCATCTATTTAGGGGTAAAAACAAAATTACTTTTATTACCTTTAATTATTACACTTCAAGAGATGCTAAGGAATATGAAATATACTACTCCCCTCAAAGCAAAAGATATTTCATGTCACTGATCAGGAGAACAGAAAGGGAAGATAGCTGAACTAAATGTAAATCCTTTTCATCTTCATTTTTGCAGTTCCCCCTTTTTTACTCTCCCCCAAATTTCTCTTTTAACTTGACTCTAATAAGCACATATTATATTATATTACATTTACAAGATGTAACAAGAATTACAAGAATGTGATGTATTTGCTCTAAGCAGTATACCTCTGTAGCTACATATTGCCATCTAATCAACAGAGTTATCATGGTTAGAATGCTGTTTTAGACACTAGACACTGTTCTTTTATTTTTGTTTAATAATGAAACACAGTTTACTGAGTGATGACATTAATTATCAATATTTCTGAAGTGTTTAATACCTGTTCTACAATATATATAGCCTTAATGCATACCATTACAGCGCCTTGAGACTCTTCTGCAAGATAACTACACTATTGCATTTCTTTTTCAATTTGGTTAAACCTAACCTTATTTACAATTTTCTTGTAAATTGCAACTGTACCTAATTCAATTAGTAAACTGAAGAAAACATCTGTTCTGTTCTGCACATAATCATTTTGATTTAAATTCTGGGGAATTGAGGTTTTCAGTACAGACACTGTTCAGTCATTGTACATGAAGGTTTTGGAACACAATTAGGACAAATTATTCCTGTATATGTAAATCACAACAGATTTTTGAAGCCTGCAAACAAACTCATCTAAATATCAAACAAACATGAATACCACATTTCACATTTTATTCAGTGTTACCTTTTAATGCTGAAAATGATGTTCAGCCTTTGTTAGAGTAGTCATGCATCAGAATTAACCTTCCTTTCCTCTTCTTTCTTTTGCAGTAATTAAAAAACAGGCCAAAAATAAATAATAAAACAACCTTAGATTTATTTATGCAGACATAGTTTTGCAATTTACTCACCTGGGACACAGCACATATTTTTTTTTTATAATGAGCTGAGATCTTCCAGGGCCCTCATTATATGTGCTAAAAAAATATGGTCAAATAGTTATATGTTTTAATACTAAAATCATGTGTTTTAATTATGCATAAAACGTCGTTATTGCATTCCTTTGAATTTTTTTTCTGATTTCTTAATTTTATTTTCATTTGGATTATTTTCTGTTTTCTGGTAGAAAGCTTGTCATTCGTTGCTCTTTAAACACTCTGCAGTTTTTGACTTGTCTAAATACTGTGCTCTCGGTCCACAGTTCTACAAGCTTGAGGATAACTGAAACATTTCTCTGTAATCACACCGTAATCTTTTCATTATGGTAGCATGATATGCATATCTATAAACAAAAAGTATAGTGAATGAATAAAGTTAAATGACAATGCCAATCTGTAAAACACCGTCGAGTTATCCCAGCCAGACTCACATCCTGGGCGGATGTTCATCATATTTACTAACATGGTGACCAAGTGTTATTCTTTAGAGGTTTAGCAGTGCTATAGTGCCTTTTTTCCCAGTATTAAATGTGGCTCAGCCCATGCACATCAGTGCATATGCAATACAATGAGCCAAGAAAGCAGCACTATCTACTATGCATGCACCAAGCTCACAGCATCATGTTGAATGCAGAAAAAGGAGGCAAGATGGCCCTGATGTTCCTTTGAAGACCTGTAACTGGGATGATGTAATTTTAAGGCACACCTGTCTGGGATTTCAGGTTCACAGCAGTATGTCCTGTAAACTAGCAGCGCAAGGTTTTGGGCTTTCATTTTCCTTTAGGCTAATGTCAGACCAGGCGTATGGCGTATATTTTCAGCAAGCTGAAAAACGCTTGCCGAAAATACCGCCATACGCCTCATACCTGTGGCTGCACCTGAATGAATGGAATATGCTCTGGTGTAGGCACATGTAGCTGAAATATGAATAAAAACGTGAGACTTTGCATTCTCTCACGTATTTATGAGGATATCGGGTACATGTGCCTTCGGGAGGAGGCGTATGGTGGTATTTTCAGCAAGAGGTTTTCAGCTTGCCAGAAATATACGCCATACGCCTGGTCTGACATTAGTCAAATAATGTATCTATACATTTTCTGCTGCCATCACAAGCCCTATCACAAATTGATCATAATATGACTGAGGATGCCATGAAATTACAGCCTGCAGACAGACAACAGGAAAGAAAATAAGTAATGGAAAATAGTGGTAAAACTTGTCTGAAAATACACAAAAATACCATGAACCTAGGTTTAAAAAACCATTTGCTTTTTTCTAACTGACTTAAGTCATTTTGTAGAGAGATTTGGCATGTTGTTATGTTTTATTGTTGTTTTAAGCCCATGTAGAACACTAGATTTTTATTTTCTTCATACATTGCTAACCAAATTCCTTAACTTTAATTTGCAATTTCCTCAAAAATATATGAAACAGCAGAGGTGCCATCATTATCCTTTTCACTAGGCATGGAACTCTATCTATTGGTCCCTTCAAGGCAGACAAAACTGGCCAGTTGCGTCAACCTAGTAAAAACACATGCTGTTTTACACAAGGGCAGCCTTTTATCATGTGGTGTCCTGATGCAAATAAGTTTAAAAACCAAAGCGAGAAACATTATTTTGTTTTGATGAGTATTTTATCTTCTTGTCATGTAGAGTATTTGCTGCTGTTTTCAAAAGTGCATTTAGTACATGGCTGGGGTATTGTAGTTAAAACTTAAAATGAAATAACTGCTGTACAAAATGTGGATTATGTTTATAATTGCAAAAACCTTGTAACACTGCTTTAGACACCTACACCAAGTATCTTTGAGAATTATTCTCTCACTCCTATTTTTATTCTGATGTGTGACAACACATTCCTCCCAGTACATTTTGAACTACTGCATGTGTATGCACAACACACATCAAACCCTTGAGAATTCATCTTTTAATATAGCACATACTCAATTATCTTTCAGCAAGAGGCTGCATGCACAAGGAACTCCTCTCTTTGTAAAGAACATGAAATAAGGCTTGATTGATTAAAGCACATGTGGTTATTGCTAAACCCAATGAGCTAAAGGTTAATATCATTTTCTTCATAACAGTGTCTTGGATTTATACAATTGGACAATGAATTGATTGGTTATGGACAGGTCAAAAAAGTTCTGAATATTAACATAACATGTCAATTACAAATGGAAAGAAATTATTTTTTATGGCTGTGGTGTAAGCTGCAAAATTATTACTGTTGCTATTTGATGTATATTAAGATGTTCAAACAACTACCTTTAGGGTTTCTTTTACAATTCTTTAAAACTTTGCAAAATGGGTTTCATTTTACCTTTTGCAAAAAAAAGTGCATTCACTTACCAAGACACAGAAGGCAAAGTACAATTTCAAGCGTAATTTCCATGTTTTTTTTCCACAATGCACCATTTTCCCTCACAATTCTGGCATAATTGTGACTGACAGGCAATTCTCTTGACACAATTGCATCCTATTAGCTGAAATTGACACAACTGTGTGTGCATTTTGTAGTGAATTAGGTGCTATAGCCCCAAATGTTTTTGGTTTGTCTGCCATCATTTCTAGTTTTCAACTTGTAAGTGATGTGTATGCAGGTTTTTTTGGCGCTGTGCTTATTAACTCAGGGCACTGAGGGAACCCTGGAGCTACTCCCTGGTCCAGAGGTGATGGTAGATCCTGGGTTTCCCTTGTCAATAGGCACAGCAGCACCTAATTCAGAACAGACAAAACAACAACATTGCAACTATAGGGAGGTGCAAGGAACACATTTCGGCACCTTTAATGAAAGTAGTTTTACTGCGGGAAAAAGCATGCATTGCCCACTGGACTTGTGGGCGTAAATGAGCCCTTAAGCCTTTAGTGCCCCTTGTGTGTTTTGGTGCATTTGATGTGCAACTGAGATACAAGTTTGAATGCACATAAATGCACTATTATTCCATTATATTTATATTTATGCATTCATGTTCCATTGCATTTTTAGACACAACATGTTGTATCTTCTTGCACTTGAAAAAAGTGCAAGTGTATTAAAAAGGCAATAGACTAGATGGTTGCATTTGGTAATCACAAAAACCACTTAGGTGTGTTTAAAGAAACACTTGTAAACACAATATATGAATTTTTATGTGCTTAGTGTGCCTTTGTCACATAGTTATTGAACCCCTCAATCACCTGGCTCTATTGTGAAGTAATATGACTTGAGGTCCCTCTGCTTTCTAGAGGATCTGTGCACAACCAACACATCCTTATCACCAGGAAACATACCTTTTTAGGTCAGAATGATACTGACACAGCTCTAAATACCTAGCCTCATCCCAGTGAGAAAAGCCATTGTTTAACTATGGCTGCTCTTTAGGGTCTCAGAAGACATGAGTGAAGGAACAGACATGAACATACTTCTCATAACATGTACATGAACAAAGCAATAATCTTGAATTGGTTTGATCTGTTTCCACCAAATGGAAGTGTGATTTGTTGTAAACAACCATTTTGTGACTAGAGGTACAGTGCAGCCCCATACATGGTCATATGTCACATACAAGATTTATTTTTGTGAATGACAGGACCATCCATGTCACTAAACCAAAATGTTGTAGACATGTATGTAATTATTATGTTTAAATTATCCAAAACTAATGTTAGCTCATAGAAAGATCATATTTGTCTGTGAACCTGCTAGATCCTTATACTCATCTTTAGATTTTCTAGCTATCGGTTGTTCCTTTTTTGCCATCTTCTACTGGAGGAACAAATGACCTTTGAATTGAAGGTATCATTAAAAAATGTATTAAGCTTAAATATAACATTCTTTTTAATGGTTCTGATCTTGTCTGCATCAGCACAACTATTTTTTGGCCAGCACTACCTATTACCCATTTATATCTTATGTTTCATATGTTCACTTGCTGACTCTTAGAAGCAAATCCCTCACCAATATTTTTTATCTGTTCATTCTTCTGTTCCTATTTTTTCTAATTACTACTTGTCAGATTCACAGTACTGAAGTATGTCAGCACTAAATTGACAATTATATTTATATATCTTATGGTGATTAGTGCTGGCAGAGTTGTAGAAAGTCTGTTAGAATAGTAAAAAAGTTTTTTAGCAGGTGGAGATAAAAGAGAATAAAAGATATATGCAAATGCATTAATCTGTTATGCTGACACATTTCTTAGACATAGAGAAGGGGAATTTAATAGTAAGTTAATGCATTGGTTACATTTTCCCATAAAGAACATTAATATAAATGTAGTTGGGTTTCATTTTATTTTCTTCCATGCTCTTGAAATATTTCCTCTGGTGAAAATAACACCATTGTTTCTGACAAGGAATGCATTGTTTAAGAGAAGTGCTGTCCCAAAGGATTTTTTGTATTGATGTCTGATATGGGGAATTGGCGGTGATTCATCCTTGTCTGAAGGTCATATTGGACTTTTTTGCCATTCTTCTCAAAGACTCCCTACAGAGTTTGTTCAGCCCATCAGATCATGATATACATTTTTTCTAATTGTACTGCTATATTGCAAGGAAAAAAGGCACTGAAATTTCTGTGCATTGCTATGCCAATTCAGAATATATGGCATTTTGCTTATGGGGCTAAGTGGAAAGTGGAAAAGATAAGCATGAATTGCTATGTTTTCATTTCAGAATGCACAGTTAATTGCACCTGTAAGGAGCAAGATATGCAGCAGTGGGGCAGCAAAACATTTGCCTGTGTATGTTGTACTCAAAACATTGTGAGAGTCATGTGAGCCTTGGGCATATGCTGCTCTGTTAAATAACACATGGGAGCACTGTACTTAATTAGTGGTAATTGGTAAAAGTATTGGCTATCTGTATACTTGTACATAGAAGTTCCTGCACAATAGTAGGAGCAATTGGAGCATGGACAAAATGTGGATGTCACTTTAGGTCATGCAAACTTGCACTCATCTTTATATCGAGGACTAGCACCCATATTAGTAAATGTGGTCCTATGTCATCTTCCATTTATATACCAATGGAAGCAACAACTTAGTAGCAATATAGATACATACCATTAGGGTGAAGACACTTGGAGCTACTAGTAGCAGCTACTTGTCACAGTAAAGAAATAGACAATGCTGATCATTAACAACAAGTAGCTGCTACTAAGTAGTGCCATGTGTCTTCGCACCTTAGGGATGGCAGGCTTTTTCATCTGGTACAGTTTTGCAGCTGAAATTGTTTCATGCTAGAATTTTACTATGCATTTTGTTTCACCAAAAAAACCCAAAACGTGATTATATATATATATATATACAGTATATATGCCCCTTGCCTTCCACACCAACCAGTCAGATTGGAGCCCTCCCAATCCACCCCAACACGGGAGCCATTTTTTCTATGGAGCTTTTCTAATAAGACAGTGTATATGTAAAAATGCCATAATTACAATGTCATTTTACCTTCCTATTGAAATATTTGGTGAAGAAAAATGTGCCAGTTTCATGCAGCACTACATATCATGCACTAAGTAATAAATGTATGACAATTAAAAATAATAATGGTTAGAAGCCACCTTGGTTAATACTGTCCATCTATTTACAAATAATAACCATTTATTTTTATCCACATCTGGTTGTTCTTGATGATATTAAGCAACATCAAAGAAATATGCATCTTATTTATCAATTGTTATTATATTTCTAAAGAAGAATAGATTTTTTTTCTATCTAAATGGTTTAAAAATTACAATTTGCAGTAAAGATGTACTGTAGGAAAGAGCCTCTTACATCATAGAAATGAATTATTCATGTAATGTGAAGATGTGTGTTCAGACTGTCTAGAGTTTAAAATATATAAATGGTATTACTGAAAAGGGCAATGCGACTATGAGAATTTAATGCCCAAAGTAAAAATAAGAATGTAGAAAATTTGTTCTGTTTCGGCCAATAAAGCATGTTGGGGAATGGCAAAGAAGAGAGAGAAGAACTTTATTTTACAGCTGTTTGCTACAGAAGTTGAGAAGAAGCACATACCATGAACATACAAAAAGTTACCTAAATAAAAGGGCAAATAAATAAAGTTAGCTAAATAAAATCTCAAAACCAAAATTTTGCTTTAACTTTATCCTATGTTAAAGGCCTGGTATACAATCATTGGGAATACAACAGGTCTATGACATTTAAGGACATACTCTTTTAAAGTACCTCTGCTCAGTACAATGACTGGAGTAATGTACATGCCCATTCTGTGTCTTGCAACAGGTATAAACATTTCTCTAATCACTATTTATCATTTGAACCTATATCTATAAGTTATATCTATATCTTAAGTAATTTGGTGGGGGTAGTTAGCATACCCCATCATGTAGCATTGCAAACAATTTCATATCTAAGAAAGCAACACTGACTACTAGGCCAAATATATTACAGGTATTGGATTCGTTATTCTGAAAGCTCCAAATTAAGGGAAGAACATTTGCCATTAGTGATGGGCGAAATGTTTCTCCAGGCATGGATTTGCGGCACATTTCCGCGTTTCGCCATTGGCGGATTGTTTAGCGAAACGGTTGAAAAAATTCGCAAAGACAAAAGAATAGCCGCAGGCAACAAAAGAATAGCCGCGCAAGACTATTTTTATTTGATGCGCAACATTTTCGTGAATTTTTCGCTGAAGCGAAACAGGACAGATTCGCTCATCACTATTTGCCATAGATTCAAATTTCATGAAATCATTCAAATTTTTAAAAATGATTACCTTTTTCTCTGTAATAATAACACAGTACCTATATTTGATCCCATCTAAGATATAATTAATCGTTACTGGATGCAAAACAATCCTTTTGGGTTTATTTAATGTTTAAAATATGTCTTACTAGACTTAAATTATGGACATCCTAATTAAAGAAAGACCTCTTATACAGAAAACCCCAGGTCCTGAGTATTCTACATTATAGGCCCCATACCTGGATTTTGATTGAAGTATCATTTTTGGTGCATCAATTTATTTGGGCATCAGTTTCTTTGTTAGTGTAGGAGGATTTAATTACTCTTCTTCCCGGTTAGACTCATGGATAATCCCCTTATCCTTATGGATTCTTCCTTAAAGACAAATAAGAAAACGACAGATGAGTTCATCATTCAAACCTCATTATTGGCTATACAGAATCCATGGGGAGGAATTAAGTATAAAATTAAACCATACTACCATTGCAATGTTTAATAAATAGAATAGGCTTATCATTTTGGCATCTTCCACTTACTTAGGCTGCTCTTGCAGGGCAAAGGTTTTACTGAATTCTTAATGGCAGGAGGAGCATGGAGGTAATTAGGAACACATCCTGGCAGTCAAGAACAGACCAAAACATTACTTAGTACTGCTTTATAAAAACATTTGCTTTAACATGCAGTGCTATCTGGGCTCATAATTTTTTGTAGTTCAAGCATTTTCATACATTTCAGACATTGTGTCAGGTATAGACTATTCCTGCTTTTTATCTATTTTTTAAACATGAAAAGCAAAGTAAACCGCTAGCAAGTATACAAGCTAGTGCTTGCACACACACATCAACTATAGTAGGTAATATTTAAAAATTGGACTTGAATACGTATTTTTGGTAAATATACTGTAGAGTATATTGTTACTTTATCATTAATTCTCTTGAATTGAGGTGAAGAAAATTAGACAGCCCCCCTAATATCTTTTACTGTAGGTTTCGGCTCTAAAGATGTCTGCAGTAGCTCCTCATCTTGAATTCCACTGACAGTACAGGCTTTGGGCTGCTGTCAGTTAAGGGAACGTAGGGACCAATTAAAATATATATATACAGTATGTATACAATATAAAAATCAATACATGGCTGATTAGAGTTTTTTTAGATGCACATTACAGGAAGCATACAGTACTAGCACATTCTGCATTAGCATAGAAAAACAACCACCCCTGTAACATTAGCTTCTTGGGCAGATGTGGCCCCACTTCCTGGTAATGTTTCAATGATTTTAACCGATCTCTAAGTTTAATATCATAACAGCAGCCCAGGGTACACTGCACATGTGCAGCGCCATGGGAACTCAAACAATGGTCAACAAAATCCAAGAAGGGTATTTTCTGTGGGCATCTTTGAATAAAGGAATCATTACTTTTACAACAATGCACTGGGTTTGCGCAGTAATTTTAGGCTATGAAATAGAGAATTTTCAGCCATATTTATTTTTATGTTTTAGCTCTATTTTAATGAACTGATTTGTAGACTAGTGTAAGGGCTAGTGCCTCTGTCCACAAATGTATGTCTTGTTTCATCTTAACATCTCTATCTTGGGCTTGTGCTCATTGACGTGTTAAATATTATATAATGACATAGATGCTACTATTTCACATTTATATAATTCAATATAGCTGAAGGTTTGCACCATTTTAAGTCTTTCAACTTTCTGTTTTCATTGCCTGGTATCTATCTTGTCAGATCCTGATAAGTTTTCCTCTCGAGATGCCTTGTGTATTGATGACTTTTGACAGGTTATGGATCTCTTATCTTTTCATGCTTCCTGATCTGTCCTCTTCCTGTCTCCTTTCCAGTACTTCTTTTGACCTATGCTTACAAATTTTTGATTAAGTTTTGAGTTCTTGGGAAAAAATGATGGAGCTGGATTTCAGATCAGTAAAAATCCCAGAAGTTATTGTAATTTTTTTTTTACTTATTACACAGGCTATTGATATGCACATGAATATTCAGTGTCATTTTAATTTCTCCTAGTGCAGTTCCTAGTAAAGTTTTTTGTTCCTTGGGATTTAGCTTTCCAATTGTCTATCCATATATTCTTAAAGCACCAGTAATCTTACAAATACTATTCAATTAATCTTGTTTAGGAAATATAGCTTATTACTGAAAAGTGTGGTATTTTTATAAACAAATAGCTACAACATGACCTTTTAAGCATTTAGGAGCAGGTTATGAATAAGAATTGTGGAAGGTTCCAAGGCACAAAACAAATAAAAAATGGCTGAAAACATCAGAGCTGATAACAAACACAACTTCTTCTAAAAGAAAACATTATAACATGCACAGGTTTGAAAAAACTGGTATGTCAGTTCAAATTAACAATTTTATTTTAGGGAGTTCTTCTAATAAAGTCCTGGCTACTTATTCATTATTTGGTTTGGTTTGTTAATGAAAGCCAGACACCTTGATATTGGGAATAATTCACGCATAGTATCCTAATATCTAGTATTGATTTTGTATTAAAATGTTGTAACTGTTTTACATAACAAACAAGCTGTTTACCTAATGCATATCTTTTATAGCATAGGTTGAAGTTATCATACTTTGCATTTAATGTGCTTTAAAAGTCAGTTCAGTTACATACAAACAATATTTATAAGTCTTATCAGTTTAGTGCGGCTGAGAAAAATCTTTAAAGTTAGAAGAAAGAAGTAACCTTTTTCTGCTCTGTCCTATAAAACTTTATGAATGTAGTGGAGTACAAAGTGCACTATAAATATAAAACATTGGTAAAAAGTAATCCAGGTTATATAGGGAAAGCAGCACTGATAAAGTACTTAGTGACAAGCTTGTGTACATTTAATCAGCTAGTAAACCTTTATTTGGAAATAAAGTATATATGTTTGTAACAGTGCATGATATGAAGAGAAAATTATCATGTCATTACATGAACTTTTGTAGCATTTGTTTTGGCAAGAATTTGGCAAAACTGCCAAATTGTTGTGAAATGCTTTGCAGCCAATGAGAAAGCAAAATGATATAGCTTTTAAGGCATTTTATCTCTAAAATAGCATATATTTTGCCCCAGCTTGTTAGAGAAGCTCCTTTCCACTATGCTAAAAATATTCTTCATGAAAAAGGATCCAGTGTTGCCCATTTGTTCCAAACACAGAGCTGGGGCAGCTTTTTAGACAGACAGGGGAGGGTTCTGATCCAGTTGGTGTGGAAGGCAAGTGTTGCATAATAATGATGTATGCATTTTTTTTATGGTGCAACAAACACCATTTTTACCAGAGACATAGAGAGATTTTAATGCAGATTCAAGAAAAACGCACTGCTGTTAAAACCTCACATTTTGCCGCAACAGTTGTGCCATTCAAAAGGTTTGTTCATTGCTACCTATTACTAAGATCCTCACTTTCTCATTTCATACTACAGGTACATACTGTATATAACAAGGCTAAGTTGTCTGACAATAAAAATGATCAAATAGCAAACTCTCACTTTCATCTTTTCTTGCTTTTTTTCGGTGCTTTGTTATTTAAACAGGCCAGTACTTCTCTTTATACTAGTGGAAGCTCAGTAAAAAGCAATCATCATAGCCTGTTCTTACATTAAACAGTTGTATGTGAGTTAAGCACCTTCCTTCATTTTAGCATTGCAGAACATGCATGTTTATGATGTACAAATCATGGCAGTAGTGCACTGGCATTGCATGCCATATATCTTTTCTAATTGTCCTTTAAAGTGCATTAAAGGAGATGTTTGCAAAATCCAAATTTTCCTAATACAATTGGTTGTCAAAAAATGCTCATTTTGCTAACATCTACATTTAAAGATTTCACTTACCTGATATTGGGGTTAAGTGCAATGCAGAGATTACCTGCAACTAAAAAGAGGATTTGGGACTCACCTTAAGTTAACTTTTATTATGATATAGACATTGATTTTTTAAGACAATTTGTAACTAGCCTTTTATTTTTTATGGTTTTTCAGTTATATAGCTTTTTGTTCAGCAGCTTTACATTTTGTATTTTAGGAGCTTTCTCATTGCTAGGGTCTTATTTACCCTAGCAACCAGGCCTGCACTCCTTGACCAAAGCTTTTTACCAGGTGCAAATCAGATGTCACTAGGAATAGGGCATTCTATAACATACTAAAAATTAACTTAAAGGTGAACCACCCCTTTAAATGCTAGTGGCTGCATTCATTCACTTATATAGCATGGACCCGTCTGGCTGCTGGCCAGTGATGTAGGGACCAGGTATGCACAGTAGTGCCTAAAGATGTCATGCCTTCTGTAAAACTTTCTACCTGCTGCTGTTCTTTGCATTTACACGGTGGTGGAAGGGGTTGGCAACCCTCTCCTCCAGATCAAGTAGACCAAAGGGTAAGGGGTTACTTTATTGATAAAATTAAAGGGTAATTGGAAAAGTGTTTATTTTACAGCGTTTAGTAGGACTTGGCAAAAGGTGAAATAGCCTTTATTATGCAAACTGACAGACAAAAGGGCTCATTTACAAGAATGCAATAATGTAGCAATATGCAACATGCAAACAAGAACAATGTTTTGGGATGAGTGAATCTGTCCCGTTTTGCTTCGCTGGAAAATTTGTGCTACCGCACAACTTTTTTGATGCACATGACTTATTAGACGGAGCTAACTTTTTTTGTCGCGGCTGCAACTTTTTCCTCACAATTTTTTTAACAAAAAGGTTCACAAAGAAAATTTGCCAATGGCAAAATGTGGAATTTCGCAGCGAATCAATGCCTGGTGAAAAAAAACATTTATCACTAAATGTGTCTCTATTCAGTTCATACTGGAGGGGCAGGGGGTAAAGGAAGTTGTTAGGAAGTCCTATATTTACTGATTATCAAAGTTGTTAAAGGGAAACCTGAGACACTTATGCCAACACTTCTGATTTTAGTTGTTTTTAGAGGTTTTTTTTTTTTTTTTAAACCATGAATAATTTCCACTAAAACCATGAATGCCTAGTACTTTATTAAAAGATCCAAACTAAAAAAGCAGGAATGAATGCGGAACAAATCTGAAAAGAACACGAAAACTTCAATTTCTTTGTTTTTGGAAACATTTTTATGAGCTTACAAATGCAAAAGTACTAAACAATACTAACTAATATAGTTAAAAAAAGTCTTATCTAAACAGTGCTGCAGAGCCCTCTTCATGTCTGTTCCCTGTCATTGATGAAGGTTCCTGACTGCATGTAAGCAAAGTGAACCTGGCCCAGATTAAGAATGTGCTGTGGGAAGTGAATGTTTACTGCTTTTGTTTACAGGGCTGTTGCGCACTGGATGTTTTAGTTCTGTGCACACAGAGCACAGGGGCGTTTGGGCCCCTCTTGCCGCCTGAGGCGGCTCCTGGATGCCGCCCCCCCGCTCCCCAGCGCTTACCTTCTGAGCGCAGGAGCGGGTCCGGGGGCGGTCTGATCGCTAGTGCAGAGAGCGCAATTGCGCTCTCTGCACTAGAAGAGCCGAATTTCCGGTTTAAAAACCGTAAATTCGGCTCTTAAAGTTACCAGGAGCGGCTTTTTGCCGCCCCTTGTAACTGGGGCGCTTCTGCCGCCTGAGGCGAGTTTCTCAACTCGCCTAATGGCAGAGGCGCCCCTGACAGAGCACTACTAGAGTAGTGCTAGAAGAACTATGCACAAATAACTAGTACAGGTATAGGACCCATTATCCAGTCTTTCCATAATTTGGATCTCCATTAGGGATGTAGCAAACCTAAAAAAACTTACGCCAAAACCCGCGAATATTCGCGAACTTTGCGAACCCCATAAACTTCAATGGGAAGGCGAACATTAAAACCTAGAAAAGCCATTTCTGGCCAGAAAACTGATTTTAAAGTTGTTTAAAGGGTGCCACGACCTGGACAGTGGCATGCAGGAGGGGGATCAAGGGCAAAAACTTCTCTGAAAAATACTTTGTTGGCACAGCGTTGCGCAAAAAACACAAGATATTCTAGCGAAAATACGCGGCTTTTTTGCTATGTCGCGCTAAACACCATGAAAACGGGTTTTGCGGAAAAACGCCATGTGTGACTTGTGCGGCGTATTGTACAATACTTTTGCGACGATAAAAAACGTGGCGCGAACCCAAACTGCGAACATACGCTGAAAGTTCGCGAACACCCGATGTTCGCGCGAATTTGTTCGCCGGCGAACAGTTCGCTACATCTCTAATCTCCATACTAAAAAATCAATAAAATATTAATTAAACCCAATAGGATTATTTCTTAGTTGGGATCAATTACAAGGTACAGAGAAAAAAAAGGAAATCAGTTTTAAAATTCTAAATTATTTGATTAAAATGGAGTCTATGGGAGACAGGCTTTCCGTAATTCGGAGCGTTCTGGATAACAGGTTTCCGGATAAGGGATCCCATACCTGTAATTGGGCCTATAACAGCAATGATTTTGAGGCCCATAGCTCTTTCGCCCTTAGATCTGCCCATTCATTAATGGGCCCTATAGGCAAAGTCAAGCAAAGAAATATAGTTTTTTCCAAGTCGGGTAACACCACAGGCAATTCTGCACTGTATGCTACTGTGCCTTATTAGTAGGATATGGAGCAAGTTATTGCAATAACTCTTGCTCTATCAGCCTGTATGCATGTATTACAATGGAGCCTTGTTTTTGCTCATATAAAAGGCGGAGACCCTTGCTTCTGATTATATTCTGCTTTTTGGTTTCATAAATACTGATCAGACCTTTACTTAAATGAATCATATGATAACAATATTTTCTGGTGACTACAAGGGAAACAATTCAACATTTATGTGTTCCACATTAAAGTGGAGATCTGATCAATATATATAGCTTCTGTACCTAGCTATCAATCTTTTCAACAGTCTTTTTCAATCTATATCTTACACTGTAAAGTAACAGCAAAATAACTTCTGTATATGAGGCTTAGCCTTTCCAAAACTTAACTCATTAGGTTCTTTTCTTGTATGTTCTGTAACCGAGCACCTTACAGTGTTAAGACACTTGTGCAGTCGTACACCCTTTTTTTGTCATTGGATGAAATAAATTGTTTTCATAGTTAGTTACTATTTAAAAAATACATGCTTCGGCTCATTTATTAAAATAGTTCATTATGCTGGGGTAAAGTGGAGTTGTGTTTTTCATCGCATGACTTATATAAATAATTGCAGAATACATAGGCGTCACTATAGGAATAATGTAGGCATATTGACTTAAACATTTGGCCTGCCCATTATTAGGTTCAAGGACATGACAGAGTCTATTACAACATGTACATGGAGCCCTGTAAATAAAACTGCTTTAAGGCCATATAGTAATTACAGGGTCAGGCCGTATCTACTCAGTTGGTGGATTACAACTAGACACTGTATCATGTTGAGACACTCACTTATGATGGGTAAGTTCTGCATAAAGGGACACATAAAATCCCCCAGTGTCCCCTATAAAGACAACCCAAGGCAGGTGAGATAGGAGATAAAGGTATTAAAATACTATAGATGCAAGGTATAAAAAAGAATATAAAAGCCTAGTATACCATCTTATAAAATCACAAGGGTCAGACATGATAGTGCTGACTAGCTAAGCCCCCACATGCACTTTGTTATTTGCACAGCTGGAACCACAGAGCACACAAAGTTGTAAAAGGGGTATCATATACTTTTTAGATAAGGTATGTCACCTCTATAAAAGGCGCAAAGACTTTCAGGGTCTCACTTGAAGCTGTTAGTGACACATTTCAGTCGATGTTATGTGTTGCTGAAAGCTTCCACAAGACTCTGTGTTTGCTTGATTAATAAAAAAATAATTTCATAACTGAGAACCTTGTCTCAGGGTCTTGTTGTATAGTAAGGTTCTGGTCGGTTAAAATTACCAACAGTCAATGGTTGCAAATTTGACTTCAGCTAATTAGTGGCAGGGTTGCCTGTCCTAGAATTTAAAAAAAAACAAAACAAAAGAAAACTTTGCCTTATTATCAGAAAAGTTGCCAATGTCATGCTTTATTAGTGTTTCTTTTTAGCCTTTCATAAGGTGGAACAATGCCATTAATATGGTTGCATGCAAGTTTGTGCCATGTTTAGCAGGAGATCTCCACTGACACAACATCATTGATAACTTTTTACATTTATCCGATGCTGGGGAATTTGGCGATATCAAGTGGTTCAATCTTTCATTTAAAAATAATGTATTTCTAACTATCAAGTTATCTTAAACTTGAGATAGGGAGTGGGTCCAGAAGGCCAATACACAATACCTAGGGGCAGATTTATCAAAACACGAGTTCGAATCCGGAATGGGAAAAATTTGGATTGGAAACAAAAATGTCTGAAGATTGCAAATATCACGAAAATGCTTACGAAAAAATCGAATTAGTCACGATAATATCGTATTGGCGATCCGAAAGTCACAAAATTTTCGTACCGAACGAGTGTAAACAGCAACAGAACTGATCCGATTTTTTCGTGCTAAAAATATGAAAAAGTCACGCAAGCGTAGAAAAAATCGCGAAAGTGACGAAAAAGTCACGCAAGCTATGAAAAAGTTGCGGAAAATACGATTGGACCGATTGAACGAATGCTCGGAGAATTCGTGAATAAGTAAATGTGCCCCCTAGTGTCAGGCAGGAGAGTGGTCAAGCTAATCCAAGTCAGGCAGACAAAGAAGGTCCATAAACAAGAGTCAGGCCAGAAGTCTAAACTGATCTATGATTGCTCAAGCCGTCAGCCCCAGCAATCATAAAGGAAAACCTGCGTAAATTGTCAACACTGGGTTCAGGCCAATTTCCAGAGTTGTCCCTGAATGGGCTTTTGTAAGGAAGAAAAACTTTGGCAGATTTTAGGTGCCAATGTTTTTTATATAGGAGGAATGGAAACCACAGCCACTGGAAAATATAATGATGTAATGTAAGACCTTATTAGATATGAGAAATGAAGCGCATTGGATTATTAACAAAATAAAAAATGAATATCTGTGTATGTAAAAGCTATACACAATGCTTTGGCTGATATCAATAGGAGGTGACCTGTGAAGATTCATTGTGTTTTGGCTAACACTACAAGGAGCAGAAATCAAAACTAGTTTGCTGTAGCCCATGTGAAAGAAATATTAAGATAATTTTAAAAATATATGAGGTATGTGTCACATATACATACCAAAATATGACAAGAAAGAGATGTTTGATATAAATGTTGCCTAGATAAAATACTGCAAGAATAAAACTGGTTATGAAGACATTCATTAAGTAGAAGGTTGAGGAGTATATGGAGTAAAAAAATATTTTAATAAAGATGATTTGTTTAAGTGCTAGCATGATGAAGCCACATCATTTGAAAAAGAGACATTAAAAATGAAGAATAAAAACATATCAAGATAAATCATGCTTGTATTATGGAAAAATTGTTATCTTGTGAGAGATGTAAGATATGGAAGAATCTGGATTTCATGATTAACATCACCATATGGTCAACATTTATCAAATGCAAAATGTAATGGAAAAGACTGGTATATAAACACTGTGTACATCAGAAAATAAAAAAGGGACATTTCAGAATTAATACACATATATACATTTCATGTAAGCTTCTTTTCAGGCCCGGATTTGTGGAGAGGCCACAAAGGCCCGGGCCTAGGGCGGCAGAAGTTTAGGGGTGGCATGCCGCCCCGCCGCAAGAACATTTTTAAATTTGGCTCCCATAGGGAGCAGTCGGGACCTCTCCCCACTGCTCCGTATGGGAGTTTAAAGGAGCGTTCGCGCATGCGCAATGGGGAGATGGCACGTTGCGCATGCGCAATGGGGGCGCGTTTGCGCATGCGCACTGGGGGCCGCGTTCACGCATGCGCAAAGGGGGGCACCCACAGGGGCGGCCTTGGGGTGCTCAGGATAGAAATCCGGCCCTGCTTCTTTTGTGGATCATTTTAAAATGCTAGGTAACCTAACTATCAATACATTTTGTTACATGATCTGTAATTACCTAAACTTATTGAAATTTTATTTAAATAGTGCAGCCATGTACCTAATTCTTGATGGGATGATGTTATCATGTGGCTTTTGACTGTTTCAGGAAAGGTAATGCAGTTTGCCAAAAGTATGCTGTATTGCTTCTGAGGAACCCAAGATGTTTGGAAATTTTATATGCTCTTAGTAGCACATGTTCGCTATCAGAAATACAAGATATTTACTATTCTGCTAGTTTTCTGGAGAGGGCACCACAGTACTTTAAAGAGATACTGACACCAGAAATGAAACCTTTTATACATCTATTGTAACATTGTCTTTGCATGAGTTCTATAATTTTGCCAAAAAATTATTTCCTGATGCTTTTCCATTTCTTATCTCATCCCCCATGTTCTTCTGTGAGGGGGCGGCCATATTTGTGCAGCAGTAGTACGTTAGCATTAGAAGCTATAACTGACAGGCTGAGAAGCGACAGGTTGGCAAAACAGTCAGGTTTAGGAACTTCAAGCAACAATTACATACAAAACCAACCCTAACAGTGAAAAAAGATCAACATGACCTATAGGTGACTTTTTATGAAGATTCATAATTTGAAAAGTAATTTTTTTCAAGTCAGTGTCACTAAAAAGCCATAAACTGTCCCAGTGCAGAGCACCAGAAACAACCAAAAAAGATGAAATTGAAAGATGAAATTGTATCAGAAGGACTCTTAAGGTTTATACAATATATATACTATATTTGACCTTTTCCTTATACCTAAAATGGTTTATTTTTATACTTCTTTAGCTCCCAGGTTACATTCTTTGGCCACTGCAGATGCTTTAATGTTGATTAGGGAGGGATGTAGCAAACCTCACAAAAAAAGTTTGCGAACCTAGTGAATTTAAATGGGTATACGCTTTTTAGGTGAATTTAAATGGGTATACGCTTTTTAGGAGGGACAGAGGGATTAAAAAGGGTGGAGGGGTTTGTCTTTATGTAAAGTCAGATTTAAAGCCATGTAATAAAGACATTACAAATGAAAACGTTGAATCTCTTTGGGTAGAAATTTCAGTAGGGCTGAAGGTCACAAAGAAAATGATCATTGGTGTATGCTATAAACCACCCCGTATAGATGAGGGGGATGAGTCCCAGCTACTTTTGCAAATGGAGGAGGCTTCAAAATTGGGTCAAGTTGTTATTATGGGGGACTTTAATTATCCGGACATTGACTGGAGTAATGGGGTGGCTAAGTCAGAAAAAGCTAGTAGGTTTGTAAATATGCTAAATGACAACTTTTTATTTCAGGTGGTTCAAGAACCTACTCGGAATGAGTCTATTTTGGACCTGGTAATATCTAATAATACTGAACTCATCTCTAACATTTGTGTGGGTGAGCATTTGGGGAACAGTGATCACAACATGGTCTCCTTTGAGATAATGCTGCAGAGACAGCTCTATAAGGGAGTAACTAAAACGCTCAATTTTAGACGTGCAGACTTTGCCAGTTTAAGGGCATCTCTGCAATGTGTCAACTGGGAAAGGCTTTTCATGGGGTTAGACACAGAAGGAAAATGGAACATCTTTAAAACATTGCTTTGCAAGTATACACAACAGTATATTCCCCTTGTAAGCAAGGAGAGGCATCGCAAAGCAAAACCTTTATGGCTGAACAAAAGAGTTAAGGTCGAGGTTGGTAATAAAAAACGTGCTTTTAAAGCATTCAAGTTAGCTGGGACAGCGGAAACTTTCATCAGGTACAAGGAAGCAAATAAAGCATGCAAAAAAGCTATCAAGCAAGCTAAAATAGAGATGGAAAGGGATATTGCAGCTAGGAGTAAAAAGAATCCAAAATTATTTTTTAATTATGTGAATAGTAAAAAAATGAAGCAAGAAGGGGTGGGAACTTTATTATCACGGGGGGGTACGTTGGTTGATGAGAACGGGGAAAAAGCAGAAATTTTGAACTCTTATTTTTCATCTGTCTATACATCTGAGGAGCCAGATAATGAAGGCTTCCCTTTTAATATACCCAGTGCTAGTAATTTAGCTACTGACGCGTGGGTCACTCAGGAGGAAATTCAAAAGAGACTTGAACATGTAAAGGTAAACAAAGGTCCAGGACCGGATGGGATTCATCCCAGGGTATTAAATGAGCTGAGCGCTGTGATTGCCAAACCTCTTCACTTAATTTTTCAGGATTCGTTGAGGTCTGGCATGGTGCCGAGAGACTGGCGGATTGCTAATGTGGTGCCATTATTTAAAAAGGGATCTCGTTCTCAGCCTGAAAACTATAGGCCTGTTAGTCTGACATCAGTAGTAGAAAAGCTTCTGGAAGGGGTAATAAGGGATAGGATAGTTGAATACATTGCAGTTCACAATACTATTAGTTTGTGCCAGCATGGTTTTATGCATAACAGATCTTGCCAGACTAATTTAGTTGCCTTTTATGAGGAGGTGAGCAGGAACCTTGATGCTGGAATGGCAGTTGATGTCATCTACTTAGATTTTGCTAAAGCGTTTGATACAGTACCTCACAGAAGGTTAATGATCAAATTGAGGAATATTGGCCTAGAACATAATATTTGTAATTGGATAGAGAACTGGCTGAAGGATAGAGTACAAAGAGTGGTGGTAAATGGAACATTTTCTAATTGGGCCAGTGTGGTTAGTGGAGTACCGCAGGGGTCAGTCCTTGGTCCTTTGCTTTTTAACTTGTTTATTAATGACCTGGAGGTGGGCATAGAGAGTACTGTTTCTATTTTTGCTGATGACACTAAATTGTGCAAAACTATAAGTTCCATGCAGGATGCTGCCGCTTTGCAGAGCGATTTGACAAAATTGGAAAACTGGGCAGCAAACTGGAAAATGAGGTTCATTGTTGACAAGTGCAAAGTTATGCACTTTGGTAGGAATAATATAAACGCAAACTATCTACTGAATGGTAGTGTGTTGGGGGTTTCCTTAATGGAGAAGGATCTAGGGGTTTTTGTAGATCACAAGTTGTCCAATTCCAGGCAGTGTCATTCTGTGGCTACTACAGCAAATAAAGTGCTGTCTTGTATAAAAAAGGGCATTGACTCAAGGGATGAGGACATATTTTTGCCGCTTTATAGGTCCCTGGTAAGGCCTCACCTTGAGTATGCGGTGCAGTTTTGGGCTCCAGTCCTTAAGAAGGATATTAATGAGCTGGAGAGAGTGCAGAGACGTGCAACTAAACTGGTAAAGGGTATGGAAGATTTAAGCTATGAGGTGAGACTGTCGAGGTTGGGGTTGTTTTCTCTGGAAAAGAGGCGCTTGCGAGGGGACATGATTACTCTGTACAAGTACATTAGAGGGGATTATAGGCAGTTGGGGGATGTTCTTTTTTCCCATAAAAACAATCAGCGCACCAGAGGTCACCCCTATAGATTAGAGGAACGGAGCTTCCATTTGAAGCAGCGTAGGTGGTTTTTCACGGTGAGGGCAGTGAGGTTGTGGAATGCCCTTCCTAGTGATGTGGTAATGGCAGACTCTGTTAATGCCTTTAAGAGGGGCCTGGATGAGTTTTTGAACAAGCAGAATATCCAAGGCTATTGTGATACTAATATCTACAGTTAGTATTACTGGTTGTATATATATAGTTTATGTATGTGAGTGTATAGATTGGTTAGTATAGGTTGTGTGCTGGGTTTACTCGGATGGGTTGAACTTGATGGACAATGGTCTTTTTTCAACCCTATGTAACTATGTAACTATGTAACCTGTTTGCGAACTTCTGCCAAAAAGTGTGAACTTTGCGAACCCCATAGACTTCAATGAGAAGGCGAACTTTGAAACCTAGAAAAGCCATTTATGGCCAGAAAACTGATTTTAAAGTTGTTTAAAGGGTGCCACGACCTGGACAGTGGCATGCCAGAGGGGTATCAAGGGCAAACATTTCTCTGAAAAATACGTTGTTGTAATCAGTAATCCGAAAATAAAAGCAAATAAAAAGGACTATTGGGTTACAGCAGATGAGATCAGCAGGACAGCTGTCCCCAGCAGCTACATACAGAGCAGTAGAAAGTAGATTACTAATCAGCAAAGCTACCTAAACTGTCCCTCAAACCCCTGCACAGCTCTCTCCCTATGCTAACTCATCAAGCACACACAGACAGAATGTAAAATGGCTGCTGGGCTTCGGTTTATATATGGAAGGGAGTGGTCTGGGGGTGGTCCAGGAGGGAGAGCTACCTGATTGGCTGCCATGTATCTGCTGGCTCTGGGGTGAGAGGTCAAAATTTGGCTCCAGCTAAGGCGAACCCAAAATTGCGAACATCTCTAAAAGTTTGCGAACACCCGATTTTCGTGCGAATTAGTTCGCCGGCGAACAGTTCGCTACATCTCTAATGTTGATTCTGTTTTAAACATGT
This sequence comes from Xenopus tropicalis, assembly GCF_000004195.4. Lineage (NCBI taxonomy): Eukaryota > Metazoa > Chordata > Amphibia > Anura > Pipidae > Xenopus > Xenopus tropicalis. Next base: position 71,104,579 of record NC_030679.2, on the reverse strand, counting down.
TTATATACTTTTATTCATATGGAGCTATCTATATACTGTATGTAGCACTTTATATCAAACAATACATTAACAGATTAGACGGGAGATCAGTCCCTCCCACTGTATAATGAACATATCAATAAAATATATAATAGATGAAATACATAGAAATCATTAATATATAACTAAAAATCTTCTACTTCTTTCTTTATCTAGGATTTGTTCCTGATTACTGATAGTTAATTTGAAGCACAAATACTAAAGCATGCTCCCAATGATGATGTCAGCTTATCATAAGCCCAGGGTACAAGAACCTAGGAAAATGCATAAAAAAATGAGACCATGATTACTAGCTTTTAGCATTATATTGTTACATAGTACACAAAGATGTGGAAAAAGAAAGTTCTATCAAGTTAATTTGTTTTGGACCAGCTTTATATAAAGTATTTAGTTATCTTATGTTTTTTTCACTTGTTAAAAAGCATCTAACCCTTTATTGTAGCTATCAAATGTTTTTGACAGTAGCACCACTTCAGGGAGGAAACTACAATTTAGAAAAGAAATTTACATTTCAGAATGTTAATGAGATCTGGGGCCCTGTTGGTATTTATAAAATGAGCTGCCATTATTGATTGATTTTTGTCATATTAATTTCTGTGAATTGCATGCAGTTTTCACTTAGGCACTGATTGAAACAATACTGGTTCTTCTGAGAATTTAGGTTTAAGACAAAATAAAGGTTATCAAATCAGAGCCTACAATCTCAATGGGGATATATTTATGAGAAAATGCACACTGACAGCCATGCCTGCCTATGCATTTGTTTCTGGCTGTTATTACACTACAAATTCAGCATCCACTAATGGCCGAAAACTGATGTGGAAAGGAAAGTTAGGAATCCCTATCTTTATGTTTTTACCACTTTTAACTTTGTCCATGGTTTTTGTCATGTATTTTCATGGGATATAAAAATGAAATGTGTGTGTGTGTAGCTATTGCATTGCACAAAGTTATAGACATCAATGTCATATACTTGCTTTTCAAAGCTATCAGGAATTCAGATTGTATGGATTAATTATTCAGAAATCATTGGCTAGAGAAAGTAGTATAAGATTAGCCGTCTGTTAAGCCTTCAAAACACATTGTAGATTGACCATTACACAGTCATTTTTGTGGGAAGTACAGTATGTACTTAATCTCATATCATGAAAAAAGTAAAAATTCTTAAATGCTCATGGGCACAGATACAGCAAAATAATGAATATCCAGTGTGACTACAATCGTTTTAATGAAAAAGAAAAATGAATTAAGAAACTAGAGTATATTCATCATGTTTTGACATTTAAAAATTGGTAGCAGCTGTGTAGAGCGGTCTCTATTTAATTCAGAATACATTGATTATATTCTGCTAAACTATGTCCAACTGAGGGGTTTAGGCTGCCAATGTTTTACCCCTTGATATGATGAGAGAATGAAGGTAACATTTTTTTTTAAATTCTGTTTTATAGTCCGTTAAAGGAATACTATCATGGGAAAACATGTTTATACAAAATGCATTAGTTAATAGCATGTCTTCAACAGAATTCTGCATTGAAATCCATTTTCAAAAGAGCAAACTGATTTTTTTTTTATACTTAATTGTGAAATTTGACAAGGGACTAGCCATATTCTTAAGTTTCCCAGGTTCCCTCAGTAATGCTCTGATAAACTCCAGTCACTCTTTACTGCAGCACTGATCAAAAGAACAATAGGAAGGTAGCAGGATAGCAGCTATTTGACACCTGTATTGCTTAAAGTGGTAGATGTCAGAATAGCACTCAATAGTAAAAAAAAATCAAGTCCAGCTTATGTGCAATTGCACATCAACACTAGCACATTCAGAGTGGGGATAGTATGACTTCTGACACTCCAATCTTCCTGGCATCACTGATCTTTGTGCGATTCACTAGACACAGGCCTGTAGCATGTTTTGATGCAATAGATTATTTCTTTTCACTTATAATTCTACTGTGCATTTCCCATCTCTATCAATCTTTACCTCTCTTTCTCTACAAGTGCTTTCATTTTCTTATCTGCTGCCCTATTCACTTTCTCTCCTCTCTAATTTACTTAAATTTTTTCCTCTTTTCTAGTCTTTTAATTTCCCTTCCCTTTTTTCCGCACTCAGTTTTGATAAAAGGTATAATATTCCTGAGCTCACCTCATTTTTCTCTTTGCGTTATTTTCTTTCCATCGCATTTCTTTTTCTTATGGACTCCTGAAAGTTCTACTCCAGTATTTCCTTCTCCATCATGTAAGTCATTTTGTATGGTCTCATCTCATCTCAATATATAAATAATGGCAGGATATTTTATTTGTAACTATGTGTAATGTACATCCAGTATAAATAATGGAAGTTCCATTTCTGTGATTAGTATTACTGGTTTAAAAGACTTTGAAGCATGAAACTCCACGTAATGCAAATAATGGTGCACATAAAGATATAGGCTACACCAATGTTCATTTGGAAATTGATTTTTTTTCCTTAATTTTTTGAACCTGGGTAAATAAATGTAAGAAAGGATTTAATAAATGTAGTCTGCATAGGAAAGTAATTTCTAAAATAGTTATTTATATTTCTAGGTTTTTTTAATTCCTTCTTAGTTGCACTTTCTTTCGATTACATTTTTATTATTTAAGTGATGCAACATTATATGTTTCATTGCAACTGAAAAGTATTTTGACTGGTGAGTTGATGTTCCAGCTCTGTTATCTGAACCCTCTTGCTATATAGCTATATATAACACAAAATCTGTAAAAACTCTTTTAAAAGATTACTGTTTGATTGTACTGTTATATTTAGGATACTGCTCGTCATGGGTAAAAGGTGCATGATACAATAAACACAGATTTTTTTCCCCGAAAGCATGCTGCATATATGGCAAAATGTTGACAGAGACTCCCCAGCAGCACAGTTCATTTTATTAAAATAGTTGAACTTTCACAGCTTTTTAAAATTGTACTACAAATTACAGCTAACTTAACACCTGCTCTACTTCTTAAACATACCACAGATTCTATAGTAGAAGAAGATTATTTCACAGGCTGCACTGTACTATCCTAATTAATCAGTCCTAGATCTATATTTGGCTAAGCTAGATTTCAACATATTAAATTTGGAGATTGTCCAGAAGGATATAACGCTAAGATGGTAATTAAAGTGGGATTCAGAAGATATTAGGAAAGAGATTGGGAAGTGGATGTCACTAGAGAAAAGCTTGGCTGATGTACATGACAGAATGCAATAACTATTAATAGTTAAAACTAGAAAAGTTTGGTTTGTCTTTAAAATGTTGTGCGGGAAAAGAATAAATATTTAATATCCAAATGTAAGTACTGTATATAGTAATGTATAGAATGATAGGACTTTAAGATTTTGTCACACACATATTTAACAATAAATACAATAAATAATAAAACAAATGTGCCTTGTCCTCAGTAGACATGATATATTCATAATCTGCCCAAGCTTTATCTATGCTTTGTACATCTATAAAACTTTCCTTTTTACATAAAAAGCAATAGGTAGATACAGAATTGCATTGTTGTAATCAAATCATATGAGACTATTACATTTGGGGGTTGTTTTATTAATTGCTGATATTACATTTTGCTATACAGTGCACTGGCACTGTATTAAATCATTATATTGAAAAAGTAACAAAAACAAACATCAACAAACCATACAGCGAAGCTACCATCTGGTCAACAGTTTCCCCTTGCTAATAATGTACATCTACTAGTCACTATAGGGTTGATTCACTAAAGTGCGGTAAGCGTTATTGCATGCTTTTTTGTCGCAAAAAAAATGCGAGATTCGCTAAAGTATTATCACGCGCGGTAAGTCGCATATCGCATGCGCTAAATAACGCATGATCGCAAGGCGTTAATTTTAACGCATTATGTTAATTCTCGCACAGAAATAATACCAACGCATGATTTACAAATACTTAGACACGCTAAATATTGCACTAGTCTGTGCGAAAATTAACACCTACTTGGGGCAGGCGGTAATTATAGAAAAGTACAATTCATGAGCTTTTGGCAACACAATATGGACTTTGCAGTGTGATTTATTCAAGGAAGGGAAATGGTCATTTTCAGAACAGTAGTTTTCTGAAAGTAATGGCGTGTATGGCTAATATGGTGGGCATTTTTTCACACACGGCGAGAATTTGTGAGTGCTGCGTTAATTAGCGTGCATTGCGTCAAATACCGCACGACTTTAATAACGCAAACAGCATCGGGTTTAAATTAACGCAAGTATCCTTTTAGTAAATCGTGTGTTAAGTCGCGAAAAATAAGATGCAATAAAATTTTTAACGCATGCTATAAATAGCGCTCGTTTTAACGCACCTTAGTGAATCAACCCTTATGTCATTAACATCACTTGCTACTGTACCTCTCAAAACAACAGAAAGCTGAGCAGTCTTTAGCATAGCTCTTGCCAAACATGCCCTTGGCTTGGTAGCTAATGTTTTGTCCCATCAGGGCAGCCATTCATATTTATATGGAATCCTGTTATGTAAATACATTACTCATGTATTTTAATGTTTACTACATTACCTGTATATGAAATTCATAGTCCTCAACTTATTTTAAAAGAAAAATATTCCCCTAAACATCGCAGGTCTTTATAACACTTTCGTATCAATAAAACCTTTTCATGAAAAATATACTTTTCTACTAGTATGTGGTACTGGATAATCCCAAATAGAAAAATTGCCATTTAAGTACTAAGCTCCACCCTTTGGCTTATATAAGGCACTGCTCTCACACAAACCAAGGGCATGCAAATATGCCCAGTTACATCAGCCAATGAATGGACAGAGGTGTGTCTTTTACACCCACACTTCTTCCTGTTACAGTTTCAGCTGCATTATTTCCCGTCAGGGGATAACTGAGGGAGCGCACAGATCATGATAAATATTTACTGATGTGTACAAGGCAGTTTGTAAGATTATTTTATCTATATCTGTCTGTTAAGTATTCATTCTGAAGGTTTTTTTTTATTCTTTAACATAGCTGGATATTTGTGTTGTGCTCTGTACTCTAAGAAGTTCAAGAAATTGATTTTCCATACTAAACAGAGAAATTTCTTCAGTTGTTAGCAGTAACGCTGTTACCTGTTAATGAAAGCGTATCATTATAATATAAATAGCACTCAAAATTGAATGAGGTCCCAGTGAATGTGATTTGGGTGTAAAAAAAGTGGAGTGGAGGAAATCACAAACAATATTTACAAGTCAAAGATGCTATAGCTGGTTTCTATGGTAACAACTCAAGCAAGCAAGGATCATCGCAATAAGTTCAGATGGTGTTTATGCACCTTTTCTCTAATAGGCCAAAAAGGGAAATATTTTTTCTTTACAAATACTTAAATGTTGTAGTATGATTTGTTATTGTGATTATTTACAATGTATCTTTTTTTTTATACATAAAAGACACTAATATGGAATGTATTTGTAGTATTTTGAAGCCCACAGGACAGCAAGCTTTTTTACTAAACAACATAACTGATTCTGCATTTTAAAAGTCTATGGTGGTAAAGCATTATCTATACATGTAAGCACTTCACTATCAAAACCAAACCCTCTGTGTTAAGTTGTCTTACAAAAAGCATATAATTGATACACTGGTATAATCTGTAATAGAGGTTTTTTTTTCAATTTTTATTTTTTTATTTAAATCTCTTTGCTTTGTATTCCCTATGGTACACATCTCTTTTTCACTAACAGGCTTAAATAATTCAGACCTGTCAATCTTAGTCTTAAGTGCCTTAATGAAAGCTTTTCTGAGGGTCTCCTTAGAATAACCTTGTATTATAAATCTGCATCAAAATACATGAGTGCTCCAAAAATGTATAGATCGCTACAGTTTCCATGACAGAAAAAGCCCACAGGTATAGTTCTAATGAGATGCCAGATAATGCAACATCGTAGGTCATACGTAATTTTATGCACTGAAATGAAAAGAAAAGCATCATCAATAAAGCCAAGGTTTCTATACTGACCATTGCATTGTCCTACCACTTCAAATACAAATAATCTTACAATGAGGTGTGGCTTAATTTCCTGCTATTGAAACTTAGATTGATTTAATGTAACTATGAACATTTACCCCTAACCAACTTTAGAATTCTAATAGACTGCTTTTGTTAAAAGTGAAGCATACTAATTAGTAGTAGTAATTGTTTTAGCTAATGTTTTACCTTACTGGCTGGCTAGAGAAACTGTTAGTGATGAGTGAATTTTTTCGCAAAATTCAGCATTTCGCCATTGGCAATTTTTCTGAGCAAAACTGCCACAACAATTCATGGTTGCATCAAAATAAGTTGTGGTCGCACCAAAAAAATAAGCTGTGCACATCAGAAACAATGTGTGGTAGCTGCACTTTGCAAATTTTTCACAATTTGTCCAATTTTTTACCATTTCTCAAATTTTTTTTCCGGCGAAACGTGACAGATTCTTTCATCACTAGAAACTGTGTATTTTAATAGGATGATCATTTCCTTTGGATTCTTGATGTAATAAATATATTTTTGCTAGTACTCCTTTAATGTCAAGGTATTTTATTCCACCATTTATTTCGTTTTTACCACGTCCATTACTTTTAACTAAAAGCTACTAACACGTGACATTTTTAAACATTACATACCAAAATAAATGTGTAAATTAAAGTCCTGAGCCTATCACTTAAAATCTCATTCCGCTCTGTACATATAAGGGAATTCTGTGAAGAGTAGTTAACTCCCCGAAGGTTGTGGTTGGCCCAGGTGCAGCAGCCCTGAGCCCATAGCAAGGGGAGCGTAGCAAGCTTCAGATCCTTGTGAGTGTGCAATCACCAAACGACCATCCAGATATCAGATAAAACTTCTCATTTATTTGTATTAAAGTGATAGTGACTCCTAAAAACTACTCTTTAAAATATGAATGTACATTAAAAGTTACCTATAGGTCATGTTGATCCTTTTTTGTTTAATATGTAATTGTTACTTGAAGTCCCTAAACCTGACTGATTTGCCGACCTGACTGTCCCTTCTCAGCCTGTCAGTTATAGCTTCTAACACTTCTAACTGCCTACTGCTGCACAAATATGGCAGCCCCCTCATAGAGGAACATGGGGGGTCAGATAGGCAATATACAAACATTGTTAAAATACTTTTAGGACAAAATTATAAATAATATGCAAGGACATATAAAAAATATGTAAAAAGGGTTAATTTCTGGTGTCAGTATCTCTTTAAGAGAGGAATAAACATTAATATGTTTAAATACATAAATACTTCATTAAATATATACACACGTCTTTAAATATATAAATACTTAATTCAATTATTCGAACCCTTGAGCAATTCATATCTATTTCTTTTCCTTACTCATACATATTAGGATTTCTTAACCGGCTATAATCATAAACCCACTTTAAAAAGATTAAATTTCACTTAGCTCCAAATGCATATTCTGTATCTAAAATTTTCAACATTCTTGCTACACTGTCATTGTCCACTAATTCAGAATTGGATACATAAGAAGACAATGCACACGTAGGGGCTGATTTACTAAGACACGATTTTGAATCCGAATTGGAAAAATTCCGATTGGAAACAAACATTTTGCGACTTTTTCGGCGTCTTTACGATTTTTGCGTAAAAACGCGAGTTTTTCGGCGTCTTTACGAAAGTTGCGCAAAGTCGCGATTTTTTCGTAGCGTTAACACCTGCGCGCAAAGTCGCGCCTTTTTCGTAGCGTTAAAACTTAAAAGGCGCAACGTTTCGCGCAAGTTTTAACGCTACGAAAAAATCGCGACTTTGCGCAACTTTCGTAATGGCTACGAAAAACTCGCGTTTTTACGCAAAAATCGTAAAGACGCCGAAAAACTCGCGTTTTTACGCAAAAAACGTAAAGACACCGAAAAAAATCGCAAAATTACCGATCATTACGAAAAAAACACAATCGGACGCATTCAGCCCGTTCGTGGGTTAGTAAATGTGCCCCATAGGCATGGTGGATACATGAAGGAAGGATACATAGTTAAACATAAAAAAAATTGATGCAAAAAAAAAAATCTTTTTGCATCAAGTCAAAGTGAGTGCAGTACCCTTTCTCTATACATTTATTTTTTACCTGCACCCAGGCAGTTGTCTACTACATTTTGTTAGAGGTTGTGTTTCCTTTTGCCTCCTGTATGTACAGTATATACAGTATATATATTAAATATCATTCCCTGCCCCAGTGGAGTTTAAAATCTATGGTCCCTAGCTGGGATGAAACTCAAGACTCCAGTGCTGAAGACGAACTCTGCTACTTTTTCCATGACCTTTTTCTTGAAATGCAAGGAGATGTATAGCAGCAAATTGCCTGATGTTGTTAAGACCTTGCACTGGGATTAAGCCTATGTTATGTGTTTAATATATCATACTCCCATCTCAAAGAACAAAGGAAAACACTTAAATGCAGCAAGATGCACAGAATTAGTTGAGTTCCTGTAAATTGTTTAAATGATGCCTGCCAGCTTGCCACTTACATTTAAGTGAACAAAGAGGTGTCAAACATAATCCCAGAACATAAACAGCATATATATATAACCATGATTTATGAACAGCTCTATTTATAGTTTATTTTCTTGCCACAAAATAGCTTTAAGAAAGATGCAATTAACAATATACAAAACACATTTTAATTACAAACACTTGTTTATGGCCTTGAAGGCTACCATTGCCCAAGGTTTTACAATGCCTCATCTTAACAGGAAATCAATCTAGTCTGTTTCACTATTGTTGTATAAACTGCTTTGAATAGACTTTCCATAAAAACTCTTTTTTTTTAGGAATCTTTTGATTCTACACAAAATACAGGAGTGATTTTACAATGTACATACTTGTAAGAAAGTAGTTGTTAAGAATAAGTGTTTGTCCTCTGTGTCCTTTGTAGCACTTGTTCACTATTGCCTTTTTAACAGCATTTGTTCACTATCTCCAACATCAGAAGCAGATGTTAAAAATCCTTGCCCTTGTTAGCCATTGTTGATAATCTCCTTTGCAGCAAATGGTCTTTTGGTAGCAATTGTTTACCATCATCTCCCTTGATAATCACAATTTCTACTCTTGGTAGCAGATGTTCACTGCTGTTCAATATATCTCCTTTATTAACAATGTGCTTTTTTTACTTTGATCTTTTACTTTAAATCGAATATTTTGGGGGAAGCTGAAATCATTGTTAAACATAAACACACCCCTAGTGGAGCTATCTTGTTTCAAACATTTAATTACAATATATGGGCAGTTATAAGCTGTTATCTCACCAGCCCAGGACAGTGCTAGGGATCATTGGTAAATTGAGTCAATATAGTAGAACTACTTGAATTTTTTTACTGCAGAGTCTTGGTGAGTATGACTGTACTTATCATATGAATCAGAGTACATATGAATGTTTCCAATCTGCAGAGGGAATTTCCAATAGTCCATGGCAACAAAACTGAATCAAATTATATCATATGCATTTTTAAATGAAGCTCCATTAGTTTCTAATATTATTTTCAGTTTCTTTTTAAAAAAACTTTGTGACCCAAATCATGAAATTCTATTGCCTAAAACCATTTTACATCTGCTGTTTAGAAATTGCCAATATATCAAATTAATAATTTTCATTCTTTGTCTTTGGTCCTTTAAAAGCTAGTGAGCAAACAAAGAGTTAAAAATGAGTTCAAAGTTATCATAGCCTTTGGTGCAGAAGGACATCCCAAGGTGATGCGGATAATTAAGTTACATTGTCTCCATTTGTTACAGTTTTTCTAGGAGGATCTAACATGATAAGTTGATTTGGAACAAGATGGAACAATAACCACAGTGGTTCTTAACACTGTGTATACTATGTCTAATAGCTATTTTAAAAAATAAAAATAAAAAAAATGAGAGCATTGTTTTGCAAATAGCATTGCTGTACTTCTTAGATATAGGTCTTTATTTGTTTTGATATCATAGTACACACAGTAGTCATGGCCCATCAAATCACAGTATTAATTTTAGTGAAAAAAAGATGTAATAATCTATTTGAATGGAGTGACATGGTGGAGAGTCATATAAACCAATTGTCAAGGTAAAGTTCTTCATCTGTATGTAGTAGGGATATCGGATTGTAAGCTTCTTATATACAGTGCAAATAATCCCTTAGTGGCTTACATTTTTTCCCCAAATGCTATTAACTCTTTTCAGTTATGTAGTTGTCATCTTAAATACAATATTCCCCACAGATATAAACTATATGCATTCAATCTAGGTATTAAGTACTGTATCAAGTGTACTAATAACATCTATTACACCTATATGGTTTTCATTATCTTGCACAGTAAGGCAACGAAAGAATCCACATTAAACATATGTAAATAGTTTTATTGAAATATATCACGTAAAAATGATCAGCGCACCAGAGGCCACCCCTTTAGATTAAAGGAACGGAACTTTCATTTGAAGCAGCGTAGGTGGTTTTTCACTGTGAGGGCAGTGAGGTTGGGTAATGCCCTTCACGTGATGTTCAAGTGATCCTGTGAGGGGCCTGGATGATTTCTTAAACAAGCATAATATCCAAGGCTATTGTGATACTAAAATCTACAGTTAGTATTGATCACCAAAATGCCATCCCACCGGCTAGAAAGCAAATCACGGGTGGGATGGCATCCGCAGCGGTTGATTTGCAGAAGCTGCCAAAGTTGCCATGCCGCAAATCGGGCTGCAGCTTATGCCATCCCGCCGGCGATTTACATTCTAGCCGGTGGGATGACATTTCAGGGAGATTAGTTGTCCGCGACAAGGGAGATTTCCAATTTTTTTTATTGTTTACCTTAATTGCATGGTAACATGGCCTAGCCTCTCTTTATACACTTGATTTCATCCAGATCAGAAGTGTTTCTTCTTGCATTTTCAGACATGCATTTCACAGAATCCCTTGACAACTAGAGATTGGGGTTTGTAGTTCAAAAACAATTGCTATTCTTGATTTAGAACAGAACATGCAGTACAAGACACATTTGTCCTATAGGGAATTTTTAAACGTGTTTGGAGGCATACAAATAAACACTGCAATGTATACTTTCATACTGTTGCACTTATTTATTTCTGTCCAGTAATTTTGGATGTTCTTCTGCACATTTTCGTTCTCCTATTTCTTTCCAGTGTCACTTGACCTCGGCAGTTTTGCAAATGTTTATATGGTTTCACTAATTTTTCAGTGATGTGAAACCGGGCACTATATATAGCACTACAAATGAGCCCTCTGGATGTCTTATGGCTTATTAGGAGTGCCCATGTTCCTGAAAGCAGCAGCTGACATTTTACTTAATTAACTGTATATAAAATGCTAGGAATATCCGATTATCTTAATAAAAAAAACAGTCCAAGTTTTATTGGTGCCCAGTGCTTGGCACCCAGCCACTCTACCCACTAGCTTTGCTCTGTTGCAGGTACTTTGCACCCCACATACCACTGTCACCCATTGCTCGCTCCTTTGCCTTCCCTCTGCTGTCACTTTAAGCTATTCCCCCTGGTCCTGGGAAATACTTGGTAATTATTCATCAGTAACTATTGAATCTCCTTTCCTATTTTACTTTCCTCTCTTTCACCTTTCCTTTTTTCTCTTAATGTTTCCTACACCTTATTTTCCATGTCATCGCTAAATTGTACCTGCTCTCTCTTTTCTTTATCCTGTGCTTTCTGATTCCTTATCAGTAATATGGCATTCATTACAAAAATACAAGTAATTAAAATACCGTGATGCAACTGTATTTTGGCATTAAACATTTAGTAAATATAAATATTGGGTATTGGTATATATATTTGGCAAAATGTTTGTGTATGTGTGTGACTATACTTGTATGTGTGTATGTGCCTATTAAACTGCATTGCTTTGATTAAAGTGCTGCCTGTGTTCAGGGCACATCGGTGCTGCCCTATCAATGTTCCCTCATATATTTTTTTGGGCTGTTTGGGCAAAAATGATCTTTCAGGCACACTTTTTAGTACTATGTGCAATGAGGAGTTGGTAGGTCAGAAAAGGTACAAATTTTGTGTTTCACACTAAAATCTTTGTACCCATCACAATTTGTTCACTTGTGTGCACATGTCATTAGGGAGCGCCAGGTGGGTGTGTACTGCAAAAAGGCCCTGTACTTACCACCTGCCCTAGAGCAGGCACCTTGCCAGATGTATCTATCCTGTGCAAGGTGCAGAGTGCAGCGCTGCTCCTACCACAGCTATGAAGTGAATGAGCATTAATGGGCCCACTTGTCGCAGGGGCAGCAATACATAGCCCCTGTCCCTTTATAGATCAAAACTGGCTAGGCTTCTGTAAATTTGAATGTATTGCTCTGAATTAAAATATGGTTCCTGTGCTATTAAACCTAGTGGTACTTTATGTTTGGAATTCCATATTCTAGTGTGGAAAAGAAATTAAGTAGGAAATTACTGATTTATTTCTACAAAGGAAAGTCCTGGAGCCATAAATGCAGGGGCTGCATGACAAGGATTAAATGACCATGTTTAAAGATTGTCAGAATCAGATGTACCTGTGATTGGGTGAAGATGAGTCAAGGTGGGGGAAAGCTGGGCTAGGGGTGGAGAAGGATAGGGATGTGATGCCACAAGAGAAGCAGAAGTTTCTTTTCTTTATTCTCTTATGTTACCTATTAATAACCGAATGTGTATGTTTTCTTGTATGCAGTTATATTGTGGTTTCAGTAACGCTATACAGTATAAACACGAGAGTCTGCATGGTATTATTTATGTTAAATGAATGTTAAATGCTTGATCCAGGGAATGTTTCCAATCTCCATTGGGGTCAGGAAAGAATTCTCTCTTGAGGTATAATTGGCACTGGCTTCAGGCTGGGTTTTTTTGCCTTTGTTTGGATCAACGATGTATGATAATTTTTTTTTAGGTTTTATTTGTCACAGCAACCATAGGACCTTGCCAGAGTACTGCACAGGTAATTTTAGCAGAGGGAGTAAGGAGGTTCTCTCCTGTGACTGCACTGTGGATTGACACTGCTTGTGCTACATTCTGCTTGGATTTCCTATCATCGAGACACTGCAGATTCAGGACTGGCAGCAGGGCTGCTTAACTTCTCTGTTGGTAGCAGAGTTTGGGACCATCCTCTCTGTAAGTAGAGGCAGCCTAATACAAGGTCCAATTTATCTGATAAAATGTGAATAAAGACTGTGGCCATTTTACCCATTTCTGGCTCCTAGTGTTTCATTAAAATATGTAACAATGGGGTTCAGAGAGATGGTTGAAAGTGAAGGGTCACTGGTATTTACACCATTTGTCACTGGTGCTTACACACTGAATAAAGTGGTACTCTAATGTATACTATACCTCCAAATTAATTATTACTTAAAGGGGATGTAATTCCAAAAATATAATTTTGCTTTTATATCCCCTTTAAGTATTTTTGTCATGCATTATATACAAAATTACACAGGTAAACCCATGTATACAGATTTTATCTATCTAACTATCTATCTATTAATCATCTATCTATCTATCTATCTATCTATCTTTTTTCTCTCATGCTGTCTATATATACATTTTTCTTTACTTCCTTCATATTACCTGCTCCATTTTCATTTTATTAACTGTAGAAAAATACATGATATTGATTTAGAGACATAATGCATAATTCTCAAATAAGTAGTATGGAGAACACAGACTGAATTCAGGAGATTTTATGACGTTAATTCCTCAGAAGTTAATACCTAAGAAGTTAATTCCTAAACCTTTTATGTTTCTTAATCGGGATATTTCTGAGCTGTGAAAACACTAAGAAGCCAATAGCTTCCAGAGAGTATAAGCTTTTTTGGAGCATGAGTACTTTGCATTAAATGCTAGCTAGGGATCAACATCACCTGCTAATATAAAATACCCGGTATTTCTATAAATTCAATACATCTTTGATTTATATTTTACATTTTTTTCCCAGTGAACCTGTTTCATTATTGTTGTTGTGCAAAAGTGGTTCTTGTTATATGCTGCAGTTCAGAGCCATATTATAATTCAAAATCAGAAAATCTTAAATGATAAAGATTAGCTTTTGAGAAAAAGAGATATTAAAATTGTGAATGGCTCTTTTTCCTAAAGCAGCAAGACTTCTCTTTCCCTGTAGTTCTGCATTGATCTGACACCTGTCTAAATCAGAGCTCCTTAAATAATGCCAATATTATAAATGATAATACTTCTCTGAATTGATTTAAGATTTAGCTTTATAACCGTACAATGCAGACTTTGCTTTATGGGAGGAGAAGCTATGCCTTTTTTGTAGTGCAGTCACATAGAATGAATTAGACTTGAATAGGGAAAGATGACTCATCTCCAAAGTCAACAAAGGAATTTGATTAATTCAAAGACACTCTTGTCACCTGTCCTTAAAGTAGGACAGCCGTCACTACACATCCGGTAGAAAAATGTTTACGCCATTAGAGGAATGCTCTATAATATGATCTTGTGCTAAAAAGGCCAGATGTTTTAAACTAAAAAAGGCTGAAAAACAGATGTAAATAAGCATGTTTTTTACCCCCTCAATGCAGCATTACTTCCTAGAATTCAACTGAAGTTTCCAAAAGCAACAAAAAAACCACTGCAAATACTCATGTATTTTTACACAAAATGTAGCATTATTTCCCAAAATTCCAGCATAATTGCAGGCCCCAGCTAATTTACATGTGACAGAATTTATGCATGATTAAGCAGTCTTTTTCAGGACCTCATGTCCCTAAGCACAAATACTGAATTTGTACATCAGCCAGGGCCCCCATGGGAAACGAAAAAGCAGCCGTTGGGAGTCCACACTAAACTATGCTAAAACCCAGTTAGCTGGGATCACTAAGGAGTTCTCTCCACCCCCATGGCATGATTCTAACATAATCAGCCCAAGGCAGAGTTAACTCAACGAGGTAATGAATTTATTAAATTCCTTTCTAATACATACATTTTCCTTTATAGTGGTGTTCCAGTGATAAAATATAAATACGCAAATTACATCCAAATAGTATAATGTTAGCAAAACTCCATTACTTTAAAACCATTTTGATGACCTGATGTGGTTTTTGCCAATCCACACTCACCAGTGGATTGCTACTATTAAAATCAGCAGGGTTTATCTCTGATGTGGTTTTTCCCATTAAACAAAAAATATATATTAAGCTCCCCATAGTAAATAACAATAATTTTCAAAATTTAATACATATAGCCCTTTGTAATTTTACAGTTCAGCTCTGAAGCATTATGAAAAGCAAGGTTCTGTTACCTTAAGGTGGCCATACACGGGCTGATTGTAGCTGCCGATATCGGTCCCTTGGACCGATTCGGCAGCTTATGGGCCTGTGTAGGGGCAGGAACGAGGGGAATGCCCGACCGATATCTGGCCTCAAATTGGCCAGATATAGATTGGGCAGGTTTAAAGATTTAATCGGATCGGGGACTGCATCGGCTCGTTGATGAGGTCCCCGAACCGACTGCCCCATTGCCGCCATTATAATTCCATCGTTTGGCCCCAGGGCCAAACGATCGAATTGGCCTACATGTACCCCGATATCGCCCACCCGTAGGTGGGGATATCGGGTGAAGATCCGCTCGCTTGGCGAGGTCTTCACGCATATGGGCACCCTTAGGGGCTGATTTACTAACCCACGAATCCGACCCGAATTGAAAAAGTTCCGACTTGAAAACGAACATTTTGCGACTTTTTCGTATGTTTTGCGATTTTTTCGGATTCTGTACGAATTTTTCGTTACCAATACGATTTTTGCGTAAAAACGCGACTTTTTCGTATCCATTACGCTACGCAAAATGCGCAACTTTTTACGCAACTTTCGTAATGGATAGGAAAACTCGCGTTTTTACGCAAAAATCGTATTGGATCCGAAAAATTCGTAAAGAATCCGAAAAAATCGCAAAACATACGAAAAAATCGCAAAGTACCGATCATTACGAAAAAAACGCAATCGGACTCCATTCGACCCATTCGTGGGTAAGTAAATCAGCCCCTTAGAGTTGTTCTCCTCTGTACAACATTCACAAATCTAACCGTTCACATTAATAGAACAATCTTTGCAATATACATAGTTAACAAAAATGTGCAGATGAAGAAATATTCACCTTAGAATCATCCCTCTGCTGATCCTTCACTTCTGCACAGACCCTGATTTAACAAGTATAAAAAGTAGCTTTTGCTGTGGCTTTTTTATGGAAAATTGATTTTCTAACACGTTATGAGCGTTGTTGGTGGTTTAATAAGATTTGGACATTGAAGGGAACAACCCCTTTAAGTTGATATATTTATTTATTAAAAACAGTGGCATCATTATTATACCCGTAATGTTTTGGCCAAAAGCTGTAATCATTATAATTATCTTAAAATTACAAATCTGCAAAGTCATTGACTGCAATTATGTATTAAGTATTTCATGTAATTTTTAAATACAAATACAGGAAACTTCTGTATACTGTCAATACTCAGGAAATAGAAAATCTAAAGGAAATAAAACTTAATGCTCAATATGTGCAATATTAAATAGGTGTACTTTTAGTTTTCTAAAGCCAAAATATTTCTAACCTCTTGGCTGCAACATCATTGTTTTGTGGCTTTAAGAGTTATTGCTATTGCAGAGAAATGATCATGGTTAGTGAGGAAGTTCAAACAATTATCAATGAGTTCAGAAATGATGATCACAGTGGTAGACAGTTCAATGGATACTGCATTCCACTGGGGCATAAATGCTGACTCACACTGAATGAATACAATTTAGTTCTCCTTTTATATATGTCTTTCCTTTGATACTTGGTTTCAGTTTACTGTCCGCGATGTTCCAGCTAAAGCCAAAACAAATGTATTATTATATATCATATTATATATGTGTAACCCCTTTTTGGCTATATAAAATGTCCAGCTAAGGATATAGCATGGACTCCTCTTCTTCAGGATGGGCCTTCGCTAAGAGGAAGTTACTATATGGAGGGTGTTGTGGAACTACCTCCTACTGTCAAATGTAAATGCAAGGTGATGTAATTAAGTAGATGGACGCCAGAACCTCTTGCAGAGCAAATTAACAACTGGTTTATTTATGCAGACAAAAGATGATATTGCAGGGTTCAGCAACTCACAGCTCACAGCACAGGAGGTGTTAAAGCAAGGCAGACTCAATAGATGGTAAAGTAGATATAGAACAATTCTGCACCACTGTGGAGAGAATTAGAAAATAGTCTTTTATCCTTAGGATGTCCACCTTATTGGACCAGATCCCAAACAGCCGATGGTGGTTCAGGGATAAACACTATCCTGCCCCCCCGGAGGGACCCCCCTAACCCCCCTCTCAGGGCCCCCCACCCGACGTCCTACCCCGAGCGCGTAAATTTAACACGTCAGGGCAGGAGCGGTCGGGCAGGGGGAGTGCCGGCAAGAGTCGGGTCTGGGCCACCGGGAGTTTTCCAAATTTTAACAAAAGCTAGCTCTTTCACTTTACCATTGGCACTGGGGTAGCAAAGAAAGACAAAACAAGGATTGCTCTGTAGTGCTCGCTGAGAAGATATTAGGTAAGTGAATACGATCACTGGGGGGGTGCCTAACTTTTGGTTGTATTTACACCTTTTCTTCTCCTTATAGCAACTCCAGAGAATAGGAAGTATGATTATTATAGCACAGGTGCATTGTCTTTGTCTTCATTTCAAAATTTTGCCGCACTTTAGCAAATACTTATAATTAAAATGTAATAAGTAGTTTTATTCTGTAAGTAGGTGATGTGCAATAGATGTTATATAATTCATCCAACAGGGTAAAAGATAACTGTTTTTTGTGTTGCTTTCTAGGTTGTGACTTAAAGCATTTATAGAAATTTAGCCTAGGGCTTTTGAAGCTATGAAGTGCAATACATTGGATGTGTAGAGAATAAGATGCTGGAAATATGTCTGTAGATGACAATTAAAACAACTTTTTTTGTTCTTTACATCCAGAATCCACCCACCTTCCTCCTGTTTGTGAAACCTGCTGTTTTTTTTACTTTCTATTTCTGGCCCAGGCTGCCATACATATATTTTGCTATGTAGCCTGTGTAGGCACTCAAAGTGCAGATGCACACAGTCAGTGAAAGAAGAGCTTTTTATGAATTGTCAAGTAAACTTTCCTGCAATGGAAATCAGGCTTCCAAGATTAGAAAATATAAAATGTTAAAATATAGTTAACATAATAGCTGCATGTTATGAACTGTATGATGGGTGCTGACCTAGCACCAACCCTACAGTAAACCTGTGGAACAGATCTACTAAAAAGCTTGTGTAACTACTGTAGCAGGCTGTGGCTGCAATGTTCTAATATTAAAATGTGAACAGGACTGCAGAATATATTGGTAAAAATAAAAGGAAAATCACCCTTTATTTCAGGAGCAACATGTTGATTTGCACATTAATGTTTCGAACACTCTATGAGCGCCACCATTTCAATGATTTTTTATTATGCTACTAACACTGAAGCTCTGCTAGGTATATTTGCTAATCTATCAATTCTATCAATTTACTCCCAACAAATGAACTTGCATTCTGATTAAAGTAGCAAACGATGTTGTGTTCCCTAGCAGCCAGTCAATGGGTGAGCTTATGCTGTCACTGTTCGATAAGTTACAAGTCAATATAAAGTTTTCACATTTTAAATCCACTTCCTGCCAAAGTGGAAGCTATGGATCATCCTGGTCTAAATGGGCACTTTTATTATATTATTAAAAATAGAAACATATTTTTGGAAGGTCTTGCACACAGCAGGCAACAAAGTGGGTGTAGAGTGAAGATGAATAATATGATCAGTTGTTTCCCTTGGGTTCTTATTTTGTAGTGTGGTCTTCAGTATAAAGGTAAAAGAGCCTGGTGTAGGGGTTCTCACTATAAATGGCACATCAAACTAATACTATGGGGCTGATTTACTAATCCACGAATCCGAATCCGAATGAGAAAAATTCGGATTGGAAAACGAACATTTTGCGACTTTTTCGTATTTTTTGCGATTTTTTCGTTGCCGTTACGACTTTCCCGTAAATTGTCACGACTTTTTTGTTACCGGTACAACTTTTCATTGCCATTATGTCTTTTGAGAATTGTAGCGACTTTTTCATTGCCATTATGCCTTTGGAGAATTGTAGCGACTTTTTCATTGCCATTATGCCTTTGGAGAATTGTAGCGACTTTTTTATTGCCATTATGCCTTTGGAGAATTGTAGCGACTTTTCCATTGCCATTATGCCTTTGGAGAATTGTAGCGACTTTTTCATTGCCATTATGCCTTTGGAGAATTGTAGCGACTTTTCCATTGCCATTATGCCTTTGGAGAATTGTAGTGACTTTTTTATTGCCATTATGCCTTTGGAGAATTGTAGCGACTTTTCCATTGCCATTATGCCTTTGGAGAATTGTAGCGACTTTTTCATTGCCATTATAACTTTCGTGAATTGTCGCGACTTTTTCATAGCCATTAAGACTTTCGCGAATTATCGCAACTTTCGTATTGAGAGCTTGAAAAAGTCGCGACAATTCGCGAAAAAGTCGCAAAGTACCGATCATTACGAAAAAACGCATTCGGACGCTTTTCGGACCTTCGCGGATTAGTAAATGTGCCCCTATGTGTTTGATTGGAACTGCAATAAGGGTAGTTATTTGCATGTATTTATGTATGTATTATATATTTATATGGCGCCACAAATGCACACAGTGCAATACAAGGTGTTAATACAAACAGGGGTATAGTTAATATAAGTTAGACAGCCCTGTATCAATACACAGCTGGGATAAGGTCCCTGCCCTAAAGAGCTTGCTATCTATTAGAAGAAGGAGACAGACAAAAAATGGGTGGGAAACAAGTGCATAGGTCAAGGGAGGAGAAAAGCAAAGTGCTTTCTCTAGAAGTTGATTTAAGTAAAAAATGTTTTTTGTGTGACTCAGCTGTTTTGGTGAAGTGTATGGTCAAGAGATTGTCCTGAGGTGACCGCAGGGCCTGGAATGGAGTGTATAGAGAAGCAGATATATAGATATGAACAGAAAGACAGGATAAGAGTTGTATGCTTAATGCGCCACTTGACCGAAAGCCAGGAGAGAGACTTTAGTAGTTAAGTGGTCGAGAGAGATTTAGATGCAGGTGAGATGCAGGCAGCAGCAGTGAGGATGGATTGCACTGTGTGAATTAGAGATTCTGGAAGTAGTCCATCCTGAAAGTGTGAGCCCAGTGTTTTAGCAATATACAGACAAAGGAAGGAACACAATGTTTCTTAGAGAGAATTGAAATGTTCTGGTGACGGATTCAATGTGGCTGAGTAAGAGACGGGTTTAAAGTGACACCCAGACACCTTCCTTGGAAGACAGGATGTAGGGTGATGTTGTCAACTGTAGTGTCAAATAAAGGGAGGAGCCAGGTATAGGTGAGAATATAAGCAATTCAGTCTTACTCTAAACAGGTGTTGTTTATGTTTGTGTTAACTTTTTGAATGACAGAGAGAGATCTTCATTTTTTATTTGTTTTTTAGTTATTTAAATTTTTGTTCAGCAGCTCTCCAGTTTGGAATTTCAACAGCTACGTGCATCTGGTTGCTAGGGTCAAATTAGGGAGTGGTTTGAATGAGACTGATATATTTACGGTGACCAGAATAGAAAAAAATGTTATATAAAGTAACAAAAAAACTGTAGCCTCAAAGAGCAATAGTTTTTAGCTGCCAGGGTCAGTGACCCCCATTTGAAAGCTAAAAAACAGTTAGAAGAAAAAGGCAAATTCAAATTCAAACGATAAATAATGATAATTTGCTTAGAATTGGCCATTCTATAACATGCCAAGGGGCACATTTATGAACACTCAAGCCTTCGGGCTTGAGCATTCATATCCCAAAACCAAGCGAGAGTTCCCAAACTCTTGCATGGTTTCTTCATCCCAATAGCTCTCGAGAGTTCAAAAAAGTGCCCCTAGAAGTTAACTTAAGTTTTAGTGAGCAGCCATCCAAAATGCTATGCAAGTAAGGCCAATGCCATGATGTTTGCCTGAATTGCGGGGCTGAGATCAATTGCAGTACTGCAACATAAAATGCCTATATATGAACACTATATGAAAAGTGTGCTGTAATGCTAAATCTATTTATTTAAGTCAGCAGTGTGATTAAACTCTTCAGTGATTTTAGCCATATCTATTCCTTTGTGTTCTTTCTGTCTACATAGAAAATGTATGCAGGGTTGTATGGCCACAAGAGTAAGGCATAATTAAGCCATAGTTCTAAATATAATTCAAACAAAAACAGAATGATGATTTAGAAAATGTAAACTGGATAAAGGACCATTGAGCATACTGGCTTTTATTTATACAGTAGGGTGTCCCTAAGGCACAGAGCTAACATACAGAACAGCTAGAATCAAAACAGTACCAGAGGTGTCAAAACTAATTAGAAGCAATGACAAGTATTCAGTTAATACTGTGGGTTAAGTTTAAGTGTATTGCTTTAGCAAAACTGGCATAAAGCTTATTTGGGTTTTCTGGGCACAGCCTTGCTCTCTCTTATGTCTGTTTACATTTTATCACACTTATAGCAAAATAAGGTTCAGGTATGGGATCCCTTATCCGGAAACCCGTTATCCAGAAAGCTCCGAATTATGGAAAGCCTGTCTCCCATAGACTCAATTTTAGTCAAATAATTCAGAATCTTAAAACTGATTTCCTTTTTCTCTGTAGTAATAAAACAGTACAGGTATAGGACCCATTATCCAGAATGCTCGGGACCAAGGTTATTCCGGATAAGGGGTCTTTCCGTAATTTGGATCTCCATACCTTAAGTCTACTAAAAAATCAATAAAACATTAATTAAACCCAATAGGATTGTTTTGCATCCAATAAGGATTATTTATACTTTAGTTGGGATCAATTACAAGGTACTGTTTTATTACTACAGAGAAAAAGGGAATCAGTTTAAAAATTCTGAATTATTTGATTAAAATGGAGTCTATGGGAGACAGGCTTTCCGTAATTCGGAGCTTTCTGGATAACGGGTTTCCGGATAAGGGGTCCGATACCTGTACCTTGTAATTGATCCCAACTAAGATATAAATTATCCTTATTGGATGCAAAACAATCTTATTGGGTTTAATTAATGCTTTATTGGTTTTTTAGTAGACTTAAGGTATGGAGATCCAATTACTCTTATCCAGAATACCCTTGGTCCCGAGCATTCTGGATAATGGGTCCTATACCTGTATGAGGCATAATAACCAATACATAACCCTAACTGATCTTGTCACTGATTATACCTGGAATCACCTAGAAACCTAACCCATTTGGATGTAATTAGTCTCAGAGCTGTGCAGCCTGTGTGGATTATTGGTTAGCAAAATCCATTGCTATTGACACACTACTTTTTTTAATCCTTAATATCCATTAGTAATCCATCTTAATCAAGAGGTGCTCATTCAGTGTCATTTCTTTTCTAGTAATACTCTTATCAGTTATTGCCTTTTCCATCTTCTTTTTTGCTCATCCCTTTGTGAGCAGTAAAACCCATTAGTTGTTTGTCCAAAGCTTGCTATCATCATTCATGTTTTTTTCTAACAATATTCATATACGTACAATATTTCATAAATTAAAACATCCACATGCATCATATACTTTCTGTATATTTGTGCCATGTTGTTAATATCTAATCCTAAGCATTTAAACTTGCATATTACAGGATACCCTTTTATATTTCTTGTTGGTTGTTAATGCACAGTTCCTCCTATGCTTTTTTTTGTTTTAATTTTGGTAAGTTACATTTTTAGTGGAATTTGTCTGCATTTTGTTATTGCAAGGAATGTGCATAAATAATTATAATAGGAAGCTATCTGAGACAATTTTCCATGATTTGTCCTTAATAGTGGTGAGCAAATCTGCAGAATATTTTGGGGTCTATAGGGATTTTTAGCAGTGACCTTTTCACTGCAAAAATTATTTACAGCAAATTTGTGTGGCAGTTTCACAAAAATATTCGCTTATGGTGAAAATGGGGAATTTCACTGTGAATCCATACCTGGTGAAAAAAATTCTCATAACTAGTGCTTAAACGTACTGTACCTGAGAAAAAATGCAAATACAAGATGTGGACAAGGGACAATTTAGGATTTTTCCTTGGGTAGCATTTATAGTTATAGATTTATAATCCTTAAGTTATCGTCTGTTGTTTAGGTTACTTTCCAGTAAATGATAGTTAGTAAATAGTTCAAATCAGAGGGGAATACAGTAATCTGTATGGGGTTGTTAAGCTGGAAAGCACATGGAGCAAGTACAGAATCTTATATAATAGATTCTAATAAGATTCTCATGGTAAGGCTGGACACTAGGGGCAGATTTATCAAGATGTGACTTAAGAGCTTAATACATAGAAACTAAGGATGCACCAAAACCAGTTTTTTGGATTCGGCTGAACCCCAAAATCCATTGTAAATTCATTTGCCAAATACCGAACCAAATCCTAATTAGCATATGCTAATACCGAACCAAATCCTGGATCCGGTGCATCCCTAACTTTCACCCACTGATAAATTTGCTTCTAAAATAAATCTCATAGGAATAAATAGATTAGCTCATCACTAGGGGGCAGATTTATTAAACTGTGAGTTTAGACCCACGTTCTATTCATTTCTATGGGTTTTTTAGAGGTGTATTTATCAAATGGTAAGTTCTAACTCACCCATTGATAAACATGCTTCTAAAAACCCCATAGGAATGAATACAATGTGGGTGAGTTTTTAGGTATTGAGCTCTAAACTCACATTTTGATAAATCTGCCCCTAGATATTGACAATTTAGTTTTACCATGATGCTAATGGAATTAATGGAATGACATCCTTTCTATGCGCCAGAAAAATGCCATTCCACAACAAAATCTGGTAAATAGCATGTGCTGCAACTTGCATTTTTAACCAACACAGATGTTATTTTACACCTGTATTGGTGCATCCGGCCTGAATTTGAACTAGGAATCTACAGTTTACTATGCAACCTGATACCTCTATATGAGCAAACAGTTAAGGTACCATTTTAATGCTTTGGAGTCATTGAGTTTTAAGGTGGGCATAGATTGTCTCAGCTGTTATTTATCTGGTCACTGGTTCTGCTCCTTGTGTTAATTCCTGGTTTTGATCCCAGCCTGTTACTGTTGAGATTTGAGGTTCTTAGATTATCTGGTTTTGACCTCATTTAGTTAAGTCTTTACTGGCTCCTTCTCTAAATTCTTCTCCCTCTTGCCCCTGTTGGAGTCTCTGCATTTTTGAGTGGTAAAACATGGTGGCGTCCGAGTAGCTGAGGTCCAAGCCTGTAGCCACCTTACTCACACTCCCAGACCTGGAAACAGGGCAGTGGGTGGGGTAGGACACCTTCTCTCCCCCTGATGTTCATTTAAAGTTCTTCCACCTCCTCCTTCTCTTTCATTTTCCTTATTTAAAGTTCACTCTATTAGGCTCTTCTCTGGATCACTTCGCATTGCTGTCATGTACCAACCTCCTCGACCAGCCTCACAATTCTTTGACAACTTTTCTGCTTGGCTTTCTTGTTTCCTTTCCTGTGATTCACCATACATTGTACTGTCCATTGCACTGTCCTGGTTTTTATCTTACCTATCAAATCGATCTTTCAGTGTCTGTGGAGACAATGGAGCATCATCTTCTCCCTTGCCTTTTTCCATTGGGGTTCCTCAAGGCTCTGTCCTGGACCCTTTACTATTTTCTCTCTATACTTACTTGAAAACTAATCAATTGTTTTGGCTTTCAGTACCACCTCTATGCTGATGAAACTCAGATCTATCTCTCCTCTCCTAATCTCAACCCTGAGCTCCTAACCCATGTCTCTTCCTGCTTTTCTGCAATCTCTACTTGGAAGTCCCAACGTTACCTTAAATTAAACCTCTCTAAGACAGAATTGGTTCTCTTTCCCCCATCCAACGCCCACATTGTTCCAAAGGTACCTATCACAGTTAACAATTCTACCATCACCCGATCTTCCCAGGCCAGGTGCCTTGGGGTTATCCTCAATTCTGTCCTGTCCTTCACTCCTTATATCCAGTCACTTAACAAATCATGTCACTTTGACCTAAAAAATATTTCCAAAATACGATCACCCAAGATGCTGCCAACATTTTTTTTTTTTTTTTCAATTCTTAATTTAAAGTTTTACAAGTATGGGGAAGGGATACAGAAGAGAAGAGGGAGGGTAGGGAGGGGAGACATTGCAAGTTTAGACATTGTTTTTCAACTAAGATTTTCAAGCAAAACTGTCAAGTCATTTCTAAATTTTCACATATGAATTGGGTTAACTATACCTTATAAACAGTACGTCTAATATTCTTTGTAGATGGGTCTTTGTAGATGGGTCTTTGGGATGCGTGTCAAAGTGATCTTAGGTAATCTAACCAGGGGGTCCAAATTTTCCTATACTGATAGCTTTTGTTATGTATCATGGAAGTTATTTCTTCCATTTGCTGAATGTCCTCAGTGTTTGCTAACCATTCTGTGAATGAGGGAGGCTCTGTAGATTTCCATTTTCTAGGGATGAGCGACTTTGCGGACTGCTGCCAACATTCTTATCATATCTCACCTGGACAATTGTAACTCTCTACTAATTGGCCTTCCCCTTCAGAGACTGTCCCCTCTCCAGTCCATAGTGAATACTGCTGCCAGGCTCATACACCTCTCCAACCGCTCCTCCTCTGCCATGCCACTCTGCCAATCACTGCACTAGCTTCCGCTACCATACAGAATAAAATTCAGACTTATGACTCTCACATTTAAAGCAGTTCATAACTCTGCCCCACCCTACATCTCTGAACTTATCTCTAGATACCAACCAACCCGCTTGTTTCTCTCCTCTACTGACCTACTACTTGATTAATTCTGATCTTTGCCATTCCCACACCTTGTATCTCAACCCTTTCTCCTTGTAGATTGTAAGCTCTTTTGGGCAGGGCCCTCTTCACCTCTTTCATCGGTTATTGGTTGCTGTATATGTTACTCTGTATGTCCAGTGTATGAATCAAACTAATTGTACAGCGCTGTGGAATATGTTGGCACTTTATAAATACATGTTAATAATAATAATAATAATAATAATAATTACAGAAAAAGGTAGCTGTTATAGACAAAAGAGCACACCTAAACCAGAATCCACTTACTTCCCTGGGGTTTGGGTTTGCCTAACATGACACATCCTGTGCAAGTTGCAGTGGGTTTAACTTGATTGCTCTTGCAGATATGACAGAATTCTTGGAAGAAATGCCACACTGTGCTACCAAACATGGTGGCTTTTATCCAAAATTTGCTTTATCCATTGTACTGCAATTTCAAATAAGGATTATGGCCTTCAATTATACTAGGGTAGCTAAGGTCCTTATTTTATTGATTCATGTTCCACCTTAGTTAATGAGCAGTACAAGAAAATCTAAAGTTAAAGGATACTTATGAATTCCTTTCCAAATTAAAATTACTTATTTAGGTCATTGACTCAAACGTAGATGTGAAATAATTCTGAAACTAACAACTGTTGAAATATTCTTGCCTGAAGGTACAATTTGAGGATGCTAAAGATATTACTTGCAGCATCTTTTAATATATTTGCTCATCTATATCCCCTTTCTTTGAACTCTTATTTTATTCTTTAAAGCTCTGTGTCATTGGTCATCATCTTGTAATTATGAAATTCATTATTTAAAAGCTAGAAGGGCTTTTGGCCTGTAAGGTAACAAACACAAAAATAGTCGACGTAAAATGTAGAGGAAGAGCTTCTGACATTTTCAAAATTACTTCAAACAATTTTTATTCCCCTAATGTCAAATTATAGTATTTGGCAAAGGTAAACATAATCTACTTAGTCAATCTCTTCTAATCTTTTCTGTCTCCGTTACACACTTTTTTTTTTACTGCTTATACTATATTAAATTACTCTGAATCTCTAAAGCAATTAAGGTGTAACAGATAAGCACTGTAGGAAGCCGATGGAATTTTAAAGGTGCAATGGACTGCACATAAGTGACAGCAAATGAATTTTTGGACTACTGTAATTTTTATAAATTCAGGTTTTATAGAAGAATGGTATTTGATTGATAATAAACCCAAACTATGCATCAATTTATACTTTCTGTAAAATTGTTTTGAATCATATTGTACAGTACAACAAGACCCTTGATCTTACATTTAGTCATTAAACAACATTTCAGATTAAATCTAAAGTAGGAAATAGAGTAAAGGCAATAATAGAGGTAGTGTAGCTGGCTATAAGGTCTCCTTTAAGGTAAAGGGAAGCAAAAGGCCATTACAGAAGCACACTGCTTGAATATATTGCACTACTTGTTACTTGGGGTGATGCTTGTTAATGTGGATGTTTAAATTCTGAATTCTATTAGTATAGTCAGCCTCTTTAAAGTATATTTCCCTTAAATGTACAGACCCTGAAATCCACAGAAGCCTGAAAATGCCTCCAGTAAAAATTCATTTTCGTTTATATCATATTCTCTTGCAGAGAAGTGTCTTGCCATATAAGAATCATTTACAAAGGACAGTGTGCAAAGTGCTGCCCTCCTAATTGTGTCTGCTCCAATAGCACTTGTATTTTGATGCAAGTCAGGTTGCATCCTGCATTTTGAGAGTTTTGTCACTATGCGAGCGTGCATTCCAAATGGTGTTAGCATCTGAGTCACCAGGCACACTTCTGTTGCGCAATTTGATGCAACTCGCTGTGGGATCCTTTAAGATTCCACCAGATTCAAGGGGTTACCCAGCATCAATATTCGCAGTTGTACAATATTTAACAGGTGAGGCAAGACAAAGTGTCTCCCACCCCCACCCCCCCATTTTTAGTAGATTTAACAGTAGCGTAACTTGGTTTTGCTGGCCACCTACACAAACAATTTTTTAAAGGGTGCCCAGCGTGAACAGTTCTTCCTTCCCGTCCCCCTTCCTGGCCTGCTCAGGACACACTTCCCTGCCCGAGCCATTGTTTTAAAGATAGGAGAGGGACCAGTAAGGGGGGACTATGATACAGTACAGCAGTCTGCTGTATAGGTAGTTATGCCGCTGAGTTTTAGATTGTACCTTTACGTAGTCTTTTGTTCATAGAAATAATGATTTCTGCTAAAAGTGGTCTTTCATGCTTGTTATATAGATATACAGAAGATGTTTGCTTTGAACAAGGATGCATTTTTAAAACTCTTTAACAGGTGAGTAGTCTATTATATGTTCAGTGCAACTGTGGCTGCATTGTACATTCCTCCACTTCAGAGAAAGCTCTGTTGTATAGCCGTGTGTTCATTGCTATTTAAATATTAACTGTCATCCTACAAGGTCCATGCTGTTTTACAGGGCTTTGATCTGAAATGTCGATTCATTTTAAGACTTTGGCAAACTGAGCTAAACTAAAAGATATGATCAAAGGTTTATTCTTCTGAAAACATCACCAATAAGAGAGAGAGATGGGATGACTGTGATTTGAACTAAATCACATATTTCTCTTGCATGTGTGAATGGCTACCAGTAGTCTTCTTTCTTTTCCTAGACTACAGACTTTTATATTGGTCAGTTCGCTAGCATACATATCACACTTCATCCTCTATCTTGCTAGCTCCTGTTTTTACTACTTCACTTCTCCTTTTCCACTTCTTAGAAGACATTGGTTAGTACCTCCTCTAATGTCCTTAATCTCTGGTCTGCCCTCCTACTTCATGGCAAAGCCTTTCTGTTGTATCCATAACCTTATCTCTCACTTATCCTGTCAAACTGTCAGAATCTCATGTACAGCTCTTTCCCTCTGCATTTGACTTATTCATAAATTCTTTGCCATAACTTACTCAATGCTTTTATAAGAGCTAAAATATGAAAGAAAAAAAAAAGACTGAAAAGTTTGGCCTTGGAGGAGCCCCTAATGCTGCAGAACAAGCCCTTAAAGAGACTGACACCAGAAATAAAATCTTTTTTACATTTGTCATAACATTGTCTTTGCATGCTATTTTTTTTAATTTTGCCATAAAGTATTTGTCAGATGCTTTTACATTACCTATCTGACCCCCCTGTGTTCCTCTATGAGGGGGCTGCCATATTTGTGCAGCAGGAGTCCGTTAGCATTAGAAGCTATAACTGACAGGGTGAGAAGGGACAGTTAGTTTGGCAAAACAGTCAGGTTTAAGAACTTTGAGTAACAATTACTTACAAAAGCAGCTTTACCAGCAAAAAATGATCAACATGACCTATAGGTAACTTTTTATGTAGATTCATTTTTTTTAAAAAGTAGTTTTTTCATGTCAGTATCACTTTAAATATCTCTTCTACTGAAAAAGTTCTTGTATCCGTTCATTTACAGTTTTTTTTTTCATGGGTCGTCCCTTACAGGCCTGCCATTGATTAATGCAGAAAGGTGAATATGCTTCTTAAACTTAAATAGGTTCCTGACAAGCCTGTTCACTTTCAGTTGCATACCAGAGACTTGCTAAAAGCCATCAAAAGCCCCTTCTTGAAGCTATCTAATGTATCAGCCAGCACAACTGATTCAGGGAGAGTATGCTACAACTTCACAACTGTCACTGTGAAAAATCCTTTCCAAATATTTAGATGAAACCATCTCTTTCTTCTAAACAGAATGGGCGCCGTCCAGGGCCGCTGCTGGCCAAATGGGTGCCCTAAGCAGAAATTTACTTTTGTGCCCCCTCCCCCAAATATTATGGAAGTAAAAATAATAAAAAAAACCTACTATAGGGGCCAAAATAGAACTTATTAATATTAATTTATTATTATAATATATAAAAACGATTTTTTTGAGCAGCTGGGATGGTGCCCCCCTGGGAGTTGGTGCCCTATGCAGACTGCATACTCTGCGTATAGGGAGCGGCGGTACTAGCGCCATCATGTCTGTTGGAGGGCCCAACTAGCAAATAAAGTATTAGAAAGTTTATTATATGATCCCCTTATGTATTTATACATAGCTGTCATATTGACCCTTAAGTGTCTTTTTCCAGTGTAATCACCCCTGGCTTGGCTAGTTTTTTTCATAATGTGAACTTTCCATATCCTTTACCAATATTTCTTTTGAGAGCTTGAGGCCAACAAACTCGAGACCAAAACTGCACTACATATACCAGATGGGAAATATAATAAAAACCAGTGCTTTAAAAATGTAAAGAATCACCCTCCTCTCTCACAAATCTAATCCATTGTACCTAACTATTCCCATCAGACTTTTTTAAAGACTGTTGTAGAAAGCAGTAAACACATGCCTTAATGCCAGAAAGCGTATACAGCTGTGGCAGTTTCATTCTAGATGGGATGTATCCTCTCCTCAGTGCCACAGCTGTAGGTGAGCAACTGCAGCCAAACCATCTCATTCTCAGTGTCAAAGATGTATCTAAAGCAAGGGAGAAAACAGGAAGAAAATAACTAGAACATTTTCTGATTTAAATAGATATATAAATAAATAAGTGATTTTATTACAAATCTGTATTTTTTTTTTACCAAGTGGTAATGATGATTATTACTCAGTAAAATAATGCAGATAGAATGGAATTTATTCTAATGTGCAGGAATGTGCAGGAATGATTCATTCCAGAGTGGAAAGCTTTTTCCAGGTTGTTAATTCCCCATCAGTTTGCACTGTGTTCATTTTACGTTTTGGGATTAATGATTCTTTGGTATGTTTTAACTCAGCAATGTATCTGAGCTTTAACTCCCTGTAAAAGAGAATTACAGAATGGTATTTGACTTCCAGAAGATATTTTTGGAGTCTGCAGAAACCTATAGGTGTATGTCCATATGGGAGTAGCTGCTATCTGACTTGTCTAACAAATATGTGGTTTATACATGTATAGGACCCATTATTCAGAATGCTCAGGACCAAGGGTATTCCGGATAAATGAAATATTTATAATAATAAACTCAGTTTAACTCAATAGGATTGTTTTCCATCCAACAAGGATTATTTATATCTTGGGATCAATTACAATGTACTGTTTTATTACTACAGAGAAAAAGATAATCAGTTTTAAAATTCTGAATTATTTGATCAAAATGGAGTCTATGGAGTCTTTCTGTAATTTGGAGCTTTCTGGAGAACGGGTTTCCGGATAAGGGATCCCATACCTGTACCTCTTTAAAATGTTTACAAAGAACAATATGCATATGCAGTACTACACAGCTTGTATAACCTGTCTTCATTTCCTTTTGTTCCAAAATAAGGTGTTGCATTATTCATTAATCTGAAATTATTTATATTCTTGCTAAAAGTCAACTCAACATATCTATTTCATTAAAGTGACACTGACACATATAAATCAATGTTCTGATTTTACAAGGAATCATATATCAAGCAAAATACAATTGTTGAGTGGTGGTTTTGTGCTTATAAACAAAACAAACCTTGGCTCATTTCTGTGAATCTCTTCTGGGAGCTGATTTTTTCCACGTTACTACTTTAAGTTACTAAACCAAATCATTCTAGGAATTAAACCTTAAAAGAATTCCAAAAACCCTACATTTATAAAACTCTGGGGCTTGTTATAAAACAACTATGTGTATGGGGTCCTTTGTGAACAAAAATGTTTCCAATGCCCCTCGTGTGTGCTACACAAATTATCAACTAACAGGTTGGTAGTTTTTGTTGGGACAAAAAGGTTAAACTTGATAAATGTGGTTTTTTTTTTCAACCACAGTTACTATGATGCAAACTTACTAATCATTTTACTTAAAAAGCAGGGGAGTAACTGTAGAGCGAACAGTTAGTGCAAATGCTAGGCAGCCAGGAACTATTGGGGGACCTATGAAAATGTCTTGTTACCAAAGTTTAGGGGCCCCATGATATTGCTGTGGAGCCAATAATCATTGCTGAAAACTTTATGTAGGAGATAGCTCATATAGGGCCAGATTCAGTTCAGTGAGAAAAAGGTTCATCATGTGAAAACTCATGGAAGAGATTCAATTTGAGATGCAATTTAATTCAAAAAAGACTTCTCACTGTGCATCATGTGAAAAACCCTATTAAAGTCTATTGGGAAAAACTGGAACTGAATTTGGAGAAAAGTTTTTTCTTCTCAAATTAAATCATGTCCTTAAGTTTTCACATGATAAACCACAAGATAACTTTTTTCTCACTGAACTGAGTCTGGCCCATAATTCAGTAAACAGATCCCAATACAAACAGCTGATGTTACTCTCTAATAAGTAGTTCATATAAATTGTTCCTACCTGCTCCTGTCACATTAGATTATAAGCTCTGTGGGGCAGGGACCTCCTTCCTACTGTGTCTCATACCACATGGCACTTACTCCCTGTGTATTTATACTTATTTATTGTATTTATTATAACACTTGTCTTCCCTGTGTGTAATTTTGTATATTGTAAGATTGTACAGCGCTGCGTACCCTTGTGGCGCTTTATAAATAAAGTTATACATACATACATAGCACAGTCATTGCTTCATACTGATATTACAAACATAAAGTAGGTTTTTCAATAACTTATGCAAATTGTGTACATGTAGGGGGCCCATTAGTCAGTCAGTTGTAGTTAAAATAGTAAAAATAATGAATGTGCTAATAATGTCAGTCAGTGAAATTTACCTTACATTTTTTTAATTCAATTAGTAGTCAGTGGAGTTTTCTCCTACCTGCCCCTGCCAAGCGTTACTGTAATCTCTTTGCTTGATACGTAAGTTACATAGGCTTCCTTTTAAGTTCGTAAGCCAAGGCAGTTTTTGAGCAATTTACAAAAATTGTGCATGTTTTTATGTAACTTTATACATAACTTACACAATTTATGTCTGCAAGACCCCCTTTGTGAAGAAGATTTTGTCTGGCCCAGCACAACATCCCCATTTTTCCCCAATTGCAGCCCTGAATGTACATGTTAGAAGATGGGCAAGGGCTAGAAGAGGGAATGCCTATGTGCCTCCCCCACTGGCCCCTTTTAAAGGAACAGTAACATCAAAAAATTAAAGTATTTTAAAGTAATTAAAATATAATGTGCTGGTGTTTTTGCTACAGAAAAGCTACTATATAAATACGCTGCTGTGTAGCCTTGGGGGCAGCCATTTAAGCTGGAAAAAAGGAGAAAAGGCACAGGT
The DNA here is from genome assembly GCF_000004195.4 of Xenopus tropicalis. Lineage (NCBI taxonomy): Eukaryota > Metazoa > Chordata > Amphibia > Anura > Pipidae > Xenopus > Xenopus tropicalis. Next base: position 71,071,445 of record NC_030679.2, on the reverse strand, counting down.
TACATAACAGATAACTAGTAGATAAGCCCCATATAATGGGGGTTTATCTGTTATCTGCTAAGTAACCTGTGCCTTTTCTCCTTTGAATGGCTGCCCCCATGGCTACACAGCAGCTTACTTATATAAACTATAGTAGTCTTTCTGATGCAAACACACCAGTTGTAGCAATGCAGGGCAACAGTACATTATATTGTTATTACTTTTATACACTTTTATTTTTTGGTGTTACTGTTCCTTTAAATAGAGTCCTGCCGAACACAGACAGCACTCTTCTTAAGGGTATAGCTGCAGGTCTTCATATCAGAGCCCGGATACCAATGGCAATTCTACAATTGAGCAGTTTGGAAAGAGCAACTAATTGACACAAAGGGGGTCATTTATCAACTCTGGGTAAATTTTCCCAAAACCAAATTGTTGCATTCATTGTTCTACCTGCAGTAGTGATGTAGCGAACATCGCCGAAAATGTTCGCGAACCCGTTCGCAGACTTTCGCCAAAACTCGCGAATATTCGCGAACTTTGCGAACCCCATAGACTTCAATGGGAAGGCGAACTTTAAAACCTAGAAAAGCCATTTCTGGCCAGAAAACTGATTTTAAAGTTGTTTAAAGGGTGCCACGACCTGGACAGTGGCATGCAGGAGGGGGATCAAGGGCAAAAACTTCTCTGAAAAATACTTTGTAAAAAAAACGCCAAAAAATAACGCCAAAAAATAACGCCAAAAAAAACCGCAAGCTATTCCTATGTATATGCATAGGCGATAAAACGAAGCGAAAAAACACGGCGAAAACCAAGGCGAAAAAACGCGGCGCCAAAAAAAAAAACGCGGCGAACCCAAAGTGGCGAACATCGGCAAAAGTCCGCGAATTAGTTCGCCGGCGAACAGTTCGCTACATCTCTAACCTGCAGCTGGCTGGAAAAAAACAATCACATGTTGGTTGCTATGGGCTACTGCTCACAGGTAAATTTGTCCAGGTGTGATAAATGAGCCCCAATATGCCCTCTTTTTGCACTTTTTACAATGCCTTGGTGATCATAAAAAAAATATCTACAGCCTTGCGCAAATGTTTGCTAGCTTTGTTTGCATGGTCAAATGTTTGCTTAGCTTACTATGTTATTAATATATAGTTAACCTTGTTGTACATAAAATGCAAGTTAAAGCTATAATTATTTTGAAACTTAATTCAAATGAATAAGTATGGGCATGTGCAGTACTACAGAGGTTGTATAATCTGTTTTTACCCAGTCAGGTCTGTATTCATGGGGCACATGCGGGTCTCTGTTCTACACTACGGAACTTAGAGACCTATGGCAAATCAAAAAAGTGCAGGTCAGGGTGTTTTTTTTTGTAATATTTTTTTAAAGTTTAATAAAGAAAAAAAAAAGATATATTCACACATTTGTACAGTGTAATACAGGTATGGGATCCCTTATCTGGAAACCCGTTATCCAGAAAGCTCCAAATTACGGAAAGCCTGTCTCCCATAGACTCCATTTTAATCAAATAATTTAGAATTTTAAAACTGATTTCCTTTTTCTCTGTAGTAATAAAACAGTACCTTGTAATTGATCCTAAGTAAGACTTAAACAATCATTATTGGACATAAAAAATTCCTGTTGGGTTTAATTAATGTTTTATTGATTTTTTAGAAGACTGAAGGTATAGAGATCCAAATTACAGAAAGACTGAATAACGGGTCCTATACCTGTAATATAAAAAAGATTAAACAATTTCAGCAATATCATAAAGGCAATGCTTTTCAAGTATAATAAAGCTATTTTACAAACATTCATATATTCATTTGATTATATTGTTTCTAATTGTCTAATTACAAAATGGCTGCATCTTTTAATTTGCCAAGATTCAAAGAGGTAAGAGTCACATAATTATATAAAGTGTGCGAGATATGCATGTGGTAACGAGTCATCTGGGGAATAAAAAATAAAGTATCAACTAACTTAAACTAAAACAGATCTAAACGTGAGGGTGTCTTTTGCCCCTTTTTTGCACTTTTCATACTGCAATTTGCAGTTTGTAAATAACCCCTATGATTTATTTCTTAAAAAAAAATTACAACCATAAATTTTTCCAGAAGATATATTCGAGGGAACTGTCTGATGGTTTGATTGCAAAAAAATTGCTGTGGATAGTGCACTGTGCATTAGTGTGGAATTTAGATAGGGCAAAATGAGTACAATTACTAGGTAACATTTTAGAAAGCAGGGCTGTCTGTACCACTAGTATAAAGTAATGCACTATGCAGAGACCGTCTCAAAGAATCACATAATACGTCAATTTCTGAAATCTTAAAAGTGAATATAAGAACTGGAAAGATAAAAAGTATGTTTGTCCTTGTTTGCCCTATTTATTAACAGGATATAACATAGTTTAGACAGATTTAGATATACAAAGTTTAGAAAGATTTAGATGAAAAATTAATACATTGAACCCCTAAGTTAGGATTAATACATTGAACCCTAAGTTAGGATTCCCTTGCCTTTTCAATAAAGCATTTGTACACATTTTATACAGAGTAACCATTAGTCTTTATTAGCAACATCTCTCGTCTTACGCAATCTACTGGGGTCTTCCTATATAGGTGTTGCACTATTAGAAAGGTATAAATCACTGTATAAATAGATGGTGCTATCATTTGTCAGGGATTTACTAAATCCCCTCCCATTCAGGGCACAAAATTGCTACCGGCAATCCCTAAGTCGCAAGTCTGAATAACACATAAGCTAGGGTTGTGTAGAATTGGGGCGTCTGCATACTGCCTCCAGCCCACCCCTTATGAATACAGAACTGCTAAATACAGGCAACTGTATTCGCATGAGATGCACAGATCGGTGTGCTTCATTTTGGACCTGCTCCTGTCCCAGCTCAGTGTGGAGCACTATGCAAAGTACAAACAAAGTGAGTTAGCACACTGCACCCTAGGCTGCAAGGTGCAAAGGACCAATTTTCTGTTGAACTGGCTTCTTGCCCCTACCTGAGGTAGTTTAGAGGGCTTATTTCCTATTAGCCCTGCATTGGTTGGATTCACCATATTAACCTGGCTGCCACTCCTTGTTAAGGCCAAGACCACCTCTTACCTACCCCTCGTTTCAACCCTGGACTGGACCGCATCATAGTTTTAAATACCCACTTTTAAAGTAATAATTGGAATCTAACATCACGTGGCAGAGAATTTCACAACTTCACCTCCTATTACCTTATAACCACAATTTTGCCAAGCACATTTCTGCCTAAGACACTGAGTGTTGCATGAGTAATGAGAAAATTCTTTTTACTGGTATATGCTAACTCCTGATGTGTTTCACATTTGGTTATTGGGGTTAAGATTTTCAGGTTATGTATGCGGTTTGCTTAAAATTGATTTTTTTTATTTTATTTTATTTGTTTTTTTTTTACCTGTTGGAAGGATGCATTTGAAATGCATGTCTGAAGGGAGAGCTGTTGCTAAGGGTGACAGGAGGGAGTCTGCTACCCTGGTCAGAATGCTTTCGGTAGGCGGTTTGCAAGATTTGAAGGATTTTCTTTTGTGGAAGTACATGAACTGTTAGCATTGACACATTAATTTACAGTCAAGACAACGCGCATGAATTCTCCTTTTCAGCAGTGTCTTTTTTTACATCAGTTTTGTCGCAGAGTACATACCCACACTACTTACACTCAATATAAGCCTGTGCGGTATCATAGAAGAGAGGTATGTGCATGTAGTAAAGCTACAGCTTTTTCTATCCCAATCTCTTTCTGTTTCTTTGTGGCAACAGTATTGATATTTTGGACAGGACTCCAACTCTTTTATGCAACAGTAACTTCACTGTCTCTGTGTTTAAATACATTGCACAGGATAGTAACAGAACCTGCCCTTCAGTGACCTTATGTTATATTCAGAATATCTCTTTACCTCACAGTTGTAATCCACTAATACTGTATAATACTCAAGTGAACCCATACAGACTTAAGGGGCCAATCGCTATCAAATTCTCATCACCCTGCTTCTTCCACAATTTTGTCTTTGGGATTTCTTACATCCTCTTGTTTCTGGCTAGCGCTTAATTACAGGTGTTCCCTATCCACAGGGCCACTGCTTTACTCTCTCACTACTTTTACAGTTCAGTAATAAAATAAAAAAGCAATATGTTTTCTCTTACAACTGGTTCCATCTTACTCCTCTCCTAGGGGATAACTAAGGTACAGAGTAGCATGTTATTTTACTACATTTCTTCATAAATAATAGATTTTTATTAATGTATTTGAAATACCACATACTTTTTTAGCCATTAATTAGGAGAATCAAGTAAGCAGCATAGTACAAAGCAGGGTAGACATGGCAAAGTACAAATGTTGCAAAGGTTTGAAAGTATTTTGGTCCAATTATGTGATGAGCAAAAATTTCCTGTTTTGCTTTGCTAAAAAAAGGCACAGAACTATGGGCAATTTGCAAACCTGATACATTTTGCCAAAATGCATTGAAGCCAATTGGAAGGCACGGGAGTCAATATTGATGCATGCTGCCTTTTCTTCATTGAAATAATCTACATAGCAAAAAACACAAAAAACTGGCAAAACCATGAAGTTTACTCTGAACCTGTTGGACAAAAAGTTTGTTCATCTCTAGTCCTATATTTACCTAAGCATTTAAAAACAAACCAGCCATACAATTTTTGCAAAAACCTTCACAAACATTTGCTCTACGTTTTTGCCCCAATTTCTGAAATTGCTCTGTATAGCTTTGACCCTTTAGGGCTACTTTAATTGATTCACTTTACAGAATTATTAGTTAGTGGGATTAGCCATAGACAAAAATGGTTTGAACCTGCAACACATTCAGTCATGTGATCGGGGAAAGAGCACAGCAGACTTCACTTCCGAAGGTACAGACTATCTGCATATGATTACTTTTGTATATTCTTCAGATGACTGTAGACCCCTAACCATATTATAGCAACAAAAGAATGGATCCTCTAGAACCCATATACAGGGCATGATGTCATAGTTTATGCTTAACAGTAGGTCTCCAATATTATAGGAGATTTTTATGTATGTCTTCATCAGGGCTTTAATATATTGCTTTCTGACAGGGTACACTGGAAGACCCCAGAGCCCCAGCCATGGATAGTGAAATACACTTTATCATTGATTGGAATAAGAAGCCCACTGCTCGAGCATATAGTCAAGCAAGTAGTGGACTAGAGACATAAGACTGCTTAATCTAGGTAATATTACAGTCAAGGGATCCAAAAGTAGTATATGATAAATACCAGCCATTTCATTGCTAATTAAGTAATCATTATAACAGACAGGCTTCAGAAAGGTATATCAGAGACAATATGTTTTAACCTTGATAAAGCATACCTACAGCAGGGAGAAACTGCCATGTGAAACCCAGGAGCATTGCATTTGGCTGAAATGTGTAATAAGACATGGATACAACCAAGCCACAGAACCACAGCAATATGTAAGAAATAGCTTAGATTAGCTGCTGCTTAGAGCAAGCATATATTATAGTATAGCAGCCACACAGCCTAGTGACCTACATCCATTAGGGCAACTGCACACACAGAACATTGCTCAAGTCGACTAATCTATTTCTACTAGGGCTACTGGTTTCAGGTTAGAAAATAGCCAGAGCTTAGTACACTGTGGAGAAGAATAGAAATCTGCTGTTTATTATGCTAGGCTGTAATCAGGGCCCTAAAAAGTTACCATATTGTAGGGCACCAGGTTCATATCCCAGAAACACAGACCTCACAGGATTGCTATGTACAGCAGCACTTACCTAAGGCTACTAGAACAGCATTCTGGGCTACTGAGTTAGAAAGTGGGTTGGACCACCTCCATTTTCTATTGCTAGAAGCTGCACAGTCAAAGGAATCACATGATCATCTGATCGAACTCAGCTGGTACCTGCATAGACAGGTAACCAAAAGCAACTGCTAAGGTTACACAGAGGCAAACTGGGTAACTGGTGTTAATGCCTTGTGCAAGGCTCCAAGTTAGAAGCCATTTCTAGTTGAAAAAAAAATCTCAATCTTAGGAACATCTGTTGGAGGAAGAAACATAAATCTACTGCACTGGGAACAATAAAAATAACAGGAGGCCATAAGGCTCAGGCCCCAATTATGCCTAATTACTGACTGACCCTATCCTAACTGCCTCCTCCCTTGCACATCGGTAAAATAAAAGGGGGTATAGGGGCCACTTGCACCATTGCCACATAACACCCTTTGAGCAGACTGAGAAGTCACATAGATGGTGGGTAAAAAAAAGCACTTGCCACCAAATGTTCTGACAGCAATACAGGAAGGCAGCTGAAACACAGAAAATTATACCAGTGCCTTACCAGGAGCTGAAACACAGAAGACTCAAAGTTGGCAGCAAATTGCAAAGAGATGATTACTTTTTATTAACATCACCATAGGAAAAAAATGCATAGGCATTTTGCTTAAACAGTTTACCAGAAATTAGGGAAAAGTGTGTATAATTCTTATAGTCTTAGCGGTATTAAAACTATGATATACTGTATGCAAATAAAGTCTTATTCTGTACTACTGACAAACATTATTTACAACATTGCACTTTCACATACACATGCAATTTTTATGTCACTGTTCCATATATATAGATCCTGAATACACAACTGAAAGACTGCACAGTACAAACCCATTGCCTGCGAGCTGTGATGATAAATCACCCAAAATCAGCCTTGTGTGAAAAGCTTGCTCAAAAGCTTCTTGATGACTTCAGAATGAAAATGGGCTACAGAAGCAATTACGCAGAGATATTTTTGAAATATCCACATAATAACAGCATTGTGTTTTTCTTTTAAGGACCATTTAGTACTGGGCAATTGAGTGCATTGAATATGGCAATTGTTATGTAGAGCTGTTTTTTTTTTCTTGTAGTGCATTGAGAATGGATAGGATATTACAAAATGCCATTTCAGTTAGTCAGTGTTTTTGTCAGCACCCTACTGTTGTGAAACATGCACATGCAATGCCATTATTTATGCATGAACAGTAATTATATGATAATTCTTTTCTAGTTTATTTTACCACTGGCTCAGTTCATAAGACATCTGCTACTAACATGTTATCATCTTGGAAATGAGCAGTATAGATAACAAATATGTAGATCCAGTGGAAATAATGTAGCTCAGTATTTAAGGTAATAGCTTAGAGTTTGTGCATATTCACATTTTACCTTTTTTACTATTAAAAAACTGTTTTAATGCAAAGTTTCTAAAGGTAAAAAGAATTTTGATTATGAAAAACACCCCCTTATCTTTATACAAGAATACCGGTGATAGGGATATAAACCCTGAAGCTCTTATATATAAACATAGAATATGATGAAAAAGATGTATGTAAAAATCAAAGGCAATATTCATTTTATGTACAATGTGCAGACTTTTTATATAAAGTCAAACATCCTGATTTTTTTGTCAGATGAGGTTGAATGGATTGCTAATTTCCATATCAAAATCAATGGAAATTGCAATTACCATGCAACAAAATATATAATCAAGCATAAATTGAATCCTTTTGATTAATCTATTGTTGGCACGGGGGCTTTTAAAAGCATTTCAAATCTAAAATGTTGAAGGGAAAAACCACTGCACTTTTTTGCTCGAATAATTGCATGTATAGTTAGACATTAAATAATACATTTATTATATTAGAAAATCTCAACCTTTTCTAACCCATTACCCGTTAATCGAAAGTTCTGTATGTGTTACATATTGTCAGTTTGAAATAGCATGGCAAGATACATGGTGAATATTTATCAAATGGATTTGAGAGTAGCTTAGGCTTTATGATTCAGTAGTTATAAAGTAGTGGAGACTGAAAAAAGTCACATCCTTCAAGTTTACCTTTTTCTCAAGTGAATCCTCCCTAAGATGTAGATAGATGATTCACAGAACAATGAACCCTCTTTCCATTTTGCCTCAAAATAGGAGAAAAATCCTTCTTTGTAGCAACCAGACATTTTCCCAGGTCTTTGTAACTGCAGACCTGGTGAATAGAATTAAGGAATTAGTGTGAAACATGTAATTTGCAAAAAACTTTTGCTATTTTACTTATACAAGGGGCACACTGGATTTTTTTCCTTGGTACCCCAACAGCCAAGTCTGACCCTGGAGACCTACAATGTTCAGGGACTTATTCTTCGTTTAACAGTTGTGATTTATTGGATATATGTGGACTTTTTCTCCTTATGGTTCAGAGTATTTAACTATTACATAGTTAAAATTAAATACAGGTATGGGACCTGTTATCCAGAATGCTTGGCTAGAAATCATTTAAATATTGAATAAACCCAATAGGATTGTTTTTCCTTCCATAAGGATTAATTATATCTTAGTTGGGATCAAGTACAAGGTACTGTTTTATTATTACAGAGAAAAAGGAAATCATTTTTAAAAATTAGAATTATTTGCTTATATTGGAGTCTATGGGAGATGGCCTTTCCGTAATTCGGAACTTTCTGGATAACGTGTTTCCGGATAAGGGATCCCATACCTGTAGTACCCTAAAAACACAATTTACCCTTTTTCAGAATTAAGGTATTTGTTTTTTCAGCATAGTTAGTAAAATTAGATATGGACAATTCCAGGATATCAGTGCCAGTGTTATTTCCAGGACCCAGTGGGGAAATCATATTTTTTTTTATATTTAAGCAAAAAAGTGTGCATTGATTTCTATAGCTGCATGATGATTCTATATTGACAATGTTAAGGTTTGTTTATGCAGAGTAGGCAAAAATGCCGCAGCATGGTATGCGCCACTGTGTATCAACAATACCTCTCAATATGCTGGTATGTATCCCCAAGAACATCTTGTTTAGGACATAAACGTTCCCAGTATTTTTATTAAGTGCATTACATTCTTTAGCAGGGACACCTCTGCCATGAGCAAAGGCTTGTCTCAGGCTGCACATTAACAGGGGCAGCATCCTTTCTAAGCCGCTAAGTGTTAGTACTTTTTAAAACTAAACTTTAGTAAATAAACACTTAAATATCCCACAAGGTCCATACTGAATGTTTGACTGATCTAACAGGGGTTTACAGATTATTGACTTAGTCATTTTCTGAAAACAAGTTAGTGCTAGATTTTTTTGGGACATTTTAAATATTGCCATCAAGAGTACTTTTAGAAATTGTAATTCTACCTTTACAATTTGTTTACTCTGTTGATGTTTACCTCAGTGATGTGTTTACAGGCAGTTCAACAGTAATCATCACTCACAGGAAAATGTTATAAACTAAGCTTTGGGTTGCTTTGTTTCAGAAAAATACAATTTTCAATATTGTAAATGTAGTAATCGATTGCTAGGTTACTAATATCTTTCATGATAAAGTGGAATCGCAACACTCACAGAACCATTCTATAGCCGTGTTTGGGCAGTGCTTTCCAAAGGTGCCCTTAGGGCCCTTTGTAGCCACTTGGTTTTTGTATGTCCTTTCCATAGCACATAGGAATCAGTCTACTGCATCAATCTATTTAGTTATTCACCTGCGCTGTATACGTTTAACTTCAAGAACATATTTTCAAGCCAGTGTCCTTGGAGGACAAAGTCACTTACACAGACAAATCAAGTGGATGAGTGTTATAAAGGATTCTTAATTAATATCATTCAAGGAACTGTTAAAGACAATTCTCAATTTTTAATATTAGTTGGTTTGGCATGTTGTTGGTAGTTTTTTAAAGGGCATATATGGCAAGTAACACCAGTCTCTATGAGTTGCATGATACTTTGATAATCCTATGAAAGTAACTCCACAGCATTCACACCTCTGTGAGTTTCAGGTGTCACCTCTCTGAAGAGTTACAATGTGCCATTGTGATTGGATTGGCAAGTCTAGTTGCTCTAGATTTACTTATACTAGATATTGAAAGGGCATAGTTACCTATCACTTTAATGCACAAGTAGTTGGGTCTGTTTATTTATATAGTTACATAGTTGGGTTGAAAAAAAGTTGGGTTGAAAAATAGCCAAAGTTCAGTAAGTTTAACCCCTCCAAGTGAACCCCAGTGCACATATATAAACACTCATACCAACTACTCTATATACTGTACTTACATACCTAAACTATTGTATATACAGTATACCAATACTAATTGTAGATTATCAGTATCACAATAACTTTTAATATTATGCTTGTTTTAGAAATCATCCAAGCCCCTCTTAAAGGCATTTAAAGAATCTGCCATCACAACATCACTAGGAAGGGCATTCCCCAACCTCCCTGCGCTTTCTGGGAAAACCACCTACACTGCTTCTAATGAAAGTTCCATTCCTTTTAGTCTAAAGGGGTGGCCTCTGGTGCATTGCTTGTTTTTTTATGGAAAAAAGATCGCCCCCTATATATTAATAATCCCCTGTAATGTACTTGTGATCATGTCCCCTCGCAAGCACTGTTTTTCCAGAGAAAACAACCCCAACCTTGACAGTCTAACCTCATAGTTTAAATCTTCCATCCCCTTTACCAGTTTAGTTGCACATCTCTGCAGTCTCTCCAGCTCATTAATATCCTTCTTAAGGACTAGAGCCCAAAACTGCACCGCATACTCAAGGTGAGGCCTTACCAGGGACCTATAAAGAGGCAAAATTATCTTTTCATCCTTTGAGTTAGTGGCCTTTTTATACAAGTCATCCAGTCTTTGGAAAACAAGCTGGATGAACTAAGAGCCAGGATAACTTTTCATAGGGACATTAAGAACTGCAACGTCTTTGTTTTTACAGAGATATGGCTGGATCCTTCCATGCCTGACTTGGCCATTGTCCCTGAGGGACTCTCCATTCACCGCCAGGACAGAACAATGGACTCGGGAAAATGCCGGGAAGGTGGCGTGTGTGTAATGACCAATAAACGGTGGGGTACTGATGTACAGACCATTTTGTTGGGGTGCTCCTCTCCTGATCTTGAACATCTTATGATCAGATGCAGACCTTTTTTTCTGCCCAGGGAGTATACAGCGATATTTTGTACCACTGTTTATATTCCCCCCACGCCGACACCACACGGGCACTGGATGAACTGTTTGATGCTATCGACCGGCAGGAAACATTACACCCGGAGGCTGCTTTTATTGTGGCTGGCAATTTTAATGAAGCCAACATGAAGAAACTGACTTTTTGAGTACATAACAGACTTTATTCACAAATGCATCAATGACATCATACCGCGGGTTAATGTATGGACTTACCCCAACCAGAAGCCATGTGTTAACGGAGAGGTCCGTTATATAGTCAAGGCTCACATCACATCTTTACTCCCTGCTTCACTTGATCCACTTTAGTTTGCCTACAGGTCAAATAGATCTACAGACGATGCAATAGCAATTGCACTTCACAGTGCCCTCTCCCACCTGGACCAGAGAAACACATACTTGCAGATGCTGTTCATTGACTATAGCTCCGCTTTCAACACCATCGTACCATCCAAACTTGTCATGAAACTCCGTGACCTTAACATCAGTTCCTCCCTGTGCAGCTGGATCCTGGACTTCCTGACAAACAGACCTCAGGTGGTTCGGATCGGCAACATCACCTCATCCACACTAACACTTAGCACTGGTGCCCCCCAGGGATGTGTGCTCAGCCCCCTGCTGTACACCCTGTTCACCCACGACTGCACAGCAACACACAGCTCCAATACTATCATCAAATTTGCAGACGACACCACCATCATCGGCTGCATTTCTAATGGAGATGAGTCAGCATACAGGGCAGAGGTGAGAGCCCTGACATCATGGTGCTGTGACAACAACTTGCTGCTCAACATCAGCAAAACTAAGGAGCTCATCGTGGATTACAGGAGACAGCAGGGAGGAGGCCATACCCCCATTCACATTGAGGAGAGAGTCAGCTGCTTCAGATTCCTGGGCATCAATATCAGTGAGGATCTGAGTTGGTCTCACCACGTTGGTGTAATCACAAAAGCTGCAAGACAGCGGCTCTTCTTTTTGCGGCGCCTGAGGAGGTTCGGCATGGACTCCAGAATACTCACAAACTTCTATCGATGCATCATTGAGAGTATTCTGTCCGGCTGTATCACCACCTGGTATGGCAGCTGTAATGCTTTGGAGCGCAAAGCTCTGCAGAGGGTGGTGAGATCAGCACAGCGCATCACCAGGACTGAACTGCCGGCCATGCAGGACCTGTACAGACAGCGCTGTAGGAGGAAGATACAGCGGATCCTCTCTGTTTTTTAACACAAAAATGTTTTCAGTAAGAAGGTCTATGCATCCACTGCACAAGAGTGAACTATGAAAAACAATTATGAAATTGCAACACCCTTACAAATACAGTATGTGTTAAGAGCGTGTTTTGGTGTCTTCTGTTGAAGAGCTACCTAATACTATACAGCAGTCTTGCTGCTTAAAAAAATGAAATGTAAATTGCAACAAATACACGTTGAAGGTGCCACTTCCTTCAACCATTATATATATTTTAGTATGGTACCATGCACTCATGTCTCATGTGAACTTGTCTTTCCCTCAGCTTTTCTGGTTTGGCTTAAATAAATTAAACTTTTCATTAAAACATATGCTATGTTACAGAACGTAACACTGGCTATTGCACCAAAATTAGAAAAACAATCATGCCCTGACCCTGTTATATCCTACAAAAAAGAAGTTTTGTGAACAAGTATAAGATCCATTCCTAATTCATGGCAAAAACTACTGGACAATAACTATGCACATGAAATAAAGTTGTAATTAACAGCCACTGTGTTGTTGTTATTACATCCAATCCATGTGAATTAACTTATGTTGTAGATCAGAGTTGAAAATGTGGCTGCAGGCCTTTATACGCTGCAGAGTTTGTAGTCTATTTCTTTGTTAACACAATTTCATCAATTAAAGTAGATAGCCCACTGAGTAACTCACCTGAGCTCATTAAATCCTGACCTGTAAGCAGCAACAGTATTGGGCATCAGCCAAAAATATTTTGTACAAAAAAGTTGTTGCTACCTGTGGTTTAGAAGGGATGCAGAGCCCTTGCTGAGGGCTTCTATTAATGCTATGATAGACTTTTAATACTTAGCATCTCACCCAGCAACAATGAAAGGCATTCAAGAGTGTGCAAAATATATTAGTTGTAAGGGGAATTAACTGACATATAGCATACATTTAACTTTCTTATAAATGTTTTATTAACTTCAAAATGTAAAATCAATACTGATAAAAAGATGCAAAATAGTTCAACCTCTGTCTCACTACAGTGCGTAGAATTTGTCTAGTACTGAAAAGTATATATATTGACCACATGTTAAGCATTGTTCATTGGTTATTATAATATAAATTAATTAAATGGAACATCTACAATCAACATTGCTTATAGTGAACTGTTTTCTTATAGGAACCTAAAGGTGTGGATCCCCCATACTTTTTTATGTTTCTGTTCTGATAATTAAACAGTGGCAGTTCTAACACCAAATATTTTTACAACCCACAAATCTCTGAATCAAAGCAAAATTTTAAAAGCAGTAATTTACTATTTTCCCAATGTGTTAAGGGGAAATAAATTAATATATTAAATGTTCAATAGATATGAACTCACAAGACACAACAAATATTGCATGCTACATCAAACAAGTATTGATATTTAAAAGAAAACGTTTTATAGGAGAGAAAATCCCATGTAGGCAGTACAGTGGCTGAGTGAGTAGAACTTCTGCTTTGCATCACTGGGGTCCTGAGTCTGATTTTGGCATTATGTGCAAAGGGTACTCCAGCTCAATCCCATATTCCAAAAACATACAGGCAGGTTAATCGGCTCCTGATAAAACTGATCTTACTGTGTAAATGTGATATGGACCTTAGACTGCCTTCGTGCCTTTATATGGTCATTGAGCGTCACGTGACTTTTAATATCCCTATACAACAGCGGGTACATAATTCTCTATATACATTTTTAGGACAACTCTATTGTTGCTTTGAATTATTAATCTTAAACATTATTCTTAAATATATTCTTTCTTTAAATAGCTTGATTTGCAGTATGGAAAATGCTACATTCAATAAAAAGGTATGAATACAATAACTAATAATAAAATTAAATTTTCTACCCTGAATCAACAAATGTTTGATGAAAATGCAGCTTTTGTCTATTTTTTTCTTTTTTATTTCAAGGAAAGCAGCCTTATACCTAAAATAAAATAATGGTACTATAGCAAATACTCTGTTCATATTATTAATACACTTTTGTAAAAAGGCTAAAATGCCCTCATCCATAAAAATATAGTTAGGCGGGGAGCAGGATAGAAATGAACAAAATAGTTCAGAGTGTGGAGTGTAAAAAACTTTTACTCATATAAAAGCATTTTCAACAGTTTGAGCCTTCCTCTTGGTGCCTACATGTTAGTAAAACAAATAATCTAGACAAGGCAATCTTGCATGATGGAAACATAATTGTACTTTACAGTAACCATTCTTCTCATCTGAATTCTTGTTCCAAGTCTCTCAAGAGTTTTTTTTTATAAATCTGTCTCTAGCAGATGCATTTTAGAGTCATTTGTCTCCCAGTGATCTTTCCATAGTTTTCTTTGCAGGCGAAACTAAAGGTATCAGTCAAGCTCAACATTACAATTGTACAGTTCAATGCCCATTCACTAGAATCCGTATGTATCTGTAGAATAAACCCATTTCCTTAAACAGAATAAGAAGATTTTTTTTAGACTTTAGTCTCTTGTGACATTTAAAGATTTTAACTAACTCTGTTTCAACTTAAACTTTATGAAATATGACAGAACCAACTATTGGGGCCCTTATCTCTTTTGATATAAAAAAGGCAAGTGAGCTTGTAAATTTCAATTGTACACAAAGTGATTCTAAACAACATTTCAATATACAGTGATTTAACTATAAACCTATAAAAGAGTTAAAAAATATCCTACCCAAAGAGCTTACAATCTAAAATAAATTAACCCAGTATGGATGGGGTGCTAGAAGCAGCAAATAGGACTGGCCAATGTTTCAAATAACAAATTCAATTTGAAACAATATAAATGTAATAAATAGGAAGCATCACATTTGTACAGCAATGATAGTCAGGTAAACTTCACTGCAGTACGGTTAAATATTTGTGCAGGTCCAACATAGAATCATTGTGTGTTGGCAGCAGGTGATTACATAAAATATTGTATTCATGTTTTCTATAAAACACTGAATTAAATATTTGTAAAACAAGCAAGATGAGCTTTATCTACATATGAAAAATTACTGAGTGCCTATTTTATTCAGTGAATCAAAACTTAGTCTCCAGCTGTTTTTCCATTAGCCACCGTCAGTCTAATGCTCAGAAATAATAAGTTGGTGTTACATATTCACACTAGTCTTTGCTTATTTCACTTTGACAAGCATAACCTTTGTGTTATATCGCCTGGCAGGATACTACAAATCTTATTGATATGCACAATTGAGTTTGGAATGCAATCTGACTGATGAAGCACAGTCAGCCATGTAGCAATTATACAAGAGAAGTGTCATCTAAAAATGTAACAATATTACTTAGTTTATTTTTCTAAAACAACCTCATAAATAAAGCATCTGCTGTCAGTTACACCCAGAGAAGCTTTAGAACTTTTATTCTCTTACAAGCCTGTGGTTTGCAAGGTCAGGACTTCAGTGCAATTAAAAATGGTTCTGGAACATATTTATACTTATACATTTTATTTTTTCACTAGGAAGGTGATAAAATGATTTTACTTTATTTGCCTTCGAGTAAGGGGATGATTTATAATTTCTTGAAAAACGTTATAGACTTTTGGATTTGGGTTGGGACAATTATATATTTTTTTACTTAACCTTTCTAGGCTGAATTGCCCAAACATTTTCTCCCTGTATGTGATATGCATAAAATAAATTGTTCAAACATAGAACTGTTTTCTTTCTGAGGTTCAAACTCCTTGTCTGCAAGTCTGTAGATAGATTGCAACAGTTTAAGACTGGGGCAGCAGAGATTATTAGCATCTATAAGTATAAGTATATAGTCTGTCCTTCTTGCTTTGATCTGTTTATTATTATTAAGGAGCTGTCAAAATTAACTGCTCTATTTAGTTTTAAAAATACAATAGAAGAGGCACTGTAGGCATAAGACTTCAGGGAGCTACGTAAGTTATGGGTTCCTGAAGAAGTCTGCTTTCAGTTTAGAAATTTAAAGAGAAAGCATTAGATAGCATTTCATTTTGTATAATATCATACTGCATTAAAATGATACTTGTATTTTAGAAGTATGTGCCCCAACACAATACAAATGGAATATATTTATTAATACATGTATAATATTTACTAAATATATAGACTCTAAGGGGCTGATTTACTAAGACACGAATTCCAACCGAATTGGAAAAATTCCGATTGGAAAACGAACATTTTGCGACTTTTTCGTATTTTTTGCGATTTTTTCGGCGCCTTTACGACTTTTCGGAAATTGTCACGACTTTTTCGTTACCAATACGATTTGCGCGAAAAAACGCAAGTTTTTGTAGCCATTCCGAAAGTTGCGCAAAATCTGGCGATTTTTTCGTAGCATTAAAACTTGCGCGAAAAGTCGCGCCTTTTTCGTAGCATTAAAACTTAAAAGGCACGACGTTTTGCGCAAGTTTTAATGCTACGAAAAAATCGCCAGATTTTGTGCAACTTTCGGAATGGCTACGAAAAACTCGCGTTTTTTTGCGCAAATCGTATTGGTAACGAAAAAGTCGCGACAATTTTCCGAAAAAAATCGCAAAATACCGATCATTACGAAAAAAACGCAATCGGACGCATTCGGCCCGTTCGTGGGTTAGTAAATGTGCCCCCATGGCTTAAAGATGAATACAGATATGGGATCCGTTATCCAGAAACACATTATCCAGAAAGCTCCAAATTATGGGAAGGCCATCTATCATGGTCGTCAAATGAGTGAAATTTTAAAAAATTATTTCCATTTTCTCTGTAATAATAAAACAGTACCTTGTAACTGATCCTGATTAACATGTATCTAATTCTTACTTAAGGCAAAACAAACTATTTGGGTTTAATTAACGTTTAAATCATGTTTTAGTTGACTTAAGATATGATGGTCCAAATTACATAAAGGTACCTTTAATGGAAAACTGTAGGTCCCAAGCATTCTGGATAACAGGTCTTAGATCATTTGATAAATACAATTCTGATATACCCACATAAGGTGGGCAATATTGAATCGGTCTAAAGGACTCTGCTACGTTGCCCGTGAATGGCCACCTTTACAGTCTGTAAATTCAATTATGTTATATGCCATGTGAAGTACAAGAGAACATTTGTGCCTAAATATGAATCATTTTCTCTTGGGTACAAGGAATACAGATATAAAACAAACAGAACAATTAATGGGTCTAGCAACATATTTCAAGCAGCCTCTACAATATTCCCCAAGACTCCTAGGGAAGCGGCTGATACACAAGGTGCAAGATGTATAACAATGCCAAGGTTCTGTTGGCATAACTAAGTATATATAAATAATTCATATTTTAGGCACTGTTACCTCATTTTCTAGAACTATACTTATTATACAGAAGGCAATAGCCAGCATTTTATTAGAAATACATATTTTCTCTACTCTACAATAGTTTAATGTGATTGAAATTTTGTATGCAAATTAAATTCTCAGGGTGACTTTTTTTTTCCAGGGAAACACATCTGATTTTAAATTGTAATAGTTCAGTAAAATGAACTGAGGCAGATTTTAAAGGGCACCGATCACACTATAAATGGGTTTCTTCCCCCAGAGGTAATAGCTAATAGAGCCCACACTCCTGTTGGGGGAAATAGAAGGTTTTTTATATGTGTGGACATATAAGTAAATCAGATCATGGATGGTGGCACACAAAATATTTGCTTGTAACAGCCACATATAGAAAGAAAAGACTGCATTCTGGCAGCACACACCCATGAGACAATAGTTTTCTGGCATTTCCCAAAAGGCAGGCAACTATTTTAGACATCCTACTGGTAAAGATATAAAAGCTACCATGGGTGTATTTCTAAGAGCACACTCATTCTGTGTAGAAAATGTCTTGGTAATGGAATAAACTTAAAATTAACCACTTCAATTGTAAGCTTTACAGTGCAGGGACCTCCTTGCAACTGTGTCCCATACCACATGGCACTTAATCTCTGTGTATTTATATTTATTTATTGTATTTATTATAACACTTGTCCTCCCTCTGTGTAATTGTGTATATTGTAAGATTGTACAGATTTTTGTATCCTTGCAGCAATTATAAATAAAGGTAGACTTACATACATATGTATATTAGTTGGTTACAGTTAGAGACATGGGAACAGTAAAAGATTCAGTTCTCATTAAAACCTTCTATAGTAAAAAAAATAAATAGAAAATATTATATTGGTGTGATGCTACTTTATATTATGGCACCCATTGCAATTACAATACCAAAACATTATCCAGATGTACCTTATCAAAAATGATTCCCAAAGTCTTAGAAGCCAACATTTTGTAATTCGTTCACAACCTATACTACTCTAACCACTCTTTAATTAATCATAAATTCTTTTTTTATAATTTTTTTTAATTAACTCCCTCTTTTCTTTATTTGTTGTTTTTTTTATATAGTTTCAAGCAGCTATGGAGACTGTAGTATTACCTAGAGGTACAGGCAGTAGCAACAGTCTTCTCTAGTGTCGATGTATGTGCACAGTTCTCAGAGCAGGCTGAATAGCTGCAATAGCCGCTTTGCGCACATATGGCCAGAAGTACCTTCGTAAAGTAGTGATAAGCAAAATTTTTCACCAGGTTTTGCAGAAAAAAACGGCCACAAAAAATGCCCAGTGCCTTCAATGCATTTTAAGATTTTTTTTTTTCTGTTTCATTAATTTTTTGGCAAAGAGAAATTGGACAGATTTGCTCATCACTATTTAAAACTACTTTTTAACCATATTGGTTAAAAAATACACTTGTCTTATGTCTTATATATATATATATGCAATTTTATTTGGGTATTGTAACCATAGATGGGCATGAAGCCTCCTGTATTTTTGTAATTGCATTCATTTTGATGGTTTTAAGACCTACCTGACTTACTAAAACCCCCTTTTATGTACTTTGCTCTTAGAGGACATGTAAAGCCTACATTTGCCTACAATGTGTATCAGTTGGGCACATCTCCCCCACCCAAATGGCATCATTTGTACTGCATATATCCCCTCCCCTTGCCTGCACTATCACATTTTCTGAAAGCAAATGGCCGGTGGCCATTTTTCCTTTGATACATAATTGGATACATTTAAATCTGCAAACAGCCTACACACACACAGACCCTTATTCAGGATACATTTCATCAAGAATACAGGCTCACACAGGCACAACTGTCTCTGATAAAAGTTCTTCTTTGTTTGAGCTGAGCTCAGGAGAGTTGGTTGAGAGAAAAAAATTGAAGCAGACAGCTAGAGTTGAGTTTCTATGGGAACCAGCAATGCCATCTCTACACTGGCTGCTAGACTGGGGGGCGTGTTTAGTAATCTGATCTTAGAACAACTGAGCATGCCCACAAGCCAACAGTAAAAGCAAATTCCTGAGGGAGGGGGCGAGTGGATTACAGGAGGAGAAGGAAATCTAAGTGATTAAGGGGATGTTGCAGCCTTACTATTAACCTCTGGACAACCAGTGTGGCAGGTATTGAAAGATTTGAAAGAGGCTGTTCACTGATTTAATTTTTGTGTGTGGGGTTTACATGTCCTTTAAATTAATGTTTGGTAACCTTTGTGAATAGCATCAATGCCACTGTACTATTGTTTACACTTGTGCTTGTAATAAATCCTGTTGTTTTTAGTTAAAAATAGGGGATGGTATTTTTTACATTGGTTAAAAGCAAAATAATTACATTGTATATGCTCTGGCTCATGTAAAACAGCCTCTTTCATCTAAGGTAAATCTTATATATATATATATACAGTATATATATGTATATTACTTGTTGAGAGTTTGTCATGCGATCTGCAATTATATCATGTATATCAGTTCCCCTGTTCCAGCTAATACTGGTATTTTACTGAACCAATAACAGTAGTTATTGCAGGATAAAATGTTAACATGCAATATGTACTCATAAATCTTTAGCACTGGCAAACTATTAGGAAAGCAGAAAAGCCAGAGCCCTTTTGCTTTATTAAAAATGAATGACTTAAATAAATTACTATAATTGCAATTTGAAGCCTGAATGGAAATAATTTATACTTTTTCTGACTTTGACATTCAGAAAAATAGATATTTTACATGTTTCTTAATTCCACTGCTTGAACGTGGTGTTCAACATTTTGCAATCAATTCCAAGTGGACAGGAGCTCTTAAACTTGTTCGTTTCAAATCGATTTAAAATGACCCGGGCAGATATTAAATCTTTAGGCTTTTTTGCCATCTTGCTTGTTCACTGTATAATAAATTGAAAGTAACATTAAGGTTTTGAATCCCCCAGTTTTATTTCTAATTTTCTGAAAAAAAACTTGGTATAATAATGTTAATAATAATAAGGTGAGGCCTTACCTGGGATCTAGAAAGAGGCAAAATTGTGTTTTCATCCCTCAAGTTAATGCCTTTTTTATGCATGACAGCACTTTATTTGCTTTAGTAGCCAAGGTGTAACAATGTTTGGAATTAGACAACTTCTTTTTAATTAAGGGTTTGCCCAACACACTACTATTAAATGTATAATTCACATTTAAATTATTTCTACCAACGTGCATAACTTTGCACTTATCAACACTGAACCTCATTTTCCATTTTGCTGCCCAGTTTTTCAATTTAGTAAAATCACTCTGCAAAGTCGCAGCACTGCATCGATCTTGTAGTTTTGCACAATTTTGTATTATCAGAAAAAATAGAAAACAGTATTTACAATGCCCACCAATATCGTTCAAGTTATTAATAAACAAGTGAAGTGGTGGCTCTTTCAGGGAGAAATTGGAAACCCCGGAGATCTGGTATGTTGTTAAACACTGCCTCAAAACCATTGTATTAATAATATAAGGCAGGGATCCCCCAACCTTTTATACCCGTGAGCCACATTCAAATAGAAAAAGTTTCGGGGAGCAACACAAACATGGAAGAGGTTCCAGGGTGTGCCAATAAGAACTATAATTGGCTATTTGGTAGTCCCAATGTTGACTGGCAGCCTACAGGAGGCTCTGTTTGGCAATTACACTTGGTATGCAACCAAAACTTGCCTCCTACACTGAAATTCAAAAATAAGCTCCTGCTTTGGGGACACTGGGAGCAACATCCAAAGGGTTGGTGAGCAACATGTTGCTCACAAGCCACTGGTTGGGGATCACTGATATAAGGAAAGTAAGCACTAATAGGCAAAGATTTTCTCTTTGTTTGGTTCCCAAGCACTGTAAGCATGTATATTTATTTACCACAACTAGTAATGACCAAATCTGTCCCGTTTTGCAGCAAAATTTGTGAAAACTGCAGAAAACAGTTACCACGTGACTTTTCTGATGCTCACAACTTTTTTGATGCAGCCATACCTTTTTTTGACACGACTTGATGAATTTGTGATTTTTTTGATGAAACTGCAATTTTATGACGTGGCAAATTTTTGCACCAAAAAATTCACTGATGCTGAAATGCAGAATTTCACTAGTGATGAGCACATTTTTTTTTGCCAGGCATGGATTTGCAGCGAAATTCCGCATTTCACCGTCAAATAATTTTTCTACAAAATGCCCGCAAAATTTCCCCGCAGAAAATTTGTGGTCTCATAATAAAAAATGAGGTTGTGTCAAAAAAATTGCACAATAGAAATATAGCTATGTATTGAGAATAAAGGTATACACACATGCCCACATAAGGTAGCAGGTAACCAGTCACACACAGACAAGAATAAGCTGGGGGTAGTCAAGGAACTTACTTGCAATTTGACCAAAATCCAGACACTCAAATATTCCTCCTAATGTTCCCATGGGTTGTATGCTGCTGTTATGTTACAGTATTATAATCCAGCCCCTACAGTATGTTAAAAAATATCAAATAGTATGTGCATTTTCTATATTGAAAAGTTGCTTAGACTTAGATTTGATTTCATCATACACAAGCCAAATTTTTAGATACAGTTCAACCAGATATTTATGCTGTATTTTAGACACAACCAAATATAAATATACATATAGTTAAAGATTCCCGTTTTATTTTATTCTGTTTCTATCACCACACTTACACTGCAGACTCAGGTCTAAGGATCTTGACAATCGAAAGCTAGGCTACATCTCCACTGAGCTGTAGCAAATTGATTTATTCGCCACAGCCCAAGGGAAGATTATTCAGGCTACAACTGTATAAGAATGAAAAATAGTAATAAGAAAGTGTAGATATAGATTGTTTCATTGTTCTCTCTTGTGCCTTATAGAATGATATATTATGACACTCACACCAGACCTATCATTGAAACTGCACAAATTCTGTAAAATTTTATATTATATCAGGATAAGTTTTGTTATATAGAAACCATTGTCATGCATTGCATTTTTATCCCAACAAAACTTTTAAGAATCTACTCTGTAAGATCTCTAAAATAGGATTTATAAAAATGGAATGCTATTTCTCAGTGTCTTTGAACTATCCTTCAGAATTTGATTTTTATACCTTTTACAGAAATCCCCTTTTACCATCACTCAATTGTTTTTATTATCAAGAAAAGATCCAACTCTTGTAGAGAAAGCAAGGGTGGATTTGTTTCTAAATACCAACAAGTGTGTCTGTGTGTGCTCAAGTGGAAAGTACAGGGATAATTACTCTAAACTTTAGAGTATACCATATATTTGAGTTTTTTCCTCTTTTTCTTGGGCCTCTTATTTTAGTGCCATATTACTCTTTAAAATGTTATTCTGAAATAAAATTGCACTTTTTATTTGTGTGTTTAATATATTCTTTTTACCAGTATGTTTATGACAAAAAGTTAAGAATGTTCAGGTGAATGTTTAGGGTTTTGCATGACCTGGACCAGACTAAAGGTAAAAAAAAAGCAATGGCAACTGTGGATGGGACCTATAGTTTATGCCAGGGTTCCCCAACCTTTCTTACTTGTGAGCCACAGTCAAATGTAAAAAGACTTGGGGAGCAACACAAGCACCATAAAAGTTCATGGAGGAGCCCAATAAGGGCTGTGATTGGCTATTAGGCACCCTCTATGCACACTATCAGCTTACAGGAGGATTTATTTGGTAGAAAATCTTGTTTTTATTCAACCAAAACTTGCCCCCAAGTCAGGAATCGAAAAATAACTACCAGGTTTGGGGGCACTGAGAGCAACATCCAAGGGATTGGTGAGCAACATGTTGCCCCCGAGCCACTGGTTGGGGATCACTGGTTTATGCATTATAAAGATAGTCATGCCCTTTCTTTATTGAGAATATTTTTTTTTATTTTTAATTTTTTAGAAATTTGTAAATTGACTTCTTTCTATGATAGCAAATTAAAAAAAAAAAAAATAATGGGTCACCTATTTTGTGTTTACTTTTTCAGTAGTGGCTTTTATGCATGTACATAGTTACATAGTTACATAGTTACATAGGGTTGAAAAAAGACCAGTGTCCATCAAGTTCAACCCATCCAAGTAAACCCAGCACACCCAACCCACACCTACCAATCTGTACACTCACATACATAAACTATAAATACAACCACTAGTACTAACTGTAGATATTAGTATCACAATAGCCTTGGATATTCTGATTGATCAAGAACTCATCCAGGCCCCTCTTAAAGGCATTAACATATACAGCTAAAGTCTGTGTATAATGAAAAGTGTTGCTTGCATCAAATCAAAGACAATAGTTATATTATCATGATTAAAAAAGTTCAAATTGTGCAGCAGTCTTCAATAGCAAAATTAATTTTTTCTGAAGTTTTTTCAAGGTTTTTTTTTCCAAGTACATTCTAGATATTGTAGAGTGGACTACCCATTTCCCCAGCCAACACAAAAGTCACCTTCTGATCTTTTCTAGTATTGACATATTCACTGCTCATTGTGGAAATCTCCCACTAAGGGGCCGATTCATTAAAACACGAGTTCGAATCCCGAATGGGAAAAATTCGTATTGGATACGATAATTTCTGAAGATCGCAAATATCACGAAAATGGTTATGAAAAAATCGTATTAGTCACGATAATATCGTATTGGAGATCTGAAAGTCACAAAATTTTCGTATGAAACGATTGTAAACAGCGGCAGAACCTTTCCGAATTTTTTGTGCAAGCGAACGAAAAAATCGCGCAAAGTTGTGCAAGCGCAAAAAAATTGGCGAAAATATGCTTGCTCCGAGCGCTCGTGTCTTACTACATCTCCCCTTAAGGGTTGACCCACACTGTCACACAAATCTTTCCCAACAATCTCTTGACAACACTGGTTTATTAGATGTAAACAAAATTGTTAAACAGTATATAACCCTTACATAAACCTTTGGGGGTAATGCTATGCATGCAAAGTTTACACCTGGTCTAGTAAACTATGCAACCTATCAGCAGGTAGCCGTTATTGATCCGTTCTTTAAAAGCAAACATCTTTTTGATGTGGGTAAGACCTGGTGAAAACATTGTTGTATATATTATATTACCCATTTACTATTGCATTGCTTCAGTGCTACCAAACCATTTTATGAATGTGTTACAAAAAGTAAAAAATGTTTTTACTAAAACAAGCTATATAACCGAAAGTGTTGAATACTGAGTAGTATCTTGGACCAGCAAAGCAGCTATTTTGCAAATGAATTAGTACTTTACTACAGAGAGTACTGGCATATTAAATGTCAACATATACTGATTCATCATTTGCCAGTACATTAAAAACCATGAGAGTGCAGGAAACATTACAGGTACAGAGCCTATGTAAGTGCCCCATAAGGCACGAAACACGTTAGGCTGCATTTTTGTTCTAATAAATTATTTTTTGAATTTTTCTTTACACTACTATGTTAATTATTGATAGTCTCTTTTGCTTTTGTTAAAATCAACATTACAGGTAAACCATTAAGCATCACTTAAGATTTTCTTCTTTGAAGAAGGAACTGAAATGTTCTAAAAGCTTAGTGTAATTATCATCCTAGTTAACCAATAATGATACTACCTTTACACCCCTATTGTTATGCTTTATATCAAAAGTTTTACCCTATAACTTTTGCTGGCACAAAATAACATTGGCTAAAACTTGCCACGTTTTGATTTGTGCAGCCTATACATGAATTTTTAGAAATAATCATATTTACTTTTCAAAGAATAGAAGATATAAATGAATATAAATGACTTTTTGTTATTCTTTATGTACAGCAGCAATAATTGGATAAGTAATATGAAATGTAATAGAGCAGAGGTTATATACCTGTTATATATAATGTGCCATTTTTATATTATCAAATCATTTTATATATTTTGTAATAAGTTAAATAAAAAGGCATTGTGCATCTACAAAGAGCAGCCTATATAGCGTTGAGGCAAGCAAGTCTAAATGTAGATGTCACTAGCTATATTACAAAATAAAAACATCTGTGTCTTCAAGGTAGAGTGACTGGCCAGATACATTCCTCTTTTGGCAGATGGCAATTTGCAGATGTCAGTGTTGGCCAGAAAACAGTAGCTGCAGCTGTCACCTTGTGTGTGTTCAGAATCTATGCCCTAAGGATCCCTTTGTGATGCCATTTTAGAGCTTCACAGATTATTCTTTACCCCAACACATTAATAAAATAGTGATTATTAAATAAAATAATGCTAAATGTTTCACAAGTATCTTTCCTTTGAAGATTGTACTAAAAACTAAGTGCGCTTTGTGTGCTATGCATGAATTTATTATCAGGGAAGTAAAGGAAGAAGATTTGAATATTATGTTGGTATGTGAAGCATTGCTTGCAAATCTTGAATTAGTGTGAATCTTGAAAAGCAGAGAGTTTTTTTAGTTCACAGTTGATTTGCGTCAATTCACACATTAACTCTGCTTGAATTTATCTGAAGACCATAATCGTGTTGCACTATGCATGATCAAGTACAGCTCTGTAAGACCTCAGTGCTCAGGGGTCCTGGGGCCTGTCCTGTTTCTTAATAAATAACATTAATAGCATTGTTTAGGGTAAAATCCTGACAGCAGCGACAAACCAATTGTTAGCTAAGGAAATAGGTCATTAAATGGACAGTAGTAGAGAAATGCCCTTCAGATGCTAAAAATGATAGGATTTTCTTTTCTAAACTGGAAAAACGCCCCTCTGACATGGGAGCATTTTTGTTTTATTGTTTTATTGTTTTATGTTACTAGTTGTCTTTGCATTTAGTGAAATAAGGTTGGCACATAGTAACATAGTGGTTTTCAATGAGAAAAGACACACATCCATTAAGTTCCACCTTTTGGTGTAATGAAACTTGCCCCACTGCTGGAATTTTACAAAAGCGCAATTTTTTTAAAAGGCACAGTAATTATTCTTATTCTAACCAGTTATAGATTTTAATTGCCTGCAGTAATGGTACAGTAATGTTCAGATCCAGTTACTGCTTTCAACGAGCTCATATACTGTATATCATAGTTCTATTATGTTAACCACTGCTTAAAATACTCTTATGATGTAAACATATGTTTTTTGTTTACTGACTAATACTACACAGTGACTGTTGGCTATTCAATATTTCACTGACTGTCCTGTGGGATGATAAGTTCAATAAAAGCACCATGGGTCACACAGGTGTATAGCCAAGCTGCAATAATATTCTCAGTTAGGTAAGTGAAAGAGAATTCATACAATTCCAAGTCGGACAATGATCTGAAATATTTATGAGGCTATATTACTGCAGTGAGTTGGTGTTGGTGTGAGAAAACAACAATAATTAACAGGACGTATACACTGTTCAGCAGAAAGCTGGGAGTATATGGAGGCAGATTCATCAACCTTCAGATTTTTGTGGGTTTTAGAGGTTTTTGAAACTATAAATAAACTCATTTCCACTAATAGCACAAATATCTATTCATTTATTAATAGATCCAAACTGAAAAAGCACCATCAAATTAGAATTCAGAATGAAAAATGAAAAGAACAAGAAAATCCAATTTTTTTGGTGGTATTTATGTTTCCATACAAATCCTTTTTTGTGATTTTGAGTCATAATAAACAAGAAAAAATTAGCTTTAGCACAAAAAACCCATACATTGTGGAAAAAAAGAAGAATGTTAGTAAACAGCCCCCACAGTTTCCCTGCAGGATTGGATGATATGTTATTGCTGCATCTGTATGGCTAGTACTATATCTATACATAATAACAACAGAAGAGATGCTACCCACTGAGAACTCCTAACCTATCTGAAATAATATAGGGCCCACAAAAGATTATTGCTGCATCTGTATGGCTAGTACTATATCTATACAACATAACAACGGAAGAGATGCTACCCACTGAGAACTCCTAACCTATCTGAAATAATATAGGGCCCACAAAAGATTATTTGATTTAAATTGAATTCCAAGCTCTTTGAAACCAGGGTTTCAAACTGAAAATATAAAGTTAATTCAATTCATTGAAACATTTATTAAGGAAGACCTATGGTATCTTAGTAGCCTTATATCCTTGTTATCATTTTACTTCACCACATGCTGTCCTACCAATAATAATAATCCCCACTGCCCCAACCCAATTTTGAAGCACATCAATTTATCCCCATTCTACTCCCCAATTCCCTATCATTACTTTGTACAACTATTAAATGCAATAAGCTTGTTTAATGTCTCCATCCTTTTTTTTGCTGGTGTATTAAGTAATCCATTTATATATATATATATATATATATATATATATACAGTATATGCAAATGTAGATTTTGTTGTACTTTATAATTTTATATATGTAAATTTTTGTTTTTATTAATAATCAGAAAATGTAAACTGTAAAATCTAGATATATTTTGTGTGTACTGGGTATAGAGGAGGTCACTAAATTGACTTTGAATACATTCTACTTGATTTAAATAGCTGAGCAATGTTGAGTCATTTCAATGAATCACACATAATGATACATTTTATTAGTGATAGCATTTGCAGATAATTTAGATGCTAAGAACATAGTCATAAACAATTTGAATCCCATGTCTTACTCAGTGCCAAAATTATTTTAGTATATGCTGCTTAAAATATATTTTATTTCTTATGTGACTTTTGATACAGACTGATGGTATGTATTATAATTCACAACAGCACCCTATGAGCAAGTGTGCAAATACTTAAAAAGATGGCATCATTTCCATAATGTCACTCAGAGAAACAGATTTACAAGCAATGTTTGAAAGTGAGCCTTCAAAAAGCTGAAATGAATATATAATGCATTAATCTTTTATTTCACCTTTGTTTCCCATTTATAGATACCTCAGATCAGCTATGCATCTACAGCTCCAGAACTGAGCGATAACAGTCGCTATGATTTTTATTCACGTGTGGTTCCGCCTGACTCCTATCAAGCCCAGGCAATGGTGGATATTGTGACAGCCCTAGGATGGAACTATGTATCCACTTTAGCTTCAGAAGGAAATTATGGTGAGAGTGGTGTAGAAGCATTCACACAACTATCCAGGGAAATTGGTAAGATTGCATTAAACAGCTTTTTATACTTAATTCTGACAGGTTACTAATGTCTATGGTTTTGTAAAACACAGCCTGGGTCCCTGTGGAACAATAAATGTTACTGTAGATATATTTTTGACACTGTTCTTTGTAGCTTAAGTGTATAAGAAGTAATCTTTCTGTTCATGTATATATCAAGATATTATTATACTGGAAGGTTTTTTTGTGACAAATCTACTTCACAATTATTTGCTAGAGCCAAAATGAAATGTTGTATATGTGAGCCATCTAAGCTTGGGAAAGTCATTTACTAATGTTTGCAATAGGGTGCTTAATTATAGATTGTTGTAACAGAAAAGTATACACACACAAACATATATATAAATGTATCTGCAGATATTGCCATCTCAAGATTATTGAAAAATACATTTGCTATGATGTGCAGAGAACTACGTACCAGCATGTCTTATTAATATTTATTAAGTGTATTGGGGCAGTGTACTGAACAGATAACTATTAGTAAGTTATCAAATGGATGATATTACATGAGCTACAAAAGCTGTTGTTAACATGTTCTCTTTTTTGTTTCTTTGGTTTTTTTTTGGTTTTTTTTTTTACAAATTAACAGGCCTCATAGGTGTTTTTGTTTCAGAATTAAATTATTTTTGAATGAAAATAAAACTTATGAGTAGTAACGCATGCGAATTTACTTTGATGAATTGGTACTTAATTAACAAACACTTTTTAACGCATAAAACTATGCATTAATGTTAACGACCTTTAGTGAATCGGTCCCAAAGAATTTTGCAGCAAAGTACTTCTTGATGATTGCTCTCCCCACCAACCTATTTAAAAATCTAATTGGGATACAGATGGAGAAGGCTTTAATGGTGTTTTATTAGTAAACATGTTGCAAATGATGGCTTTTCAAAATAAGGCAGAAAGAAAGGATTTTGTATTACTGTGAGCCAATGACCCATTAATATCTGCTGTACTTGTGTTTGGTGCAGTATTTCAGTAGTCTGATAGCTAATAGAAATTCTGTAAACAAAAATGCTACAGACTTTTGTATTCTTGCGGCAATACACAGAATTTTATATTACATTATTTTTAATATAACATTTTATATTAAATATTATATATTTGTGTAGACATTCAAGTTTGTTCAGAAGTAACCCCTACTGAGCATGCTGCCTGAGCTTTACTAAGGTGAATTAGTTGCTGGTATCTTCAAGAATATGCTGAGCAATGTAACCAATTGTTACTAGAAGATAGATGACAACTGTATTAGTGAGCTGCTCTTAGGAAGTGGAGGTTGGTGTGAGACTGGAATTAACAAATAACTTACATTTTTAAGTGTAAAAAAAGATATTGAGCAAACAAAAATATTACACTATTAAAAAAAAAAAAAAAAAAAAAAAAAAAACCCTGAATTAAGCTCAAGCCCGACATATAACATAACTTTTTACACATAGATTCCCTATGTACCTTTTATTTATTCCAGAGGTATTTTGTGCACTGGTATCTCCCTTTGATCTCAGTACATATAGTGCGTGTGCATGCATAAGACAGAGCCAAATAGACAAACCAATAAAACTGTGGTGAATCTGTAGTTTTGGCCCCAGTGATTCATGTTAAATATTATATATATGTATATATTGAAAAAGAGGGGGCTATAATCAATGTTTTTTGCATTGCAATGGTACAATTTTGTTTTATTTGTATTATAAACAAGAAAATGACTAAATTGATAACATGCTTCAGTCATTTAGCCAACAAAATGCATAAAATAATTACGGTTGGCATTCTAAAATCATAAAAAAGGGTAATAAAATGACAATATGATGTCCAGTTTCCATTCTGTGTTTTTAAAGGAAGGAAGCAAATTCTCATATGAAAAGGAAGGTGGTAAACATCAAATAGCATAGGTACAGTATATGTTAATTTTTGTATACAGTAGTATACAGTATACATTAATTTTTGTAATAGTATTTAATGGATGCTCTTAATAAATTGAACATTCAAGCATTTGATACAGAAATTCTAGAGAACAATACTATCATAAAATATATATACATTATAGGGGTATATTTATCATGCTGTGTAAAAAATGGGGTAAAACATTACTGGTGATGTTGCTCATAGCAGCCAATCAGATACTTTGCTTTGGTTTTCTAACTGTTGAAATCTAATTGCGGATTGGTTGCCCTGGGCAACATCACTGTTAATGCTTCACTACACTTTTTACACAGCATGATAAATATGCCCTTAAGAAACATATATACTGTATCTAATTATCAGAGACCCAGACCATACATAAAAAAAAATAATACTTCATCTCTATTTGGAGCCCATAAATAAAAGGAATACAATTATTTAAATATTTACAACACACACATATTTATCAAAGAATGAAAGTCCTCTAAAGTAAAAAAAAACATTGCTCTCTACTCATTTTTATGGGATTTGTAGAGATGTATTTATCAAACAGAGAGTAAGAGCTTTGCCCTTTAAAAATACAAATCTAAAGATAACATAGAAATGAATTAAAAGCATAATTGCAGTCTGATGGGCTGTAGCAAGGTTATCTTTCACTGATTGATAAATGTGCCCCATGGTATTTAAGTTATTAAATATCCTATATTTTACACAAGCATGCAGAGCATATTACCAGGTAATGTAACATTATTACATGTTCCTGTGTAGGGCCTTGCTTTGCTTGTGGTGTCACACTTGTTAGAGGAAAGTAAAGATTGTACCCTAGATCCCTTCTTGATGTAAAAAGATCATTGCACATCATAGCACAATGCACCCATCATTCCATCACAAAGATCTTTTTTACTCTTTCTGTGCACAATACATGTATTGCACACAGAGCAATTCATAGTTCAGTTACCATTTTAATGGTTTTGTAGTGCATTTTACATTTTTTAAGTTATATAATGAGCTTACAAATGACAATGTAAGAACTGTATTTTACATAATTAATATTTTGAATTTATCTGGGAACATATAGGTATTTGCCATAGTAAAATCCAACATAAAAGAGCATACTTTTCTCACTCCCTGTTACTCATTATATTCTATAAGATAAAAACAAAGTGGTTTCAATGGAAGCAGGTTTGAATACACCGTGACAGCTTTTATAGAGATCTCTTTTGTAATTTTGTTCTGTGCCAGGCAAGTTGTTTATACAGACACTGCTTCAGTTCAATCAGTCTTTTCAACAAAGAAACTAAATGGGTGAGTCACACATTTGAAATCATTTTGGGTTTCCCTGTTAATGGAATACAATTATTGTATTGGCAGAACTACGACAGGGAAAAACAAATAAAAATCAGGTGATATAGTGAAATAAAAGGTCACATGCATCCTAGGGATTATTCTTTTGCAGAGTGAAAGCTTTCATAGTGGCATCATTAGAAGAGCACCAATGAGTAGTATAGACTATTGCAGTCATTTTAGGCATTACTCTGGTGTAAAATTACATACATATCTTTATAAATATGCAGATTATCTCTGTAATGGATGAGATTTGTAATTATGGAGCACAGCCTTTTTTGTTAAGTATTTAAACGGAGCTTTCTTCATAAACACCCCATGTGGGGGAATTCACAAAAGTGGAGTAAACTGAAATTTATAGAAGATATATATATCTAGATATATATATCTAAAAAGATATATATATCTTTTTTTTTTTTTACACATATATTTTATTGATCGAGCAGGTTTAAAGATCCCGTTAAGGCTAGGGCTTGTTAATGCAGGCTTCGCCCTAACCGTCTGATTTCCCGATCATTTGTCCACCTTTAGGGTTCTAACATATCCATTTTTAATCAAATCCCTATAAGCTATTCTTATCAATTTTTTATTTTAGAAATAAACGAATTGAGCAAGATAGAAATTAATTGAATATGTCCCTGCAAGAATTATTTTGACTTGTTCACATGTTTTTTGTTTTTGAGTTGTTCCCATGTTTGTTTTTTATGATCAAAAGTTGTTAATTTCCTGGATAGCAGTCATTAATAGTAGCAATGAGCAAATTTTTCTCCAGGCATGAATTCACAATGAAATATTTTTGTGAAATTGCAGCAAAAATTTGCAGTGTAAAAATTTGCCACAACCAAAAAGTCGCCAAAACAAAAGAGTCATAGAGACAAATACAAAAAATGTCCATTGACTTTAATGCATTTTGAGTGAGAAAAAACGCCCATTGACTGTAATGCATTTGGAGTAAAAAGTTGCGTGTGAAAAATATCACCCGTGTAAAATTTGTCGCCTGTTGACTTTGGCGCACTTCGCCTATTTTTCATCAGTTTCATGGATTTTTCAGTGAAATAGAACAGATTCGCTCCTCACTAGTTAGGTTTGGAAATACATTTGACAGATGTAACCTCGCTTTCTGCTCAGTGTATAGTTCATCACTTCCTTAGTACTGACTGACTGACAGCAGCAACAACAAACTGATTGTGTTGTGTCTGAACGGAAAAGGAAGGTGAGAAGTAACTTGTGTATCTTTAAAGGTACATATCTTTATTGCTGTACATCTGGGCTTGTCAGAGGAAAGTTTTTCTAGTGTAATTATTTGGCAGGCTTTATTTTTCCTTAAAGCAAAAGTAGACATAACTCCTAATTACTTATACAATTAAAGTATGTATATTCATTTTATTACTATTTGCTTGTTTGCTGACAAAGGTTTATGCTAATTGCATAGCCTTCAGCTCATCTGCCATGAACATTTATTAAAGAGCAGTGATGACTAATTTCCCTCAGAAAGTTTCATAAATGTATTGAGGAAATGGAAATAATGAGTAAAAATAGATATTGCAGTAGCTAAATTAAATGAAACGTCTATCTATATAAACAAACAAACCTTCAATATACACAAAGCTATAGGCACAAGAAGTAAACAGACAGAGCTTAGATTTCCGACTAACACGTAGTAAAAGGCATTAATACTTATGTGCCACAAAATTAGAAATATTTGCACTTTTCTCCCTTCTATATATGGCAATTAGGCTTTTAAATCATATACTGTTAATTTATAGAATTGCCTTTCCTTGTGTCTGTACTATTAATGTTCATGCTGTTTATAATAGTGCTCATATATACAAACATATAAAAACATACATACATTCATACATAACTGACAGAAAAGATGTACATTTATAGGATTTTTCTACTGGAATTGTAGTAGAATGCTTTCACACCCATATAGTTTATATATGTAATATATATTTTTTTACTGTATTCAAATAATCAATATATAAAAAATACCAAAACATGAACATTGCTAAATCTACATCTGGAAAAATATATATATATATATGTTACCAGCATGTTCCAAAATCTAGTGGAAAGTCTTTCCAAAAATGTAGAAGTCATTATAGCAGCTAAGGGTGTGCAGGGCAACTTCATATTAATACCCTTGGTATGAGAATGAGATATTGGACAGGCAGATGTCCACAGACTTTTAGCCATGTAGTTTATCACACCATCTGCTTTGCCCAGTGCATAAAAATTCATCTTGCTGCACTGTCAGAAGAAATTGATACACAGTATTCTACTGTACTGTACTAAAGATTATATAGGCAAATATGATATTTAACCCTGCCCTTTCCTTCCCTTCTCATGAGATGGCTGTGTTGCCTATGTTTTTTTTTCATATTGGACCATCCTCTATCATTATCTGACTGTTTTATCGTGCTTGGATCATACTGTCAGTGCTGTATGCTATAAAATACATAGGTTAATTTCCCTATGTGGCTGCCAGAATTGGCTTTTGAATCTCACTCTATTGTGTCCCTTAGAGGCAGATTTATCAAAATGTGAGCTTAAAGCTCACCATAGAAAAATTCACCCACTTCTATTTATCCCTATGGGAATTTCAGAAGCATATTTATCAAAAGGTGAACTTTCACCCATTGATAAATATGCTTCTAAAAATCCAATAGGAATATAAAGAAAGTTGCTTTCTTTATGTGTTGGTGAAATAAGTAGCAGAAACCATGCTCACATTAGGCGAAGAAACCCAAACTGATCTAGTACGCAGTACTAGGATATAGTAGCAAAACTATGACATGAAGAGCTTACTGCCCTAGAAAAGGCTACTCCAAACCCCAGCTTTGCATTTCCCTCTTTATACTAGACACAAATAATCACCCACAAAATGGTTTAACTGTTGCATTTGGCTCAAATTAATTATACTCTTCTTATACATAATCTGTTTCCCTTGTTCAAAATACATTTTGTTCTGTTCTTTCTGCTATTTCTGCCTTTTTCAGTATTTTAGAATACCACATAAGCCATTTACTGTATGGTCCTTTAAAACAGCCTTCACTGTTCATTCAGTTAATTTCATGCTCTAAATGCAATATCTTTTATACACCAATGCACCAAATGTAATCCCAATATGCCCACTAGTTGAAAGCTCTTACATAAAATCCTTGTCAAATCTTAATGGTTGAACAAATGATGAAAGCACTATGAAATAGCAAGGGACCCATTCATTATACACCAAATGCTAGCAAATTGAGAAGTAAAAATGATTATTGTTGATTTGCATGAAAATCATATTGGCTTGAGAAGCTTGTGATAACTATGTATAGGGATTTTCTTAGCGATATTGTGATAAGTTTAAAAGCCTATTTATAAGAGAGATGAATTGACATAATAATGTAAAAGTAAAAAAAAGAGAGTTTGGTGGGTTTTAGTTAAAAAGATAGTTCAACATGAATTTTACTTTTCATACTCTTTTGTTGTACAGCACCCTGGTTTGGAATTTCAGTTGCTATATTAGTGCTAGTCTCCCACTTACCCTTTTAACTGGGGAGTGAGTTGGATGTTAGAACAGAAGATGAATAGAACAAAGCCGTTTACAAGGAAAGCAACAATAAAATATTATCATAGCAATAAAAATACAGCCTTATAGACAATCTGTTTTTTTTTGTAGCTGGGGGTCAGGGCAAAGGGCATTATAGGAAGGCATGTAAGTTCAATTTAAACAAATAAGCTAAATGATAAGGAATCTGCAAGTACTAAACAACCTGGGTAATAGTCAGCCAGAGGCCACCCTTTAGGTTAGAGGACAGAACTTTCATTATTAGCAGTGTAGGTGTTTTTTCATGGTGAGGGAAGTTGTGGAATGCCCTGCCAGGCCTAAGGCTGTATATGTTGATATACATACTGTGTATGTGAGTGTATATATAGGTTAGTATGCGTCTATGTGTGTGTGTGCTGGGGTTCCTTTAGAAGGGTTGAACTTCATGGACTTTGGTCTTTTTTCAACCCAACCTAAGTACAGTGGTGCTTGAAAGCTTGTTAGCCCTTTAAAATTTTTTATATATACTTTTTGTACAGCGCTGCGGAATATGTTGGCGCTTTATAAATAAATGTTAATAATAATAATAATAATAATAATAATATATGAATGTAACCAAAGCATAATCTGATTTATAAACAGGTCCTAAAAGTGAGTGATTGTACAACATTGATCTAGAAAATGGTTTCATTTTCTCTTATGCAAACTATAGATGACTTTATATGGGGTTTTTTTCCTTACGTCTTTTTGTTTTTTTGATCAGTTTTAAAATTCTAAATTATTTGATTAAAATTGAGTCTATGGGAGACAGGCTTTTCGTAATTTGGAGCTTTCTGGATAATGGATTTCCGGATAAGGGGTCCGATACCTGCACCATGTGTCAAAAATGAGGGTCCCAGAATGGAACAATCTTTCTCTGAGATGTAGGATGCACATGGGCATCCCCTGTAATGCCCCCTATGTTACACGTCAATAAAGACATACAAGCTGGTGGAGCACCAGGGGGGACAGAGTGCTTGAAAGCTCACTATTTACCTTTCACCTAGACAGCACTGCACTCTGCAGTAAATATAGCAGTAGGAGTGCTTATGGAGCTCAAGTAAAGCATAAGTAAACCTTTTTATTTTAAAATCCCTAAAAAGACTCTAAACAGCCCCCAGAATATCATACCTTTCTCCCTGCATACATGTCCCATGTCTCATGTGATTTCTAAATCACAATCTTAAAACTGCAGTTCATTACAGCCACTTTCTGGTAATTACTACTAGCTGGGCTATTCTGAACTTTTACTCTCTTATAAAGATGGTCAAAGAGGTATCTACTGTGCATGCTTTCTGTCTCTCGCTCCAATGGGAATCAATCAGGCATGCACGGCAGGGACCTCTATGATCATCTTCGTGGTCAAAGGGAGAAAGTAAACTCAGAAAAGGGGCAGAGCTTTATGCTAGACCAGGATGACACGACATGAGACTGAATGCGTGGGGAAAGGTATGTTATTCTGGGCACTATTGCAGGTGATTACTTATTCTTTAAGTGCATTGTCTCTAAAGCCACAATTCTGTGGTACTACGTGTCCTCGGTGTACTTGCCCTTTGTACATAAGCACTATACTATTTTGCTGAAAGATATACTGTATGTGATTTAATTCTTTGTTCTGAATTAAAAAATTTTTTTATCTTTTTGTTTTGATCACTGACAGTAGAAAAAGAAATTGAACTGTGTTGAAGATTTATTTTCCTTTTTTTAATCACATTGAATCACAGTTGTTTCAATGTTCAGCAGGTTGTTCAGCAGGTTGAAACACATCCTTTTTTAATACTGATTTTTTTTTTTCAGCTTTCATGTAACTGATTTCTAATCTAAACATAAAACAACCATTCAATATAGTAGGTAGTAGCAAAGAAAACTATCTCAGCTTCATTATTTTTATATGGAACATATTATTTACATATGTAAGGCTCCAAAAATCAATTAGAGAAAGATATAAGGTACTCTAAGTGGCTGGCAGTGCCATGCTTTCTCATTGCAGGTGTCTTGTGCCTTGATGCATAAAAAGTAAATGATATGTCCAGGCGAAAAGATAAGTTGCATTCACAGGCCTAATGGAGAAAGTCCAAAGTGCACTGAATAATGAACCACTCTTTAGTCTCTGAAGAGAGATTACAGTTTGACTGATGTGTTGGTTGGTTTCCTAATGTTTTAGGCTTGTACAAAAGACCTGTGAGTGTCATTTATTTGTTGTGATATACATGTATGTGTGTAAACACGCACATTTATTTAGATATTTTTTTTTTTTTGGCTCAGACTTCAAACAAATTACAGTAAAGTATGAGAATTCTGCCAGGTATTTTCATTTATTGGGTCTGGCTTTTTGGTTATTATATTTATGCTAATGATAGAATATGTATGTGCTTTGTGCTTGTGTTTAATATAAACAGGATGACACTGCAACGGCAATAATATATTGTACTTTATTGCCCTTGGGCCATCCTTACTTTCTCCGTGCTATTAAGCATGCATACAAATTAGATTTTGCTTTAAAGTCTAATATTTATAAATATTCTTTATCCATTTCTGTGAAATATTTGAAGACCTCAGGGAATGGTGCAAACTGGGCCACAAGTGGACTATATCATATTTTCATTTGTACTGTTTCTCTGGGAAAACATGATATACAATAAGGGACATATATTATCATAAAAAAAATACTTATTTTAAAGGGTAAATAACATGAACACTGAATATCTGATCTAACCAATATTTTATTCCCTACATAAAAAAACCTTTATTTAAGTAGAAGTCCTAATGGCTTATTTATAAGGGGCAGTGCTAGGTAAAAAAAAAAAATGGCATGGAACTGGGCAAGTCAAAAAGCCATTCATTAAAGTACTTGTTGGGCTCATATATACTTGTGACCTTTACTTACAGTATGCCTGCTGGCTTTCTCTTTTAGAATATGGTGCTGTGAGTGCAAGGCCCACCTTGCTTGGTGCAAGGGTATGTTGATTTATATAGTTTTTGTAAGTTTTAAGACTTTTAGTAAAATGCATTTACCTTATTGCACAACTTTATTATGAGTACAAGAAGTTTCCTTTCCACTGCATTAAGGAACAGGATTATAGCAATATATTTTTATGTTGTACAATAATAATTCTCTTTGCTACTGAATTTTAATTTAACACTTCTTAGATATAAATATGCCATGGATACCTAGTGACAAAAAAAAACACATAATTCAATGATATTATATTCTTACAGCAAGATAATAGAGCAGCCTGGCTTCATGAGGTAAATCTCTGTTCAGATCTGCAGATAATATGTTCTTGTTTCTTTTCACTTCAGTATACAGTTATTCATATATTAAAATGCTCTGCTTGTGCTGTGGAATTCCATGCCACATTTACAACTGTGAATAATTTATGTTTTAATTCCTGCATTTTTTTAATCGTAAGAAATTTATGCAAGTATGCATTATTCTGAAAATCACTTATCACTGTGAATTATTGACCACTTATAACCTTCCGAGTGCCAGAAAGGTCCCTAGTGGGAATCGACTGTGCCAGAGGTGAACTCTACAAATAATAAGTACATTTTAATCTAATGCAGGTTTAAGCTTTAAAGGCTTTAGGATGTTGGGTAATTACATATGATAAAAATGAATTTGTAAAATTTAGAACAATTATCTGCAACTAAATGAGTGGAAAATCATGCATTCCCAGATATGGCAAGCCTTAAATTGACCTTATATGACTGGATGAGGATCATAGGAGTAAGATGGAAGGTTTCATCTTTCATTCCATTAAGGAAGTAGATGATTGGATGGTCTAAAGCGAATCCACCCTTTTAGGGAGTATAGCAATATTTCAAGGTTTTTTCTTAAGCTAAAAATTTGATTACTTTGATAAAGTTGCTAGTTTATACTGTTGTGTTTAGCAGGTCTGGATTGGGTTTTAAAATGGGCCCTGGCATTTCAAGTACACAAAAACCCAAGTAGCCCCCACCAGCCCACTAAATAATGACTGACAATTTACAACAACCCCTCTGGGATTTGGTAGAATCCACAGATTGCCACTCCGGGCCTGGTAGTAAGTGTTAAAGATAGTGATGAGCAAAAACTTTTGCGAAACTGCAAAAAATTCTTGAAATGTGGCTACCAGATGACTTTTTTTGACATGTGCAGCTTTTTTGAGGTGACCACTTTTTGTTATGCAATTGCAGCTTTTTTTGATGCCACCGCACCATTTTTTAAAATTTTACACGACCAAGTCTTTTTTGAGGTGACTGCAAATTTTTTGCGCTGAAATTTTGTGGAAGTTTCACAAAACAATTAGACTATGCAGAATTTTGCTGTGAATCCATGTCTGGCAAAAAAAAAAAAATCACTCATCACTAGTTGCAGACCTTACAGTAAAGTTTTCTCTTAAGGAGGTTATGTAATGATAGATGCAAAGTTTTCCACAGGTCTAGTCAACTATAGCAACCAATCATCAGCTAGCTATTAATGGTCAACTGTTTAAAGTAAGCATCTCATTGGTTGCTAACGGTTACTGCACCTATAGAGGCAAACTATGGGGGCTAAAGTCTTTTCCTTTGTACACTTGTTTAAAGAACGGTTCTTTGGACTTCCCTTCCAAAGAAGGGAGGCTTTCTGGGCTACAGGTACTAATTCTGAGTGTTTACCTTCATTATGAGTGCCTTTTTTTTCACTTTAAGTTGCAGTCCAAATGCAACCAAAACAAAGTAATTTTCTTACTCCATTATGTTTTTTTAAAGCAAAAGCAGTGACATTAAACCTTTCTCTTCTCTCTTTTGATTATTGTTTCAAATGAGCGTATTATAGCAGTTTATTTTCACCCAAGTGTTATTGCTTTCTTTATCCTCTTTTGTATACATGATGCCTAAAGGATGCAGTAAAGTGTAGCTTTTGAATGTGTATGCCCCAAGATATAATCATGTGAATTTTGTCACTATTGAAAATTGCTTGAAGAGTCTGTCTCTCTTGGGTCTTGAGCGCAAAATTAGGAGGTGACAAAGACAGAGCACAGTGTTAAGTAAGTTCAGAATCAGGCCAAGGTTGAAGGAAGGCTGAGTTTAGGTTAGCTCAATATTCAGTCAGTAATCTTGGCAGGCAGCAAGCAGAGACATCCAAACCTAGGCCAGGAACGGAGGGCAAGCATGAAGGCAAGAAACTGAACTCAAAGAAAATCCAGGTCAGCAACAGAAAAACGAAACAATGATGTCAAGCTTTGGAATTCTTTTAATAGATGTCAAATTGGAAGTTTGTTGCAGGGTGTGTATGTATACAACAACAAGTCTGCTTAAGTGGCATTTGGAAATTATAACAGCTGCAAATATGATTCCAGGAAAGACATACAGGAAGATGATTGACAACCAATGTAACTTTACAGTTATCCTTGTGGTTCTGTCCTTAGTATTCATCAGTTAAACTGAAGATTGTATGGAACAGTACATATACTGTATAAAAGAAAATTAACCTGATTAACCTAAAATACCAAATGCTTGCCAAGTATATATAATAATATCATAAAGCATAGGATTCCTGTACAATATGATTGATCAGAGCATACATGGATGACTGAATTGCACAAAAGGCACAAAAATGGCAATTTGACACTTCTGTACCTGTACTTTGGGATGCTTCTGTACCTTAGCAGACTTCAGTAGCTGTCAACAGTCAAGAACATTTTGCAGGTACTTTGGGAAAGAAAAAGGATTTTGGGGAGGGTAGTACAAGTCAGGCACAGATATGAGAATATAAAGTACTGTTACAGAGGTCTTTAGGTTTTGACAAGCAAGGGAGCAGGCAGGGCACATGTATCAAGTAAATAATCCTGGAGATACACTTGCATAAGAAAAAAGATTGAATGACTTACAGCATTTTAAATAGATTAAAAAACAATTGTACCTTTTCTATATTGTGCTTTTTTGCCATTGAATACAATTTATTGATTTTATTTTTTTTGTCTGTTAACCCTGTGAGCACTAGTGACAAACACTGCCATGTATAAGTTCATGGGTTAGTCAGCTGCATATTGTTTTGCTGTACACTGTTCCCATGAAAATAAGAAATTTGTGGTTAAGTAGTGCAAATGTGGTAAGACAGTATGTTTATTTATACAGTATATATATCAATTCCCCACTGTTTGTCAGAAGGGAACTCTACAGCGTTGTATTTACTTTTGTAGAATTTTTAGGGGCATATTCCCCCTGCTTACTTTTTTTCATTTAATAAACTTGCTCCTGTAATACCAGCCATAGTTGTCTCTCCTGAAAAATACTTGTTAAATGGTTTCATAATTAATGTACCACTTGATAAGCCTATATATATTTTCCAAAACTGTAATAGATTTTTCTGTTGTTGCTTATATTAGATAGGTCTTGTTTTTATTTTCAAGATATTTGCTAAATAAATGTTGAGAGCAGAATTTGTACCTAAATACTAAAGATATATATGTTCTTAATAAGAGAAAAAACAATGTGAAGAAAATAGACAGTCACTCATATAAAGACAAGCATGCTGAATTAGCAACAGAAGGCATTTCTAGTTTTAAAGCACTTTCTGTACTCTGTGCATAATATAATGTCTATGAAGCAGTACAAGAGCATTAATGCATTCTAGTGATCACTCCAGGCAGAGATACTAAAACGTGAATTGCCTCAGCTAGGAATATTGTTTCAGATGTGTATTTCTTTTAATGTGAAACTTGCTGTTCTGTTCCAGCAGTAAAACAAGATCTTATTGATAAATTGCATATTTTCTAAAACAGCTAAACACAGCAAGGCTATTTGAAAACATTTTGAAGAACCTGTGAGTTATAATTTATCTGAATATCTAAATTGATGTTTGATTGCTGAAAGGGAAGCTCTTGAAGCACACAATGTCACAAAATTTAGTTCTAAAATGGACTTTAGGCTTTTTCTGATTTATTATGCTGCTTAAAGGTCTTTGGCAGAGGTTCACACGCATTTACTTATTTCACATTTCAGAGGGGTGTATTTTTGACACAAATGAATAAAAAAATCAATGGCTTGCAGAGTAAGCAATCTGAATCCAGTCTGTCCCTTTGCCAGGTTAGCTGTGTAGCATGTCGTTCATAAGCTCTGGTTTCACAGATTATTCTAGTATGCATAGTTTACTTATTTTTATTACAATATTTAATTTGTAGCATAGTTAATAAATAATGTGTTTCAGTTTGTGCCTGTATGTAACCCACCCACTTAGTCTGTAAACTCTACGGGGCAGGGACCTCCTTCCTACTGTGTCTCATACCACATGGCACTTATTCCCTGTGCATTTATATATATTTATTGTATTTATTTATTATAACACTTGTCCTCCCTGTGTGTAATTTTGTATTCTGTAAGATTGTACAGCGCTGCGTACCCTTGTGGCGCTTTATAAATAAAGTTATACATACATACATACATACAGTGGTGTAAAAAACTATTTGCCCCCTTCCTGATTTCTTATTCTTTTGCATGTTTGTCACACTTAAATGATTCTGATCATCAAAAACCATTAACTATTAGTCAAAGATAACATAATTGAACACAAAATGCAGTTTTTAAATGAAGGTTTACGTTATTAAGGGAGAAAAAAAACTCCAAATCTACATGGCCCTGTGTGAAAAAGTGGTTGCCCCCCTTGTTAAAAAATAACTTAACTGTGGTTTATCATACCTGAGTTCAATTTCTGTAGTCACCCCCAGGCCTGACTACTGCCACAC
This sequence comes from Xenopus tropicalis, assembly GCF_000004195.4. Lineage (NCBI taxonomy): Eukaryota > Metazoa > Chordata > Amphibia > Anura > Pipidae > Xenopus > Xenopus tropicalis. The sequence goes on along the minus strand of NC_030679.2, from coordinate 71,028,292 downwards.
CTGTTTCAATCAAGAAATCACTTAAATAGGAGCTACCTGACACAGAAGTAGACCAAAAGCACCTCAAAAGCTAGACATCATGCCAAGATCCAAAGAAATTGAGGAACAAATGAGAACAAAAGTAATTGAGATCTATCAGTCTGGTAAAGGTTATAAAGCCATTTCTAAAGCTTTGGGACTCCAGCGAACCACAGTGAGAGCCATTATCCACAAATGGCAAAAACATGGAACAGTGGTGAACCTTCCCAGGAATGGCCGGCCGACCAAAATTACCCCAAGAGCGCAGAGACAACTCATCCGAGAGGCCACAAAAGACCCCAGGACAACATCTAAAGAACTGCAGGCCTCACTTGCCTCATTTAAGGTCAGTGTTCACGACTCCACCATAAGAAAGAGACTGGGCAAAAACGGCCTGCATGGCAGATTTCCAAGGCGCAAACCACTTTTAAGCAAAAAGAACATTAAAGCTTGTCTCAATTTTGCTAAAAAACATCTCAATGATTGGCAAGACTTTTGGGAAAATACCTTCTGGACCGACGAGACAAAAGTTGAACTTTTTGGAAGGTGCGTGTCCCGTTTCATCTGGCGTAAAAGTAACACAGCATTTCAGAAAAAGAACATCATACCAACAGTAAAATATGGTGGTGGTAGTGTGATGGTCTGGGGTTGTTTTGCTGCTTCAGGACCTGGAAGGCTTGCTGTGATAGATGTAACCATGAATTCTACTGTCTACCAAAAAATCCTGAAGGAGAATGTCCGGCCATCTGTTCGTCAACTCAAGCTGAAGCGATCTTGGGTGCTGCAGCAGGACAATGACCCAAAACACACCAGCAAATCCACCTCTGAATGGCTGAAGAAAAACAAAATGAAGACTTTGGAGTGGCCTAGTCAAAGTCCTGACCTGAATCCTATTGAGATGTTGTGGCATGAGCTTAAAAAGGCAGTTCATGCTAGAAAACCCTCAAATAAAGCTGAATTACAACAATTCTGCAAAGATGAGTGGGCCAAAATTCCTCCAGATCGCTGTAAAAGACTCGTTGCAAGTTATCGCAAACGCTTGATTGCAGTTATTGCTGCTAAGGGTGGCCCAACCAGTTATTAGGTTCAGGGGGCAATTACTTTTTCACACAGGGCCATGTAGGTTTGGATTTTTTTTCTCCCTAAATAATAAAAACCCTCATTTAAAAACTGCATTTTGTGTTTACTTGTGTTATCTTTGACTAATAGTTAAATGTGTTTGATGATCAGAAACATTTTGTGTGACAAACATGCAAAAGAATAAGAAATCAGGAAGGGGGCAAATAGTTTTTCACACCACTGTACATACATACATACATAAGGGCTCATACCGATCAACATATGGTTCCAAGTGCACAATGCGAATTGGTTCTGACTGTTGAAGTCTGCTGTGCAAGTTGAAGCCCGTCTGTGTGCAAACATACATGCACCTTACTTCAAGGGGCATCAGGGTGGATGAATTCTGCTGTTCCAGTTAGTCCTGTAAGGTTTAATTGAAAGTAATAACAACAATCCTGACTGCAATGGAATTAAACTGAAAAATTAGTATAACTTACACAATTATAGTCTCTGGCAAACATCACAAGTAACACATTAAACTGTAAGATTAGATTATTGAAATTACTAAAATATTCCAATTAAAGATCACCATACATTTCTTCAAAATGTTAATTCAGTTATTCCATAGTATGTACCTATTTTAAATTGCAACCATGGGGAAAAGCATTTTCTGCTTTTTGGTTATTATTTTGCCCGCTGTCATGTTAGGTGAACTCCTATGTACTGAGAAACAGAACTAAATAAAGCTACAAATATAACAATTTGTTATACTGTATTAATTGCTCTATACTGTAACACATAGTGATGAGCAATGGCAATTTTTTTAGAGAAACTGGCACAAAATTTCACTGCAAAAAAATTGTGTTAGCATCAAAAAAAGATGTGGTAGTGTCAAAAATGTTGCACGCATAAAAAAAAGTTGTATGGTTGCCGTAGGTTCGCTCATCACTAGTAACATACAACAGACAAGCCATCACAGAATAGGATCTCTATTTCAGAAATACCATATACAGAAAGCTCTGAATTACAAAAATGTCATCTACCATTGTCTGTTTTAAGCAAATAATTATTTATTTTAAAAAATTACTTGTTTTTTCTCTCTAATGTCAATACCGTACCTTGTATTTGTGATTACCTACGCTGCATTATTCATATTGGTGGCAAAACAATCCCATTGAGTTAATTTAATGTTTTTAAGTTGACATTGTTATTCAGATTACAGAAAAAACCTTATCCAAAAAACTGCAGGGTTCCAAGCATTTCAGATACTAGATCCCATACCCAGGGGCATAACTACAGAGGAAGCAGGGGTTGCAGGGGGGCCCAGTAAGGACCTAATTATAGAGCAAGTTTCATATAGCTTTAGGTGCCCCACATTGAATTTGCTGGGGGCCAAGTAACATCCAGTTATGCCACTACCCATACCTGTCCAAGAGTATAATTTCAGAATGATTAAGCTATTTAAAGAAATAGATTTTTAAGATTTTTTGTCTTTCTGTCAAATATATACACTTGATTCTATATCAGACCAAAACATTTCTATTCTTCTGTTGTCCAGTTCCATAACATGTCATGCTAACTTTCTAAGCATTTGTTTAATAAAAGAACAAAATAACATATTATAGTTAAGAAATAATTTATACTAAATGCTGTACCTCCTACTTTGGTAATGGCTACCATATGGTTGTTAAACAACAATGAGAGTAATAAATCCCTTTGAGTAAGGTGCCATTACAGCACTATCATTACAAGTGCTTTATACTTAATTAGATGACATATTACAGAACGGTACAGTAGTTCATTTACAACTACACCATTCTCAAAAAAGACCTATCAGTTTAATATTCTCAAACCCACAAACTAAGATCATTTTCATTACAGACTAATTTTCTACTATGCTTTTTGGACAAAAAAAATGCGTGAAATTCTAATGGACCTTTTTATGGCGACATTTTTTATATTGCACAACTGTTTTGTTTTTTTTACCATGGAAAATGTAACTTGCATTCAAGATGCCAGACTTGACATATGAAAAGTAGAAAGTCTATAATTGCCTTTTCAGATTTATGTTGATCTGAACTAACATTGCCTAAATTTGAGCGAATTTCTCTTCATCAAAAAATGCACAAAACTGCAGAAAAATTTGCTACATTTTTGACGTGACTACAACTTTTTTGCTGCAACTACCACTCGTGAAAAAATGTATAAATTCATAGCGAGTCCACGCTTGCCAAAACAATTTGCTCATCACTACAACTACTATAATATACTTGGTCTTTAATAAATTGTACCAGTGCAGAAACAAGTTTTCAGAATCTTTATTTCCCTGCATGTAATACACACCCCATACAAAAGAATAGGATTCAACTGCTAAACTGATAAAGGTATCAGCTATGAGAGATATGTCAATTCATTAAAAATGTTCCTGACTCTCAGGAAAATTATCCTGGAAATAAGACTGGGTAATCAAATGGTAGAAATGTGTAGAGGAAGGTGAAATAAAAATATAAATGCAAAGATGAAAAATGAAAGCAGACCTATTAGGAGGATTAGGAGATTATGAGGATAAGGTGGGCGAGCAGAACTCATTTAAAGGTGAGAAGTATGAATTTCAGGACATACGAAGGGGAATTGAAGTGAAAAGTGAGTAGACATAAAGAGACAGAGAAAAATGATTGAGAAAACAGAAGGGGAAGGAGAAACTGAACAGGTAAGTAGAAACCGAGACACAAAAGAAGATAGAAAAGTTTGAGAATGAAAATTTCAGAGGAAAGAAAAAACAAAGCTATTTTATTGTTCTTAATTCACTTCAGATTATATGCCTAGATTATGATGTTTTTATATACCCTCTCAGGTTATAAGAACACCATTATCATATAATGAATTCTATCCTGCATGTTGTATACATAATTTGTGAAGTAGTAGTGTTACATGATTCAGACAGACATACATGATTCATTAGTATATATTGTAAGCCCACACAAAAGTTAGAGGCACCTGTTGGATGACCCACTAAATGCATGTGATCAAAGAGGTGAGAGGTGCAAGGCGAGAGCTTGGTACTGTATATGTGGCTGGAGGAGAAAGGGCAAAATTCTGTGAAAGTAGAGGGACACACATTCAAAGGGAAGTATTAAGGGTGAAGAACACATTAGATTAGGGAAGTTTGTATTAACACTTCAGTGGGCAGCAGGTATTTAACAAACAAGAACTGACAAATGTTAACGAACCCACAGACTGAAAAATTCAAAAGAAACCATAAATTGACAGTAATGTAATCTGAAATCTCTGTTTTAATTACCTTTTAAGAGAAAAACTTTCATAATAATTCATTAATTAAACCATTATGGGCTATAATATACTATATGTGCATGTGTAGTGCAGGAAAATATACAAGTGTAAAATGCACATGAGAATAATGGACATGTAAATACCCTTTGCATGTTGTCAGTGCTGATTCTGGTCTGTAGCTTCAAAACAAAACATTTTAAATAATAAACATAAATAACAAAAATGTTTTTTCTGACATTGGTCCGAAAAAATCATCCCCTTTAAAAACAGTTCCTTTCCACTTTGTTGTTCAGTTAAATTTAAACAAAGAATCTCTGAAACATGTCAGTTTCAGTGTTTGTCTGTAGTGATGGGTGAAATGTTTTGCCAGGCATGGATTCACGGCAAATTTCCTCGTTTCGCCATTGGCGGATTGTATCGCGAAACGGATGAAAAAATTTGCTGCGGAAAATTCGCAGCGCGACAAAATAATAGCCACGGGCGACAAAAGAATAGCCGCACGACAAAAGAATAGCCGCGGGCGACAGGTTTTTTTCGACACTCGACATTTTCGCCGTTTCGTAAATTTTCCGCCATTTTGCAAATCTTTTAAAAGAGTCGCAAATTTTTTGGGAAATGGGACAGATTCGCTCATCACTATTTGTCTGAGCAAGAAGAAAATGTTTACAGGTTGCAGTTTATGGGCCCTTGATATCAGTGTTGGACTGGGGCACCAAGGCACACCAGAGAACCTGACTCCAATCCCACAAAGAATGTGCTGCCAACCCAGAAATATCTAGAAAATGAGTGCAATTCTAGAAACGTCAAAAATGGTAAAGTAATGGTAACACTTGCCAATATAACATTATACACCCCCATGGATGCCTGATATCACATAAACATATTGTAAAAAAAACACTGTTGGTGCTTATAATATATTATAGGGAGAAATAGGAAAACTATTGTAATCCAGTAGCAATAAAAGTTTTATCTTTTTCAGTTCTAAGGTTTGAGAAGCTTTGTATTTTATCAAAAACCTGAACAACATTAGCGTGTTTCTTATTCCCTATACTATATAATGCAAGCATCAAACACTGTTTTTCAAAATGTCTTAAGTAATGATGAGGGAATCTGTCCTGTTTCACCGAAAAATTCACAAATCTTTCAAAAGATTCGCAAAACAGCAAAAATGTGGGATTTACATAAAAGATGGAGAATTTTTTGTCGCCAACTAAAAAAGCTAACAGAGCTCTCAATTTACTTTTCTTGCTTAAATACAGTTTTTTGCAATGTTTATGGTGTAATCTGAAATGTAAAGACCCATAGGGGGATATGAATTTTTGTGTTCTCGCTTTGCCACCATTTGCAAGAACTTCCAATGGATTGGCCTATGAGTTGTTAGGAAGGTCTAGCAAACTTACTACGGGTATAGGACCCGTTATCCAGAATGCTCAGGACCAAGGGTATTCCGGATAAGGGGTCTTTCCGTAATTTGGATCTCCATTGCTTAAGTCTACTAAAAAATCAATAAAACATTAATTAAACCCAATAGGATGGTTTTGCATCCAATAAGAATTATTTATATCTTAGTTGGGATCAATGACAAGGTACTGTTTTATTACTACATTTTATTATTATTTGATTAAAATGGAGTCTATGGGAGAGGGGCTTTCCGTAATTCGGAGCTTTCTGGATAATGGGTTTCCAGATAAGGGATCCGATACCTGTACACTGATTTTTATTTGTATGCATGTTTGCTGTAGCTACACCATTTCTTTATTTAGTTATGCAGTTATTACATTTATTCTTTAATAATTTCATGGATATACATCCATGTTAGTAAGCTAATCAAATAATATAATAAAAAATAAAAGGAGGCAATGGTCTAAATAAAATGAAGCAAAAAGTCTGAAAAAAAGACTTTGTTACAGTGTGAGGCAATTGAAAAATCCTCTGCACCAGAAATAATTAAACATGCAATACTTTATTTTGTATTTTAGTAGAGATTCTACACCAGCTATTTCACACCTTTCAGCTTCAGTTATACTTTACAGTGAATGATTTAAATCAAAAACTGAGAAATAATGACCACACTGCATTGCATAACACTGAACACTGAAATGCTCTGCTGCTCATTTACAATACTTGTGCCAGCCAGCCCACCACTCTGAGTGTGCCAACTTTGTTTTCAGCTCACCTAAAGTCCCCTGTGTGTTAGCACTATGCAAAAACAGAGAAAATCTTCTCTATAGATTTCAAAAGAGGCAAAATTTGCTTTGTACAATGAGGAATGTTTAGTGCTGTTGAAATTGTATTCTACATTCCAAAAAGAATGACAAAATATTTACAATGGAGTAAATAGACCAGGGGTGCCCAGACTTTTTCGCACAGCGATTGACTTTGGCTCCTCCCTGTGTACGTACGCGACACAGCATACGTTCGCATACCCAATAACAGCACTGCACTTCCGCATCCACGCCGTACTTCTGCATTTCCCGGCTGAGACGCAGTCCACCAGAAGTCTACAGGGGGATCGACTGGTGGACCACGATCAATGTTTTGGTCACCCTTGACATAGGGGCTGATTCATCAAAGTACGAGTTTGAATCCCGAAATGGGTAAAATTCTGATTAGATACGATAATTTCTGATGATCGAAATTATCGAATATCACCAAAATTATTACGGAAAAATTGTATTAGTCACGATATCGTATTGCTGATCCGAAAGTCACAATTTTCGTTAAAAAATCCGAAATTTTCATCACAACTATCGTAAACGCCGGGAAAACCTTTCTGACTTTGATCCTCCCATAGGACTCAATGGCACTCTGCAGCTCCAACCTGGCCAAAGGAAAGTCACGATACTGAAGCTTGGATGAATCCGAAACTTTCATACTTGGCGCAACCAAATAAACAAAAAGATTTTGTCGCACAAATTGTCGCTCTTTTTGATGCAAAGTATGAAAAATGTGCGTAAATTAACGAAAATGCCACAAAAAATGCGCACAGAACGAGAACTTTCATTCAGAAGCAATCGTACTTTGATAAATGGGCCCCATAGACTATACATCCCTGTAACTAAGTATAATATAGTATATCCATCCATAGAGTCATGTAGAGCATTTGATAAAAGTAACCTTAAGGAATTACAGATGTAGTAAACTATACATTTTCAGTATGGCAGACTTCTTTTTTATGCCCCTTAGTATTAATAGCTTAGCAACCTTCCCACTGCTGCAGTATATGTTAGCAAGATAATTTAGCTCTGCATCACAATCAGCACCAAAATAAAAGCTGTAGAATAAAATAAGCATGTGGTAGCACAACAGGATACATTTATGTAGGAAAAGGGTGATCACAATATAACAGATGATTCACTAAAATTTGCTCCATGCGTATGTGATTTCACAACCTACTGTTGAGGAGATGTTTGCCTTTTGTGGAGATATGGGAAGTAAAATCAATTCAGTTGATCATTTTATTGTCTCATAGCATTACACATATAAAATACTATCTGTAATTTTATTTTTGCATGCCATTCTGTAAAGTCTATATATTTTAGTTCCTCTATCACTGTGTAAATTGCTCCATGAAACTACAGTCATGTTGTCTAAGGTAATAGAGAGAAGGAATTCTGCATGCAATATTAGTACCTACTCAGTAGTATTTCACAAAGGGCAGAACATGGCACACATCCTGACAGGCTTTTGTAAATGACTAATGCCATAGAAACGCAGCCTCCATCTGCTGGGGCAATGGTTTTATAACATTAGCACACATCAGCAGAGGCAGTAATGGTAATTTTAGTTTTTTTTTTATACTGTGTGATTAAATAGCTGCACTATTGGTAACCTTATATCTCTTTAGCATGCCCACTGCAACTAATCATATGAAATGCTTGCTGTCACTTTTGAAAAAAAGTAATAAAAACAATATGCTCATAAATAAACTGGGTCTACAAACAGATTCTTTTCTCGTAGGTATAAACAGCTTTGTATGTTGAGTATTAAAGAGAGCTTTTATATAGAGTTCCAAAACCTCAGAAATAAAACCTGATGAAATGCTATAGCTGTCAGCTGTTTAAATCTCCTATACTTTAAAGAAGCAATGGCATTTCACAGAGTAACTAAGACAACACAGGTCTTGCCCATAATCACATTTCTACAATATTCTCTATACACGGAACCTACCCAAAATTCAAAAGGGTTATTGTTAACGAGAAAATAATTGCGGCACTTATCATTACTCATTCAGTGAAGTAAATTGCTGTTTGTGCTTTAGTCATTGGAAAGATTACTGTACCTATTGCTTTAAAAGATGCTTGATTTAAATGCAAATTACATGCTGTGATACCATTGCTATAAATCTCTATGGAAGAAATATGTATGTTATTCACAAACTCAAACTCTTTCCTAGGAACAAACAGATCTTCTACTTGCCTTCACTTTGCAATTTGCAATGGTATCTTTTTTGCTTCTTTCTTTGCATAATAGATTTGTGAAATGCAGTGAGTAGGAGAGGTATTCATTAGAGAGGGAAATGCTGATTGTACTTTCCAGCTAACAATGTTGCAGCTGAACCCGGCCATTAGCACTGATTGGCCTAAGTTAATGTGTTCCTTATTACAGACTAGTCGTTTGATTTGGAGTTTAATAGACCTGCAATAAATGAAAAGGAAATAAAGGTGAAAAAGGTTCTATTTTATTTTTGCCAATCCACCATATTATGTATGATTTTGGTAAAGTTTCTCAATTGTAGAAAACCAGTTTTTCTGATGATTTCTGACATATACATTCTGCTTTTAATATCAATTTCCCTTGTTTATTGACAATACTGTATCGCTAAAAAACAGTTTTGCGTTCAGTAGTTTACAGCCAACATTTCAATGCTTTACAAGGCCATTTACAACAAGGACACATGCATTAATTATTCATTCCAAATTCAATGAATTCAATGAAATTGCCAACAAATCCAGCCATTCTTCAATTGCTCTTAAGGTCATTTTGGCATGCAGTTTGCAGTACCCATGAAATCATCATATGAAAGCCTTTAGCTAAATCAACTTTATATGGACAAGTTATCCAAAATACTCGATGTGCTGATTTTTACTATATCTGTTTTTGGAAATGACTGCTATTGCTAACATAATTGTATTATAAAAAAAGAACTTGGTCACATATCAGCCTTTTTACATTACACTGGGGATTATTCATTTATTTTGAATCTTCTAGTATAGAAAATGAAGGCCTATTTCCTGCCTGCTTTTCCTGTTTATATGAGCTACACTTACTATTTATATCTTGAGTATATGGGAAATGCATACTGTACATGCAACAGTGGCGCTGCATTATCCTGAAAAATATCTATAAAACATTTTATGGGCTTATTTATCAATTTTTGAATTTGTGAATTTCAAGTTTGTTTTTCTAAATCGAATATGGAGCATATGTGTATGGAATGCTTGCTTATTAATTAATAAGGAGAAATTGTTCAAATAAAAAATACTTGAATACCTTGAATTTTGGAGTATAGAAACTCGAAAAAAACTCAAATTGAAAATATGGATCTGACTTTGCATAGGACAACTCCCATTGACTTCTATAGAATCACTTTTAGAAGCTTTTAGATCTCAAAGGTTTACATTCATGTTTTTGGGTTTTTTGCCCTTAAGAAATACCAGACACTCAAGTTTTTTAACCATAATTCGAATTTGAGGGTTTTTTTAGTGCAAAAAGTTCAAATTGGAACATTGATAAATCTCCACCTTAGTGAAACAAAAACAAAACTATAGAGGAAGGAAAAACGCTCAGCTATTTTTCTGACATGAAAATTCAATTCAAATGGATTTTATGATTACTATTTAACCTTACCTTGTACAGATGAAGTAGGCTTAACTGAAGTATCTCTAGCAGACCTTTCTTTATCTAGGGAAACTGGTTACTCTCTGCTCCATATTACAAAATACATTTCTGATTAAGTTACTCATGTACATTTTATAAGGTATAAAGTTTAAATACTTTGTCTATGAGACAAGGTTGTGCACTTAATTTTATAGCATAGAGTTAAACTTGTCTGTTATTGCCAAATCTTATCCCCAGTACTCTGCAAAGCTTTAGAAAATGACTATATACTAGGAAAAGCTATCACACGACAGGATTGGAAACATAAGAATTTGTTGTTTTAAAAGAGTGGTACTAGGAGAGCAACCTCTCATTTCATCTGTGCTCCATATATCACATTAGTATTACATTACCCGCTGCTCTTTCATAGTTAATACCATTTAACTTTTTTAGTTTTTCAGATGTGACCTAAAACTTCAATATGCATTACCTGTTTATGAGGCTTCTAGTCTATTTCCTCATTTTTTTTTATTTTTTTTTTAAATCTTCTGGTAGCCCTTGTCCTAACTCAGCCATTATATGAGTATATTGCTATAGGGAAATATACAGAATGTGTCATTAGAATATTTTCATATTCCCAGTTTTATTCATTTTAGATTATCAGTATTGAGCATTTTTTCTAAACATATGAAAGGGAGTTTTACTTATGTACACATATATATTTCACATCTATTAATCCAAATTAAGTACAGTATAAATAGGCAGCTCACAGCAAACATGTAAAATACACTTTGATAATTATTTGATTCACAATGATTCATTATTTGCCAGGACTATAAGCAGCTACAACATTAAACTTTAAATATCCAATTTCAGTTTAAAGAAGTGGTTGTAGAAATGTCATTACAAATCTACAAAGAAAATTACAGAGCTGTGAAGACATTGTAATTAACCACATTTATGCAGATATGTGCCTCAGGCCAAGCTTGCTGATATGTAAATGCACAACAATCAAATACAACCTCTATGATAAAAAAGCACTAAAGTATAGAATACTTGAAATACTTAGAGAAATCAACTGAATAATGAGTCACTCTCATTAGTTGTTTTCTTTTGAATATACTAGGGCAAGGATTTCTCCCTGCAGTGCAATGCCATAATATATACACACTGCAAAAATCGGAGCACACCCTTCAAAAGAACAACTGCCGTAAGTGCTGGCCAAATATAGCAGTAAAGGAACAGAGTGCTGCACACACAGGGTCTTAACGAAAAGCAAAAAGTGTTTATTGAAAAAGATCCAACGTTTCGAGCATGATTGTTTTTAATCAAGGGTGGGAGGGGTTTGATGTCTAGATATACATTTTTTGTGTGTTCCCCCCTTGGAGCCAATGATTAAGTGGTGGGTAAGCACTGCATGTAAGTGGTTCTTTTGCTGTTTTTAATGGATTGAAATAAATGTATAATATTTTTTACTCCCCCTTTGTTTGCAAGGGGAAGTTTTGCCTTATACCACTTTGTATCGTTTGCCCATTTTTATGTTCCAGGCATCTTAAATATTTTTTTATTTCATATTATATAAAGGATATTAGAAATTTGTTAAAATAACTTTTTGGCAAAAAGTATAGTTCAGAGAGGGGAGGCCTCCCCACCTATCATTCTTTCTATCCAAGTAACTGTGCTGGTGCATGTTTGGAAGAAATTGGCAACATTGGAACCTAAATCTAAATGTGCAGAACACTTGCCTGGAAAGATAAGAGTATTCTAGAACATTTAAGAGTCATTGCTATTAAAAGCCACATGCCAAGTGTATTGTTTAGAATGCAGGTAGTCTCAAGCGTACATATGCAGGCTGACAAACTGACAAAACATGATTGATAATGACTACATGACAGATAATATGGTGACATAAATTGCTAATTATTCTATATAACTGTTGTACTATTCTTCTTTGCCGCTCATAGTAGCTGATGTCAAAGTGATGGCCATGCATTTTACAACCAGCAAAAGCTGAACTGCTAATACTCCAACCTATCTTCTTAAATAATGAAATATCCATATGTTGAACAACAAGCTACAGAATGATTCCCATACAGATCAAATACAATTTACTTGTGCATATAATGCACACGGTGTGCAGTGCAGAACACAACAATTATTTCACTTAAACCTGCTTCATTTGTATATGCCTAATAAAAAGCTTAGTACTTCTAGTATAATAAAAAAAAATAAGTCTCTCGCATTTGAAAGTGCAAAGGATTTCTACCCAGTAATTACCTCTAAAATGTTCCCATTACTCCAGTCTCAAAACTACATAAATAAAGCCATTAAAGCCATGGCAGGCTTTATTAATCCTTTAGATAACATACTGAATAAAACTGAATAACAAAAACCTGCCATATCAGTCGACTATATACTCATTAAAACTCCCCCAGCGCACCTGGAAAGATACATGAATATCATGATGGATAGAGCAATTCTCATTACTGTTGTTAAAACCGTATAAAAGCAATGTAGAAGTCATGGAAATCCACAACAATGTAGACAATGTAGACACCACTCTCTGAATTGTACTAAAAGTTAATATGAAGTTAACATCCCTTTTTTTAGTGTTTTGGGCATCTTACCATTAATATTAATTAGACGGTGCTCCCAGTACATAACCTGCTATGAATAAAATGTTACTAAACCTAATATAGTATATTTACGAAGGTTTCAAAGTATCAATTTTAACATCTAATCTATCCAGCCCAGGGCCGTTTTAATAAATGGGTAACTGGATCAGGGGCCCACTAGCACACCTTATAATTTCGTTAACACAGTTGGTGATTAGAGATTTTACAAATTAAATAAATTAGGATGTCAGACCATTAAAAAATAGATCTCCAAGGTTTCTGCATCTTCCTGATCAAAACAAAATGCTGACTGTATATCATGTTTGTTAAAAGCTTTTAGGCTGCCTGCAGAAGCAATTTTCAATACTTTGGCTACATGCTTGCTAGCAGAAATGAAATGAAAGCAGACTGTAAGACCTCTCTGTAGATATTTATTGAAGAAAACATATATTTCCCTCAAAAATACAAGTACGATGGATCTGTTCTTCGGAAAAAGGAGAAACAAAAAATGTTTCTTGAGCTTGACCAAGTCTGCAGTAATCTACAAAACCTTTATCTGGTTGGGAATAAATATAAAGCTTTTGAGACCCAGTAGTTACAATGCTTGTACCAGCACAGAAAACAGTGAAAAAGCATTCAGAGTCATGCAGAAATCTTGTATATTAGTTTTCTTTCTGTAGCCTTAGGCAAATACATCTGAATTCTTCACATATATTATCCCCAGTGCAAATATTTAAAATTAGTATCATCTTGACATCCAAATGTTGGACTTTTCACATTTAGCTGCATTTAGCTGCATTTGGAAATTAGGTCTTTATAGTCTGTTAGTTTGCAAGTTTGTAATGAATTACATAGGGACTAGATGGACACAGCTTTTACTTTGTTTAAAGTGTTGAGTCATCAGATATGGTGCAGTTGGGGCTGCCTTTACAGGAGAAGTTTTTGAATGGCCTTACTGTATATATAGTACACGTAGCTTAGAGGATCTCAGCAAGTTTCCACTATAACTCTGCAAATATACTATGAGTAAATGCCTTGGTCCGTTACGTTTTTGCAGAGAATTGTTAAGGGTGAAGGCATTAACTCAGCATTGTGGATTTTACCAGAGAAAGACAGTGGTTGGTACTCCTAGGGGCACATTTACTAACCCACGAACGGGCCGAATGCGTCCGATTGCGTTTTTTTTCGTAATGATTGTTTTTTTGCGATTTTTCGGCTAATTGTCGCGACTTTTTCGTTGCCATTCCGAATGTTGCGCAAAATCTGGCGATTTTTTCGTAGCGTTAATACTTGCGCGAAAAGTCGCGACTTTTTCTCAGCTTTCACGCCGAGTACGAAAGATTCGGATTCATTCAAGCTTCAGTATGGTGACTTTCCTTGGGCCAGGTTGGAGCTGCAGGGTGCCATTGAGTCCTATAGGAGGCTTCCAAAATCATGCTAAGTCTGAAAGTTTCGCCCGCCGCTTACGAGCGCTCAATACGAAAAAGTCGCGACAAGATACGAGCGCATCGTAATGGCTACGAAAAACGTATTGGTAACGAAAAAGTCGCAACAATTTCCGCAAAGTCGTAAAGGCACCGAAAATTCGCAAAAAATACGAAAAAGTCGCAAAATGTTCGTTTTCCAATCGGAATTTTTCCAATTCGGATTCGAATTTGTGTCTTAGTAAATCAGCCCCCTAGAGTTTTGATTCAAACTATTGATGTAGACCAGGTCTACAACCCAGAACACTATGCATAGTACCTGTAATGCACATGTATAGTGTTCTCTACTCTTGTGTGTGGTGCTCTGGACAGCAAAAGTAACTTTTTTCGTACTCTATTGAAATTGTACTTCAATTAGGTTTGGGAACTGCTACCATTTTCCCACTTGTCTCTCAACTTGGGGACTGGTTTGACTTTCCTTCCAGAGTAATAAGAATTATATTCTGACACAGCAGAAGTGGTTAAAGGAGACATTTTATAGAAAGTTCATATTCAGTTATAATATTCATCCTCCCTCAAAATGTGAAATGATGGAGAAAGAAAGATGTTTTGAAAGCATTTTACCTCCTAAAACTGTCATTATATGAGAGCTGCATACACAACCTCTCTAATCAGAAGCCAGAGTGAAATGAAAGATGGGAGTGTCGTTTCAGTTTCCCACAGGAAGTGGTCACAGCACTGAATGACAGGCTTTACTCAACAGTAGCAGGGAAAACCCCTCCCAGTTTCCTCCTTCTGTGTCTCTCTGCTTGTGCTTCTGCCAGGGGGGCGGGGGAGAGGAGCAAGTAGAGCAGAACGGACTGCCTGTGACATTGCTAAGACCCGCCCACTCTATGAATATTCACTGCACTTTAAGTAGATGAGGTTGTGTCAGTCTATCAGGGCCGGCAGCCCCAGCCACATACTGAAGAGTCTAAACTGGAAGCTGGCATAAGGTCTGGGTAGAGCACAGTTTTCAAGCAGTTATGGACATATTTGAACCCAAAGGTATAACAATAAAAGCCTTTTATTTTACATTATTTTACATGGTTTAGTGCATTGTAAAGATTTTATGGTATAAATCCCCTTTAAATGATAAGAATGTTTTTTTGTTTCAAATGTCCTAAGTTACTGCTTGTATCTGTTGCATATATTCTATAGTCCATATTTTGTATAGTGTATATATTTGTCCATGTCTGTAATAAATGAAATGTACTGGTGTTAACTATATGTATGTTACTATTACTTTTAAGTTTTATTGGAACACTAGTTATTTTATATTGATAGAAAGATAGCATGCAGTGCTATGTTATTCTGGAGATTTCAGTAGTCTGTGCTTTTGTAAATAACAAAATCTACCAAATCATCTTAGTTACAGAAGAGTTATTAAGAGCTATATAAAAAATAAAACCCAAACGTTTCTTTTTTTTTTTTACCAGATAACATTTTATTATTATTTATTTATTATCTGTCCTATATACATTACATTTACTCAGCAATTTACAGAGGTTATTCATAATTTGCATCAGTCCTTGATGTGCCTAGTGAAGCTTACAGTCTAAGGTTCCTATCTCACTCACAGTATGGGCAATTTTATTAGGTGCCAATGAACCTGTGTATAGGAGTATGAGAGGAAACTGGCACAGGCACAGTATCAGGGCAAGAATAAAACTCTGGACTCCAGCTCTGCAAGGTACAAGTGCTACCCACTGTATTACTGTGTTTGGCGCAGTGGGACAATTGTGCTTATCATATTTATGCAAAAGCTTAGTAGATAGATTGCTCTGAAAACTGACATCCCACCTCTGAAATCAATATTTCAGGTATAGTACTATAAAATGGGAAAATCAATTTATTTTTATATTCATCCACAGTATCCTATATTTAACAATGAATATACAATTTCAAATTATTCTTATCTTATCATATGACAGATGCAATGTGCATTTAAATTGTACTTCAGGATTGTAATTCATAAATATGACACTAAAATGCTTCTACCTTGTTCATAATTTAATTAAGCTATATATTATACTAATATGAGCAATGACATTTTTGGATACAAATATATGAAAAATATAAATACTCCTTAGGTGCACTGACGTACCTCTTCCTCATTGTCAAAGAAAAGCCAATTAATGTAATCAATGTTTGCAAGTGCAGTGTTAAATTCTAATTTGCAGTGCTAAATGACCAGTACTTCTCTTAATTTGTTTTCCCTGGAGTCAAAGCGATCAAGTGAAAAATAAAGACGTTCAAGAAACATTAAGCTACATTGTTTGCTTCCTTTTTGCTGTGTATGGCAAATGCCAAGGGATGTTACAGTCTGATTACACTGCACAACAAAACTTAATTTTAAAAGTTGCAAAAGTGTTTTTAGTATTCTGAAGAGTCTTCTACAGAAAGACAACAATAGAAACAACAGGACATTCTGCACAGGTATGGGATCCATTATTTGGATCTATTCAAATTAGCGGAAGGCCATCTCCCAGAGATTCCATTTTATTCAAGTATTTCACATTTTTAAAACTGATTTTCCTTTTCTCTGTAATAATAAAACAGTACCTTGTACTTGATACCAACAAAGATATAATTAATCCTTATTGGAGGCAAAACAATCCAATAGGGTTTTATTAACGTTTAAATGATTTTTAAAGTAGAACTACACCCCCAAACAGTGTAGGTCTCTATAAAAATATATTGTATAAACAAGCTCATATGTAAAACCCTGCTTCATCTAAATTAACCATTTTCATAAAAATATACTTCTTTAGTAGTATGTGCTATTGGGTACTCCTTAATAGAAAATTGCCTTTTTAAGAATTTAGGGCCGTCTCCTGGGATCATAGTATTATTATTATTAACATTTATTTATAAAGCACCAACATATTCCGCAGTGCTGTACAATAAGTGGGTTTCATACATTGGACATACAGAGTAACATATAAAGCAATCAATAACTGATACAAGAGGTGAAGAGAGCCCTGCCCAAAAGAGCTTACAATCTACAAGGAGAAAGGGTTGGGACACAAGGTGTGGGAATGGGCATGACCAGAGTTGTGAGAGGTGTGGCACAGGGTATTGCTTTTAGCAGCACACTGAGGGTATGTTAATCTAGATTAGGGTTAATTAAATTAATTAATCAATTAAATTAATTAGTTAATTAAATAATAATCTAGATTCTCTAAATAAGTGCATTTTTAGAGATCTCTTGAAGGCAGAGAGATTGGGAGAAAGTCTGACAGTTTGTGGGAGCGAATTCCAGAGAAGGGGGGCAGCCCTTGCAAAGTCTTGAATGCGAGCGTGTGAGGAGGGAATGAGAGAGGAGTTGAGGAGCAGGTCAGTAGAGGAGCGTAACAAGCGGGTTGGATGGTACCTAGAGATAAGTTCAGAGATGTAGGGTGGGGCAGAGTTATGAACTGCTTTAAATGTGAGAGTCATTAGTTTGAATTTTATCCTGGATGGTAGGGGAAGCCAGTGCAGGGATTGGCAGAGTGGCATGGCAGAGGAGGAGCGGTTAGAGAGGTGTATGAGCCTGGCAGCAGTATTCATTATGGACTGGAGTGGGGACAGTCTTTGGACGGGAAGGCCAATTAATAGGGAGTTACAGTAGTCCAGGCAAGATATGATGAGAGAGTGAATCAGAATTTTGGCAGCATCTTGGGTGATAAATGATCGTATTTTAGAAATATTTCTTAGGTGAAAGTGACATGATTTGACTCGGGCTTGGGAAGATGGGGTAATGGTAGAATTGTTAGCTGTTATAGATACCTCGGGAACAATGTGGGCATTGGATGGAGGAAAGAGAGGTTTGATTTAAGGTAACGTTGGGGCATCCAAGTGGAGATAGCGGACAGGCGGGAAGAGACATGAGTTAGAAGCTCTGGGTTGAGATTAGGAGAGGAAAGATAGATCTAAGTATCATCAGCATATAGGTGGTACTGAAAGCCAAAAGAATTGATTAAGTTGCCAAGTGAAGGAGGCATTGAGAGAAAATAATAGGGGGCCCAGGACAGAGCTTTTAGCAACCCCAACAGAAAGAGACAAGGGAGAAGACGATTCACCATTATAAGAGACACTGAAGGATCGATCTGAGAGATCAGATGAAAACCAGGATAGGGCAGTGTCATGAAGGCCAAGAGAGCGGAGAGTCTGGAGGAGAAGAGGGTGATCCACAGTGTCAAAAGCAGCCAGGTTAGAGCAGTTTCGGTGGAGTGTTGTTGTCTACAACCAGATTGTAGGGGATCCAGGAGGTTATTGTCAGAGAGGAATATCGTCGGTCGGTTGTATACTAGGCGCTCAAGCAGCTTGGAGATGAATGGGAGCAGAGAGATAGGCCGGAGGTTAGTAGGATTGGAGGGATCAAGGGAGGGTTTTTTCAGAATAGGGGTTACAAGTGCATGTTTCAGTTGGGAGGGAAAAATTCCAGTAGAGATTGAATAGATGAGTTAAGGCTTTAATAAGACAGGGCTTGGCATTGCATAGAAGTTTGGTAGGAATGGGATCAATTTGGCAGGTATTAAAGGAAAAAGAAAGGTAAAAACTAAGTAAGCTTTATCAGAAAGGTCTATGTAAATACAGCCATAATTACACACGCGTAAAAACGCGAGTTTTTCGTAGCCATTACGAAAGTTGCGCAAAGTCGCGATTTTTTCGTAGCGCTAACACTTGCGCGCAAAGTCGCGCCTTTTTCGTAGCGTTAAAAGGCGCGACGTTTCGCGCAAGTTTTAACGCTACGAAAAAATCACGACTTTGCGCAACTTTCGTAATGGCTACGAAAAACTCGCGTTTTTACGCAAAAATCGTAAAGACGCCGAAAAAAATCGCAAAATTACCGATCATTACGAAAAAAACGCAATCGGACGCATTCGGCCCGTTCGTGGGTTAGTAAATGTGCCCCATAGTCTAACTAACTGAGTATGTTCAGTTTGGTCTGCATGTCTGTGCAGGAGAGAGGCATTATGGGAACTTTCTTTACACAGCTCAGCATTTTTTCTTCCTGTTTGGCTTCTGATCTTCTGAACAGGTGAAATATGGGGAGACTTAAGGGCACTATTGAGACAACTGAAGGTATGCCTGCAGCTTGAGATTAACTCTTTATTAGTCTTTCCTTCTCCTTTAAGGTGAGAGGAAGACAGCAGTTTTGAGACTTCCTCTTCAGTCACTGGGGAGAAGGAGCCAAGAAGAAACTGGGTAGCATGTAGGGAGGGAAGTGAAAGTTTATGGGGATTAAGTTGTGCAATGTCCCTTCGGATGGTGTCAATTTTATTTTTAAAGTGCTCTGCAATAGCTTGAGCAGTGACCGTAGCACACGGAGGGGGTGGAGGAGGGGACAGCAGAGAGTTAAAGGAGATAGAGAAGAGTTGTGCAGGTTTTTTAGAGAGGGAGTTAATGAGTGCAGTGAGGTAGGTTTGTTTAGCTTTGCGGAGGGTGGTATTATAGGAGAGCAGAGCGGATTTGTAGCTGCAGAAATCTGATTCTAACCTTGATTTGCTCCAGCGGCGCTCAAGTGTATGTGACTGTTTTTGGAGGGATTTGGTATGAGCAGTGTGCCAGGGTTGGAGTGGTTTGGGCCTCATGTGTTTTGTCTTGGCAGGAGCAAGCTCATTAAGGGCAGTGGCGAGTGTGCTGTAGTAGACAGAGGTAGCCTGATTTGGACAAGAGACAGTTAGGATGTTAGAATGATGAGAGTCAAAGGAAGAAGAGAGATGTGACGTGTTTAGGGATTGCAGGTCTCGGTATGTGCATGTTTGGGGGACAGCAGAGGGTGTAGAGGGAGTTAGTGAGAGTTGAAATGTGAGCAGATTGTGATCAGAGAGAGGGAAAGGGGAGTTAGTGAAGTTGGAGGTAGAACAACATTTTGTAAATATAAGATCCAGGGAGTTTCCATTAGAGTGAGAGGGGGAGTCAGAGCACAGAGATAACCCAAAGGAGGATGTTAGTGAAAGGAGTTTAGAGGCAGCAGGGGCAATAGGATTGTTAACAGGTATGTTAAAGTCACCAAGTACAATGGATGGGGAATTGGAGGAAAGGAAGTAAGGAAGACAGGCAGAAAAGTTGTCAAATAATTGTGAGGTCGGTCCAGGAGGTCCGGTATATAACCGCAATGCGAAGCGAACCAGGGGAGAAGAGCCTAATAGAGGAAAATGAAAGAGAAAGAGAAAATGAAAGAGAAGGAGGAGGTGGAAGGACTTTAAATGAGTAGCGGGGGGAGAGAAGGAGTCCTACCCCATCCCCTGCCCTGTTTCCAGGTCTGGGAGTGTGAGTAAGGTGTACCCCCCCCAATGGACAGAGCAGCAGGTGAGGCAGTGTCAGTAGGGGAAAGCCAGGTCTCCGTTATTGCAAATAAGTTAAGCGATTTAGTGATGAAAAGGTCATGGATGGAGGTGAGTTTGTTGCAGACGGAGCAGGAATTCCAGAGGGCACAGGATATTTGAACAGAGGCTTTGGGTATAGGGGTAAGGGTTCTGTACTTTAAAGGGGTACAAGGTGGGTTTGGAGAACGTCACCCTAACAAAACAGGGATGGGGTAAGGGCCAGGGTTGGGGGAAATGTCACCGGCAGCAAGTAACAGGAGAGAGAGGAATGCAAGGTGAGAGTGGGATTTGTATATTCTTGTTTTATGTGCGGTGAAAGAGTTATAGTATTCACAGTGCACACAAACAGGCCAAGGCACACATACATGCTGGGCCACATCAGCCAATTAATGGACAGAGTTCTGTATTTTGCATCCACACTACTTCCTGTTACAGATAGAGCTGCATTATTTCTGGTCATGTGATCTCTGAGGGAGCACACAGCCCATCACTAAATGGTGGCTCAAGGGAAAGGATGTAAAAGGGCAATATTTACTGATATATATATTCCATTTTATCAAGATTCTTTAATAGGTCACTTTACATAATATAAACTGTTGGTTAAGTGTTCATTCTGTGGGTATAGTTTTCCTTTATGATGTTGCAAAGAGCAAGAAGTGTGCTAAAATGTTATATTCCCTAAGCTTTCATTGATGTGACTTACATTGCATTCATACTACCATTTATCGTGAAACATCTTCAGGATTGCTCAGCAAGTCTTGCTTTAAACTTACCACCTGGTAGGTACTGTATATAATATCTTGGATGGATTATTACATCAATCATACACTCAATCCGATACAACTTGATTTTATTTATAATGGAAAACAGTGGTTGATATTAGGATTGATAATTCCGTTGTCCATTCGATCTATGTTTTACAAAGATGCTTGTGTGCATTATAATACAACCTGCCCCCACTACAGCAAACAGACTGATGATCACAATTCATACTTTGTTAAAATAAATATACCTGGTTCATGTCTCTTCAAAAAAATGTTTTGTGGTTCACTCTTTGCCCCAACCCCCTTTCAAATGTCACTTGTAATAATCCTGCAAACTACAGTCAACGGAACGTGCTAAACATAACCTACTATTAGCAGATTCTGTTATAATTGAGAAGATGGAGTTAAAAATGATAGCAGAATTTATTTTTCTGATACAATCCTTGGATATGGTATTACTGCAAATGCTGCAGACATCAGCGAATGGAGTCCTCATTGTGTTTGTGACACTTGCCTTTAAATAAGCTTAATAACAACTTGGAGCTAGTTGCCTTTCACAGATATCTGTAATAAAGAGTCAAATCATCTGGACTTGCTGTGTTTTTCTTGAAAACATTTAAACATTTCACCAGTCATCCAATTCATCATAATTCTGCATTGAGAAAGCCAGTTGGATGACTAATGAAACCACCAAATTCAGAATTCTAACTTGAGAAAATCAGAATGACTGGCAAGATGTCAAGTCCAATTGATTTGACTTATTACAACAGATATACCATGACCTGGATGAATGAAAACCTGCACAATTGACTTTCAGAGGCTTTTTTTAGGCCAAAATCTGACATGAAGGTGTTAATAACTGGGTAATGCAGATAAGAGAAAGACCTAGCTGCTAGCCTAAGAATATAAATAAGGTGATTACTCATTTCAGATTTAAAAAGGGGGTATATGGAAATAGAGTTTGCTCCCTATAGGGTGCTTTTTTATTATGCAAATGGAATATATTGGTGTGTTTTTGGTTTTCTGCACAATAAAAGCCTGTCTGCCTATCATGGCCATCTGTGTTTGCTATATTATTGCTTCATATGTAACTTAAGAGTCACAATTGGTTGGTTGTTTTTTTGCTAATTTTTTCTATGTTTGTACTGTATGTGTTTCACTTTTACTAAAGGATTTTCATTATGCTGCATGCCTCAAGCAAAGTAGCTGCATGCACTATTGTTTCAAAATAAGTCTGATGGAGCCCACACAGTAAAACAGATTCCTGGTGGATTGCTACTTTGGAGATCATTGATGTAAATCACCTAAAACAGAAGGAGAAAAATCAATATGCAGTTGGGCAAGAAATGATTACTTGCTGTTACGGCTGGTCATTACATTAACCAAAACAACGTTGAAAAGCTTTGTTTCTTCAATATGCTCTAGACTAGTGTCTATTTTCTCCATGCTATTTCTCTCTTTCTCCTCTCTCTGCTCTGATTATTCAGAAGTTGTACAATATTTTCCAGATTATGTGCATACTTCTCATTAATATCATGATTTAGACAGTTTACGATTTCATCAAGCATAACATGTATACATAAGCTACACATTGATTTTCTACCTAATATCAGCAAGGAAAATGCCATCAAAAGCATGTGATTAATAACACTTGCATCTGTCCAAGGTTTGAATGTATTTGTTCTCGGTGATCTGTATCTCATTTGCTTGATGTATAATGCAATTATATATCATGCAAATGATAGTTCTATCTACAATGAGGCTTTGCCATCGGCAGTGTAAATAGAATGACTATATCAAGTGCTGTTCAAAGTAGTAGTGTAACAATATAATGTAAACTCTTTCTTTATTAGAAAGAAACCTCTTCAGGGAAAGCACTTGACATTGATTAAAGTAAGCAATTTTATATTTGAACACATTCTGAACATGTTCTCTGAAAGGGTTTTTTAGTTTTCAACTTGAGTTATACAAAATTGGAAATTTCTGTTGCCTTGACCAAGTTAAAGGCAACAAAGATAAAAAATGTATTAAGAATAAGTATATAAAAAGAACCTGCTCATCAAGATTTGCCTTTTGTGTTTCACTACATCCCGCTTATTTTGTATACTGGTGTATGGCATAATGATATACTAGTATTTAGACCGATGTTTAAGGCTATTATATTGCCATTTTTAACAGAAGCAATATTGATTTTTAACTTGCTCTACTTTCTGCTAGGTTGGGTATTTGAGTTAGCAAAGACAGAGTGGTTACGAAATCAATAAACAGGGCAGTACAGAAACTGGAAATTAGATAGAATTGTTTGGACATAGCAAAGATCAAATTGAAAGCAAAAGCATCTCTTCCTTGTGACAAACAACAATGAAAAATCTCAGATGTTTTTATCCAGTGTCTTTTTAAAATTGCTGAATTATTTAATAAAGTGTAACATTAGAAAGAGCAATATGGGACATTAATGGATCCTCCAAGACTTAATATGTTCTATAACCTTGCCACATATCCTATATTTTATTGATGCAGATGCCTGTTATAAGATCACTAAGCAGAGTACAGATATGGAAAGTATTTTTTTACAGAGTATAATGCAATTTTTAAGAAAGTTTAGGTGACATATTTTATATTTTCATAAAAACTGAGAATATTGAATATGTAACATTTTCTTTGGATTCAAATAAAGAATTATATTGATATGGGGCTTGCTAACATGATAAAGACTTTTTTTCTACAATCAATGCTGGGCTTGATATAAAAAAAATGTAAATTAAATTTGATTACCAAAAATGTATTTGTAGATTAGGTAAAAATAAGAGATTACAAAATGCTGCCATTGGAGTAACAACACTCAAGGGTTTCTAAAAATGTATCTTTTTCACTGTTGGCTAATAACATACCAAGAGAGTTAAAAAAGTTATTAGTGCTTCTATAATGTATATTTCTGGTCTTGTTTATAGGACTCTAGGACTCTTGCTCTCTGTAAATAAATAAACAAACAAAAAAATAGAAACATTTATATCACAAACCCTTCCCATGACTCTGGAAAGTCTGTATTTCTTCAGTTATTTGTATCCAAGAAAACAAATTATAGCAGTTACAATCCGATCAATATAATTAATTACACATAAGGAGAGACTGTCACAGACTCACTAAGATTTTAACAGTGCCAGAAATAAATTAAATTTCGTTGCAGCCAAAGACCTTTTATTTACAAGCAGTGTGTTCATAATAAATAAGACTGCCGTATTCATGGTCAATTACTTTGCAGTTAAACTAATATCTGAAAGGTTCAAATAAATAACTCCAATAGATCAATCTTTTTCAAATAAGGAGTTAAATATTTCTTGGCATATGGCCCACATTTGCATCCAAATATACAAATATATAGGATTATATTATAAAGTACAATCCACTGTTTATTATATTGCCAAATATTTAACAATAGCATATTCAAAAATTGGATTTATTTCAATGTGTAAACAGCTAGGTAAATAAGCAGGTCACAAGTGTTTACCTGATGCAGTATTTGTAAACAGTGCGGTTACAAAGTTTAGAGAATGCCGGGCAAAAGTGGAAAAAGTACAGATTAAAAAACAGCTAAAAAATGCAAAGTCTATCTTTGTCTATATTTATATTGATGGATATACTGACAGTGATAATCTACATAAGTATAATCTCATCATAAGTAGTGATGAGCGACAATTTTTATGTGTGTATATTTTTTTTTTACGCACGTGACTTTTTTTTGTTGTGCGCCTAATCTTTCCGCTCATCGCTAATCATAAGTGAATGATCTTTGATCGGCTTTGACACTGAAATCAAAAATTATGCCAAAAAGAGAAGACAGATTAATTTAAGCACAATTAGAGGAGCTGTAAAATAGAAAAACCTTTAAAGGACTGTCTGACTGGGTTTAAAGTTAAAAGTTTGACGTTAAAAAAAAAAGTCAATGATAAGACAGCTTTATGAGAGTCACAATAGTAGATTACTAGCGAAACCTCATGAATGTGTTGTCTATGATAGTTCATTTATAGAAAACTTGATATTAGGAGGTAACTATTTGTGGATAAGCTCTGATAGCAGATAAATGGCAATGCATACCCAAGTATCTAGGTACTGATAAGTGAAGTGCTGGAGGCTTGTTGCTAGCTAAAAATGACCAACAGAAACAAGGTATAAATGGTCTCCTACAACAAAAGTTAAAGGTATTTATAAAAATATTAATGCTGAAGCCCTACAAACGTTTGGCTTTGTGACTTGAAAGATATGTTATGGTGACCCAATTAATAGCCAGCTGTCTCATGAAAATCCTGTAAAGGATTTTACTGTATTACATTAACCCTGCTAGTGTTGTTTGAAAGAGGAAAAATAGTGCTGACTCATTTACTTAATGCCTCCAAGTTATAAATGAAATGTTAATTACCAGCTTATTTAAGTCTGTATCAGACAAGAAGAATGGATGCATGACAGATTTACAGAGTAAGTGGTTACCCTGGATTGTTACTACTCCATTTTCCATAAGACATATATGTTCAATAATAGTTTATTTTTTATTCAGGGAAAACACTTTTATCTAAAAGGCCTAGAGTTAGGATAAGAAGCAGATGCAAAACAAAGTCAAAAGGTACAAAAAGAGGAATATACTAGAGAACCTGGGCATTTGAGTGGAGAAAGGGCAATTTATCAATGCTACCCTTTACAAAGAAAACTGAGCAGTCACATGCTACCAAAAATAATATTCCCAAAAGCTGTGGCTAATGGGGAAAAATTATTAGCTGATGCGCTTAAATACTAAAAATACAGAAAAATGTTTTTATTTTGATATACTACCTCTATGGTAGGGAATGAATAGCAAGTCTGCAAAATATTTTGTAAGACAGACCACTTCTAACTCACCCAGTTTACCACCCTGTTAAAGTCCCTTGTTTTTGGGATGAATCATAACCAATTATAAATCTCTAAGAAGACATCTGTGTGTGTGAAATAAACAAATTCAGTGTCTGGACCTTTCTTACTAAACACTAATTTTATATTACTTTTTAATATTGTATACCCCACCCAAAGACATTCTGTAAATTAAATATATTTGAGTATGTTTATATTGGTACCAAGATCAGTGTGTTGGTTGACTGCATTACTGGATGTATTTTTGATTTGCAGATAATATTCCAGAACTAAATATGAATTAACTATGGTGCCAACATCATTTTCAAGCAATGAAATATCAGAGAGGGTGCTAAATGCAATTTGTGCTTGACTCTACTGGACTGTGATAGTATGGCTGGCAGGCTTTGCAGCTTGTTAAATGGTACTTTTACAGTTCAGTGTACATGGCTTTTGGAATGTCTTGTTTTTAATGACAAATCTGTCAAATATGTTTGGCGCATAAAAATGCAGAATTTCTTTAAAGAAAAAAGGTCCTTTCAAAAGCAGTTTTAAAGTTCTGAAATATAAATGTATGTATTATTCCAAAAGCTGACAAAGTTGATCAGCATAATATGCACTAATGTCCTTTCCAAACTAGTACAGCAGCAGAACAATTTTAAATAGTAAGGACCAACTATATGAACTGCCTCAGTTCAGTTCTGCCAAGGTTGTTATTTAGTATTTAGATATAATCATTTTCTGTTTCCAGCAAAGCATTATGCAGCATCTTCCTAGTGGTAATAATCATTTCAGAATCATCTTTATTCTTTTTCATGCTTTTTACTCCAATGGAGTTTTGAAGTTGGTTCTTGATAATGTGCCACTGCTAATATACTGTCCTTGCTTCTGTCCCAAATCTTCTATCCAGTCCAGTTAAATATTCTTAATAATAATAGGATGAGCAGGGTCCACCACCAATCACTTCAGCTGCAAAGCATTTTAATTAAATGTCTTTTAGAAAAGACAAAATCCATTTTTGTCAGATGGAGGTACAGGTACTACTAAAAAACAAGCTTTGTCCAAGAAGGAATGTTACTTTTATTTGCACTCCAACAGGCAATGCAGAGGTAAAGGACATTCAAAGGTTCCTTAAATATTAAAGTAAATGTGGATAAAGAGAAAATATATCCCCCTTACTGACATTCAGTTGAGCATATGTAGTGCATACCCGCTATCTGAACTATCTGAACTATTCTACACAAACACTTTTGATTTCACAGATTAAAAGGAAACCATGATAATTGGTCTGTGTTCACAGGCACCAGCCCCCTCCCCCGGTTTAAACTGTAAGGGCTGTGACACACGGGGAGATAAGTCGTCGCACGTCAAATCTCCCTTGTTGCGAGCAACTAATCTCCACAAAATGCCACCCCACCGGCTAGAATGTAAATCGCCGGTGGGATGGCATACACTGTGGCGCAAGTTGGCGAAGTCGCAGAAGTTTCCTCTTAAGGCAACTTCGTCAAATCACGGCGCCATGTATGCCATCCCACTGGCAATTTCATTCTAGCCGGAGGGATGGCATTTCAGGGAGATTAGTTGCCCGCAACAAGGGAGATTAGTCGCATGGCGACTAATCTCCCTGTGTGTCACAGCCCTAAGTACCCGTCTAAGCACTTTTACACAACATTACACACACTATTTTGGAAACAGTCCTCAAAAGCTTCTGCAGTGCAATGCAGATCCCTTACATATAACCACCTTCAGCAAGACACATACTTCAGTTGTCTACTGATTTCTGGGACTGCAAATCTACTAATAACTTCCCTGGAGAGAAATTAAAAGCAAAAGTTCATAAAGATAGGCTTTAGCACTCCAGTAAATGTAAAAAAAAGCACCTTTGGGCCAAACAAAACAAGGCAAACCTTTCAGGCCTTGATTAGTCTTGTAATACTCAGTCAGAAACTTAAATACCAAGGGGTGGGTTGTTATTATTATAATTCCAAAGCATTAACTGCTTCATATATAACTCCAAAGAAAGGAGCAGCAAGGCTTTGTTGCTAATTCTAACTTTTTATTTAAAAAAAAAAAAAAAAAGAATACTATGTAAGATGTATTAATGTTGCAGATTAAGCCATATATTTTCTGCTTTGTTCATTGCAATGAGGTGCCAAAGTGAAAGTTCCACCTCTTTTCCTTTTCTTGAAAAATGAAAAGGTGTAAATACTGCTCTCTGCAAAGTTCCCACATATAAAAATTATATTCATTTTAATAGCAAAGTTCTAGCAATTTAGAAAAACGAAAAGTTCCCATGTCGTGTTTTTAAACTCACTTGAACTACACAGAGTGCTTTTTTTGAAGCATCAAAGAAATTTAGGTGAAATTATGTATAATTTCTTCAAAAATTGTAAAAGAAAAAGGCATTATCTTAGTCAGTTTGGCACTTTTTATTACTCTGTAACGTTTGTATTTCAAAATTTGATAACCGTGTCATCTTGGCAGGAGAATATGCATTTGTATCAACTAAGTTAAACCATATTACAATTATTACTGATTGTAAAATATTATGTCCTACCCCTTGTTGGACGGTAAAATGATTTGCAAATGTAACTACAATACTTTCTATTGCCTATATGTAGCTGTAAACGAAAAGGTTCCAGACTATTAATACAATTAATGAGTTTTGATGAAGAGTAACATCACCAAGATCTTTTGTTGGACAAAAAGATGTGTTTTACTCAAATACTCCATACTGTGCAATTGGATTGTATGTAGCCCACTTTTGAAATGGTGCTGCTACTTGTGCCTCCAATGGCTCACTTTTGGTGCTATAGGAGTCCTGAGCCACCGCTTACTATGGGGGAACAGGTAATATATCAATGGTGTGCCTCCATTTCTTGAGTTAGACTCTCCCCTCTGGGAACTGTTACTGTGTGGTACTCCTTAGTCAGGGACTCCTGACAACTCCCGGCACCCTTTGCCCCTCTCAGGGGTCCCTGCTTACCGAGCAGTTGAGGATCCTTCAGTATGAAGAGACAGAACATTGGCTGTTATCTTGAACCAGGTGAATATGCTTTATTGAGGACAGACAGCACCCAGGAGTGAGATACATGAATCAGGATACACTTCACCTTGCTTCTCTCTTAGAGAACCTCTCTCCTTGGGCTACTCACGGTACTCCCACCAAGTGATCCTCCTTGGGAGCTCCCCCTGGTACTCTCGCCAAGAGACCCTCTCTTAGGGCTCTCCATGGTACTCTCGCCAGGCTGACCCTCCCGTGAGACCTCACCTCGGTACTCTCGCCTGAGCACCCTCAGATTAGGAATCTCTTTCTAGCAGTGGCTGAATCCACCTGACTAGACACTTAGGGGCCCATCTTTGGGGATCCTTACATGTATGTCAGGAATAGTCTGGTTTAGAATTGGCCATTGGTTGTTCACTGTATGCTGTTTCACCTGGCTGAGCACAGAAGGCTTTGTGGGCTCTGTACTTCATCTCTGCCTGCACCAGCTCTCAGCTCAGATACATTAGGTGCATCTGCAGGCAATATCACATTTTCTAAAACAAAATTCTCAATTGTAATGCCTTTGTTTTTGTACAGACACATTAGGACCTTGTGTATTATTGCCCCAGATACACGCAAAGAGCATTACAAAGGTTAACTGGATTAAAAGCAGGAGCAAGGGGCAGTGCACTGTGCACAAGTTTGCCCTGTACTTAATACCTCTCTCGGGTATTAGTTGTCCTGACAGATTTGTGTGATTCCTTAATGGTGCTCCTGATTCATAAAATAAAGACAATTTAACACCAAAGGGGCCATTTACTGATGTTCCAATTTGAAAAAGTAAAGTTTTGGTTGCGACAACTATAAAATGTCACACTTTTGTGACTTTTCTGCAAATTTTTCCTGCACAGACTTTATAGTAAATGCCAGACATTTGTGGAAAGGAGTTTATTTGAATTTTAAAATAACAAAAAAATGAAAAAAGTTTGAGTTTTGGTAAATCTGCCCCCACATGTATTAAAATGCTTTATCCATGAAACTAGAGTAAAGCTTTGAGGAGCTTTATTTTACTCCACTTTTCAAAATAACCCCCTTCTGACAAAAAAACCCCCCTTGCTTCTTCTTTAAAACTGTTTCATTGCATCAAGAGATAAATTGCAAGACCTAAGTATCCTATTGTTACACCAATGCAGTAGGCAATGCATGTTATGTAATACATGGGAAGAAAGTGGTAGATATGAAAAAGTCAACATTATAAAGATGAAATAAAGACTGATATAACAGAACATGACAATAATACATTTCCAATGTTTGCCCTCTAAGTTCTTCAGGACACAAACAAGTCTGCTGTAGTCTTTCTGGATTTTATATTCTGTGTACCTTACCTGTTAAGGTTACTTATGACATTCATGATTTTCTTCAGTGCTCTCATGTAAGCGTGTATAATTAAATGTCAGCTTGCAAACATTGGTGGAGCAACACAATGCAAGCAAGGAAGGCTGCTGTAGGAAAGATCAAGTAGAATGTAATTAAAGTAAAGGCCTTCAGGATTTAGAAAGAGGAATGTCGTCTGTTAAATGAGATGTATAAAAAGCAGATGGTGAAGGTCTTAGAGAATATTGTAAATTAAAAAATCTAGCATAAAGGAGCATGTACACTTATTAATTATTAAGATTATTAATTATGCTGCTGTTATTGTGTGACTTTTAAAGGACTTCAGGATATGCTGGTACATTATAAATAATATTGATTGTTACATTTATTGTGGCTATTACTGTATTTATCAAAGCCAGAAGAGATGTTTAATATTTCTTTTATAAACCATACATATTCAATAATAAGAATATACAAATGTATAAAGCTAAGTCAGAATAAAATGTATCAGATACTGTAAGAACATATAATGGGTGCTATTCTTGCTTGTGACATGTTCACATGCACCTGATTTAATGTGCAGCCCTGCCTTGTTCAGAGGCTATATATAATGAAGGGTAGGAAATAAGTTGTTTCATGCCTGGAATGGCATGTGATTGATTTAACCAAGAAATTGGGGAAAAAAGAAAGTTTGGCTGCAGTAGAGAAATCAAGACCATTTAACTTTTAAGGATATTGCACACTAGAGGGGTCATTTACTATGGTTCTTGATGGAAGTGTTAGAGAACTAAGGGGCACGAAAGTATATTGTTCAAAAGCATTTGTATAAAGATTGAAAATCATGGGGAACCATGTGTTTGAGAGGTGATCTAACAACCACTAGCACTCATTGCTTATAAGCAATACCATTTTTTTTACCAACTGCTGAAGACAAATTACAGAAAGAATAATACAAAAACATACATTTTTATTAGTCACGAAGGCTCTAAAACACAAAAAAAATGATAGTTCTCTTTTAAAGAAAGGATGTTAAATTGTATATTCTAAATGAGATAAAGCAACTGTTTAAACCTAAATACTAAGGGGACGATTTGAAAACTATTACTGGAACTGACCAACAAGGCTGTATGAAGAACAGATATACACTGGTTATTATTAGCTCTGCTATGAAAGTGGGTAACTGGCAAGTTTACCGTAGACCCAAAGTACTTAACAAAGACATTGTATACTTTTCTGATGATCATAGTACTTCATATTTATGTGTCTGAAACAAGTGCTGATCTGCTCTCTTACTGATGATATTATTCCTCAAACTAACTAAATGTTATCAGAAAGTACTTTTGGTATGGTCCTTATATCCACATTTAAGTCATTATTACTCTCACGCAAAAAACAATTAGGGTGAAGACACATGGAGATACTAGTAGCAGCTACTTGTCATGGCTACAAAAATAGACAACAGCCACTTAAGAGCTATCTTGATAGATGTGTAACTACGTGCATTTAGATCAGATCTGTCTAACTGGAAATCTCCGCCCAACAGATTTGTATGGCTTATTTAATGGATCAACAGAACTTTTTTTTATATGACATAATAATTTAATTATAGTTTGGCCCACAAACATCTTGAAAAATGGATTATGGGTCCACTACAAGGATAAAAAATGACACAGTTCTGATTTAGATAAATGTATGTTTTTTATGTTATTGTGTGATTGACTCCTATAATAGCTTTTTTTATTTTGAGAAATGCCGGGGGCCTGGATAATGGGTTTTTTTGGTTCACCACACCTTAAGTCTAATAAAAAATGTAACTATTAAATAAATCCAATAGGATTGCTTTGCCACTGATATGGATGCATGCAGTGTAGTTACCATCAAGTACAAGGTGAATAAAAGAATATTAAAATATTATTGGCTTAAAATGGACTTTATTGTAGCTAGCCTTGCTGTAATTTGGAGCTTTGTGAATATTGGGTTTTCAACTAAAAGGTGTACCTGTAGCTTCCATTAATTCCCAAACCTTCCCGATAGTTCATGCTTATAGCTTTATTCAGTATTGCTATCAGAAAATGAAATCTGATATTATGCAGGCATGACTTATTGTTATGAAGGCATGTTGTATGCCCCTGAGATTTTCCCTAGAGAGGCGCAGAAAGGTTTTAGTGTCACCAGATATGCATATGAAAATGTTTTTTTGTTGCACAGTGTTTCTCAATAGCTGACTGAATCTGTGGTAACATAAATAAATGTATTTGTGGTCTTTTGCTTTACCATAGAAATTAAAAAAAAATAAAAAATGATATTTTCATATTTTTTAAATAAGTTTTAAAGGCATGTAGGTTGATTCAGAAATGGTACTTTTGGTAAGCATAATGGTTTTATAGTAAACAGTCTTGGTATGTGTAATCTTTATAGGCCATTACTAGATCCCAGCCAGGAACCTTTGTTATATATATATATATGTGTGTAATATAATTTTTTTTCTCATTATTTTACTGAATACTTTTAATACCCATGCAAGTTTAGTTTAGTATTTATTGCCTGTTAGATTTTCTCTATCAATCATTACTGGTTAATTTACTAACATAGGCATGGTATTTGGCGTGTGCTGTGGGCCATAACAACCAATTAGATCTTTGCTTTCATTTTCTGACTCCAGCTCATTGCTGCTTTATTGCCATTACAACTGCATTGGTGCAAGTTAGCAAAATATTATTAAATATGCCCCTATATGTTTTTCATTGCAAATCTTCATATACTTGATAATATTATTAGCTTGGAGTTAACTTGCATATTGTTGTCATTAACATTTTATTTTATCAGTGTCCAATGTTTCTCTCATTCCAGTTTAATGTTGAAGTTTCCTTTAATAATGTCTCTACCCCTCTTAATTTAGAAAGCAATTATAATGAACTGCTAATCTGTTTCTGTTAATAGGTCTGATCATTGTTATAACACTCATCTCTATTTGTAATTACACCAATGGTAAAATGCTTTATCAGTTAGCATTAGAACAATCAAAATTTGGCCAAAGTAGAATAAAGGTTACATACTAACCTAGAGGCAAACATGATTTTTAAGACATATGGGAAATGTAAGTATAATATTTTAGAGTTAAGTGTAAGAGATAATTTACTTGCCAAAGGAAAAAAAGTCATGTAAAGAAAGAAATGTACAGCATGTTAATTTGTTATGCATAAGTTACTACATTTCTTTAATATGCTTAAAGGGGAAGGAAAGGCTAAGTCACTTGGGGTGCCAAAATGTTAGACACCCCCAAGTGACTTAGATCGCTTACCTTGTACCCTGGGCTGGTGCCCCTGTTAGGAGAAAAAAGCACCAGCCCAAGGTACCTGTAGGAAGCGCTTCCTCCTTCCTTTTTCTTCTGCCGGCGAAATCCGTGGGCCGGCGCATGCGAAAAGGAAGAAGGAAGCGATCGCTGCTACCCCGGGCTGGTGCTGTTCTCTCTGTACAGGGGCACCAGCCCGGGGTAAAAGGTAAGCGATCTAAGTCACTTGGGGGTGCCTAACATTTTGGCACCCCCAAGTGACTTAGCCTTTCCTTCTCCTTTAAAGAATGCATTTAAATATGGAGCTTATACTATGTATAGATTTTTCAGGGAAAGCCCTGCAATCCTCATATACCTTTTGAATTTGCAAATAAATCCAATAGATATTCCAAAGGCTTTCTCTACTCCTGCCATGCCCAACAGCTACCCAGAGTTTTATAGATGTATTGATACAACCAAGTCTACCTGGATCTGCAGACCCGTAGTAATATCCATACCATATTGATACAACAAGAGTGTTCAAAGAAGAAGTGGATGTTCATAAAATAATTTAAGGGTTTATGTCTTTACACTAATGATAATGACACACACAGTTCTTTTGTACATTTGGACTCTACATCTTTGAGCTATCTTTAAAAGCCCATTACTTGAAGCAACTGAAAGTGTTCAATGTGCCATTATCTTAAAAAGGATTATGAGACATTAAAATATATTATATAGTTACATAGTTACATTGGGTTGCAAAAAGACTAAATCCATCAAGTTCAACCCTTCCAAGTGAACCCAGCACAAAGAAATCAGACAGAAAAGGAAGCTGAGTAAATAGAAATAGGGTGCTAGAAAAACAATTCTGAAATGTTCCTATTTTATTAAGTAGACTGTGTGATACTATATGCATTGATATTTTAGGCTAAAAAAGTGGGTAGTTATGTCCATCTTGGATAAAAATTTTGGATGGAAAAAGGGGAAGGAATATTTTTTTCATTTTAAATCAATACTATGCAAATCCTAGTGGGTTCTTCACACCTTTAAATAAACCAACAGCATTTGGGGTAATTTTATTTGGTATTAAAAAAAGGAAAGTAAAATTAAATCTTTTACATTTCCATTTTGCTTTATTGGAGTGCAACAGTGCTGATAATATTTTTATGGATCATCAGTTTAATTAGTCGAGATCTATATTTTATTATTTTTCTTTAGGCTTCTTTTGGAATCTGCTTCCTTTGTACTGCTAAATTCTTAACAATGAGGATATAACAAGGTTATAAAGTGTGAACGAAAAATTATTCCCACTAGAATTCATAAAAAGACTCCCATTAATAGAGGGCTGTGAGATAAGTGAGATAAGTGGAAGGGAGGGTAAAAAGGGGTAGACAAAAATTTAGAGATAATAAGACAAGGTGAGATAAAGGAGAGATAAGATAACGGAATATAGACATGGAAAAGAGTAAACAAAGATGAAGAAAAAACACTAGCACAAAAAGAGGGTGAACAGCAAGGTAATGAAGAGGGAAATAAGAAAAAAAGGAAAGAGGAAAAGGGTGAAAAGAAAAAGCTTTATGAAAAGACGAAAAGGGAAAGAAGAATTATATGACATTAAGGGGCATATTTATTATGCGGTGTAAAAAACGGCGAGAAAATTTGCCACATTCACCGTGGAAAATCGGCTTTATTAATTAATTTTTTAATAGCGTAAAATCTGACGTTCGGACAGCGATCTTCTCCGTTTATTTTACACAGCTTTTTACACTGTTTTTTCAGCGAATTCATTTTACACAGCTTAATAAATATGCTGGGACTATTATTTGGTATAAAATGCATCAGGTTATGATATAGGCAGCAGCTAAAACTGTGCATTTTTTAACTGCCTCCTAGCAATTTCAGCTGGATGAATCATTGCCACCTAAACAGGGTCGGACTGGGCCAGCAGCCCAAGTGGGCCCCAATGGCCCAGACCTGATCCCGGTGGTGTTCCCCCGCCCAAAGATTTCCCTCCCCGTAGCGCCTAAGGTAAAACCAAAGCAGGCGTGCTCGGAGGAGGGACTTGGACGGGTGACGGGGGTCTCCCGGGGGCGGATGTAGGGGCCTGGGTGGGGGCCCCTTGGGGGGTATGGGACCCCTTGGATGGGAGCCCCAGCAGGCCTGCAGCTAAAACTGAACCTAACAAAAATGAAACTATTCATTTTTTCACCTAAGCCTGGTCCTACTTCCCCTTTTCTGATCTATATTAATCGCATGCTCAATAACCCTGTCAACTCAGCATGTTGTCTAAGGGTGATCTTTGACTTCTCTCTCTTTACTCCTCTGACCATATTAACACCACTGTCTGTTTTTCTTATGCAGAATTGCCAAAAATCAACCTTTTCTTTCACAAGCAACAGCTAAGGCAATCATGCATGCTCTCATTCTATGCTGTCTAGACTACTGCAACCTGCTACTAACTGACCTCTCCTCCCTACAGTTTGTATTGAATACTGCTGCCAGAATTCTCCTTCTATCACCCAAGAGTGTAAAGGCCCCACCCCTGCTTGAAGCCCTTATTATGGCTTCTCATTAAACAAAGACATATATACTCATAACCTTCAAAACCCTTTATTCATCTGCCCCTCACTACATCTCTTCTCTTGTTTTTCTATATGTCCCTGGCCAACTCCTCCCTGAATTCCTCCGGAGAGAATCTTCCCTCAGTCTCTTCAGTTATAAACCCAAAGACTACCTCTTGGAGCGCTCACATAACACTTGACTCAGTTCTGGCACTTTCATTGTCAACCACTGTAACCTGCACTGTAACCTGCAGAGCTCCTATTTGTGATTGTAATTTACCCTTCCACTTAGATTGCAGTTTGTAAGGGGCAGGGACCTCCATCCTCTTGTCTCTTTGACAGTTTGCTCTGGAGAATCTATAATGCATTTATTTGTAATTTAATCGTAATAACCCGTTTGTTGTATTAATTTATTGTTCTGCTGTTCAGCACTGTGTATATACATAGCGCTACATATATACAAATATACATAAATACATAGATTAGGAACTCTGCATTTTACAACTCCTCATAATGCAGAGGAGCCATCAGCGAGGTTCACTGCTGGATAGTAGTAAACATTTTAAAATGCAGGGGAAAGGTGTAATCCTAGGACAAAAAGGTTGGAGTTTAAAACAAAAAGAACAAAAAAAGTGATTTATAATTACTAAAAAAGAGTATCTAATACATTGTTTGTTGTAAAAAATAATATATATATATATATATGATCTACCCAGAATAGATTTAATTTTTTTATGTCCTTTCAAAAACATCATGCCCCTATGAGCATCTCCCTCTTAAAGTCTTGCTTT
This sequence comes from Xenopus tropicalis, assembly GCF_000004195.4. Taxonomy (NCBI): domain Eukaryota; kingdom Metazoa; phylum Chordata; class Amphibia; order Anura; family Pipidae; genus Xenopus; species Xenopus tropicalis. Next base: position 70,991,081 of record NC_030679.2, on the reverse strand, counting down.
ATGGCAGGGATTTTAGATATCTGTAGGATTAGTTACCTTATATCTAAATTTACTACACTGTGGCTGATGTAGCAATTAGAATGAAAAGATATAAGCTTAGCTTAGGCAGAATAAACTAAAACCTATAGATTTTTGAAACCTGTGACTAAAATAGCACGATGCTATTGAAGCTTGTATAAAAATGAAATGTTAACATAATAACATATGTGATGGCACTATCCCTATAGAAGACACAAGTTTAACAATTTTGCTCTTTATATTGCCTATTTGGATTTTTTTTTGATTGCCTGTTTTCAATTTAAGTACTGTAGCTGTATATTACTGTATATAAAAATAAATACATGGTTTGCACCAATGTGCAGTGTCATAAAAAAGCAGTGATGTGCAGGGTATTTATGAAGACCAATGGTAAAATTTACAAGCCCAAAATTATACCACAACAACCAGGTCTGGTACTTTTAAGAATAAAGAAACAAAAACATAACTCTAAAACAATAATTCTTTAAAACAAAAACTGCAAGAGAAAAGCTAAAATATGTGTGGGGGAAATGCTAGAACACCATTTGTACACATAAGTAAATTCTATAATGGATACAGCTTAGTTCAGCCATGAACTGTGGAACTAATCTAGGGCTACACATACTGTATTAAGTCATAGCTGATACATATGTTTAAGGATGCTATGTTAAAGATAGTCTGTCATTGTCTGCACCCCCCCCCCAGGCCTAAGCATTTTGACAGATCAAATTCCTGTAGTACTTTTTGCTTCAGAAGATAGTGCTGACAAATCGCTATAGAAAGGTAACATGTAACAGAAGAATCATTCTGCTTTTTAATCAACTGGACTTTATGACATCTGTTCATGCTCTTTTAATTGTTGCCTGAAGGCCCTCACTATTGAAGAGAATGTTTACATTTACAACACATAATAGGATAGTTTCACGCTACTACATAATCATAATCTTTTCCTGTATTTTTGCCTCTTCCTTCCTATTTATCATGCTCTATTTCTTTCCTTCACTTACTCATTAAGTGGTTTAAAGAAAAGTGTAATATTCAGTTAATTATTTGCAGTTAATAATCTTGGAGTATGATTACCATGTACTGTAGCTCAGTATTGCTCTCTGCTGTTTATGCCTTTATTAATTAAATTAAGACTGCAGATTAAGCTACACTTTTATAACACTACTATTTAAGATTGTAAATAAAATATGCTTAACAGTAAGAATTTAGTACCTTAGCTCACGCAACATCCTATAATAAAGAAATTATCATCTTAAATTGCAAAGGTAGAAACAGGAAGTAGCCAGCATTAGGTCCAAAATAGCTTGTAAAATATTTTTCCTGAAGGGGTATGATGGCAAAAAAAACCAATAAGTTCATATACAGCATGAAAAAAGAATTTTATAACAAATCATGTGACATTTATATTCTTACTAAGCTGTGCACACAAATTTTGAGTGAAGTGTATAATCTGCAAGCGTATTGTGCACACAAAAAATTTTGTATGAAAACTCAGAATTTAGTACAGTTATAGGACCCATTATCCAGAATGCTCGGGACCAAGGGTATTCCGGATAAGGGATCTTTCCGTAATTTGGATCTCCATACCTGACGTCTACTAAAAAATCAATAAAACATTAATTAAACCCAATAGGATTGTTTTGCCTCCAATAAGGATTATTTATATCTTAGTTGGGATCAAGTACAAGGTACTGTTTTATTTCTACAGAGAAAAAGGAAATCATTTTCAAAAATTAGAATTATTTGCATATAATGGAGTCTATGGGAGATTTTTTTTCGCGAAAAATTCGGAAAGGTTCTGGCACTGTTTACAATCTTTGGGTACGAAAATTTTGTGACTTTCGGATCAACAATACGATATTATCGTGACTAATACGATTTTTTTGTAAGCATTTTCGTGATATTTGCGATCTTCAGAAATTATCATATCCAATCCAAATTTTTCCATTCGGGATTCGAACTTGTGATATTTAAATCATTTACCTTGCACCCGAGGTAAGGGCTGAAGCAGAGTGCCACCCTGGGTTTGCTATATATATATATGTACATACATACATACTTATTTAACAAAAATCTAATTTGTGCATTTTTTAAATTCACTTGTAATTAGTCTATCAATTTTTAGATGGATTTGAAAAAACGTAAAAAACCGCGAATTGAAAAAAATTGCTTACATTTTTCTAGGATAACTTACATTGACTTCTACAGCTTTAAGATGCCGAATTTTTACATTCAGTTGGAGTTTTTGTGTTAAAACACTTGCGGTAGGTTTATAATTGCATAAAACTAATGTAAACGTATTTGGATTTTAATCCTTACGAGAAAGTTCTAAGTAATACATGCTGAAATATTTTCAAGAAACAGGGAAAAAGCTAAAGAAACTCAGAGAGCTATCCCTCAGGAGCACAATGATGTTTCTTTGTGTAAGATGCACAACTCTGAAGACAAAGAGTCTTGTATTAAACCTCCACAAAAGTATTAAGCTAAGTGCCACTTTTTGGATTCATTCCTTCTACAAGGGAATAAGAGCAGTAAAGATTTCCATCTACTCTGAGACAGTATTGGCTGAAGTGCTCCCTCGGGTAGATAATTACTTCAGTCCTTCACTACAGAATCGTATACATTTCATGTCCAGGGGCAAGAGGCCTTTTATAACAGAATTTATTTCCCTTTGCATATTTAGTAATCCTTGGCAAAGAAGCTTTTAGTGTTTTATATCAAGGGGACCGAATTATTAATGCCCGAGGAATTCAGAATTTAGCAGCAGTAATGCTTATACAGTGGAGCACATTTGTTTGATTTAGGCATATTTTTTTTTTCTAGATCCTACTTTTAAAAGTCTTTATGAGTCTTAAAGTGACTAAATGATATCTAAATTAAGTGTAGAGTCAACGCTATGGGGCTGATTTACTTACCCACGAACGGGTCGAATGGAGTCCGATTGCGGTTTTTTCGTAATGATCGGTACTTTGCGATTTTTTCGTATGTTTTGCGATTTTTTCGGATTCTTTACGAATTTTTCGGATCCAATACGATTTTTGCGTAAAAACGCGAGTTTTCCTATCCATTACGAAAGTTGCGTAAAAAGTTGCGCATTTTGCGTAGCGTTAAAACTTACGCGAAAAGTTGCGCATTTTTCGTAGCGTTAAGTTTTAACGCTACGAAAAATGCGCAACTTTTTACGCAACTTTCGTAATGGATACGAAAAACTCGCGTTTTTACGCAAAAATCGTATTGGTAACGAAAAATTCGTACAGAATCCGAAAAAATCGCAAAACATACGAAAAAGTCGCAAAATGTTCGTTTTCAAGTCGGAACTTTTCCAATTCGGGTCGGATTCGTGGGTTAGTAAATCAGCCCCTATGTGTAACAGGTAAAATGTGAGTGCAATACATATTGTACTTAAATAAAGGCATTATTGATTAACTGAAGCTGGAGATGCTGATGTTTTTGCAGCTACCACGCACTTTTTTTTATGTGTGCAACATTTTTTACCCACACAGTGTAGATGTGCAAAAAACTGACACAGGTATTGTACTAATTAACGGCAATCATTAAAGAGGGTTATATCCATAGCTACTCCTTGAAATGCCACATAGTGCCTTGATTTGCTCAGTGCCGTTGCATCTGTCCCATCTCCAAACTGTATGTAAGTGCATCTGTTGGCACGGGTAACCCTGGAGCCACCACCACCTCGAAGGTAGCTCCACTTGTTTTTAATTCATGGTAATATAAGGCGCCAGTAACATCAAGACACAGATTAAAAAAATGTTAGTCATGACCTAATAAATACATCTTTTATATAAGCATATACATTAAGGGGCTTATTGATCACATTTTTACATTCAGTATTGTTGGGGATTTTTAAGAATCAGAAGCAACTTATTTCTATCATTTTGATTGCTTTGCTAAATATCAGTCAGTATTGATATTTATCATAGTCCAAAACATCAGGAATCGGAAATTCCAAATCAGCTAAAATAACATTTGGTTTGTAATGTCAAATACTATAGCAGCCTGTGGGCTGTTAGTTTGTTTATACTATTTTTCTCTTTATTCTGAATCAACCTAATTTGTTATTTGGGATGATAAATCCCCAAATCATTATCCTTTTATTAAAATCAGTTGAATATATATCCAAATATCATATGTGATCATAAATCAACCCATTCATGTGAACATTTCCAGCTGCTCTGAAAAATCTGTAAATGGCTTTTAATTATAAACCCTGTGTTTAAATTTCCAACTGTGTGTCTAATGCTTACCTATAATGTTACTAGTTATGTAAATTATGCCAGATGCATAGGATTTACAGGTTTTTTCTTTACATTTTTCTACATGTATTTAATATTAAATGTAACAGGTGAGGGGAGAGACATAGGGATATAAAAAGGAGGGAAGAGGCACAGCTTCACAAGTTTATTATGACAAAACTCAGAGATGAACAGATGGGTTCCCAACGAGGTTCCTCCTTTTCACTCCCATTAACTGAATGGGAGCTTCTGTTGCTGATTAAAGCAAAGTACAGTAAAGTTTAATTCACTCTTCTGCTCCTTAGTGTTACCTTTTATTATTATTTGTAATAACATCGCATTTCTTCTTGCTTGTCATTTTGTCTTAGTCATTTATTTATTTTTTGTTCCTTCATTCTAAGCACACACAGAATCCTTATGTCTACATACTGTAAGTTGAGAAAGAAAGTAGTAGGAAAGGTACAAATGCATTATAGTGCACATAGACTGAACTAATCCCATTTTTTTTAAATTGTAAAATCCTTGCTACTCCCAAGCATTTCTTACTTGCTACTTACTATCTGATAATGCTGATTTGAAACAGTGATTGGAAGTAGAGTGTAATATTACAAGTATGAAGGAGGATAGATGGACAGACTGAAGTGACTGAGGACAAACTGAAACTGAGGACAAAAACAGCTAAGCAAGTTTTAGTAAGTGCCCTTGCAAAAGAACTAAACTTTAATTATACTTTTCCTTGTCCTTTAAACTCCTCACCGTACCAGCAGGACTTTTAAGCAACCTACCTTTTGAGCTTGTTTGCCTTTTTGGGATCACATATGTCTTATGGTACACAGATTTTATGTATTTATGCTGTTGTGCAGAAAATAGACTGATATAAAGACACAGAGATACAGTGATATGCTGTTTAACCTTAATTGAATGGTGCTGAGGTCAGCTAAATGTAACATGTAAAAGAAAGCTAAAGGAAAACTCTAATATCTATATTAGAGTCAAGCAAGAAACCACTATTATATCAATATATATGTATGTAGTTATTAGTTCTGGTTCACCAGGTTGTATAACTGTTATAACAATACAGAAATATAGTGAAGCTCTTATACACTAGGGGGCACATTTACTAATCCACGAATCCGAATTCGTATTGCAAACGAACATTTCGCGACTTTTTCGTATTTTTTGCGATTTTTTTCGTCGCCGTTACGACTTTTTCGTAAATTGTCACAACTTTTTCGTAGCCGTTACGACTTGCGTGAATTGTCGCGACTTTTTCGTAGCCGTTACGATTTGCTCGTATATTGTCGCAACTTTTTCGTATTGAGCGCTCGTAAACGGCGGGCAAAACTTTCAGACTTTGCATGATTTTGGAAGCCTCCCATAGGACTCAATGGCACTCTGCAGCTCCAACCTGGCACAAGGAAAGTCACGATACTGAAGCTTGAATGAATCCGAAACTTTCGTACTCAGCACGACGGCTATGAAAAAGTCGCGACAAACGCATTTGGAAGCTTTTTGGACATTCGTGGATTAGTAAATGTGCCCCTAGGCCTCAGTAGCCTGGAATCTGAGTGTAGTTGCACTTACAGCTAAATCAATGTTAAATCTCTTGGATTCCATATATCTGTGTTATACAACCATATAACTCCCTTTGCCAGAATTCATAATTCTTGCATTTTCACATAAATCACAGCTTGGGAAAATAATGAACACACAGATTGTTTAATTCTGCACCCAGGCATTCCATCAATAGTATAGGTCTTGCTAATGCATGACCCTTACAATAGCTGCTGAAGACTTGCTTGATTGCAAATTGTGTCATTATATATCCTTTCCTTGCAGAGACAAAATCAATAATAGGGGGCAATAAAATCAATTGAAACCCTTTGTACTTTCCCCAATCCTAATAGTTGCTAGTGTATAGTTTATTGACATATTGGTACACTTATACAGGAATTGATCGAAAGCTGGTGAGAACAGCAACCAGAAAGAGTGCACTTTGGAAAAAAAAGAGCTGATGGATAAGATAAAAAATAAAAAACAAAACAGGTGGGCTGCCTCTAAAGAGTATTGCTGACAACATGGCTCATATTCAAATAAACTGCTGAATATCCATTAATTTGTTTAACAGAAAGCAGTTACAGCAATGTAAATAAATGAAAGGCATTACCCATTTTATTCCCTGGTGTGAGTCTATGTGGGCTGCAATGTAGCCTACCAGCTTTCTTCCAGACAAGACAGTTCTCAAAATGTCTTACATGCTTCTGTTCATCTTATTCTTTTGACACCTGTTCACTAAAGAACAGGCAAGGCAGTGTGGGATATGGAGTCTTTTTGTCCAGGGCTGTGACTGCAAAAAAAAAAAAAAGCATGTCATATCCATATATTTTTCTTAGCGTTAAAACCTGTCAAACAATTATTCGTCATCTAGATCTAATGGTCCTAGATGAAATGATGTGTTCAGCCTTTAGTTAAAACAGTAGACTTGCATGAACTAATGGCTGCTTCAAGCCTGAAAAACAATAATTTTAATTTTACAGAATCAGGTTTGTAATATAATAATAAACTGGTGACCCAGTATACAGAACGGGAAGCAGCCAGTTTGTTATCAAAATATATGTAGTACTGAAGACGTAGTTCATTTTTAAGTTAAGTATGTTATAGAGTTTTCAGTTTTTAGTGACATTTCCTTTAGTCTTAATTTTGTTATAGTTTTTAAATAATTTGGCTTTTAATTCTGCTTTTAAATGGGGGACACTGACCCAGGCAACCAGAAAACTTTTGTTCTGTGAGGCTCTAATTGTTTACTAATATTTACTGTTTCTTTGTATTATTTATCTTTCAATTCAGCACTTACCCTATTCACATTCCAGTCTCTCATTCAAAGCTTTGCTTGTTTGCTAGCAACCCGATAGCTGCTGAAATACAAAGATGGAGAGATGCCGAACAAAAAGATAAATAATTCAATAACTATATAAAAATGAAGACAAATAAAAAATCACTTTAATTCATACTTGGAGAGACTCCAAAGGGAGATGACCGCTTCCACCAAACTGCACAAATTGTTCTTTATCCCACATCAGCACGGAGGAGATAACCCTGCCCCAGTTTGCAGGATCTGTGTAATAAGGCTATTGGGGCAGATAACCCGATCCTAGCTGCAGTGACTGAGCATATAATTTGCTGGCAGAGCAGTGCATTGCAATTTGATTAACACCTGCATAAGCCTATAAACATGTATAAAATAACTGAGGATCACTGCTTTATACCTTTATACCATCACCATTACTGAATGCAGTAATTTGTACTGTATTGCTGGGATAACAAAATGACAATGTATCACCTGGATTGGACAAGTTATAATAATTATTAAAGTATTAACCTGTTTTGCTAAATACAAGCATAATGTGCAATCGTTACATATTTGTTTTATTAGTTTATTTCTAAGATTTAAAGTTCTTAAACATTTATTAGACCAATGAGGAGTTTCCATTTTCTATAATCAATATACTAACTGCATCTAAGTAAAGAAAATGTTTCCAGTAATAAAATGGGACCCAGGAGCAAAACAAACTACTAAGTACTGTTTGTGTCATATTACTTACTGTTCAAAAATGATGCATGGGGCATCTAAGATATGTAATATGGCAAATTAGTATCTGTTAACACTAATGGATTATCCCTGCTGGTAACCAGGCAGTTGCATTACAAATTTTGACAAAGTGAAGGCAGCAGTTAATTTATTTGAGCTATATTTGTAACTGCAAAGTGTGTTTTGCCACATCTTCTTCATTGTTATCAGTATGCCAATAGTATCTAGTCATAGTACTTAAGGTGCCATGCTATTGTCACAATGCACCTTGCTGCCACCATGCTGCATCTGACACTAACTAGCGATGAGCAAAATGTTTCGCCAGTCAATAAATTCACCACAGAAAAATATGTGCAACATAAACAAAAGATTGTTGCGGGTGTCCAAAAACATTGGCGCGCACATCAAAAAAATTGCTGCATGTAATTTTTTTGGCGCTTGTCAAAACAACACTTTGTACTTTTTGTCAAGTGTTGCATCACATACTTTCCAGGAGTACCCCACTCTTCAGATAACAAATTACAAATGATGACTGTGTTGACTCGCCGGAAGGCAGCAATAGGCATGACAATAGGAGTAGCATTTTTGTGCCACTACAGTTTGCATCTCTAGGCTGTAGATTATTGAACTTCCATGTGTTCGAAAAAAAAATCACAAATTCTGTGGTAGCATTTGCTAGTGCCATACCATGCTTAAAAAGGTGGCTTTGTCAATTTAAAACATTCAGTGAAAGTATAGATAAAAAGATATTCAGTGAATTCTTCCATTGTTGAGATCCCTGAGTAAAGTTGACTTTAAAGAGCATGTCATATGCTAAACTTCTAAAGCATGGTTACATTGCCAATGGGGGTTGTGGTTCTATTAAGTTAAAAAAACCCAATTTCTAATAATCAAAATTAGCCATTTATAAAGTTATAAATTATGAAGATTATACAGTACAGGTATGGCACCTTTTATATGGACTGCTCAGGACCTGAGCTAAAAAATAAAAAAATAATTTAACATTAAATAAACCCAATAGGATTCTTTTGCCTCCAATTAGGATTAATTATATCTTAGTTGAGATCAAGTCTAAAGTACTGTTTTATTATTACAGAGAAAAAGGGGTATAATGTTGAAAAAATTGAATTATTTGCTTATAATGGAGTCTATGGGAGATGGTCTTCTCATAATTTGGAGAAGTCTGGATAGTGGCTTTCTGGATAATGGATTCCATACTTGTATATAAAACCTAGTCTCTATGGGTCTCTTTTAGCAGGCATACCAAATAGGACAAGCAGAAAAAACATGAATAATTTGCTTCTATACTGAAGATTTCATGGCATTTTCTGTTCTTTGCCAAATTAAAACCCACATTATATGAATGCTGTTTGAAATATAGGTAGGTATATTTTGTGTGTGTAAAAGCAAATTCCTCACTTAGAAGCCCCAGTCTTTGTTTCATATTATCTTAATCCAACAGGAATACATTTATTTAGAAATCCTGTTTAGAACCTAAAAATGAGTTTACAAGTGATTCCATGAAAACATTATTTGCATAAAGATATAAATGTGTTTGCATAAAATGCATAAACATGCTCTTTTCCCTCCAACAACAATGCTTTTGTTTGTGCTCCCTAATCCTTGTAGCCCAAATCCTGTACTGCTATGAACTATGCTTAGCCTGAAAATTGTAATAAACCAAAACTAATTTTATGCCTTTTTAAAGGTAGCTATTTTTTCTGTTGTGTCTGTCCTTCTTACTTTGTTGTTTATTTAGCTGGTTCTATGACATGGTAGGGGTGCTACTGGTAGGGGTTCTACTTGTCTATTTAAAAAAAAAGATGGCACTCATTTTTTAACATGTTCATGTTAGATTTTGTTATTTCTGTGTTTTCTTTCACTGTAGAAACTTCCTTGAACAAGTCAACTGTATATAAATATACAACCCGGATTCCAAAAAAGTTGGGACACTAAACAAATTGTGAATAAAAACTGAACGCAATGATGTGGAGGTGCCAACTTCTAATATTTTATTCAGAATAGAACATAAATCACGGAACAAAAGTTTAAACTGAGAAAATGTACAATTTTAAGGGAACAATATGTTGATTCAGAATTTCATGGTGTCAACAAATCCCAAAAAAGTTGGGACAAGGCCATTTTCACCACTGTGTGGCATCTCCCCTTCTTCTTACAACACTCAACAGACGTCTGGGGACCGAGGAGACCAGTTTCTCAAGTTTAGGAATAGGAATGCTCTCCCATTCTTGTCTAATACAGGCCTCTAACTGTTCAATCGTCTTGGGCCTTCTTTGTCGCACCTTCCTCTTTATGATGCGCCAAATGTTCTCTATAGGTGAAAGATCTGGACTGCAGACTGGCCATTTCAGTACCCGGATCCTTCTCCTACCCAGCCATGATGTTGTGATTGATGCAGAATGTGGTCTGGCATTATCTTGTTGAAAAATGCAGGGTCTTCCCTGAAAGAGATGACGTCTGGATGGGAGCATATGTTGTTCTAGAACCTGAATATATTTTTCTGCATTGATGCTGCCTTTCCAGACATGCAAGCTGCCCATGCCACACGCACTCATGCAACCCCATACCATCAGAGATGCAGGCTTCTGAACTGAGCGTTGATAACAACTTGGGTTGTCCTAGTCCTCTTTGGTCCAGATGACATGGCGTCCCAGATTTCCAAAAAGAACTTTGAATCGTGACTCGTCTGACCACAGAACAGTCTTCCATTTTGCCACACTCCATTTTAAATGATCCCTGGCCCAGTGAAAACCCTTGAGCTTGTGGATCTTGCTTAGAAATGGCTTCTTCTTTGCACTGTAGAGTTTCAGCTGGCAACGGCGGATGGCACGGTGGATTGTGTTCACTGACAATGGTTTCTGGAAGTATTCCTGAGCCCATTCTGTGATTTCCTTTACAGTAGCATTCCTGTTTGTGGTGCAGTGTCGTTTAAGGGCCCGGAGATCACGGGCATCCAGTATGGTTTTACGGCCTTGACCCTTACGCACAGAGATTGTTCCAGATTCTCTGAATCTTCGAATGATGTTATGCACAGTTGATGATGATAGATGCAAAATATTTGCAATTTTTCGCTGGGTAACACCTTTCTGATATTGCTCCACTATCTTTCTGCGCAACATTGTGGGAATAGGTGATCCTCTACCCATCTTGGCTTCTGAGAGACACTGCCACTCTGAGAAGCTCTTTTTATACCCAATCATGTTGCCAATTGACCTAATTAGTGTTATTTGGTCTTCCAGCTCTTTGTTATGCTCAAATTTACTTTTTCCAGCCTCTTATTGCTACTTGTCCCAACTTTTTTGGGATTTGTTGACAAGATGAAATTCTGAATCAACATATTTTTCTCTTAAAATGATACATTTTCTCAGTTTAAACTTTTGTTCCGTGATTTATGTTCTATTCTGAATAAAATATTAGAAGTTGGCACCTCCACATCATTGCGTTCAGTTTTTATTCACAATTTGTTTAGTGTCCCAACTTTTTTGGAATCCGGTTTGTAATATGGGAGCTCCATACCTGTAGTCCTAGACATATGGGAAGGAGACTTGACTGACCAGGAAGTAGAGAGGCCCCAAGGGTGGTGGAGAAAGTTTGGGTAAGCAAGGAGTGTTGACAGAAATGGAAACATGTAACGGAGGAGCAGTCTTTCGCCCGCTCTTAAGCCAATGACACCATGCAATTAATCTCCTCTAGCAGTGGCGAATAATCTCCTTGAATGCTTTGCTCGTGTATGATCAGCCTAAAGACAGGCAGGTGGACATGGAGATGCTGCTCCTCCATGTCCTAAAGTGATGTTTCTGCTTCTGCCGACACTCCTGGCTTACCCGAGTCTGTGGTTGGTGAGAATTTTCCATTGCATGTCACAGCTGACAGGGTCAGGCAGTGACCCATGATTAGACTGTGGTTAGGTAACACTAGCTTGTGCAATAAAATCAGCTCTTCCATTTATCACTGAAACATTGTATAAATGAAAACTAAGTTAGGAAGGGGGCAAAGCCAAAAGTGTTAATGGGTATATGGCTTAGCAGAGGGGAAAGCAAGTTTTGGAAATGGGTGGAGCAGTGTCAAGCCCTCTACTCTCTGACTCCCGACTATAATTAATGTTCTCCAGGGAATCTGATATTCTGTTTTAATTCTGACCTGGTTGTACTTACCTGCACTTAGCACTGACTTCTAGGGATGTGCACATTACTTCAGTGCAAAGGGCCTGAGAAAAAATGTCCATTGTCTCCAATGCATTTGACAAAATTTTGTTCATTGCAGTTTTTTTTCATGATTATTCTTGGCAAACCAAAAAGATTTGAAGAGCGAAAGAGTTTCGCTCATCACTACTATCTTCTTTTTTGTTGCCTTACTTTTTAAAATAAGTCTTAACTATTTCTATCCAGATATCTGAAAAAATCAATTATATATTCTTCTAGTCCTGAGCGTCTTTAAAACACCTTAGGACATTATCTTATTATCAATTTCTCCATTCTTCTTTGAGTTCTAAATCCAGGCCTGCCATTTTTGTGCTTTCCATAACAAAAATTAGTGTACAATATATTTTAAGGGGAGCTGATTTCTTTCTTATTGACATATTAAGTAAATTGGTGTTAAACCATGTAAGATACTTTGTAGCATATACATTACTAAGGTAACTGTGTTCCCTTATACATGTATCAGCAGCTATGTATTTGTTAAGGGCTGACAGGGGATGACCCTTCCTCTCCCTTCCCATCTCTTAATTTGTCAAACATTCAGACATCCAAGTTCTGAAGGACAAGAGGGTACAGGTCAAAAGGAGCCCTGAACTTACTGCCTGACCTATAGTGGGTGGTTTGGACAGGGCCGACATGCGCAGGAAGTCACTATGCACAAGCGCTTCTTGAATGAGCACCAAATAGCATACTTTTGCACCCCTTAGCGCTTTATCACTTGTGTCTGTTGGTCATCATAAATTACCCTCTAGGTCTTACTCCTAAGAAAAATTTGTGATATCTAGTTTCATTCAATTAAGATATTATAATTGATTTTAATGTAGATTGAGATAACATGGTTGAATGTAATGTTGACAAAAAAATCATGCATGAGAAAATATATGAAAATGGAGAAGAGGGTAAAAAAACAATTTGGACCATATTAATGTCATAACCATTCTACTGACAACTATGGTAGATGCACTTTTCTATATCTACTGTATATCAACCACCCTTTACCAGATTTTCTCCAATTTCACTTAATTTTTTCAAAAAATACATAAATTCATAAGTTAGGGGTAACTTCTTTTTCATCAACAAGTCAACAATCGATTACAAAAGACTACAGTGTTGTCACAGATGATCTGTGGCTTTGATAATTGTATATTATATATTTTATTAGGATAGTATATTCATCAAACACTGATATAGATGAAGAGTATAAGCTGTTTCCTCCCTTTAGTCTTTGAGAACACTATTGGGTCAGGTCAGGAAGTCACTTGCGACCCCATCAAAGTATGCAACATGTAATGCTGAGATTAAGCTTCCTACTATTTTACTTTCAAGCTTATTCTATTTAACTTCACTGTTTACTGTTAGGACAACTGATCCATTCTCTCAAACATATGTTGAATAGTAGATCATAAAAATGTCGTTCAAATTTCAGCAGTTAAAAAACTGTATCTAACAATAAAAGGACGGCACTTATGGGTGCCTGCAGCTGAAGCAAGATCAGTTAGTGTAGAATTAGTTCTTTCACTTGTTTAGCATCACATTACTTCTGGAGTTAGACGTACACAGTATTGTAAGATAGTATGTAAGACAGGGGTGGGCAAACTACGGCCCGCAGGCCACATCCGGCCCCTTTGCCTTTTTAATCCGGCCGCCGCCGACGCCAAGTCTCATCACGCGAGACTTGGTGTCATTGGCGTGCCGGAATTAAAGAGAGAAGGGGGCCTGCCCTGGCCCGGTCCGGCCCGGGGGTGAGTAAATGTGGCCCGTGAGCCAAAAAGTTTGCCCACCCCTGATGTAAGACTATCTGATGTCACACAAACTTAAAATACTACTAACATAAATGCTCTTTCTGCAAGTGTTCATAGATATTATATTACGAATCACAAGCAGGCATGAAAAGAATTTAGTGTGCTCCTTACTATGACTGGTACTTCTCTGGGGGACAATACATTTATTGGATTTACTGTTGATATAATGACAATGAAACGGAGACAAATTTGATTTAGAAGGTGTATCATTTCATATGAAATAAGTAAAACTGTTCAAAGAACTTAAATATGAAGTCTGAAAGAGACCAAATGAAAGAATAATTAGAGACACACATTAGTTATGGAGTGAAATATGATAATATATCACAAATAAAATTGTAGTTTCAAATTCAATTGAGTTTTTATTATGGATCTTAAATTTGCTATTTCCACTGTAGATGAAATGAGAACTGCGTGAGGATCACATCTTTCTAAATGATTTAATCATGAGACTAAATTACATTATTACAGCCTTTTTTAATATTGTCCGCATCCATCTTTTTTTGCCCTTTTTATTAAACCCTTAAGGTAATCCAAGTGAGATTATTTTACTCAATTCTGAAATTTCTGGGAAATCAATTATTTTTAGCTATGAAATATAATTGGGATACATTTTATTTTTCTTATATTTTTACAATTCATCCTTATCATTTTCTGAAAATGTAGAAATCATTGTATCAGTCTTAAGAGAAGAATAATTGAGATCTGTAAAATGTGGTGGTATTAAGACAACTGTGCTGAACAACGGAAGTGGTATACGGGCATAGACCTGTTATAATTAAGCAGTGATATACCAGTTCATAATTAAACTACCAGAATAAAGCCTCTAGGCTTAGTGGGCACTTGCAGGATGAAGGTTCCTTGAGATGTAGTAGGAGAGCTAAGGGCAGGCCGACTAGTCATACAATGTTCTGTTTAGGTGAATCTACTGTCCCATTTAACCATGAAAACCTGTCTTTACCCACTATACAGTATGCAAGTATGCAAAGTATAGATTTTTTTATCTCATTTATTTATGAAGCAGCATGGATGTGTGTTTAGAAATCACAAGCCAAGGTGGTGATACACTGGTAAATTACACAAGGAGCAATAGGGTGTTGGAGAATGTAAAATAATTCTAGAAAGATAATTCAAAGTAATCCATTATAGTTTGACCTGTCCATTCACTCATCTGTACCATACAAAGCAGGTGAAATTCTATAAAACATACCAATACTCAAGGTTAAAATCTAAAAATTGTATATCAGAAACTTAAAATTAGGGTTAAAGCAAAAGTCCTCTCCTGTTGCAATCACCTGAGAATTTAAGGAGGGGAATAGAAATGTACTATAAAACATATCTGCAGAATAAGTATTACAGAAGTTTGGCTCTTTTTTTTTGGAAGAAGGCATACATATGTATATGGAGGACTCAAACAGGATCAGATTAACTGTTCTTACAAAAATACCCTAAACATTTGCAAATGGCCTGAACATCCTGGAATATCTTAAAAGATGATTTTAAGCTATCTCTTTTTTTTCTCTATGCAAGTGGCCCCCTCCAGGTAAACAAAAAGTCCAAGTTATTTAAGATTTCAGGTGAGTTTTTTTGCCAGATATTTTAGAAAAACTCCTGTGAGTTTAGAGCTTTATACATAAAAACACACCCACGTTCTATTCATTCATATGGGATTTTCAGAAGCATATTTATTAATGGGTGAAAGTTAGAACTCACCATTTGATAAATTCACTTTCAAAATGCCATAGGAATGAATAGAACGTGGGTGAGTTTTTACGTATTAAGAAAAAAACAAAACAAAAAAATTAATGAATACTAATTACACATTTTCCTAAAATATCATGTTAAGAATTAATTTAAGGTTAAACTACTTCTTTTAAAATGATCAAGTAACAGAGATGGAAAATATTCTAGGGCTTGGTTTTCAATAATTGGATTTTGCAAAACATTAAAGATGGGCTGAACCAAATTTGAACTATTTCATGTTCCTTGTGCTGGTCAGGAAATACACTTCCCTGCATAAGCACAAAAGCAATATAACTTTTTTAGATATAAAACTTTTTTTTTTTTGCAGACTTTTTTTTATCTATTAACAAACAGACACTAAGGGGCACATTTACTAATCCACGAATGTCCGAAAAGCGCCCGAATGCGTTTTTTTCGTAATGATCAGTATTTTGCGAATTTTTCGTAAATTGGCGCGACTTTTTCATAGCCGTTACGACTTTTTCGTAAATTGTCACTACTTTTTCGTAGCGTTACGACTTGCGCGAATTGGCGCGACTTTTTCGTAGCTGCCGCGCTGAGTACAAAAGTTTCGGATTCATTCAAGCTTCAGTATTGTGACTTTCCTTGGGCCAGGTTGGAGCTGCAGAGTGCCATCAAGTCCTATGGGAGGCTTCCAAAATCATGCAAAGTCTGAAAGTTTTGCCCGCCTTTTACGAGCGCTCAATACGAAAAAGTCACAACAATATACGAGCAAATCGTAACGGCTACGAAAAAGTCGCAACTTTTTGCACAAGTCGTAACGGCTACGAAAAAATCGTGACAATTTACGAAAAAGTTGTAACGCCGACGAAAAAATCGCAAATAATACGAAAAAGTCACGAAATATTCGTTTCCAATACAAATTTTTCCCATTCGGATTCGTGGATTAGTAAATGAGCCCCCATGTCAAATGGTATCCCTTATTCGGAAACCCGTTATCCAGAAAGTTCCGAATTACGGAAAGGCCATCTCCCACAGACTCCATTATAAGCAAATAATTCTAATTTTTAAAAATGATTTCCTTTTTCCCTGTAATAATAAAAAAAATACCTTGTACTTGATCCCAACTGAGAGATAATTAATCCTTTTTGGAGGCAGAACAGTCTTATTGGTTTTATTCAATATTTCAATGATTTTTAGCAGACTTAAGTTGTAGAGATCCAAATTACAGAAAGATCCCTTATCCAAAAAACCCCAGGTCCCGAGCATTATGGATAATAGGTCCCATACCTGTACCTGCTTTGATATATATGCAATCACATATGGCCATAGAGCCCCTCTTTGGGACTTCTAATATCCTTGTATGTCACAGTATAACGGATCGTTATATATCATTCATATATCACATATTATTTGTCCACTGGTGACCATTTTGAAAGGTATGCTTGTTTCTTATTAATAGAATTTCTTGAATTAATTTGTGGATTATGGTTTTAATTAGTACAGTAATTCACGTGGAAAGGTATTAAAATATTTGCTTTATTAGCAAGTGCCTTATGTGGCCATGATAAGAGGTAGTATTCAAATCTTTCCTTAGCTTAACAGAATGAAGCTTTGTTCCAAGAATTCCTGTTGAAAAGGCTCACAAATGTCTTACACATTGTAATTCAGAGATAATGCCACATTGGCAAGGCTTGACTCTTCTTTTCACAAGCTTAAATACTGACTAAAATTGCATTTGCCAAAATACTTTTTAATTATGATTCCCAGTAGACGGATGATAGACTTGAAATATGCTTGGCTTTTATACTTTTTTGCATAATGAGCACAGTCAAAGCATTTAGCACAAATGTGGATTACAATTCCCAGTACTAAACTAGAATGCTTTAGACTTCTAACATTCTTTTGTCTAGGTTAACATGCATGACTCCTTAGTGTTTTCCTAATCCTATTATGATTTTCTTTATTGAGAAGGGCAGTCTATCTGCATTCCTTGAAACAAAGGACAAACTGACAGGATCTTCTACTGTATTGCTGTTTGTTGATGTGGTGGTTTAATCTTTGATTTGTAAGTAAATTGAAAGAATCATAGGCTTGACCAAAGCTGATTAAAGAACAGAAATATGAGCAACAAAGAAACTGCTTATCTATGGTAAAATACTGAATACTTCTCTTAAGTTATAGTTTGAATAAAATCATTTATTTCAGTGCAAAAAAAAAAAAAATACAACCAAAAGCTACTCAGTGAAACTAAAAAAAGAATGTATTACATTTAAAAAAATCATACAATAAAAATAGAATATAGGCTAAATTATTTGTCATTAAATAATGGCTATTGTATATGCTGGAATACATGGAAATAATTGTCTAACACATACACACACACACACTTGAAAACTATATGGGGCTTATTTACTGGACCCTTACTGCAACTCACATTCTACTGGCATAGTCCTACTTCTCAACTTCTACTGCAGGTTAATGTGTACCCTCAAAAAGCTCAACAACCAGTAATATATAAAAGATAGATTAATTATTGAATTAAAATTGTGTTTTGGTTAAACTAAATTTAAAAGAAAATCACCCAAACTCTCCTGAAGAATTAAATAAAAAGTAAAATATGTATACAAAGATGTTTCTCTTAAAATATAACACATATTTATTATAAATAATAATAAACAAATTGAAAACAGAGAAAATATTGCATACATTTCAGTAGAATATTGAAATGAAACTAAATCACACTTCTCACCTGAAAAGTAGAAGAATAAAGAGCTTAGATTTGTTTAAAGATAACCTAAAACAAAAATTAATGCAGCTTAGTGAAAAAGAATGGTATACAGTGCTTAAAAAACTATTTTATTTGGACCATCTCTTAGAAGAATTTTGTAATTGGAGGGTGGTAGTAAACGTTTGTTGTAAATAACTCTGGAATTAATTCTGTTACAGTTGGGAAGTGCAATTATTTTGAGAATTGAGTTAGATAATTCTTGCTTATCAAGCCATAATTTATTTGTTTTATTTCGTGTTTTTTCTTTTTGTTCATTTTTTTTTTAAAAAAAGCTCTGATCTGAAAAAAAATCATTTTCTTCTCATCTATAAGATTAAACTTTTTTTTTTAAGTCCAGGCCATAAAATAGATTACCACTTATAGGATCAAGAATATCTAATTGTAAGGCCAGAATACATTTTCCCAAAGGAATTAAAGAAGAAGCAGAAGGTAGAATTAAATTACCCAAATTCTGAAGAGAGAAAAGTTAGATGGTAGTCAAAATTGTGTTTAGTATAGAGGTATTTCCAAACATGGATGGAATCTGTAGATAAGGGTTGTGTTTTAAAATATATAGGGACATTAATCCATTTCACCAATTCTGCATTTAAATTCTTGTTAATTAAAATTTCTACCCCATTTTTTTTAATTGATAGTGAGACAGCAACTGAACCTATCCAGCTTTTGTAAAGTTTCACTATATACTTCATTTAAATGGGATTCTTGAATAACAGCAATTTCCTTTTATGATTTGCCTAAATGTTTCAGAATTGTTTTTCATATGGCAAAGAAGTGAATAGTGACATAGAAAATATTATAATCATTTGAAATCTCAAGCACTTTACTTTTACAGGATTAGGATTAAAATTACAATTTTTACTGAGCATAAGAAAGTAATTGACCTATGTAGTTTAATTATACAAGAAAAAATAAGAAGTATTAAATATAACCAACATCTAATAAGCTAAAACTGTAAAAATATAACACTAGGCTTCCTTTGGAGAAAGAGGACTACACACAATAAGAAATAAAAGGAGCACAGCTCATGTCATCTTGCCCTTAGGAGAAAAAGATAAACTAGATAAAAGAATCATATTGTTATCTTCAAATAGGTGTGAAAAATTGTCTCTTGGAGACATGGGTGATCTTGATTTAGATGTTTTGGGTATTTTCTCTAAAATTTGTGAGTTTTATTGTTTTTAGAGAGCGAAGAATCAAAAAAAGACTTCAAATCTGGAGCAACTCTGTGATGTATTTGGTCACTTTTTGTAGATTTGAAAGTATTATGATGAGCAACTCCTGAGTATTGTTTTTCTAATTTGTATTTTTCAAAGTAGAACAAAAATTTGACTATTACATGCCTTGGTTTGGAGCAAAAGGAGTCTTGAGACTGTCTAATTCTATCAAGTCTTTCAAGTTTCCATGGTGAGACCTCATTTTTTAGGGATGGTAACACATAATAGGAGATGTAAAAAGAATGGTTTAAAATATTCAGGGAATCCAACAATATGGTTGTTCCATCTGGATCACATTTACAAATCATCTAACTTGAGTTGCATTGCTTTAGTCCCTTTTTCCAGGAATTCAATTTTGGTTTCAGCATTAACAGTCGTCATAAACTAAATAAACAATATTTTCAAAAAAATCTTTCTTTTTTCTTAAAATGAAATCTTTGGGAGATGGCCATCCCATAATTTGGAGCTTTCTTAATAACGGATTTCCAGATAATGGATCTTAAACCTGTACCCCAAGTACAACATGCTTTTCTTAAGTAACAACAAATTTAATGATAACAAGATGATTCAATTATGCTGTTTGGAAACCTCTGTATACTCATAATGTGTGAGATTGTAAATTTGTAATGTCTGAGATTAACTCTATAAAGTATAATCTTAAATATGGTTTTATATTTTTCTAGTTTACTGTATGTACAGATTATGTCCTAATATGCAGTTTATTAGATAGCTAGAAAAAAAAATCAAAAATATTTGGAGCAGGTAGAATGAATATGAATAACCTAATGTTGTCCCTAATTACTTACTGTCTGTTTGACTGATGATATTGATATTGGATTCACAAGTGGTACTTGGTTTCTGGGAATCAGACAGGATTGTAGATAATTTGCTATTTTGGTATTGTTATTTTCTCTTTTGTTATTTTTATCTTTTCTAATGACAATATTTACATAGAAAGCAATACTATTATTGACTTATATCTAAGTAAAAGATTATAAAAAGTCTGTAGTGATATAATCCATTATAATCAGTTTACAGTGATGTTGCATGCATTAAAAGCCATGTGATAATGAATCAGAAAATATGATTATGATTTATAAGTAAGCACCTCAGAGTCCCAATACTTTTATATACTCTTATTGCTTGCAATTGTATGCCTTTATATAGGTTAAAGAACTTCCTGGTGACCTCTACTATATATTATACATTATGAGACTCACCCATGTTCTATTCTTTCCTATGGGATTTTTAGAAGCATATTTATCAATGGGAAAAAGTTAGAGTTCGCCATTCGATAAATGTGCCTCAAAAAATCCCATAGAAATGAATAGAACATGGTTCCGTTTTTATGTATTAAGCTCTGAATTCACGTTTTGATAAATATGCCCCATATATACTTTATAAAACAGGGTGCTTTGTTTCTTATGTAATATACAATGCAAAATTGATACATCATCTGGTTATTATGAAATAATACAATTGCACAAATGATTGCACTGTGTAGAAAAATATAAATTGGCTTGTGTATTCCCACTTGCATACTGTATGCATACTGCAATGTCAAACAGGCTAAACACAAATAAATTATATGTGTACATAGGCTTCTGTCATAAAAAAAATACGCTTTCTTGTAGTAGTGTCATTTCAATGGGCTATCAAGTCACTAATGATATTTAAGCATCTGGGCTGTAATGGAGTTTCTGTTGTTAAAAAGCTCCCGAACGAGAAGAGACAGGGAAAGGGCTTGCAGAACAGGTGTTGGTTAAGTGGCTTTTGCTGCTTTAGAACGGACTGCCGTTTAAATCCCAGATCTATTCCTAAAAACAATATTTTTTAGTAGCGGTACTTTAGTGTTTATGATCCATATCGTATGCTATCTGTGTTGGCCATTCACCCTTATTGTTATTGTGATAGACAGCAAGTGGCACCAGAAAGCCAGATTATCAAGTAACTGGCTCATAAAGGAACATTAGCACTGAAATACAAGCTGCCTTTGTAGTGCTCAAGAAATATTTTGAAACTTTCTGAAGCATATTAGAAGCCCATTTTTTATCCCAAAAAGCCTTTAATATATGTAACATTGCCAGTGTTAATTTTAGTTTGCAGGTCATCACTTAAAGCTGTATCATTTTAACCTTTTTTAAGTTCACTCAACTATAGAATTTAAAGCAACCATATAAAATACAGTACCATTTGCCACAGCTGTATATTCTGTTTCTGGCTTAGCATTTGCTCTATTTTGCCAGTAAAAAGACCAAAATATGCCAGCTTTCAAAGTATTAAACAAGGAAGTGGAATTACAAAAGCCTGCCAGTCCAATAAAGCACAGTGTAAGTATAATTATACTTCGTGTACTATAGTTTGCAAATGACTTTAGTATAACACTTTCTCTTTCTGGTAGAGTACTTACTCTGGGAAGCTAAACATGCAAATAATATTATATGAATGTATTTGTCAAACCATACAAACAGTATTTCTTCTGCACATGCATTGTGCAAGGGTTTAATGCAGAATATTAACCTCATGGCCCTTTTTCTGTATCTTATTCAGCTACTTAATTGGCACTGGTGCTAGGGATCATTTTCTCACCACCAATAATATTGTACCCACATGTATGATGTATAGTGAGAGCAGCTATAAGATTGTACATCTGGCACGCTCTGCCATGAAATGTGCTAGGAAAAAAGACACAAAACAAATGGCAACTTATTTAGGAGCCTCTACTTTATTTTATTCACCTTGTCATTTTTGCAATATTTTTTCCCAATACTGATTTAAAGTGGGCGGAGCAACCAACAGCCAATCACATTTACTTTCAATGCTGAAGTGTAAAATGCTGTCAGTCTCACAGTTTTTTGCCTGAGTCCCCAAACTTTGCAAAATTGGTCACTGGGGACTGCAGTTTAAACATAGGAAAAGTGGGTTGGGCCACTAACAACCAATCAGATTTCATCCATTGAATTTTATTGGTTTAAATTTAAAATGCTGCCATTTTCACACTGTTTATGCCATGTTTGTGCCCACTGTCACTGGGTGACTTCAAATCAAGGTTAGAAAAAGTGGGCACACCCACCAACAACCAATCACAATTTACCTATTGACTTTAAACTGCTGCCATTCCTTAACTATTAATCCTAAACTTTGCAGAGTTAGTCACTTGGTAACTGCAGCTCCAGGTTAGAAAAAGTGGGTGGAGCCACCAACCGCCAATCAGATGTCGCTCATTGACTTTCTGTGGGGAAATTTAAATTGCTGCCATTCAGACACTATTAAAACCAGGGTCCTCAAACTTTGCACAGTGATTTTTACTATATACCTGTGGGTCCAAGGTTAGAAAAAGTGGGTGGAGCCAACAACAGATCAGATTTCATTTAGTGACTTCACATTTTTCAATCAAACATGAAGTTTGTTTTCAAACTTCTCTTTCTAGTTATTATTATTATATAGCGCTGTCAGTTTACACAGCACATTACAATAAAGGGGTACAAAAGACAAAACAGTTAACATGTACATATAGATAATTCACAAAAAATGGTTTACAGGTACATTTGGATAAGGATTGAAGACAATGGGGGGGGGGGAGGGTCCTGCTCGCAAGAGCTTACATTCTAAAAGGGAGAGTGGCTGAGACAGAGTAACTAGCATGGCGGTAGAGTTCATGTTGGTGTGTTGAGTGACAGAAAGTGCAGAATAAGAGGTGAAAACCAATGGTTAGTGAGTGTATGAGAAAACATTAGGGAAGTTCCATGGGTAATCACATTTCTGAGGGTTTAGGTTATAGGCTTTAATGAAAAGGTGAGTTTTAAGAGACTGTTTAAAAGTCTGGAGACTCTGGCAGTGTCTAATGGGACGGGGAAGAGCGTTCCAGAGAATGGGTGCAGCACAAGAGAAGTCCTGAATGTGAGTAGCAGAAGCAGGGCGTGTACAGGGTGAAAGTTACATCTGGGAGTGTACTTGGGGATTAGGGTGGTTATACAGAGTGGACTAATCAATACAGTTGTGCCCAGCTATAGCAGAAGCATATTTTTTATTACCACTTAGTAAATCTGGGCACATGTATCATACATAATTTTAGTCTGAATAGCTTTGAGATAATTGTATTTTATATTTTCAATTATCTGCATAAAACAGCTAAAATAACAAAATATATTAGCTCTGAAAGCAGTGCTATGGTAAATGTTTCTTATAAATGTGTTTTAAATACAACACTTATTCACAAACTGGTTATTTGGAGTAACTCTGCAAATTGCTGCAAATAATGGTTCTACTGCATTTGGTCACACACGCTGTGTAATGTGATATTGCTTAGTAGCATGTTATATAGGCACTACTTGGGTTATTTTCAGGATCAATAATGTATCACATTGATTTATTTTGTTCAATTCACTTTTTCAGTTCCAGTCTAACAATATATATTACTTAACATTCTTTTAGATTTGAAATATATATTTGAATTAGAACATGACATGGGTTATAATTCTAAGTGACTCACCCATCTAAATGTCAGATTAGATAGACTTGCAATTTGCTTTAATCAAAGTCCACAATGGTGTTCTTATAGTACACGGAAGCGGCAGGTGAGCTTATTGTTTTCAATTACAATACAGGTATGGAATCCCTTGTTCAGAAACCCATTATCCAAAAAGCCCAGAATTACGGGAAGACTATCTCCTATAAAGTTTATTTTAAGCAAATAATTCTATTTATTAAAAATGATTCCCTGTTTCTCTGTAATAATAATAAAACAGCTAACAACTAAGATATCATTAATTTGCCTCCTTATTGGCTTATTTAATGTTTAAATGATTTTGACAGAGGGAGGCCCATCTATCAACATTCTGATTTTCATGGTTTTAGAGTTTTTTTGAAACCACAAAAAGAATACGTAAACCACATTTTTTTTCACAACTTTTTCAATTCAGACTATTAAATGTAAGGCATTAGTGGAAATGAGTTTATTCAAATGTTGAAATAGTCTGTTCTAAGCAGTGCCTGTAATTATCCTAAGTTACTGAGGATCCTTGCCCCCGTTTCCTTTGCATGTCACAAAGGGTTTGGAAGTTATAATATAGTATGGTCTGGGTTTGTTAAAAAAAAAAACAGTAGTAGAAATTATTATTTTAAAACCCCTACTATGGAAATACATTGGGGCTGATTTACTAATCCACGAATCCGAATCCAAATGAGAAAAATTCGGATTGGAAAACGAACATTTTGCGACTTTTTCGTATTTTTTGCGATTTTTTCGTCGCCGTTACGACTTTCCAGTAAATTGTCGCGAATTTTTCGTAACCGGTACGAATTGCGCGAATTGTCGAGACTTTTCCACAGCCATTATAAGTTTCGAGAATTGTCGCGACTTTTTCATTGCCATTATAAGTTGCGAGAATTGTCGCGACTTTTTCATAGCCATTACGACTTTCGCGAATTATCGCAACTTTCGTATTGAGAGCTCGAAAAAGTCGCGACAATTCGCGAAAAAGTCGCAAAGTACCGATCATTACGAAAAAAACACATTCGGACGCTTTTCGGACGTTTGTGTATTAGTAAATGTGCCCCATTGATTAGTCACAGAGTATATTCACAGGGATCTTATATTTAGTAACACATGCCAGAAGCTGTATATGAAATAATATAGCTTCTGCAACTCAAGATATACATCTCTTCCTCATTATTTTTCTGTGCATTAAGAGATTAGGATGTAACATGTAAGGACATATTTTTGCTAACACAGTCCCAAATTCTTTGAAGTTATAATGTTAATTTTCAATGCTGGATTCTCAGATTCATTGTAATATGCTGGGTAACATTAATTATGCATTACATCTGAAAGTGAATCATTCCTCAGTGTTCCAGCGTAACTCATTTTCATTAATTATTGGCACCATAATTAAAACGCTAATTAGCATGACATATTTATTTGTTGCTGTAAATTTGTCTAAATTACCAGTTGAAACTTTTGCATTTTCTGGATTGAAATTGGCATGGTTATTATTCTGCTTGTGTCTTACAAGATTTACACAGGAACGTCAAGCTGATCACGAGCATATTGTATAAATGAATTAAGAATCTTTTATTTAATGACAAGCTAATCTATTTTCCAGCATGTAAGCTATTGCTCTTAATGTACATTTTTAACCTTTCTTAAAGGGTCAGTTCACATCTGTAGACAGTCATTTTTTAAACAATCTACAAATGCTTTTAATTTTAAATTTTTTTGTGGTGAACTTCTTTGCCTCTCACCTGCCATTGGTATATAATGCAATCTAGTTACCAGGATCATTGATAACTGCCTGGTTTCAAGGAGTAATGTTCATTTTTCAGACAAACAAATAGTTCAATAATCCAAAAATTGTAAAGCACAGCCGCAGTGTGGCTTAGACTCTCTCACTTGCATCTTGCCACAAATTCATTTCAAAGTGAAAATTCTCTTGAACATCACTCTAGTAACTACAAATTCGCTATAAATAAGCACAAAATATGCATTTGGCTGTGTAATATTATTCATTAGAGCAGTGCTGTCCAACTTCTGTTGTACCGAGGGCCGGAATTTTTCTGACCTACGTGGTGGAGGGCCGATAATGGAAGCCAGTTTTGACCACTCCCCCTTTTGAAACCGCACCCACATGAAACCACACCCATGTTATCACATGACCATACCCATATTAATGGTTGTAGTTCAGCAAAAACCTGCCATACTCTGCCTGCCCTACCCTGCCTGTGTGCCATACTCTGCCTGCCCTACCCTGCCTTTGTGTGTGCTATACTCTGCCTTCCCTACCCTGCCTGTGTGTGCCATACTCTGCCTGCCCTACCCTGCCTGCGTGCCATACTATCACTGTGTGTGCCATTCTTGGCTGGTTTGTGCCATACTTGGCCTGTGTGTGCCATACTCTGCCTGCCCTACCCTGCCTGTGTGTGCCATACTCTGCCTTCCCTACCCTGCCTGTGTGTGCCATACTCTGCCTTCCCTACTCTGCCTGCGTGTGCCATACTTTCACTGTGTGTGCCATTCTTGGCTGGTTTGTGCCAAACTTGGCCTGTGTGTGCCATACTCTGCTTGCCCTACTCTGCCTGTGTGTGCCATACTCTGCCTTCCCTACCCTGCCTGCGTGTGCCATACTTTCACTGTGTGTGTCATTCTTGGCTGGTTTGTGCCAAACTTGGCCTGTGTGTGCCATACTCTGCCTGTGTGTGCCATACTCTGCCTTCCCTACCCTGCCTGTGTGTGCCATACTCTGCTTGCCCTATGCTGCCTGTGTGTGCCATACTCTGCCATCCCTACCCTGCCTGCGTGTGCCATACTTTCACTGTGTGTGCCATTCTTGGCTGGTTTGTGCCAAACTCTGCCTGTGTGTGCCATACTCTGCCTTCCCTACCCTGCCTGTGTGTGCCATACTCTGCTTGCCCTATGCTGCCTGTGTGTATGGCACATACAGGCAGCCTACAGTGACACAATGCTGGCACTGCTCCTACAGTCTGCACAATAACTATATATTAAAAAACTTTTTAATTGCAGTACCACCTCAGTATATGTTCTTTTTGTAGTGTGCAGGGATTATTTGTGGGTTTCTACTGCTCCTGAGGTGTGAACAGGGGAACAATGGGGGTGATTACAGCCTGAGCCTGAGGTTTGAACACTGCAGGGGTTGAACAATGCAGAGATTAAAAGGTGTGAACAGTACAGGGGATTACATATTTAAACAATACAGCCTGATTACAGCCTGAATCTGAGGTGAGAACCATGCAGGGGGGCAGTTAATCACAGTACTGATACCATTTAAAGCTTACATAAGAGTAAGCCATCAAAGCAGCCAGACAGGTGGGGGGCCACACAGAGGGGGGTCGCGGGCCGCATGCGGCCCGCCAGTTGGACAGCACTGCATTAGAGCAACATTATGCTGACAATTTCAATTGTATAAGAAGCATTTAAGACCTGCTTAAAGGAGAAGGAAAGGTATAATCACTGGTGTGTACAGAAACATAGTCAGATTGGGTCAGTGGGACACTGGGAAAGCCCCCTGGCCCCACTGACCCTGCCGGGCCACTCCAGCTCCCCTGCCTGGGCTGTTTCCTTTCCCCCTCTCCCCTGCCCTCTCTCCATGCTCCCCTGCCTCTGAGCCTGCCCCCAGAAGATAAAATAAATGCAGTTATAATCAATGGGGCTGCCTAACATTTGCACTCCCCTTTCCTTCTCCATTAAAGGTGACTTTTTTTTTAGGACAGTTTATTACATACACTTTGCACTCGTACAAACTATAAAAGTCGCAATCTTTATATGGTAGTTGAATTACAGAACACTTTCATAGATTCACTAAATCCATATTGAATGGAAAAATGTTGTCACTAAATCCGTATTACATGAAAAAATGTTGTCCATTTTCTCTATTTTCTTTATTATTTCTCCATATGCCCTTTGAAAAGCCTGAAAAAGAGGCAATGTTCACTTACGATGGGGTTGAATACTCTGAAAGTTCCTTTTTCTCAAAGACTCCAGAAGCAAAGGTTGCCTATTCCAGACTTTATAGTAAAATGCTGTATAAAAAAATTAGGAAAGTACTATTATAAAGGTGAAGAACATAAGCAGAATTAAACCAGTATAATATATGGCAAGTTAAACTGAATTGCTCGTATAAGTGCAACAGGAATGGTTAAGTTGGAATATAAATGAGCACAAGTTTAATTAGAGCTATCTTTTTATTAGGTTGGCTGTAAATTGTATTAAACAAGCTTTTAGACGGTACCTTATCTATCTGTCGTGTTTGTAGTATTACTTTAGTTTTGATCTACAGCTCCTTTTGGAAGCTTGTCTACTATAATTGGCCAATAAAAAGGTTCACAATTACATTAATATTAGTTTATTGTGCATATATTTTTATATAGGTTATCTATTTTATGTTAGGTGGGTTTGCCTAATGAATTGCATACACAAAAGCATTTTTTAACACAAAACCAACAAGCAGTTACTGGTCTTTATATATGTAATTTTGTTTTAATGTGTTCTTATTTTGCATGTTTGAAAATGTTAATAGAAATCAGTTAAATGAAATACATCTTTCGCGGATTGTCAGAGACACAAATTATTTACACACAAGGGTATATTAATTACTTACTGATTGAGGATAGTCAATGTCAGAGTGACGTCCTTATCTCACACATCAATTGCTTTTTCCTTTTTTCAATAAAAATGCTTGCCAAAATTTAGATAGTGATCTTATTTTTGGGAAAAAAGTGGAATTGAAAAAAGAAATTGCAGGAAATAAAGCTATTGATGCCACAAAATGATATAACGAAAAAAAAAAGAAAAAAAAAAAGAACTTGCTCATGTTTTTTTACATTAATTATCCAAAGCCATGGATTAGCCTAGAAAGCAAAAATTAGGTCTTTGTACTGCTACAGGTGTGAAAATAAAATAAAATAAAAGATATGCAAGGTACGTCAGATTTAAAGTTCAGTGAACTGAAGCTACTCCATGATTGGTCCTAGCAAAGCAGATAATTAGATATCCCTGCATACTGGACTTTGTGACAACAAAGAACCTTGCAAGAACCAAAATGAAGTAACTTTGGTTAAGTGAGTATCTGCCTTGTTCTATGTGCACCATCCTAGTTCTTTGTTCCGGTTATTTTCTTAGAATCAAACATGGTATTAGCACAATATGTGGCCTGCATAGTTTTGTAACATGGAAGTATATGATGTACTAATATTGAACTAATTTCTAATAGAAAACCTTTGGCATTTACTACCTCAATACCCTTATTTCCTTCTAAGGGCTTTTTTTTTATAGTTCTGCTATGGTCCCTTTTCATGTTTTACTGTAAATGAGGGGTGGACATGTGTAAGGGCTTCTCCTTATAAGCATTTCTCCCTGAGTTTTTCTATAATGGAATGTAGGGTGAAACGTCTGTGAGGACAAGCTCTAATGCTGCTTAACAGCAATATGCATTGGTTTTGCAGTGTTTGCATTTTTTCATTTACCAACTCACCTACATCATGTACCAGTGACTGAAAGTGTTTTATGCATGGATGACAGCTTCTTCATACCCTGATTTAATGTTGATCTATAATAAAATGTTCACCTTAATTGTAAATACCGGAGAACTTCTTGCAACCATGTTAGGTTAGAAAGAGTGCCGCACACTTGACTTGATACAAAAGAAAAAGTGTTTTTAGGGTTTGTCCCTGAGGAAGAGTACTGGTTGTGCTCCAAACGTTGGAATTTTTTCAATAAAAACACTTTTTCTTTTGTATCAAGTCACTGTGTGTGCGGCACTCTTTCTATTATAGTTTTGTTTTTGACCTGCACCAAGGGCATTTGGACTTGTATAGGGTGTCCCTGTGTACTATATATACTATATGTAACCCTATTTTGGCTACTGTGGTACTTATAACACGCAATCACCTGCGTGTGGCGCTACAGGAGCCCTGAGCCCCCGCTTATTTGTGGGGGACAGGTTTGATATAAATGGCGTGCCTCCACCCAGGGTAGGTATAGGTAGAACTATATGTCTCCTCCCTGGGAAAACTCTATGAGGTCCTCCTTGGACCCGGACTCCCAGCAACTCCCGGTACCTTGCCCCTCCCTTGGGGTAGCTGCTTACCAGGCAGTTGAGGATCCTCAGTATATGAACCACCAAGACACTGGTTAAAATGGTGAACCAGATGAACTTGTTTATTGATGCAGGCAAAACACTTCAGAGGATGTCACACAGACGGCTCAAGTCACACACTCTCTCTTTGGGCTACCCCCGGTACTCCCGCCGGATGCTTCCACCTAGGAACTCACCCCGGTCCACGCGTAGGGCCCCTTCACTGGGAACACTCCCAGGTGCTGACTTGGCTCCTCTTACTACACACTACAGATCTTTAACTCCAGCCATGAGTGCTGGGGGGTCTTAACCCCTCTCTCTCCTGTTGGGGCTATCACTGCCCGTTCTCTCTAGCCTGCCTGTCACTCCTAGAGTGACCTGTTACAGTACCTATTGTACTAGAACACAAGCCTGTTATACGCTTCTTTACAAGAAGCAGTCCCAGGACGAAGACCTGCTGAAACTGGGAGTCATTCCCTTTTATACTTTTAGCACAGCGACATCTAGTGGTGGCTGTTAACTTGCAGGGAAACTCCCTTTTCACATATAAACACCTAGGACCACCTTTAGGTGTCCAAATCTCATAAGGCCACCCTCATGGTGCCTGTCTAAAGGGGAACTAATCCTGAAGGGGCCCAATTCTTTGGGGTCCCTACATATATATATATATATATATATATATATATATATATATATATGGTCTTGATAAAGGTCTCAGATACAGACCGAAACGTTGGCCTGTCGTGTAATGTATTTATTATAATAAAAGTTATGTTTAAAATGATTCCCGGTGTGCACCAATATTCACTAGATTTTTACATATATATATATACACGTTTATACATATATATAATTTGCTTATCACTAGTGTAACCAGGTACATTCTCTTGATGTGCCTCAGCTTTTGTTTTTCAACAGGTGAACAGGTTACTGACCAGAATATAGGTATTCAACTGCACAGCCTACTGCTTAGACTTGATGCATCAATCCGCACCGCTCAGCCTTCCAATATGTTTATAAACACAGTGGAGAGCACCTTCATGCAGAATATCTGCTAAAAATACTTCATTTTTAGCAGATATTCTGCATGAAGGTGCTCTCCTCTGTGTTTATAAAGGTTATTGACCAGGTCATGTACTCATACACTATATCCCTACAATTCCTTGACATCCAATGTAGGGCTGGGCTGGTCAAATATTTTAATTGTCGAAAGTATGTTACAATATCACAGTCCTGTGAAGGCAAGCTGTTTATGTGAGTTCCAATGCTTTTCTTCAAAATGACAAAAAACATCATTATACGTTTTTTATAATGCAAAATGTCCTGCATATTTAACAAGAATGTGTTTATTTATTAATGTTATAATTGATCATGGTTGTCAACCAGATCAACCTACCGCAAACATTCTTGTTCCAATTTGGTTAATTCATCTTGTTGTTAGGGCATATTTATAGTTTTGTTCTACATTCTAAGGAGAAACATTCAGCCTTTTTTCTTTTTTGTAATTTATTTTAGAAATAATTAAATAGGTTTTGCGCTTGGCAAAATGGGATATGTGTGTTGGTTTAAATGGATAAAAAAAAAGGAAATAAACCCTTTTAAACCATGACATTGTTTCATGCAGACTAGAGTCTTATATTTTTAAGACATACAGTGCTTCAATTCCAAGTAAAAGTAATGTCAGTTTTGAAAAATAATACACTTTAAATCTAAAATATTCATTTGGGAAAGGCATATTTGACATTTCCTTGGGTAAACCACTTTATAAAATGTATATTTTTGCAAGTTTCTTTTGTTAGTATGTTTATCTTACAAAATCCAATTGCCAGGCTTGTTATAAATTGTTATTGCATACCAGTGTGTCCCTGTATGTGTCTCAGAAGAATCTGAATAATTTTACATTATCACCGAGCTGGCATGAGAACATTATAATAGCAAATACTTTATTGGGCCTTCTTTAATTTAGCTAAAACCAAATTCTCTTGTTTCTATCCATGGGTATGTATTATTTATTGGCTAGGTCATGTAAGTTATTTTAACTTTATGCAGTAAAACTTCCCCTTGTGGTCTTATTTGCTATTCCAAGTTTAGCTTTTCCGCCTGAATGATAAGAAATGTTTGAGGTTTTCAAGGTTTGGTGTGCAGAAAATTTGCACAAAATAATTTATCTGGGGGGTTACAGTGAAGTTCCTAAGGGCCAAATAGCATCATTTAATTGGGAACATAAATTATTTGACAGCTAAACAACAACATGCCAACATGACTGCATGAGTGGACCTGAATTCTTCATAAAAGAATAGACTGAATTTTGTATCGACATTGCAGCAAATAATTAACATACAGTATGATTTGTAGACCTTAGGATTTACATGCATGCAGGCAATAAATAAATTAGTGCATAATCTTACCATATTAGTAACAAAATTAAGTAGGTCCGCCGCAAATACAAATACTTACCCTTTATACTTTATACTGAATGCTAGGATATATTACAGGGTTCCCTTTTCCAGGGATGCTTTGAGAGAGAACAACCCAGAAAAGGGGCAATACTGAATGTGATCCATTAGAAGAGAATTACCTTTATTTACCTATGAACAACACAATGGTGAAATCAGGGATTCTTTAAAATAAACACTGGGCAACACTTTATTTTCCTATGCATGCATATACTATATTGTATATAAACCAGGCTAAGCCAGTGCACTTGATACAGAACCATACGACACTTTACACTATGGAAACCAGGTACATTAAAAAATTTTATGTTTGTAGTGATGAGCCTAATTCTGCCTGTTCTGTTTTGTTGAAAAATTAGCAAAA
Source organism: Xenopus tropicalis (assembly GCF_000004195.4). Classification (NCBI taxonomy): domain Eukaryota; kingdom Metazoa; phylum Chordata; class Amphibia; order Anura; family Pipidae; genus Xenopus; species Xenopus tropicalis. Next base: position 70,958,075 of record NC_030679.2, on the reverse strand, counting down.
CGGCAAGAAATTTGCAAAACACAACTACTGCAATGACTTTTTTGACTTGGCCGTGACATTTTTTGCCGCCATTGTGACTGTAACTGTAATGTTTTCCTTACTGTGCAAATTTTTCTGCCAGTTTTGCAAAAAAAAATTTTGGAATGGCGAAATGTGGACTTTTGCAGCAAATTCATGCCTTGCAAAGAGATTCGCTCATCACTTTATGTTTGCATTTATTGAAGGGGCACATTATAATACAGGTATAGGATCTGTTATCCAGAATGCTCTGGACCAAGGGTATTCCAGATAAGGGGTCTTTCTGTAATTTGGATCTTAATACTTTAAGTCTACTAAAGAACCAATAAAACATTAATTAAATCCAGTAGGATTGTATTTATATCTTATTTGGGATCAAATACAAAGTACAGTTTTATTTTTACATAGAAAAAGGAAATTTTTAAAAATCTGAATTATTTGATTAAAATGGATCTATGGGAGACAGGGTTTTCTGTAATTCGGAGCTTTCTGGATAATGGGTTTCTGGATAAGGTATCCTATACCTGTACTGCAATACATAATAATTTAGCTAATATTTCTTTTAACCAAGATGTTAATGCCACATCCCTATTTTTCTTTTTGATTCCATGTATTGTAATGGACATTAGGGGACCCTGTACAAATGTTGATCAAATACTTCAGGAAACCTCTGTTGTTACAGATATAATATACACACTGTACACTCTCACTTTCCAGTCTAAAAGTGAATTCAATTTCAATAGTGTATTCTTTTCACATTTGTTGATGTTATCACTGCATGCTTTTTCCCTTTTCATCCAAGAGTGCAAACAATACTGTGTCATAATTGGACTGATGTGATATGTGCAGCCTAAAATATAATTAAAAGTTATTAAATAAGGATTAGACAAATGCCAAGAACTGTGCTGCACATGTAAATGCAGCAGCATGTACAATGTCTGATACACGCATCATACCTAAAATCAATAGCTATGTGTACTATAAGAAGCACAGATGGGTCACTCTGCTCACTGCCTCCTGTTGAAAGTTAATGTCAGCAAGGAGAAAGTGGCAATTATAGAAGGCAAAACTCTTGATAAATGAATCTAACAAGTTTATATCTTGTTATGACTAATTAAATGAAAGAGCATGTTTAACTTACTTCATATTAGAATATGATACTGTGGGCTTTGTTTTGTGATATCATCTAATTATATTACATTAGAACAGTATGTCATATGTGAAAATGATGTGCAAAATTGTCAAAATAATGACAGCCAAGGAGTTTGCCACTGAAATCTGTGACAATATTGTTCCAAACAGAAAGCATTATTTGGAAGATGGAAAGATAATTTGCAATGTGCCACTCTATCCTGACTTTTGTACACCTACTATAAAATATTTGCAGTAGATATATTATTTCTACTATGTATAAACTGTACAAGGTAGAATACGATAAAATAGAAAAATTGCCAAACATTTTAGAAATGTTTTAAATCAAGGTCATAATTAAACAAAATGTATTAATGTGTTGTTTATATGATACTGACTTTAATAACAGGATATATGGGTACTATTTTTATCTGAACCAAATGTTCTTTTTGTAGAACAGCTAATGATGATACATTGTGGAATACATTGACACATACTTGTGTATTGTTTACATGCAATTGCCTGCTCCATTTTCTGCTTAGGTAAACCTTTGCCATAATGATTGATGAATCACTAAGCGCACACTCTGTGCTGAATTCTGAACCTTTGTGAAGAAGGTGACTCAAGTAGCTCATCGGTATAAAATTATTCCTGTCACCAAGAACTGCTTGGTGTCCTTTTTATCCCTAAGAAATCTGCAGTGGAGGTCCAACAATTTACAGTAAGATAAATCAAGTGGGGTAATGTTTAAAAAGTTTGCTCTAAGTTTAGTAGCTCATCTCTTTTTAAGCATAGCTAATTGGATGCTCTGTCTTGCAAGATCTGCTTTAGCCACAGCAATACTTTGAATATAGTATGTGCAGCATACTTATTTGATGCGACCATTACATTTTCCTCACTTGGCAAATTTTTGCTGCAATTTCTTGAAAAAATTTGACAGTGCCCAAAAGTGGAATTTTGCTGTGAATCCATGCCTGGTGAATGTATTTGCTCATCACTAAACCTGAGTGATGCAATGGCAAATGCTAGTTAGCCCTACCTGGACTGTACGGATTCGCTTCAGTCTCTTGGGCTTTAGGTCTTAATGTTATGTTACTATATATGAAGTGGCTTGTGGTTTATTCAGAACAATGGTAAATAACTCCCACTAGTCCTTGGCCTTCAGAAATTTGATGTCTGGGAGATGGGAATATATATAATTAAAACTTATGGAATTGACTGAACTCCAACTTGATTCACATTAAATTAACCAAAGGAAATGTGCCTTGTGCTGGTATGCATAGGATTATGCAACTGAATGGTGTTCTATGATTCATATTTATGTTGGTTTAGTAAGAGACCGTATTCTCTGGATATTCCATTACTATGTTATTTTTGTGTTGGTTCAGCCTTTTGTTTGCACTAAATGAATGTAATGTAGTTTTAATTTACATTAAATCAATACTCTTATCTCATATGTATAATTATCTTATATGTATAATTGGCAGTATATAGATCTTAATGTATAGGAGTGCAAACTTGGCAAAACACAATACAGTGTAATTTAAGAAATAGGTATCTATGTTTTTACATTACAAGTTATTACAGCCTTTGGAGATTTCAGTGTAAATGTGACAGAGACATAGCATAGTTCACCATTTTCTGTAAATGAAATGTTGGATTTATATTCTTAGCGCATTGCATACAATTTTTTTACAAGTCATCATTACAGTTCTCAATTTCATACTTGTATTCTTTTAGATTCTTTTACTAAAAGAATTCTTTTAGATTCTTTTACTAAAAGAATCTAAAAGAATACAAGTATTTGCCTGCACAATGCTTATTTTTTTAAAAATTGTATTTGTGTTGTTTTTGTGTTTTTTCCCCACTTCGATTGACCTTGGATTTTAAAAAATTGCAAATGTTACCTTATTTATTAAAAAATCCAAAATCCGCTTGAATAAAATTGTAAAAAATAAAAAACCCTCAGATACCTAGTAACCTCAGATACATAGTAATTTTTCACATAATTTTTAATGGGTTGCAGAGCTTGAATTTTTATTTTTTATTTTTGCAAATCTTGCAAGCTTTTAGGTATTTAGACAGGCAAATATACATTTACAATATATTGAAAAAATGAAAAGCCCTTAAGAAAAATAATATTTATTTTGAGCTGTTGCATTCACCTAATTTGGAACATTTCTGTATCTGACTTAGGGTTTAAAAATGACATGTTCTTACTCCCCTGGCTGTTGATCACACAGATGGTTTCATTTAAAAAAAAAAAAAAAAAAAAAAACTAACTACATTGCTTGCTATCAGCTATGTAAGAATATTATATAAATAAATGCTGCTTTCATTTAATAGGGACTGCTTTGTGCCTGTCACTGCCACCTTGTGTAGTAAAATTATCTTCAGAATTGTCAGTGGGAATCTCTAAAAAAACAGGCTTGGGGCAAGGAGTCAGTAATTAGTAATACTCTGAGGTTCCAACGCATCATGTACTATGTACCTGGGCTGTAACCCATAGCGATTAGTTTTTTCAGCCATCAGCAGATAGAACAATAAAAGCAAATGTCTGCTTGCTATGGGCTACTGGCTAGACCAAAATTTGAAAAGTGTTTGTAAATGAGCCTAATGTTTTCCCTATGTGACACAAGGAACACAGCACAGCTGATTTGGTTTGGGCACAAATGTTATCCACGAGCAGAGTCAGTAGTAATTTGAGTTTTTAAGGAAATCCCTAAAACAAGTGGGGTTATCCCACAACCTCTTCTGCCCAAGCTGCAGGAATAAAAGCCTGCAATTTAAACCTGCTTTTTAGTGATGAGTGAATTTGGCCCGTTTTGATTTGCCAAAAAATTCACAAAACAACAGCAAAATTCACAAAACGGCGAAAAATATGCGAAATTAGTTTTCCCATTTTGACATGACCGCGACTTTTTGGACACGTGCACATTTTTTGGCAGTGAATTTTATCGTAAGTTTCGAGAAACAATTTGCCAATGGCGAAATGCGTAAATTTGCTGCTAATCTATGCCTGGTAAAAAAAACGCTCATGTTTATCAGAGGAATTTTGTAGCAGAGGAAAAATGGCCACTGGGTGAAAGCTGCTATTTGCTTTAGGAAAATGTGATGGTGCTAGAAAACAGAGGGGATATATGCAGTACAAATGATGCCATTTGGGTGGGTGAGACGTGCCCAACTGATATATATATATTGTAGGTAAATGTAGGCTTTACATGTCCTTTAAGACAACAGCTGCCATTTTAAGTAGCTTCCTGCTTGTAGCTCTAGCCCTTATCGCTCAGATCTCACATTCCTAAGGGAGGGGGAGGGAGTTCTTAGCATTCTTGTGGGAGGTGGGAACAGGAGAGGGAAGAGAGGAGAGAACTGCTTAGACTCTGGCCCAAGGAATGAAAGATTTTTCTGAGAGAGGAGGTCAGACACCCAAACATCATGTTTACTAAAAAGGAGACAAGCGATCCTGTGTTTCTTTTGATAGAGGACTCAGTGCAGCGTTTCTGTGAGTGCTTATGGCTGTATTTACATCAACCTGTCTCATAAAGCTACTTAGTTGTTACCTTTCCTTCTCTTTTAACTTTACATTACATATTGTTTTTTGATATAAATAAAATCTTTTTCTCTTTAGCGAAAAGTGTTGCTGTAGAACCAACCTCTTTTTTTTTCTCTCCCCTTTTCAGTTATATTTTAAAAACATTTTGCATGAAATCCTGTACTTCAGCAACAATTTACTCAAACAATGAAGGGCTAGAGAGGAAACTGTATTTTTAATTGTACTTTTATGTTAAACCCATTGTAATAAAAATAAGCTTTTAAGCAGTGCATATTATTGTCTTTAAAAAGTAGGGACAATTACTGCACTTTGTTTAAAAGCTTCTTTGTCAAAAGGAATGTTTTTAAAATGATGACCTAACAGGGGAAATGATTACTTTTTCTGATTTCATATTCAAATCTAAAAAGTTTGCTAAAATATTAAAGCTTACAAATGCTGTCAACATTTACCACCTTCATAGGAATTTATTCCTTCCATATTTTTACATTTTATATGTGTGCAATACTTTGAGGAATAGTAAGCTCATTTGGCACTTGTTTACAAGGCAGTGAATTTATCCCTCTTTGCCAAACCAAAAAAAAAAAAAAAGCCTCTACTCCTCTGTAAAGGATTTCCACTAGGTATTGGAACATTGTTTTTGGGATTTACTTCCATTCAGCCACAAGAGCATGAGGCTGAGTGAGCCGGCCTGCCTTGCACTTCACATTCACTTCATCCCCCAGGTGTTCAGTTTGAGTTTAGGTCAGGGCTCTCTGCAGCCCATTCATGTTTTTCCACTCCCATATGGCTAATTGTCTGGAAAATGCAAAGCTACCATCCGCTTGAGGTTATGCTTTGTAGTTTACTGTTTAAAGTAGCTGGTAAGGAAGTACTTTACCCCTTAGAACAGTTACATTTCAAGCTAGTCCTGTTAAACAAAATGGCTCCTTATGTTAATAAGGTTTAAAGCATTAACAAGAAATGTTTTAGAAGGATGTTGAGGATCATATTGAAGGATGATGGTTACTACAGGTATAGGACCCGTTATCCAGAATGCTCGGGGCCAAAGGTATTCCGGATAAGGGGTCTTTCTGTAATTTGGATCTCCATACCTTAAGTCTACTAAAAAATCAATAAAACATGAATTAAACCCAATAGGATTGTTTTGCCTCCAATAAGGATTATTTATATCTCAGTTGGGATCAATTACAAGGTACTGTTTTATTACTATAGAGAAAAAGGAAATCCTTTTTAAAATTCTGAATTATTTGATTAAAATGGAGTCTATGGGAGACAGGCTTTCCGTAATTCGGAGCTTTCTGGATAATGGGTTTCCGGATAAGGGATCCCATACCTGTATATCCATGTAGCTCATTGGTGATTTCCCCCTACATTAACACATAACACACATCCCAGGGCCTATCCAAGATACTCACCTTTGAATAAGTATTGAGTTTGATACAACTGTCAGCAGCCAGCCAATCAGAAAACCTATAAATAAATTGCTATGCTTTTACATTCTTATTTTGATCTCAAATTGTTATTTATAATCTTGCAATAGATATGTGGATATATTTAACTGTTGATGAAAGTAAAATTAAACAATTGTTTGTTAGGCCAATGAAAGTTTAAATGATAACTTACAGTATGCATTTAACTATAGTGAATATCATACAGCTCTATTGTTAATATGTAGTTTTGATTTAAATTTCTTTTAAAATGGTTGGTCACTCAAGTCAACATCTGTAGTATTTTTTTTGGGGGGGGATTAAAAGTGCTTGTTTTAGGCATTTCCCATTCAAATCAATAAGAACCAGCAAAAGGCATTATTTAAGACTCCTAACCACGTAAAATGTATTGGGGTGAAAAATGCCACATATGCCTTAGCCCTCATGTTCAGTACAATGTCAACACAACGTGTCTAATCAAGCAGACAGGCAGAGGCACCTCCTATGAGCAGAGATAATATAGTGACATATTTCATATGACTAAACATTGTTATGGTCTTTTAAATATGTCATAAAAATGTCTGAGTACATGTATGCCCAGCCATGCCCAGTTAAGCTAAAGCGCATCCTCAGGCCCATCTGGTATATAAATTCAGGTGCCTCCCGGTTAACAGCTCTGCACTTTGTCTTTGAATTTACTTAACTCCGCTATATGTCAAGAACAATTGTTTTCTTTTTTTTCAGTTAAGTGTAAATATGTTTGCAGGAGATCATTTACATTTGCCAAACTACAGTGATTCTTAAGCTTTAGAGTAAACAACCAACATTCGCCATGTTCATATAGCTAAGTGTTTTGCCAGAGGAAGTGCACTGTGCTAATAATTTACTTCATGTACAAGCACTGTAGGAAGGTAATGTCAATTAATTTTGTCAGTGGTATGAAGCTTTTATATCCTGCTATGTACTGTGACTCTCAGCAATAAACAGAAGACTGGCTACTGAACTAGGCAGTGTACAAACAGAGACACAGCATGGGATCTGGATAACTGTATTGGTTGCACTGAACCTCAAAAATACAATTTTAAAACGTCTAGTCGTGAAGATTAAACTCATCTCAAAAAATATAACCAACCCTAATGTACTATATAATATATATAATATAGTAAATTTGAAGGTTCTTAAATGAGGCATCAAAACTTTTTTGAATTTGCCTTTTGTCTTAAAATAGATGTTGGATAAAAGTAAAATTTGTCACTTTGAATTGCGATTTAAATTGGTGTATTACTAGTGATGAGCGAATCTGTCCCATTTTGTTGTGCCTAAAAATTTGCTAAACGACAGCAAAATTTGCGAAACAGCAAAAATTTTTCGAAATGTGTTTGTGGCACAATTTTTTTGTCACCCTCATTTTTTTTGTCCCCTGCGCCCATTTTGACACAACCGTGGCCTTTTTTGATGCGACTGTGCCCTTTTTTGATGCTACCGCAACAAATTTTTTGGCGCCGAATTTTCTTTGAAGTTTCGCAAAACAATTCGCCAATGGCCAGTCGCGGAAATTCGCTGTGAAGCTATGCCTGGCGAAAAAATTTGCTCATTATTATGTATTACTGCAACCAACAGCCGTAAAAAAAGTCACATGGTAGCCGCAAAAAAATGACCATTGACTAATATGTTTTGCAAAACAGGACAGATTCTGTTGTTGCTACATCCTTATTAGAAACCTGATTTTCATGCTTAGAGTAAAAACGAATGCACTTTACTTTTATATGTGGAACAGTATTGCAGTTTCCGCTACTATTACATTCTCTAAAAAGAGTTGGAAAGACTTATTTTTCTAACTAATAAACTATTAAATAAAATGTGTGAAGTATTGGTCAACTGTCTTGGCTTTTCTTTTTGCCCTCATAGAATACAATGAAAGCAGCGACAGGTAGCAGCTACAGCAGCTTTTTTTATAGTGTAATCCTTAGAGACTTACATGCAGTTGCACACTGTGGTAACCAAGTATAACCCCTAATTCTTCTTAACTACTGGATGTTCCAAAACACTACCATTTAGTGTATAATTATATATTTCTAAAGCAATAAAAGACACAATGGTCAGCAATATAATTTCAGTATTAGAATAAAATACATAATTTAATTTAAACTGCATACTATATGTACCATATCTTAATGTGTACCTAAATATTGCATTGCACGTTTTAAATTCTAAGTGCAATTTAGTGTTAATGTCCCTTTAAAGTCTTGAGGCTGTGTTTCCCATATTACATTGAACCTGATCATGGTTGACTTATCCTAAATAAGCATATAACTTGTAAGCATTTGCAGGCAACAGTTTTGTGCATAATTTATTCTGGGTCAAAAGATAATTGCCTATAAGCTGTAGAATTGTAGAAATCATTAGAAATTCAAGAATGCTGCTGCTGTTGGCTTATATACTAAGGGACTAAAAGAAGTAGCACTAAAAAACATGTAGCATTAGGAATGCAATACTTTTCCTATTTTCCTAAACTTGTACATATGTTTCAAACACATCTTTTGGCCAGAAATATTTCTATGGTAATACCATGGTAATACTAATATTAAATAGTTAAATATATAGGTATGTGATCTGATATTCACAAAAATATTATTGAGCTTCAAACTAAAGCATTTTTTAACTGGCTTGTGCTTGCTTGTGCTAATTAGACGATACCTTGTACTTAAAGATAAGTAAGGTACCAGTAATCTATATAAATGGCAAACAAAAAACTGATTACCTAAATTATTAGACATGTAAGTTTCTGGTAAATTGTTGCTACCCGGGGCTCCCAAAACCTAATCATTTTATCAATATTTGTTCAATGATGAGACTTTTCCAGGCATGAACCCATATCAGTACTGGAGGGCAGGGTGTAGTGCAACTAAACCTCTTAAGTTGAGGTAACAAGAGTCATTGGTCCTTGAACTTAAACAGGAGCAACTTTATTTAACTCAATCCACATATGAATATTCTATCAACAGTAGAACAATACACATAACAAGGTGTCGGGTATATACTCACAGATACCGTCAGTAATATTCAGCCACGCAAGATCAATCAATGCACAGTGGCCTAGCACAAGAACAATGAGTCACCCCCAGCTGTCAGGATCTTCCTTCAAGTGGAACCCAGGTTAACTATCTTTGTACGCTTCGTCCCTGCTCTGGGCAATGTTGTACCCGGGATATTAATCCCAAATAAATCTCCTCGTTGGAGGGCAGGCTGCTCATTAGCTATCTCTAAACTGTCTATGATGCCTAGTGTGATCTATTAATGAATATAACCTGACACTGACAGCCTGAAGCTGCACCTAGGCACCAAACCAAATCACACCCCTAGGTTGTGGAAGTGACCTCACATGCATAGCTGTGCATGATGTCACTTCTGCTGGAGGTGACATCATCTCCTCACCACATTGCCATCTGCACCCTCAGCTCTACCACCCAATTTATACTGGTATCATCTGGCAGTGGCTGGGGCCACAAGTTATATGGGCACCCAAGTGTTGCCACCCTAGGCACAGGACTTCTGGTGCCTATATCTAAATATGTCCCTGGCCTAGATTTTACTGAAGTCTCTACCTGTCTGCTCAGCAGTAGGGATGTAGCGAACCTCAAAAAAAAGTTTGCGAACTTATGCCAAAAAGTGTGAATATTCGCGAACTTTGCGAACCCCATAGACTTCAATAGGAAGGCGAACTTTAAATCCTAGAAAAGCCATTTCTGGCCAGAAAACTGATTTTAAAGTTGTTTAAAGGGTGCCACGACCTGGACAGTGGCATGCAGGAGGGAGATCAAGGGCAAAAATTTCTCTGAAAAATACTTTGTTGACACAGTGTTGCGTAAAACCACAAAGGCAGCTGGCAGACCTAGCGGAAATATGCAGCGTTTATTGCTATTTCGCACTATTAGCACCATGGAAACGGGATTTGCTGAAAAACACCATGTGTGGCTTGTGCGCCGTTTTTAGGCCGAGAAAAAACGCAGTGGAAAAACGCCACGCGAACCCAAATTGCGAACATATGTGAAAAGTTTCTCGAAATTGCGGACACCCGATGTTCGCGCGAATTAGTTCGCCGGCGAACAGTTCGCTACATCTCTACTCAGCAGGGATTCTTCTTAAAATGGGCCAAAGCACATAGCTGCTCTGCCCTATATATTATTACACAATTCCATCTAGTTGCAAACTATAGAACTACATTCGTCATGATTTGACCCAGGAAAGGGACTTACCTCTTTTTCTAGAGTAAGGCCCCCCCCTTAGCTGTCTAAGGCACCAGGGGACTGCCACGGAAAAGACGCAACCATTTTACCAGACCTACAGATAATACTTATATGTAATAGATCTCATACTTGTACAATGGTAAAACACATTTTTTGGCAACTGGATATTTGGATTAGCAAAGAAAATCAGGTTTTATGTTTACTGTACGTTAGTCAGGACAAAACAATCTAAGTACATACCATAGTTTGTTTCTTATTAGTAAGGAAAAAAAATGATGACAGGGGAATTATTTGCAGTTAATTAAAGCAGCAACAGGCCTGGATACAGTGGCCTGGACTGTGCAGATTAAAATTATTTAAAACAACTTGTCAGTGTGACAAAAAAAGCATAGTGGTAATTGCTGTTTCTGCAAGAAAGAAAAAACCTTATAGGATCTGGAATGTTCCTGCCATAAGGGAGCAGATTCTCTGGTATAATAAAGAAATAGTTTAATAGTAACAAAGCAGCATATTTTACTGTAAATTGTTGGAAGCATAATCCTTACCAGTATAACATTAAAAAGGTCAGACCCCAGCAATCTAATCCTACAAATTCCATATCCATACACTGATTAGGAGCACAGGGTTCATTTCAAGTTGAAGAATAAGGTCTCTTGCCATAATATTCTAATTTTCTTGATTTGTTGCTTCCGTCAATTTTTTGATAAACTCTTTAATACATTTTCTTATAAGTACAAACTAGTTGTATGAGTTTATTATAATAGAATTATATTCGGTTTTTCATAATATCAAATCAAGTTTTGGTTAAGAACATGGCTTTTGCAGAGAAAAAGGTGTGGAGAACATGGTTTATAGCACATAAAATAAACCCCTCTGTGCCATCAACCTAAGCTTTGCCTTTTTGGTGGAACAGAAAGAAAATGTATTTAGTTACCCATGTGATGTGCAGAAAAGAAAAGATGCACAGTGTACTGTATGTAACAAACTTCTTACTAAAAAAATAATTATTTCTAAATTGATAAGTTAATCACTGTTTAATAAAGAATATTTAGTAGTAGTATTTTTTGTTTCCCTTTAGTGCCAATTCTGTAGAGCTTTCCATGTTGTTAGCTAAGTCAGTGACTCGATTGGAATCCTCTTTAGTACAATCTTCTACTCTCCTAAGCATGCTGTGTTTGCACTGACTTGGCAGAGTTCCATTTGGTTAATTTGAGATGTGTATGTCCTAATAGGGAACGTAAGAGCTTTGTAAGGTGTAAAAGCGTGCCTGTCATCTTCTCTTTGAATCCAACACTGCTTTCTTAGATTAACAACAAAGCTAAAAGGACAGGTATCCTGTGACTAAGATACTTACTAGTTTAATTTACAGTATCTACAAAGATCTCTGCTCCAAGGTGGGTTTCTCTGCCCTTTTTACCTTGACTAGTGATATTTAATTGATGGCTGCACAGCTAATACTACACTTCAGCTGCCAGCAAGCTGTCATGGGATTCTATAAGTTGCAACTTTGTAAAAGTTGATGTTTAACTATATATCACTGGCATATTCGAACTGTTTAAAATGCTAAGGCTGAATATTTTGACTTTTTCTTAGCGATTTCTGCCTATAAAGTCTCTGCATATTGTAAATGAGGTAGACAAGAAAGGTGCTGTTTACTTGTTCTTTGTTCTTATTTTATTAAAGAAACTGCAGAATTTGCACCGTAGATTTTAAAACCACCACATAAATTTGGGCATGAGTTCCCTGTAACTGCAAACTGTAACTGGTAGTAGGATTGCCATTAAAAATTAAAGGGATACTATCGTGATTTTTATGGTATACTATTTATTTCTAAATTACATAGCAAATAGTTCTGTTTACATAGTAAATAATTCACTCTACCATTTACAATGTTATTTTTGAACCAACAAATGTATTTTTTTTTAGTTGTAATACTGGTGTGTAGGCAGCCATCTTAGCACATTGTGCCTGAATCTGAGCTTTTCGAAAAAGCTTTCAGGTAATCTATTGTTTCTCCTACTGCCATTTAACTGGAGGAGTTGCAGGCTGGACTTTAATTTCTTACTATTGAGGACTATTCTAAATAAAGATCCTCACACTAGTTGGGGGCTTGCCTGAAGTTTAGGACAGTACAAGGCCAGGGGCTGAGTATCGAAGTGAACTTTTTAAAATAAGCCTAGCAATATAGTTTAAAAAATGAAAAAGAAAACCTCAACATAGTATATGCCAATTAGGAGTTTAGGCAATATAAAATAAAATAAGAGGTATAGTCTGTTAGGGCTATTTTATCAAACAGAATGTTTGCACATTGGTTTCCGTTGTGTTAAAACTTATTCTGTGCTAATTTTTTAGTGAGCTTCTGGTTTGGGTTACAGAACCAAGTTGTCACTGTACTATAACAACCTATAGAAAAGAATTGATTTTGACTGCTCAATAAATTTGTATTAATTGGTACATTTATCAAAGCAGATGCGTTGATAAATGTGGCAGTTTGTTAAAGCACCTTCCTTACAGTCAAAAATATGTTAATACTTCTGACATAATTTAAACAAATCTCTCCTTAGGTTTGTATATTATGTTTCAAAGATATTGTTAGGACATAAAAGATTTTATTAGTAATATAAACTTTACATGGTCAATTTAGCCCACCTCAAACACATCTTATTGCATTTCTGGAAAACCTTATTAAGTTAGAGTTTTTCAGACTTGAAATGCAAGCTCTCCCAAGACCATAATATGTTTAGGTCTTTGATTTTAACAGGGTAAGATGTATGAAAACATTGTTATTGTCGTCCTGCTATAGTTATGCAAATACTATGCACAGCTATAAGCATATCTATCAAAATGCAAGTTCTGCATTGCTTTGGTTCCCTATAGGAAGTCCAGCCCGCAGTCTAAAAACCTATGTATTAAGTAATAATGAATCCACATGAGAAAATCATAACTATTAACAAAATGTTAGAAACATGAACCTTTCCACTTTACCTTCTAAAATATATTTAGTATCCCGAATCCTGAATGGGAAAAATTCGGATTGGATACGATCATTTCTGAAGATCACAAATATCACAAAAATGCTTATGAAAAAATCGTATTAGTCACGATAATATCACATTGGCGATCCGAAAGTCCCAAAATTTTCGCTCCGAATGATTGTAAACAGCGGCAAAACCTTTCCAAATTTTTCGTGCAAGCGTACAAAAAAGTCACGCAAGCATACGGAAAAGTCACGCGGGTGTACAAAAAAATCACGTAAACACAGAAAAAATCGGCGAAAATATGCTCAGAGCGTTCGTGTTAATAAATCTCCCCCATAGAGAATAGTTGCTGTTCAATTTAACTATAACAAAGAGAAGACAATAGCCATCCTTGGGGAAAATTAATAGAAAATAAATGACTGCCAAAGAAACGTTTGTTTTAATCCAGTCTGTTTACTATTTACTTTTACTTGCCAGTGTTTGCCATATAAACTTATTTCATCCTAATAAAAGTGGGCTTTTGTTACACAATTAGTTGATTTGTTTGCAGTCACAGTTTGGACTTTACCTATCATGATGGACCTTTAAAAAAGACTACATTTAAGTTCCGGTTATTAAAAAAATAATATGATCAAAAAGCTTGTACGTGTTGTAACTTTTAGACATGTAATTTCATTTACTCTGCAAGTGATGCCTTTTAAGTAATCCAAGTAGAATCTGGAGAGGCATCTATTGATTTTAGGAGTAAATGAAGTCTCTAGAGTTATTTGAGATTTCACTGTCCAGACAAACATTCTCCATTCCCTATCGAATTGCTTATAAGTCAGCCTGCAGTCTCTTAAACTTACCTGTGTCCATGGTATTGGTTTCCAAAAAATTGTTGTGGTCGCAATTCTCTGACAATAATAAATGGTTGATATTTTTCTGTGGGTACTTGCATTTAATTTACTTTGTATAGTTATAGGAAATGGAACATTATGCTACCTGAAAAAGGGCAGAAATATATTATTGAATGATTACTAATATTTTTAAATTAAAGTGATCTTTGATCTGATATTAGCTACAGAAAAGCTTGCTGTTCTGTTTTGTAACTACTGATATATTGATTATGTTTAAATTTATTTAATTCTGTTTAAATGCTTATATGAGGATACTATAACTAGCCATGCTTACTATTTTTAATTAAAAATAAGTATAACTCCAATGGGCAGATTTCCATTCATACACTAAATAAAACAGAACTGTCATCTCTAGTGATGAGCGAATCTGTCCCGTTTTGTTTTGCTGAAAAATTAGTGAAAAATTAGTGAAACAACAGAAAAATTGCAGAATGGCGAAAAATACATGAAATGTGTTTATTGTGCAACTTTTTTGCAACTTTTTTGTCACGTACGACTTTTTTTGATGCAACTGTGTCTATTTTAACACAACCGTGGCCATTTTGATGTGACCATGACTTGAAACTTTTGAAAAATTTGTTACACTTCAAGAGTTTTTCAAAAGTTTCACAAAACAATTTGCCAATGATGAGATGCGGAAATTTGCTGCGAATCTATGCCTGGCGAAAATATTTGCTCATCACTAGTCATCTCAAACTACAGGTTGAAAAGTAATGAAAATGCCTGCATTTATGTTTTACTGAACACCAGTGGAACATGCTACCATTCATTTCTTAAATAAATCAATTACAAGCACAGTTCTGTATAAAAGATTTCCACAAAATTTGAAACAGTGTTTCTACAGCTTTTAAAAAAGATCAGACTTCAGCAATCATAAAGGGCACCCTGCATGGATTTGTTAACTCACACTGGCTTTCAAACAGAAAAATCTTGGCACTTTCTGTACATTTTCTTGAATAGGCTTTTGCAACAAAGTAAAACTTTGGCAGCTTTTAGGATCATAAATCTGACTATAAAAAAATACCCTCTACAAGGCTTTTAATAAGATTAATGTCTTCCTTGGTTAATTCAAAATTGTAACCAAGGCTGATATGCAGAAATCCAGCAATAAGCAAGGCAACTGAATTTAGATATATTTACAGAAACTGTGATATAAAAAAGAAAGCTATGTGTACAGTGACATGCCATGGAGGTGCTGGAATGTTTACCCCTTGTCTGACTGGTGACCAAAGGAAATCTTGATGCATAAATAATCTCATTGCATAAATTAGGAGTCTGAATACTTATACCTTATACCAAGGGGCTGATTTTTCAAAGTTTCAATTCAAATTTTTACCACAATTTTATTTTTTTAATTGGAGTTATGGTTTATAATACTCGAATGTGCAATATTTATTAAACATGCAAGTTTATGTAGAAAAAATAAATTTTTTCAAGTCAATGAGAGTTGTTCAAGGCAAAATTTTTAAACAGTTTTTTTAATTTGGGTTTTTTGAGGTTTTCAAAGTTTTTACATTTTGTTAAGACTTTGTAGACCCATTGAAAATGATGAGCGAAATATACATTTCAAACATTCAAATTATTCTTTTACAAGTTTATTTGCTTGAGTTTTTTAGATTCAATATTTTTTATAAATAAACATTTGAGTTTGGTAAATTTTCAAGATTATTCAAATTGAAAAAGCTCTCCAAAATTCACAAATTTGAATTCTGATAAACAAGTCGCCAAGTCTATAGAAAATGTGATTTTAATCTGCAATCTTGTGATTAATATTTTTACAGTTTAAAGGGTCCTTTGTTAGTTAAATTGCAATAATTTTAAAGTAAATGTACATCTTAAGTACACTCATACAGTATATGACCTAGTGCATTTTTATATTCAACCCCTGTATTTTATGTACCTTTCAAGATTACAGTTAGAATTTTATCACCTTGGTCACATTACAAGAAAGCATATTAATTGTATAGCTCTCAGTAACAAGATAAGTCTAAAGGAAGATATGATATAGTGCATGGCATTACAATGTATGCAGTGTTGCAGTGTGCTAAGTTCTAGTCTTTTGATTTCTACCATCAAAAGACTTGTATGATCTGCTGACCCTTTTTGCTTAGATGTTACATGTAACTTGTTTCTGTATATAATAAGACCACATAATGACAAGAATTCCCTTTTGCATCCAAGAACATGATCCCAATTCTAATTTTTACAAAAAGTTACAATTAAAGTGACCCCAGTGTCTGTGAATATTATTATTTGAATCTCTACAAGTTGCCAATATGTTGTGCTGTCTGTATAGCAAGCTCTTCAGCTTTAGAGACCATGTTCTGCCTCACTTTAGACAGAAGGAAGTGCATCAGGAGAGGAGGTTCTGTGCAATGTTGTTTATTATCTTTTTCAACTAGATGTACCTTAGCAGGAGACAGGCTCAAAGAAGCAATAATATAGAAAGACATTTTGTTTTTCTGCCGATATTTTTTAGCTTTAATACAACTACTCTCACAAATTACTTTCACCTCATTCCCAACCATTCTAAAACCTAATTCTAATCCAAACAAACTGCCAAAGAAAGTATTCTGTTTGTATCACTATGGTTATCCAGGAGCAATCTCCTTATTTATAACCATCTTCATCTATCCAGAAAATCTTCTTGTGTAAATCTAGTGTTTTACTGGGCTTGGTTGGGTGTCTGTATGAATGGGAAGCTAATTCATTATTGATGCAAGTAGGAGGGGCTCTGTATAAAGATGTAGCTTTTAAGAGAACATCATAGCTAAAGCAGAAAACAGGATCGGATGTATTTTATTTATTTTACTAGACAAATTCACTTTAAATGACTGGGTGCGTCATTATATTAAGAATGTGTATGGTTAGTCCAATATATGGAAGGTGCATGGTTTACTGAGGATCAATATAGTTTAGTAGAGAGATCTATAATCACTATTACAGAATGATCTTCTATACAGACTTTAAGAATGAAATAATTTGTTTTTGAAAGACAGGAAGAAGAAAAACTTCATGAGTAATGGGTAATACAATGCACTATAGAAGTACAAAAGTAACTATAACTCATTATCGTACAATTTAAAATTATTTACCTTAACTTATATTTATAACTCATATAACTTTAGCTGCTTATATACCGTATACATGTCATATTGTTATCAGGACCAAACATTTTTTTGATGATTGCATCCACCTAAATGCTTACAAGAATCATACACAAATTTCACTACTTGTTGTGAGATTCCCAGACAGTACAGTACTACTACACACAGGTAGTTCCAGAGGTACAAGAAAAAATCACTGATAGTACGTTATCTATTACAGATTGAGATGAATTGCTCTGTCACATAGGTCATAAGCTGAGCTTTTTGTCTGCATGGCTGTTCCATATGAGGGAATGTTTACATTCTGCTTGTTTCCAAACAAACCCTGATGTTGCATTTTATCACATGAAATTAAAGTGTGCATATATTCCTTATGTAAGCACATTTTATGCATTTATTTGACTTGTGTGACATATTTTTCATTTACCTGTGTATTACAAAATCAAAATTACATTGCAGCTTAGGCATTTTAGCTCTGCAATAACATAAACATTACCCTAGCTTGTTAGAGAAGCTGCTTTCCAATAAGCTACAACTGTTCTTCATAGAAAAAAAGGCTCCCATGTTGGCAGTTTCTTTTAAGCACCATGCCTGGACTGTTTCCAGGTTGATTTGGAAGGCTACAGGTCAGCATTTTCCAGCAAAAAAGAAAAAAATTTGTGAACATTTTCATGACTGGAAAATATGGGAATTTAGCTGGAAAACTGTACCAGCCAAAAAGTTTACTCATCCCTATTTGAGAATTGTAATTATTTATGAGACACATACCAAGTCCGTCATGATTGTAGGCTTTTTTATGCCATTTGAAGACTCATTTATCAGTCAACAACCAATGAATTCTAAGTATCACAAGATACATTGTATTTAAAAGAAAGTTAGGGGGCTCATAGGCACAAGGCCTATTAATCTATCCAGTGACATATACTTGTCATTAGCAGGTTACCCGCTGTAGAGTAGCTTGGTGGTAAAATTTTTTTTTACATTATTTCTTCTCATCAGTATCTTAATAAAATAAGCATGCAAAACATTTAATTGGGTACATTAGCTTAATCCAAGTTAATTGAAAATTGCTTATATTACTTCTTAGTAGATATTAATTCTTTAATGTCATTTTCCATAAGTCTTCATTAGCTTCTAAAACATCATGTAAATAAAGTCAGTCATGCAGATTGTACTCATTTCGCTGTAAAGTAACAGTAACTGACAATTTAAATGTAAAAATTATATCCTTGGAAATATTAAAGGGGAATAATCTTGAAAAAGAAATTGTAACATAAGCATTATTTTCTAAAAGTAAGATGTAATTTTTTACTCAGAGCTTTGATCATTTTGCTAGAAGAATGGTAGAACTCTCCCAATAATTCTTGCTTGTTAACGATAAATAGAAATTTGCTTAGCATTAATTGAGAGCTGAAACATTTTCTTGCACCCATACTTCTGTTTAACTTTCTGTATTATGTGTGTATTTTTAAATGTTTTTGTACTTTGATTCAGTTCATATATTAATTTTCAGTATGTATTCTCCGTTAATGCCCATCTCTCTCATGCCCCAAACCTTGGCCATGGCTGCAAATGAATTTGCCCCTGCATCAACCTGCAGTTAGGCAGGTTTTATACAGACATAAAAGTTTAAACTTAATTATCCCTCTTAATCACTTTTTGCTTTTTTATCTCAGATAATCTTCTTCCATATTGTTGCACTCCTCCTTTTCCCTCCTAATAATCATCTTTCATGACTTCTGTCTTTTCAATATTTGTTACCCCACTCAATATTTTTTTTGTTACTTACATATATATATATATATAGTGATGAGTAAATCTGTCCCGTTTCGCTTCACCGAAAAATTTGGGAATCTTTCAAGAGATTAATGAAACGGGGGAAAATCTGCAAAACAGCAAAAATGTCAGGCATCAAAACAAATTTCTTTCAGTTAAACCCTTTTTTATGTGCTTCTCGCCAAATTTACCTGATAATATATAAAGAAAAATATAGGGGTTACCTTGGTATGCAGTGTGCCCAATTTAATTATTTCTAAACCTCTATTACTAATAAACCAATTACAACCACCCTTTTAACTAACACTTTTTAACACAAAAAAAAAAATTTGGTGAGAATACCAAACAAATGTGCAGTATTATGGACTATGCAATACTATGGACTATTTTTTTTAAAAAATGTGTTGTTTGATTTCATTTCAGTTAAAAGTAACATTCTTTTAGCAAGAAGCAGATGTCAAGTAAATGAAAAGTCCTTCTGGGATATTCATTAAATTTTTCTGTGCCTCAGGGCACAAAACAAGGACTTAAATATTTTTTTATCCTCTGTTCCTTTTTTTTTTTATTTGATCCAGTCTTGTACTTTACTGAAATTGTGTAGTTGCAGCAATGCCAGATTGCTATCAGCCAAAACAAAAAAGAAACCCTGAAAGGTTTGGGGATTTTATTTTGGAATTGACCCAGATATCTGATGCTTATTTAATGTACTTCAAAATATATTTCAATTGATTTTGTAAGTATTCATGGTTAGATTCGTTTGAAAATTATACCTGCAACTTACCAGTGTGGGGAAGGTTTCATGTATAGAGTTTTGCCAGACCAGCCCCATGTTGTAATGTGTTGCATTTATTTGGGAAGCATACTGTATGAAATGCTGGTGCAGGAAAAATGCTTTCCCTGTATTCTCCTGCGCCACCCTTTGAGAGATTTCTCTGAAACCATCACTAACAATGAAACACAAACTACAAGTTATACACAAACTGTTAATTGCATTGAACTGGATTTTCTGCATGACTTTTGCTTCAAAAAATAAAATAAAATAAAAAAAAACTTACCAGTCAAGGAAGAAAAAAAATGTATTCTTGATTTCTCATTTTCACTTGTTCTATGAACAGATTTATGTCTGGAACATAACAGAAATGGATTTTCCATAAAGCTGTTTTTATAATCCAAACTTACTGTGTCTTCAGTGTATAAATCACTAATCCTTAAAGTGTAGCTTTTCTGAACAATATCATGTCTTTACAGGAGGTGTTTGCATTGCACAGTCATTGAAAATCCCCCGGGAGCCCAAAGTAGGAGAATTTGATAAAATCATTAGACGCCTGTTGGAAACCCCTAACGCACGGGCAATAATCATTTTTGCAAATGAAGATGACATAAGGTAATAGGTTTCTCTCTGTTCCCCTGTTTTTGTTTCTTGTTTATATGTCATTATCACAGCTAGGCAGAATTATAGCACACTCTCTTGTTCCTAGCAAATTTATATGACCGTGCTTCAGAATTGCATGTGAGGATTGAGGTGTAGAAAATCTCAGCTGCATTTAAACAAAAAGCTTTTCTTGTCTTCCACTGGGACCTTAAAGCTTTCTTGCTGTAACTTTACAAGATCCTATGGATTAAGGCATGAGATTAAATGAGATAAATGAGATGAGAATGATAGATGACATAAAGAGTATTAGAGCTAGAATGAAACAAATTAACATGAACTCTAGACCCAGAGAGGTGTAAGTTACTCTCTGGAATTGACTTATTTTCTCTTCTTGGCAATTTACTATATCAGAGTAATCTCTTACGACTGGAATCAATACTGTTTCTCTTTTATTTGTAATGTAGACGAATTCTGGAAGCAGCCAAAAGAAACAATCAAACTGGGCATTTTCTGTGGATTGGTTCAGACAGCTGGGGTTCTAAGATTGCGCCAGTGTACCAGCAAGAAGAAATAGCTGAAGGAGCTGTAACAATATTACCAAAGAGAGCATCAATAGATGGTAACATGAATAGGATATGCCGATTTTGTGCTACTCACATATATATATATATATATAAGGGTACCTTTTATTTGCCAGTTTAATCTGCTTCATTAGGGATTGGTTTAGTGCATTTATGCAGTTAATAAACCACACATCCTTTTCAATCTACACTATGTAGGTTGTAAGTTGTAACTGCTGGCAGGAATAAGTGTTTTATCAGTAAGCTGCATGGGTACCCAACCTACTGTACTCTATTGTGTGCCAACATCTGTATGTTCAGTAATGTCAGTTACACATAATGTACACAATGCAAAAGCTGAGTCTAGAAATATTGGCAGCAAGACCTTTTTAACATCTAAGGCTAACAATAACCCTATCATTTATGTAACTTTGCTCTTGTCTAGTTGAATGACCAATACTAATATTTTTTTTCTTTAAAACAACTCAGGATTCGATAGATATTTTCGAAGTCGGTCCTTAGCCAATAACCGTAGAAATGTATGGTTTGCAGAATTTTGGGAGGAAAATTTTGGATGTAAGTTGGGATCACATGGTAAACGGAACAATCATTTTAAGAAATGCACAGGTAAGCAAAAAATATAAAGTATTGTTTTTAGATTATTTGTGACTTTTGTTTGTTGACTAAAGATGGTTTTGGTCAAAAATTCTGAAAATTATATAGCATTATAAAATATCTTCAAATTTTTTTTAAGAAGTGTTTCCCATGTTTTATTTATGATGCTTTTAATACTACAATAAGTGATTTTCATATATGTTCTTTTATTTATTTTTTCTTGTTTCTAATACTGTATATACAGAAACTTTACGCAGCATAACCAGTTATGAATGGCCTTCAAAATCAGTTTTTATGTCCATTCTTGATCATTTAATGTTCTCAGTTCTTTTGTTTTCTTTTAATGTTCTCAATACCCTTTTCACTGCCATACTGATATTAATTGTTAGAATGAACTTGATAACAGTCTGCTGCCAGGTAATGGTGACTTTGGTATTGTACAGTATGTCCAGGTAACAAATCCGAACAGAGACTTTTTAATGTAATTGGTATCAAATACATACACATCCATAATGTATATATAATATACATAAACTGATTTTGAAGGCCACTTGTAGTCTTCATTAACCAGGAGCATTACCCCTGAGAAGGGCACCAACCAGGGTTGTACAAAATACAATTTCAACAGAAAAACAATATCACTTGCATGCACTGTTCTATTGGGATTCCCTCTCCTCTCTTAGCAGCAGCTTAAACCTCATACCCAGGTCTGCTGGGAGACTTACAGTTAGCCCACTAATCAGCTAAACAGACTAATCTGCCTTCACACTTAAAACAGGAATCTGTGCTGTTTCAGAGTATTCTGGGGGCGGTAATGCAGAATAGATCTGGAGTTGACACATTGGGAAACCATGGGGATTACCATATATGACACAGGTGTTTTATGTTTATATATGATTTGGCAGCCTACAGATGCAAGAACTGTTTTTTTATATGACTGTGTACTTCAAAAGATATGAGAGGTCATTTAATAGGCTATGACAAGGAATACAAGAGAACTAACTGGCGGGATCGTGTGTGTGATTTAAACAGGTAACGGTAATAGATATAGGACAGCAACAAAAAAGTATACAAGGAAGCCTAAACAGAACAGTTGTAGGCTGATGAGGACATCATCTCACTTAGCAACTATACCATGCACTATAAGGATAGAAACATGTGCTGCTGTGGAGTTTGGTTTCATTTTGGTTGTCATTACCGAACATTTAGAATCCTCTCATTTATTATTTACAAGCTTACTGCACACACACACACACATTTCACACACACAAATTTGCGAAAAATTTGCGAAACACATTTGTCGTGCAATTTTTTTGCCGCCCCCGCCAATTTTTTTGTCGCCCACGCTTTTTTGACACAACCGCACCCAATTTTGACTTTTTTTGATGCGATCACGCCCAATTTGATGCGTGACAAAACAAATTCCGCACAACTAAGTTTTCCGCAGCAAGTTTTCACAAAAGTTTCGCGAAACAATTCGCCAATGGTGAAATGCGGAAATTCGCTGCGAATCCATGCCTGGCGAAAAAAATCGCTCATCATTATATATATATATATATATATATATATATATATATATATATATATATATATATATATATATATATATATACCTTAGACAAAACTGTCACCGCACTCATCCATAGCGTAGACCCTGGTGCTCCGCAACTTAAGGGCGCCGTCTCGCCCCTCCAAAATAGAAAGTTCAAAAAAGATGCAGCACACAGGTTATTTGCAAAAAGATGTATTAAAAAGAATCACATCACATATGCGACGTTTCGGACACAGTACATGCCCTTTATCAAGCCTGATAAAGGGCATGTACTGTGTCCGAAACGTCGCATATGTGATGTGATTCTTTTTAATACATCTTTTTGCAAATAACCTGTGTGCTGCATCTTTTTTGAACTTTCTATATATATATATATATATATAGGCAAACGAGAGAAAAAGAACTGCACTCGCAGGAAATTTTTACACCAAAGACATCATATGATTTGAAAAAACGTGAGGTTTCTTTATTGGTCCGACGTTTCAGTTCCCAGTCTGCTGTCCCTGAGGAAAGTTCCTGTGGGAACTGAAACATCGGACCAATAAAGAAACCTCACGTTTTTTCAAATCATATGATGTCTTTGGTGTAAAAATTTCCTGCGAGTGCCGTTCTTTTTCTCTCGTTTGCCTATATTGCTATATTGCTCTGGCACCCAGGTATTGTCCCTAACTTTTGGTGTGCAGCTTAAGAACTGTTTGTATATATATATATATATATATATATAAAAATGGCATGTTATTTATAATAACATTTGTAACCTGTGCCAATTATTTTTAATTTATCTATACATTCCTCCAGTGTATATTTATTTAACCTTATTTATATATATTTTATATAACCTTATACACTGGAAGTGTCTGGTAGGATACTATCAGTGTGATTGGGATTAATCTCCATCGTTGGGGAATGAAAAAAGGGAACTGATAAAATTATATTCACCTTTGGCGTCAATTGCATTTGCCCAAAAACTCACTCTCACTATATATATGACGAACGTTCCATTTTGGAACTGAAACGTTGGACTGAATAAAAACCTCACGTTTTTATTTTTCACCTAATGTTTCTTTTGTGAAAATTCCTGTGAGAGCCATCATTATTCTCCTATTTGCATAGTACAACGTTGCACACGCTCAAAAAATGGCATTGGTCTTTTTATCATTGTATTAATCAAAGAGAATTAGCACAAGGTAACATTCCAGTCTCAGAATGAGTAAGGCACAGTTCATATTTCAAAGTCACAGTTTGTTAGAAGTGTGAAAAAGAAGATTATGTTTTATATATATCTATCATATTTTTTTTAGAAATGTCTGAAATTTAAGCATGTTTCTAATTTAACTGCTTGAATAAAAAATTAACTGGGGGGGGTTATCACAATGCAGTATACTTCTGTATTATTTACCTTATCTGCATGTACCCTATCTATATTTCTGTAAAGCCAAAGACATAATACTTACAGAGGTTATAATTTTCATTGACTTGTAATAGTTATGGACCCTGGTTCTACATTTTTCGAGGGGGGGTGGTATTTCACAATTCATATGGTTAAGTTTGATTATAGCAGGAGCTGATTTTTCATTTACCTACTGTATATGCCTTTTATTTAAATTATTTTATTAAACTAATACCCTTTCGAAATAAGGAACTTTATAGACTAGAAATCCAAGAGTTTTTTATTAAAGGAGCAGGTAGTGTTATTCTGTATGGGTGCAGTGAGTAATTAGCAGAAAGTTGGCAATCATACATGAACTGGGATTTGGGAACTGATATCTTAAAAAGGAAAAAAATTGTTGCATCTTCTCCCCTAGAACAAATGGCTCTAAAGGCAAATCGATAATCCAAAGAATAACCACAGAATAACCAACAAAAGTGTCAGAGTTGGAGTATGGGTTTAAACTTGGGTGTACTTTGATATTTCCAGACTAGAACCATGATTAGTGTTGTAACTGAAGACACCAATAAAAGATTCCTTTTACAGCTAAAAAGTAAATGACAGGCAAACGGACAGACTAATGGGAAAATGTAAAAAAAAAGTTATAGGTAAATATATACGCAACACAAATGTAATTTGTTGACAAACCGGGTTGTAAGTAGGGACCTACTGTACTTGTGGATAGGTGTAAGCTTTAGGTAAATAATGAAATATTGAAATGTCCAGTCTCCTGCATTCTTGCCTCTTTATAGTAGATATCCGCAATATTTTTTGTTCAAGAAAGTCAATTACATTAAAAAATATCAACACTCAGGTTAAATATTCCTGGAGATTCACAGAATCAATCTCTCTTCCTCTCTCTTTCACTATGCACTGCAACAGAAAAATTCTGAAGCAAATTATCACTGATGCCTGCTGTGAGGTAGATGAATCAGGAAACATCTGACATATGACTTATGGGGTTTTTCAGTGTTGCTGAACATTTATGTGTCACAAATGTGGGTGTTCAGTTATATATGGCATTTATGAAGAAGGTGCTGTATATGCCCAAGGCTTTAGTGCAGGTAGGAGGACATGTTATTGCTGATGCAATGCCACGTCCCTATTTCAGTAAGATACTTTATTTCTCCTTGATCTAATGCAAATTGCTAGTAGGCATGAGTGAATCAATTCATTGCAAACTTGATTCAATTCTATTAGCAATGACTCTCTTTTGTATTCAGTTTCCATCAGATGCACATTAGTTTGTACTTTGATTTGATACAGATCATTTTGAAACATGTGATTTGAATCATAAACCTTAACATAGCAACTTATCTCTGCCTGCAAGTAATCTCTTCCCCTGTGGCAGCCATGTGTCATGTGTGCACATTTTGGGTTAAAAGTCAAAGTACAGGTATGGGACCTGTTATCTAGCATGCTTGGGACCTGTGGTTTTCTGGATAAGGGATCTTTCTGTAATTTGGATCTCCAAAACTTAAGACTGTTAAAAATCATTCAAATATTGAATAAACCCAATAGGCTTGTTTTGCCTCCAGTAAGGATTAATTATCTCTTAGTTGGGATCAAGTACAAGGTACTGTTTTAAAATTACAGGTATGGGATCCCTTATCCAGAAACCCATTATCCAGAAAGTTCTGAATTACGAAAAGGTCATCTCCCATAGACTCCATTATAAGAAAATAATTATAATTTTTAAAAATGATTCCAAATTATGGAAAGATCCCTTATCCGGAAAACCCCATGTCCCGAACATTCTAGATAACAAGTCCCCTACCTATACAGAGAAAAAGGAAATCAGTTTTAAACATTATAATTATTTGCTTATAATGGACTCTATGGGAGATGGCCTTTCCTTAATTAGGAACTTTCTGGATAATGGGTTTCCGGATCAGGGATCCCATACCTGTACTGTACAATCTCTATATATTGTATTGAACAGGATCAAAATCTGATATATCCCCCACATATGTATGCATGAAATAAATGGGGTTGTCAGAGTGGAATTCTAGTGGGACTTAACAGCATTAGAGATAACACAAACAGATTGTCAGTGGTTATTGCAAGTAAACTGTTTTGTACAGCTCTACTCTAGTTGCCTTCTACCTTTCCCTGACACATTGGAACATTATTGATATGCCAATGGCTAAAGAATGTCCAACAGATGTTCATGAGGGAGTATAGTGATTAGTGATGAGCTACATTTTCGCCAGGCATGGATTTGCTGTGAAATTCGGCATTTCACCAATGGCAATGTTTTTTCGAAACTGACGCAAAAATTCACAGAGCGGGGAAAAAGTTGTGGTTGTATAAAAAATGTTTTAAGTTACTTGTATGTGTAATTCATGATAACAACGCAAGTCAGAATGTATCACTTTAGCCCAAGACAAAAATACAAAAACTTACAGTAACATTTATCAGCCACATTTAACAAACAATATAACAACTTGTCACTAGACATAGAAACAATATTCATTCAGTATACCAATATATTTGTCATCACATTTCTAAACAAGCATCTTTTGGTATACAAGCTAATGACGGTAGTGATATTAGCTATTGCACTGCCTCTTCTATGTTTGTTCCAGCTGGCAAAACCTGGCATATGACTATATAGTATAACTATATAGGGTTAAAATGAAAGATATCAAAAAATGCCAAAGTGAGTAATTTACCAAAAAATCCTTTTATTAACCTTGATTTGCCCACCAGTGCACTGGCCTTTTTAAGGTAAATATAATTGAGAGAAATGGCTGGCTAAGTGCATGGCACACTACATACAATTTTTTACATCGGATAATACTGGGAGTTATTCCAGTAAATTTTAAATTACAACAAATCTAAAAGCATCTTGGAAAGCAATTTAGATGGATTATTGCCCCAGGTTTGAAACCTGTACAGCAGAGAAGTGGTGTCCAATTTGTATCACCCAATAATAGGTAATCCTAGTATTTGACTGTTGGTCTCTTTAGTCACACAGAAATATCTGTTTCAATGTTAGTTTTCCAATTGTATAAAGGGGACATATTGATTAGGCAACTGGTTTTTTTTAGAGGCCCATGTATCAACATTCTGAGTGGTTTTAGAGTTTTTTTTTGTTTGTTTTTTTAAAAACTATGAAAAAACTAATTTCCACTAAAACCAGAATTTTCTAGTAATTTATTAAAATATTAAAAATTGGAAAAAAATATGAACAAATTAAAATATAGAATGAAAACAGAAAACCTCAAATATTTGTTCTTGTAAGAATTTTTGTGTGCTTACAAATGAGAAAAAAACCCACAAAAACTTCTAAAGCGACAAATAAAATAAAGATATTTCCAATTTGCCTCGTATAGCATAATATATATTCATAAATTACGTATTTTTCGAGTTTTCGTGTAATTAGTATAATCCATGGTTTTTAGTGCTAAAAACCATGATTCGTGAAAACAAAAAACCACGAAACTGCTGAAAAATTCATGGAACAATGAAAATTCATGAAATGCGAGTACCATGTGACTGTTCCAACGCGTGCACCTTTTTTTGATGCAATCGTGCCTTTTATGATGCAACCGCAAACTTTTTGGGGCAAAATTTGGTGGGAGTTTCGCAAAAAAATTCACCAGTGGTGAAATGCAGAATTTTGCTGTGAATCCATGCCTGGTGAAAAAATATGCTCATCACTAGCCGTAAGAGTAGACCCATTCATATGAACCAAGACTTGTTGCTTAATGGTAGGAAAGTTATCAATTATGTGGCCTCATCCCCATTGCAATCCATGTATATACCTAAAAATGTCTAGAGTAGTGATAAGTAAATCTGTCTAGTTTCGCTTCGGCAAATTTTTCTGCAGCGAATTTTGATGCCCGTTTGCTAAAAAATCTGCCAATGGCGAAAAGTGAAAATTCGCTGCTAATCCTTGCCTGGCGAATTATTTCACCCATCACTATTCTAGAGATAAGAACAACTTCTCCTTATGCTATCAATGACAGGAAATTGATAGATATGGATCCTCACCCTGCACAAAAGCCATTTATCACCCCAAATGAAATTTGCCTACAAATATTTTAATTAATAACAGAATATTGATTGCAGTACAGTGTAACATAGATGGTGTTATACATGCATGAAAGATGTGTAATGCAACATACTACTGCTGTATTGAGGGATTTTATACTTAATTCTAAGTTGAAGTGAGGTGAATGCAGAGACACTGCTAGTAGGTCAGTGTGAAAAGTTTTCTAAGGAAGTTTAGTTGGAGAAAAATGGCACAAGAATGTCAACAGAAATTGCTAAGGGCACATGCTTTGCACTAAGTTGTAATGTGGCTAATATTTCAATACTGTGTACTTAAATAATTGATCCAATGGACGAATTATCTTGCTATGCCCAAATCACAGTGTGTCTGAAATGTTTTTTCAGCTAGTAGGTGCAACCAGTCAGGAGTGTTTAACATGTTTGTGATAACTGCATGGCAGAAACTGCTTCACAATTCATTGGCAATGCTTTGTTATTCCTATGGAAGAGCAGTACAATTTAGTGCAACGTAAGAAGTATTGTTATATCTGGAGCTGTTACTGCAGCAGAGGCTTGCTTCACTCAGCTCTTACTCCTTGCTTACTAATACTATAGATGCCAGTGTATAGATATGTCTGAATAAGTATCTGTATATATGTGCACTGGGGTTTATTGGGAGGGGTTGAACTTGAACGTTTGTCTTTTTTAATCCCAAATTATTTATTTAACTATGGAAACCTTAATCACTAAAACACTTAAAGGCTTACTCAAAACTGAAACCCTTATTTAGTATTTTGCCAAAGTGAAATACAGAACCCACAATATTTGGCTCAGGGAATGGCACTGCAGACATATCAAAGCAGGTTTTTATTACTTTAAGGGAAGTTATACTTTCCTTTCATTTACTGTTAAATCTCAAGTATTTTTCATATTTTCCATTACAAAAATAGCTATATGTGTCATCACAGTGAGTCAGATCATTTCTTCCTGTACTTGAAAATGAACATAGTCCTTAAAGAAAATCAATATCTCATTGTAAAAATATCCAAAGCAACAAACAAAAAAGAAACCAAATGCAAACTCCAGCAGGACTGAAAGGTTTATCTCTGCCTTAGTTAATATTTTACAGAACTCTGTTCTCCAGCAGAAAAGAAAACAAAGTTAACATTAGTTTGGAAGAAACATAGGTCATGAAAGGGGAACTAACACAAAATTAAAATGTAATATAAGCTTTGTCTTATGGAAATACGAAACATTCTAAATATAATCAATCAAAAATCCTTTACCGTTCCTGAAATAATGAAGTTATTCTTCATTATTCCCCTCTCAGCAGCCTGTCTTTCTTCAGTCTCTCTCAGTCAGGGTCAAATTTTGATTGATAGGTAGGTCTAATACATCTTTTAGGGGGTCTTCCTTTCCTAGCAGATGTATAAGAGCTAACTCAAATAACAGACTCCAGCACAAACAAAGTAACTGACTTGAACACAAATCCTTCATGTAGAGAAACCAAATTTCTGCCAAAGCTGGTTAATTTGAAAGAGCGCACACTAATACCTCTTCTAGGCAAAAAAGGGTGCAACCCCCCCCCCCAAAGGATGTATTAGACTGTCAATCAAAACCTGACCCCACCTATTGCATGGAGAGAGACATGATGAGAGGGAGAGAGTGAAATGTAACTTCTATTTCAGAAACAGGACAGCATTTTTAACTGATTATATTTTTGATCCATGTACATAACTTTTTTTTCTTAAAGGAATACTGTGGGATCCATGGGATCTTTTTTTAAAACTCATCAGTTAATAGAGTTTCACCTGCAGAATTCTGCATGGAAATCTGTTTTTCAAAAATGCAGATTTTTTTTATACTTATCTATCCATATTCTTCATTTCCCTGAGTGCCACAGCCATGTGACTTGTGCTCTGATAAACTTCAGTCACTCTTTACGACTGCGCTGCAAGTTGGAGTTTCCTCCCAAGCAGCTGATCAGCAGAACAATGGGAAGGCAGCAAGATAGCAACTCCCAGTAGATATCAGAATAGCACTCAATAGTAAGGAATTCAAGTCCGGTTTGGGACTCCTCCAGTTACATGAGAGTAGGAGAAACAATAGGTTACCTGAAAGCAGTTCTAATGTGTAGCACTGGATCCTTCTGAAATCTCAGACTCAGGCACAATGCACTGAGATGGCTGCTGCCTACTCACCAATATTACAACAACAAAAAATTAAAATGGTACAGTGAATTATTTGCTATTTAAACTGTGTAATTTAGAAATAAAAGGTACACCATAAAACTCATTACAGAATCCCTTTAAATGCAGGTAAAAAAAAAATAAATTAAGAAAAGGATTCACTGTAATCTATAGAACTCCAAAATACTGCAATGCTTTTTCTAGGAATGCTCTAAAATATAGACATTTAATTTTTCTCTCTAATAATAAGGCACCGCTAATCAGCCATAAATCCATGTCAACTGCAACACAATCCTATTGAGTTCTGTTAGTGGTTAAATGTTTTTAATAACCTTAAGGCATGGTACTGCACATTAAAATAAACTACTTATCTAGAAAACCCCAGGTCCTAACATTCTGCATAATAGAAAAATATAATATTAACATTTCTGGCTTTTCTACTATTTA